>NC_090445.1:1160216199-1161518965 GCF_031143425.1 Pleurodeles waltl
TTTTTATTCTCTGGTCATTAGCGAGCATGTGCAAGACTTTAAGTTCCAGGGCACTGCTTCCTGACAATCACAAGATTTTGCCTTCAATCGCCCTGTTTCCGGCCTCGTGCGTGAGACTTCTTGTTCTCCTACGCTTCTTCTGACAGTACTACAGCCCATGCAGTGCCGCGAAAGCACCTGAACTAGATGTTCTTCTCGAGATGCATCAAAATCTAGTCAAACTGAGTTTTTTGAGTGCATTTGTTTCTCCAATGGACCCTTCAAGTTGTTGTTTAGTGTGAGAAGGCTTTTCTTTCGAAACAGGAAGGAAGAGCTCCAGACATTCTTACTTTCTGTTCCGGTCCAGCAGGCTTTTGCCAGTGCTTTATCCATCACCTGGTCACTTTTCACCTGGATTTCAAGGTGGAAGGATTACTCTCTTTATCTCCTGACTATACCTTTGGATTTAAGGAATTAGATTAAAACCACACAAGTAAGTTAATAAACTATTGTATAGGGGTGTTATTTTTTTGCTTAGGCATGCATCAGTATTTCTTTGTACTTCAATTTGGTTTTTAAATTTTATAGTGGTGTGTGGCCTGGAGTTTAAGTATGCGTCTAATTATTACTTATTTTGCATTTCTTTGATTTTTCATCTTTTGTAAAGGAAAATTGTTGCACAGCTCGGTGCCTTTTCTACACGTTTGTAACATTTGCAATATTATTTTACTATGTGGCCTAGATTTTCAAAGGGCCATCTAGCCAGTAGGTGCAGTACTAGTAGACATCAGTGCATGAAATAAATGTTTCACCAGTAAATATTTTTAAAACTTCATATAGGGTAGGGATGGCATTGGATTAATTTAAAAACATTGGCTATTGTTTACATTTCAGTTTTTTGTTTTTTCAAACAGTGTATACATTGTGGGATAATATTTGATGGCATAGGAGGATATGTGTTGTGCATTTATTTGAGCTCAGTTAATTTTCCTGTTTTGCTTTGCTGAATTAACGTTAGTAATTTCTTCAGTGTTACCACCATGCCTCCTTATGACCAGTGTGTGTGTACGTGTGTGTGCATGTGTGTTTGTCATCATTCACCATCTGTCTTTGTTCTCCATACCGGGTGGCCAGGGGCCATATTCTGTGGTCTAAGCCCATGAGATGTCATATGTTCTTAGTTCACTTCACCTCTTTGTTCACATTTGTTGTTTAACCATGTGGCTGATGACCAATGTGTGCATTCAGCCACTGTGTCTTTGCCATAGGCTTACATGCTGTAGGCTTGCATGTGTTCTTTGTTCCTCATGCCTCCTTGCTCCTTTAAGTTGTTGCTAACTATGTGGCTTGTGGCCAATTCATGCACCCAGTCAGTGTGTCGTTGCCATGGACTTGCATGTTTTTTTGTACCCCATGCCTTCTTGCTCCTTGTTGTTTGACCATGTGGCTGGTGGGCATTTTGTGCATCCAGTCAGTGTGTCTTTGCCATAGGCTTGCATGTGTTCTTTGTTCTCCTTGTTCGCTACTGTTGATGTTTGTCCATGTGCGTGACAGCCATTTTATGCATACAGCCAGTGTGCCTTTCCCATAGGCATGTCTGTTTTATTTATTGCCCATATCTCCTTGCTGTTGTTGTTTGACCATATGGCTGTTGGCCATTTTGTGCATACATCCAGTGTGCCTTTGACATTGGCTTACATATGTCCTTTGTTTGCCAAGCCTCCTTGCTGCTGTTTGACCATGTGACTGGCAGCCATTTTGGGCATCCAGCCAGTGTCTTCTTGTGATAGGCTTGCATGTGTTCTTTGTTCCCCATGCGTCCTTGCTCCTTATTGTTGTTTTTTGACCATATGGCTGGCAACCATTTTGTGCATTTATCCTGTTTACCTTTGCCATTGGCTAGCATGGATAGATGCACTATCAGTTTAATATTGGTATACCTGGGGATCATTGTACTACATGTATACTAGAAGAATGTGATTCTTATGAACATTGTTTATATCCTTTCTTTCCTTTTTTTAATTTTTTATTTTGCACCTTCTTTCTCCTTTCCTGCCAATAGGTTTTTTCTTCTTGTTGTCCCATACAAACATTTGCAATTATTGATCATTTGTTTAATTTGTATATATTTTAAGTTTATATTTTAAGTTTTTAATTTAAGCTTTTTATTTTAATTCTTGATTTTAATTGTAATTTTTGAATTTTTATTTTGATGTTGTATTTTAATTTAAATTGGCATTTTATTTAAATTGTTTAAATATTTATTTTGGATTTTTTTTTTTTTTTTTTATTTTTTTTTTTCAATGCATTTAATTCTGAATTTGCCTTGATCAACCCAACCATCCACCATAGACGCACAGCTGGACTACAGCATTCACTTTTTTCAGGTGTATAATAATTCCACTTTCTCCTTGACACCCTGGCTGTGGTGCACTGCAGACACATCAGCAGCATAATACTTTTTTTAGTGATTATTCCATTTCCCCTGAAACACCTTGCTGCCATAGGTTTTTTAAGGATTATTCTATTTACCCATACACCTCTATGTGACTGTCGCAGGTGTGTCCTTAAAAAAAGATGGAGATAAATCAAAGAGCTATACCTGCATTTTGAGTTGCTTGATTTGAAATGAAAATGCATGGCGTGGTGGTGTGGTTTGACTTCACAATGTTTGATTAAATCGGTATTTATTACATAAGTAACCAACAGCACTAATATTGCATTTGTCTGTACTATTTCAACCTGCTACAATGTCACGTTTCACTAAGTGCATGTTTTTCTTCCTTAGTAGGTTTTAGGTACACAAGAGAAGAGACGCCACATCACCTGCAGCGCTGCCAAAGAGAAGGCTGCAGAGTGTTTTCAGTCCTCCAACCTCTTCTGTTTGGGTAGCATAGTGCTGCTGCTAACTGAGAGCCTTAAGATGGCCCCAAAGAAAGGTCCTCCCAACAAAGTTGTCAGTGAGAAGAAGCAGTTTTCCACCAGTGGCGTGCCAACTGCAACCTTTTTTGGGAGACGTGTTCCTGCTACACTGGGCCCCGGGGAGGAACCTGGATGCAGTACTCCTGCATCAACACCACCACCCCAAAATAAGCCCAAGACGATGTCTGTCAATGAGGGTGCCACTGCAATCAAGGCGAAACCGACGAGCAGTGACCCTGAGTTTGATTTGTCCCTTTCACAAAGTACCACCCAATCGTTTCAGGAAACAGGGCAAAATAGACAGCATCCACAACCAGCAATAGTAGATCTTTCCAGCGTTGGAGCAGAACAGGAGTTTGAGCTTCCTGCCGAGTAAAATCCTCCTCCTTTAGAATCAATGACTCCCAGATCTCCAGCAAGAGAAAGGAAGGGTACTGCCCAACTATCTTCACCAAGCATCACCTCTGATGCTGATGATAGGGACATGGAGTGGACCCCAGCAAAGTCCGGGAGATGCCAGGAGAGGCAAGGGAAAATAAAAGCTCCATATTGCCTTAGGATCATGAAAGGGGATGATGAGGAGGATGATGATGATGATGACAAGCCAATCATTGTGGAAGCTGGCACAGAGGAAGGAGTCCAGCATTACTATCCAACCTGCTAAGTGGCACTGCTAGCTCCCATATTTCTAAGGTCCCAGTTGGGACCTGCAACAACTCCTTCCACAGTAGAAGTATGCACTGCAGAGAGACAATCAACGCACCCACCTACCTTCTGTTCTTTAGGCATTGGCAGTGGTCCACTAAAAAGTACTCCTCTCCAGTTTGGGACTTTTTTACATTTAGGAAACAGGAGGAGAAGATTGCAATATGCTCCATTTGCTACACAAGTGGTTCACGAGGTAAGCCTGGTTCACATTATGGTCCTGGAGGCCAGGCAACCCATATGAAAAAACATCACGCAATCCAGTAGGAGGAGAAACTAACAAAAATTGCTGAAAGTGGTTGAAGTTGTGAAGGTGAGGAGAGCTGGGAAACATCAGCTACAACTGTTCAAATCATGGTGGAAGGTGAGGAAGAAGAGGGTCACATCCTCACACAAAGCAGCCCTGTCCCCAGCAGAATCACCCCCCTCAGCGACCTCACAATGGCACAGGAAGACTCAGAGTCAGATGGAGACACCACAGCATATGGCGACTTCACCACGATGCATATTGAACGCACCTACTTCTCGAATGTTGCCTGCATCAGTGGCCACAGAACAGAAGAAAATCCAGGCTACTATCATAGGCATGTTTAGTCAGTAGGTTCCTACGGCTGCTACCATGCAATGACAGTTTGTACAATGGGTAGCTGGCAGAAATGTTAGCGCTGGACCTCCTCCCATTTTCTTTAGTGGAAGGAGTAGGATTCTCAGAATTTGTGGCAGTGCTCTGCCCAAAATGGAAGATTCCAAGTTGGAGTTATTTTGCCAGAGTTGTTGTTCCAGTACTGCATAACGATGTGCTATAATTGGTTGTGCAAGCTTTGCAGCAAATTCTTGTCCACATTATCCACCTAAGGACAGACATGTGGATCAGTTATTAGGCTACTGATTATATGTGCATCACTGCACACTGGACCTCTTTTGTGGGGGTAAAGCATAAGCTATCAACAGGTCTTTGCCCTGAAGACATTTTTAAGAGCATTTGACAGCATGCAACAGTAGCCATGTTCACCATGGCTTAATCACAAACAGCTGCAAACATCTTGGACTAATGTAATAGCAAGATGTCTGAGTGGCTGCAACCCACAGATCTCCAAACTGTATTTGTTGCAATGGACAAAGGCAGTAAAACTTTCAAGGCCATGTCAGATGTTGGCTATTTCAGGGTCCTGTGTTTGGCGCACTGCATCACCCTGGTTGTTCAAGAGTTTCTCAAGAAAGAAGGCAGTCAGCAACATACTGATCACCTGCAGACAAATATGCACTCCATTCGGCCATTCTTTTAAAGCCTGGAAGCAGTTCTGGATTATTCGAAAGGCTAATGGAGTAGCACTTAAAGCCCTGACACAGGAGGTACCAACACATGGACATCAATCTATTATGTGCTGCAATGTCTGTTTGAGCAGTAAAAACAGATCAATGACTATGTCATTCAAAGAGAAGGGATGCAATTGATAAAGCTATTAACATGGCTGCAGACAAATCGGGCATAGTCAAATGCCTGACGCAGATGCTGCTCCCCTTTAGAGGTTTTCACACATGAAGTTAGCAAGCAGGACAGTACGGTAGGCAAAGGTATCCCATTGTTGCATCTGCTTCAAGACCAGCTAAAGAATGTGCCTGAAACGTTCACACTCCGAGGTGTGACTGAAAACCCAGAAGCACACACCTTGGTTGATAGCCTGAGCTATCACTTGAATTGTAATGCAAGACTATAAAATGACATTTGGCGAATGCAAAGAGTACATCTGTGTAACCCTACTTCATCTATGCTACATAAAAAAAAATTCCCACTTTCATTGCTTTTTCTGACGGGGATATTTCAAAATACAAGAGGTGGATTGTTCAGCACGCCAGAGAACTGGAAGAAGAACTGCTGGAACTTAGAGTCCTACTCCGCAGCTCTGGGGTGCTGCCTTCAATTTACAGAGAGGGCAGTCTTGTCTCACAGCAGCCAACACCAGCAAGAAGAAAATCGGCAACAATAGCAATGAAAAAATCAGACCCAACCTTTACATCAACTTGGTTTCAAGTGGAGGTCTCAAGTCTAGGGGGTAGTCATTCAGAGTTCTAGGAGTATCTGAATGACCTAAAAGAGGTGTACAGGAAAATGCTCCAATGGCCACAGCTCAGCAGGCTGAAAATAAAGTATCTGTCTTTTCCTGTAGCCAGCGTGTCTGCTGAAAATGTGTTTAGTACAGCTGCACAGTTTTTACAGTGAGACAAACAAGTCTCTCTCAATATATGGAGAGATTAACCATAATCAAAATGAACCAGTATTTTATACTACCTTGTTACATTGTTCACAAAACACCACAGGAAGAGTAGATTGGTCGGAATCAAGTGTATTAGCTGACCAACTTCTGGGTGAAGTACTTGAGTTTGAGGACTAAGCCCCTCATTATGAACACAGCGGTCCAAACCGCGCCGCCGGCGGTGGTGGTAAAAAACGCCAACAGAGGAGCGGTCCGGACCGCAAAATAATGAACCTACTGAAACACACAGGCATCCAGAAAGCCACTCACCGCCTAGTAAAGGAGTGCCGACGACGACCGCAGAGTCCGCCCACAGGCCGACGGAAAGGGCCAACCCACCCATGAAATAATGAACCACTAGTCAGCTGTCAGTTCCAGGGCGGGAACCCTATATAAGCAAACACTCACCGGAGGCCCACCCAATGCGCCGAAGCAGACATGGATAGAAAGCTGCAGATCATGCCAACCCTTCTTCTTCCCATATACCTCCACGACAGAGACCGCCGACGAAGACGACGACGGTAAGTACCACAACCTACGAAACAAGGCAAGAAAGGGTACAGTTACATACCCACCCATTCCACCCACCCTGCAATGCCCCCCAACCCTTCCCAGCAGCACAAGCCATACATCCCACAGCAAGAGGTACTTACCCGACACAAGGCAAATACAACCTGACCATAGTACCTACAAATGCCACACACCCACAAACAATGAAACAAAAGACCAGGGTTCAAGAGTGTGCCGCCAAAACACAGGCCACACATAAATATTTAATTGAGCTCACAGAGCTAACTATTCACAACAAGGCCAATGGCCAGTCCATAGTGCCAGGCGTGTGTGGGCCACAATTGCCCCAACCTGACTCCCAAAAGTGCACAGTACTCCACCTAATGGGGCAACAATAGGGCATCCAGGCACCTCAGGGAACAGGGGCAGGGGGTGGTGGGGGTGGGGATTTGCAACAGGGGTGGGGCTTGGACTTGCGCTCGGAAGGTGGAGGCGGTTTGTGTTTGGCTTTGGAAGGTGGGGGTGTGTGCTTCGACCAGGTGGAGCCAGATGGACTTGGCTCTGCACAGGTCTTCTTCCTCTCTGGGGAAGGGTCATGGGAATGTGAAGGGCAGACAGGGGCGGGCTGTGAAGTGGAAGGAGTGGAAAGGTCAAGGAGGTGCGCACGCTTAAGGACAAGACAGGGTTGGCCAGTTGGTTGGAAGAGGTCAGCACAGGAGAGCAAAAGTTTTTCGGAGCAATTGGGTTGGGTCTGGAGGAGGGCGTGGGAGTGGAGGCAGAGGGTGTGGACGTGAGTGGTGTAGGGGTGAGTGTTGTGGGTGCAGGTGACTGGACTGGATGCTGAGGTGTGGTGGATGTGTGATGGGTGGGTGTCTTGGTGTGTTTGTGTGTTTTTGGGGGGTGGACACAGTAGGAAAAGACAGGCTGCCATTGTGAATGTATGTTGTGTGGGTGTGGTGTGGTGTCGGGGGTGCATGTATGGATGTCTGTTACTGTGGTGACTGCAGGAAGAGGATCAGCAACAGTGACTGAAGGTGCAGTGCTTGAGGGTGTGCATGTAGAGGGGACAGACCGGGAGGTGGAAGAGGTGGGCACACTAGGGGAAGTGGATGTTGCTGTGTGTGCATGTGTATGTTGGCTGTGTGAATGCTTGTGGTGGGAGGTGTGGTGCTTGTGTTTAGATGTGTGCTTTTTGTGTGTTGAGGTGCTTGACTGCGTTTCAGATTGTGTGCTTTGGACAGGTGAAGGGAGTGGGGTGCTGGAAGGGGTAGAGGAGGTTGGAGGAGGGACAGAATGACCAGGGAGACTGGCTGCCGTCAAAAAGGAGGCCAGAGCCTGAAAAAATCTCTGTAGGCCAGACACAGCACTGTGAATGCCATCCAGATAGTCATTTGTCTGCTGCATCTCTGATGCTAGCCTCTGGAAGGCATTGACAATGGTTGTCTGCCCTACAGAGATGGTTCTCAGGAGGTCAATAGTCTCCTCTGTGAGGGCAGCAGGGCTTACTGGGGCAGGGGAATAGGTGCCTGGGGTGAAGGAGACGCCCACCCTTCTCGGTGAGCGGGCACAGGCAACTCAGTGGGGAGCAAAAGGGAGGGTGGTGATGGCATGGGGTGTGGTGGAAGATGTTACTGTAGTGGTGTGCACACTAGGGTCCGCCATCGCCGGGGAGCCCCCATCAGAGGAGGTATCGGAATCACTACCTCCAGTGATAGTTGCCTCCCCCGTGGTACTCCCCTCGCCCTCCAACCCACTGGTCCCCTTGGCGTTGGACGACTCTGCCTCCGAGGATCTGTGGGCCGCTGCGTCCCCACTTGCGGGTGTCTCAGCTCCACTGCCAGATGATGCTGATGTACACAAACAACACAAGAGAACGGGGATGGGGAGACAAAACAGGAGAGACACTTGTAAATAGCTGAAAGGAGTGAACATAGTGGCCAGACATACACCCACCCAGAAGACCCCCCCCCCAACAGGCAGGCCCTGACTAGTGACCAGAACCCTGCTCTACACCCACACCCTGAACTACCTAAGGACCCGACGTGTAAGAGACCTGACCAAAACACACCTACACCCTACGGGGGCCATCATGTAGATGGACTACAGTGAGAGTCCCTGCAACTAAACAGCATGAACCCTAATGAACCCACAGACATCCATGAAGGGTTAAGATTGTGACATGAGTACTCACCCCCTTGTGACTGCTGTGCAGCCTTCAAGCGCCCATCCAGGTCTGGGTACGCCACCTCCAGGATGCGCCCCTTCCATGTTGGGAGGACTTCCCCAGCTGGGCCTCACAGATTTTTCATGCCCAGCACCACAGGTCCGCCCACCAGTTCCTGCAGTGGGTGCTCCGCTGGTTGTAGACCCCCCGGTCCGCACCTCCTTCGTGATGGCATGCCAAAGTGCCCTCTTCTGGTGGGCGCTGACCTAAAAGGGAGACACAGAAATGTAACACAGAGGTCAGGCACTTGGAAAATATGTAGAGCTGGCTATACGTCCACTATGGGATGGACAGCACTGACAGACTTACAGGACATATGCACGCAGCATGGCATGAACCATGGCCCATGCAGGCTCAGAAGTGCACACATATGTACTTACAACACCATCCATTACACCCAAACAGTGCCCCTCAAACCCTGACCCACCTGTACCTCTGGCCGTCCGTAGAGCTTGCCGTACAGGGTCAGGACCCCGTCCACTAGCCTCTCCAATTCCTCATGGGTGAAGGCCGGGGCCCTTTCCCCTGCAAAACGAGCCACTTCCATGACCAGAGGCAGGACACAGCAGTACACTCAGTGGAGTATCTGTTCACACAAGATCAGGGAGTCAAGTGAAGTTGGGGTGACGAATTCGTGTACGTACCGTAGTGGTATACACCGTCACTGCCTGCGGCGATCATAATATGCCAGGATTCCCCATTGGAATCTATGTTAACCAATGACGGTGTGAATGGCGGAAAACACCGCCTTACGCTGTTACTTCAACCACTAGCGGTATGAGGTCACTTCCACAACGACAGTTCTGGATTAGAGTGGGCAGACATTTTGGCCTAAACTACTCATTACTAAAAAAGAAAAGGGCACAATGCAGGCCCTTTTGTTCACCTAAAGCACCTATGCCTGTGACCATTAACAATACCACACATAAAAAACACTGTTCACTCATTAAGGTGGAGATGAAAATCTGTCAAGAACATGTTACTTTTGAGTCCCTACAATCAAGTAAGCTGTGCACAATGAATGACAAAGTGTGCCTATGTATGTGTGTTCCTCACACGTGTTTCAAATCCCTCCTAGGTACCGACCCTTGAGGCGAGGAAGGGCCCCATCGGTGTACAGACCACTTGTTGATTTGCGGACCATGGTGGACCATCACTTCATAATCAATTATGGACTCACATGTGCAACTATTCTTTGTGCATTACTGGATCCTGCACTAACTCCGGCAAAACGTAATCAGCATGCCATCCCTACTGAAGTGCAGGTGCTCTCTGCACTCCATTTCCTGGCCATGGGCTCATTTCAAGTGACAGTGGGTATGGGTGCTGGATTTTCATAGCCAATGTTTACCATGGTACTGACAAGATTTCTAAATGCATTTGTACGACACCTGCAGTCCTATGTGAGGTTTCCCCAAAGTACTGACCTCACTGCCATCAAATCTGACTTGTATGCATTTACAAACATACCCCATGTGATTGATGCCATCAATGGCACCCACATACCTTTCATACCCCCAAAAGTCAGTGAACAGGTGTACAGAAACAGAAAGAACTATCACTCCATGAACATCCAATTGGTATGTGCTGCAGACCAGTACATCTCACATGTGAATGCCATGTTCCCCGGTTCAGTCCATGATTCCTTTGTGCTGAAGAACAGTAGTGTCCCACAGAAGATGGAGCAACTACAAGAGGACAGAGGGTGGATCATAGGTAGGTCTTTCTGTCTCTAAGTGCCACCTAGCAAACAGCCAGGCTGTCTGACTCACAGGCTTGACAATGACTACTCTGTATTTCACCTTTTTTTAGGGGATTCTGGCTATTCCAACTTGCGTTGGCTCCTGACACCAGTGAGGAATCCTGGGACAGATGCAGAGAGGAATTACAATGATGCCCATGGATGTACTAGGAGGATGATAGAGCACACAATAGGTCTTCTGAAAGCTAGATGTCATTGTCTACATATCTCTGGGGGTTGCCTGGCCTGTGGGCCTGAAAAGGTGTTTAGAATAGTGGTGTCCTGCTGCATGCGGCACAACGTGGCAGTGAGAAATTCTATCCCCCTCTTGAAGGAGAATGATGCTGTATATCCTGACCAGCTTCCTCAGAGAGGGGAGGAGAGTGATGGTGATGATGAGGAAGGGGAAGAAGTTAATTCCAGGGCCCAACTGATAAAACTCTACTTCCAATAACTATGTGGGACTGAGGGCTGACATTGTTGTTTGTGACACATACTGTCAGTGTGGTTTGTCATCTAGGAGGGGCTGAATATACTATTTGCAACTGGGTCCAGGTCTGCACGGTACCAAATACAATTTAGTGCTTTTTTGGGGGGCAACATTTAGGCACAGAGGTGTACTTTCTTGAAACGCATTACCAGTAAAGTGGTTATCAGCCAGTTGCATCCATACTTCGCTTTGTTCACACATTATGACAGGGGACAGTGTTACAGGTGTGATATGTGTTTTATTGGTGGCAGGGATTGAATAGTTCAATTTACAGTGATGGCAGTTGGTCATGGGTGGTAGTCCTCAAAGCCAACATGGTGGCAGCCTTGTTGGTAGTATTGATAGGTCCATCAATGCTTACATGAGTTCTTATTGATTGTTCGCACTGTTTGGTGGTTGATTGTGTGGGATGGTTGGTGTGCAGATTGTTGCAGAGTTACTTCTTGGAGGGGGCTTGTTTTTGGCAGGGGTTCCAGTCCCATATCTTGACCTGAGAGTCCATTTGGGAGCCTGCTGTTGACCTTAAGGGGCTGGCATGATTGACCCTTGTGTTTCCTCTGAGGGTAGTTCCTGGGATGTTGCTGCTGATGGTGTCATTGTCCGGATCTGTGTCCTGTGCTGTAGTGGGGGCCTCCTCTGCTGTGTGGGTCTCCAACTGGGTTTGTACCAGCTGCAGCAGTGCTCCTGCTATGCTGGCCATTGTGGCGTTGTGCTGTTTCCACTGCTCCATGGCCTCTTGGTGGTATTCCTGCTGCATTCTCTGACTCTGCTCCAGGGTGGATACTATCTGTGACAACCTGTCATGGGTATGCTGGTAAGCCCCCAGGACCTCAGAGATCACGTCCTGGGCTGCGTCATCCATCCTGTGGCCTCCCACCTGGACCACTGAGGCTGGTGTGGGTATGCTTGCCCTGGGCTTCTGTTCTTGCCTGGGTGGTAGGGGTGTCAATGGTATCCTGGGTGGGGCTGATGCATGGTGACAGTACAGGACTGTGTGAGGGGCCTGCCTGCTCATCAGTGTCCAGGAATCCTTCCCCAGTGTCCTGTGAGGTGCCTGTGTCTCCATGGGGGGCACTGGCACTCCTTGTTCTGTCCATGAGGGTGGCATGGGTGGTGGTGCCTGTTGAGGAAAATTGACATATCTGTTAGAAATGCATGATCAGATGGGATGCACAGGGCTGGGCTGTTTTGTGCAGGTGTAACTTTTTGAGGCAAAGAACAGGTGTCAGAGCACTCATGATATTCCTAATTAGGAGTTATTGATGTATCCAGTCTTCTTAGTCAATCAATCACCGACTCATGTTCATCTCAGAGTCCAGATTTTATTCTCAATGTATTTATTAAGCTTATAGCGAAGATGCAGACACCTGCAGGCTGGATAGGGCCGCACTATTTTTAAATGTGACTTTTTCCATGTTCATTTTGTTTTTTTCGTCGAATCTGACAGCACTGCCTGTTTCGGCCCTCACTGGGAGGCACTTACAGCGAACGCCCCTCATGCTTCCAGCCTGCGGGTGTCTGCATCTTCGCTATAAGCTTAATAAATGACCTAATTCGTGAATTCATACATGCACCCGTATTCCGTGTCAAACATCGATCCCGTGGTAATGGAAAACCCGCAGATGTCTTCCCTCTTCTGAGGTGATGCACTATTGATATGGAATTTACCTCGGTGCAACTTTATTTTGGATGCAACATAGAACTTAAGCCCTGATGAAGTCCTTAAGAGATTAACTTCTCATGGGATGAAACACGTGTTGGCTGTACTGTACTATACTTATGGAGAGTTCCATACATTGAGAATAAAATCTGGACTCTGAGATGAACATGAGTCGGTGATTGATTGACTAAGAAGACTGGATACATCAATAACTCCTAATTAGGAATATCATGAGTGCTCTGACACCTGTTCTTTTTCTGTGTGTTTGCCTTGAAACATGGGAGGACTAAGGGAGATCCTCCTGTCATGAGCACCATACCATAAACTTATTGGACTATTACTTGATTGGACTTACTGTGAGCGCCCAAATCCTATGAATATCTTCCCTGTTGGCATTGTTTTGTTTTGTAACTTTTTGAGGCCATGCAGGGTGCCTTTGTGAGGTTTGCACTGCATCTTGCTTAGGATGTAGAGTTGCATTGTGAATGGTGTAGTGCCATTGTGAATCCTTGCAGAGGGAGGGATGTGGCCCTGTTAGTGGGTTTGTGGTAATGCGGGGGGTGGATTCAGTGGCTGTGGGCTGGGTGGGTTAGTGGTCCTGGTGGGTGTTGGTGGGGTGGGGTGGTGCATTCTAGGTGTGATGTATATGGGGTAACTGTAGATGACTTACCCAAGTCCATTCCTCCAGTGAGTCCAGTGAGTCCCTCAGGGTGCAGGATGGCCAGTACCTTTTCCTCCCAGTCTATGTATTCGGGTGGTGTTGGTGGTCTTCTCGACTGCAATGTGGTGCCTGGATGCTGTGGCCCTGACCTTCCCCCACAGGTCATTCCATCTCTTGCGGATGTCGTCCCTGGTGCGTGGATGGTGTCCACTGCATTGACCCTGTTGAAAATGGTCTGCCATAGCTCCATCTTCCTGGCGATGGGTGTGTGCTGCACCTGAGCCCCGAATAGTTGTGGCTCCACCTTCAGGATTTTGTCCACCATGGTCCTTAGCTCCCTTTCTGTGAAGCGTGGATGCTTTGGGGGTGACATGGTGGGTGTGGTGAATGGTGCCGGGGCTGGAATCGCAGTGAGGGTGCTCTTCTGTGGGTCGGTGTGAGTCTCGTGTATAGTCAAATCAAATCAAATCATTAACATTTATAAAGCGCGCTACTCACCCGTGCGGGTCTCAAGGCGCTAGGGGAAAAGGGGGGGTTATCGCTGCTCGAACAGCCAGGTCTTTAGGAGTCTCCGGAAAGCGGAGTGGTCCTGGGTGGTCCTGAGGCTGGTGAGGAGGGAGTTCCAGGTCTTGGCCGCCAGGAAGGAAAAAGATCTCCCACCCGCCGTGGATGCGAGGGACAGCAGCGAGTGCGAGGCCAGAGGAGCGGAGGAGGCGGGTGGGGATGTAGAAGCTGAGGCATTCCGGTCCCTTGTCGTGGAGGGCTTTGTGTGCGTCGGTGAGAAGTTGGAAGGTGATCCTTTTGCTGACTGGGAGCCAATGCAGGTGTCTCAGGTGTACGGAGATGTGGCTGCTGCGGGATACGTCGAGGATGAGGCGGGCCGAGGCATTTTGAATGCGTTGCAGGCGATTTTGGAGTTTGGCTGTGGTCCCGGCGTAGAGGGTGTTGCCGTAGTCCAGGCGGCTTGTGACGAGGGCGTGGGTCACGGTTTTTCTGGTGTCGGTGGGGATCCAGCGGAAGATCTTGCAGAGCATGCGGAGGGTGAGGAAGCAGGCGGAGGACACGGCGTTGACTTGCTTGGTCATGGTGAGAAGAGGGTCCAAGATGAAGTCGAGGTTGCGGGCGTGGTCTGTGGGGTCGGTGCGGTGCCGAGGGCCGTGGGCCACCAGGAGTTTTCCCAGGCGGACGGGGTGTTGCCGAGGATGAGGACTTCCGTTTTTTCAGAGTCCAGCTTTAGGCGGCTGAGCCTCATCCAATCTGCGACGTCCTTCATACCCTCTTTTAGGTTGGTCTTGGCGCTGGCGGGGTCCTTGGTGAGGGAGAGTATAAGTTGGGTGTCGTCGGCATAGGAGGTGATGATGATATCGTGCTTGCGTACGATGTTGGCGAGGGGGCTCATGTAGACATTGAAGAGTGTCGGGCTGAGCGATCAGCCTTGAGGTACGCCGCAGATGATCTCAGTGGGTTCTGAGCGAAACGGAGGGAGGTAAACTCTTTGGGAACGGTTTGCGAGGAAGGAGGCGATCCAGTCCAGGGCCTGGCCTTGGATCCCGGTGGAGCGGAGGCGGGTGATTAGGGTGCGGTGACAGACGGTGCCAAAGGCAGCCGAGAGGTCGAGAAGAATGGGGGCGACTGTTTCACCGTTGTCCATCAGAGATGAGGGCGGTTTCAGTGCTGTGGTTGGTTCGGAATCCGGTTTGTGAGAGGTCGAGCAGGTTGTTGTCTTCCAGGAAGGTGGTCTCCTCTATTACTTTGGCTGGGAAAGGCAGAAGAGAGATGGGGCGGAAGTTTTTCAGGTCGCTCGGGTCAGCCGTAGGTTTCTTTAGTAGGGCATTGACTTCGGCGTGTTTCCAGCATTCGGGGAAGGTAGCAGAAGAAAAAGAAGAGTTGATGACGGTCTGGAGGTGCGGGGCGATGATGTCGTCGGCTTTGTTAAAGATGAAGTGCGGGCAGGGATCCGAAGGGGCGCCGGAGTGGATAGAGTTCATGATGGATTTGGTTTCTTCCGTGTTGATGTGGGTCCAGTTGTTGAGGGTGATGGCCGGGGATGCGGGTTCGGTGGTGTTTGGTTGGGTCTGGTGTCCGAAGCTCTCGTGGAGGTCGCTGATCTTGCGATGGAAGAAAGTGGCGAGGGATTCGCACAAATCCTGTGAGGGCGTGACGGCGTTGGCGCTGGGGTTGGAGAACTCCTTGATGATGCTGAAGAGTTCTCTGCTGTTGTGGCTGTTTTTGTCCAGTCTGTCGGTGAAAAAGTTCCTTTTGGCAGCGCGGATCAGGTGGTGATGTTCGCGGCTAGCGTTCTTGAGGGCGGTCATGTTGTCAGCGGTGTGGTCCTTGCGCCAGGCTTTCTCAAGGGCGCAACAAGTTTTCTTTGATTCTTTGAGGGTGTCAGAGAACCAGAGAGGTTTTTTGGTGTTGGTCTGTCGATGCGTGCGTTTGAGGGGAGCAAGGTTGTCTGCGCAGTTGGAGATCCAGTTTGTGAGGTTGAGGGCTGTGTCGTTGGGGTCGGTGGTGAGGGTGGGTTGGTTGGCGGCGAGTGCGGAGAGGAGTTGCTCTTCAGGGATCTTGTTCCACTGTCGACGAGGGATGGGTTGAGTGCGGAGGTGGCGGGTCTCGCGTCGGAATGTGAAGTGGACGCAGCTGTGGTCGGTCCAGTGTAGGGCGGAGGTGTGGCTGAAGAAGACGTGTTTGCTGGCGGAGATGATAGGGTCGAGCGTGTGTCCGGCGATGTGGGTGGCGGTGTTCACCAGTTGTTTGAGGCCGAGGTTGGCGAGGTTGTCGAGCAGGGTGGTTGGTGTTGGGGTCGTTGTTTTGTTCCAGATGGAAGTTGAGGTCGCCTAGGAGGATGTAGTCCGGTGAGGCGAGGGCGTGCGGGGAGATGAAGTCGGCGATGGCGTCGCTGAAAGGGGCGCGTGGTCCGGGAGGACGGTAGACGAGGGATCCTCTGAGGGTGGTCCTCGGGTCGGTGCGAATCTGAAAATGCAGGTGTTCAGCGGCGAGAGGGGTGTCTTCGGTGGAGGTGGTGACGCTGATGGAGTCTTTGAAGACGATCCCTCCTCCTGCTTGGTTGGTGCGGTCTTTCCTGGAGATCTTGTAGCCTTCGGGGATGGCGGTGGCGATGTCTGGATCAGAGGAGGCGTTCATGCAGGTCTCCGTGATGAAGGCGACGTCCGGTGCTGTGGAGTCCAGGAGGTCCCAGAGTTCAACGGCGTGTTTGTGGTCGGAGCGAGCGTTGACTAGGATGCACTTGAGGTGGTTGATGGTGCGTGGGCTTGTGGTCGTGGTAGTTGCGTGGTGGAAGATGCGTTTGCAGGAGTTGCAGGCGAAGGGTCCATGGGTGCGTTTGGGGTGAGCTTGGAAGCAGGTGTTGGAGCGTCCTGGGTTGAGGGCGTGGAGGGTGGTGGGGTCGTAGCGGATCAGCGGGGCTTGGGAGAGCTGGGGACCAGGGGTCGTGGCGCTGGGCGCGGGCCAGGCGCGGACGGGCTTGCCTCTGGCGCGCAGCGGGCGCCTTATGAGGTAGGAGGGGGGGAGGGGTCAGCTGGGGCGAATGGGAGCTGGGGGGCGGGGGCGTGCAGGTGGTCGCGGCGGGAAAGCGCGAGGGAGGGGGGTTTAAGGGTGGAGGGGGGTGAGTGTTAGGAGTTTTAGGGAGAAAGATAGGAGTAGGGTTGTGAAGATAGGGGAGGGGGGGTTGTAGAGGTGGGTGAGGGTGAGAGGTAGAGTGAGAGGATAGGAAGATAGGTAATAGAGGGGGTGGCGGGAGGGGGGAGAGATAGAGAAATAGATAGAGAAAATAGATAGATAGAGAAATCGATAGATAGAGAGAAATAAATAGAGAGATAGGAAGATAGGAGGGGGTGGAGAGTGAGGGAGTTAGATAGTGGGATAGAGAGATAGAGAGATAGGTAGATAGGAGGAGTGAGGGAGGTAGATAGTGAACGGGTTAGATAGGGGAGATAGAGAGGGGGATGCGAGTGAGGCAGGGGGATGAGGCAGGAGCAGGAGGGCAGGCGCGGGGAGAAGAAGACGGAGGAGGCAGAAGAGCCGAAGGCAGAAGATAGAAGACAGAAGACCAGAAGACCGGAAGAACAGAAGAACAGAAGAACAGAAGAACAGAAGACCGGAAGACCAGAAGAACAGAAGAACACAGAAGAACACAGAAGAACACAGAAGAACACAGAAGAACACCACAGAAGAAGATGAGGGAGAAGAGAGGCGACAGGAGAGGTTTAGAAGCACACAGAAGAAGAGAGAAGACGGGGAAAAGAAGAGTAAAGAAGAAGATTACAGACGAGGAGCGAGGAGGAAGAACAGAGAAGAGGAAAAGAAGAAAAGAAGCAGGAGCAGGAGAGAGGGTGAGTAGCGCGGGGCAGAGCGAGGGGCTGGGAGGTGAGGGGTACTTACTGTGAGGTGGGTCTCAGGAACTCAGGAATCTGGAGGAGCTGGAGGAGCTGCAGCGGCAGGGGGAGCGACCTACCCTTGGGTCAAGGGTCGCTACCACTGTCGCGCAGCGGCCGCCATATGAGGTAGGAGGGGGTAGGGGTCAGCTGGGGCCGAATGGGAGCTGGGGGCGTTTAGGAGGTCGCGGCGGGAAAGCGCGAGGGAGTGGGGGACAGGTAGAGTGAGAAGAGCTGGGGGAGGGGGGTTTAAGGGTGGAGGGGGGTGAGTGTTAGGAGTTTTAGGGAGAAAGATAGGAGTAGGGTTGTGAAGATAGGGGGGGGTTGTAGAGGTGGGTGAGGGTGAGAGGCAGAGTGAGAGGATAGGAAGATAGGTAATAGAGGGGGTGGCGGGAGGGGGGAGAGATAGAGAAATAGATAGAGAAAATAGATAGATAGAGAAATCGATAGATAGAGAAATAGATAGAGAGATAGGAAGATAGGAGGAGGTGGAGAGTGAGGGAGTTAGATAGTGGGATAGAGAGATAGAGATAGGTAGATAGGAGGAGTGAGGGAGGTAGATAGTGAACGGGTTAGATAGGGGAGATAGAGAGGGGGATGCGAGTGAGGTAGGGGGATGAGGCGGGAGCAGAAGGGCAGGCGCGGGAGAAGAAGACGGAGGAGGCAGAAGAGCCGAAGGCAGAAGACAGAAGACCAGAAGACCGGAAGAACAGAAGAACAGAAGAACAGAAGAACAGAAGACCGGAAGAACAGAAGAACACAGAAGAACACAGAAGAACACAGAAGAACACAGAAGAACACCACAGAAGAAGATGAGGAAGAAGAGAGGCGACAGGAGAGGCTGAGAAGCACACAGAAGAAGAGAGAAGACGGGGAAAAGAAGAGTACAGAAGAAGATTACAGACGAGGAGCGAGGAGGAAGAACAGAGAAGAAGAAAAGAAGAAAAGAAGCAGGAGAGAGGGTGAGTAGCACGGGGCAGAGCGAGGGGCTGGGAGGTGGGGGGTACTTACTGTGAGGTGGGTCTCAGGAACTCAGGAACCTGGAGGAGCTGGAGGAGCTGCAGCGGCAGGGGGAGCGACCTACCCTTGGGTCAAGGGTCGCTCGGTGTGGCGTTCGGTGTCTGCTTCTGGTGCTCTCTGTCTTCGTTGGCCTAGTTTTGTTGCAAAGGATTTTGGGGTGTGTCTGTGAGTGTTTTATGGTGATATAGATGTGTGTCAGGTGTGTGGGTTTCTAGCTTATCCAATGTGTGCACTTCTTGCTGTTGGGTCCACTTGCCGCCCGTGGGGGTTGGCACCGCCAATGGTCATTTGAGTTCCACTGACCACCAAGGTGATTTGTGCATCATTATTTGGACGGCGGGATTTGGGTGTGCTCAGCGGTGGCGGGGTGGAAGGTCCAGCATTTCCGCCGACAGGGTCCTGGTGGTGACTGGTGGTCTAGTGATTTTAGGCGGGGTTGCGATTTTGGTTTATTATATTTTCGGGTTTCTATTCACCGCCAACGGCGGTCTTCTGTTTACCGCTGCCACGGCGTTCGGAGGTGTTTACTGCCATGTTCATAATGACCGCCTAAGTCTACTTCCTGGACTGAGTAAGTCAGTGCCACCATAAAACCTTTTAATTATTCCTCGTTTACATTTTTTCTTTCTTTCTTTGAAAAAATTGCTATTGGAACACTATGGCCCTCATTATAACATTGGCGGTGAGTGATAAAGTGTCGGTAATAATGCCAACAGGCTCCAAATTATGACCATGGTGGTGAAAACTCCCATAGACAGCCAATGTACCACACCAACTGCCAGGGCGGAAACAACACTCACCACGGTGGTAGCTGCCAACAGCCAGGTGGAAGACAAAGTACTGCCCACCATATTTGACCCTGCAATCCACCACCTTTTCTGGGGCGGTGCCAATGCCATAAAAAGTCTGGCGGAAACGCATCTCAGAAGAGAAAGGACTCACCATCGGAGACACAGGGAAGAACAACACCACCATGGTACCCAAACTGCAAGTTTTCCCAATGATCTTTTACATTGTGCTCCACCTGGAACACCAGCGCCGACGAAGACGACAATGGTGAGTACAGCTGCCTAGCACACAAGGGAGGGAGGGAGAAAAACAAGAGTGACACACACACGCACGACACACACCATCCACACACACATCATACACACAACCAGCTGCACATGAAAAACAATTTGTCCATGAAACACGTCAGAATAATGCAAGGACAACAGGAATGGATGAAAGTGATTGTAATCAAATCAACATCTAAATAACTTAATTGATTTGTCAATGAAACAGATATGTACACATGTACACAAAGGGACACTGCCCAGACCAAAGTTCAAAGGGCCCATATGGCCACAAGGCACAGTCTAAGGCCCAACTCGAATCCTGACCCCGTCCGGATAGTGCACTGGTTCTGGAGGGGCCAACTTGCCCATTGCTCTTTCCTGGGAGTGCAAGGCCACAGACTCTGGAGTGGATGACTTTCTCACTGGTTCCATGGGGGCCAACCTGCCCATCACTCTTTCCTGGGAAGTGCAAGGCCACAGTCTCTGGCGTAGGTGACTTGCCCACTGGTCCTGGAGGGGGCAACTTGCCCATTGCTCTTTCCTGGGGAGTGCAAGGCTCTGGAGTGGGTGACTTTCCCTCTGGTTCTGGAGGGGACTCCATGCCCATTTTTCTTTGCTGGGGAGTGCAAGGCCACAATCTCCGGAGTGGGTGACTTGCCCACTGGTTCTGGAGGGGGCAACATGCCCATTGCTCTTTCCTGGGGGGTGCAAGGCCACAGTCTCTGAAGTGGGTGACTTTCTCACTGGTTCTGGAGGGGCCAACCTGCCCATCACTCTTTCCTGGGAAGTGCAAGGCCACAGTCTCTGGAGTAGGTGACTTGCCCACTGGTTCTGGAGGGGGCAACTTGCCTATTGCTCTTTCCTGGGGAGTGCAAGGCCACAGGGTCTGGAGTGGGTGACTTTCCCTCTGGTTCTGGAGGGGGCTCCATGCCCATTTCTCTTTGCTGGGAGTGCAAGGCCACAGTCCATCAGGTGGGTGACTTTCCCACTGGTTCTGGATGGGACAACTCGTACAGCATCCCCTGGAGGGTGGCCTACATGGCGTCCACTGGCAGTGATGGTTGCAGTGTGTTGGCAGATGGAGGTGCCTCCTGGGCAGCCTCTGCAGTTGGTGAGGGCTGCAGTGTTGTGGTGGATGGAGGTGCCTCCTGGGGAGTCTCTGCAGGTGGTGATGGCTGTAGTGTTGTGGTGGATGGAGGTGCCTCTTGTGCAGCGTCTGCAGATGGTGATGGCTGCAATTCATCAGCTGGTGGTGGGGACCATGTGACAGCTGGTGGTGGTGGAGGTGTCACCCTGACAGCCTCGGCTGGAGTAGAGAGCTTCATGTCCCCATCCTGGATGGAGATGCAGGCTCCTTCCTCTTCTTGCCTTGTGGTGCAGACTCCTTCCCCTTCTTGCATGGAGGTGCAGGCTCCTTCCCGTTCTTGCATGCAGGTGCAGGCTCCTTCTTCGATGGAGGTGTGGTATCCTTTCCACCACGAGTAGGTGGTACTACCACTGTCCCCATGGACTGTTTGGCTGAGGTGCTGGGTCTTTGGTACGCTGCTCATACGGGTAGGGTGGGGAGAGGGGGAGGGAAGAGGTCACGTTGGGAAAGGTAAAGCTTTTTAGGGATGTTGGGGCGAAAGCTTTTTAGGGATGTTGGGGCGGGAGGAGTGATGGGAGTGGAGGTTGAGGGAGTGGCTCTTGGATGCGTATGTCTGCTGGATTTGGGTGCATGCTGATGTGAGGTGGATGGCACCCGTTGAGCAAGTGTACGCTTATCTTGAAAATACAGTTGTTCACCCTTCTAACAAGTTTCAATGTATATAATACAATTATCACAGCACATATTTCGCAATAAACGGCTCAATGAAAGCCAGTACACCTTAGAGATAATAGTTCGTAAATTTCCTGGCAGTTTAACTTGCAAACTCAAAATTCATTTTTCATTCCCTCAGAAATCAAGAGGAAAAGAATATTAGTACGTCCGACCTCTTTCAAGTTCTCCGAACAGTGTTAGTGGTAGTCCATGGTATCTCCAAAATCAATTACATTCATCCTTGAGTATATCTCCAAATCTTTTTATAACTCTAAATTAAAATAAAACATCCAAATTCCTTGTAACGACTTCTCAGACAACACGTGTTTCGTCACTTGACTTCTTCAGGGCTGGATTGTAGTCGCTTCTTATATTAGCTATTCTGAATCCCCAAAATCAACAGAGACAAACATTTTATTCAATAGAATCATATTAATTATCACAACACCTGTACCATTAACTCAAAGTGGAGGCCACTGATCTAAAGTCCCTTAGATGAAACAATGTCCAAACAGTCAAGTCAAAACTCAAGGTAGCACCCTATTACACCGTGCAAAGCACACATAGTACTAAAGATCCCTATACATGTCACCAAAATCAACCTAGTGTAAATGCTTGAGTTAAAATCAGAAGGAACCTTTATATATACATAAGTAAAAATGTGAATCAGCAAAAATAAAAATTTGAGATATTGTGCAACCCTTATATCGTCACGTTATAACTAACCACCCACAAGATACCATTCCAGTTTCATATGATCATTAACATTTTACCTTCACAATCACTCCAACAAAATTTTTTAACCTGACTGCAGACCCACAGTCAGTGAGTTTCCAAGAGCTACTTCCCCAATGGAACAAGAGCCAAACGCTGTCCGCTGCCCTAAAACAAACAAATTATGAGCCATTTCCATCTTTCTCTGAATAAGGACACAAACGTTAAATCTGCCGCTTTCATCATTATACAAAGACGTTTTTATTCATGCATCCTTCTTCAAACATAGGGGCATATTTATACTCCGTCTGCGCCGATTGTGCATCAAACATTTTGACGCACAATCAGCGCAAACGTTGCCCCGTATTTAAACTTTGACGCCCGAGCCCCTCGGACGTCAAAATTCCGCCACGTGCGTCATTTTTTGGATGCGGCAACCCGCCTTGTGTTAATTATATGCAAGATAGACGTTCCCATCCAAAAAATGGCTTACAGAGCCATGCGTCGTATTTATGCTTTTGGGCAAAAATGATGCACGGCCGGGAGGCGGAGGCAGAAAATGACGCACAGCCCGTTTTGCGTCAAAAATTAACGCCTGGGTCAGGGCAGGCGTCAAAATAGGGCAAACACATCTGTATTTAATCAGAACACACAGAACAAACAGCAGAGCAGCAGAGCAGCAACAGGGAGCCATGGAGGTAATAATAATCCAGCGTGCACGCAGACGCAGAGCCCAGCAGCAACAACAGCAGCTACAACAACACCAGCAGGGACCCCAAAGGCAGCGCAGAAGGCAGGAGAGGATATTCCGCCCAAGAACCACCCTTCAGGGCCTCAGGGAACACAACATCATTCAGAGGTACCGGTTGAACTGGCAGGCCATTCAGCAGCTGCTGCGCAACATTGAACAGCAGTTGGCCCCAACTTTGGTGACACCCCGCACCATCACAACAGAAACAAAGCTGCTTGCCATACTACATCTGCTGGCAAGTGGCTCTTTCCAAACAACTGGTGCCCTGGTTGGTGGAATATCACAACCATCATTCTCCACCTTTTTGCCCAAAGTACTGGATGCCATCATTCGACTGACACCCGCCACATCTGCTTCCCTAACACACTGCAGAAGCAGCAGGAAACAAAACAGGGGTTCTACCTCATCAGTGGCTTCCTACACGTCCTTGGTGCAATCGACTGCACACATGTACGCCTTGTGCCACCTGCTGCAACTGAACACCTCTACCGCAACAGGAAGCACACACATTCCATGAACGTGCAGGCCATAGTCGATCACCAACATCGTGGCTAAGGGGGTCATTCTGACCCTGGCGGTCATGGACCGCCAGGGCCAACGACCGCGGGAGCACCGCCAACAGGCTGGCGGTGCTCCCATGGGCATTCTGACCGTGGCGGTACAGCCGCGGTCAGAAACGGGAAACCGGCGGTGCCCCGCCGGTTTCCCGCTGCCCTGGGGAATCCTCCATGGCGGCGCTGCAGGCAGCGCCGCCATGGGGATTCCGCCCCCCTTCCCGCATGCCTGATTCTGGCGGTTTTGACCGCCAGAACCTGGCTGGCGGTAACGGGTGTCGTGGGGCCCCTGGGGCCCCTGCAGTGCCCATGCCAGTGGCATGGGCACTGCAGGGGCCCCCTAACAGGGCCCCACCAAGATTTTCAGTGTCTGCCAAGCAGACACTGAAAATCGCGACGGGTGCAACTGCACCCGTCGCACCCCTTCCACTCCGCCGGCTCCATTCGGAGCCGACATCCTCATGGAAGGGGGTTTCCCGCTGGGCTGGTGGGCGGCCTTCTGGCGGTCGCCCGCCAGCCCAGCGGGAAACTCAGAATTACCGCGGCGATCTTTTGACCGCGCAGCGGTATTCTGACGGCGGGACTTTGGTTGGCGGCCTCCGCCGCCCGCCAAAGTCAGAATGACCGCCTAAATATCCTGGGAGTGTACATGATTCATACATCTTCCGTCACTGCACCATCAATGAACACTTCCAGGATGGACGGTATGGCAATGGACTACTTGTTGGTAAGTACAAAAACCTACTTATATACACACTGCACAGCAGCCCTCTAGGACACACAACACATACACCACAACAGCAACATGTCAACAGGAACACACTGAGGTCGTGACATCGCTAGCCATGTTTCTTAGGTCACCATTGAACCTGTCACACATCGGAAATTACTGTACAGCCTAATGTTAAGACGTCAATGAGTGTGGTTGCCTAAATGCCACCTTGCAAATTGTAAGTGTCCCAATGACCTTTATATTAATCCATTGCCTAAGTCTAAAGGTATGGGATGTCCAGGATACATTGATATGAATGTGTTAGCAACACTGTCAGTTTTAACTGTGCATGGAACTATCATCTCACTCCCAGTGAAGACACACGGACACCTGTATCACAAGTCACAATGCTAGGGATGGCACACTGTACTGCAAATCCCAAAACATACTGCTGACAAACGGTTAGCAGACAAACACTCGTTCAGCCAAGGAAACAACACAATGCAGATGGTACAGCCTACAAGCATAGGATGCCACAGTAGTACACAAAAGAGTCACAGACAACACAAGACAACTACTGCCATGAAAGGTCTTTTCAATAGTGCCAGCTACATCAACATGATCCCATTCATTTTCTCTTGCAGCTGATCAGGGGTATGGCATCCAGCCATGGATTATGACACCATTTGGCAACCCAAGTACTGCTGCAGAGCGTGCATACAACAACGCCCATAGGAGGACACGCAGCATTGTCGAGCGGACCTTCGGCATCCTCAAGTCAAGGTTCCGCTGCCTCGACATCACTGGTGGTAGCCTCCTATATTGCCCCGAGATGGTCTGTAGGATCATCCTCACATGTGCAATATTGCACAACATTTGTATCAAAAGAAACATTCCCCTCCTGGAACCAGAGCCACATATGCCTGAAGAGGAGGAAGAGGAGGACGCTGGCCTGCAACAGGAGGGGGAACTACAGAACACAGCCGCTGGTATACTCAGGCGGCAACAGATTGTAAATAACTTCTTCTGAATATGATCACCTTCACCACTTTAGTTAACGAATTGAAATAAACACCTATTCTAATCACCATATCATGGTCTGGCTATTCCTTTTTGCACACCTTCATCTCTACTTATCAGAATAAGAGTGTTGCCTCATGGAGCATTGCTGAGATACTGAGTAGGAAACGTAACATCCCAGAGCTAATGTGATGTCTAACATACAATGGTCACATACACAAACACACTCTTACTGACATATATCATGTACATATCTCCTTTGCAGGCCAATAGCAGAGGACTACAACTATTTCACACATACATGTTGAAAGCAAGGTCCAACGCAGCATATGGCACACAACTAAGACACCATCACTCAATAAGGGGAAAACAAGCCTCATACATGAGGCAGTCAATGTGCTTTGGCATCAGCAACAGGAATGCCTGACCAGACCCTTGACAGCAGTAAGTGCTACTGCATCCAATATTTGCAAGGACTATCTGTGACTACAGTTCCCTAGAAGCAGAACATAAATAGCACAAGTGCCACACATATGGCATGCATTGCGCACATGACATTCCATGTACATGTCAGCCAATTTCCTAACTCCTGACACACCCATGCACCTGGACACAACCCACCTGTCGGAAGAGGTCCCTGGAATACTAAGATGTGTACCCTTATATTACCTCCTCTACACACACAGACCAACATTAGCAAACCAGTGTACTACACCCTTTCCTATGGTATGCCATTGTCATAGAACATCTGACTGCAAGGACGTCAGGTCAATTTATACACTGTCTTCTAGTTTCAAAGCCCTGTTAGCACATGTAGATTGTTTCCCCTTGTGAAAATGTCTGTTGGCCCTTAAAATGCAAGTCTCACCTACAGGACTGGTGAGAAACAAATGCAGCCCACACGTGTGATCATCTCCATGCACAACACCCATTTCAAAAAGCACTGCCCCTGATGATGCCTGGAACAGCATAGGAGTTGCCATTATGTCAAATACACTGTCAAGCATTGATACTAATTAAGCCATGTAACACAGCCACTGTGTTCATTTGTCACCTACAAAAACACAGGACGTACACAGTTTGACATGTCAACTGTCTAGTTTGTCCTCAAAACAGTCTCAGTCAGACCACTGATTACGTCACTTGTCAAGTAACTGGATCCCGAATCACCTTGCATTCTGCCAGCCTGACTGGCAACTGTCTGTGCGTCACACTAAAGTATCCCTGTGTCTACATATGTACCACACTTGCGGTAGCAAAGCTCTCATTCATCAGGGGGTATTGGGCATGGGCTTCTTCCATGCATACCCAAATACATTGTATAGCATCATCTGCCTTTTAACTGTACCATTTGAGTTACATCCTCTTGGAAAAGCAAAATTCATGGCCCATCCCTTGTCTGGGTTGCATTTATGCATGAATGACAAAGTGTGACAGTGTCCCAGGGCCGTAGGCAGGGATTGGGTACGGGGCTTTCAGCACAACCAGCAATCTCTGATAATGTCCATGAATAATACACAAATGTCAGGACCCTTACAGTTCACACACAGCATCACAGTGCGCACAACATAGTGACGGGCCGTGCGTGGTAAATAGCTGCGAGAATAATCAGCACAGA
The DNA here is from genome assembly GCF_031143425.1 of Pleurodeles waltl. Taxonomy (NCBI): domain Eukaryota; kingdom Metazoa; phylum Chordata; class Amphibia; order Caudata; family Salamandridae; genus Pleurodeles; species Pleurodeles waltl. Next base: position 1,160,242,989 of record NC_090445.1, read on the forward strand.
GACTATGATGTTCCCAGATGCAGTGGGAAATGCAGAGGCCAACCTGTGTACAAATGTTGTAATGACACCTGCCGGAACATGACACCTGAGACATTATCTCACTCAGCACACCAATGTTGCCCTGTTGACTGTCTCATTACACATCTTTAGTGACAGGGTGGGACCATCCACATGTTGGTTCACATGTCTACATCTACTTTACTCACATTGATCAACCAAGGATACTCAGTAGATACAGGAATAGCTGCCACTGACTCATTATGAGTCCTGGACCGAACTGTGACAAATTATACCCCAATCTACAGGATCATCATTGGACCACACGCATGAACAAGACACCTATGTGCAATTGATCACTGAAAATAAGTGGACACATGCTTTCTTGTATGCTGGTCCACCACAGCCACTTGATAGTTGGGGCTCACTTCTATGGGCCTCAACTGTGGTGTCATCATACATATGAGATTCACCCTTGTCTGTCTGTGCAAACAACATGGTACCCACTTCCTCAATGCATGTGTATGGCTCACTGTGGGATTCTCCAAGTAGTGCCTAGGAAGCTGTTACCAATACTCTAGGACATAGGATGTAGAAAATGTGGAACATTGACATGAACAAGCGTCTGCCATCCATCTGGTGCATGCTATGTCACATGTGGTGTCTACGTGACCCTAAAACTTGGAAGTACACTTTACGGGTGTTGTTACATGTATGACTAACACATGCCCTCGCTCATTTTCAATTTGACTTGCATCTGAGGATTGGACACATGGACGTCACATTCATACAACCATATGTACAATTATGCTTCATGTGATACACACACACTTGGTCAACCAACACATTAGTTGTCAAAGCACACACTTTGAGCCAAAGGCACTTAGGTATTGTACATATGTGCGTCACATTGCTATCCTCTCCTTATGACAAACATGCACAATATATGCAACACATATATGTAGGCCACACTTATGACCATCTATTGCGTCAGCCAACTATAAAAATACTGTGAAGGGTGTAGTGGATCATGTTCCGCTGCAGTATGATGTCACACATGTGAACATATACCATCAATACCATACTGTCTTCAATTAGCCAATCTCTGATGTGTTCCAAATGTAAAATAACCAAAAAACAAGTAAAAATGCCCCAAACCATTAATGCACTGTAATTTTGACGTCCCTAGCGGTGTGCGTCATTTTTTGACAACCAAAACTGTATTTGCGTCATTTTTTTTGACGCACAGGAGTGAAATTTAGCCCGCATCCAGATATTTGTACAGTCCATGTATCATTATGTGGATGCGGGTTAATATTCACGTCTGTGCGTCAAAAAAAATGACGCAAATACAGTTTTGGTAAACAAAAAATTATGCATAACGCGAAAAAGGTGGGACTTTTCATACAGGAAGTGATGTAATAGGATATCTTGTTTACAGATCATGTACAGTGGGTGTACTTTCACTTTCACTTTGCAGTCTATGATCCTTCTAAACGGTGTGGCTGTGTAGAGAGTGTTGTCCTCAGATTTTGAGCTGTTTTTGTCCTGTGTGCTATCTGTAAAGTTCATTTGTGATATAAATATTGTTTGTGTATACTGTACTACTGTGTTATGTCTACATTTGTCCATTTATCTTGTGTTTTTCTTGTTTGCCGGGGTCTGTTGTGGGTAGTGTTAGTTTCGGGATAGTTGGGCTCTTTTAGTGTTTAGGTTTACTTTTTTTCTGTCTTTGTACCCCTACTTTCCCCCTTTTCCCCTTTCTATTTCTTTTACCCCTATTCCATATCATCACTTATAAGTATGTCTGGTAGGCCACGTATTGGCAGGATGGGGGAAGAGGTGTTGGGGGGCTTCATCTGGCTGGTGAAGCATTTCTTGCCACTCATGATCCAGGCAGGGTAATACAGGGGTATCCGACAGACGCGCGCAGAATCCGGTGGGGAAAGGTGCTGCATCACCTGCACTGTGTGTATGCCAGCCAGAGGAGTGACCACCAGCTGAAGCACCGGTGGGCTGACCTCATCACCAGGGAGCAGGATCTCTTCGACCACCTGGGAATCATGATTGGTGGCACTGTAGGTGAGTACGAATTATGTTAATGTGCACGATTAAATGCTCTGTAGTGACATCAGGGGATTAGTAAAATGTCTGCCAGCTAACTTGCTGACTGTCTGTAATGCTGGGGAAATGTAAGGGGATCATTGATGCACTATGGCAAGGATCACAATTGCTAGCTGTCAGGTAGCATGTGCTCAGTAAACTTACAGGTTACTTTTCCATGAAGGAAATTGGTGCAGCCTTTCTGTCAGAACAGCTAACAAAATATGAGCCAATCATGTCTATATAGGGTACTATGACGGAGAAGTACAGATGTACCAACATTTAGGCCAACTATGTTGACGCAATTGCTAGACTGACTTTACAATCACTACATGATGGTGAAAATGAGTGCTGCCTTCACGTCAATTGATAATAGCAAAGTGGCTCAGACATATGTCTCATGTGAGTCTGGTGAGTGTGGAAGGAAAACGTTCACGGAAGTACTATGATTGTGTGGGATTATTGTGTTCCTTGATCTTTTTGGATACATGTCAGTTCTTGATTTGAAAACATCGTGAAAAGGTGTAAGGTGCCCTCAGCTAACATCTTAAGATGTTTGTTGGAATTAGTTGAGCCACAATACAAATACGGATGGCAGTCCAAGTGTATGCACATGGCCTCACATCTCCATGGTTGGTGCAAATCACCATAGCTGGGCCACATCAATTGACTATACTGTAACAACAGGATGGCTTACAAAAGTCCCTGCCCCTCCCTCTGTACATTGGGCCTATGTGCAATAAATGTGTCATGGCCACAAGGCATGTTTGACTGGTAATGCAGTCCTCAAGTAACCAGGCTTTGGATGTCTCTCTTGGATGCACATGATGAGACAATTACACTCCATATTTTTTAGTGCTCACCAATTATGGGGCATGTTTGCAACCACATGATAGTTAGGGCCAATGTATGTGTGCAGATTTGTGTGTAACTGTCACAGGAGACCCATGCAATGTACAAGTTGGCCGTGATATATCAGATCCAGTACCATCATGTCTGAATGGCTGCCATTTCATTATTAAGCCTACACATTGTAAATGTTTATGAAATTGTTGCACTGTGCACAGATTTTGAGCACATTTCTTCCTTTCATACCTTACAGGTGGACCGGCACCCTACACTGTGGGAGAGGTGGCGACATTTGAGGACCCCGACCACTCCAGTAAGTGGTGATACGTCTGTTATGTGTTGTGTTTGCTGGTTATGGACTCGTGTGAGATGGACGCATAGCAAGGTGTGATGCGTTGGGCAAGCTTTTCTCTTGTTCCATGAGTGGGAATGCAGTTCTCACATGTTTTGAGTTTGTCAATGCGTCTCCAATGGTATCATGTAGGGATTGTAGGGCATCCATGTAGGCCCCACTGTGAGTACAGGGGATAGTCATGTGTATGACACTTGTATCACCAAGAGTCGCAATGGAAGTCAGCCCCAATTTAGTCAGCTTGTCAGACCCACATTCTCTAAGATTGGTAGAGCTAATAGCTTTCCAATAGACATCTGTTTCCCTATTTACCTACGTTATTTTGAAACAGTAGGTAGAACCTCCTAGCAGCATGTACTTCCACATGTAGTGCTACAAGTCTGTGGAACCTGAGTGCAATGGCCTAGGTGTGCATGCAATCCATGATCATGGGTGTTCTAGCAACTCTGGGGGTCATTCTGACCCCGGCGGGCGGCGGGAGCCGCCCGCCTGGAGGGAACCGCCAGAATACCGCTGCGCGGTCAAAAGACCGCCGCAGGTATTCTGGGTTTCCCACTGGGCTGGCGGGCGACCGCCAAAAGGCCGCCCGCCAGCCCAGTGGGAAACACCCCTCCATGAGGATGCCGGCTCCGAATGGAGCCAGTGGAGTGGAGGATGTGCGACGGGTGCAGTAGCGCCCGCCGCGAATTTCAGTGTCTGGTGAGCAGACACTGAAATTCAAAGTGGGGTCCTCTTACGGGGGCCCCTGCAGTGCCCATGCCACTGGCATGGGCACTGCAGGGGCCCCCAGGGGCCCCACGACACCCCTCACCGCCATCCTGTTCCTGGCGGTCGGAACCGCCAGGAACAGGATGGCGGTGAGGGGGTCGGAATCCCCATGGGCAGCGGAAAGTCGGCGGTACACCGCCGACTTTCTGTTTCTGCCCGCGGCTGTACCGCCGCGGTCAGAATGCCCGGCGGAGCACCGCCAGCCTGTTGGCGGTGCTACCGCCGACCCCGGCCCCGGCGGTCCTTGACCGCCGGGGTCGGAATGACCCCCTCTGTGTCTTATATAAGTCAGGCCTCACTGGAAGTATATGTTGTGTACTAAGTTCTGCATTTCCTGACATGTCTGACCCTATGAGTGCTCTAAGGTTTGCTGACTCCTAATTGTAGATAGACCTTACCTGTGGTGTGTCTGTAGAGACAAACATGTGTGGAGTTTCCTATACACTCCTCGGTGTACATGTTGGCAAATTATAGTTGTGTATCAACCGCCCCCCCTCAAACACAGGCATGGGTTTGTGAATGGGGTACCTAGTACTGATGCTACGACTATGTTGCACATACATGTGAATAAGTGACGGTTTGGTTGCTTACTAGTATACACACTCAGGTTTGGCACTTGGTACTATACTGGCAAGTCCAGTTACAACTTGCAGACCATGTGGCTTTAGTTTTGCTTTCCGTACACTGACATTTGTAGCCCAGCTCTTGGCAGAGGATATGCAGCATGATTCTTAGATGATAACTGTCAGAACTCAGATTGCAAGTCAAAGCCAGTTATTACCCATCTTGTAGGTTATGGATGTGCTTTGTCTGATGTGACCTTTGTAGTCTGGCCTGCAATATACTTCCTCAGGGACATTCAATGCTCTGTATTGTGATATGAGCTGTTACAAGTACAGTAGATGTAATGTATGATTAACTTGCTGTGCCATTTCACACAATGCAGTTACTAATGTAGAATATCTGCATTTGTCTTCACAGCTGCTAACATGACTCCAGACCAGGTCCGTGAATTTCAGCGCCGGACCATGCGATATCAGCACATCCTGCTGGTGGAGTCGGGGTTCCGGAGGATGGCCCGGCGATATCGCCATGAACGGGCCTCCGGGGCATGGCGAACCTTCCCACAGGGTGGGCCTACTTTGCCCACCACAGCCACCACCAGCACAACCACCAATCAGAGCCAGGTGGCCTCACCCACAGCTGCCACTGTTGGTCCAACATCTGCTGGACTTCCTGGCCCCAGCTTTGCCACCGGTGCAGGACAGCCCACTAGGCCTGGCACCACACCCACATAGACCTCCTCCACCGGTACCCAGACTGCCACTGCTCCATCTGTTGACCCTGCAGCCTTCAACAGATTGGAACATAAGATGGACAAAGTGCTGTGCAAGTTGAGCCACCTGAGCCGGGACGTGCGGCACATTAACCGGCGGGTCAGGGACATTAAGAGGACCCTCCGGAGGGCCAACCTCTAGACGCTTTTTTTGATGGACATGATTCCCTTCCCTCCCTCCTCTTTCCTTGTTCTGATAGTTAGTGGGCTTAGGGGGCTTAGTGTTCTGTTAGTATAGGCTGTTAGTTTAGTTAGTGTTGGTGTGTGGGGGTCCTCATTCTTTATATTTTTACTTATTAAGTGTGTGGGTGGGTGGGTGGGGGTCTATGTTGGGGTTCTTGTGTGTTAAAAAAGAAAAAAAAAAAATTAAAAAGAAAAATGCCAAATAAATATATATTTGTTTAGGATAGTATAGTATGTGTTTAGGTTAGTATGTGTTGTCCTCCATGTGTCCCGTCTCATAAGGGGGGTGGGGGGTAGATGTTTAGAACGTTTCGTTACATGTGATAAGTAAGTGTAGCTTAGGTTATTTAGGGGCAGTTGTGGGTAATGAGTAGTAAGGGTAGATTAGGGTAGGTAAGATTTTTCCCTCAGTTTCCTCATCTGTGGTTAGCATTTATTAAATATTTGGTTACCCCATAATAGTATGTGTTGAATGGTACTTGATCGTGGGTTTGGATTCAGTGTACATCAATTTTGTACTATAACATCTGTGTCCTATGCTACAAACAAATCCCAACTGAGCTGCACGATTGGCAGCTAGCCCAGAGCTACCTTGCAAAGTGTCGACCCTTTGTTGCAACCACCAATCACAGTTAATATGGATCCCAATGTGTTTCTGTTGATAAGTGTGTTTTCAAAGTCACTAACAGTGCTTCCAGACTTCATATTGAAGAAACAGTTTTAGGTCTGACTGATGGTCATGCACACCCTTATAAGATGAGTTCTCATTGGCAATCTTGTATTCTTGTCTTCATGACCCTCATACATCATTTGTGACACAATTCGGCATGATTACCTATTTGTATGTTAACTCAGACACCTTCATTTGTGCAGTTTTTGTAGTGTTTACTTAGATTAGTGTGGCATGTTTATTGTGTTATTTTTGCATGTTTACAACATTTTGCGACCACTATTTGATGACATAGTTATCCCCTGAGGAAGCATTCTTCTGTCCAACACAGCATGGTGGTATATGGTTTCTCACTTCATCCGATTCGTCCCTCAGGAAGGGCAGAGTATGAAGCAATCATGGGCACTGTGCAGAATTCTCTGACTACATATTATCAGGACAGTTGTACTGACAGGCTACATAATTTGACAGTAGGCACATTTCAGTTATCTACTTCACAGTTGATATGTCACACTACCCAGAGACAGATTTGTAGTGTAAGTGCTATTTATTGAAACGTGCTTTAGTGCTATCTGTACATTGTCCATGATTGTGAGTCCATTATAGTGACATTTTAAATTGGGATCTAATACAAGGGGTTACGAAAATGCTTTTGACATGCTGGGGTTGATGTTTCAGACAGTGCAGAGGGACAGGATTTGGCAATGAGTAGGAGGGAGACAATCACTGGGATGGGTGACAAGATATACAGTGGTTTGCAGAACAGTGCTTGAGTAAAGTTGTTGCAAGACTGGCAAGTTACAATGCGCAGGAACCTTGGTAAATGTGGGCCATGTGGCAGGGACTAGTGCTTCCGGGTCATTTTCCTTGTGAATGTGATCTATTCCATGTCTTCTTCTTCTGATGTGTGTGTTGCCTGCTTTGTCCTTGTTGTTGTTGGTTGTGAAGGAGCAACACACACCTCAGTGTTAGAAGACGTGGAGTCAGACATCCCGGTCCCTGTGAAGGTCTTAAGGGCAGTACTGCAGCAAGGAGGGCCTGCTGGTTCTTGAGAATAGCAGCCACATCACGATGGTAGGCTGCCAGGTCGGCCCTGAGGGAGTCATGATTAGATTCGTTCATGCAGTGGAAGGTTTGGGGTGCGAGGTGTTGTGGCAACTCCCTTACTGCAGTGGTGAATTCCTTGACAGTTTGTTGTAGTCCTTGCAGTATGGATGTTAAGGCTTGCATAGCTGCTGCCTGATCTGCAGATGACATCATGCACAAACGCACCCCCTCTAGGCTGGCTGCCATAGTTTGCATCCTCACCCACTCCTCCTTGGCAAGCTCCCGCTGTACTCCAACTACAGTTCTCTCAAAGCTGGTGCCAGAGTCGTCAGAGTCTTCAGCTGTATTGGAGCTGGCAGGTCTTACAATTGGGGTGGTGGGTGGATCCTCTGCGATGGCTGCTTGTTCTGTGCTCCTCCTTGTGACTGAAGGTGGGGTCTGGAGGGTTTCAAGGACCTTTTGGATAGTCTCCTGGTGAATGTTTATCGGCTCGTCATCCATGTCATCAGGGAAATCTGGGACAGGCATATTCGCAGGAGATCCATCTTCCTCTGCAATGAAACAGGGTACAATTAGTGTGTCTGTGTTGTGGCAATTTTGATGTGACGTGCCTGCCTTTTGATGAATTCACGTTGTGATCTTGTTTTGTGTTAATTTCTCCAGTCCTTCAGATGGGCATTCTTCCAGGCCTGTGGCCCACCTGTGTGTCACATGTATGTTATTGAGTTATCAGACTTGTCAGCCTCATCGCCTCTAGGTGTTGATTTATGCCAAATAGAGAATAGCCACCTTCTTTTCCTACTCGACCCTCCGTCTACATCCATTCTCATGGCGAGACCTTTCACTGGCTGTGGGTGAACTGATGGCCCTGGCAGCACACTTAACAATCTGGACCTGCCCCAATCTCTGATCGTTCACATCCACTTAAATGTAATTGACATGTGGCATATCCTATGCATGGCAATGTTATGATCCGATATGGATGTTGACATTATTAATGTGTCCTGCTGATACTGGGGAATGTGTGTTACATTGGATTGCCCTGATAGTCATATCAGGGTCCTATTTCATCCTCTGACTGTGCAGGTGTATTTCAGTGACCAGTTACATGTGCCCCCTCCTCAATGCTGTTGTCTGAGCAGTATGACATTTGGGATGTTGCCTTGTTACCCAGGCACAGGATGGACCCTGACATATGCAGCATGGGTGTGTCCTTAGTGCTGTGTAGCTCCTATTGTTGTTTACATTGGCTGATGTTTGCGACAACTATGGGGATTGACATTTGAGAGTACTGGGGCATTTGTCTTGTTTCTGGGGATTGTTGCAGTTGTCATCCTCACCCCCTAATTTAGGTGTGTATGATCCATTGGGAGGTTACTGCCATTGGCTACTTGAGCTGCACACAGAGCTGAGGTGGTAAGGGCAACTGTTGTTGCAGTTACATTCCAGTTGTCGGTATGGCTAGAGGATTGCTAATAGGGCCCTTTTTAATGTAGGGGGTTTGTTGGCTGACGTGTGCCAGGATGTCAGTTTGACGTTGTGGCCTTCCCTCCTGGCGTGGCTTTCCCTTTGCTCCATCGTTGGCATGACAGCATGCCCCCATGGGACTGTTGTTGGTGTTGTGTAATGGTGTGCCCCAGGTCTTCTCAGAATGGGCCATGCCCCCCTGCCGTGCCCCTTTACCCATGCCACTCCATGTATTAGATGACTTCCATGCATTTAGTGGTCGGTATCCCCCCGGTTGTATATGACATTATTGCATTTTAATTCCCCATGCGACTTACCCTGCATGTGCGTTGTCTTCTGGTAGTCTGCGCTGTCCTGTCCTTGAATCCCTGTGACGATCTCCTCAGGGATGACGGCTGTGACCATCTCCTCCATGTGGTCCAGGGCCTCCTGGTGTGCTGGACTCCCACCTCCAGTCTGCAGTGCTGCCTTCCTGTTCCTGGCCATCTTTTCCTTGGTCCTGCGCTTGCAGTCATGCCAGCGTTTCTTGCACTCGATGACTGTTCTGCATACTTCAGCCACACTGTTAATCTTGTCGACAATTTGTTGCCATATAGCCTCTCTCCTACTGATTGGCAACTTTGATGTGACAAACAGTTGGTGCTGGTGTTCCGTCACCTCTTTAACCAGAATTTCCTGCTCCTCTGCACTAAAGCGACACTTTCTTTTCTTCTTAAAAGTGTCCTGGTTCTTGTGTGGGACATCCTGGCTGGTTCCTGGTCTGTTGTCATCTTCCTGGGGTCTGTAGTGGCATCTGGGATCCATTTTGGCTCTCCTCTGGTGAAATGGCAGTGTTCACTGTTTTTTTTGCCGCTATTGCGTAAAAAAAACGGCGCTTATCCGGTTTGCGGTGTCGTAAATCGACCCACAGTCATTTCCGCCATGTTAACGTCATTTTCCTTTACGACTTGGCGCCGCGGTGTGCGTAAAAAATAATGACTCCCACCTGTTGTTTGCGTCAAAGTATAAATATGACGCCAGCACGGCGCACCAAAATGGCGTTAGCCGGCGGTAATATTTGTGACGCGAAACTGCACCGGCGCAGTTTTGCGTCAAAAAGTATCAATATGGCCATTAGTACCTTAAGTGACTGCTGAGCAACCACCTGGAGGAACAGCAGCAAGAATGGAAGACTCTGTCAGGAAGAGAAAACTGAAGTTTTCAGAAAAGGAACTTGAGGTGCTGACAGACGAATGCTGCCAGCACCATGACCAGCTATTCGGAAGGGCTGCCCTGAGTGTGCCAGAGACAGAAAAAAGGAGGATCTGGAATGACATCCAGGAGAAGGTCAACGCCATAGGGGTGAGCCACAGGAGTATAGAGGAGATAAAAAAGAGATGGTTTGACCTGCGCTCCAGGACCAAGGAGAGGGTGGCAGAGCGCCTCCGGGAGATGAGGGGCACAGAAGGGGGCCCATCCACCGTCCCACCCCCCACACCCATGGAGGAACTTGTGGAACAGACCCTTGAGCCTGAGGAAGTGGCTGGAATAGGAGTGCTGGACACGTCAGCGCCAGGGACATCTACAAGTGAGTACCATGAAACATGCATGTACACCCATGTCTACCATACCCCCACCCACCCAGTACACAGCAGCATGCCAAAGTATCCTCTGCCTCTGTATAACGATACAGGAACACTCTCATTCACTGCGTACCTCACGTCCATGTAGCCACCATTTAACTTGTTGCACTAACACCAAAATAGAGGAAGGACCAACACTTCTTCAGTCCTCCGTCACTCGAAATAGAAAAGGGACTATGCATCTATCTGCAGTGCCCCAGCTATTCAACGACATAGAGGAAGGACCAGCTTTCATCGTCCTTCCCTAGAAATAAAAGAAGGACTATGTTTCAATCTGTAAAGCCATTGCCACCTTAGCAAATATAGAAGAAGGACCAATTTTTCACCATTCTTCACTGCGAGTAAACTAAAGGAGGGGACTGCAACTTTCACTATAATACCAATTAAGTACTCATATACCATACCTCCAAGTGCACTGTCCCATCCTGTCACAGATCTGTGCTGACCACTATTCCCTATGTGATTGCACCTTCATTTCTAATTAAACTGGACCATTGCCCCTGTATACCTCCTAAATATCCTTAGACTAGCATAGTTATAACGTGACAGTAACAATTATTATATCAGAAATGAAAAAGAAAGAATTAATAAGAAAGAATCAAAAGAGTAAATAGAATAGATATTAATTCAATCATAGAGAGAATTGAAATCCACAATGCTCCCAATACAACAAATGCTTTTTTTAACAATCTTTACCACCTAGCTATAAAGACTCTGGGTACCATCATCCCACGAAAAGAGATTTACTGTGAACAAAAACATTATAATTGCACAATAATTTGAATCCCAACGAGGTCAAAATAGTAACATCATTCTCTTCCAATCAATAAAAAGTCACTACCAGAAAACTCCTAGTTTGGTGAAAAAGAGCATTTCAAAATTAAGCAGCTTTCAACTTGGTTAATATCATAATTTGATTTGTAACACAGGAAGTGTGATCTATTAAATTAATGCCTATGCATCACAGTATCTAAGGGCCAGATGTAGGTAGCTAAAAAATTGCGAGTCGGAAATTGCGAGTCTTTGCGACTCGCAATTTCCGACTCGCAAATTGGTATCCAACAAGAAAAAGCGACTTCATTTTGCGACTCGCAAATGAAGTCGCACCACATATTGTGAGTCCGCTGTTTTCGAGGTCGCTTTTTGCGACCTCGCTAAAAACGGACACGCAAATTGCGAGTTCGTGTCGCAAATTGCGACTGTGCCGCAAATTGCATGCAGGTGCAGCAGAACAGTCTGGAAAACACTTCCTGGCTCTTGCTGATGACATTACAGCCAGGAAGTTAACAAATACACCTGGGAGGAGGGAGGACCACACCCTTTTCTAACTGCTGAGCAACCACCTGGAGGAACAGCAGTAAGAATGGAAGACTCTGGCAGGAAGAGAAAACTGAAGTTTTCAGAAAAGGAACTTGAGGTGCTGACAGACGAATGCTGCCAGCACCATGACCAGCTATCAGGAAGGGCTGCCCTGAGTGTGCCAGAGACGGAAAAAAGGAGGATCTGGAATGACATCCAGGAGAAGGTCAACGCCATAGGGGTGAGCCACAGGAGTATAGAGGAGATAAAGAAGAGATGGTATGACCTGCGCTCCAGGACCAAGGAGAGGGTGGCAGAGCGCCTCCGGGAGATGAGGGGCACAGGAGGGGGCCCATCCACCGCCCCACCACCCACACCCATGGAGGAACTTGTGGAACAGGCCCTTGAGCCTGAGGCAGTGGCTGGAATAGGAGTGCTGGACACGTCAGCGCCAGGGACATCAACAAGTGAGAACCATGAAACATGCATGTACACCCATGTCTACCATACCCCCATCCACCCAGTACACAGCAGCATGCACAACCAAATTAGCTCCATTCCAGACTTGCAACCACCAGAATGGTGCATTATGGGAAACGTAGTTCAGTAGTCAGCTGATAGGCAACAGTTTATTAGGAGGCATACAACAGATGTTAGATACTGACAGTGTGTTCCCTATGTCCCACAGGTCTCCCACAAGACACACCCACCAGCCAGTCCGTCCAGGGTGCAGAGAGCAGCCAACAGGCAGCACAGGAGTCAGAAGCAGCCACTACAGGGATCAGCACCACCCAACCACAGTCCCCTCCAGCTGTACCAATGGACATTGTGGATATCGACACAGCACCCGGTCCCAGCCACAGTGTCACACAGCAGGACCCTGAAGCTCCACTGCGTCGCAGACGCAGAGTCCATGTCCCAGCAGTGTCACAGGAGGATGTAGGTGACTCTTCTTTCTCTGCCGCGGAGGCAGCCCTCATAAGTGATCAGCGCCTGCAAACAAGGCAGATGAGAGTAATATCAGGGGCAATGCAACTTATGGAGCGTAATTTCACCAGAGGGCTGGCACAGGTGAACACACAGTTCCAACGCCTGAACGATAATATCGGTGACCTTGCACTCTCCATCCGTCAACTCGTAACAGAACTAGTATCAGAGAGAGAGCGTGCAAGGCGCCGTGAGCGGCAACTCGTACAACGGTTGGACCGCATGGCTGCATCAATCGTCTGCCTGGCAGTCAACACCACAGGGCTGTCACTCCATACAGTTAGTTTGCAGGTGGACTTGGGCCACTTTGCAGGGGATGTGGCTCAGGGACTGGGTCGCATCAGCCACGCTGTGGACATGATGGAGGCAAGACAGGTGGCTAGGGACACGGCTGAGACACCTCAGGATAGTGAGGAGGGGTCCACCATCAGCAGTGCATCTGCCACGGGCACACGAGTCTTGAGGAGTGGCAGTGCACATCAGGGGTCTGCTGACACACCGAGCACTAGCCATACTGGGCGTCCCAGGCGGAGGAGTTGAGCCTATGCACTGCAGGACACTTGAGGCACATGAGGTGAATGTGTCCTCATTGCAGGTGGACATTTACAGCCCCTTCACAAAAGTTCAGTTCATCATTACTTAGGTTCACTTAATAAAAGTTCTTGTTTGTTCCACTTCACAACTGGGCTCTTTGTGTGTGACATTAGTGTGTGTGGTGACAGTTAGCACGTACCTTCCAAAGTATTGGTTTGCAATGTGGTCCCGTTTCTGTCTGCCTTGATTTGCAATGCTTCTATCCACATGATGGCGATGTGGTAGCTCTTGCTCGTCATCCTCCGAATCTGGGTCTTCAGGGGTGAGATGTAGCCCACGTCTGGTGGCAATGTTGCGCAGTATAGCGCATGCGCCAACTATCTTGAATGCTGTTATTGGGGCATACTGGAGCGCATCTCCACTTCTGTGGAGGCATCGGAATCTTGCCTTTAACAGTCCAAAGGTCCTCTCTATGACATTTCGGGTCCTTCTATGTGCACTGTTATATCGCCTATCATTCTCATTGCTGGGTGTTAAGTACGGGGTAAGTATCCATGGTCGTATCGCATATGCACTGTCACCTGTGTGGCAAAAAAAAGCAATGTTAGCAGGGCATGGATGCTTTCTACAGTGACCTGTGTGTATGGCTTCAGGGTGTATTCAGCAATACCTAAGAGATATCGGTATCCAAACTCCCCACTTTCTAGGCGCTGGTGTATCCCACTGTGCCTGAAAATGTAAGAGTCATGTGTACTCCCTGGAAATTTGGCTACCATGTCAGTGATAACATAATGGGCGTCACATACCACCTGGATGTTCAGTGAGTGGGTACACTTCCGGTTGCGGAACAGATATTCCAGATTTGCAGGAGGGCATATTTGTATATGTGTCCCATCTACATACCCTATAATATGAGGGAAGTTGGCAATCCTGTAGAAGTCCAACTTGATTTCTGCCTCATTCCTGGGTAGGTATATGTATCTGGACATGTGTGTGAGTATGGCATCTAAGAAACATCTGAAGAACCGTGATAGTGCACTTTGGGATACCCTACCTGCCACAGCAATGACCCCCTGATGGCTACCCGAAGCCAAGAGGTGCAGTGAGCATAGCACTTGCACATGTGTGGGGATGGCGCTGCCGCGCACAGTCTGGCATTGCAGCTGCAGATTGAGTAGATCTATTAATTCTAATATTGCTGCACTGCTGAGTCTGTATTTATCATATATCTCCTCCTTTGTTGGTTGGAAATGTGTCTGCCTGGTTCTGTATATCCTCTCCTGTCTCTGGCTCCTCCTCCTCCTCTGCTGTGTGGCGTGGACTCTCCTCCTCCTTGCTATCACATATATCTCCGCCATCTTGAGTAACCCAAATGCCTTCTGGGTCTCCTTTTATACTTTGGTGCTGGTTACCACCTGCTCTGAGTTAGTGGTAAATTGTGTGTGCAAAATGGGCTTTTTGCGACTAGTCGCAATTTGCGAGTGGCTTTTTCATATGGTTTGCGACTCGCAAATTGCGACTTCCTATTTGCGGGTCGCACAATTGGGTCGCAAATTTTGCGAGTCGGTAATGGCTCGCGTCGCAATTTGCGATTCGGAAATGGGGTTTTTGCATCCCATTTCCGATTTTGCAGGGTCGCAAAATGCGATTCGGGCCATTTGTGAGTCGCAAAATTTTGCTACATCTGGCCCTAAGTCCCTAAAAAGTACTCTAATTCCCTGTCTGAATTCAACCCATCTTCCACTGCCCTTAAACGTAATATCCACATGACTTCCCTTCTCCGTAGTGTTAGTTCCCTATTCCCCCCTCTCGGGTCTTTCATTATCTGTTCACATCCAAAAAAAGTGAAACCTAATCTAGTACTCTGAGACTCACAGTTCATCAAATGTACCACCAAAGGGTATCTAATATCTTGTTGTCTTAAGGCTCTTGCATGTTCCCCAATTCTCACTTTTAGGGGTCGGATTGTACTCCCTACATAATGTCGTCCACATTTACAAACGATTATATATATCACAAATGAAGTATTACAGTTCATACAGGTTCAGCTAGGCACCCAAGAGTGGTGAACATTCCAAGAAGAATGTCAGTGCACCACCCAATTTGGCATTACACTATCATTTTCCTTTTAACAATCAGAATTTGTAAAACTGGGTGGGATAACTTGAATCCTCCATTATTTGTTTTTTCAAACCTAGAACACATAACATTTAGAGATTTACTATCTTGGGTCTCTCTGGGACAGAAGGACTATATTCAGTACATTTAACTGAATTTTGTTATACTTATCACTTCATAGTTTTCTTCATCAACAAATTGATGATGGTGTGCTGCTCAGCACCCCAATGAATATAGTTATGGTTTGGTTTGTGTAGAATTTGTCTTTGTCACACATTTCTCCAAATCCCCTTTCCCATCCATTCATTGAGCCGCTAACTCTTTTCCCCCAGGCTCTGTGATTTCTTGAGGTGACTACATTTTATATCATCAATGAATGATACACTTGCTGGGGTGGAAGGGGTGAAAGCTCACAACAACTCACTGCATGACCTTCTATTACATTAGCTATGTTCCACACTGGCCCCATTAACATCTTCATTAAGGCCTTGTGTTGTGCATTGCATTAACGCTTAACCTTGTCCAACCACACCTGACTCTGAGCCCACTTCTTCTGACTCGAGGATTTCATTTCCTAAATTTAGTTTTCATTAAATACTAGCTCTCCATTGCTCAGATGAAGTTGATATTGCTAGTATTTATTTTAATATACCAGCTCTACTTTGTTGTGTGCCAAATACTGTCATTGTGGTATTCTTGTTTCAGTGTTCCTTCCATAATGTATGGCCCACTAACTCTCAGTTTCTTTCAATCTAGTTAATAGTGATGGGTAACCCTTTGATTAATCCTGCTGTTGGAGTTCGCATAGGTGGGTGTGGCACCTTGTTAGCACTCTAGCCTGCTACTACTACTATCACCCACTTAAGACAAGATGCAACCTTGGGAAAACCCTACACTAAGAAGACTGAGTGAATCAGCCCTCCCTTCTTCTATTCAGGTAAGGGCAGAACTGTTGATTAAAGGGAACTTGTTTAGATAGAAATTAATGTCTATCGAAGAAGATGTTGTTTGTATGTATCTAGGATTTTGTAGGCAAAATAGGCAATGTCAATAATCCCCTTGTGGTGAATATAGCTACAGAGGGCAGTACAACAAGGGTATAACTAAATGACTGTTAGTCCTTTCGGCTCTTGGCGTGGTTTCCCCTGTGTTTTACATTCCTGACCTCCTGTTATGATCCTTTGCTGAACCTCATTTTTGCTGGCTTTCTGACTCTGGGCACCTTACCACTGATGACCAGTGCTAAAGTGCAAGTGCTCTCTGTCTAAATTGGGTTGGTGATTGGTTTTCTCCATGATTGGCATATTTGATTTACTGGTAAGTCCCTAGTAAAGTGCACTGGAAGTACACAGGGCCTGTAAATCAAATGTTACTAGTGGGCCTGCAGATCCAATTGTACCACCCATATGAGGAGCCCTGTAAACATGTATCAGACCTGCCATTGCAGTATCTGAGTGTGAGTTTTAAACTGACAGTTCGACCTGGCAAGTGCACTCACTTGCCAGGCCCAAACCTTGCCTTTTACTACATGCAAGTCACCCCTAGATTAGGGCCAAGTCATCCCCATGGGATGGGTGCAGTGTATTTAAACGGTAGGACATGTACTAGAGTGTTTTACATGTCCTGATAGTGAATTACTGTTAAATTCATTTTTCACTTTTGCACAGCCTATCTCTCCCATAGGGTACATGGGGATTTGCCTTGAAATATCTTTCAAGGGTAGTTTTCCACTGGGAGCGGAGAGAGATATGGAGTTTGGAATCTCTGAATTCGCAATTTATAAATATATATTTTAATGAAGTTGGTTTTTAGATTCTAAGGGCCAGATTTATCAAAATTGGCACAGCGCGGTGCTGCGCCAACATTAGCAGCACCGCACCAGTTTTGAAATGCAGGGATGAACAATATTTACAAGAATATGACACACCACTGTGTTTCCCCCTGTCCCGGCGCTAAATTAAACAGCTTGCACCAATGCAGACATCCTTGCACCATAGTGCAAGGGTGTCTGCGCTGAGGGGTGTGATTGTTTATGTGCAGGAAGGTGTCCATTCTTGCACATAAACAATCATCCAGGGCCTTTTGCTCTTTCTATGTGTGCAGCAGATTGTGAATTCATGTAAATCTGGGGCAGCGTCAAAAGCAATGGGTGTTGCAGTGGAACGCCCACTGCAACACCCATTGCATGCACCTCTGATGAAGAAAAGTGCGTCAGAGGGGCCCATTTTTACAAGGAGGCATAAAGCCACAAAAAAGTGATGTTATACCTCCTTGTAAATATGGAGAAGCAGTTAGCACCACCAGAGTGTCACAAAAAGTGATGCTCCAGTGAAGCTAGGGTCTTGAAAATGTCACCTTTTAGAAAGTGGGCATTTTCTTGCTTAGCCACTCTGTGCCTCTGACTTCCTCACTCTAGGCAGTCACACTAAGGGAACTGAGGTGTGTCCTGCATATCCTGATAGGTCTTCCTGGGCTAATGTGGAGGGAGGAGGTGACACTTTCACCTGAATAGGGCTGTGCCTGTCCTTACACAAAGCAGTCTCCAACCCCCTGGAGTGAGTCTAGGGCCAGGACAGCAAAAGGCAGGGTCGTGTGCATTACAAAGACTTTCCTTTGAAGTTTGACTACTTCAAAGGCAAAAATGAGTATAAGTATTGGACTGCTGACCCCACAACTTCAGAACATGTCTGGACTGAGGACATTCTGCCAGGACAAAGAACTGGAAGCTTGAGGAAGACCTGCCACTCTGCCTGTTCCTTTGCTGTGCTGGCCTGCTGCTGCTACTTCCTGCCCTGGGAGTGAAAGGACTGGACTTTGCTTTCTGCATCCTGCTTTCCAAAGTTTTCTAAAGGCTTGAACTGAGCTTGTTTCCTGTTGTGAAGTCTCAGAGTCATCAAAGCCTTCATCTGCCAGTGACTGGACTCTTCTGCTTAGAGTCCTGACTTGAAAAGTAGTGCCAAATCTAGTCCCTAGGCCCTTGGAAGGGGAAGCTGGTGACCTAAAGAAAAATCCATGCACCATGGCCGTTGTGGCAGAAAAAGCAAAGCGGCGCCTGCACTACGACTAAAAAATCAATGCAGCACCAGCAAAATTGATGCATCGCCTGCTGCAGCACGGATCCATCATTGCTGTGCATCTCGATTTTCCACACTCTTTTAACTTTGAAAATTAATATCCTTTTTTTGTGTGTGCTTGATTGCTGCCTTTAGGTCTTGGTTTACTCAAATAAATATTGACTTTTTTTCTAAATTAATGATGTGTACTTTAGTGGTGTTTTCACTGTGCTATGGTGCTTGAGTACTAATACTTTATACATTGCCTCTGGGATAAACCTGACTGCTCGAGCGATCTACCAAACAGGTGAGCAGGTGTTATGTTAGGAGTGTGACTCCCTTACTCTGACTAGAGTGAGGGTCCCTACTTTGACATGTAGTAAACTGACTGCCAGCAAGAGACCCCATTTCTAACAATGACATCCACTTTTATTTTCAGATTTAAAAAACATACTACACTAAAAGACAGCAGTGCAAACTAAATCACCAAAATAAAAAATTGAAGCATAAATGAAGTAAAATACATTATCCCCTTTTACTTTTTACCAAAAGAAAATTCACCCATTCAACCTACAGCAGACCCACCCCTCTCCCTAAACAAATAGTCCCATCCCCAAAAGTCCAACGAAAGTCCACAAGAAAGGGAACAAAAGTCCACAACGAAAGTCCAAAGAAAAAGTCCAAAATGCAAAAACAACTGGTCCCAACTCCTTTCACACCCTCTCCACCCACAACAAGCCCCTCCAACCAAAACCAAAAAATTAAAAAAGGTTGATTTTGGTCCAGAGCTGGTCCAGGCTGTGCTCAGTCCTGTCCTGCTGGCTCTCCCCTCTCCTCTCCAAGCAGTCCAACTGCAGCAGAATGGGCCACAGCAAAGCCCTCTGGGTTTCAGAGTGAAAGAGGTAGCAGCAGTTCCAGCCTGGGCCCCTGACATCTTGCAGCAGCACTGGTGATGTAATGGCCAGGAGGCTGGAGGCTAGCGAAGGCTTGTGGATCTAAGGCCCGGGTCAGAGGAAGATACTTTTGCCTCTTTATCCTCCAGGGCCACCAGTATTCGAACTGGATGGTGTCCAGCCTCTGCTGCCACAGACGGGCTTCTGACTCCTGCCTGCTGGGTGGTGCTGGTAGGCCAGCAGGAGTAGCTATATCGTGAAAAACAAATAGAAAAAAGACAAATTGTAGACAATGCTCTGTGCAAACACTTGTTTAAAATTAAGTAGTGGACTGCACAGTAGAAGTACATTGCTGGTCCCTTAGGGCCATTGAATTTTGATGTGGTTATGATTAGGAAATTCCAAGGGCCAGTTTTATTTTTTAACCAACACATGCCTCACAAAGAAAGCACTGAGTGTCTGGCACAAAACAATTAGGGGAAGATTTAAGAACCCCTTGTGCCACATTAGTGCCACTTTTGGGTCATTATTTTGATGCTAAGCTGGCACTAAGGTGGCCTTTTCCCCACACCATATTTACAAAGTGGCTCAATGCATGCATTGTGCCACTTTGTAACCACTTGTGCCACATTATGCCTGTGCCAGTTAAATGTATGCAAGGGGTGTTCCCACATTAGGGAATGTTGAAAAAATGGCACAAATAAATCTAAAATATTTCTTTGAGCCATTTCTTGCAGCATTTCTAACACCTGCACAGAACAGGCATCAAAAGGAGGCACCCCATTATCTCTAATGGGCCTCAATGTGCTTTGGAGGATTAGCACCAAACATTTTTACGCTAATCCTGCAAAGTTCTCCAACTACTCCCATGGTGCATCAAGCACACACATGGTGGCGTTAGCGGGGTGCTAAGCGGCGCCTGAAAAGTGGAGCAGCATTTGATACAGCATCACTTTTCTTAAATCAGGCCCTTAATGCAAAATAACACCAAATTTAAAAATAAAAAAAACAGTGGTTTAACTTTTTTATTCTTTGAAAGGTTTTTCTAGTAACTAAATAGACAGTTTGAGTGGAAAAATAAAAATAACTTACTTCTCATTAATGAGTAAGGCATTATGCACTATGGATTACAAGTTGTTGTGCCAATTTAATGGAGACATGCTACCCACTGCTTCATATATTTTGTTACTGTCTGAAGCTGGGCCAACTGTAGTTGCCAACTATTTATCTTTATTTCCAATGGCCCAGTTCCTCTCCAAATGCCTTTCACTTTCCGAGCCTGACTCTAAAGAGGTAGTGAAACAATAAATACATCACACATGTCATGTATAAAATGGGGATATTATTATCCTGTCTGCCGTAGGTAGACAGTGGGGAACACAATGCACAGAACCAGAGGGAAAGAAACAGGCTATATAGATTGTATTTGGTGTGTTCATCACAGAGTATCCCTTATACCACACTTGAAATCAAATCAGGCACTTAGGCCCTCATAATGAACATGGCGGTCTGTTCCGCACCGCCGGCGGTAGTGGTAGAAACCGCCAACAGAGGAGCGGTCCAGACCACCAAATAATGATCCAAATGAAACTCACGTATCACACGGACCACCCACCGCCAGGAAAGGAGTTCTGCTGACGACAGCAGAGTCCACCCACAGGCCGTCGGAAAGGCCCAACCCGCCCATCAAATTATGAACCACCATTCCGCCGACAGTTCCGGGGCGGGAAACACCGCCACTCAAAGCTAGGCGGAAACGAAACAAATAAAAGAAAACAGTCACCGGAGGTCCACAAAATGTGCAGCAGCAGCCATGGACAGAGAGCTGCAGATCATGCCAGCCTTGCTCCTTGCCATATATCTACATGACCAAGACCGCTGACGAAGACGACGATGGTAAGTACCGCAACCTACGACACAAGGAAGGAAAGGGCAAACTTACATACCCACCCACTACACCCAACCCGCAAAGCCCCCCAACCATTCCCAGCAGCCCAACTCAGACACCCCACACCAAGAGGGACGTACCCGACCGGAGGCCACTTGGCCATAGGACATATAATAGCCCCATACACATAAATCATTTAAACAAACACCAGGGTGGAACTGCGTGCAGCCCAAACATAGGCCACACAAAAACTTTATTAATTAGCTCATTGATCAATATGATGCAATCAGGGCCAATGGCCAGTCCATAAAAGTCAATTGTCCTTGGCCACAACTGTCCACACCTGACTCCCACAAGTGCTGGGTATTCCACAAAACGGGGCACCATAGGGGGATCCAGGCACCTCACAGAATGGGGGCAGGGGGATGGGGGTGGGGATTTACAACGAGGGTGGGACTTAGACTTGTGGGAGGAGGTTGGAGGGGGGTGGGCTTCTCCTTAGAAGGGGGTGGGGGCTTTTTGGCTTGGTGGAGCTGGATGCCTTAGGCTCCGAGCGGGCCTTCTTCTTCACTGGAGAAGGGGCACGGGCATGGGAAGGCTGGACTGGGGTGGGCTGCGAGGTGGAAGGTGTGGAAAGGGCAAGGAGGTGGGCACGTTTTGGGACAAGACGAGGTGTGCCAGTGGGTTCGAACAGGTCTGCACGGGAGAGGAAAAGTTTTTTGGGAGCAATTGGGGTGGACGTTGATGAGGGCGTGGGAGTGGAGGCAGAGGGAGTTGATGTATGGGGTGTAGGTGTGCGTGTAGTGGGTGCTGGTGACTGCTCAGTATGCTGTGGTGTGGTGGATGTCTGATGGGTGGGTGTCTTGCTGCGTTTGTGTGTTTTGGGAGGTGGGGTTGTCCACAGTGGGAGAAGACAGACAGCTAGTGTGGATGTATATTGGGTGGGTGTCTGCAAGTCGCGTGAGTGTGCTGCATGTGTCAACTACAGTGGAGGTGGTGAGTGCAGGTGTGGTGTATGGGGTGCTTGTATGGCTGTCTGCTATTGTGATGAGTGCAGGTAGAGGCGCAGTGACAGTGAATGAAGGTGCAGTGCATGAGGATGTGCATGTAGAGGGGACAGACAGGGAGGCGGAAGAGGCAGGCACACTCGGAGTAGTGGACGTTGTTGTGTGTGCAGGTGTCTGTTGGCTGTGTGAATGCTTGTGGTGGGATGTATGGTGCTTGTGTTTGGAAGTGTGCTTCTTGTGTGTTGACGTGCTTGACTGTATGTCTGAATGTGTGCCTTGGATGGGTGAAGGGAGTGGGGTGCTGGAAGGGGTGGAGGAGGTTGGAGG
This sequence comes from Pleurodeles waltl, assembly GCF_031143425.1. Taxonomy (NCBI): domain Eukaryota; kingdom Metazoa; phylum Chordata; class Amphibia; order Caudata; family Salamandridae; genus Pleurodeles; species Pleurodeles waltl. Next base: position 1,160,265,489 of record NC_090445.1, read on the forward strand.
GGGGACCGAATGGCCAGGGAAACTGGCTGCTGTCCAAGAGGAGGCCAGAGCCTGAAAAGATCTCTGTCGGCCTCTCATGGCACTGTGAATGCCATCCAGATAGGCATTTGTCTGCTGCACCTCTGATGCTAGCCCCTGGATGGCATTGACGATGGTTGTCTGCCCTACAGAGACGGTTCTCAGAAGGTCAATAGCCTCCTCTGTGAGGCAGCAGGGCTGACTGGGGCAGGGAAGGAGGTGCCTGGGGCGAAGGAGACGCCCACCTTTCTGGGTGGGCGGGCACAGCCAACTCGGTGGGGAGCAAAAGGGAGAGCGCTGATGGTATGGAGGGGTGGCGGAAGATCTCACAGTAGTGGTTTGTCCACTGGTGTCCGCCACTGCCGGAGGACCCCCATCGGAGGAGGTTTCAGAGTCACTGCATCCTGTGGTAGTAGCCTCCCCTGTGGAAGTCCCCTCCCCCTCCCACCCACTGGTCCCCTGGGCGTCCGTTGTCTCTACCTCGGAGGATCCGTGGGCCACTGTCTCCCCACTTGCCAGTCCCTTTAGCTCCCTCACCTGATGTTAATGCTGTACCAGACAAACACAAGAGAACAGGGATGGGGAGACAAAACAGGAGAGACACTTGTAAATAGCTGAATGCTGATACACAATGGCCAGACATACACCTACCCAGCAGACACACACAACAGGCAGCACCCTGCACTAGGCCCATGACCATGGCCCTGACTACTGAGCAGTATAGAGACCCTCACCCATATCCAGAACTTGTATTTGAGCTGAGGTAGGTGAAACCTGACAGGGACACCCCTACACCCTTTGGGGAGCAGACAGTAGCTGGACACTACTCAAAAACCCTGCTCTAAGCACCATGAGCCATATCGCACACACACTCATCCTTCCAGGCTGAAGTATGAGCTGCGAGTACTCATCCCCTTGTGACTGCTGTGCAGCCTTCAAGTGCCCATCCAGGTCTGGGTACGCCACCGCCAGGATCTTTCTCATGAGGGGGGTCAGTGCCCGACGGGCACCCCTTCCACATTGGGAGGACTTCACCAGCTGGGCCTCACTGATTTTTCGCACCCAGCGCCACAAGTCCTCCCACCTCTTACGACAGTGGGTGCTCCGCCGGTTGTAGACCCACAGGGTCCGTACCTCCTTGGCGATGGCATGCCAATGTGCCCTCTTCTGGTGGGTGCTGACCTAGTAGGGAGACACAGAAATGAAACACAGAGGTCAGGCACCTGCACGATGGCAACAGCTGGCAGATTGTCAGACATAGGACAGACAGTACTCCCAAACATGCAGGACAGTGGCATGCAGCATTCCATGCACCAAGCCCCATCCTGGTTCACAGGGACACACATCTGAGCAATCCACTCCATCCATTACACACACAGTGCCCCCCAAACCCGGACTCACCTGTACCTCTGGCCCGCCATTGAGTCTGCCGTGCAGGGGCAGGACCCCTTCAACTAGTTTCTCCAGTTCTTCCTGGGTGAAGGCTGTTCCCTTTCCCCTGCACCACATGGAACATCCATAGCCAGAGGCAGGCCACAGCAGTACACAGAGTGGAGTACTTGTCTGCACAGGATCAGGGAGTCAAGTGATCAAACGATGACGAACGTGCAAACGTTCCTCGGCGGTATGCACAGTCACCACCGTCGGCGATCATGATATGCCAGGATTTACCATTGGCATCCATGTTATCCTATGAGGGTGTGAACAGCAGTCAACTCTGCCGTACACTGTGATGTCAACCGCTAGCGGTCTTAGGTCACTTCCACAAATAAGGGGCAGAACTACATTGGGCAGACATTTTGCCATCACCTACGCATCTTGAAATTCAATTTACTCACAATGCTGGGCCTACTAGCCATATGAAGCACCTATGTCTCTATCCAGTGAGTATATAAGCACACATGATTGACTCCGTTCCCTCTTTGTGATGTCGATGTACATCTGCCAGGTTGCAGTTATTGTACAGACACTACATGAAGAATGCAGTGAATGTGTTTAGCAAATATGCCAGTGTATGTGTGCACATGACTCCTTGTTCTTAACCCTCATAGGTACCAACCCTTGTTGCGAGGAAGGGCACCATCTGTGTACAGACCACTTGTGGATATGGGGACCATGGTGGAGTGTCAGATCATTATCACTTACAGACTCACACGTTCAAATAGTCAGTATCTATGTGCATTACTGGATCCTATACTGACTCCCAGAAATCGTAATCAGCATGCCATTCCAACTGAGGTGCAGGTGCTCTCCGCACTCCATTTCCTGGCCACAGGCTCTTTTCAAGTGACAGTGGGCATGGGTGCTGGTTTCTCACAGCCAATGTTCAGCCTGGCACCGACCAGATTTCTGAATGTATTTGTACAACATCTGCAATCCTATGTGCGATTCCCCCAAAGTGCTGACCTCCGTGCCATCAAGCCTTACTTCTATGCCTTTGCCAACATTCCCCATGTTATTGGTGCCATTGATGGAACCCACATTCCCACTATCCCCCCAAGAGTGAGTGAACAGGTGTACAGAAACAGGAAGAACTTTCACTCCATGAACATCCAATTGGTGTGTACTGCAGACCAGTACATATCCCATGTGAATGCTATGTTTCCAGTTTCTGTCCATGACTCATTTGTTTTGAGGAACAGTAGTGTGCCACAAAGATGGAACAACTACAAGAGGACAGAGGGTGGATTATAGGTAAGTGTGCCTGTCACTAACTGACACAGAAAACCTGCCTGCCCGACTAAGGACATTCCAATGACTACTCTGTATTGACTATTTCTCTAGGTGATTCTGGCTATCCAAACTTGTGTTGGCTCCTGACACCACTGATGAATCCCAGGACAGGTGCAGAGAGGAAATACAATGAGGCCCATGGACGTACTAGGAGGGTGATAGAGCATACTATAGGTCTCCTGAAGGCTAGATTCCGGTGCCTGCATATCCCTGGGGGTTCCCTGGCCTATGGCCCTGATAAGGTGTGTAGAAGAGTGGTGGCCTGCTGCATGCTGCACAACGTGGCAGTGAGACATTCAATCCCTCTTTTGGAGGTGGAGGGTGCTATAGGTCCTGATCAGTTACCTCAGAGAGGTGAGGAGAGTGATGGTGAGGATGAGGGAAGGGAAGATGTAAATTCCAGAAACCAACTGATACAACTCTACTTCCAATAACTGTGGGATTTCAGTCTGTCTATATGGTTAGTGAATTATACTGTGAGTGTGCCATGTCATCTAAGGGGAATTGGACATGATATGCGAGACATGGACCTTTTCAGCATGGTACAGACTGCCAATAAATGCTTTGCCTTCTCGACTATTTCGGAATACACTTTACCACCACCATGCACAATTTTCCAATAAAGTTGATCCCTGCCTGTTGCATCCTTCCTCCACTCTATTCAACATTGAAGACAGGGGACAGTGTTACAGGTGAGATAAGTTGTTTATTGGTGGAATACAGTGGAATGTGCTATGTACAGTGATGGAATTCGTAATGGTTGGGTGTCCTCAAAACCGACTTGGTGGCAGGCCTGTTTGTTGTCATCGGGGGTCCTATTTGTAGTTTACTACTTTATTTAGCCCTCAGCTAAGTGCTGTTGGTGAATGGGTGGGATGGTTGCTTGGCAGTAGTAGCAGTGTCAATTGTTGGAGGGGGGCTTGTTCTTTGCTGGGTTTCTAGTGCCATATCTTGGCCTGAGACTCTGTTTGGGCGCCTGCTGTGGAGCTTCTTGGGGTGGCATTGTTGGGCCTCGTGATTCCTGGGAGAGTATTTCCTGTGCAGTTTCTGCTGCTTGGGTCATCTGTTGCTGGTTGTCCTCTTGTCCGGTGTGGGTGTCTGAGGGTTTGTTTACCAACTGCTGCAGTGCTCCAGCTGCATCCTCTGACCTTGCTCCAGGGTGTGTAGAATCTGTGCCAACCTGTCTTGGGTATGTTGATAGGCCCCCAATACCTCTGCAAAGACATCCTGGGGTGCTGCATCTATCCGGCGCCCTGCCCCCTGACCCACTGGGGCACTGGACCTTGACCTGGCCCCCTGTGCCTGTGTCCCCTGCGCAGGTCTGGACGTGCCACAAGTACTGGGGCACTCGTCTTCCTGCATGTTGGGGGTGAGAGACTGTGGCCTCTGTTGTTGTGTCACACCTGTTTGTGCCCTGGGTCCACTGGTGTGGGTACGCCTCCCCTGGCCTGCTGTTCTTGACTGGGTGTGAGGGGTGACAGTGTTTTCCTGGGTTGGGCTGCTGCTTGGTGTGCATCCAGGGTTGTGTGAGGGGCCTGCCTCCTCATCAGTGTCCAGGTGTATTTCACCAGTGTCCTGTGATGTGCCTCTGCCTCCCTGGAGTGCTGTGGCACTCCTTGTCCCCTCCATTAGGGTTGCATGGGTGGCGGTACCTGTTGGGGGATATAGAAATGTATGTTACATAGCCATGAGGTTTTGAGGTGTACAGAACTGTGCTATTTTGTGCTGGTGTGCCTTTCAGTGGCCTTCCAGGGTGCCTTTGTGAGTTGGGCATTGCATTTAGTGGCAGTGATGGGCTTACATTGTGGTGGTGGTTATTATTCCATTGTGGGTATGTGCAGGGGTGGGTGGCTGTGCACAGCGGGAGTGATGTGGGCCTGGTAGTGAATTGTGGGGGATGCCGGGTGGTGGTTAATGGCTGGGTGGGGTGTGGGGTGTGGGTCTAGGTGGGTGTGGGTATGGTGGGGTGGTACATGCATTACAGGTATGGTGTATATGGGGTAGATGTAGACGACTTACATGAGTCAATTCCTCCTGTGAGTCCAGTGAGTCCCTCTGGGTGTAGGATGGCGAGTACCTTCTCCTCCCAGTCTGTGTAGTCGGGTGGTGTGGGTGGCGGTCCTCCCCCAGTCTTCTGCCCTTGCGGTGTGGTCCCTGGATGCCATGGCCCGGACCATCCCCCGCAGGCCATTCCATTTCTTGCGGATGTCGTCCCTGGTGCGTGGATGGTGTCCCAATGCATTCACCCTGTTCACAATGGTCTGCCACAGCTCTATTTTCCGGGCGATGGGTGTGTGCTGCACCTCGGAGCCGAATATTTGTGGCTCCACTTTTAGGATCTCGTCCACCATGGTCCTTAGCTCCCTTTCGGTGAAGCGTGGATTTTGGGGGGGACATGGGGAGGGTGGTGGATGGCGTCAGGAATGGGTACGGGGTTTGGGTGCTCCTGTGTGTTTCGCGATGCGCATCCTGTCTGCTGGTGTTCTCTGTTTGGCTCTGGTGCTCTCCGTCTTCTGGTCATGGTTTCCTCGCAAGGGATTTTGGGGTGTGTCTGGGGGTGTTTTATGGTGTTCTGGATGTGTGTCAGGTGTGTGGGTGCTAAGCCTAGCCAATGTGTGCACTGGTAGCTGTTGGGCCCACTTGCCACCCGTGAGGGTCGCAGCCGCCAATGCTCGTCCGGCCTCCCCTGTCCGCTGAGGTGATTTGTGCATCATTATTTGGAGGGCGGGTTGTGGGTGTGCTTGCCGGTGGTTGGGTGGGGTGGGGAGTGGTGGTGTGGGAATGTTTGGCGGGATTGTTTTTTTTGTGCATTATATGGCAGGTTTCCATTCACCGCCGCCGCCGGAATTCTGTTCACTGCCGCCACGGCGGTCGGCGGTCTTTCCCGTCATGTTCATAATGACCGCCTTAGTCACACTTTACTCACTTGCCTGCCCCACCGCCACAAGTTATTTTCAACAAATTAATTTGCTGAGAAGTAAGAAAAGAAAACAACTTAGTGTACTCCAGGGTAAGGTAGAAGGGTTAGGCAGGTAGGAAGAGCTTTGGCTATTGAATAGAGGGCTATCACTGATCAGCGATTCGTCATGACTAAGCTTTGGCATATTCAGTCACTATAATAGATGAACGTCAAAATGGAAAAATCTGAACAGACATAAAATAAATCTGTTATGGAAAACCATGAAATATATTTTGGAATCACTTCACATGGCCATAAAAATGTGGCACATGGCAGGAATGGATTTTTCAATGTTTTGATAGGCTGGGATGGAAGAACTAAAGAAAGAATTAAGAGTGAAGTACTAAAAGGTGACTGAGTGGGTGAAGAGAAACACATCTTGTGTGTTCCATTTGCAATGCATTGAAAACTTTGTAAATGATGCATTTACTGAAGCAAATGCACATTGCACACCCTACACTGCAGTCACGGATTAAACCATACTGCATTTGGGTCATGAGTGGCTAAATGCGCAGGGCAGAAAACGGGATGATGAATAATGATGAGTGGGATACGCATCTGCCTCACTTAACAAATATAGGCCCTCATTATGACGTTGGTGGTAAATGCCGCTTACCGCCAACCTGACGGCCGCCAACTGTTAGACTTTTCATCCTTGGCGTGGTCTTCCCTAACTTTTTGGCTCTGTTTCCCAGGTTGTTGATGTGTGCTGGACTCAGTTTTTGCTGTTTTTGTTACTCTGGGCACTTTACCACTGCTATCCAGTGCTTAAGTGCAAGTACTCCTGTATAAAATGTGTATATAATTGGCTTTCCGTGATTGGCATATTTGATTTACTGGTAAGTCCCTAGTACAGTGCACTAGAGGTCCACAGGGCTTGTAAATCAAATGCTACTAGTGGGCCTGCAGCACTGGTTGTGCCACCCACATTAGCAGCCCTGTAAACAGGGCTCAGACCTGCCACTGCAGTGTCTGTGTGTGCACATTTTAACTGCCAATTCGACTGGGCAAGTTTACCCACTTGCCAGGCCTAAACCTTCTCTTTTCTTACATGTAAGACACCCCTAAGGTAGGCCCTAGGTAGCCTCATGGGCAGGGTGCAGTGTATGTTTAAGGTAGGACATATACTAATGTGTTTTATATGTCCTGACAGTGAAATACTGCCAAATTCGTTCTTCACTGTTGCAAGGCCTATCTCTCTCATAGGTTAACATGGGGGCTACGTTTAAATATGATTAAAGCGTAGATTCCCTTTGGGAGCAGATGGCCATATGGAGTTTGAGGTCTCTGAACTCACAACTTATAATTACATCTTTTGCTAAAGTGTGTTTTAAGATTGTGTGTTTGAAAATGCCACTTTTAGAAAGTGGGCATTTCCTTGCTTAAACCATTCTGTGACTGTGCCTGATTTTGGACTCCCTGTCTGGGTCAGGTTGACAGTTGCACTGTTTGCACCTCTCTCTAGACAGTGACACAAAGGGAGCTGGGGTGTAGCCTGAATATTAGTAACACAAAAGGATGATGGAAGGAGTGCTGACAATGCAAACACTCACCCCCAGTCACAGATCTGGGTTTAATCCATCGTTCTTTTGCTTACCATGCCACCCCAGTTCGGACCCAGCCATATGCAAATCAGTCTTGACCCTGTTCCTCATGGGAACAGTCCAGCCCGAACTGACAGGCCAGGCCCTCCCTGGACCGGAAACAAGCATCCTGGGACCGGTTTCAGGGTATCACCCTTCTTCAGCCAGGCTAGCTTGATTCCAGTGGCACAGTGAGCAAGGGACCCACGTCTGGGCATACCCTTCCCACTTAGGGCAACATTAGTAACACAAAAGGATGATGGACGGAGTGCTGACAATGCAAACACTCACCCCAGTGTAGCCTGAATATCCTGGTCACCCATCTGTGCTAGGAGGGAGGGGAGGAGTTGTGACTTATACCTGAAAGGGCTGTGCCTGACATCACATACTGCAGTCTGCAACCCCCTGATGTGTGTCTGGGGCCTGGCCTGGGCAAGCAGGATTTCACAATCAAGAGAGACTTTCCTTTGAAGTAAGCCTACTTGAAAGGGCAAAATGGGTATAAGAAGGGCACCCAAAACCACTGACTTTAGATCACTTCTGGACATCAAGAGGAACCTCTGCCTGGAGAACAGATGGAGGGCTGAGGAGAAGTGCTGCCCTGTCTGTGACTGTGCTTTGTGCAGCTATCCTGCAGTTGCTGCTTCTGCCTGTGCAAGGGGACAAAGACTGGACTTAGTTGTGCATTCCTGCTTGTGACGAAATTTCCAAGGGTATGTCCTGAGCTTGCCTTCTGTTGTTGAAGTCTCAGGGACATAGGTAAACTCACATTCCCACAGTACATCACCACACACAAGCAAAAGGTGGCAGGGCAATGCCAACGATAGAGGGGAAGCCACGAATGAACAATATGTCATACTCATGAAACATAATACATCATTTACATCCCCACAGATACCCCAGCCAATGTCAGTTGAGAGGAGGTGCCACCCCTATTCATTCCCACAAAAGTAGATGCCCCCAGTGATGACAGTAACTCTGGACTTCAGGGTCTGGAGGACCTACCTGGCCCATCAGGGACCACTGGACAGCTGGTCACCCAAGCACAATCACAGTCCACCACAGAGTTTCCACATCAGGATCCAACACCATAGCACCCACCCAGCGTATCAGCACCTCTGTCCCCAGGACACTTCAATCAGCAGTGTGCTCACCTGTACAGGGACCACAGGCCACACCTCGCCCCCAAGACAATCAGGGACCTGGGGTCAGTGGCAGTGTGCACACTGTTCAGCGGACAGGGGCACAAGCTACCAGGGACACTGGGAGGACAGGACCAGGGAACCGACTCTCCAGGAGGCATTCTCCGAGATCCTGGGAGCCTATCAACATTCCCAGGATACGATGGGCCAGATCATTGACAATGTGCAGGAGAACAGGCAGCTGCAATAGGGACAGTATCAGGGAATCAGGGAGGACTTGCAGGCCATCAACACCACCCTGATCTCAGGGATGCTGGCAGACATGGCCAACATCATGATGGAGGCAACAGCATATCAGAGGGCCCCTACCACTAGCCAGTCAACTGAACACCCCTCCACTTCCACTGCCGCTAGTGGGCAGGACGCCCCACCACAGGACCCACAGGCCACCAGCTTCCCTCCCCCTGCAGAAGGTGAACCACCCCGTAAACGTTCCCTGCAAGCCTGACAGAAGCCAGAGACAATTGCCAAGACCACTGCCAGGAAATGAGACTCTCCTGAGTGTCCCCTTTGTGTCCCACACTGTCACCCCATCCACCTTGAACTGCCTTTGCTCCCCTTCCCATGGACACTTGGACACTGCACCTGTGCTACAAACAGACTGGAACATTACCCTGGACTTTCCTCCATCATCACCCCATTCCATTGCACTTTCCCCTCAATTTCTCAGCACTACAATAAACACCCTTGAACACAACTGAAATACTTGTATGTCATGTGTTGAAACAGTATATTAGTGGAAACAGTTATATCCGTTGCAAATGAACTGTACTGTGTGCGAGCATGGAAATAATGACCCTACTCGGGTGAGTAGCACAGGGTTCCACCTGTCAGATGGAGGCACCTGAACCTGGCCTTCAGGAGCCCAAAGGTGCTCTTGTTGATCCTTCTGGTTCGCCCATGTGCGTCATTATAACCTTCTTCAGCCCTTGTCCTAGCATTCCTCACAGGGGTCAGCAGCCACAATAGGTTTGGGTAGCCAGAGTCACCTGGAGGTATTGAGGGACAACAATTAGCCACACACTATCCTATGAGGTTAACATCAAAGGCATACACTGACACACACTAGATGGGGAGCAAGGCTCACCTATAAACCAAACCCTGTGCATCTGTAGTTGGGCCATCACATTTGGGATGCTGCTATTCCTCAGGACAAATGCATCATGTACCGACCCAGGATAGTTAGCATTGACGTAGGAGATTAACTGGTCCGCCAGGCACACCATCTGCACATTCAGTGAGTGGAAACTCTTACGATACCTGTACACCTGTTCATTCTGCAGAGGGGGGACAAACGCAATACATGTCCGTCAATCGAACCAATAATATTGGGGATATGTCAGATTGCATAGAATCAGGCCTTCACAGTGGCCAAATCTTCCACCTGGGGGAAAGCTATGTAGCTGCACATGTTTTTTACCAGGGCAGACAGTACTCTTGCCAGCACGATTAGAACATTGGCTGTGACATTCCTTCTGCAAAGCCCACTGTCACTTGGAAAGAACCTGTCACCAGGAAATGGAGCACTGATTGCACTTGCACAAGAGGAGGGATCCTAGTCGGACGATGGATAGATGAGATCAGGTCAGGCTCCAACTGGGCACACAGCTCTGTGATGGTGGCCCCGTCCAGACTATAGGTGAGGATAATGTGCCTGTCCTCCAGTGTAGCTAAGTCCACCATGGGTCTGTACACAGGGTTTTGTCTCCACCTCCTATTCATCCACAGCAGTAGGTATCTAAGGTACACAAGAGTGAGTAGGCTGTCACAATTAGAACGACTAAACCACAACATCAGTCCACATGGTACACCTATGTATTGGGTCAGTGTAAATGTCGATGTATGTGCCTATTTAACATGTGATGCAGTAACTGTTGATAGACCTGTCCCCCCCCCCGAAATGGCGACCGCCTGTCCTGTATCGAGGGACAGGTGGAAGTGAGGTAATTCCGCCGATGTTGGGCGTCGTGGCGGTAGGCGATCTTGCACCACTGTGCGATTCCTCATTGGATAATATTGGGCCCTATAGAGTACAGTGGCCAATGGGGATCTACGCTGGTGATGACGGTGTACACCGCTGCAGACGTGACCGCCATTCTCTAACTTAACCCTCACTTGTTTCCTGACTAGCAACAGGAGAACACCTACACTGCGTGTGCTGCTGTGACCTGTGTCTGGATTCTACCATGGCCTGTGTGACCGGGGAAAGGGACCCAGTCTTCACTTTGGAGGAGTTGGAGCGACTGGTGGATGGGGTCCTACCTCAGTACAGACAGCTGCATGGGCCTCCAGACCAACAGGTGAGTACACTTTGGGCACAATGCATGTGGCATGGATGCGTGGAAATGTGTGTGAAGGCATCGTGTATGGGTGGGTGGGGATTCACTGTTAGCGGTGTACATGTTGTGAGATGCCCCATCTGTGTGCCAATGGTGATGGAATCATGTATAGTGGGCCATGTGTGTGACAGGCTGGACTGTTAGTTTAATGGAGTTCTCCTGTATGTATTACCTCTGCAGGTCAGCACCCATCAAAAGAAGGGATCATGGCATGCCATCGCCAAGGACGTGCAGAACCTGGGGGTCTATGGCAGGCGGAGCACCCACTGTCGGAAACGGTGGGAGGACCTGAGATGCTGGGCACGGAAGACTGCGGAGGCCCAGCTGGGGATGCCCCCCCAATGAGGAAGGGTTGCCCATCAGACCCTGACAAACCGGATGGCCTGCATACTGGTGCTGGCCTACCTAGAGCTGGATTGAGCTTGAGGGAATCACAGCAGCCACAAGGGGGTAAGTACAATGGGTTTCATTCAATATTTTGGCTGGCGGGGGGGAATCTTGGTGGTGATTGTGTGTTACTGGGTGCCCCTAAGGCCAGGCCAGACATTGCAGCGTGGGTCATCTCTAGGGTAATAGTTGCATGGAAAATACAGGTAACCTAGCTTGTTAGTAGTCCCTTTCAAGCAGAGCATCGTAGGTCCCAGTTGTGCTGCAGTTGACGGTGTGTGCTCCTCATCTTGCCTTGGTGACTAGCCATATCACTGGTAGTGCAATGCATAGTGCTTCGGCCTGTTCCCTGTGTGTGATGGTGATGTGCATGCCAATATTGGTGTTGGTGAAGTCATTGACCAAGTGTGTCCTTTGTTTCCCCTCCCTTTCTTGTTTTGACATCCTGTCCTTGTGTGCATTAGCATCATCTGACAGAGGAGCAGGGGCACCGGAGACAGAGGGAGCTGCATCCCACAGGACCCTGGAGGCAGAGGCAACCGACGCTGAGGAAACCAGTGGGACAGAGGGCGAGGGGAGCACCACGGCGGAGACCGGAGGAAACACAGACTCTGATACCTCCTCCGATGGGAGATACCTGGTCGTGGCGGACACCTCTGTGACCACCCTAGCTACAGGTACAGCCGCCATCCCCTGTACCTGCATCACCCTCCCAGTAGCCCCTTAGTGAGTTGCCTGTGCCTGCTCACCCAGGAGGTTGGGCATCTCCTTCGCCCCAGGCACCTCAGGCCCTGCCCCAGTGAGCTCTGATGCCCTGAGTGAGGAGGCTATTGTCCTCCTGAGATCCATCTCTGTAGGGCAGTCAACCATTGTGAATGCCATCCAGGGGCTGGCATCCCAGATGCAGCAATGCAATGCATTCCTGGAGGGCATTCATGGTGGATTAGCGGCCCAGCAGAGATCAATTCAAGCTCTGGTCTCCTCTCTGATGGCAGCCACTGTCTCCTCAACTCAAACCCATCCCAGGCACACATACAGAAGGGCATGCACACAAGACAACACAGAAGAGTGGCACAGGCAAACACAAGCACCACACTTCATCCCACAAGCACTCACGCAGACACCATACAGTTGCAGACACATCAACATCCACTACCTCCACTGTCTCCACCTCCTCCTCCTCCTCCACCTCCCTCCCAGTCACATCCACACTCACACCTGCATGCTATACATTAAGATCCACTACCAGTATCACCACACCAGGGCAGAACTCACTGGCAGACACCTCCACAACAGCCATGCACGCTTCCCCTCTGTCCTCTCCCACCCTGTCTGTCCCCCTCCTAAAGGACACAAACGCAAGCATTCACACACCCAACAGCCATCCACCTCACATCAGCATACTGCCCATGCACCTGCTCCCAGGTACAGCAGACATAAACCTCCCACAACCACTCCCTCATCCTCCACTCCGATTACTCCTCCCTCCTCTCACCCCACCGTCCCTAAAAAGCTTTTCCTTTATAAATGTGACCTTTTACCTATCCCTCCCCCTGTCCTGCCAGAATGGGCAGGGTACCCAGGACACAGCCCAGCACCTCAGCCAAATAAATATTCTAACTTTTACCAAAAGGTGTGGTTATTCATGACTTAAAGGTCATAGTGTGTGACAATTAGTGACTCCAATGATTATTAATGTCATTGATTATTGTTGTTTATTGATATTGTCGATTGATTGTTGATTATTGATCTACATGTGCTGGAGTTACGGTTGGGGTAATCTTAATTTGCGAGTTAAAAGGTTCACCAACCTATTCGCGTCCCCTTGTAAGTTTACTTATTAAGGTCAGACGCGCTAACAGAGATGGTAGCTGAGACGGATGGTTTGTTTCCTTAAGAGCTCACCATAGACGTCCGGTACAGAGTAACAGGTATTAACAGAGAAGATAGCAGAGACAGATGGTTTGTCTCTCTAATAACCTGTTATAGGTGTTCCCAGAGATGGTAGCATAGACATCCAAAGTAGAATAACAGGTATTAACAGAGATAGTAGTAGGATTGATGGTCCCATGACAGCTGCAGTACGTGTGAGTGTGACATCATTGGAGCCAAGCTGGGATAGGTCCGTTAGTGAGAAGGATTGTGCATGGATTGGTAGCCATCCGTAAGAGGCAATTGTTTGAGAAAGTGGGTGAAGAGAATTCTGGGATTAAAAGTCCCTTCCTGATTTGATTTTGAATAACAAAACAGTCAAAAAGATTACATTTTTCAAAGGTTTAAAGAGTACTTTAAGGGGAGATACGTACATTAAAGCGAGAAGAGGTGAGGCTACACCACCATAAGGTACACCAGCTTACATTGTAATGAAAAACTAACAGACGCCCATCTGAAAATAGGGAGGCTAGGAAGTCTTCAACAGTGAAGGAAGAATCAAATGATGATGAGTTTATTTTACAGTTTTTGAGAAATCGCCCACCACCATGTGAAGCGCTTGAGAGTGGTCCGAGTAGCAGTGCTGATCCTTCAGCTTTGACGCAGGTTAATGGGATAGTGAGTCCAATGCAGGTTAATGCTAGCCTGACACAGAATATGATGCAGAGTGGTCTAAATGCGCCTACTACTCCTGTAGTGTAAAGTCAGGTGCAGCCATCACAGGTTCCGAAAATGTACCCTGATGTACCCATTATCGAAATTACTTCAAATGTAATGGTTCCCACGGAACAGGTTGACCATTGTTGGTTTAGATTGAACCAACTCCACTTTTACTGCCCGAAGTGCAGCCATAAGTCATGCCGAGATTCACTCCAGGAACAGGGACACGGTCAGAGATTCCTCCAATGATGGATCAAAACATGGGAGTTACTCTCCCACAGAACCTAATTACCAGAACAATCCCAAATGCTATATCTTTACCTATTACTTTTGGTACAGCCGTTCCCCTTTTTGCACAGAAAAAAAATAATCTAGTGTAAGTGAACAGGATGTCATGGCACAGAATGTAATGAGGGCAGGACATAACGACAATGCTCGAGTAGTCTCTCCTGTGGGACAGACTTTTGACGGATCAAGATCACTGTTGGACCTTAGTCATTCGGAAGGCTTCCAGATACGATGGTAGGGTCAAACATTAGCCAGGATTTGAAATTGTTGACACCGCATTCCCCGAATGCAGTTGTCCAGCAGGTGTCACCAGTCCAAGCCAGTAATATTTTGTTGCAAGGATTGACCATTCAGCAGTTGACTGAATGGTCAGAAAAGCTGAATACCCTGCAGAGTGCTCCTAAGGGAGAGAAGTGTTTGAATTATGCGAGGCTAAGCATGGAAGCGGGTAAGCTCATTGAAAGAACTATGAGTGTGAATAGGTTAAAATCCTACATCAAGCCAGAATTGAGTTATTTGTGCCCGAAGATTATAAGGGAACTGAGTAATGTGCATCATAAGCTAGCAGACCTGGCAGAGAAGTATGTCATGGAAATAGAGAAAACAAAGTATTTGAAAAGGAGTTACAGATTGGAATTTGAACACATGAGATCTGCCGGAATGAAGGCACACCTTAAGGAATTGCTTCAAAGTGCCCAGACCTGGGGAGCAATAGACAAATGGGAAGGCAGATGGGTAAAGCAAGGAGACAAAAGGAAAAGGGATTCTGTGAGCTGACTGCAAATGTGCAGCGAGGCCAAGATCCAGTAAAGATTTTACCAATTAAAGAGATTCTAGGAGGGAATTTTGTTCATGTCCTTTGGAGCAGAAGTGATATTCTATCATTTATGAATGATTATCCAAAATGGAGAGAGAAGCCAGTGCAGTGGTACCAGTTGACAGACAGGTTTGTAAAACTTGCAAAGTGCCTGTGGGAGGACTTGAACACATTACTATACATAGTGGTTTCAGCTGATGTGTGAATAGAATGTAAATCAAATGTAGATTGGCCAACAAGCGAACCAGAGAGAGAAAAGAATACAGGTGCACCGTCTCCCGAGGTAATGAAATATTACTAGAAGGTGATTGAATTTTTGAAAACAATCATTTTGTCTAAGAATATTGACTGTAGAGGATTGACAGGACAGTTCAGGAAGCAAAGAAGTCGATACATGCGTATTGTTATGAGAGATTGTTACAGGCATTCAAGAACTACAATGGTACAGAGACAATAGAGGTGAAAGACATGATTAATTTTGGGTTAAAATTTGTGGAAGGACTGAGACCTGAAATAGCCAGATGATTAAGAGTCATTTGATTTGCTGGCAAGCAAAACCAATTGATGAGGTGTTGCAGTATGCAAAATATGGTAGTGATGAAATTGAGTTGAAGCAGAGAAAGCTGAAAGAAAAGACGATGGTGATGCAGATTAAAGCTGCTCAAACAGGCATGCAAGGAAATTTTCCACAACAGTTACCACAGCCACAGCAGGGGAACATGATGTTTCAGCCCCAGAAGAGAGGTAGAGGTCACAGAGGAAATGTGAATCGCAGTCCAGATTCGGGTACTGTATTGGTTCAAAATGATGTGCATGGAATGAAGAAATTATTGCCTTTGTCACGTTTGCGGAGCGGTCGGACATTGGAAATGGGTGTGTCTTATGATGGTGCAGGAAGGTGTTGTTTAGCAGAGTAATGACATCAATTTGTTTCAGAATATGAGGGGACCGAGAGTGAGGGGTCTTAACAACATTTCCAAAATAATGTGACTCAAATGCAGAATTTGCAGCCCATGCAGCAGGTGCAAATGCCACATGTACAAATTACACACTTGCAACCGATGCAGCAGCAGGTTTCAATGGTACCTCAAGCCCCAATGGAGCAGCAGCAAACAATGCTTTCTCAACAGGTCACAGGTCAGAGGCTTATCCAAAGTAATAACACAGTCCATCAATTCCTGTTACACAGTGAGAATGGAAGAAATGATGAATGGATGAGTGAAATTTCAGATGAGGAGCCATGTTTGCTTGCAACCTCCTTAGAAGTAGATCAGAGAAGTCCCAAATGTCAGCGGTCACAGTTTCATTTTTGGTTGACACTGGAGCTCCACGCTCCACAGAGAGAAGTGCAGAAGTTCCAAACTTGCCCCTCTCAGGTAAAACAGTTCAGACTGTAGGCGTAGCTAATCAATATTTGACTAACCCGATCACAGAGCCGGTTCAGGTTAAAATTGGTAACTTTCAGGGATTGCACAAATTCGTAGTCTATGATTCAAGTCTAGTACCCTACTGGGAAGAGACTTGCTGTGTAAAATGAAATGCTTGATTACTTGTTCAAATGATGGAATTGAGATTCAAACGAATAGTGATGATGAAGATGACCAAGTCCTGGAGATAGAGTGTGAAACCTGCAAACAAGGAATATTCTCTGATTTAATTTTTTCCAATGTTCGCAGTGAAGGAGCTTCATCCTGATTTGCAGGGAACGGTCAAGGAGAAGGTGTGGGATCTGACAGACAGGAAAAGAGATCGGTCTGATAAAGAAGGTTGAGCCAGTTAAAGTTACTGTAAAGCTGAATGCAGTTTTCACTCAAACCCCCGAGTACCACATGCCACAAGATGCCCTTATGAAGGTTGCCCAGATAATTGCAGACTTTGTGAAACAAGGGTTTTTTTAAGGAAGTATTTAGCAGCCCATGTAACTCACCTATAATGGGGTTGCAAAAGCCCTGTGGGAAAGTTTGAATTGTCCCAGATTTGAGAAAAATAAATGAGATTGTGGTCAAAGGTTGTCCTGTGGTACCAAATCCAGCTGCGATAATGTTTCAGATTCCATGTGATGCTGAGTGGTTCACTGTCATTGATTTGTCACAAACCTTCTTTTCTTTGCCTCTTCATGAGGACAGCCAATTTCACTTTTGTTTCAAGTTTTTGGACTGAGTTTATTGTTGGTGCAGAATTCATCAGGGGTTTTCAGAGTCCCCTTCCATATTCAATCAGATCTTGAAGAAAAATGTGGAATTGTTGGAGTTACTTTTCCAATCGACTTTGGTACAGTACATTGGTGATTTGCTGATTGTGTCCAAAACAAATATGACACGATTGCCTTACTGAACCATTTGGGAAAGAATGGTCATAAAGTGTCTCAGTTTAAATTGCAATTCTGCCAGAAAGAAGTGAAATACTTGGGTCACCAGATTGAGAAGGAATCGAGAAAGATATCCAGAGAAAGGCTTATGACCATATTGCAAATGAATCCCCTGAACACACAGAGAGATGTCAGGATGTTTTTAGGCATGGGAGGCTACTGTTGCCAATGGATTCCAAATTTTTCAGTCACTTCGTGACCATTGTAGAAGCTGACTCATAATGAATTCACTGATCCCATTGTGTTAGACCAGGCTAGAATGAAAGAGTTCACTGAATTGAGAGAGAGTCTGAGCAAGGCTCCAGCTTTTGGTATGCCTGAATACACGAAACCTTTCACATTGTTTTGTCATGAGCGTGATGCATGTTCTTTGTCTGTCCTGACACAGGTCCATGGAGGTGTAAACCACTCAGTAGCATATTTTTCAGCTACTTTGGACCCAGTTGCAGCAGCCTTACCAGGTTGTTTGCGCGCAGTTGCAGCAGTTGGTCAGAGCCTTACACAGTGTGAGGGCATTGTGATGGGATATCCTTTGACTATAATGGTCCCCCACTCTATTGAGATTCTACTTACAAGGACGAAAACCCAATATTTGACTGGTGCAAGATTGACGAGATATGAAACGAGTAATTTAGGGTCACCAAATGTGTCATTGAAGAGATGTACAGCGCTGAACCCGCAACCTTACTTCCAAATGAAAATGTTGAGATTGAAAAGATGGAAGATGTTAAACATGATTGTCTTGAAGTAACTGACTTGTGCACAAAACCGAGACCTGACATTAGAGATACCCGATTGGAAGAGAGTGACCAAATTATCTTTGTTGATAGTTCTTGTCCAAGAGACAATACAGAGACATTGAGAGCAGGATATGCAGTGTGCAGAATTACTGGTATTTCGGAAGCTTCTTGGCTTCAAGGAGTGTATTCTGCCTAAGTGGCAGAACTGGTGACCCTTAATAGAGCGTGCCATATTTCTGCTCAGCTGAAAGTTACAATCTGTACGGATAGCCAGTATGGAATTTGAATAGTCCATGATTTTGGCCAGTTGTGGTCACAGAGAGGTTTCATAACCAGTGAGAAATGGTGAAAGGATTAAAGAACAGCTACATGCTATTCAAATGCCTGAAAAGATTGCTGTGGTGAAATGCAGTGCACATCTGAAGTCGCAAGGTTTTGCACATTTATCTGTATATCTGTTTTGCATTAAAAGTAATTGACACCTTGGAGGAATTGAAAATGTTGCAGAATAATGTTGTCAGGGAGGAAAAACGTTCATTGAGTAAAATGAAATGTGTGGAAAGACAAGATGAGCTGTGGGTTTCAGAAGAGGGTCAATTGGTTTTTGCCAAACAGTCTGTTGTCTCAAATGGCAAGGTATCATCATGGTCAAGCACATGTTGGGAGGGATGCCATGATTCGGTTGTTCAAACGTGAATTGGTTCATCACAAAGTTTAGACAGGTTGCTGAATCAGTTTGCCATCATTATGTCATTTGCCAACAATTGAACACAGGGAAAGAGACGGTGGTTAATTTGAGCCACATTGGAGGAGCAGGAGGTCCATTCAGCAGAATGCAGATGGATTTTATTGAGATGCCTGTGTCTGGAGGTTTGAGATATGTGTTGGTGACTGTGTGCATTTTTAGTCACTGGATTGAAGCTTACCCTACACAGAGAAATGACAGTCTCACAGTAGCAAGACTACTGCTTAGGGAACTGATACCACATTTCAGGTTTCAGAAGCTGTATTGTAGGTACCGCCCTGAAGCATCAGGACCAGTGGAACAAATTAATGGTACCTTGAAGTCAAGAGTTGCAAAGATGTGTGCGTCAACAAATCTGAAATGGCCTGACGCATTGCCTTTAGTTTTGATCACAATGAGAAATACAACCGACAGGAAAACAGGATTGTCATCCCATGAGATCCTTATGGGCTGAGCCATGAATTTGCCAGCAGTGCCTGCAAATGCACTTGTCAACATTACAGATGATATGCTGTTGAACTTCTGCAAAGGTCTGGCTGATGTGGTTCACTCTTTCTCTCAGCAGGTGGAAGCCACCCACTGCCACTGATCTATCACCCAGGGCACAACCTGAGAGCCGGGGACTGGGTTGAGGTCCGGAAACACGCAAGGAAAATATGTTTGGAGCCTCGTTGGAAAGGACCGTTCCAGGTAGTTCTGACAACAACCACAGCTGTGAAGTGCGCTGGAGTTCCGAACTGGATCCATGCTAGTCACACAAAGAATTTGGCATGTCCACTGGATCATGAAGAAGAGTTGTTCAGAGAACCAACAACAGCAGAGCAAGTCTCAGGGCCGGAAAGAGAACAAAGAGGAAATCGACTTCGGACGACTTCGGACCGCCGCCGCTGCTGAATCTGGTGACGCTGCCTGCAACTGACTCCTTGATCTTCGCTGGAACGTGATGACCCTCGCAGGCCCGATGCCGCTGCAGCCCCGCTGAAGTCCCCGACTCAGTGGAAGTTGCCGCACCACGTCGTGACCGATGCCGCTCAAAGTGCGCAGATTCAACGTTTCGCACAGATGCCGCGATCCCCAACTTCGTGCATCGACTTGTTTTCACTCTTCACCAAAGGTACTGTACTTGGAGGTCCAAGCGACTCCGTGTCCGGCGCCGCTGGTATCGGCTTGTTGGGAACGACTCCGTCACGACGCTGTGTTAACACCTCATCAAAGCATTTTGTGTTTCTATGCACTATTTTTTAGTTAAATCTTTAAAAATTCATAACTTGACTTGTGTATGTCGGCTTTTTGTTGTTTTGTTTAGATAAATATTTCCTATTTTTCTAAACCGGTGTTGTGTCATTTTGTAGTGTTTTCATTAAGTTACTGTGTGTGTTGGTACAAATACTTTACACCTAGCACTCTGAAGTTAAGCCTACTGCTCTGCTAAGCTACCAAGGGGGTAAGCAGGGGTTAGCTGAGGGTGATTCTCTTTTACCCTGACAAGAGTGAGGGTCCTTGCTTGAACAGGGGGTAACCTGACTGTCAACCAAAGACCCCATTTCTAACAAGGCTGATTTAAACTGTTTGAACCAGGGCACATGGGTCTGAAAGGAGAAGTCTAAAATCATCTACATACTGGGAGAGGGAGCTTGTGTGCCCCATTCCACGGGCTCGGGGACCACATCCCCAAGGGCAGTTTCTTTATAGGGGGCCCTGGAGCCCAGCTCTGGGCACCCTATGTCAGCTTTCCTGGAGGAGCAATGCTGTGCATCCTCCGATCAAGAGGGGGAGAAGGAGGGGCCCAAGTCCCCCCTCTTTGGCCCCAAATGGAAAGAGCAGCAAGGTGGAGGGCTGCTGCTCACCCTGCAGCACTGGCTGACTGGCCCTGCTCCCTATGTCCAGGGAAAGCAGGAGACTGCCACAAGCACCAGTGCGTTGCCAATAGTAAGGGGCAAGGTAGAAGTAACATGCTGGCTCCCACTGCAGCACACAAAAGTACTGTGCAAGTTGGGACTGAGTGGGGGCAGCCAGGGGTAGGCTCTCTGGGCTTCCCCCAATACAGAAGTAACAGGGTGCCTGGCTGACACCTCCAAAGTAATGAAAAAAAAAGGCTGCCGGTGAAGTCGTATGGCAGAAAGGAAAGAGAGAAAAAGAAAGGCAGAAGCTCTCTCCATTGCAGCTGGAGAGCCACCCATTGATTATTTGCTCCTCTTGGAGGGGTGCCCCATAATACCCTGTGGTTCTTTGCCATTCAGAACATTTTTCTTCCCTGGTGGTGGACCCAGGAGAGTGGGGCAACTACCAACGATGCCCAAAAGAGTGCAAGGGAGCTGCAGGAGTTGCATAGCCTCCCCCAAGGATTTAAGTAATATTAACCGTAAGTTTGGTGAGACTTAAAAAGAATGACCAACCCAGGGCTTTCCCTGGATTCTCAAGCACTCTTAAGGCTGCAGTATGTACTCTTCAGCTGCAAGTGTAGCTCTCTCTAGGGGCATAGTTTATGGCTGGAACTAATGTGGCCTAAAAGTGTTTAAAAGAGGGCATGTTGTACACCAGCGTCTAGTTTATGCTTACATGTGGTTTGTGTTAAAAATGTGCTGCTCTCTAGGGGCTCTTTTTATCATTGCATGTTCTATGCTACAAGTATATAAAATGCACACAGGCACATGTGAGGTATCTTTTCAAAAGCTTTATTGAAAGAATAAGGGTGACACTGATTGCTGATCAAAAGGTGTTATTACCATTAATAAGTGTAATTACACATGGTGTTTTAGGTGATTGCATTTTCTCCTAAAAATAATGGTGTTTTCACATGTGGTTTGCAATCCTTAACCTTTAACCAAGTCAATCCACTTACCTAATGCAGTTGTGTGGCCCTGTAGGGGGTCAGAGGTGATTACGCAATGTCATCAAAAGGTATTTCCATCAGACTTATGCATATTCATAAATTACTGCATAGTATTGAGTAGTGTGTGTGCAATAAATTTACTTTTGCTTTATGAAAAGAAAAAGCACAGTCTGGATAATCATTTAAGGAGTATTATTATTGTGTGCCAGCGAATGGTGATTACTAGCTCAAATCACCATGCTTAAGTAGGCCTTGGACTACTCTGTTTCATTACCCTTATAGAGCCAAATGCTATATTAGGTTGATTTAATTTCCGGTAGAGGGTTAATGTGTATCCATTACTTGTGAATGCCACACAACTAATGGCTCATTTCCTTACATGAGCCATAAAAGAGTTTCACAAAATGTTATGGTGTTTTGGTGCATTCACTTTAGTCACTTTTTGCTTGTCTTTTCCTCAGATACCCAAATATTATTAATTCAACCCAACCGGTTATATGTCGGGTTGGCCAAATGCACCTACACGTGCGTAATTAGCAGAGCACATGTTATAATCGCAATGACCCCATTTGACCTTTCATTCTAATGAAGTTGATTATATTTTTTCCTCAACTGAACATTCATAGACTATGTTCATGATACCCCTTATTCTAAAGGAGCCCATTAGATAAACCTCTAGCACCATGTAACTGGCCAATGCCTATTCCATTAATACAAAAAGAAATGTAATCCCCTTTTGAATATAAAGAACATTATTGCTTTCTTCAGAAATACATACTAAATTCTTGATGTATACTAATCTTAAAATAAAAATACTTATTTTAGTTTTTATAAGACAGCATGACAAGCTTTTATTTCACCAAAGTAGCAGCAGCGGTTCCTATGCTATGGCAGAGGAGTGTTGCCCCCCCGCCAGCAGCAGTAGCTGCAAACCTTTAAAAGTAAAACATTATTATACAATGTTTATTGCTGTATTATTTTCCAAGGGGTGGGGCCAGGAGGCTGGCGAGCATGAAGGGGGGGTGATGTGCACTCACCTCAGTGTGCATGTGTGTTTGCCTGGCCTTCTCGGGCTGTCCAAACAAACATGCACACTGAGCTCTCTCCAACCCGGCACTGTGTTGCCGGGTTGGAGACAGCAGGCCAACGATCCCAGTCTGCCTGGAAGTGCGAAGCTAGGGGGATCCAGCCAATCCTAATGGTGCTTTCATGCTGCCAGCAGCATGAGAGCAGCGTTAGGATTGGCCACACGGCATGCTAGGAGCCTGTGCCTCTAAGTGGAGTCAGAAGAGTGGCACAGCAGCGTTGAGTCAGGTAAGGTTCCTTTTTTCCAATTTCAAATTTTCCTTTGTTTTGTATCCCCCACGCACCGCCCCACCCCTTCAACATGCTGTGAGCCACGCCTGAAAAGTAGCACTTCAAATAATTATAAATAACAAAACAAACTACTACTCAAGGAGATGTAAAAACTTAAAAAGATAAACATGAAAACTAACATTCACATACACTTGCCAAAAACACACATGTATTCTAACACATTGCACTCCACTACACTAGCAACAAAAATCACACATATTAGGGACTTAATTTTCTTTCTGTTTTATTTTTTATAACTAATCTTTCTGTGGCAGGCTTTGGCGGTACTGAAAGGCTGAGACGGAGTAATAAGGTAAGTAAAGTTCTATTTTTACTTTTTCTTTTCACACAAATGGGAAATACAGTCCAGTATACGTTCTCTATTTCTTGGGATAATGTTCAGTTCTCCATGACTTGTTGTGCGTTTTTGTTTCCTTTCTCTCTTCTAGGTCGAAGGTTGATAGATGCTGATCTTCAGCACGGTTTCCCGGAAAAGGAAAACAGGAAAATACAAAGGTGAGGCGGTGTGTTGGTTCTGGGGTTATTGAAAGGAACTGGAGGGGGGGGAAAGGTCTCCAAGAGAGAGAGTGTGAGGGTATCCCACAGTGAATATACGAACAAGATAGTGTCTATTGTGCCAATAATAGAATTTCGTGCTCCCGGTTAGAGGGAAATGGAAAAGAAAACTGTTTTCTCTAGTTGCTCTGTGCCGCGCCCTTTTTCCCCTCTCCCACCTCCCCTGGTCCTTTCCCCGGTGCCCCTTTAATGGTACTCTCCCTCGTCCCCAAGAGGGACCGTACCTTTGAAAGCCACGACCCTCCTGGGTCGTGGCGGGATCCTCGGCTGTTGGGTTCCGGTATCGCACAGGTACTGGTGCCGGCCTTCTCGTCTCCTTCGAAGAGTCTTCCCTCGTCTTCCTCGCCTGGGTTCTGGTCTCCGTTCTCCTGTCTCCGCTCCGTGGTTTTTTTCCTCTCCCGTGAGTCCGACCTCTTTTCATCCTCCTGCTGCCGGAAATCCGTGTCTGACGCATCCAGGAGCGTTCCCATGTTACCATGGGAACGCGGAAATGACGTATCGCAATTGGCCGAAAGGTTCCTGTGCCCTGAAGGAGGAGACGCGGTCTCAGAGACCCGTCTACACACCCCATCCCATGAACGGTCCTGGTTGAGGACCGAAGAGGAGGAGGGGAACCGGGACAGGTAATCCGCGGGGCCTTGCTGAGAACCTGGGACATGGAGCACCTGTAAGGTAAAAGTTTGGAGTTCAAGGAACCACCGTAACACCCTAGAATTGGAGTCCTTGTGGGAAGCAAGCCAAGTAAGAGGAGCGTGGTCAGTGTACAGTATAAAAGGCCTCCCGAGAAGGTAATATTGCAGGTTCTCGACAGCCCATTTAATGGCCAAACACTCTTTCTCAATGGTGGGGTAGTGGCATTCGTGCGGGAGAAGTTTCCTACTGATAAAGATGACCGGGTGGTCAAGTCCCTCCCTGTCAGGTTGAGTGAGCACAGCCCCGAGACCGATGTTAGAAGCATCAGTATAAAGATAGAATGGTCTAGAGAAATCAGGACATTGCAATACTGGGTCCGTGGTAAGGGATGTCCTTAACAGTTCAAAGCTAGCTTTTTGGTGTTCTCACAACGGTGCTAATGTGTTGGGGCGATGTTTTGCCAGTAGATCAGTAAGAGGGCCAGCGATAGTGGAGTATCTGGGTATGAATCTACGGTAATAGCCGACCAGTCCTAAAAAGGAACGCAATTCTTTCTTGGTCTTTGGGGGTTGGACTTGCATTATGGCCTCAATTTTATTTTTTTGTGGTTGAAAGGTTCCATTGCCTATCATATAGCCTAAATAGGAAATGTTTGTATTTCCTAAGACGCACTTCTTTGGATTAGCCGTCAAACCGGCTTCCGCAAGGGCAGTGAACACTTGGTTGAGATGTTGGAGGTGATCTAGCCAAGTATCGCTATAAATGACAACGTCATCTAAATAGGCTGCTGAGAAGATGTGAAAGGGTTTTAACAGCCTGTCCATCAACCGTTGGAAGGTAGCAGAGGCTCCGTGTAGACCAAAGGGTAGTACTGTGAACTGATATAAGCCAGACTGCGTGGAGAAGGCTGTTTTCTCTTTGTCTTCAGGAGCAAGTGGGATTTGCCAGTACCCTTTAGTGAGATCTAATGTGGACAGATACTTAGCTTTTCCTAACTTTTCTAAAACATCATCCACTCGAGGGATAGGATATGTGTCAAATAGCGATATGTCATTGAGTCTGCGGAAGTCGATACAAAACCGGACAGACCCGTCGGGTTTTGGGACCAGAACTACTGGAGAACTCCAGGGGCTAATAGAGGGTTCAATTACTCCTAGGGCTATCATTTTCTCTATTTCCTCTTCAATGACATGTTTCCTAGCCTCGGGAATACGATACGGTCGCAGTCGGATAGTCTGCCCTGATGGTGTTTTTATTTTGTGATAGATCAATGAGGTTCTTCCAGGTATGTCAGAAAAGAAATGTGAGTGGTGTTTTAACAGGGCGGACAGTTGTCCCTTCTCAGTTTCCGTTAGATTGTTGTTAATACAAGGAGTATTCTCTGGCTGTGGTCTCTCTAAGGGGAAAAGTTCCAGATCTATCTCTTTGCCTGGTGAGATAAAACACCCCGTCCCTGTTTGAGTATCTAGTCTTTCTACGGTTTCCCATTTTTTTAGGAGGTTTACATGGTAGATTTGCGTTCTTCTGGGTTTGGCACTTAGTTCTATAAGGTACGTGATGGGAGAGACTGCTCTAATAACTCTATAAGGTCCCTGCCATCGTGCTAATAGTTTCTGTTCAGATGTTGGTCGCATTATAAGGACTTGATCATTCGGAAGAAAGGTACGTAACCTACTTCCCTTGTCGTAATAGGCCTTTTGATTGTCTTGGGCTTTCTCAAGGTGTCGTCTTACATCTTCCCACAAATTCTGTAAGTGTTTTTTTATTTTATGGACATATTCTATTAGTGGTTTCCCCTCCTCTTCTTCCTCTTCCCAGGTTTCCGCTGCCATGTCCAGAAGACAACGTGGTTGTCTTCCGAAGACCAGTTTGAATGGGCTATGACCCGTAGAAGACTGTTTGTGTGATCGGATGGCGTACAGAACTAAGGGTAACTTTTGGTCCCAATCCTTTCCAGAGTCGTTGACTATTTTCCTCAACAGGGTCTTTATGGTACGGTTATAGCGTTCCACTAGACCATCTGTTTGGGGATGATAGACCGACGTTTTTATTTGTGTAATTCCTAATAACCTACATATCTGTTTCATAAGGTTTGACATGAAGGGTGTGCCTTGATCAGTAAGGATCTCTTTTGGGAAACCTGTTCTAGTGAAAACTGTTATCATGGCTTGGGCCACTGTTTTGGTAGTCATACTTGATAAGGGAAGGGCTTCAGGGTATCTCGTCGCATAGTCTATTATGAACAGAATATATGTGTGTCCTCTGGCTGATGGAAGTACGGGACCGATTAAGTCCATACCCACCCTGCTAAAGGGAATGTCAATGATGGGAAGAGTCTGTAAGGGTGCTTTCCGAGGTATTCCTGGTTCTGTAAGCTGACATCTGGGATATTGTAGATAGTACCTCCTAATGTGGGCGTAGACCCCCGGCCAATAAAACTTACGTAGGAGGTATTCCTCCGTTTTCTCCCTACCGAAATGACCCCCTCCTGGCTGATTATGTACTAGGAAGAGTACTTGGTTCCTATACGATTACGGAACTACTAATTGTTGTTTGATTTCTCCTGTGGTAGCCGTGGTGACCCTATAAAGAAGGTTTTTCTGTACTAGGAAATAAGGACCCACCTCATTCGTGGCTTCAGTTTTAGCAGTTCTCCAAGCATGAGTGAGGGTAGGGTCTTCTCTCTGACAGGTGCGGAAGCTTACTGGAGCATTACTGGTTTCTGCTATCACCCTGCTGGGTTCTGTATCCTCTCGGGTTTCCTGAAATTTCTATTTCTCGTGTCTTTTCTGACTTCGGGTGAGTTTCCTGCGACTTGGGGGGCATTCAATAAAGCTATTGGAAAACGGAGCTTCAATCCACCACTCCGGATTCTCTTTCTGGGTTTGAGTTCGGTCTAGCAGTCGCTGGAACCGGATATAATCAGTCCCAAT
Source organism: Pleurodeles waltl (assembly GCF_031143425.1). Taxonomy (NCBI): domain Eukaryota; kingdom Metazoa; phylum Chordata; class Amphibia; order Caudata; family Salamandridae; genus Pleurodeles; species Pleurodeles waltl. The sequence goes on from NC_090445.1 coordinate 1,160,292,591, forward strand.
AATACAGTCTTCAATTAACTGGTCCATAACCCCTACGGGGAGGAAGTCGTGATATTCCCCCCATTCCAGCTCTACTATTGTCAGGGGATACCGCTCTTTATCGCCATGTATACAACATATAGTGACCCATTGACTGGAGGTCGCGTCTATGGGGTCTATTAAAGTTTTGCAGATTACGGATTGACTACACCCTGAATCAATGAGGGCAGAGAGGAGGCGCCCGTTGATTTTTATGATTTGTTTGAATTTCGTATTCCCCTCTCCCGTACATAGTACCCTGCGTCGAGTAACCCCTATCTCCATGGGTTCAGCCGCTTCTGTTTTCCTGGGGCATACCCTTGCTATATGACCCCATTCTCCACAACTAAAACATTGTGGTAGATGCATTGGATGACCCGCCCCCTGTTTATGTGTCCCAGCGTCTTCCAGTGGGTACCTTGGGGTTGGTTTTGGTGGTGGGGGTATAGGTTTTAGAGCTGGTCTGGCCTGTAGGAGTTTCACATCTGTGGACCTGTGGTAAGCACAAGCTAGATCTATAGCAAGCTCTGTATCCACCTTGCGATGTTGTCTTATCCAATTTTTAGTACTGGAGGGTAAGGAATCCAAATACTGTTCAAGGATAATTGTTTTTATGACATCCTCCCTGGTGGTTCCTATAGGGCCCAACCACTTTAGTGCTAAATCTTTAACCCGGAAGTAGAAGGCATGAGGGTCTTCGTTTTGGCCCCATTTTACTTTCCGGAATTACCTAAAACATTCTGCAAGATAATGCATAATTATGTAAGAAGAGTAAATATACATTTGGTGCTATTTCCTTACATCCAAAATTGGTGCGAGAATGCATGTTATGCTTAGAAATAGTGCTAATGCAACAGAACAGGAATAGTAAGTGCGAGCAGACACTCACTAAATGTGCTTTTAGGACAGGATTTTCACCCCCAACTTACCACTGCCATTTAGCACTATTTTGCTCATGCAAAATGTCCACCTTGCTTCCATAATGGGTATGGGAATGAATTTTATACTAAGAAATGTCACTAAGCAGTTGATTACGAGTTTGGCGGACAGAAACCCCTATCTGCCAAACTCAAGACAGGATGGCCGCCGCCTATGTGGCGACCTCCCCACCGGAGCTACTATGGGTTTTTTGCTAGGTCGGTGGGCAGAAACCTAAGTTTCCACCCGCTTACCTAGAGGGAAACCGGCTACAGCAATGTCTCTGGCTTGTAATCGAGGCAGCTGCAATGCTGTCGCCTGCACCAGCACCCTCTCAATGTTCATTGTCTGCAAAGCAAATAGTGAACATCTTGACAGTGCTGGCCAGGGGCCCCTGTACTGCCCTGCCAAGTGCATGGGCCCCCCTGTTGCCCCCTGCACCTGTTTTCCACCAGCCTTTACACTGCAGTGCTACCAACATGAAACAACTGACCGAGAACGAGGTCGTAATCCCCAGCAGTACTGCCCTAGCAGATTAGGACCTGCGCCACTGCCAGACAGCCAGGATTCAAGATCCTGGCGGAACTGCCATTCCAACCTAATGACCGCCACACTTGTAATGAGCCCCTAAATGTGCTGTTGGGGTGGAATTTTCTCCCTAAATTAAACTAGTCATCTGGTGCTATTTTCTAAGCACAAAATGCTACCTCGTATCCAAAATGGACGTGAGGATGGATTTTTGCTAAATGCTGCAGAAAACAAATAGTAAGCAGCCGATCACAGTCACTAAATCTGCTCTCACAGTAAGATTGCATTCCACTAAATTGCTCTTAACTACATGAGCAGGCGTATTTGCAATATTATCATTAAATCCATATCAAAGTGTAACTCAGAATTACCGAAATTACTCTGATTATGACAGCGTAATTAGCCTACTTGTAATGAGAACCACAAACAGCTCTCCCACAGCACGGCTCTTGAGCTCCTGACTTTCAGGATCGTGAGCTATTACTTTTTAACAACTTTATAAGTTTTTTTTCAGATGTACAGATTTATGATCTGTTAACCAAAATTCCTATGAATCTTTTTACATCTCAGTTATGTAATGTCACCGGTCTATACCACCCTTTAAGACATTGGATCCTTATTCAGCTTATGTAATAAAGTAAATGTAGAATGCATCATAGAAGGTAGTGTAGCATCGAGTGTATTTTTGAGAAAGTTATTATATAGACCAGCAGGTCACTGTATGCCATATACATTGAGGTAAGGACAACCATCAGCTCCCGTAGCACTACCTCCTGGCATTGCTTTAATTACTTTCAAAACGTTCCTGGTGTAGATGAGGAGGATCGATCAGTGAAAAAACTATATCATAAAGTTAAGTGTCTTGTATGATTGTTTCACTGCCTTTAGAGCAGAGGTCTTCAAACTGGGGGGCGGGCCCCCCTAGGGGGGCCTCAAGTGGTCCCAGGGGGGGCGTCAAATTCTGACCAAAAGAAGCATTATACAAATAACAGGCCTTTGTTTTAAACAAAAGCATGTTATTGCATTTTTAAAAAAGTAACAGTACCTAACTGCAATGTTTAAATAGGTCTGGACATATTTAAACATTGCCATCTTCATAAAATATTTGTGAATAATTCTGAGGGGGGGCCCATAGATTTAAATTTTTCAACTGGGGGGGCGCGGCATTAAGAAGTTTGGAGACCACTGCTTTAGAGGAATCAAGGCCCATATTTATACTTTTTTAGTGCCGCATTTGCACCGCTTTTTGATGCAAAAATGGCACAAACTTACAAAATACATTTGAGGCATATTTATACTCCGTCTGCGCCGATTGTGCGTCAAAAATTTTGATGCACATTCAGTGCAAACGTTGCCCCGTATTTAAACTTTGAGGCCGAAGCCCGAGGACGACAAAATTCCACTGTGTGCGTCATTTTTTGGATGCGGCAACCCACCTTGCGTTAATCATATGCAAGGCAGGCGTTCCCATCCAAAAAATGGCTTAAACGGGCGAGCGTCGTATTTATGCTTTCGGGCAAAAATGGTGCACGGCCGGGAGGCGGAGCCAGAAAATGACGCACAGCCCGATTTGCGTCAAAAATTAACGCCTGGGTCAGGGCAGGCCTTAAAATGGGGCAAACACACCTGTATTTAATCAGAACACACAGAACAAACAGCAGAGCAGCAGAGAAGCAACAGGGAGCCATAGAGGTGATTCTAATCCAGCGTGCACGCAGAGCCCAGCAGCAACAACAGCAGCTACAACAACACCAGCAGGGACCCCAAAGGCAGCGCAGAAGGAAGGAGAGGATATTCCGCTCGAGAACCACCCTTCAGGGCCTCAGGGAACACAACATCATCCAGAGCTACAGGTTGAACTGGCAGGCCATTAAGCAGCTGCTGTGCAACATTGAACCGCAGTTGGCCCCAACTTTGCTGACACCCGCACCATCCCAACAGAAACCAAGCTGCTTGCCGTACTTCATATGCTGGCAAGTGGCTCTTTCCAAACAACTGGTGCCCTGGTTGGCGGAATATCACAACCATCATTCTCCGCCTTTTTGCCCAAAGTACTGGATGCCATCATCTGCTTCCCTAACACACTGCAGAAGCAGCAGGAAACAAAACAGAGGTTCTACCTCATCAGTGGCTTCCCACACGTCCTTGGTGCAATCGACTGCACACATGTACTCCTTGTGCCACCTGCTGCAACTGAACACCTCTAACGCAACAGGAAGCACACACATTCCAGCAACGTGCAGGCCATAGTCGATCCTTAGGGATTGATCACCAACATCGTGGCTAAATATCCTGGGAGTGTCCATGACTCATACATCTTCCGTCACTGCACCATCAATGAACACTTCCGGGATGGACGGTATGGCAATGGTCTACTTGTTGGTAAGTACAAAGACCTACTTATATACACACTGCACAGCAACCCTCTAGGACACACAACACATACACCACAACAGCAACATGTGAACAGGAACATACTGAGGTCGTGACATCGCTAGCCGTGTTACTTAGGTCACCATTGAACCTGTCACACATTGGAAATTACTGTACAGCCTAATGTTAAGACGTCAAAGATCACAACGTGTGGAGTGGGTTGCCCAAATGTTACATTGCAAAATGTAAGTGTCCCAATGACCTTTACATTAATCCATTGCCTAAGTCTAAAGGTATGGGAGTCCAGGGTACATTGATATGAACGTATTAACAACACTGTCAATTTTATATGTGTATGGAACTATCATCTCACCCCCAGTGAAGACACACGGACAGCTGTATCACAAGATACAATGCTAGAGAGGGCACACTGTACTGCAAATCCCAAAACATACTGCTGACAAACGGTTAGCAGACTAACACTCGTTCAGCCAAGGAAACAACACAATGCAGATGGTACATCCTACAAGCCTAGGATGCTACATTATTACACAAAAGAGTCACAGACAACACAAGACAACTACTGCCATGAAAGGTCATTTCAATAGGGCCAGCTACATCAACATGATCCCAATCATTTTCTCTTGCAGCTAATCAGGGGTATGGCATCCAGCCATGGATTATGACACCATTTGGCAACCCAAGTACTGCTGCAGAGCGTGCCTACAATGACGCACATAGGAAGACTCGCAGCATTGTCGAGAGGACCCTTGGCATCCTCAAGTCAAGGTTCCAGTGCCTCAACATCACTGGTGGTAGCCTCCTATATTCCCCAGAGATGGTCTGTAGGATCATCCTAACATGTGCAATATTGCACAACATTTGCATGAAAAGGAACATTCCCCTCCTGGAACCAGAGCCACACATGCCTGAAGAGGAGGAAGAGGAGGATGCTGGCCTGCAACATGAGGGGGAACTACAGAACACAGCCGCTGGTATATACGCAGGCGGCAACAGATCGTCAACAATTTCTTTTGAATATGATCACCTTCACCACTTTAGTTAACGAATTTAAATAAACACCTATTATAATCACCATATAATGGTCTGGCTATTCCTTTTTGCACACCTTCATCTCTACTTATCAGAATAAGAGTGTTGCCTCATGAAGTATTGCTAAAATACTGAGTAGGACACTGAACATCCCAGAGCTTATGTGATGCCTAACATACAATGGTCACATACACACACACTCTTAATGACATATATCATGTACATTTCTCCTTTAAAGGCCAATAGCAGAGGATCACAACTATTTCACACTTACATGTTGAAATCAAGGTCCAACGCAGCATATGGCACACAACTAAGACACCATCACTCAATAAGGGGAAAACAAGCCTCATACATGAGGCAGTCAATGTGCTTTGGCATCAGTAACAGGAATGCCTGACCACACCCTTGACAGCAGTAAGTCCAACTGCATCCAATATTTGCAAGGACTATCTGTGACCAGAGTCCCATAGAAGCAGAACATAGACAGCACAAGTGCCACACATATGAGCAGCATTGCACACATGACATTCTATGTACATGTCAGCCCAATTCCTAACTCCTGACACACCCATGCACCTGGTCACAACCCACCTGTCGGAAGAGGTCCCTGGAATACTAAGATGTGTACCCTGATATTCCCTCCTCTACACACACAGACCAACATTAGCAAACCAGTGTGCTATACCCTTTCCTATGGTATGCCATTGTCATAGAACATCTGACTACATGGACGCCAGGTTAATTTATACACTGTCTTCTAGTTTCAAAGCCCTGTTAGCACCTGTAGATTGCTTCCTGTGTGAAAATGTCTGTTGGCCCTTAGAATGCAAGTCTCACCTACAGGACTGGTGAGAAACAGATGCAGCCCACACCTGTGATCACCTCCATGCACACCACCCATTTCAAAAAGCACTGCCCCTGCTGATGCCTGGAACAGCATGGGAGTTGCCATTATGTCAAATACACCGTTAAGCATTGATACTAATTAAGCCGTGTAACACAGCCACTGGGTTCATTTGTCACCTTCGAAAACACAGGACATACACAGTTTGACATGTCAGCTCTCTAGTTTGTCCTCCAAACAGTCTTAGTCAGACCACTGATTATGTAACTTGTCAAGTAGCTGGAATCTGAATCACCTTGCATTCTGTCAGCCTGACTGGCAACTGTCTGTGCATCACACTAAAGTATCCCTGTGTCTACATATGTACCACACTTGCGTTACCAAACCTCTCATTCATCAGGGGGTATTGGGCATGGGCTTCTTCAATGCATACACAAATACATTGTATAGCATCATCTGCCTTTTAACTGTACCATTTGAGTTACATCCTCTTGGAAAAGCAAAATTCATGGCCCATCCGTTGTCTGGGTTGCATTTATGCATGAATGACAAAGTGTGACAGTGTCCCAAGGCCGTAGGCAGCTATTGGGTACGGGGCATTCAGCACAACCAGCAACCTCTGATATTGTCCATGAATAATACACAAATGTCAGGACCATGACTGTTCACACACAGACTCATATTGCTCACAACATAGTGATGGGCCGTGTGTGGTTAATAGCTGCGAGAATAATCAGCACAGAGGCTATGATGTTCCCAGATGCAGTGGGAATTACAGAGGCTAACCTGTGTACAAATATTGTAATGACACCTGCTGGAACCTGACACCTGAGACATTATCTCACTCAGCACACCAAGGTTGCCCTGTTGGCAGTCTCATTACACATCTTTAATGACAGGGTGGGACCATCCACATGTTGGTTCACATGTCCACATCTACTTTACTCACATTGATCAACCAAGGATACTCAGTAGATACAGGAATAGCTGCCAATGACTCATGATGAGTCCTGGACCGAACTGTGATAAATTGCACCCCAAACAATATACAGGATCATCATTGGACCACACACGTGAACAAGACACCTATGTGCAATTGATCATTGGAAATATGTGGACACGTGCAGCCTCGTATGCTGGTCCACCACAGCCACTTGATTGTTGGGGCTCACTTCTATGGCCTCAACTGTGGTGTCATCATACATTTGAGATTCACCCTTGTCTGTCTGTGCAAACAACATGGTACCCACTTCCTCAATGCATGTGTATGACTAACTGTGGGATTCACCAACTAGTGTCTAGGAAGCTCTTACCAATACTCTAGGACATAGGATGTAGAAAATGTGGACCATTGACGTGAACACGCGTCTGCCATCCATCTGGTGCATGCTATGTCACATGTGGTGTCTACGTGACCCTAAATCTTGGAAGTCCACTTTACGGGTGTTGTTACATGTATAACTAACACATGCCCTCTCTCATTTCCACAATGACTTGCATCTAAGGATTGGACACATGGACGTCACATTCATGCAAGCAGATGTACAAATATGCTTCATGTGATACACACACACTTGGTCAACAAATACATTAGTTGCCAAAGCACACACTTCGAGCCAAAGACATTTAGGTATTATACATATGTGCGTCACATTGCTATCCTCTCCTTATGGCGCACATGCACAATTTCTGCAACGCATATATGTAGGCCACACTTATAACCAACTATTGCGTCAGCCAACCGTATAAATACTTTGAAGGGAGTAGCGGATCATGGTCCGCTGCAGTATGATGACACATATGTGAACATACACCATCAACACCATAGTGTCTTCAATCAGCCTATCACTGATGTGTCCCAAATGTAACATAACAAAAAAACAAGAAAAATTGACCAAAACCAGTTAATGCACTGTAATTTTGACATTCCTAGCGTTATGCATCATTTTTTGTCTACCAAAACTGTATTTGTGTCATTTTTTTTTACGCACAGGAGTGAAATTTAGCCCGCATCCAGATATTTGTACAGGCCATGTACTATTATGTGGATGTGGGCTAATTTTCACTTCTGTGCCTCAAAAAAAATGAATCAAATACAGTTTTGGTAAACAAAAAATGACGCATAACGCGAAAAATGCGTGACTTTTCATACAGGAAGTGATGTAATAGGCTATCCTGTTTACAGATCATGTACAGCGGGTGTACTTTCACTTTGCAGTCTATGATCCTTCTAGAGTGTGTGGCTGTGTAGAGAGTGTTGTCCTGATATTTTGTGCTTTTTTATCCTGTGTGCGATCTGTAAAGTCCATTTGTGAAATAAATATTGTTGCTGTGTACTGTACTACTGTGTTTTGTCTACATTTGTCCATTTATCTTGTGTTTTTGTTGTTTGTGGGAGTATGTTGTGGGTAGTGTTTGTACCCCTACTTTCCCCCTATTCCCCTTTCTATTTCTTTTATCCCTATTCCCTTTCACTTCTCAAGTATATCTGGTAGGCCACGTCTTGGCAGGATGGGGGAAGAGGAGTTGGGGGGGTTCATCTGGCTTGTCTGCCATTTCTTGCCGCTCATGATCTAGGAAGGGGGCAGGGTGATACAGGGGTATCCAACAGAGGCACGCAGAATCCAGTGGGGAAAGGTGCTGAATCACCTGCAGCGTGTGTATGCCAGCCAGAGGAGTGACCACCAGCTGAAGCACCGGTGGGCTGACCTCATCACCAGGGAGCAAGATCTCTTGGACCACCTGGGAATCATGATTGGTGGCACTGTTGGTGAGTACGAATCATGTTAATGTGCACGATTAAATGCTCTGTAGTCACATAAGGGGATTAGTATAATGTCTGCCAGATAACTTGCTGACTGTGTGTAATGCTGGGGAAACATAAAGGGATAATTGTTGCACTATGGCAAGGATCACAATTGCTAGCTGTCAGGTAGCACGTGCCCAGCAAACTTACAGGTTACTTTTCCATGAAGGAAATTGGTGCGGCCTTTTTGTCAGAAAAGCAAACAAAATAGGAGCCAATCATGTCTGTATAGGGTACTATTGACAGAGAAGTACAGATGTACCAACATTTAGGCCAACTTTGTTGACGCAATTGCTAGACTGACTTTAGAATCACTACATGATGCAGAAAATGAGTGCTGCCTTCACGTCAATTGATAATACCAAAGTGGCTCAGACATATGTCTCATGTGAGTCTGGTGAGTGTGGAAGGAAAGCGTTCACGGAAGTACTATGAATATGTGGGATTATTGTGTTCCTTGATCTTTTTGGATACATGTCAGATCTGGATTTGAAAACATTGTGAAAAGGTGTAAGGTGCCCTCAGCTCACATCTTAGAATGTTTGTTGGAGTTAGTTGTGCCACATTCCAAATATGGATGGCAGTCCAAGTGTATGCACATGTCTTCACATCTCCATGGTTGGTGCAAATCACCATAGCTGGGCCAAATCAATTGAATAAACTGTAACAACAGGATGGCTCACAAAAGTCCCTGCCCCTCCCTCTGTACATTGTACCTATGTGTCATTAATGTGTCAAGTCCACAAGGCATGTTTGACTGGTAATGCAGTCCTCAAGTAACCAGGCTTTGGATGTCTCTCTTGGATGCACATGATGAGACTATTACACTCCATAATTTTTTCTGGTCACCAATTACGGGACATGTTTGCAACCACATGATAGTTAGGGCCAATGTATGTGTGCAGATATGTGTGTAACTGTCACAGGAGACCCATGCTATGTACAAGTTGGCCGTGATATATCAGATGCAGTACGATCATGTCTGAATGGCTGCCATTTCCTTATTCAGCCTACACATTGTATATGTTTATGAAATTGTTGCGCTGTGCACAGATTTTGAGCACATTTCTTCCTTCCATCCCTTACAGGTGGACCAGCACCCTACACAGTGGGAGAGGTGGTGACATTTGAGGACCCCGACCACTCCAGTAAGTGTTGATATGTCTGTTATGTGTTGTGTTTGCTGGTTATGGACTTGTGTGAGTTGGACGCATAGCAAGGTGTGATGCATTGGGCAAGCTTTTCTCTTGTTCCATGAGTGGGAATTCAGTTTCTCACATGTTTTGAGTTGGCCAATGCGTATCCAATGGTATCATGTAGGGATTGTAGGCCATTCCTGTAGGCCCCACTGTGAGTACAGGGGTTAGTCATGTGGATGACACTTTTATCACCAAGAGTCGCAGTGGAAGTCAGCTCCGATTTAGTCCGCCTGTCAGACCCACATTCTCCAAGATTGGTACAGCAAATTGCTTTCCAATAGACATCTGCTTCCCTATTTACCTATGTAATTATGAAACAGTAGGTAGAACCTCCTAGCAGCATGTACCTCCACATGTAGTGCTACAAGTATGTGGACCTTGAGTGCAATGGCCTAGGTGTGCATGCAATTAATGATCATGGGTGTTCTAGCAACTATGTGTCTGATGTAAGTCAGGCCTCACTGGAAGTATATGTTGTGTACCAAGTTCTGCATTTCCTAACATGTGTGGCCCTATGAGTGCTCTAGGGTTTGCTGACTCCTAATTGTTGATAGACCTTACCTGTGGTGTGTCTGTAGAGACAAACATGTGTAGAATTTTCTATACACTCCTCGGTGTACATGTTGTTGGCAAATTATAGTTGTTTATCCACCCCCCCACCCTCAAACACAGGCATGGGTTTGTGAATGGGGTACCTAGTACTGATGCTACGAGTATGTTACACATACATGTTAATAAGTGACGTTTTGGTTGCAAACTAGTATACACACTCAGGTTTGGCACTTGGTACTATACTGGCAATTCCAGTTACAACTTGCAGACAATGTGGCTTTAGTTTTGCTTTCCGTACACTGACATTTGTAGCCCAGGTCTTGGCGGAGGATATGCAGCATGATTCTTAGCTGATAACTGGCAGAACTCAGATTGCAAGTCAAAGCCAGTTGTTACCCATCTTGTAGGTTATGGATGTGCTATGTGTGATGTGACCTTTGTAGTCCGGCCTGCCATGTACTTCCTCAGGGACATTCAATTATCTATATTGTGATATGAGCTGTTACAAGTACAGTAGATGTATTGTCTGATGAACTTCTTGTGCCATTTCACACAATGCAGTTACTAATGTAGAATATCTGCATTTGTCTTCACAGCTGCTAACATGACTCCAGACCAGGTCCGTGAATTTCAGCGCCGGGCCATGAGATACCAGCACATCATGCTGGTGGAGTCGGTGTTGCGGAGTATGGCCCGGCGATATCGCCATGAACGGGCCTCCGGGGCATGGAGAGCCTTCCCACAGGGTGGGCCTACTTTGCCCACCACAGCCACCACCAGCACAACCACCAATCCGAGCCAGGTGGCCCCACCCACAGCTGGCACTGTTGGTCCGACATCTGCTGGACTTCCAGTCCCCAGCATTGCCACCGGTGCAGGACAGCCCACTAGGCCTGGCACCATACCCACACAGACCTCCTCCACCGGTACCCAGACTGCCACAGCTCCATCTGTTGACCCTGCAGCCTTCAACCAAATAGAACGTAAGATGGACAAAGTGCTGCGCAAGTTGAGCCACCTGAGCCGGGATGTGCACCACATTAAGCGGCATGTTAAGTCTATTAAGAGGACCCTCCGGAGGGCCAACCTGTAGACATTTTTAGATGGACATGATTCCCTCCCCTCCCTCCTCTTTCCTTGTTCTTACAGTTAGCTGGCTTAGGGGGCTTAGTGTTAGGTTAGTATAGGCTGTTAGTTTAATTACTGTTAGTGGGTGGGGGGTCCACATTCTTTATATATTTACTTCTAAGCTATGTTGGGGTTCTTGTGTGTTTAAAAAAAAACATAAAAACAAAATACAAAAAAATATATATATATATATTTGTATAGGATAGTATAGTATGTGTTTAAGTTAGTATGTGTTGTCCTCCATGTGTCCCGTCTCATAAGGGGGTTGGGGGGTAGATGTTTAGAACGTTTCGTTACATGTGATAAGTAAGTGTAGCTTAGGTTAGTTAGGGACAGTTGTGGGTAATGAGTAGTCAGGGTACATTAGGGTAGGTAAGATTTTTCCCTCAGTTTCCTCATCTGTGATTAGCATTTAATAAATATTTGGTTAACCCTTAATAGTATGTGTTAGATGGTACTTGATCGTGGGTTTGGATTCAGTGTACATCAATTTTGTACTATAACATCTGTGTCCTATGCTACAAACAAATCCCAACTGAGCTGTACGATTGGCAGCTAGCCCAGAGCTACCTTGCAGAGTGTTGACCCTTCGTTGCAACCACCAATCACAGACAATGTGCTTCTGTTGATAAGTGTGTTTTCAAAGTCACAAACAGTGCTTCCAGACTTGGTACTGGGGAAACAGTTTTAGGTCTGACTGCAGTGTGATGATCATGGACACCCTTATAAGATGAGTTCTCATTGGCAATCTTGTATTTTTGTCTTCATGACCCTCATACATCATTTGTGACACAGTTCAGCATGATTACCTATTTGTATGTTAACTCAGACACCTTCATTTATGCAGTTTTTATAGTGTTTGCTTAGATTAGTGTGCATGTTATTTGTGTTATTTTTGCATGTCGACAACATTTTGCGGCCACTATTTGATGACTTAGTTATCCCCTGAGGAAGCATTCTTCTGTCCAACACAGCATGATGGTGTATGGTTTCTCACTTCATCAGATTTGTCCCTCAGGATGGGCAGAGTATGATGCAATCATGGGCACTGTGCAGATTTCTCTGACTACATATTATCAGGACAGTTGTATTGACAAGCTACGTAATTTGACAGTAGGCACCTTTCAGTTATCTACTGCACAGTTGATATGTCACATTACCCCGAGACAGATTTGTTGTGTAAGTGCTATTTATTGAAACGTGCTGTAGTGCTATCTGTACATTGTACATGATTGTGAGTCCATTATAGTGGCATCTTACATTGTGATCCTACACAAGGGGTTAAGGAAATGCTATTGACATGCTGGGGTTGATGTTTCACACAGTGCAGAGGGACAGTATTTGCCAATGAGTAGGAGAGAGACAATCACTGGGCTGGGTGACAAGATATACAGGGGGTCATTCCAACCCCGGCGGGTGGCGGGCGCCGCCCACCGGGCGGAAACCGCCCAAACACCGCACCGCGGTCAAATGACCGCCGCAGTGATTCTAAATTTCCCGCTGGGCCGGCGGGCCATCTCAAGAAGATCACCCGCCAGCCCAGCGGGAAAGCCCCTGCAAAGAGGAAGCCGGCTCCGAATGGAGCTGGCGGATTTGCAGGGGTGCGACGGGTGAAGTTGCACCCGTCGCGATTTTCAGTGTCTGCAAAGCAGACACTGAAAATCATTATGGGGCCCTGTTAGGGGGCCCCCGCACTGCCCATGCCAGTGGCATGGGCAGTGCAGGGGCCCCCAGGGGCCCCACGACACCCGTTCCCGCCAGCCTCTTCCTGGCGGTGTAAACCGCCAGGAACAGGCTGGCGGGAAGGGGGTCGGAATCCCCATGGCGGCGCTGCAAGCAGCGCCGCCATGGAGGATTCCCTGGGCCAGGGGTAAACCGGCGGGAAACCGCCGGTTGCCCTTTTCTGACCGTGGCTTTACCGCCACGGTCAGAATTGCCCATGACCACATGAATCTAAATACCTGTCACAATTTAAAAGGTACATGGATATTGTAGGTGCACACACACTGGAATACACAAGCAACACCACCTTGATGCAGAGTGCAATAATGGTTTGCCATATGTTGGCTTGCTGTCCTTAGTACATCCGAGAATATGCAAAGGCATGCATGTTGTGGTAACATTGCACACTCAGCATGTGTGGGAATCCTGTGCATCACAAATCGTATGAAATAGACTTGTCAGGGCACCTTCACATGCTACCCCAATGGCACCCTAAGTCCAACAGTATCTTCACTAAGTCCCGTTTGGCAAGTAGTGCAGGTGCACGTTCGCCACTTACACACACTGAGTTGTCTCCTGGTGTCCCTGCAAATGTGTAAAGGTGCAGCACATGTATGTGCTGGCATTCATTGCAAAGATGTGGTTTACAGACACTCATGATGGCTGTGGCAGCAACAGAGGTTTCACCCTCTTTTGCAGGGGAGCGTGGGCCCATGCTATTGTGAGCAACACTCTGATTTGGATTGTACATGGATGTAAGATGTCGGGCCAGGTGCAGAGACAATCTCTGGAGGTGAACTGGCAGTGTGACCTCTGATGGGAGGCCCCTGGGGGGGGGGCATGAGCACATTGCACCATTCACATGTCCCTTCCCATGTGTGTACCAGCTATCCCAACGCTTGCCTGCATGGGAGACTGTACCCCCCAAATTGCCAGACAGGCTGATGTCTGCACCTTGGGACACAGCACAGATTGGCAGACATCTCTGCTGTCCTAGATGTGGGTGTGTGGTCTATATTCCAGGGCATGTCCATGGCATCCCTTGGGGGTAAACTAATCAATGGACTCAGGTGGCAACACATAGTTAGCACATAGTGCAAGCCTTCTAGGTGTAGTGTCAATAAAACATAGTAAATGTGCCCTATGCGTGGTCTGATCCTAGTAACGCATGTACTTTCACCGATGTACACTTATAAAACATAGATTAGACAAAAAAGGAAAGAGAGGAGGTTGGTAAACACAACTATTCACAGGCAACACAGCAAGGCATATGACTATAAACGTATTGTACATGTCACCATACATACATACACAGATTTCAGTAATTGCTTCAAACAAATTTACGCATTGTCCCAATGCATGTTTTTTTCATCCATTGAGTCTGCCAAAAATAACGCTTCCGATGCGACGTGTTGGAACATCCTCATGGTGCTTTGTCATGCTTAAAAAAAAACAAGCATTGGCTCACAACGGTCCATATCAGCCCAGAAAGTGATGCAATGGATCAGCCATGGTGCAAACCAGGAACTGTACAGTTACTTTCACTTTCTCTTACACTCACAGTATTTGTGTCTGTGCTTGGGAGAGGTTGTGTGGTGCTGGTGTTGCATTGAGGAGTGCTGTTTAGTGAGTCTTTTGTGTACTTTGCTGTTTCTGTTGTGTTCCTGACATCTGTTTTGTTGTGTCTATTTGTGTTTTGACTGTGTATTGTCGGGTGTTTGTCCTTGGGGTAGAATATTTTTGGTGGTAACTAGGGGTAGTTTGCAGCTTATTTCTTTTGTTACATAAATCGTAGGTTTTGGGTGGGACATTACGGGGAAGGGAAGGGCCCGTCTCATTAGTGCCAAGGAGATGGGAGGCTTCATCTGGCTGGTTACCCACTACCTTCCAAATATGGTGGCCATGGGTGGTCAAGTCATTCGGGGGTACTAAGGGCCAGATGTACCAAAGGATTTTACCCATTCTGTGTGTATGGGAAAATGCTTTAGTACATATGGCCCTAAGATGGAGGCACGCAAGCTGCAGTGGGGGAAGGTCCGCTTCCACATGCAACAGATCTCTGAAGTGGAGCCTACGACGAACCAACTGAAGCATCAATGGACAGACATCATCATCTGGGAACGTGACGTCCTTGACTACCTTAGAATTGAGGTTGGTGGAACTGTTGGTAAGTACACAATTGTTGTGGGTGATTCCTGCGTCACATTTGCAATTTGATATCTGCTGGCATTTGTCATATGGCACATTACTATCCTTGTCCCCCGTGCTTACCCATAAATTGCTGATGAACACCAATGCAGGTACCCTTGTGTCATGGTGCAAGGGTACATGGTTGCCAGGGACGAGTATTCGTGCAGGAAGGGAACCTTCCTACCCATTCGCAATCATCAATGGAGTTTTCCTTTGTTTATGTGTGCTGTAGAAAGCAGCACTCATAGGAAAAACGTGGATAAATAAGGTATTTCATTCCCATTGCCCACTGTGACGCTACCCCTGAGGTGACGTATGACTCTGATGCATTACCAGCCTTGTTCTCATGGCCGGCACACTGTGCCACATAAACTCATCAGACGTGTTGCTCTGGTGTGGTGCAGGGTAACACTTAGGCTTGTATCTGTGGCCCATTGTGCCAGTGGTTGACATGTGTCAGTACTCAAATGCCATTCCACCACATAAAAGCCTTTTCTGAGACAAAGCATGACACAAAAGATTCCGGAAACTGGACTGTCATGCACCCACACCGAGCAGTCTCCCTAGCATACTTGTCAGACACTTTCATGATAGCACCACGGTGCCAGATACGCTGTGGGTAGCCTGAGGAAGTGTGCACATTTTCAATACATGGCCTGCTGCCAGGGCATATGTCAACATATGCCAGCCTGGGGGATGTCTCTTTGCATTAGTGATCCTATTTAGAGACACTTCAGTTGATCATGTCTCATGTTGATGAGGTATTATGTATGTGTCTCTGTACATCATTATGGCATGTGAACTGTCACACACCTGTATATGTCACATGCATGGTTGTACCTGAAGTAAAAATGTTGTGGCTTGCGGATGGACAAAACATGTATGTTTGTTGTCTTTGACCATGCAGCATTGACATCTACTGATGTCTGTTCACTGTGGGAGCAAGGGTGTCTAACTACTGTTGTATGTTGCTAAGTCATGTGCATGTGATGATAAGAGTGAGGCAGGAGTACTGGTAGTCATGGCTGAGTGTGTTCTGTGAGTCATGTAGGTGCAGAGTGCTATTACGCTCAGCTAGCCTTGTTAAATCTTGGAGTAGTAAGTCATTTGAAAGCCTTAATCAATTTACCTGAGACACATATTTATGTTTCCAGCACATATGTGTACCTGTCAGCCTAGCCTACTAATGTATGTCATTGAGACATGTCGAATAGCCTATTTGAGTTGTTACAACCATAAGGCTTTTATGGCATTTGCAAGTCATGTCTAATGGGCAATATTTGACCACAGTGTTCATTGCTCAACATTCACATTGCTATGTCTTATGTTGTTTCTTGCAGGTGGATGCGAGCCGTACACGACTGGAAAGATAGAAAGCTTCAACGACCCCAATGCTACCAGTGATTGTCATCTTGTAAGTGTAATGGCTAGTTCAAGGGTTGTGTGTGATGTTGTATGCTGTGTGTGATGCCATGTACAAAGTTCATGTATACAAAAACAAACTCCATATGCTAAACATGTATATGGACAGTTGGGTAGAGGTTGCGTCCAGGATGTGCATTTGCAGCTCACTAATGTCAAGGAGATTCTCATTGCTATCCCTGAGTGTCCATACATTTTCTGGTATGTCCAAAGAGCAATGACCACAGTGCCAGGATCTGTGAACATATGTGGTAGTCGAATCATAAGTGAACTTTACAGGGCACTGTATACCTGATAAAAGCTTTTCATATGCACAGATAGGCTGTTGTTACTCACAGTGCAATCTATGTCTGATGTGTCTGGCTAGCCCACACATGGTGTATGAGTCAAAACACAGTGATGACAGTAAGAACATGTGCCAGAGGTACAAGGTCCTACACGTATATGCAGGGTGGCAATTTGTGGTTCACTGAACATGTTCCTGCTGTGTCTGACACAGGAACAGCACAGTAAATCATGTTCTTCCAGGACTGAGAACCGTGTGAATAGGGCCCTAAGATTAGCAGGACAGTGGTCAGCATACCACTTTTGGAACTGCAGTTGAATTTCACACTCATGTGGTGTGATGCCCAATACTTTATATTGTATGTATCAACATTGCTATCCCCTGTCATCTGCAAAGATCTGGAAATGTGTGTTAGACCAGAGGGATGTCTGTACATCAGTGTATTACCACCTGTCAATACCAATTTAGCTTCAGATACATCTGGCCCTGATAGTCTACAGGATGTAATGCAAACATGTTCATACAATGAACAGCATTAGCCATTGCTGTTCCAAGATCCCTGTGCAAATGAGATGTGGGGCATGCATGCACTCACCAATCAAATGGCTGTGCTGAGTGCTGGTGTGCAGCAAAGTGACATGAATTTTGGACACATATGTACAGGAAATGGGCTGCATGGTGAGAAAACATCCAGTTACTCGGGGAGTATGCTTGGAGTCATGGCATGACCCACCATATACTGACATGAGTGGCTATGGGAGTAGTTTCAAGCATCTCTGTGTAATCTGAGTGAGCTAGCCATCCTCCATTCTCACGTATGGCACATGTAGATTCCATGTAATAATGTGTCCAGGTATGTGCCCATGCCATATTAAGCACATAATGTTGTGAAATAGTACATCTAACTTACAGTCCTTTCTCAGATGACTTTGCTAAATGCCAATGGATCCAAGAGTCAAAGAGTATGCAGAAGAAACAATAATGAGCAACGTAACATGATGAGTGTGCCATACCATGGTCACAAAACAGCATTTTTCATAACCATAGTCATTGATGACATGGTCATTCGAAGATGCCCCAAGACAGGGCATTGCTATTGTGTAACAGTAGCTTAGCCTTGGTACCTTGCCCATACTCAATATGGAGATGATGGATAATATGCAGATGTATGTTCACTTTGCCCTTCAAAATGTTATTGTTATTTGCAATGTCAATCCTGTGATGTCTGCAGTCAGTATTTACATGGCACGCTTGATGTTCATTTGCCAAGTCAACCTTTGTATGACCTGTATTCTTTCTGTTTACTCAGGAAACATGACCACATCCCAGAAGTGCAGATTTGGAAAAAAGGCAGACAGATACCAGCACATACACCAGGTATGGAAAGCATTCAAGAAGATGGGGGAAACCTTTGACCAGGAGAAAGCATCGGAGTCTTGGAGTGTCTTTCTCCAAGGGGCTCCCACCATGGAACAAGCAACCACCACCCTACATGGAAAGGACAAGGCTCAGCCCACAGACAGGGGTGGGCCTGCAGGGGCAGGGCCATCCACCTTCACCACCACAACGTTTGCCCCATCCACATCACATGCCACACCAAATGACTTTGGTCTGACTTTGAGAGGGACATTCGTCAAGAAGTGACCGATTTAAAGTATTGGTTGTCCAGCCTGGAACACAAACATGACCAGAATCTCATCCTGCTCCGTGAGATAAAGGCAGCCGTCACCAAACCATGAAGAGCAGGCTGTGCCAAATGGACCCTTACATTCCTTCCACTTGTATATAGTTATTTTTATTGTTGGTGTTTCTAGGTAGTTAGTTTTAGGAAAGTTAGTGTTGTGTATGTTAGTTGTAGTACGTAGTAGTTTTCATTAGAGGTGGTTTCATTTTTAGGGGTTTCTTTTTATTGGGTGTTTTTAGGGGTGGTTAATGTTTAGGTATGCGTTCTTATAAAAATAACAAAATATAACAAAATCAAAAATGTTAAAAAATCTAAAAATATATATGTTTAGGCCTAGATGTTTATTTAGTTTATGCATAGGTGTAGTTGCTGTTGGCCTTGTCTACAGATGTTCTGAAGGGGGTGGTGGGTTGATGTTTATCCTGTGGCGTTAAATGTACAGGATATGTTAAGATAATTGTATATAGAAATTAGGATCAGGTAGTGTAGGTTAGATTAGGATAGTTAGGCTAGATAGTTTAGGTAGTTTTTGTTAAATATTCATAGTTTTATTAAGTTTGTTGTTTCATACATTATGGTCTTCATCATGATTTCCTGCCTAGGATTTAGCATGTCTGTGCAGGTTATGTTAGGTACATGCCTTTGGTTTTGTATGCAGTGTTTGGAAACATGTGACAAAGTGTATTCCCTATGGGCAAGTACGTGTCAGGTTGGCAATCAGATCACATCACCTATCTACAAACTTCATTGAGCAACGTAAATGACAATCTGGATGTGAATGGGTACACTTCCCAAAACAGGTATTCAGGTGCATTTGCACTGTGTTGGTAAGTCCTGGGACATGCATTAGTGGAATGTTGTTGTTATTACACCGACCTTAATTCATGGATTTGTTACTCACACACTTATGCTTCCCCCTCACAGACTTAAACTTGCATCATTTATTTGTCACATCAATGTACAATTGTTGCTACTATCCTTGCTTAGACCAACCACTTGTGGTGCGGGTTACATCAGCTGTCACAACAACAGCATGATACCTGGTGCATAACATGCTTTGGAGCCTCAGAAACTGTTTGTTTATCAACATAAACATCATATTAATCAAGTGTGTTTACTTAGTCTGTGAGGATTTGTTGCTGAGTGCAATCCATGCATATCCCTTTGGTAAGCAGTCAGTGTATTTGCTTCACCCAATGAAACATGTTCATGTTGTTCCTCCTTCAGACACACATGCAATACCAAGATTATAGTAAGTGATTTTATTTACATGTGTAAATTTATACGCAGTAATGTTGTACCTTCCATGTAAGAACAAGTCCAATGGATGTATTAAGCGATTGGATGTTCGGACAGAGTCCATAGAGGTGAACATGTCATGGGCCACGTGTAGGAAAGGAGTGCTTTAGTGAGGAGAAGGACCATATTGCCATTAGCAAAGACTGGCCACAATGATAGTCCACATGTGTGACAGGTCAACAGCGGGAGTGTCCAATTGAGGACAGTGCCAGGTGTTTTGACAGTGGCATGATCTTAAGCACAGAGCAAAGGAGAAAGGGGGCATTTGCCACAGAGAGATGCTACCGTGCAGTTTTCCCAGTAAAAAATGTGTCCTCCACATCTTCTTCCTGTGACATATATGGTGCCTTCCATGACAAGAGTGTTGTAGGTGTTGAAGTTAAGGGAGGCACACCTACATCAGAAGCTGAAGATGTTGATCCAGTGTCCATTATCTGTGGCAACACATAAGGCAGCACAGCATTTGCAACACAGCAGGAACGTCACGGTGGTAGGCACCCATGGTGGCTATGAGGGAATCCTGGTTCTTATTGCCCCCCGTTGGTTGACAACCTCGCTGGTGCCACTTTGGCAGGGCATTTGCTCATGCCTCTGCCTCATGACACTAGCAATGTCAGCCAGGGACTGCTGGAGGCCAGGGAACAGAGAGTAGGTGCATTGTATGGCAGCTGAGTTGTCCTTATTCGGATTGAGGCACCTATGTACTATCTCTAGGCTGCCCGCTATGGTCTCATCCCTATCCAGACCTGATCTGTCAGCTCCTGCTGAACTCCTACCACAGTCTGTTGGAATATTATTTGTAGTTCCTGGGAGTCCAAGGGTCTGGGTGCGGTATCAGATGGTGTCTGTTGCCTATTGGGCAGATCATCTGGAGACCCCGGAACGCTGTCAAGCCTCCCTGCAACCAGAGATGGTGTCTGTTTGGCATCCAAGACTAGGGAGGGTGTATGTATGTATGGTTTGCAGCTGGTCATCCACATCTTTGGAAAAGTCCAAACGGTCAGCTGACCAGGAGGTATGGAGTCATCCTCTTCAATGAGATAGACATATGTTAATGTTTATCTCTGCTCCATGTTGACATGAGCAATCAGGTTAAAAATCAAGATTCCCAAAGGAGCACTTTCAGGCCCTCATTCACGGGGCCTTAGCAGCAGACTGCAGAACTGGAGTGCCATTGTTTTTGCTGCTTTGGTGGCACAGATTGCGGACCCCATATTTACAAGGCCACTCCAAGCAACCTTGGCCCTGTAAATAGGTACCCCTTTCACACATTACACTGTGTATAAGGTGAGTTCCATGGGAGTGGCTCGGGGGGTTCCCATGCAACACCCATGGCATTAAAAAGGAAACTGGTGCATTTCCAGATTTAGCTGTCTTGAAATGCACCAGATTCCTACAACCCTTCAGGGGTGACATTGAAGTGGTGCGAAGGAGATGAATGAACTATTTCTCCACATTTGTGCCCTCTTTCAATGTGTGCTGCATTCTGCAGTACACATGGAAAGTGGAGGACAGCATTCATGATTGTTCATGTTCAGGCAAGTGTCCTTTCCAGCACATGAGCAATCATCCCTTCCACACAGGCACCCTTCCACCATGGTGCAGGGATACCTTTGTTAGTGCTACTCCCTACTGGCATGTGCCACATGTTGCCCCCAAGCTAAATGACATACAGATTGTAGTCGCCAATGGCCTTTCCGCTGCAATACCTTCCCAGGTATGCCCCAAGCATTGCAGATTTAGACCCAGTAGCCCATGTGTATTTGTGTAAGTACCATGCAGTACACATTCCCATCTCCCCAGTATGCACAGTCTCACAATTCAAAGGAAATGTCATTTTGGCATCCACAGTTAGCAACTACAATGCAGAGCAGTTACAGTGTTCCACTTTGCCCACATATTATCATTAGTTTGTACACACATGGTCCAGCAGTGTGCATCTCTTAGATTACCACCCCAAGTGATTATTTTGAATGAGTTCCTGTGGTCACTTCCATGGCAGCTGAGACCAGTGTGCACTCACCCTGCCTGTCATATCAGCTGGGAACAATATAGGAGCTTATTTACAAGCCCCTTGCACTGCTGGTGAGTGACTTTTTCTGCAGGAAAAAGTGAAACACCAGTGGCAGAAAGGGCTTGTACATAAGCCCCTGAGTTTCATTACATACAATGCATCCCCAAAACTTTCTATTTGACACAGCATGGCGCAGCTCTGGCTTTCTGCACTGCACTTCGTCCTTTACTCATACATGAGGCACAATATGAGGTAAACGTGGACAGATGCTGCACTACGGACAATGAGGTGAGTGATGGTGCTGGACTGTGCTGTGCAAATTTTGGGAGGTCAGTGTGCATTACATGTCTTTGCTGTTTCACCATAGGAGTGCCAGCATATTATCCTTTGGACTGCAGACTGTGCGTTTGGGCGCTGTGACATACTGTCCTGTCCTTTGACTCCTGCCACCAACCCCTCAAGGATGACGGCTTACCCCATCTCCTGCAACTCATCCAGGTGCTCCTGGGGTACTGGAATTATGTCTCTGGTCTGCAATACTGCTGTGCGTTTTTTGGAAAGTTTCTCCTTTGCTCTGCGCTTGCAATCATGCCATCACATCTTGCAGTTAATGACTGTCCTATTCACCTCCGCCACACTATTGACTTTGTCCACAATGGACTGCCATATAGACTCTTCCATTCCTAATGGCAATTTTGCGGTAACGAAGTGATGGTGTTGATGTTCCGTCACCTCGGTGATCAGGATGTTGTTTTCCTCCTTACTAAACTTGCACTTCATCTTCCTCTTCCCCTTCTCCTGGGAGTCTGACTGGACATCCGGGCTGGCACTGAGGTTGTTGAGGTTGTCCTTGGTCTCTGGTCTCCTGGGTTCTCCACTTCTGTTTCTGCAGTGTCTCTTCTCTGTTTTTTTTGTTTTTAATTCATTTTCCGGCTGTATTTCTTACGATTTTAGGTGCAAAAGTGGTGGTAGGATGGCTAGCGTTAGATTATGTGCCACTAATCAAGCTAGCGTCAATTTTGCAGCACTAGCATCATTTCTTTTAGTTTCATGGCACACAGTTTAACATAGTTTTTTTATGCTGCACCAATTCTAACACGAATGGTACACTGTTTAGTAAATTTGGTGAGGAGATTTGTATATGGCTGGGCTACCGAATACTCTATTTCCCTGAACAATCCTTGCATCACTTTCCTTCAGTACTGCTAACTAAAGATAAAGTTCCCGTCCAGAGGTTGACTAAATGGAGATCCATTCACTGAGTGAGCTATTCCTTACAAGCCATTTGTGTTGCCCAACACTTGCAAACACAGCCGTTTTTTCCTCGATGGACACATTCACCTATTTTTGCCTTTGCACCTTGTGCAGGTAGCTCTGCCTTATGTTTCCTGTGGAGCTGCCAAAACCGAGCCATGAACCATGTTCTTGAATATACAGTAAGGCCTTGTAACAAGGTGCTATCGGGTGTAGACCTGGGAGATTTATTTACACATAAGGAGTTGTCTTATGGTTGTAGCTAAATTGGGAAGCTATCTCCTAACAGTATATTTACACAGGACATACCATACTCTCCTGAAAATTGTTTACACAGAAATTACGTCCCACTCCTGGTTTGCAAGATGTAACATGCAAGAAGTGGGCTTCGGGCACCTGACCTGAGCATTCCCACTGATTGCAAGGTACAGTGGTATTTCATGTTCTAGGCGCTGTACTAAGGGCACGCTATGCAGCGTGTGGCGGTTCACATTGATAGCACTACTATTGGCAAAGAGGCATGTGTCATGTGTGAAGGGTAGGGATCTCATACCTGCAATGAGGACCTGGTTGCATGATATGATATACTACAATGACCAACTGGAACTCTACTGTTAATCAGGGTCTCCAGACAAAGAATATCTGTGGCCCATTGCAACCATACTTGTTAACTCACGATATTAATGGCTTGGAAACCGGATAAAGATATGGCCAAACATGTGAAATGGGGGAGGGATAAAGGCATGGTGGAAATGTGTATTCATACCGATTCCTGGACAAGAGTTCCAACTGCACTGTGCTTTGGAGGTGCCATCCTGGGGCCGTATCACACACGACGCATCTTAATTGTTTGCGCCAGGTGCACCTTTTAAAAGATTTACCCAGCACAACCAAGGAAAATACACAGTATTAGCATGAATGGGCTGCCCCCATAGCAGTCAAGAGCTCATGCTGCTATGGGGCAGTGCAATCTTGTGAAGAACATAGCGGCTACTTTAAAGCTGCTTTGTGTACAACTGAGCAGGCAGCAACTTTTAAGGGGAATTAGAAATGCCCTTGTAGGCGGGTGCAGTGAGTGACTGCACCCACCTGCAAAGGGATTTCTTGGGGCTCCATAGGACCCCTTTGCCCCTTCTAGAGGGCTGCCTTCAGGGAGAGCACTGACAGTGCACCACCCTTTAGGTTGCACAATTTCAATGTGCCTCCTGACATCTCCTTTGCCTCTGCTCACACGTCTATAAAATGGCGCTGGAGCAGAGGCAAAGAGATTCCCACATTTGCGTGGGACAGCTCCCCATGTAAATAAGAGAACACCCAGTTGTGATAGCGCAGGCACTATATATGTGCCAGTACTATTGGTATTACAGCAGGGGCACCACAGGCATCTGCGGCCCCTTCTGCAATACCAAAGTGCTCCAGGGTGCGCAAAGCGGACGCAAACGCCCATTGCCACCCCAAGGCAATTCTGTACTATGGCTCCTGATGTGCGAGAAAGATGTTCTTGAAAAAGAGGGATACTGCTGGACCAATAATGTATTTATCAATATGCTGCCCATGTGTTAAGGTACTGTAATTTACTGAACACAAGTGTACTGTTTTGTATAGAATTGGTATAACATAAGAGCTATTTTTTTTTTTTTTTTAAATGAACATTATACTACTATAATCTCCACCACAACCCTTCCTAGACCTTTCCACCCTCTATCTCTCCTGGCTCATCCCAAACCTCAGTTTACTACTATGATCCCCCAAACAACTCTACTACATTTTTCCCTCAAGTATCTCTCCTTCGACATCCCCAAACCTCATTTTACTACTATGTTCTCCCTAATATCTTTCAACACACTCTTCCCTCCTCCATCACTCCTTTTACTCATATCGTACCTCATCTCACTACTATGATCTCCCAATTAACACTTATTCCATTTAATCCAACTGAATAACTCATAGGTCCACAGCTCAAATTAACTCATATTTCCCTAGGCTAATCCACCACTAATCCTTTCCTTGCCAAAAAGCACTTAGACGCCTCGTCAGGGGTAGTAAGTGGTATATGAATACAATTCGATCAAACAAAAACAATAGGTTATTAAATAACATACACCAGATAATAGCCTGCATGTTGCTCCAGGCATAGTTAGAATCTAGGTACAGATTTACAAATTTTTATTGCAACGTAGGGCAGCAAGCTAAGTTGCTGCACTGTATTGCATGCAGAAGTGTGCCCTACTAATTAAGATATGGTGCTTTTCTGCTGCTTCCTATCACTAGCACACTGTGTGCTCCATAGCATGAACATAGTGCAAAAGTGACTGTTACAGGCAGTATTGTTTTGTGCTTGAAGGGATACCTTCTTACATAAAAACAATCCTTAACACCCTTTTCCTCTTTATATGTGTACTACAAATCCAGCACACATGCAGAGAAAATAACGAGTAGAAATAGATATTCCTCCTCCTGCGTATCACTCGGAAGATGGAGGATTTTGACACATTCCCAGGTTTAAAAGTCTGTAAATCTGGGAATACTCCAAAATCCATGGGTGGAAGCATGGAAACACCTTCTTCCAAAAGCAAGGAGGCCCTATGCCTATGAGTAGCTTTCCATGGATTAATAAATAACAAAAATTATTTCTCATTGGAGCTGTGACATAAAAGTGACACAACCCGGACACAAAATCTTTGTTATTCTGTCCCTTAGTCTTCATTTAGGGTAAACATAAGTGATTTACCTCTTAGTCTACTGATAGTGTCATGAGAGAAGGAGCAGGCACGTTTCTTAGTGCATGTTACAAAAATCTTATTTTTCATACTACCGTGTGATGTATTACGGTGAAAAGCTTCTGAGTGTTAAAGAAGTACACTTTTTTTAATTGTGAACATCTTATCGGATTCAAACATGTTTGCAGCATGATTTATGTGGCAGTTATTTTGAAGGCTCGACTTCAGCACAAGAATCTTTGAGCCAGAGTCCACCTCTGGGTTTGCTCTCCATGATAAATTATGGGTTCACCAACCTCTATAATGCAGCACACATAATGCGCTTAAGTATTTCGAGAACCTGTCATATGCGCTTGGGATGTCATTAACACAGATATTTGTGTTCAACATGTGTGCTGTACAAAAAAATCGATTCTCGAATAAATTAAGCTACATGTTTAAATGATATTGATTAGTAGCCTCTCAAAAGCATCTCTATGTAAGTCAATGGAGGCTGGTTTGCATGTGTGGTACACTAGTTTAACTAGTCCCAGAAGAAAAAGTCTCAAGAGCACTATCCCAGGCCTGACTATAACAGGGGGACTGCACCTCTCCAGCTATCACTTGCTTCTTAGGATACAGGCTCCAAGGCAGGGCTCAGAAAAGTGTGCTGTGGGCAGCCAGTTGAACAAAGGCACATTCAGGGTTGCCCACAGTTCTTCAGTAAATTACCAAACTGCAAACATCAGGGCAACACAGCGTGTGCAGCCTAATAATACATTTAACACAGGATGATAGGACAACAAGAATGTCCCTGTTATGACTGAGAGTCAAGCAGTCTGCCAGCCTGTCTCTCTCCCTGGTCTTTGGATGGGTCAACTCAATTCAGACTCAAGGAAAACTTCAAAGATCCCTTAGGTTGGGCTTGGTTTTGGCTGCTTTTTAGGTCGAGCCTAGGCAGCACCTATGTGCTGGCAGGAGACATGATATATCTCTCCCTGTGGGTTTTGTGCACGCCCATCGTTTCTCATTGGTTCATTGTAGTACACCTTGTACAATGTTGCTTTTCTATGGCCCCTTTGTTGTCTTTGTTCCGCCTTTTGTTGTTTGGTTCCCTCCCATGGAGACTGCCCGTTAGATGTGATCTTTCTTGTTTGTTTATTTATTGTTTGTCTGAAGCACTATTTTTTGATTTACTTTCAGTTTGTTCATCATTGCGGCCGCACCTCTAGCTCCGTTGGTTGTCATTACAATGGTGTTTTGCCAGGTTTCCCTGGGGTGTATGAGGCACTGCAGCCCTTCCCACTCCCCTTTGTCCTTAGTTTAAATTGTGAACAGCTCTTCACACATGCTATTTTTTTGAAGTGGCAATGTGCCCCTCAAAACTCCCGCTTGTCTTGTTTAAATTGTGAAGAGCTCTTCACACATGCAATTGTTTTGGAGTGGCTACGTGCTGCCTTTATCCTGTTGTCTTTGTTTCCTCCCTCGGGCTCTGTGGCCGCTCATTGGAAGAGGGGCGGGTATAGCCAGGGCTGCTCTGCGGGCTTCTTTTTTTACTTTCCACGCTCGGCTGTTACAAAACAGCAGAACATAAACAAATGGCCATATTTACTTTCTAGTTTTATCTGCATACCTTCAAGCTTTGTGTAAAGCAGTTACTGCCTGGTGTCAGAGCCCCACTCGTGGGCCCCATGTAAAGTGATGCAGCTTGGTAATACACGCAGTATATTTTCCAGCTGTGTGCGATTTTTTTTTAGCATTTAACATTTGTTTTCTTAACAATAAATGCTGTAGCGGCAAATGGCAATGCTGTCATAGGCGATGAAAACCACTTCTGAGAGCATGAGTTTTAATTCTAGATACCAGCTGGCTGCGCCTAGGACAGGGTATTAGTCTAGAGGAATGCATAATCTGGATAAACAGCCTCTCCATGTTCCTCTGCAGTTGGAAATCCATTCTTGCGGCTAAAGTGTCTGTGGTGATTGTGGTGTGCGATTTTGTGTTTTATGATTTGTTTTTCATTAATGATGTCTTTAAAAGGAGGGGCCGCTATGCTAAGCTGCAACATTAAATCACGTAGGAAAGCAGGATGTGTGGTTATTTGTTTACATAATTAGCTGGTAGCTCTGCCATAACACAGTTGTCTGGCAAGTTACTTACCCACTGTTACTTACATGCAACCACTGTTTCCCTCTGCAGTGGAACCAAAC
This sequence comes from Pleurodeles waltl, assembly GCF_031143425.1. Classification (NCBI taxonomy): domain Eukaryota; kingdom Metazoa; phylum Chordata; class Amphibia; order Caudata; family Salamandridae; genus Pleurodeles; species Pleurodeles waltl. Next base: position 1,160,320,793 of record NC_090445.1, read on the forward strand.
TGAGAGCGGTCCTGTAATGTCAACTGCTGGTCAGGCTTCTTTCTACTCAAGTGAATTCATCTGCATAGTAACTTTTTTTTACAGTACTTCTAATGTACTCAATAATATTAGCACATTCGAACAAGTTTTTTTTTTGCCCGAATCGAATGCTCGAAAGATTGCAACATTACATCATTTACTTGAGGAATATAGACCCTCTGATGCTTTCTGACTCACAAATTGATGCAGATAATGGACAACGTGCTGCATGGCTAAACACTTATAAAGTCCCAAAGGTGAGACCTATTGGCTATGTCAGTGCTTGTTTCTATTGTGTTTCATTTGTGCTTCTTTTCATTTGTAGAAAAAGTGACCTTATCTTATCACAAGTCTTCCACAATCTGTTGTGTGTCCACACTACATAGCTCTTAGTAAGTGCCAGAGCATAAGTGCCTAGTAATTTGAGCGGAGGGCAGGAGGGGCACAGATATATACTCACTCACACCCCAACATTCACAAGCACATACACGGACACACATCCATTCACAGCATGCACACACAACTACACATACATTCATAAACACACATAACAATAAAAAATATACATGGCATGAGGTGGTGACATCGGTCGGTGAAAGGCAAGCATTGGTCATTGATCCAAGGATTGGCACTGCCAGCTTCTATCTTACGCTGACTTTGTTATGGGTCTGCCAATAAGAGGAGGAAGCATTTCCTTATTCGTCACAGAGTGGGATGAGGTCAGTGAGATTTCTGACCCCACTCTGTGACCAGGAGCTACTCAGGGACAGACTGCCATGGGCAGCTAATAACTTAATGCTGAAGCCCCTAGGTCTCAGTCTCAATTACATGCCTGTTTTCATGAGAGGGCTGACCACCAAGCACTTTGCTGGCCTGAGGAGGGGGCGCTCACATGGCTGTGAAATCTTAAGTAAAGCAAATTGCGGCGGAAGTAGCCAGGCACCTGTGCATTTAGCCCATGTAGAGCGCCTGGCTGCCTGACCTGAACGTGAAGAGTGTCTGTCAGGCTGACTTTTGTTCGGCCTGACAAACATTCTTCAGGTGTGGAAAAAGTTGGCGGGCAGACACTGCCGCTTTTAAGGATGGGCTTCTCCTGTGCCAGAGAAAGGTAAGAAAACACTACGGGAACCGCAACATTTTAGTTTCACTCGCAGTTAGGTTTAAAAGAACATAGGGCCTCATTATGACCCTGGCAGTCTACTGACCAACCAGGGCTACATTGGTGGTTTCACCGTCAACAGGCTGGCGGTGAAGACCGACAAATTATGAGTTCGGTCAACTGGCCACATCCCCACTTGTACTGCCAAGGCGGTTGGACCCGCTGGGCCAGAGATGAGCATCTCCGACCTGGCGGTTCACAGTAGACTGCTGGTGGTATTATAAGCTGCCTTTCTTCCTGGGTTTCCGCGGTGATAGTACCGCCATGAAAACCCTGGCAGAAAGGCTACCGGTGACAGAGAATTTCTTCCCTGTCACTGGTAGACGGCTCCCCCCCAAGCAAGCACAATCCCTTCTCACCCCCTTCAGGTACAGCGCCACCCTCCCTTCCTATATCGACATGCACACAGACACCCACACGCACCCCACATACACTCATACACTGACATACATGCATTCACCCATGCATCCATACACGCATTAACTTCAGCATTCATACACACATTCACTTCGACATACATACACGCATACAAACACCCATACACACACTCATACACACTTACATTCACACACGCAGACAACACCCACTCACACATGCACACACAACATCCCCCCCCTCCAACCTCCACCCCCGTCGGATGATCAACTTACCAGGGGGTCGTCTGGCAGGGCATGGGAAGGGGTGCTTCCACGGCCGGCAGAACCCCGCCATCATGACACCGCCACTCCGTAGTACAGCACATAATACGGAAGGCGGTGTCCTACTGGCAGGGTGATGCCGGCGGTAGAACCGCCCCAATGCCTTCAGACGCCAAAACGACTGCAGATGGATTTCCACCCAAAATGTGGTGGAAATCCAGCAGTACCTCTAATATGGTGGGTGGAAGAACGACAGCACTGACAGTCTTCTGGTGCCCACGGCTTTGGCGGTCTTTGAAAAAGACCGTGAAAGTCATAAGGAGGGCCATAACATGGTTGCAATGTGGTAAGTGACAATGTGTTACAGTTATATCAAATTGTATAAGGGTTTAAGGTAATAGGCTTCAAGGATTTAAAGGGTAGCCATGGCTTTTAGAATTCAAGGAATGGTAGTAAATAAGGGGTAGAAAGGTTTTTTATGGTTTAGGGATGGGTAGTGCTAAAGGGTTTTTAGTGTTGAGAGAAGAGAAGGGTTAAGGATTAGTTAGGGGGTTTACTGTTCAGGGAAGGGCGGTGTTAAGGGGCTGTAAGGCATTTTTATGGCTCAGGGATGAGTGAGGTTAAAGAACAGTAAAGGGTTTATAGTTTTCAGCGTAGAGTAGTATTAAAGGGTAGTAAGTGTTCAGTGAAAGGTAGCATTAAAGAGGAGTTAGGCATTTTTAGGAGTTAGGAAAGGAGAGTCTAAAGGGGTTGTAAGGGCTTTTAGGGATCAGGAAAGGGTAGCGTTTTAACAGTAGTAAGACATTTTTCTGGATGATGGAGGGATAATGTTAAGGGGTGGTTAAAATTGAAAATTATTGTTTATTTTATACATATTTTTCTATATACATTTATGTACATATATATATATATATATATAGATAGTTGTGTATGTGCATATATATATATATACCTACAGATATATATATATAAATATATATATATATATATATATATATATATATATATATATATATATATATATATATATATATATATATATATATATATATATATTAAATGCAAACATGGGCAACAAGGAACTCAGAGTTTAGGTGGAGAGCAGCTCCGATATAGAGCACCCAACAACACCAGTTACCCTCTGACTCTGAATCTGCTCACCTCAAATTTCTGTTTTTCTAGGAAAGTTTTTAGGCATAGGATTAGAGCATTGCCATCAAGGGCAAGCTAGAAAGGGTCAAAGTATTTTGCCATTTTTACAACAGTCTTTAAGCATAGAATTAGTCTGTGCCATTGATGCCGAGCTGACAAATGACAAAAGCCTTTTACCACTCCGGGCAGTCTGTTACAGCTTTGGATTGGTAAAATACAATCCAAGGCAAGGTGCAATGAAGTCAAGCAACCCCTGACACATGTTTTCCTCTTGTTAGAAGCTCTCCATAGAGGAACAGCTTTGTCCAGGAATATGGGAGCACCTAGTATAAGTAAAAAAATATCAGGTCCAACACATTATCCAAAAAAGGGATCTCTGGGTAGTCCCCAAGATATCCCGCTCCAGTCCTCTATGAAATAGGTGCAAACCTGAAATGATAAATTTGTCATTATGTAAGCACATTAAAATGTATGCAGATTGCATATTAGATTAAATGCCACCTATAGGAAAGTGCCACTGTTGGCATGGTTACCTCCCCCCCCCACTTTTTGCCTAGTGTTGATGCCAACTTAGATTGAAAATGTGCTGGGTTCCTGCTAATCAGGCCCCAGCACCAGTCTTCTTTCCCCCAAAACTGTACCTTTGTTTCCACAATAAGCACAACACTGGCACATAGTTAAGTCCCTTGTAAAAGGTACCAAGGGCCCTGTGGCCAGGAATGGTCTCTAAGGGCTGCAGCATGTACTATGCCACCCTAGTGGACCCCTCACCTAGCACATGTACACAGCCTTGCAGCCTGTATGTTCTGGTTGGGAGGAAAAGACAAAGTCACAAACCACTGCCTGTGGCATAGGTAAGTCACCCCTCTAGCAGGCCTCACAGCCCTAAGGCAGGGTGCACTATACAGCAGGTGAGGGCATAGCTGCATGAGCAATATGCCCCTACAGTGTCTAAGTCCATTCTTAGACATGGTAAGTGCAGTGTGGCCACATTGAGTGTATGGTCTGGAAGTTTGTCATTATGAACTCCACAGCTACATAATAGCTTCAGTGAATACTAGAAAGTTTGGTATCAAACTTCTCAGCACAATAAACCCCCACTGATGCCAGTGTGGGATTTATTGAAAAATGCACACAGATGGCATCTTAGAGGTGTTAACCAAACTGCTAGTGTAGGGCTGATCAGTTTGCGCCAGCCTGCCACTTTCAGACAAGTTTCTGACCACATGTGGTGAGTGCCTTTGTGCTCTCTGTGGTCAGAAACAAAGCCTGTCCTGGGTGTAGGTGCTTCACACCTCCCCCTACAGGAACTGTAACACCTGGCGGTGAGCCTCAAAGGCTCAAGCCTCAGAGTACAGAGCCCCAGGGCACTCCAGCTAGTAAAGATGCCCACACCAGGACGAAGCCCCACTTTTGGCGGCAAGTCCGGCAGGAAAATTAGGTAAAACAGGAAGGAGTGACCACCCTAGCCAGGACCACCCTAAGGTGTCCAGAGCTGAGCTGACTCCCTCCCTGCAGAATCCTCCATCTTGGTTTGGAGGACAGGGACCAATAGGATTAGGTTTGTGCCCCCTCCTCAAAAGGAGTGGGCAGAAGGAGGGTGTAGCCATTAGCTATTGCCCTCTGACCTGTAAAAAAAACCTAAATCTAGGACTTAAGGGCCTCCCTGAACCCAGCTCACCGGATTCATGGCGACCAGTCAAGAAGAAGAAGGGCTTCTTTGCTGAAACCCCCAGCAAAGAAGAAGGAAGACAACAACTGCTTTTGCCCCAGCCCTACCGGCCTGTCTCCTGCTTCAAAAAACCTGCAAAAGACCAGCAACACGTTCAGTGGGACCAACGACCTCTGCCCAATTCCAGAGGAGTGCCCTGTGACCAAAAGGACTAAGAACTCCAGATGACAGTGGCTCTGACTAAGCAAATCGAACAACCAGTTACTCCCACCCACACCGGATGCGTGAGTTCTGACCCCTGTGTACCCGTCGACCAAGGCCCATGTGGAGGTAGTCCACCCAGCCAGAGAGGGTCCCCAGGCGATTCTGAGCAAGTGCCTACCCTGGGTTGACCTCTCCACGACGATGCCTGCAGATGGAATCCCAAGGACCCCCCTGACCGCGAAGTTCCTGACAAAGATAACTGATGCCTAAAGACACACTGCACCCGGCAGCCCCCAGGTCTTGGAGAAACTGACACCAGGTGCAGCTACATTCAGCTGGTGTCCCTCCTCCCTGTCCAAACGGTGGTGCATCCGAGATACCCCCCTGGACCTCACCTGCAGCTTCTGAGTGGCTCCCGGGGTCTCCTCATAGGCCAGCAGTGAAAGCCCTACGTTCTGCTTGCACCCTGCACCCAGCTGCACCTGCGCCGCTGAGGCTGTGTGTTTGGTGCTTACTTGTGGCCCCTTCAGAGCTCTTCTAATCCCCCCTGGTTTGCCCTCCAAGCCATGGGTACTTACCTGCAGGCAGACCTGATCGAGTACCCCCTGTCTCCATAGGAGCCCACCTCTGCTCCCGACCGGCACCGTGTTGCTGGTAGTGGGTGTTTGGGGTTAACTTGAACCCCAACCGGTGGACTTCCTAAATCCCCAAGACTGAAACTGTAAGTGCAGTACTTACCTGTAAAACAATCTAACATTTCTTCCCCCAGGAACTGTTTCTGAAAATTGTACTTTGTCCATTTTTAAAACAGATTATTGCCAATAATTCAAAAACTGTATTACTTACCTATTTCAAACCAAGTACTATTGATACATGTGTGTAATACGAAATGTTTAAGGTACTTATCTGCAACTTGAATCTTGTGGTTATAAAAATAAATTAAGGAAATATATTTTTGCTATATAAAAGCCATTGGTCTGGAGTTAGGCTATTGAGTGTGTGCTTCTTCTATTGTCTGTGTGTGTACAACAAATGTTTTGTACTACCCATTGATATGCCTAACTGCTCGACCACACTACCACAAAAGAGAGCATTAGTATTATCTACTTTGGTATCTGTTAAGCCTCTGGGGAACCCCTGGACTCTGAGTACATTATATCTCATTTTGATATAGTATATACAGAGTCAGCTTCCTACATCACCCTTAAAAAAATGTTCAGGTGTTTTTCCAGTCATTCGGGATTTCTTTGCTAGGGAGCAACATATGAACTTGGGGGATCTCTTCAGGTGTCTCTAATGTATATTGTGACAGAGCAAGGGCTCATTTTAATTTTTGTATTAAATGCAGAGTTAATTTTATGAAGTGTGCAGTATCACTGCATCTTTCCAAGTCCTGCACCTCAGAATGGTGAATCAAGGTAGTAATACCATTTGTTTTCCCAGTTTACGTGTTTAAAACTCAGAATATTTTCATTTTTCTCCTACACAAATTTGGGCAAAATCGTGCAGGGAAAATCTGATAAGTGGGGTAATTTCATACCTTATCTAGCTGGCTACTTGTCAGATGAAGTTAAAAGTTTTGTACGCCACTATAAAATACTGACTGATATATTTTTTTTTTTTTCAGACCTCAATAAAAAGGATGGCTGCAGATTCAAAGGTAGTTCGTGACCTTGTTGATAGCCTTTTATCAACCCTCAACTTTGGAGGCAATAAGCCAAACTCTAGATGTACTAGGGAATCCTCAAACCCATGTTCAGTCCAATCAAACCCTTTCGGGGAGTAGTAATGCCAATAACAAAAGTCTAAGCATTTCTAGATCAAACTACAATACACGATATAGAAACAGAGGACAAGATGTAGGTGAAGAAGTAAGATATGTATTTTCGAGAGGAAGGTGTTCTTCAGTCCCAATGGAATCAGCTAAGTCAGGCCAAGAACAGTCAGAATCACATGTTCCAAGCACTATGACACAGGCGCCAATATTTTGCTTTACCCGCAACTTTGGAAGACAGAATGCTGAAAGGACGCACCAGGCAAATTATACCAGGAGGTTAGATGGCATGTTTATACTTTGTTCAATGCCTTTATTGCCTTCCAAATAATTTTGTTTAACTATAGTCTACTATGGGTCTCACTTTAAGTGGTTGGGTGGCCAGCTAACCACTGGGGTGGTGGAGGCTCTCCTTCTTCCAGACACAGGATGTCTCACCTGCCAAATGTAGAGTTTCTTGCTGTGTTGGTGATGTTTTACCAAAAGTGCTTATAGGAGAGAAGCTCTTCAGAGAGGAATAGCTTTGTCTAGAAAAAAGGAGCACTCAGTATAGGAGCACATTTGGCAAAAATGCAATGCAGTGCTATGCAATGGTAACATGGACAGTATTTCTTGTTTTAAGAAACAAATGCTCAAATTGATGGTTTGTTAACAGGAAAGTTGCAGCTGCCATTTTCTGTGTTGCTTGGCCCGGAGGAGGACAAAAATATTGTCTAAAAACACATGAGGGGTCACGATAGAGGTGTTCTGACCCCATAAGACACATGCAGGAGTTATAAGATTGTGAATGATCCAAGGAACTGATTAACAATGAAAAAAAAAACCTACTCACACACCAAACCCCTGCCGTACATGCTCAAAGGCCATGCGCTGTGTGTGGGGGATGGTTGCATGAGGGTGGTTGGAAGCTGGGCCTGGCAGCAGACCAGCTCATGTGGCCAACAACTAAAGTGCATGGCCAAACGCCGTGCACAGGAGTGGTTACATTAACACATATGAAGTATATATCACTTTACTGTTAAAAAAAGCCATGGAAATTCACTGAAATAAAACAAAAGGTTACAGGGACGTTACAGTTAGGTTCACGTTTTACCCACAAAAATCCATGGAAATTCAGCATTTAGAGTTATGATTATAATTATACTTCTCAGAAGAAACTATAACCCTTGCTATTTAATCATTTTTGCCCACGACCTTTACCCATGGTATTGGCTGTTTTTCTGGTGAGAGTGATTCACTCACCACATATACCATTACTTTCACAGAGAGGTTGATGGTTAAGGTATAAAGTGATGAGTAACCAAAAAGTCTCCTTCACTGCAAGGCACCGTAGCAGCCGATATATAAAGATATGATGAGCACAAGTGCAGACATTTGGGTAATATCCAAGAACTCCAAACAAAAAAAGGTGAACTCACTAAAAATATAGAATGATTATTGTAGAGGTGATTCAACAATTCCAAAAATTTGATAATAAACTTGTTACTTTATGCTTTTATGAACACTTTGCTTTTTCAGCATTATTGTGCCTATGAAATATGATTTTCTATGATCAAATTAGGGTTTTTCCTGGTATTTCACAGCAACTGGCTTTTAAATTTTGACATAGTACAAAGTGTGTAATTGTATTCAATTTCTAAATATAAGATTGACATCCAGACATAAATTAGCATTTCAGGCTTTTTCGTCGACCTCCTACATTCACTAAAGAAGTAATTCTTTTATCTCGTCCTTATGATGAGATTGTGGTGAAGCAAGGAACAAAGCAATTTCTATATGAAAGTGGACACATCATCACAACATGTGAGTTTAACAAATTCTGGACCAACTTTGAGGTGCTGGACCATCTCTATAGGGCTTTTAGCCCCAAAATTGACAATATCAAGTAAGAACATTTTCTTTTTATATATATTTTGACAAGGAAATACACTTTTTAGAAAATATCAACAAGGTGTATTTGAAATTGTTATCTATTTCCACCTACAAAGGTAATAGCCTTGCCATTTCATTTAATCTACTATTTAAATCATAACCACATACTTAAAATGTGGCAAGAGAGTTTTATTAATATTTAGAGAAATTAACTCATAAATACATAGATTTTAAATAAAAAATTAGAGTTAGTGATCAGATAACCAGGGGCAAGGCGAAAACAAGTGCTAATTAATAAAAACCTCTTTTTTACCTCAATCAAGATAGTTACTAGAGAGTTATTTCTAAAAGGATTAGTGAAAAAAATTCAGTATTGCAATAGATGAATAACTTCATTTTATTCAGATCCGGATGCAGCAGCACCATATGAAATGACTGTGACGTATAAAAAGCATAACACTATGTTCCACACCACAATCAATATAGTGGCAAATAAAATACTCTAAGATAAGCCATTCGGTCAGTTCAATTCTTATCCACAGCTCTGTCTCCTATCCACTATGTAGATGGTCAACTTCGCTAAAAGTTGGCCAGCTTATTGACATAAGGTTAACTCCTCCCACAATGGATGGAATTCTGGCTGATACAGATCTAGCATTTCTGATATTTTGATATATGTGTAAACGTCTAATTTAAAAGTTCACATATGATTATATAAACACTCCACTTTTTGTTTTTATAGCAGAAAAATCTGATGCTCTACCATAACAAATTAGTGCAGCCTCTGCTAATGGGCAAACAGAGTCTGTCAGGATTTATAATCTCAAAACTCTTCAAACAGAAATCAGTCTATTTGCAACCATCAAAGCAAATTCAAGAACTTCCTGAAATACAGGTGCCTGTAAGTAATACTTGCATAATGTTTGATTTGTGGTTTCTTTTGAAACAAATAGGAAACATGCCCATAAATGAATATGCACGCATTTTCATATTTCACAGATAATTTTTAGATTATGTTTATTACAGGGCAGGTAGCTTTAAAAAAGTTGTACAGCAATGAAATGTTCATTGAAAATACTGGCCTGTGCTGTTTGGTTGCCTACAAAAAATAAAAAATAAAAATAAAGATCACTTTAGCTATAAATAGAGAAATGTTGTTGTTTTCTAAAAACCCTAAACATTTACCTACATAATTAAATAAGATCCTCTTTGTTTTAATGTGTACATTAAACAGTACAGTCCAATTTTCCACGATGTTCATAAACTCATGTGTCACCAGTCAATGTGGTTCTGTCTTACCGTGGGTGAATTGACTGCCAACAGATGTGAACAATGGATTACGTATATGGAGTGTGTGAGTGTGTTTATGTCTTTGTATAAGATGCAGAGGAGTTTGTGACTAAACTTATGGAATCAGAGATGACGGAAATAACTACTTCTTCAATTGTGGATCCGCACAAGTATTGTTATTTAGTAAAATACACAAATCTGCAAAAGGGTTAGATTGGTAGTGTGTGGGTTTATAGTGTGGCAAGATCTTTGGTATTGTGGGTGATGACCAGAGAAGTATTCTCACCATGTTGTGCCGATTGTGATATTGCTGTTACAGGGTCCAGAGAAATGAGTAGTGAGAAATAGATATGGCTGTGTCATGCATAATATCTTGTGAGTATGTCCTATTCTACTTCTTCAAGTGCAGGTGTGCAGGCTCTACTTCAAGGAAAGGATGGCATCTTTTTGTCAACAATCTGATTGTCAGGCAGTAGTTCTTTCATATGCTACAGATTGAATGTATCTTGACTATATGCTACCAATACCTTGTCTTCAGTCTGTTAAAATGTATGGATGGTAAATTTAATCTGCAGTACATTGACAAATAAATGTATATGGCAAGGACACAACTGGCAATTTCTACACCATTAAAGTAATTGCCATACACAATAAAGAATAATTCATATTTAAAAATACACAGGTTGGTTACATTAGGATACCTTGTGTGTACAAATTACATAATGAGTTCTCTTGTGATGATTCTTGCTTCATTTGGTAAAACCCATAAATCATGTCAACAGTTGACTTGTAACAGGAGGGTGTAATCTATTACTTTAACAGGTTGTTTCTTTTTAAAACGAGTAATGGTTATTGTTTTAGATGTTACACTGAACTGTTGATTGATTACGTGCAAATTCCTGATGAGCAAGAATTTGATGACTCAGTTACCAATATCGCTGAGTGAAATGAGGTGTATGAAAGGTAATTTGAAAACCTTCAAATCTGATTTATACATTTGATTTTGAATCACAAATTTGAGAGCTTACCTTCATTTCCTGTATTTCAGTGAGAGCAGTGATATAACTTTGAAGGATCTACTATCAAACCTTGCTCTACAAATTGACTCTGAGAAGACATCCAAGTTCAACATAAAGAAGTATTTGGGATGGAGCACGCTGTGCCTTCCTTCAGAAAACATAAAAAGCGAACAACTGTATAGCTGTTATGTTTACTGATTCCTCTGGGAACTCTGAAGGAGCTGTTGATTTTGGTGGTCCAACACGTGAATTTCTGCAATTGTTAATGCATTATTTGCAACACAGTAAACTCTTCGAGGGCCCTGAAAACAGGAAGACACCCAGTTGTGATGCCCAAGGTATCTCTGATTTATGACGTTCAATCATTTATAAACTACTCAGCTTCAATAGTGGAAACATACTTATTCAATACATAAAAGTGTAAATAATGTTTATGGTTTTATGTCTTACTGGATTTTTCAATGTTTATTTGATCCCATTGATCAGGTTTCCTCAAAGCATTTTAAATAGAAGGGGAATACGGAAGGGAATATAAAAAAGGAATAACGCTGTGGAAAACAGGAAATTATATAGCAAAGCCAGAAAAAGGGAAAAACCCTTTTACAAAATCAGATGACAGCAAAGCCTTGTTAGAGACAAACCCACTGACCATCCTGTAGTACCCTCTGGGTAGCAGGAAATAACGTGTGACCTTAGACATATGATCATGAAGTTCCTGGAGTATTTAGAAAGAGACACAGTTTTCCTCTCATGACTTAATATTGGCAGTAGAAGTTGATTTGTAGTTTCCCGCAAACATATAAAAGGCCACTTTTCTTGTTTAAGTTCTGCAGGGAGAGAAATATATAGGGGAAACAACAAATGTGCAAGGAGAACCCCATTTATTAATTCTATGTAGTTAGAGAAATGTTGACTAGCTTATTTGTAGTATCCTTGTGAAGGGAGAATGGAAGCTACTGCCAGCAAAGTGCTTATGCAGCCCACATCAATTCTGTCCTGCTGTCTTGCAGTTTTAGTAATTGATATCCAAGTTCCATCATTGAATAATAATATGAATGTAGTCTAACAAGCCTCAGCCAGAGTAGAAAAGTCTGTGTTTTGCACTACCTTGCAATTGGCAGGTACTGGGCAGATGGTAGGATTTGGTAGCATCTCTACCTCTATTCTCTCCCTGTAATCTATGGTCTCAGGCCAGGGAATCAATTACCTTAATTCACCAAACACTATTTAGCAGTCTAAAATACTTAAGTGATGCCCTCTGAGGTGCATCCGGTCACCATTTTTTATTGCACTGTGCATGAGTTACCGGGACATATCCTAGCTATGAGAACAAAATTGGCCACATCTAAATTGCTGCTTCTTTGGGCTTTGTCAGTATACTAGAACTTGTGTACCTAGATGCAGTACAATGAGGCACCAATCTGGGTGTAGCTTACCTCCTGGTTTACATTTTATGCACAAAACATGTGGTGAGAGTACTTCTGAATATGAATTGTAGGCTACCGTCTATAAGCCTTAAAAACTGCATTTTGGCCCTCATTATGAACACAGTGGTGAAACCCGCCGTGTGCATGCTGGCGGGCTTCTTGGTGACCACCAGCGCCCCGGGAACCCCACCGGCTGTATTATGAACATTCCTCTGGGCCGAAACAATGTTTCCGCCCGCCGGCCCAGAGGAATGCCTGGCCGGGACATTGACGCCAGCTCCACGTGGAGCCGCCGCCAATGCCTCTGTGCGGTGGGTGCAGCTTCATCTGTCGCGCAGATCACTGCCTGTAAATCGGGCAGAGACCTGCGCGATGGGGCACTGCCCAAGGGCCCCTGCACTGCCCATGCCAAGTGCATGGGCACTGCAGGGGCCCCCAGGGGTGCCCCGGTGCACCCTATCTGCCACCCTTTTCCTGGCAGGGAAACCCGCCAGGGAAAGGCTGAGGGCTCATTATCAGAGGGGCAGCACCGCCACCCTGTTGGATGATGATGCGGACCGCCGCCAGGCTGCCTGACAGAGGCAGCCTGGCGGTGAGTGAGGGCCGCCTATGGCGGGCCTCTATGGGTTCATTATGTGGCGGTGTGGGACACCATGCCGGCTGGCGGGTTTTCCCGCCACCGCCGGCATGGCCGCCCACACCGCCAAGTTCATAATGACCGCCTTTAACACTGGGGGGTAACTAGAGCTGCACTGTATTATTCGTTTTTGCAGCAAGATCATACTGAGTTCAATTCCACTCACATAATATATTCCTTTATATCTTGTAATGCAACATTGTTAGCATCTCCCCTGTTATATATCTTATATTTACTTTTCATTAAATGAGTGACCAAGGGTTCCCTGCAATAGTTACCCCTAACTTTTTTTTAGAAAATTCCCCTGACAAGTACTTCAAACATTTTTGGAGATTCAGCATTAATTAATCCTAGCTGATGATGTGGTGCAGCTGTGTATATGAAATAATCACCCTAATTGTACAGGTGCATCGTGCCTATGTACCTGGAGTTTGTTTTGAAACTTAGGCCCATGTATTAAACGAAACAACACACTGCTTAGGTTATTTTGATACATGAGACTTGAAGCACAGAACACCTAAGGGTGAGAGATCTTGTGGATAGAAACCCTGGCCTTGAAGAAAAAGCCTTCAAGTACATTGTAGAGGCAATGCACAAAACACAGGATCTTAGAACACACTCCTTTGGCCACTGGAGTCCATCTAGACACTTTCTAGGAGTGTAGACCAGAACATACCTATTTAGGTACAACACTTTACTTAACGGCAAAGTTTTGAATGTGTTGCAGATTAGAGAAAGAAACATCGGGAAGGTCCAAATAGGGTATGCAGTATTCTATTTCTGGTTAAACACCTTGGTGTGGATCTTTTCATGTCGGAATGAAGTATACATTTTAATCAGGTACAACATATGGAAGCACGAGGAGGAGACAGTTAATCTGGGTTATTAAGACATGTCCCCATCAATCACTGATATAACTGCCAATGGTTGTAGGAGCAACAGCAAAATGAGAAGACCAGAAATAATCAGGCCAACAATTCTTGTGCTTAACTGCCAGCAGCAACTCCATTTTGTTCTACTTTTAACAATTTGTATCACATCAATTCTGATTGCTAAAGACACATGCTGAGATTGTTCAGTGAGCTAATGACTGTGTGGTTGAGAAGCACAGCAAGGTTTGTGTCAAGAGTACATCTCATATCAGTTGGGCAGGTGGTCTGAAATGAATACTGAAAAGCAAAGGCAGGTGGGATGACTCTGTGCGAATCCACACTGTGCCTTGACAAGCACGAATGAAAGGGTATCAAGGGCAAAACCTTTGATCAACCCTCCAATAAAGACATAAACAAAAGTGGCCACTGTGCCAGACACTCTTGTCTCCTAAAACTGGCAGTAAGGATGGAATGATTTCAAAGTTCACTGCGAGTCCAGGCCTGCAGGTGCTGAATGAATGATTTTCCATCAGCCAAAAACACAGTAAATAAAAGAAGGTAGGGTGCATTGACTGATACATGTGCATCACAGTGTGCAATGGTCTTTTCATTCAGTCATTACAAGCCAACACAATTTCAATAGTTTTTATGAAATCCACTTTCCCCCCTACAGACAGCTTCTCGCAGTTAGTTTAAGGTCCTCATTACGACCCAAAACTCTTCGGGTCGGAAAACAGCCAAGCCGGTTCTCCACCTGCTGGCCCTATTATGAGTTTCCCACTGGGCCAGCAGGCAGAAACAGCATTTCCAGCCACTGGCCCAGCAGGAAACTCACCAAAACATTGATGCCAGCTTGTAATCGAGTCAGCGGCAATGTTGTGGTGCATCGGGTGCAACAGCACGATTCACGCTTTTCACTGCCCATAATTTGAGCAGTGAAAAGCGCAACAGGGCTGTCCATGTGGGCGCCTACACTGCCCATGTAAAGGGACTTGGTTCTAGTGCAGGTGTAAATGCTCTGTTAAAAGCAGTGAGTGTGTGTGTGGGAGGAAAATGTCGCCAATGCCGATTTCTTAGTAACCGTGTGTAGCCTGTGTAAGTTGTCATTGTGGGAGTACATTAATGTGCATCTGGTGGCCGAGCAGACCCTATGTTAGGTCCCAAATGTAGCATCCTATCAACACTCTTTCCATGTGTGGCAAATGCTTCGCCATTTGTCAGAGCAACCAGTCCACTATCACCCTTATTTGTGTTGCTCTGCAGTATTTTATCAAGTCCAGTAGGACCATTACCCCCATATTTAGGTCACATATGTTTATAGGAGAGTGTAGCCGTTTGTCCAACTGTTTGAGGGAGGTAAACAATTCCCTCCAGACCATTATAGGAAGTGCCTGGAATGATTGTGAACTACTAAGTTCATTCTAATGGAATTCTAATGGAATGTTGGCTTTGGAAAGGTTCCCAGTCTTATGAGTCAATTTCACACACAGGTATTTGCTTGTCTTATTGGTCCATTCGTATTGGGTGTTAGTTCTAGTTCACCAACTTTCCTCCGAGATAGTGTAAGATTGAAGATAATGAAAATAATGAACTTTGCTCTGTTTACCTTGAAGCCTGATACTCCATCAAAGCAAGGGAAAAGTTGTTGAAATCATGGGAGCGATCTTGAGGGATCATTAAGAGATTAGAGGACATCATCAGAAAACAAGAATGCTTTGTGAAACTCCTACCCAAAGGTTGTGCCTCCCACCTCCCTGTCTACTCTATTATGTAATGCATAGGGTTCTATGCTAAGAGCATAAAAAAGTAGGGAGAATGGCTAGCTATTCCCTGCTTCTCCACATATGTATACCCCCTCGATCTTCTGTGATTAACTAGGATGTAGGAAATAGGATTATTCTAATTTGTCCAAACCATCACTATAAATCTGGGACCAAATTGAAACCTATCCAGAGTCCTCGAGAGGAAGACCCAGGCCACCCAGCTGAAGTCTTCCTCAGTGTCTAAGGCTAACATATGACCGGGATCTTCTTCTTGTTGACCTTCCCAACCAGCTGGACAATTCTCAAAATGTTATTTTGTGTCTGTCTTAAGTGATCAATCCCGACTGGGCAGGTTGTATTGGCTGTGGCATCAAGCTATAGTAGAGTAAAGTTTGGCATTAAGATTTAACAAGGCTGTTGGCCTGTAAGAAGCACAGAGCCTGTGAGCTTTCTTGGGTTTCAGGATTAGTGTAATTAGGGCCTCACTTATTAATTGGGAATGTTTGCTGTTTTGCCAGATACCAATAAGTAATTTCTTCTACAAATCACTTGTAAAGCTGTTGACTCTAGGGGCCTTGTGCATCTTAAGCGCCTTAACTGCCATCTTCACTTCTTAGTCAGTGAGGGAAACCTCCCTCTGTGTGGGTGAGCTCTGTAGGAGGTTTTACCTCTTCCACCGGTAATATGTTTGTTTATGGTCAAACAACAGTCTAATGGATAAGTCAAATGATAGCAAATGTTTTCAGCACATCACACTGTTTTTAGTTTATGGTTCTAAATGTCTGCCTGTGTATTAAGGTTGCCAGTGCAATATTTTGGCATAGGGGACATTTGGCCTCTTGAAAAGGGATGGTATCCTTTTCCTGGGCCACCAAGAGGATGGCCTCCTTTGCCTTAAAACTGTAGTTTTGCAAGGATATCCTTTCATCATCTCAGGTTTGTGAATGATTGGCAGCCAACTTTGAGTACACAATCAATTTGTAACATCTGAATGATCATTTTCAAGAATAGATGAGAATGTGCTAGCTACAAAGGCTTCCAAATTGCTTCTCTCCACACCTTCTTCCGGTTCTCGGATATGGATGTTTGCCCTGTGGGATCCATTTTCAGGATTTTTGCAATTGAGTATTGTGGCTTGTCAGAAGTTCTGGACTTGGCTAGTGGTTTCACCATAGTGATCAGTCCAGTATTCTAGAATCTGAAATTTGCTTTTAGCATTTATAATCCAAACCCTCACTGAGCGTACATCATGATGAAGTCCAGCTGGTTTGTTTTTGAGTTCAGACTTGAGATCATTTAGTGATTATGTTAAACTTTACTTCAGGTTTTTCACTCACTTCTTTTTTGAATTGTTGAAGGATCATTATTAAACTCTCTTTTGTAAGTGTCATTGCTTTCCTTGGGCTAGATGTCCTCTGTGGATTTATGGTTGTCCGTAGTGCTCGAGGCATCTGTGATAAAATTGCTTGATACTTTGTTCTGCTGAATAAGCTTCTATTTAGGTGGCAAGGGGATATACAGCAGGACACAGGTGTATTAACTCTTTACTAATTAGCTATCTGTGGTCGGACTGGAAATGTCAGGCAGTTCAGTGTACAAAACTAACCCAAGTCTGCACTTGTGTTTAAGGGGAGCACTTGCTACAGCACCAGAAGCAGATGCCCTCCTCATCAAAATGTGTAGGTTCTGTTCTAATGGGGAGCATGAGGCAAACAAGAAATTGTAGATTTAATTCAGGGGAATCACTGAGCCATGCTTTCTTGCCTCATCACAAGGTCTTTGTTTAGCCAATCTGGGATTGCCACTGATCCCAACTGTGCTAAATATCTGTCTCTCAATCTACCAACTGTCCCTGAAGAGCAGCGGGCTCACGCCCACAGACCACTTCGGAGCCATTAGGTGCCATCTCAGCAGGGTGGGACCTAGACAGACAGAAGTTCAGATATTTTCTACTTGTCCATGTACCCAAAAGGCTCAGAAACTCACACAGTTTTCACTCTAATAATGTGCATGCTCAGTTCGATTAGTTATCCTCTTCAGCTTTTTGAAGAAAAGCTGCAGGTTGTGTGCTACCTTGCTGCTAAGAAATTATCACAAGACCTCAGGAGAAACAGAATTGGCCTTTGTCAGTGGTCTCCAGCAGCTAGTTTCAAATGATATAATTAGACAGAACTTTTTATGAAGACAGCTTGAATATAGGGCACTGAAGGACTTTTGGATGTATCATTGACGTGTTAATTTTAGAATTACTTTTTAATTATAATTTGAACAGCAGTATGACTAATTATAGTTAAGTATTCTTTATTGTAGATTAAAGGAGGAGTTAAAAACTCTGGGAGTATTGCAAGCCATGGAAATACATAAACATCTTTTTGAAGATGGAACAAGAAATCACCACTGACACTATAAATGGAATGTTCAACATTAAATTCAGTCCATCAGGCAGTAACTACCGGATACAGGAAGAACAATCATTGGTTAATGGAGAGATTACTCATAAGATTGCGAAGTAAAGTGAAATTGTTTCATTATATCATAGTTCAACTTATGGCGAGACAGCCATTGAAATTAGAATTCAATACAACCTATTATAGCAAGCATGGTGTGTAACAATTCCTAAAGATAACTGTGTAGAAAGAGAGAAAAAGAAGGACACACCTATTGGATTCATTTGCACAGAGTAAAATCCATTGTAAGGATGAAAGGATTAATGCGTACATAATTGGAACGTCTGTGCAAACTTTATTTCATTTCTTCAACTTAATTTGTGTGATATGACTATTGACAAGGTTGTTCCAGCTTAACTGAAGTGTCATCACAGTAAAAGGTAGCTACCCAATTGTAATCATGTTTCATGAACTCCTATAATCAAAATGAATAAAGAAATACAGTGAAAAAACAATGCTGTTCAACATGGACTTTGTGGAATTTAAGAACTAATACAACAAATAGCACAATATGATACAGTTTGAGTCACATGGGAAAGGATTTAGTAGAACCAAATTTTAAAGATTCAAGGCACATATATTTTTTGAAAAGTATCTCTCATCTGAGCCCATTCTTTCGTTCATCCACTCTTTCCTTACTTCACAATAGTCTTGATATCTTTCTTACATTATATGCTCCCTATTTTACACTCTTTGCTCTATCACCACCTTTCTTTTTTCATAGTCTGCATCCTTTATTCTACCATTCTTTTTATCATACACATTTAGTTAATTCCTTCCACTACTTGTCAAGACATCCTTTGTCCTTTCATTGATATTTCCCTCCACACTGCTTTATTTTACTCTTTCTTTTCAAGTTGTTCACAAATGTAGCACCACTCACTTCCATCCCTATCTTGTCACTTTTAAGCCTTTTGATGTCATTTTCATCTTTTGTCCATTCATCCCAAATGTATATTAACCTTGCCTTCATTGTTGTCAGCACTGTTTACCTACCTTGTTCCTTTCTTTTTTTCATCAGTTCTACATACTTTAATCAGTGTTGGAATGTCAGAGTCTTTGGCAATGCCAGATGGTTTCCTGGAAGGGCCAGTATGTGGGCTGTTTTCTTTACCTTTTTTTTTTTTTTTTGGTACGTTGCAGGCCACAGAACAAGAAAACATGGGCACACACTGTCCGATTCAAGACAGCCAATATGGCAGTGCCTGAGTGTCTGATAAACCAGTTTAACCTTGCCTTTCATGTATTCCTGCCTGCATTCCTCCCTCACTTCTCTTTTCTTAAAATATTATTTCTCCCTTTCCTTTTTTCACTTTCTTGATTATTTTTTTATCTAGTTCAGTATTCTTTTTATACCACCAGGTCCCTCCCTTCCTAATCTTACTCTGTATTTTCACAATCTCACGCCATTGCATGATTTCTTCATCATTGTTGCTTTCTTAATCTCTCACTTTCTTCATTGATCCTCACACGGTTTCACAGTTCATTTACTCTATTTTCCCATTCCTTTCATCTGTTTATCATTTTGCTTGATTGAAACTCAAAATGTGTTTACAGAATAAGCAGTGGTTCAGTGACAAAAGTGGTGGCCAGTTTGAAGCAGCAGAGGTATTTCCAGTTCAGCAGGAAGACGTGCTGTCCTTCGAGGAAAAGTAATGAAAATAGATATGGTGCATAAATGGGTCTGCTGTGTGTGTTTCTGACAGAGCAGAGCCTTTGCACAGTGGAGGTAGCCGTTACCTCCAGTCCCAAGTTTTTGAGATGAGTTTATTGGCATGACAGCATTATTTGGAAAAGGAGCAGTGTGTTTGAAGTGGCAGATAATGTGTCAGATTCAGGTCTAGCAACATGGACTACCCATGCCTACTACATGTTGAACAGTGGTAAGTCTTCTATTAAGGGGAGGGGAAGGTGAGCAGGCGTGTGCGGATGTTAACATATGCTCGAGCCAGGACTGGAATTTTCTCTGTTGTTAACAGCAAATAAGCTAGAATTGATGAGTTTTTGTGAAATGATGCATCGCAAATCATCAGGGGTTTTAATTAATCATGTATCAACCGTCACTGAAGTATTCATTTAGCAGATGGAATAAAAATAATCACAGGTGCTGCAGTAGTCCTTAATTGGCTATTTTGACTCATACTTTTTTTTTCTTTTTTTAGAACTCGCATGTCAAGCCAAAATAAAAGACATTCTGGCCCGTATTTATACTCCGTTTGCGCCGAATTAGCGTTGTTTTTTTCGACGCAAATTCGGCGCAAAACTAACGCCATATTTATACTTTGGCGTTAGACGCGTCTAGCGCCAAAGTATGGGCAAATAGCGTAATTTTTTTGCGTGAACGCCTTCCTTGCGTTAATGAGATGCAAGGAAGGCGTTCCCGTCGGAAAAAATGACGGCGACGCAAATGCGTCGTATTTATACTCCCGGGCAAAAATCACGCCCGGGAGGTGGCGGGTCAAAAAACCCCGCATTTGCGCCACTATTTAACGCCTGGGTCAGGGTAGGCGTTAAGGGGCCTGTGGGCTCAAAATGAGCCCACAGGTGCCCTCCCCTGCCCCCAGGGACCCCCCCTGCCACCCCTGCCCACCCCAGGAGGACACCCAAGGATGGAGGGACCCACCCCAGGGACATTCAGGTAAGTTCAGGTAAGTATAATTTTTTATATTTTTGTACTTTTTTTTGGGTGGCATAGGGGGGCCTTATTTGTGCCCCCCTACATGCCACTATGCCCAATGACCATGCCCAGGAGACACAAGTCCCCTGGGCATGGCCATTGGGCAAGGGGGCATGACTCCTGTCTTTACTAAGACAGGAGTCATGAAATGGCGTCTGGGCGTCGTAAAAAAATGGCGCAAATCGGGTTGAGGCGATTTTTTTGCCTCAACCTGACTTGCCCCATTTTAAGACGCCCTAACGTCATTTTTTCCCAACGCCGGCGCTGCCTGGTCTACGTGGTTTTTTTCCACGCAAACCAGGCAGCGCCGGTCTGCTTGCGCCGGCTAACGCCATTCCATAAATACGGCGCCCGCATGGCGCTTCAGAATGGCGTTAGACGGCGCTAAATTTTTTGACGATAAACTGCGTTAGCGCACTTTAGCGTCAAAAAGTATAAATATGGGCCTCTGTGTTTTGTAACTGGTGCTAACACAGTTCCACCACTTGGCTT
This sequence comes from Pleurodeles waltl, assembly GCF_031143425.1. Taxonomy (NCBI): domain Eukaryota; kingdom Metazoa; phylum Chordata; class Amphibia; order Caudata; family Salamandridae; genus Pleurodeles; species Pleurodeles waltl. Next base: position 1,160,341,906 of record NC_090445.1, read on the forward strand.
CAACCCTCAACCATCAATCGAGTTTCTTCATGCATTCTGTAGCCAAGTCCAATTGTCCATGTTCCCAGAGGCAAACACTTGTGGAAATGTGTTGCAGCTCCCTCTTTCAATGTCCTATGAAGTATTTAAAACTAACATGGACTTTGGGATACTGAATTCACTGGGATTTGGGCGGGCCTAGTGATCATGTTTTGATGATGAGTAGATAGCTTCCATGTTTGATGTAGTAGCATGTGTTTTAGATACAGAGGATTGACCATGCTGTTGTTTAGGAATGTGTGATAGTCTTCTGGAAGCTTGTAAGATTCAAGGGCCTTTTGCTTCTCCAAATTCATTGGATAGCAAGGTGCATGTGTCTGTGCCTTTAGAAAAGGACATTTCTTTGCATTCCTGACTCGTTTAGCATGGTGTATTACAGAAGACTACTAAAAACCTTATTTTTTTCTAAATCTTTGCCAATGTTAGTTGTTGCAATGATCAATAAAGTGTTTTCCTACATTTCCGATACCAATACATTCTACAGTGGTTGGCAATAAATAGAAGTTCTTCACATTGATAGAGTTCTCGTTTTAATCTTTTTATTGTTTCATGTGTCAGTGTCAGACATTGTTTGGTTGGCTACAGGGCCTGAGGCCTGCGGCCATTTGCCTCTGATGTCCTGCAAACTGGGCCAAGTACAATTGCTTTAATACTTGACTCTCAGGTATAGCAATGGCAAGCAATGGTAGGCTTCTCAGGAAGGTAGTGTGGTGGGGGGTACAAGCCCTGGAATCATAAAATGGCCTGCAGTACAATAAGTGATCGCCCATGACTTTGCTTAGTAATGGTAATGATATATATATATATGTAAAAAATAATGCTTCACAGAACAGAATATAGGTACAATTACTCTACTGAGCTACTGTGCCTTGCATCCTAGACCTCCTATCCAAGGTGTTTCCATCTTTCTGGGTTTTGGCTCTCTAGGGCCAGTAACAAGGGCAGGTGCAGTTCGCCTTTTAGAATAGTTTGTGCACTGTTATCTCAAGCAGACTTGTGTGACAGTTCCCACCACTGTGGAATTTGTTCAGCCCACCAGGAGTGGTCATCAGGGACCTACTGCACTGTTGTGAACCCTCCCAAATCGTAGGTTGCACCCACAAAGATTCACATAGCTCCATAGAGATCTTGGTTATTACAGAACCTTCACGGAACAGGTAAAACAATAGATGTCTCTCACGTTTCTCTGCAATGAGTTATGCTCACCCAGATTCAGAGTTTTTTGAGTCAGACAGTCCAGCCATCCACAGCTATTGATGTTTTATAATAATAGGTTAGTAATATATACAATCAACACACAATCCTTGTGTATCAGAATAAGAGAAAATATTATCAATTCTGCAGTCATATTATAAAATTAAAAAAAATTAGAAAAATCCAGGACGTTTTATATCACATATCCCTGCTATTGGTAATGAATTGTCCTAAACCATACATAACAACTACATCTATAATAGTAGCAGTTTTTTGGGTTTTATATTGGTGAATGATTGATATTTTCCCAACTATTTTATGCCAGTTCACATCTTGCCACTGAATACAATTGAAAGCTTGCAGTTGGGCAGTAGCATCTCCCTCAAGCAACCAGTCCTCTTGTACTCCTCTTCCAAACTCCGGGCCCATATTCGTAGGTCTGTTTACAATTTTCTCCCCAATAATTCTTTTGGGAAAGGGAATTGAAAGTTGATGTTCAGTCTCTCGAATCTGTACCACAGAACAAACAATTATTCAATTAGATGCATTTCTGATAGGTAAGCAAATGTATCGAAACATGATTCCACATTTGTATATCCTGAGTTGGGTGACCTTGTAATGATGCTCCATACACATAGCTCTCTGGATAGCAGAGTGGACGTTTCCTCTCTGCTGCCCTGCGGTAATTTTGTTTGCGCGGTTAATGCCAAACTGCTTAAAAAATAATGCTTTCTGCGCACACGATGAGAAGCAGGTGTGCTGATTTTGTTCTGTTGGTGTAAGGTGAAAAAAATCTTCAAGTGCATTTGCAGTTGAGGTTGTAACTTTTAGCCTACTATTGATCCATTTCACCAAGCTGTTTCTGTGAATGGAAGGTTTTTCAAATGAATTTTAAAAAAGTGATTTAGCAGATGTAAATCAGTTTCCTCCTGCTTAATTGTACCTTAGATGAGAAATGCCACTGCCACAAAAAGATAAATAGTGACAGGCCTTTTTACCGGGATTACATCTAGCATTGTAGGTACTCCTGTAATATTTTATGAGTTGAGGACCTTCTGGTGTAGATGTGCGAATTCTTTTGACTTTTATGTCCTACAAGTCGATGGTGCCATGGTGTCCAGCTGATTGCCCCCAGGAGTGTATTTAACATTCTTATTTTGAGCATTGGATAGAAAAACTATATCTTGACCAAACTGAAAATATACAATGTTGAATGGTGGATTGTTGTTCGGTCTTCGGCAGTATCTGATTAGCTAGCATATTGGAACAGTGTGGAGTAGTAGTCATACTTACTAGTTAATATGGTAAATTGGGATATTGTGTGTAATTACATTGGATTTGGCAATGAATGATATTGTTATAATCAAAGGCCCCTTGTATGGTGTTGTACATGCCAGACGACCTGTCCTGCATGTTCTTTCGGAAACTAGGTTGCTCCAATGGACGAAAGCAGTAATCAGAAAGTCAAGCTTAACAGTTATAGATATGGAAATTAAATACCAGTCTTTTCTCTGCAAAGATAAGACAATTAGTGAATGAGTCACATAGAAGGAAAGAAGAGATGAGTGAATTTATGATGATGTGGTTTTATTGGGAGGGAGGCTGTCGGACTTCAAATGATAGCAATAGCAGATGACAGGGGAGTGCTTCACAGTTTAAGGGAAGGATGAACTGAGTCTCCATATGAGAGTTTATATGAAGGTGATTTTTTTTTGTTATGAACTTTATTGAATTTTTGGCATGCAGTCGGATGAATGGCAGCCCACCTGAACTGGGTGGATGAAGGTGATCATCAACAGATCATTGACACAGTTATCCGGAAGGATGTCCAAGACTTGCGAGCATTAAATTTAGACAACAGATTATCTTAGACCTCGCAAGTTTGAACTCTGTATAGACGTCATGTAAGGTTTATATGTAAAATGATGTCATATCTAAATGGTATGTGATCAGTCCTGCAGACTTCTCTCTCTAGCTTAGGCAAGGAGAGAAGGGGCCCACCTGTGTAGGCTTGTTTGCCATTGAGCTACATGAATGAAGAAACCTAGAGCAAGGTGGAGAACCCACTGATGAGCAGGGTAAATGTCATGGTGCTGTGACCCATGCAGCCAGTCTCTGAGTGTCCTTCTGGGCAGAGAGGGAATATATCACGGTTCACTGTTAAAAAGATATGTTAATGATAATTTGGTGTAGTGTAATCAGGAGTTATAATAGCACATGTAAGGTGCATAGGTGGGTAGAGACAGCAGCTGGGGCCACAAACGGTGATCCAGCAGGAGGAGAAGAAATACTGAACAAAATAAGGATAATTTGTGGGTAAAGTGCCTGGGTGTTCAGCTAGTATGGCAAGGGACAGAATACACAGACAATGGAGCTCTTAAGGAAAAACAAGCAAGGGTTTTTTGCAGGAAGTATCAAATAGTAGGGATTTGTGTCCAGGCCATGTATGGCTGGGGACATGCAAAATGTATGAACCAAACAGCATAAAGAGAAGATCAAGGGATAATGGGGGCTAATGGCAGTAAATACCACAATGAAGATGGAGTGTTTTGAGAAGATTAGAAATTAAAATAGTACAGACTCAGTAGGGCCAGTGTGGAAGAGGTAAAAGGACACACAAGATGTTTGGGAAGGGTACAGTCAGGGAACAGGACAAGCAACTGGAATATCTGATAGAGATTTCCATCTGCACATTCCTTACCTTAGAATTGTCAGACTTGATCTGGATGTTTTCAAGCAACATCCCCACATGCCGGTAGGTGGTGTAATTCTGCTCCACATGACAAGCATGGTGTCTATATGGGAGCCACCCTCCACTTCACTTTTTTCCATTCCCTCCCAGAAAGCGCTGATCCATGAAGAGCTAACTCGACTTTTAAATGTTTATTCCTTGATTTTTTGTCAAACATTTTTCCAAGAGATTTTTCTCCTGGACTGACAGCATGGCCCCAAAGAAACCTACTGGTTTCAAGCCATGTGGTGCCTGTCTCAAGCAGATGTCCACACTTGGCTTGTCTGTGGTACTTGGAGAGAAACCATGACTCCAAGACCTGCAAGGACTGCTGTGCCATGTGCCCAAAGGCACTAAAGGACCGTACCCTCAACAACTTTGGCTTTTAATGTTGGATGATGCCACCACATACAAGACCCTGGTTGCGAGGAAGGTTCTGGGATTGCTCGTAGAGCCACACCCAACGGGGGCAGTCCAGTTCAAAGTCATCTGGTAAGTCCCATCGCAAGAAGAAATCCAAGAACCAAAGAGATGTTCGACTTCAACGCACCAACGCAAAGCACCGCAGAATCAGCAACCTAGTCACGTGCTTGAGCAGAGTCTGAGATAGGGTCAGCTCTGTGCTTTATTGACTTTACCTCAGCTGGAATGACCCTCACTAAGCTGATAAAATGCTATCTGGTCATGCACCTCATATTTGCGCGGCCTGGCCCCTCTGTTATACCTTTGGGCCCCCAGACTCAGGAATGGCCCCCACTGAATCCTAGCCGGTAATTTCACCCTTGGTGCCAGTCTGGCCTGTAGATCTGGTGTTGGATTTCGAGTACAGTTGACTGTGAGACCAAGACTTTCCTCAGCACTAGCTCCAGTACCGACAGTCCCGCCGCTGACCCACCCTATCGTCATTCCTGACTCCGATATGGAGCTGGACGGGCGTCCAACACCAGTTCCGGCACCAACTGAGTACATGCCCTCCGGGTCAGAGCCAGTACCTTTTTTATTCGACAGGTCTGGAGGGGGAGTTGAAAGGGAGGGGTCTGAGGAAACTTATGGATTCCAGCATACCTGAGATGATACTGAGGACAACTGGTATCAGGAACTGGCAGATGCCAGTAGGTTAGACACTTCATCAGACACTGGCTTGGTCTCTCCCACTAGTATCTCCAGAGGAGGGTGCCTCATTCGTTATGGTAGTGCATAGGACGGCTAAGGTATTTTGGACCTACAATGGCAGTCAAAACAAATGTCTTGACAGAAGTGCTTCAGACATGAGTGCACCATCTGAACCCCTACTTACCTTTAGTAAGCCAGTAGTGATGTCTTACTCAGGGCCTGGTCCAAGTCCTGCGCAGGGGCTCATATGCATAAAGACAATTGGCCACCACCATTTCTCCGATCCTGGGGACCCCAGTTTCCTTACTCAGCACCTCAGCCCGGAGAGCCTTGTGGTACAAGCCTCCACCTCTCGAGTCAAACTGGGCATGTTCCCTACCATTCCACTGGACTGGAAATCGAAAAAGCTGGATACCTTTGGGAAGAGGATTTTCTCTTCTGCCAGCCTTGCACTGTGGTCGGTGAACACCACGTGGATGTCTTCAATTTTGCAAATCATATCAGCTGCATCTTTGATGAACGAAGGGTGTTTTGAGACTAATGGTTTAAAAAACACTGTACTTACTTGCTGAGGGGTTCCCTAAGGGAACCCAGACTTGAGACTCTCTGTCTCATAGGGGGATCATAGATATTTTTATGAATCTTGGGTAACCCATACAGGCATTGTATTATTGGATGTTCATGATAAAGAAAATCATATTCATCCTGACAAGGTTAACTCATCCTCTTTAGCTAACCTTAGAATGCTTTTGATTCGTACTGCTAGAGCCTTCCACTCCTCTCTATTGGATTTCCTATAATGTGCTGCTACATTTAACAAAGTGTACATCCTCCTCATGTAATCATCCATATCCATTATCACTATACTTCCTCCTTTGTGACCTGGTTTGATCATTATACTATCACAAGTCTCCAGCTGTTTCAGGGCTTCTCTATGTTTCTTAGAAAGGTTGTTCTTACTCCACAATCTTTTAGTAGAGAGATCTTCTACCCATTTGTCTATTACTCTCTCAAATGTCTCCACTTCCTTTCCTAACATTTGTCTAGATTGTGTCCACACAGAGGGAGGTTAAAATCCAGACTGATTCTCTTTAACTATTAGTTATTTCTCTGCAAAGAATTTCCCTAACCTTACCTTCCTAAACAAATCCTTAATGTCATACTCTATTGCAAATTTATTAGCTAATGTTGTAGGAGCAAATCCTAATCCCTTCTCCTTCACCCATTGAACGCCTTCACAGGGAAGAATAACGCAAAGCAGCTATTTGCACTGCATTGCGTTACTCCCGACATTTGAAGCCACTCAGAGCCATGCAAAGTGGCTTTGCGTGGCTTCAAATATCTGACTTAGGGTTTCCGTCGCTCTTGCACCACTTTGCTTGGTGCATGATCGATGCAAACCGAGTCATAAATATGGCCCTCTATCTGCAGATTCCCTGCTGGCCTTCCCATCCTCTCCACACTGTAAACGGACTACATTGTGAGGGTCACCATTCTAAGGTCCTCAGAATTTCAGACCAGTTGTCAGTCTTCATCGTGGCTCCGCAATCCTGTTGTAGAAAGTCACAAATGGAAGGGACGTCCGCATGCCGGTGTGACACCTATATAGGAACAGCACACATAATTTCCAGTGTGGAGGATGCTGACATGGGGCAAAATGACTCTAACAACATGACCTCAGGGGTACTGCTTGAAAACGTCCAGATCCAGTGTGACACCTGGGGAATGTTCTAAGGTAAGGAATATTTGGCTACATAGAGCCTCTCACAGATATGGCATTTCCAAAGGTAAGTAACTTGTTGTGCAGGTACGCAATGGACTGCAATGGTGAGAGGAAACAGGTGGGCAATTGAATAAGAGGAGTGTAGCTGGGGAGACATATATACAGAGATCAGGTTTTTTTGGGACAGATGATGGAAATTGCATTTTTGTGCAAAAGGAAGGTAGGAATCATGAGGGTGTTAAGGAGTTCAGTCACAAAAACACAGCAAAGTAAGGACAAAGCATGGTATAAGGCAGAGAATGGCACAAACAAAGAATAAAGACAGAAAGGGAAAAAGACTGCATGTGATACACCCAGTCTGGGAAAGGGAGTGGAAGAAAGATATTACACAATATTGAGGTGAGGCCATGAAGAGAATTCTACTAGAGTTCTCACCATGTCAAAGTGGGTTGAGCAAACAATACAAGGCCAGGGTACAGATGTAAATGTAGAGGATTAAATGCAGGGATTGGATCCAGGTAGGAATAGGATTAAGGGAGAAAATGGTGCATGAAAGTGTACAAGAAGGTGGGTAAACAGAGAAGTCAAAGGGGTCAAGGCTCTTTAAGGGAGAGGACTGAATGGATGAGATAATTCAAGCAATCAAAATACAAACCATACTATCAAGGAAGCTGACACAAAGAAACAACATTTCAAATTGTATACCAGAGGCTGAAAAAAATGGACTCTTCCACAGGTACCTCTAAAAATAGTCTGCAAAAACGATTACATAAATTGCCTTTAGCTAAGCCGTAGACTGTTTGCCCTTGCAAATACATTGAAAAAAAAAGTGCTAGAGCCCAACATGGCTCCATGTAGTAGGGTGAACCTTCCAGATAGCATCACACCACATAATCAAGAGTTGAAAAGGGGAAGACACAACTGTTCCACAAGATCAACAGGCTCAGATCTCAGATCTATGGGCAGATTTACCAAGAGTCCATGTAACATAGTGCAGCAATGCAAGGTTCTGCACCGTTTTGCATCAATGGGAGGGAGGTGATGAGGGCTAAATTGAAAAGATATTGCACTCTTTAGTAGTCTTTCAATGCTGACACACATGTGGCTGCCTAGCACCAATGTGGGTACCCTTGTACCATGCCACAAGTGTGCCTGCATTATGGCCAGGACTGTTTTTGTGCAGGATCCTGCAAACACAGTTCAAAGAATAATTTTCCTCTTTCTATATATGAAAAGGTGGGAAGAGTTTGGTCCCGTTTCTGTTTGTGTTCTCATTGAAGCAGAAGACCAATACATCTTCCCTTGACCCTTTTTGACTTAATCATCAACGGAAAACAACTATGCCCCTGTTTAAGAGGTCAGCATCAGTGAAAACTATGCCCTTATGACTGTAGAATAAGTACAGTGCTCCAGATTCAGAACAACCTTCTAGTAATCATTGGCAAAGCCAGCATATGAGTTGATGGTGACTACCATGTGGAGATTGAAGAACCCTACCATACTATTTACAGACTCATTGCATCAAAAATGGAGGGCATTTAATAAAAAAGTTGGGTATAGAAGTACTTACAGTTCTTTGTAGCTGTGTTGATGTCTATATACAAAAGGAAAATATTCACAACTATGATAACTAAAGAAGCCTTTTCAGTTCCTTCCTACCTGACACACATAAAGGTAGACACAGAGAGAGCAGGAGAGATTTGACAACCAGAGCCCTTCACAGGAGGGCATTGCCTCAAAAGTGAGAGGAATTTCATCAGATAAAAGAGTGTTGTATGTTTTGACAGCAGGGCCGCCTCATCCAGTTGGATACACCAAGCAGATTGGCCCTGCTAGGACATGGAAGTAGGGAAGTTAGAAACATTTTCCAAGCCCAAATGTTTAAATTTTTCTGAGGAATTTCAATCTGACAGTGTCGAACTGCCAATCAAATACTTTTTGCAGTCAGTCCCCCTGAAGCTTTGGAGCTAATTTCACAAACTTCTTGGGGTGCCCAAACAACCACAGGAATACACTGATAATGTCCACCAGACTTCAGGTGGAGTAGTTGTAGACTATCAGGGTGTCTGGCTGAGCAAAACAGCAAATTCCAGTCAAGGTCCAGTTGCTACTGTTCAAAGGGAATTTTTCACAGGAATGTCCTCTTCAGCTTGTTTGCATTCCTGGGGCCACCCAGAGGATCAGCCTCATAATCCTAGAAGACCTTTGAATCATTTGGTTTCAAGAGGAAGTTGGTCCAAACTCCTCAGGTCCGTCTCACAGGCCACATAAGCCAAGTGCAGCAAATTCAGTCTGCCTGGCATCCTTTAGCAAGTTTAGTAGTTTTCTGATAAAGGCTGGATGAGGGCCCACTCTTGCAAGGTTCCCCAGCAAGTTGGTGGGGAACACCCTATGATGCTGCTATGACCAATAGAGTAATAGCTCCCAGGCCATGACCAACCTACTATTGCTGTAGATCCTGTTTGCCTTACTGTAAACCGACCAAAAATGTAATGTGTCAGGGCAAACCCATGATGGGCAAGTTCTTTGGCCACACTATACTTGGACTCTGAGGCTGGGTATGTGAGTGGGGAGTGTACTGTGGTAACACTAAAATACAGTTTGAAGCACTCACTGTACCACAACGAAGCCAGAGACAGATTCCTGGTAAGTCACGAGCAGGGGCTTTGAGTTAAAAGGCATCAGATACACAAGGATTGTCTTGGCATCCTGTTTTCTCCCTGTCAAATGTTAGATGTGGCTCAACAGAACGAATAGGAGTCAGAACCACGAATGTTGGAACCACGCTTGCCTAAACAACGCGGTCGGAACAACGACCGCATTGTTACCACGAATGCCTTAACAACGATTTTTTGTTGTAAATGTATTCCTGATAAAGTCATGCATGGAACGGCATGCATGGAAACAGCATGCGACTTCCCCAACCCCGACCTCCCACCCCTAAAACAATTGTACCCCAACCCTCCACCACTAAAAACAATTCTTCTACTACCCCAACCCTCACAACTAAAACATAAATTACCCGCCCCTAAAAACTAAAAATACCCCAACCCCCACCCTGCCCCTCAAACTACAGCGATCCCCCACCCTAAAACTACTGTGACCCCCAAAATTCTAAACGACCCCCAACCTGCCCCTAAAAACAAAAAATACCCCAACCCCCACCCTACAGGCCCCCACCCCTAAAACTGCAACGACCCCCCCACCCATGCCCCTAAAACTATCATGACCTCCCTCCCCTTAAAAACTAAAAATACCCGACCCCCAAAACTACAGTGACCCCCATCCACCCCTAAAAGTACAGCGACTCCCCACACCCTAAAACCTATACTACCCCGACCCCTCACCCCTAAAAACTAAAAATACCCTGCTTCCCCCACCAACTCCCTAAAACTACTGCGACCCCCATCCCCCTAAAACCTAAACTACCCGACCCCATTCCGCTCCTAAAAACAAAAAATACCCCGACCTCCCTGCCCCACCCCTAAAACTACCACGACCCCCCACCCCCTAAAACCTAAACTACCCCAATCCCCGCCCCTAAAAACTAAAAATACCCGCCCTCCCACCCCATCCTAAAACAACAACGACCCCCCCACATCACCCCTAAAACGGTCCCAGCCCCACTTTCCTGATCGCGTCATCTGACTGAGCCAACTCCCTTCCTCTGTGCCTTAACCACATATGTGTGTGGTTCAGCACATGCGTGGTTAAGGCACAGAACAACAAATGCATGGTTAACGAAAGCGATGTTCCGCTTTCGTTGTTCACAACTTCGTTGTTCAGGAGTCGTGGTAAGGGATGTTTCCCAACGGAACTGTTAAGCAGGATTTGACATTACAGTGTCAACGTGATGTCCACAACCTCCCCTCTGAATATTCTGTGGAATTCCTAGGGTTCATCTCTGTCTATTCAGGTGAGCCTATTGTTTGCTTCTGTGAGGCCGTTTGGACATTTTTCACACATACTCCCGGGCTTGAGCACAGGCTGGGAGTTGGCAAAGGTTAATGCTATTAAGCCTTCTGACAGCTGAGGCAATTGTTTCTTTTTATGAAAAATCAGAATTCTTTCTGGTGTCATATATATGACAGCAAAACGTACCAAAACGAAAATAGGTTTTAGGGACCTGTTGCTACAGTGACATTGCAATGTTAATTTTCAACATATGGCACTTTTAAATACCATGCACTCTAATTTGTTGACAGCAGGACTTACATAGGGCTTACTTCGTAATATTTAAAAGGGAAGATTTTACCTATTAAAAAGGGTTATTTTAACAGACACACTACAAGTTTTACACTGCAGCAGTCAGGCTACAATGGTAGCCCTGACATCATGTTTCCTTTGTCATACTCAGTGGAGGGTACAATAAGTGCTTCAGTCCTCAACTGACTTTTACATTTCCATGCCATGGGTCCAGTTTTTAAATAAGATACGAACTATACCCTTAGCATGACAGCGAATGATTACTCAAAGTATAAATGTTTTAGGGTTCAGAGCACATGCCCTGGACACTGACACCAGTGTTGTATTGTGCAGAACCTTAAAGCAGCAATAACATGGGGGTGTTGAAGTAAGCCTCAGCAAGGCCTACTAGTTCAAGGGGTTCACCTTTCTCTGCACAAAGTCCTCAGACCATGTAGGAAGAAGTTGGCACAGAAACTGAAATAAAAGACAAAGGGGGTGATTCTGACTGTGGCGGGCGGCCGAGGCCGCCCGCCACAGTCCCGCCGACAAATGACCGCACCGCGGTAAAAAGACCACGGCGGCCATTCTTACATTTCCGCTGGGCCGGCGGGCGCTCTCCAAAAGAGCGCCCGCCGGCCCAGCGGAAATGCCCCTGCAACGAGCATGCCGGCTCCGAATGGAGCTGGCGGAGTTGCAGGGGTGCAACGGGTGCTGTTGCACCCGTCGCGTATTTCAGTGTCTGCTTTGCAGACACTGAAATACTTTGCGGGGCCCTCTTACGGGGGCCCCTGCAGTGCCCATGCCATTGGCATGGGCACTGCAGGGGCCCCCAGGGGCCCCGCGGCACCCCCTACCGCCATCCTGTTCCTGGCGGGAGATCCGCCAGGAGCAGGATGGCGGTAGGGGGTGTCAGAATCCCCATGGCGGCGGAGCGCGCTCCGCCGCCATGGAGGATTCTCCCGAGCAGCGGAAAGTCGGCGGGAGACCGCCGACTTTCCGTTTCTGACCGCGGCTGAACCGCCGCGGTCAGAATGCTCGAGGGAGCACCACCAGCCTGTTGGCGGTGCTCCCGTGGTCCGTGACCCTGGCGGTCACCGGCCGCCAGGGTCAGAATGACCCCCAAAGTTTATTAACCTCATGAGGTGGTACTACAGTTCAAACAGCACCCTTCGGTAATGTTTGAAGTAGCACACTGAACTGAGAGAGCATGGTCCTTTTATACCCACGCAGGGGCTAAAAGGAGGTGGTACAATTATAGAAGCAAGACTTGCATACATGTAAGGTCATGTGGAAATGCACAGTCGACAGGTAGGAGGAGCTAACAATTTTCAAGGACTAACAGCTGCAGACCTTACTGAGCATGTGCGAAAGTGGGAGATGCTAAATATAACTTGTCACTAGGCAGATTTTCAAGAGAGTTAACAGAAAGGTAGGACAGAGCACATGGTGAGCACATGGCAGCATGTGGCAGAGAAAATGGCTGCCATGAATACAAAATGGATTCCGCGAAATGTTCACAATAGTTACTAAATATCAAGATGTCTTCTGCTAATGCTTAATCTAATCGCTGCTAAACTACAACAGACGACCCTTTCAGCATTAGCTGAAGACATTTGTCTTTCTAGGATAATCTAAATAGTCATCTTGTATATTTATGCTCATCATTTCAGCTATTTCCTTATCTAACATATGTTGTGCTTTCATTTCTGTAATTTTTCTCTTGGTAGGCATACAAGCAGTAATACACATGGAGCTGAACATTGGACCACACTGAATACAGATACAGCATGTGAAAAATATTGCAATCATTACACACACCTGACCACCCAACAGGTAGTTGGTAATATCCATAGTTAACACAAACAAAATATGTATTATGTGAAGCTGTAAAACTACTATTATTTACACCCTCAATAGTTAAAATCAAGGTACAATCGCTTATCCCTACTGGAATTCGTCCAATGCTACGTATACATAAATCTGCTTTAGTTTTTGTAACAGAAATCACAAATTGTTCTTTGTTGTCAAAGTCTCTTATATTTGTGAAGACATATGGTATTGAAACATTGTCCGGTTGATACTCTTCCCATTCCCATTTAGTTCCTTTGGCTTGGGGATACCCATCTTTGTCTTGGTAGCATACTTTATTAAGGCGAAAAAGAAGTCCGCCCTCTGTATGTTTTCCAGATGCAAACAAAAGCGTGTACCAAGCTTGACAAGAACCATTGTGTGAAAAAGGAAGAGGAATGAAAGGTGTTCCTCCTTTCTTTTGATGCGTAGGTATTATTCCACATACCCAACAGTTAGTAGTATTTGTAGCATTACGAGTATGATGCAACATCTGAATGAAGGTATTATTGAAGTAACATTCACGGTGCTTCTGCTCCTGATAAGGAAGTGTAAAGTAATAGTGATCCTCTGGTACTGGAGTAGTGGCAACAAAAATCTCACAAGCAGGAGCCTTCTTTTCAACAAACCAGGTGATTATTGCTATAACCACCAAAACAACAACAAACCCCATAGTACTAATGATCAGTTTGTTATTCATTTAGCAACAGTGATAATCGACCCTTTCAGAAAAGAATTAAAAACAATTGTTGGAGTTCTTATCCCTGGGCAGCCGCTGATTTCTTCACCACGGGCCAAGACAGGTGTCACTACTCTAATGCATGGCTGATTCCCCCCCCTTGCCACATTGGCTCTCCGTTTCACTAACGCAGGGCAGTAGCTCAACCAGTTTAAAAAAAAAAACAAATCTGATTCTTTCTCGGTCTCAAATTATATTGCAACACTCCAGAAGTCGTATGGTCTGGGAAGACCTCTGAAGATTCGTCAGGTGATATAGCACGGCCTTTCTCCGTAGTCAAAATCTCTCGATGATCAGTCAGCACAGCAGGTTCCACCAAGGTAGGTAGCACTCTCTTGCAGTGAGTACTATGGACCCAATTATTTTGGTTCGTAACTCGAACTGCTGTCCTTGTCACAAGGAGCACGTGTTCTGGGCCTCGCCAACTTGGTTCCAAGCTGCTTGATGTTTTAAAGGACTTAATCATCACCTGGTCACCAGGTCGGAGTTCATGGCCTTCACCTGTAGATCTGTCAGGAAGTGCTTCTCGTATCCTGTTGATGAATAGAAACCAAATTGTCGGTTAACTGTGCCAAATAATCATTCATCAGGACACAAGGTACATCACATACAGATTTTGGTTTAGGAACTCCCCAAATGTTCATTGGCCTCCCGAAAACCACTTTGTATGGGCTAAGGCCGAGTCGAGAGTGTGGCACTGACCTAATAGACAATAATGCCAACGGTAATGCATCCGGCCAAGTTAAGGATGTGGAACCGTGTATCTTCGCTAACTTCAGCTTCAAAGTAGCATTATACCTTTCCACCAACCCTGCTGATTGTGGGTGGAAAAGCGCATTGAACTTCTGTTTGATCCCTAAGCCTTTCAGGACTTACTTAATAACTTCCCCAACAAAATGAGGTCCGTTATCAGTCCATAAAAGTCTGCAAACACCAAACCTAGGGAAAAATTCTTTCAAAAGCACCTTCGCTGTGGTAATGGCAGTATTATCCTTTGTGGGATACGCCTCTATCCATTTACTGAAGGCACATACCACCAGCAAGACATACTTTAAATTGTTGCAGCATTCAAGCTGAATAAAATCCATTTGTAGAACTTCAAAAGGTGCAGTTGGTGTAGCAAACCCTCCCGCAGGAGTACGTGTCCCTTTTCCAGGATTGTATTGTAAACAGATCAAACAAGACTGTACTACTCTCTTAGCTGTACTGGAAATTTCTGGATGCTCCCAAACTTGCGTAAGCAACTTCGTTATTGTTGAAGCTCTAACATGTGCCAGCCCATGTGCCGTCTGAACCATAGGTTTTACAAAAGCTATAGGCAATTTCCATTTATCGATCTGCTTATTCCACCAACAGTCCTCATCATCCAATTTTCCTTCTTCAGACCATTACTCACGTTCTTTCACAGAAGCAGATTTCTGTATATCTAATTTGTCTTGTCTAGCATTATGCCAACGTTCAGCTTGTGACTTCACTACATACATAGAAGTAGTACTTCGCTGCATCGCAGTCTCACGTGCTACGCGGTCTGCAAGAGCATTACCTTGCCCTATCTTATCGGTCACTTTCTTATGTGCACTACATTTCACAATAGCTATTTTCTTTGGATATGTCAATGCAGTTGTTAACGCGTCCTTCTATGTCAATTTATACACATTAGGATTCGTTTTAGGCCGGTGAATCTTTTGACCCAGTGGTGAGACACCGTAGAACGAGATAACTGATCAATATGTCAAGCAATATATCAATGATATTATCAACATATATCACCACAATATACTTCCCTTTAGACATTGGTTATACTGTCGGCGCAACCATGACTTTTCAGTCACAAATAACCACACCTTTATTGGAGTTTTGTGAATTTTATTCCCTATTGATTATAATCTAATAGCAAATGTATTAATCTCAAAACCATGAAGCAAAAGAGCATAGTCACGATATGGCAATTGTGATAAGATTTTGACAATGCAAAGATCACAAACATGAAAACACTAATGTAAGAGATACACAGATCAGAATGTATAGAACATCATATAAGTCCCAGTTCAGCATAGCACAATGTCAGTTATGTCCGTTTGTGTCAGTCAAAGTGAACACCTAATCTAACCACTAATTAGCATTAGCATGTTGGACTTCATGCAAAACAATTTTATAACACTAATTTAGAAAACATCTGACTAGGGACTCTATCCAAAAATACAGCAGTTGGTACCTAGAAAGAAAAAGCATATAGACAAATTACAATGGAATTGTCATAATTACCCTCCTCAGGTCAAGTCAGCATACAAGATCAGTCTTCGTCTTCAGGACATCAGTTAGATCACCATCAAACTATCTTCTCTAAGGGCAGGGGACACTTCCCTCATAAGGAGGAAAAGTGTAATGGGCAGTCTATGGATAAGGATGGTTTATTTTAAGTCTCAAATCACCAAACAGAGTGACAGAGTTTCTGGATGCAATCGATATCATTCCCTACCTAGTTCTCTCGAGTCTTCTGTGTCATGGGTTTTTATCCCTTTTTCGCAATACCTTCCCCCAAAATTCTATTGGATAGTCGCTACACCCCACTATCTTTAAACTATCAAATTATACATTAGGTCATACAATTGTCACCCGCGATAATTTATAACACTTTGATTGGTCTTCATAATTGACGTTTTTCATAGGTGGCACATCCGGGGTTACTTCCTTTTCTGGCACGTTCTTCGGGTCAAGAGTTCTCTTTTCCATGGTTGAATGTCCTTGGATGTTTCGAAAGATGTTGTAAAAACGTATAAAACTTATACTAAAGCAGCTAGCATGCGAGTGAGAAAAATTCTCACTTGCAACCTAAAACAAAGAAAAATAACACATACTGGGTCATGGCCTTTTGCGAATCAGCACACTGGGGGACCAGAAAAATATGCTTTAATATGAGAGTTACACAGCTAATTCTTCGGCTCACGCTAACTTAAGGCTTATGGATTCTAATAAATGCAATCTTCGTAGGTGTTACCATATTTAATTAATGCAAACAATTATTTCTTATAGTCGACATTAGTATATGTGTATAAGTACGTTAGAATACATTTCAAATGAATAATATTTTATGACTATTAATGCAGCATTGTTAAGTATAAGCATTTCACATCTAAAATAGGTAATATTTAGATTACGCTCTCTCACAGTCAAGAGGTTATGCACTAATTCTCCTTGCATTATCTGCATCCCGTGGGATGTGAGAAAGCCTCTCTCCTTCCAAAGCAAACCAAATTCATGAGCCACTCCAAAAGCATAGCGGCTGTCTGTATAAATGTTCACACATAAGTCAGTACTAAGCTCACATGCTCGTGTCAAAGCTATTAGTTCAGCTGCTTGAGCTGACTTCTGTGGTATACAAGCTGTCTCCACTACCGTGTGTATTGTGGTGATTGCATAAGGAGCTGAGGTCGTACCATCTGGCAACTTCATACAAGACCCTTCAACCCACAATTCCCCGTCTACATCTGGAAGGGGCGTATCTTGTAAATCAATACGACCCTTTGTCTGTTCTTTGGTAAGGAATATACAATCATGTGTTCTTTGTGACTGAGGCTGAGTCACCGGATATGGCAAAGTGGCTGGATTTAGTGTTGCACATCTCTTCAGTGTAATGTGAGGAGCCAGCAATGTCAATTAATAGCCTATCAGGTGAGGGCTAGTTAAATGTTGCGTCTTTGTTTGATTTAAAAGAGCATCAACCGCATGGGGTACTAACACCAACAGCTTATGTGACAAAACTATCCCTTCACTCTCACGTATTGACACAGCTGTTGGCGCAACTGAACGTAAACACCCAGGCAACGCTCGAGCGACAGGATCAAGTACTGCTGAAAAATATGCACAGGGACGCTGCTTATCGCCATGTGTCTGTACTAAAACTGACAATGCACATCCATCTTTCTCATGTACGTAAAGTGCAAAAGGCTTCATGTAATCTGGAGTACCTAACACTGGTGCTGAACAAAGGGCTTGTTGCAGCTGCCTGAAAGCAGTCTCACATTCATCTGTCCATGGGCTGGGCATTGGAGTATCTTTAGTCAAAAGTGCTAGCAAAGGTTTGACAATATGTGAAAACCCTAATATCCATTGCCTACAAAAAGAAGTAAGACCAAGGAATGCACAAACATCTTTCTGAGTAGAGGGTACTGGTGTGTCTAAAATTGCTTCAATATGATCTGATGTGAGTGCATGGCCCTCCTTAGACAAAAGGTGACCTAAATAGGTTACCTTTGGTCTACAATATTGCAATTTCTTTCGTGACACTTTATGATGGTGTGAAGCAAGAAAAGAAAGTAAGGACAATGTGCACTTTTCACATTGCTCAGGGGTATTTGCCACCAACAAAATATCATCAACATATTGTATGAGAGCCACACCTTCAGGCAAAACAAAAGAATCAAGTTGTCCAAAGTCATAGTACAAGAACTAATTGCTCCCTCAACTTCCTCATAAAAGGCGGCTGTATTTTTCCGCGGGTCAGGTAATGCTGATTTAAGTGCCATTACATCTGCCCTATTCCAAGGAGTATACACCCAATTATAAATAAAATAACCCTTAGCATCAACAGAAGTTTTATCATCACTTGTACCCAATTCTTTAGGAGGAACATACAAAGGCGCGGCCTCCCGCATTGGTTTCACGTGAACTATCATAGTCTTATCTGTTCCGAAGATGGAAGCTTGCACCCCACCGGTCTGAGATGTCCATGCAACTACGTCCACAGCCCTTTTCTCCTCTCGCAAACGGTCTGCTGCAACACATAATTTCACCAAACGCCTGATTGCATCAGCCACCTGGGAGAAAACAAAAAGACCATTACGCATTTGCTTATGATCAGCTGCTACATCATCGGGCTCTAACTCATCAGAATATTTCCGATATAGTTCAATAACTTCTGAGCCAACTGCCTCAGTAAAATATAGCTGCTCCTTTTCCGTCCACCCTTTCATGTTGTCTAAAAGTTCAGAAGCAGAGACATCGCTACGAATTGTTTTACGAGCAATAGATCTAAGCTCAGACGCAGGGTCAGCAGGCAACATAGAGTGACTGTCTCGTATCTTCTGTTGCTCTGAACCGGAGACCTTAGCTAACTCATGAGGGGCAGGAGGAACGACATATGGAGGTGGAGGGTGATCTAGTAATAAAAAATCATTGTGCGGTTTATTAAGGATAGGATAGAGAGGTTGCCTAACAGTGTATTGGCCAGTTACCTGTAATTTACGTTCTTTCTCTTTTATCGCCTTTAAGTCATTTCTTTTTTTCTCTCTCATTTCCAATGCTTTCACATATACATTCTTCCATTGCTCTTTCTCAAGCAAGGCTTGCTCACGCTTCACTCGTCCACGCACTTCTTTCTCCCACATTCGTACACAGTCAAACATATCTTGCCTAGACTTTCGCTTACACATACATTGTTCCACATATTCAATCTTTCGCAAATCAAATGATCCATGCATAGGTCAACGTAACTCAGGATCCACACGAGAGTACTTATTCCATAATGTGCTGTACATTATAGAAGAAAGACCATGTTTAACATATAAATCTCTATTGGGCGTCCCCTCTGGGGGTGGTGGTTGCGATTCTTCCAGTTTCAAATTGGTGCCATTACAAAAGCAACACATCCTACGAAGTGCGCTAAAAACTGGCATGCCAAAAAATAGTGCAGAATATGCAATATTATAATCAAAGTAGCACTTAATGTGCTGTTCAAACAAAAATTAAATTGGAGAAAATTCTCCTCATTACCTGCCTATATAAATTGCAATTTATATATCAATTCAAAGGACACAAATTGACTAGTCACCCAAAACACGAGAGCCACAGTAAGTAGTGCTAAACTACATTACCAAACAAAGGCATCAAAACCCACAGCAAGTGCCGTAAAATGGCTCTTACCAATCACAGGGTGTCCAGGTTCCAACTGCCAAGTTCTAAAATCGACCAAATGGTCACTGCATGACGAATGAACAAAAATGATCTCAGTCGAGGACCGGCGCCACCTGGATGGTCAAGTCAGAAGGAAGGGAAAAACGCCGTGGTTGCCAAGACTCGGGTCTCCTCAGGCATTGATCATCCGCAGCGAGATCCCAATCCTTCGTCGCGACCAATCCGTTGGGCATCCGAGTCGCTGATGAGTCCCTGTTCAGGTGCCAATTTGTTGAAGTAAGCCTCAGCAAGGCCTACTAGTGCAAGGGGTTCACCTTTCTCTGCACAAAGTCCTCAGACCATGTAGGAAGAAGTTGGCACAGAAACTGAAATAAAAGACAAAGTTTATTAACCTCATGAGGTGGTACTACAGTTCAAACAGCACCCTTCGGTAATGTTTCAAGTAGCACACTGGACTGAGAGAGCATGGTCCTTTTATACCCACGCAGGGGCTAAAAGGAGGTGGTACAATTATATAAGCAAGACTTGCATACATGTAAGGTCATGTGGAAATGCACAGTCGACAGGTAGGAGGAGCTAACAATTTTCAAGGACTAACAGCTGCAGACCTTACTGAGCATGTGCGAAAGTGGGAGATGCTAAATATAACTTGTCACTAGGCAGATTTTCAAGAGTAGTTAACAGAAAGGTAGGACAGAGCACATGGTGATCACATGGCAGCATGTGGCAGAGAAAATGGCTGCCATGAATACAAAATGGATTCCGCGAAATGTTCACAATAGTTACTAAATACAAGATGTCTTCTGCTAATGCTTAATCTAATCGCTGCTGAACTACAACAGGGGGAGTATGTAAAAATTATCTATTTCTCATGACCCCTTATCATTTTAAACAAGAGTTTGTCTTGCAGTAAAAAGAGGATTTCAGCATTGTAGGTACAACTAAGGTGCATGTAAACACTTTTTGAGGACATTTCCAAAAGTGTCACCTTAGTTGTTGAGCACTCCATGAAGCTTTTGAATGTTTTTCTCAGTAAAATGCATTAACAATGTGCTCTTTCACTATTTCAGACTGGTAGATGAAAGTAAACACCTGAATGATAACAATGCAAATAGGCGATCAGATAAATTACATACCTTTAACAATGCGCATAGGGATAATACTGGTATATGTGTGGGTCAGTTGCAAAAAATGTGTCTTTCAATAGAAAACATTTAATGGTGTCTTCTTGACAAGCAGGCATCGTGTGAGACATAGAACCATTTCCCTTTTTGGAGAGGCCAAAACATGGTATCACCTTCGCTCAAGGAGGAACATTTCTGACAAAAGGTATAATGGAAACAACCAGCAAAAAATAATTTAAGTATAGTGAAATAGGAACACACCCTTACAAAAGCAAAGCTCCGAATCTATACTCCATTCCCGACAATTTGGAAGTATTATGATGTATCCAACTCACATAATATCTGCAGGTCAGACTAGCATACAAGGCTCTCCAAAACCTAGGGCTGTCCTACATCAACCATCGACTGAGTTTCTATGTCCCAGCAAGACAACTATGCTCCACCTCGCTAAATCTCGCACACACACCGGCCATTCATCTCAGCTGCATCGGAGGTCGCTCCTTTTCCTACATAGCAGCCAAGTCCTGTAATAGCCTCCTCCTTGACCTCCGAACAGCTCCCTCCCTGGTGATCTTCAGAAGGGGACTCAAGATATGGCTTTTCAAAGGAGAAACAGATCCCTCAGCACCCAGATACCCTTAGGGGTGATAGTGCTGAGCTTTACAAATGCTATCTTTGATTGATTGGTTGATTGAAGTTGAGTCTCCCACTGGAAAAGACAAATATTTCCTACTCTCTATGGGTTAAAATGCCCTGTTTGTGCCTTCAATCAGTCACCCAGATTTTAATGTTTTTGTTATAAATTCCATGGTGTGGGCATTTAAATCCATGTCCTTTCGAGACAATACATTAAGCCATTAAGGTTCACTATTACAGTTGTATGTTTGTGTGTTTTATTTTAATTTATAGTGTCTGGACATTGTCCTCATAGTTTTAATGAGTTGCGCAGACTATAGATATTTGATTTAACTTTATTTCTGCATCGGTAGAACGTCATCAGTCATGGTACCATGAAAGGCATGTGTTTCAGTTAAATCTTCTGCTGACAATAATCTGAAACTGACTTTGCACTCAGAATATATTTACAATTACTACAATTAGTTTAGTGATCATTGAAACACACAATCGCAACTTGCACCAACATTGTAAAGCTTAAAGGAGTTTCTGCTTACTATCCAGCTCGGGGTTCCCACAGTTGATCAATGAGACCCTTATGGACCAAATTTAATAACAATTTCTTTATTGGTACAGTAATTCTCAGTGTGGAATGCAACCATTGACATCACAAATATTTTAAGGTGTCATACAAAATGTGTAATTTTTACATTAGTAAAGAAAATGCTATATACCTTGCTCATGGATGCATACAAACAGGAAAAGTATTTTTTAAAGGAAAACATGACATGGAAGTATATCGAACAGCAGAACAAAACAATTAGAATTTAATCATTGGCTACATTATAATTTAGATTTGCAAGAAAATGACATGTGTTAATGAAAATGTCTACTGCATGATTAAAATCATTGGTGTCAGGACATATTTAAGTCTCCAGTGCCACCCTGTCTTCTTCACTTAAAATTAAAATATTTTCTAGGACCTGTACACAATTGTTTACTTCAGCAGTAAACGTGTAACCATGGTTATCAACCCCATAATCATCTCCCTCACAGAAGATGTCTAACATTGAGGAAGCACTGAGCACGCTAGCAGTCCTTAGCTGTAAAGGAGTTAAATGCCCTGTTGTACGCATATGGTGATTATTCTATTGGTTTACAAACTCAACAACTGCTTTATTTAGTCTCCCTAGGTAAATAAAGTGCGTTGCAAAAAGATGGACTTCATTTTGAATATCTAATATTCCATTTTGTTCCATCCAAAGGAACACATTTTTGAAATAACGAATGACAGCTCTGTTTAACTCTGTCTACAAACGCTCAATACGTTGATTGTGAATACTTTGGCCACAAATAAAACTGCCTCTGTTGAATCCTCTTCTATGTACCATGTAATGTGCAACATCAAAGTTTTCAACACCCATGTCTCCCCTAACCCTCAATGGCAGTCCAAATCTGGATATTCCATCTCTGAAAAGATTAAGAACTGTGCCTGCACAATTGTTAGTGCAACATTTCACATATATAATTGCTCTGCTGTAGCCATCGATGCAGCCATGGAAGACAAACCTCCACCATCTCAGCTTGTGGTTACTGTCAATGTGCCTGATAAATTAAACTAGAAATCTTTAGAATGGTGAATAAATATTTCATACTTTTTTTTAGAAAAATAATTGTACTATAACCTTCGTTATGAAATGACTGGATTTCTATGCAGATATAGGGGGGGAATCTCCTGTTGTGGCCTCTACCACTATAACTAAATCACTCATCATGTGCTTTGGTCCCCAGAAAGCAGTACTGTAAACACTGATTGCTGATTATTACATTTGCAGATGAAAAGGTGGGGTCAAATAAGACCTTTTCTTATTATCTCATCATCTTTTCCACTAGGAAGAAATTATCCATAAGATAAGGAATGCCCAGAAGTGAAATCATTTTTATGGAAAAGACAAAACTGAATACGTTCAGTGGCAAAATGCATCTTCATAGGTGTCTTCAGTCGTCACTGGAGAGACCCAAATGAACCTTATACAATGACTCAATCACTTTTACTCAGCACCCACGCATTTCAAAGTTGGGCCCACAACTTCCCAATAGTCAAAACTGGCTGCATAAAGAGTCAAAACCCAATTACGGTTGACGGCTTTCACCATCTCCCACTATCTTTTACCCTTCTACATACCAAAACATATGTGATGGGTCAATAAAAACAAACAAATGACTCGATCAAGAAACTTCAGAGACACAAGCAGCTCTATCCTGAATAGAAGTTCATTACCAAACTAATGAAAATAGTGTGAAACATTGTCTACCTTCTTCCAGGAAAAATTAGGAAAAATAGAACTCTGATACCTGACATTCATGAGATACTTTCCTTCGCACTAGTCTGCAAGCCCACATAGATATGGTCTCCATTGTATGAGATAAAGCAGACAGAATTGACAAAGACTGATACTGAACTAAGACCTTCTTCTTACTTCTGCCATTCTATACCAGCCAAGCTAATGAAGCATATAGTCCACATTTAACAATCTTAGTCAATATCTCCATAAGGCAGCACATAGTGGAAGAAAATGTTAAATCAGCCAAGTCATTCTTGTGCTCAAGTGATCCAATTTAGAAAACCTACATAATTTCTGACTATTTTTCAATGTGCCTTTCCTAGCCAACTCCTGGAAAGCTACATAATTAAATAATTACTGCCTTTTAACAATGAAATGCAAACCAGCCCCTGGATGATCTTCAGTCAAGATTCTGTGTTGGCAGTAACACAACAACCACTGTGGTACAAATAGCAGATGATGCTGTCAAAATCCTATTCTAAGTTGAATGATGTTGTCTCATTCTTCCCAGTTTGACAGAATTACTTAATAGATTATACCATGCTAGCCTTTTGTAAACAATTGAACAGTGGTTGAGAAACTATGCCCCAACATAGAAAAACTGATTTCTGTAAATAAAACTGACAAACATCCAGCCAACCCACTAAGCCTCACTATCAGGGAGCAGTCCAACAGTCCATTCCTTTCCTGACTCTCTTTAATGCATACACAAAACACATCTCCTTACTTCTCAATCATTCAAACATCTCCTGTTGCCTCAATGTGAACAACAGGCAGCTCTGTTTCAGAGTATCCTCACTACAAGACAATATGTGAAGTGGCAGAGATACTAAAATGCCTTTAATCATTAATTTGTCACTGTCACCTTAAATTAAACACTCTGAAAACCGAATTCACTTGCTTCTCAGCATTGACATGCACAACTCCAGGGAAAACATGGTTAAATGTGAATAAAATGCTGGACTGAAAACAATTGTAATGAGTGCTTGACACTTGGAAAAATGAAGTTACAGAATAACATCAATTCCCAAGCTAATAATGCTCACCACAAAACCAGGCGCAAAGGAGGCATTCAATGCATCATTCTACAAAATATTCTCAGATCTATGGTACAAACCTTTGTCCTCTCTAGAATTTCTTATCATGTTTCCTTACTTTCTGAATTTTGTTAATTCTCCTTGGTCCATTAAAAGCAGCCCTCAACACTGAAACTTGGTTGATGTCTGATCATACCACATCACTCCACTGGACTCATTCAAACAGATTTTCATAGAAAACAGAGGTATTTACAAAATAGCTCTCACTGTCCATTGGTCTATACACAACACCTCCCCCGCAGCTATTTTGCTGACAAGTTTCTCTGATGGAGCAAGTATAGTGCAGAGTGTAGACTCTCTCCTACTGTAAACCCCACCCTTGAAGAAAACCTACATTTTCACATAGCTTTCTCAGAGAGTGGTTCTAGAGTATGAAATTTAGGCCCAGATTTATACTCTGTTCGTCATTGTTTTACGCTAATTCAGGGCAAATTTAACTCTATATTTATATTTTGACACCAACTAGTTTAATGTCAAAATATTGGAGTTAACCTCATTTTTTGCGAGCAGGAAACTACCTTGCTTCAATGAGATGCAAGGTAGGTGTTAGTGGGCAAAAAATGACTCAAGGGCCCTAGCTCCTTATTTATCCTCCCATGCAAAAATAGTGTACGGGAGGGAGGCGGGCCTAAATGATGGCGCTAAGCTTGCTTGCAGAAGTGCTTGCAGAGACATGAAAGGAAAGGAGAGGCCTTTCCTTTCCTTTCATGCCTCTGCCTGCCCCCTCCTCCCGAGCAGAAGAGAAATGCTGAGCACTTCTCTTCCCCATTACATTGGAAGCATGCTGTTGTCCTTTAATAAAAATGGGCAGAATTTCAAAAAAGAAAAACTGTTTTATTTAAAAAGCAGTCACAGACATGGTGGTCTGCTGACCCCAGCAGGCCACCATCCCTGTGGGTGAGGCCATTCCCAAACGGGTTTCAAATTGCAATCTGCCTGATGAACATTAATAAGGCAGGTCCTTTGGGTCTATTTGGGAATTGCTTAAAGTGTCCCAAATACTGTTTTACATTACAGATTGCAACTCGCAGATTGCTATTAGCAAAAATATGAAAATTGTGATTCGTAATCTGTAATGGTCGAACATCATGACCATAAAATGAATTTAAAACACCCTGGAATTCATAACAGTAACATACGTACAGTAACATAAAGCAACCAATGTATTGGCTATGGCCCCATAGTTGATGTCACAGCATAACAAATTGCATGATTATTATCACTGATTGCATACCATCTCGAATTGTCAGAAATTAAACTACTGAATCATAAATAATTGATCTTGCTATTATTTATTAGTTAACAGTGAAAATACAGTGTTGTCTATACGTATATTCATTCAAGACACCAGCAATTGTTGGGTTTTATACTTCTTTTCTTGATGAATCCCAGCTTGATCACCCATTTCCCACTATTTCAGCCTTCAGCAGGCACTAGACGTATTATGTGGTTGTTACTCATACCTTGTGTCATGTTCCTTCACTGTGAGACTACACAGACAATAGAATTTACTCTCAGAGTGAAGGTCATGAGATTCACCAAGGCTAGATTTACTATGATTTAGCATCGGGCCATGTCACTTTTGTGGCACAGCCCCAATGGAAAATCATTTTGGGTATTTACTAGGCCATAGAAAAGCCACTTTGTGTGGTTTAGTAAATAGAAAGAAAAGCAAAGCAGCGCATAGCACTGCTGTGTGTCAATTTCAGTCAGGCACGCATTAGGTAGGTGGAGCATGGTGGTTCCCATGCATCCACCCATGTCTTATGACTCAAACCCAGCATTACAAAGACATGTAAACCTGATGCACCTTCCAGACAAAGACGAGGAAAACTTGTGTTATTTTTCCTTGTTAATTCATCCATCCATTTGTGCTGCATTAGGCAGAAAACAGAGAAAGAGGAACATTCCTGTAAGGATTATTCTTGTGCAGGAAGATATTCCTTCATGTACAAAAATAACTCCGCCCGTAATGTAGGCTCCCTTGCACTTTGGTGCAAAGGTGCCAGCGTTGCTGCAAGGTTGTGCACAGTGTACCAAAGGAAGAGAAAGGAGAGACCAGGAATGCTCCATATCTTTGCAAATATGGAGCATTTCTGCTTTCTCCCTTTTGCACAACAAAGCACTGAAAGCAGTGTTTATGCCAGCGTTGTGTGAAAGTAAAATTAAATCTGGGCCCCAATGTACAGCCAGTCTGCAAGACTTGAGTGCTGACTGGAAATTGCATTCAACTTTGTGCAGCCTCACTATGGTTTCCAAGAGCAGTCCCTGTGTCCAGACCCATTTATTTGGATAGTGTGACAATATAAACACAACTGGACCACACAAGAACACAGCAAAAACCAGCAACATTGCAGAAAATAACAAAATCTGAAAAAAGCTCAAAAACACACAATAAAAGAAAAACAGCAAACATAACACAACAATACTACAACAAACAAAACCACACAAATACAACAGAAAACAATAATACTACAAGGGTCAATGCTTTTACACAGTCATGTGCAATATGATTGGAGGATTATAGAGATTACTATATACGGCTGAAGGCTACGGTCAATGGATCCTATGGGCACATGGGCTTGGTGCAAAATCCCTGGGCACAGGGCATTATCTGAAGCTCAGAGTTGTTGCTGTGGGCCAAAGATTTTGGGGTGATATTTCTTGCTCTGGCCTAAATAATTCACTTATAATACATTGTTAAAGTGAACCATTCACATTCTTTGGGAGAGATGCAACCTATATATGATAGATAGATAGATAGATAGATAGATAGATAGATAGATAGATAGATAGATAGATAGATAGATAGATAGATAGATAGATAGATAGATAGATAGATAATTCATTTGAACTGTTTTACCATAAATGATTTGGACTCTGCACATGGTACACCCTTCGCCCAATAGCTGTACGTTGTCTAATTGTTCTACCAACAGGGTCAAGAAGATGAAGTCTATTTCTCACTCTCCATATTTGAATTCTTAGACCTTTACTTCTCAAGCTTCCGCATACATAACTTTCTCTCGAATCAGATGTTGAGCTTAGAATGTTTATGATTTGTTGATCAAGTTCTGCATCACTTATATTGGTAAACCTATTTTCAGAATATGTACACAAACCTATTTATACTCTTCGTCGGTAAAGAGTTGAGGAACTTATGTTCCAACATGATGCAATCGATGCCCATGAAAATCCAATCTCCCATAGGTACTCAATGTTTTCTTTTGGAACAAGAAACCTACAGAAACAGAGTTAAAATAGACTTTGAGGAGCCCTTTTCAAAATAGTGTGAAAGAAATAATAAAACTGAGCTGACCTTGGTCTTCCTACACCTTGATTTGCGACAAGTGTATGGAAAGTACTTGCCGAAACAGATGACAAACTGGTGATCTTGTTTTCAGTGTTTGTAATGGAAACAGAAGTGAATCCACACAACTCTTCCAAAATTAATCTCACAGGGATGGACGCAATTCCAGAAAGATGGTAGGCTGTTAACATGGCAATTAGAATTTCCAAATGGCTCCCCAGTTTTCTCTGCAGGTGTTCCAGATAGTTAATATCAACAGACACCAACGCTCGATCTAAAGCAAAAAAGCATGATTTTAAAGAAGTGTGATAGTCTACAAGATCATCTGATAATGCTGCACCAAAGAAACAAAGAAGCAAAATGAGTATACAACTAAATCTAGATGCACTTGTTAAAGCCATGCTTAATAAGGGCAAAAATATCAAGGACTGAGCAATTTCAGGAATTGGTTTTCGTGTTTGATTTCTACTGTGAGCCTCAATGTCATGTGCTTTCTAGTGTTACTAAATCAGGCACCTCATTTATATTTATTGATCTAGGTGGTTGCTATTCCAGTGTATTGGTCTCTTTTCTTTTATGTGCATGTCATATTTATCACATGACGTCATGGTTAAGTATGTGAAATGCACATCAATTTCAGTGCATGCCATAATTATTTCAGTACATTTTTTATTTACTTAATTTGACTTTGTTATTAGTTTGGCATGTGCTATATCAATTCTAAGATGTGTTATACAAATTTCAATGTAGGTCATATTAATTTCAAAATGTTTCATACTTGTTTCAAATTATGTAATATTTATTTAATTGCATGGTATTTAATGTGTGTTATGTTCACTTCTAACAATGTGATATTCATTCCAGACTAGGTCATATTAATTTTTAGATATGCAAAATGTACTTGACTAGGTGTCATATTCTTTTTAATGTTTCATTCATTTCAACTTATGCCCCACGGCTTTCAATGCTCCACATTACCTTCAATCCATGCCATATTGATTTCAACAAATGTCATATACTTTTCAGTGTAATAGTAGTCAAATTAATCTCAATGCACATCATTTTAATTTAAGTGTAGATTAAATTTATTTCCAAAGGTGCCATATCAATTTTAGCATAAGTCATATTTCTTCTAATGTGTGTCACGTAGACTATTGTTTCTGCCCTAATCATTCCAACATTTGTCATATTCACTCATGCATGTGTCAAAGTCATTACAACACAGGCCATGTTAATTTCAATATGTAACAGAAGCATTTCAAGATGCACCATGTATGGGAAGCCGTTCATGTCACAATTACAGCTTCCCTTATTGGACACCTCCTGTAATGCATAGCGTGCTGCAAAATAAATATGACACATACCAGAATAAATGCACTGTGTGTCAAAATAATGATACCTGGCAGAGTGAAGCGGAATTGAACCAAAACAAATATGAAACCTGACAGAGTGAATATGCTACTTAGTGATTAATATGCACACACCAAATTGAATAAGAAATGTACTGAAATATATATAAATCATACTGAAATGACTATGGCCCTCACTGTAAACAATAAAGCAATCACTGAAACGAATAAAATATTCACCAAAAAGAATGGGGCATTTCTTGAAATGATTTACTTATGCCAAGAGAAATATGACATACACTGAAATGAAAATGGCAGATTGAAAATAATATAAAGTACTTAAATTAATATAATATATTCTGTAAAGAAAACAATGCACATTGAAACTAATACAATGTACACTGAAATGAACATTAAACATGCTGCAATGAATTTGAATTATTGTGTTGAAATGAATATTACCGAGATGGCAATGAATATGAGATACTCAGAAATGAGTAGGAGATGATTGAAAATTAATATGACAAGTGTTAATATGAATATGACATCCATTGAAATAAATTTAAACTTGATTGAAAAGAATATAACACATGTCAAAATGAACAACATGAGTTGAAATGAATATGACTTTCTTTGAAATGAATTTGACATGTTTTAAAATTAATACGAGTAACGTTAAAATGATCATGACATTCATCACTATTAATATGGCTTTCATTGAAAGTGATATGATTTACATTGACATGATTATGATATATGTTACAATGGCTATGATTCATGTTAAAATTAAGATGTGTTAATATGAATGAAGCATCCATTGAAAGGAATATGACACATGCTAAGATGAATATGACGTGCATTGAAACAAATATGAGCTGCACTGAAATGAATTCAACATGTCTTAAACTGAATATGACCAATGCTGAAATTAAAATGAAGCTTGTCGAACGAATATGTTATGCTTTAAAATAGATGTAATACACAGCAAAATAAATACTGCATATATTGAAACAAATATGACCTATTTTGAAATGGATATTACCCGTGTTAAAATTATTATGACAGTTGTTAAGGTGAATATGAGCCACTTTAAAATGAATATGACACCTGGTGAAATTAATATGGCCCTCATCAAAAGTAATATCACATTCTGTAACATGAATATGACACTTTTTAAAATGAATATGAAACTGTGAAATAAATGTAGCATGCTTTGAATTGAATTAAGCAAATATCAAAATGAACGCAAGCCGTGTTTAAATGAATATGGCTTGCTCTTAACTTATGTTGATTTGCTTTAAAATTAATATTACATATTGAAATTAATGTTACATATTCTCAAAGGGTTGCATTATGAGTTTGACGGTTTGTGCACCACCATGGCGGCAGCCTGACCGCCATCTGCTTGGCGGTCAGACCACAGTATTACGATGCTGGCAGTCCCATAGGGAAAGACTGCCGCAGTCCCGCCAGCATCACTAGGCAGTGCAGACCACCGCATTAGCGAAGCAAGCCAAACAGGCATACGGAGCCAGTTTTTCATGTGCAAACATTATGATTTTGCCTACCACCAGCGTGACCGTGGCATTCCAACCACCACATCCCAGCAGGTGGAAATAAAACCATAAAGGAAGCAACTCACCTGCAGGCAGTGTTACATGACCTGTGCCACCATGGAGCCCATCACACACACGTCCTGCCGCAGATGCTGCTCATTGATGGACCCACACAGCACCCACATTGTAACACAATGGAATGTCAATGGGATGCACAATAGGCTGTGAAACAAATATCCAAAGGTCACAGTACAAACAATACCTGCATATTAGTGATGTTGGCATCAGGAGCATTCATGGACACATTTCACTTTGCACATGACCCTAAAACAGTATTTGCATAGGAACTGGCCCTTCATGTATCGCAGGGACAAACAATATTTGAGCCAAATGATATGCCTAGCTGCCAAATGTGTACGTGCAAGTCAAGAAAGCACATACAAAGGCAACAGCATGGTCCAGACATCTAGATGATGTAGCTGTAAGGTACACACAGCGAAATGAACACATGGTCAGTCAAATGCAAAGATGTCAGGATACATCAATTCGATTTCCTCAGAAGCAGAAGATAACTCCTCAGTCCCAACCCGAGCTACTCACAACGAATATTAATCCTTTGTGCTGAGTACCCCGGAGGGGGAAAGGGGAATGGGATGGTAGAGAGACTGCCACAGAGATGATGAACGCCAGTACTCAGTCTGCCTCTTCACATCTAAGATTGGATACAGCACCTGCAAGAGTCACAGTTGCAATTACTAGGGACATACAACATCAGTTTTTCACTTTCTACTCTCAACACTTAATTTTCTTTAATTCTATTATTTCTTCACTCACCCTGAGTTCTCTGTAGCCTTGCTTCTCTCTATAAATGATAGCTCTTCTTAAAAAATGCTTATTACTGATTCTGGAAGAACTTCTCAACCTTTGTTAGAGATTGGTTTTATGTTGCTATATATATATATATATAGTTGGTGATATAGCGTTCTTCAAATCAGCTGATGTTATTTAATTTCTCCTGTCTTATTGTGACTTCTGTCAATACTTGTATTTGTAAATGCTTGTTTATTAAAGTTTGTTTCTCCTTTCTTACTTCGACATTTGTTGATAACTTGTATTTGTAAATGCTTGTTTATTACAGTTAGTTTCTCCTTCCTTACTTCGACATCTGTCGATAACTTGTAGTTGCAAATGCTTGTTTATTTAAGTTTGTTTCTCTTTTAAACTCTATTTTGGTTAATTACCATTGAATTTGTAAATGCTTATTTGTTAACAGTTCGTTTCTCCTTTAAACTTGGCCTTTGTTTATAACCTTGACATTTGTAGATACTTGCTCTTTTAAAGTTCGTTTTTTCTTTGACTTTAATATCTTAAACAAGAACCTTGAAAACATAAGGTTAATTCATACATTAACTCTGTAGCCTTGCCGACTTCCAAGGGAACGGTCTACTATCAAACTCTTCGAATAAACCTTGACAATATTTATCCGTTTTCTGTAATATAATCTTCAAATGTAATTTTACCTCACAGGAGTTTCTGTTCTGAAGCGCTCTCTCTCTCCACACAGCTGATTCCTGTCAGACCTCAGTTGAAGTGCAAGGCTTCCAGCTGGAGAGCTCGTAACCTAGCAACCAACCGATTGCAAGACTAGAACTGTAACTAACCTTCAGGACTCACAGTGGCCATCTTGGATCTTCTCTTCTTGATTCTTCCTTTGAAATAAGCGCAAGATTACTCTGCAAACCTTCTTCCAGTTTGGGCTTTGCTGTCTCCACTGTGGATATCTCTTTGCTTTTCTCATGCATTTCTTTGATTTGACTTGGCAAGTTTGTGTGGTCATGACAAAAGGAACCTACCACAATTGAACACCCTCCATGTGTGGATAAACAAAACTCTAGCTCCCACACTGGAGACGAAAGTACAATCCATATCAGGGTACAAATCTACACCAGCTGACACTGGCCAACACAAGATGAAATACTTACCCTAGCAAGTATAACACAGTGCAATGCCACCCCAATTAGATCAACACCCACATATCCATACAGTGAACATCTACCCTTGTCTTGTGTGATCAACACTGTCCACAAAGTCAGATATTGGAAACAACAGCAAATGTGGTGGATGCGTCTGTGGGTGTGTAGTGCTTTCCTCTTATTTAGTTTCTAAGCACTAACATAACACAACAGAAATGCACTTGTGAGGTCAAAGAAGACTTTTATTGTTATTTTATTCTTCCCCAACCACAATGTTTATGAATGAATGACGAATTAGTAGCTTTCAAGTCCGCGTTAATCAAACAAAATATATCAGTTTGCAATATACACAGCAGGTTATATTTATAAGATATTGAATGCAAAGCAAAACAAATACTTCACCGTGTAGGAACTATTTACAGCTACATCTTTCTAAGGTCTGCAAGCTGAGACCCCTGTCAGCCGCGAGAAAGAGTGTCATCTACCCACACGGGATGCTGGCAACTGGCGCCAAGCTCCAGCACGAGGTCCGGCAGATTCGAATCTGACTCTCTGCAGCCTGTTACATTCGTTACAAAGGTGTGCCCCCTCCTCTCAGACCTGGGAAACTGAGCAAGCCTTTTGGAGACTGGCCAGGTCTCCAAGACTACTCCTGTTCCCAAGCTCAAGGGAAGAGAAACGACGCCCATGTACTCTCTCTTATCAGGTCTAGTCTACTGTGAGAGCAAAACATCTTGGTTCTCTGGTGCAAAAACACAGCTTGGAAAAATACAGAACTCCACGTTAAAGGCAATGGGCAGCTAACCTAAATATCAAATGCAATGTCATGTTAAAGGCAATAGGCAGCTAACCTAAATATCAAATGCAATGTCTAGTGTCATGTCAAAGCCAATAGGCATCTAAGCTGAATACAAAATACAATGTCTTATATCATGTCAAAGCCCATAGGCAGCTGAGCTGAATATAAAATGCAATGTATAATATCATGTCAAAGCCAATAGGCAGCGGAGCTGAATATCATGTCAAAGCCAATAGGCAGTTAAGCTGAATATCATGTCAAAGCCAATAGGCAGTTAAGCTGAATACAAAGTGTAATATATGATATCATGTCAAAGCCAATAGGCAGCGGAGCTGAATACAAAATGTAATATATGATATCATGTCAAAGCCAATAGGCAGAATATCTAATAGCATGTCAAAGTCAATAGGCAGCTAAATTGAATACATCATGTCAAAGTCAATAGGCATGCAATGTCAAAGCCAATAGGCGGCTAGACTGGATACAGCATATCAAAGCCAATAGGCAGAATACAGAATGTAATGGCTAATGCAATGTCAAAGCCCATAGACGGCTAAACTGAATACAGAAAGCAATGGCTAATGCCATGTCAAAGCCAATAGGCACAATACAGAATGTAATGACTAATGCCATGTCAAAGCCAATAGGCGGCTCAACTGAACAAAACATACCATGTGCTACTGGTGAACATTGAGCAACTAATATGCGCAGTGGTGAAACACAAAGTCATTGGTCAAAACAAAACTCCATCAAATAGCAGGACATTCCGCCCTTTGACCAATGAATTTTTGTTTCACATATCTCATATTTCAAACAAACAAAAAAAAAACATTATCAGCAAATCAAATTTCAATGATCAAAGCAATCCCTGTAAAGCAATAGAAGTGAATTAACACATTGATCTCATAACCTTTCACATCAGATACATCTACATAGAAAAAGACTGGGCAATTTTTTTTTTTTTTTTTTTCTGAATGAGTCTCTAATTTAACAGTGTTAGCAATTTGATGTGGCATGAGTTCTGCTCATGTAAAGGTGCACGGTCCACCTGAAAGGTTTTCTGGAAGGTAAGCAAAAGTCAGAGTTCCATACGAGAGGAAAAAAAAAAAAAAAAACACAGCAAACAAGTTGAACTTGAACTGAAGGCGCAGTTTGCGCAAAATGGATCCATGGTGCTGGCACTTTACTCAGCCAGGTTCAGGTTGGGGATTCGGTCCCTTCCCCGACCCCACACGCACACACCGGAAGGGGGACCACACAGCGCACTCAGGGACAGTGGCGAAACGTGGTAGGATCTGCAAAAGAAACAAGTATGACTTTTCTTGCAAATAACATTTTTCATTTAAACTGCACCCTTCCTCTTTCTTTCCCTGTTTTATAATCAGCAGGACGTTTTTGAGGCCCTTTGTTATATTTTCTGCAGGTTCTGGAGGATCACTTGGGGCTTCAGCCCACACATCAGAACTGAGGTTTTTATCTGCTGCGCCACAGCTCCCCTTTTCTTGCACTGTCAGAAGGGCTGGGGCAGACTCCTTCTTTACCAAACCTCCATTCACTGCATTTTTGTCAAGTTGGGCCATTCTGTCTCCAATTTGTATGAATGAATCAGATTCTTTTCTAGGTATCAGCATAATTTCGATTTTTCCTTGGTAATTTGCAGCAATCACTCTCCCTAAAACCTGATCAATTTGCCATTTCTGTTCTGGTAACTTTCCTCTCCCCAACTGCTCTGTGACTGCTTGCATGACAGATTGCTTTTGTGCGTGCTGCACAGTTTTTATCAAATCTAGGGGAATGTGCATCTCTCTCATCTCTGCCCACCTGTAAGTGGCCTTTTCACATTTCTGGGGCACCCACATAGCCATCCCCACTAAGGCAGAATTCTGGGTGAACACTTCTCTCTCTGCATTTTTCTCATTAACATCTGCAAGGTAATTGAACCAGTTAGGTGCTAAAACATTATCAAAGAACCAAAAATCAGCATAAAAATGACACATCTCACGTAGCTCTTGCTTTAAAATCTGACACACATTATACAACTCTGTTCCTTCTACTGTGCCAGAAAGCAACATTTCAGTCAATGAATCATCAGTAAAACAAACATGCTTTTTATCTTCAGTAGACACGAATTCAAATGGTGCACACAATTTCATTGGTAATTCTTTTATCTGTGGTACTCTAGCCCTGTCTTGCAAGTACCAGATCCATTGTATGATTCTAGCTAGGGGCAGTATTTTCTTCCCTTGTTCTTGAATTACATGTACATCAGTTTTTCCTTCTTGCACTGCGCAGAAACCTAAAGTCTGCATTATTTCATTTGCCAAATCACAAGCGCGCAGCTGCATATTATTTTTCACAGTGACCATGTACAAAAGTGTTAGGATTTCTCTCAAATGAGGGCTATTCTTTTTCCAAAAATCAAACAAGCTAATGAAACTCGGGGTGTCTTGCTCTAAAATCCTTCGTTTTACTTGTGCATTTTGCAACGGTAACTCGTAAATCACATTCTCGTCCGTGTTATCAGTTAAGGAATGCATTTTGGCTGCCAAAAACCCTGGCTCACAGGAAAACTCAGTGCAGCTCGGAGCTGTCTTAACCCCCTCATTACTGGAATGGGACAAGAAAGATTCTTCATTTTTATAACTTTCAGCATAATTTTGAATTATCGTATCCTGGCTAATTTGCTCACGTAAATTCCTATTTTCATGTTCCAACTTCCTACATTTCTCCTGCATTTCTCTGTAAGCAGATAAAGGTATCCAGACCTTTCTGTCATCATTACTTCCAAAACACACGTTTTCTACATATATACAACGGGAATTATTTCTCAAAACAACATCAGGCATTTTAGCTACACATGCATTTTCTTCTGTAATTCCCCAAACAGAAAACAATTCACAGTTTTTCTTAGCACCATCAGGCAGTTCATCAACACATGTATTCTCAGACATGGTCTGCCGTGCTACTGTGATTCTCCAAACAGAAAACAATTTCTGTAATTCTCCAAACAACAAAAACAATTACACTTTTAAAGTGTGCACTTAGAAATCTACTAACTCGTCAAACCCCTTCTTAATCACCTCTTAATGACCGACCCCACTCCTGGTACCAATTGTAGTGCTTTCCTCTTATTTAGTTTCTAAGCACTAACATAACACAACAGAAATGCACTTGTGAGGTCAAAGAAGACTTTTATTGTTATTTTATTCTTCCCCAACCACAATGTTTATGAATGAATGACGAATTAGTAGCTTTCAAGTCCGCGTTAATCAAACAAAATATATCAGTTTGCAATATACACAGCAGGTTATATTTATAAGATATTGAATGCAAAGCAAAACAAATACTTCACCGTGTAGGAACTATTTACAGCTACATCTTTCTAAGGTCTGCAAGCTGAGACCCCTGTCAGCCGCGAGAAAGAGTGTCATCTACCCACACGGGATGCTGGCAACTGGCGCCAAGCTCCAGCACGAGGTCCGGCAGATTCGAATCTGACTCTCTGCAGCCTGTTACATTCGTTACAAAGGTGTGCCCCCTCCTCTCAGACCTGGGAAACTGAGCAAGCCTTTTGGAGACTGGCCAGGTCTCCAAGACTACTCCTGTTCCCAAGCTCAAGGGAAGAGAAACGACGCCCATGTACTCTCTCTTATCAGGTCTAGTCTACTGTGAGAGCAAAACATCTTGGTTCTCTGGTGCAAAAACACAGCTTGGAAAAATACAGAACTCCACGTTAAAGGCAATGGGCAGCTAACCTAAATATCAAATGCAATGTCATGTTAAAGGCAATAGGCAGCTAACCTAAATATCAAATGCAATGTCTAGTGTCATGTCAAAGCCAATAGGCATCTAAGCTGAATACAAAATACAATGTCTTATATCATGTCAAAGCCCATAGGCAGCTGAGCTGAATATAAAATGCAATGTATAATATCATGTCAAAGCCAATAGGCAGCGGAGCTGAATATCATGTCAAAGCCAATAGGCAGTTAAGCTGAATATCATGTCAAAGCCAATAGGCAGTTAAGCTGAATACAAAGTGTAATATATGATATCATGTCAAAGCCAATAGGCAGCGGAGCTGAATACAAAATGTAATATATGATATCATGTCAAAGCCAATAGGCAGAATATCTAA
Organism: Pleurodeles waltl; assembly: GCF_031143425.1. NCBI lineage: Eukaryota > Metazoa > Chordata > Amphibia > Caudata > Salamandridae > Pleurodeles > Pleurodeles waltl. Next base: position 1,160,379,700 of record NC_090445.1, read on the forward strand.
TAGCATGTCAAAGTCAATAGGCAGCTAAATTGAATACATCATGTCAAAGTCAATAGGCATGCAATGTCAAAGCCAATAGGCGGCTAGACTGGATACAGCATATCAAAGCCAATAGGCAGAATACAGAATGTAATGGCTAATGCAATGTCAAAGCCCATAGACGGCTAAACTGAATACAGAAAGCAATGGCTAATGCCATGTCAAAGCCAATAGGCACAATACAGAATGTAATGACTAATGCCATGTCAAAGCCAATAGGCGGCTCAACTGAACAAAACATACCATGTGCTACTGGTGAACATTGAGCAACTAATATGCGCAGTGGTGAAACACAAAGTCATTGGTCAAAACAAAACTCCATCAAATAGCAGGACAGGGTGTTGTGGTGGTGTCTGGGGTATGGTGTCTGAGGTGTGTGGGGCTGTGGTTTGTGAGTTGTTGTCTGGGTGTATGGTGGGTGTGATGGATGTGTCCCTGGGTGTTGTGGTGGTGTCTGTGGGTATGGTGGATGTGGTGTGTTGGTCGATGGGGCTGTCTGTTGAAATGGTGGCTGATGTGGTGTCTGTGGGTGAATGTTGAGTGCCTGCATTCCGGTGTGGCTGCTAGAGTTTGTGTCGCTGTGTGATGCTTGTGTGCGTTGAGGTTGGTGCATGCAGATGTGTCTGTGTGCTTAGGACAAGTAGGAGAATAGGGAATTTGGATAGGGAAGACAGAGGTGGTGGGAGGGAGGAATGGGGATGGATTGCTGTCATCAGTGAGGAGGCCAGGGCCTGAAAAGATCTCTGTATGCCACACATGTCAATATGAATGTCTTCCAGGAAGGCATTTGTCTGAAGTTGGCTTACCAACCCCTGGATGGCATTGACAATGGCAGTCTGCCTCACAGAAGGCTATTGACCTCCTGATACTCCTCAGGAGGTCAATATACTTCTCACTCGGGGCAGCAGGAGTAACAGGGGCTGGCACTGAGGCACCTAGGGCAAAGGAGACGCCCACCCTCTTAGGTGAGTGGGCATGGCCAACTGGGTGGGGAGCAACAGGAAGGGTGGTGCTAGTACTGGGGTTGGTGGACAAGGGTGGTACAGGAATAGGTCCTGATGGGTCCCCCACCCCTAGAGAGTGGCCACTGGAGGTAGAATCTAAAGATGACAAGGTTGATCCTGTGTCCTTAGTGGCACTCCCCTCACCTTCCGGGCCACTGGGTCACTCTGTGTCATGGTGTCATGCCTGGAGGTACCGTGGTCAGATGCTTCCCCACTTGGTTTCGCCCTGTCTCGCCCTGTCTCCTTCGCTTGCCTGGGATGATGCTGCAAATACAAAGGGGAAAAGGGTCTCCACATGTTCCTGATCACACTTGAACAAAAACTGTGATTTACAACCAGTACCATGATGTCAAGTAGGCCCCAGCAACAAACTATTTCAAGGTGGCTCCTACATGAACCATACCATATGCATGCATGCTACATGAACTGTCAACAGTTGCCCACAGGAAAATCAGGTCTCAGATCTCCAATTACAAGGGTGAAGTTGTGCAATCACAATAACCATTGAACAAGTAGGAGACCATATCACCTTAAATGCTTTGCCTCATGGAGCATACCTGTTACCTGTTGTCATATAACAGTAGTCCAATGACAATAGTAGTCCAATGCCAAGTTCATTGCAACAGATCCCTCACAATGTCATGCAGACATTTGTTTGTTACATATGCAATAACACAACAATAAGAGAGGGTGCTCCAAATCCTGCCATGTTTTTGACAGCAGTACAGTATCCTGAAGCAGGTGACATGGAAATAAGCACCTCACCATGTGTAAATTGTCCTAATTGAGTGATGGAGGTAGTACTAATGTTGCTCAGATATACTACTTATTTGGCATGAAAATGTACACTGTATTCAAAATGTGCAAATTGACAGGGAGATATGCTAAATTGCATAACACAATCAAACAGCTAGTGTGGGGAAGTACCATCTTGCCAGGCATGTTACCCCCATTTTCACTGTCTGTATGTTTGTTTTTACCCATGTGTCACTGGGATCATGCCAGGCAGGACCCCAGTGCTCATAATGTATGCCCTGTATGTGTTCCCTGTGTTGTGCCTAACTGTATCACTGAGGCTCTGCTAACCAGAACCTCAGTGTTTATGCTCTCTCTGCTTTCTAAAATTGTCACTGCAGGCTAGTGACTCATTTTACCAATTCTCATTGGCACACTGGTACACCCATATAATTCCCTTGTATATGGTACTTAGGTACCCAGCGTATTGGGGTTCCAGGAGATCCCTATGGTCTGCAGCATTTCTTTTGCCACCCATAGGGAGCTCTGACAATTCTTACACAGGACTGCCACTGCAGCCTGAGTGAAATAATGTCCACGTTATTTCACAGCCATTTTTCACTGCACATAAGTAACTTATAAGTCACCTATATGTCTAAACTTCACTTGGTGAAGGCTAGGTGCCAAGTTACTTAGGGCCAGATGTAGGAAGCCGTTTGCATGGTGCAAACTGCGAAAATCGCAGTTTGCGACATGTAAAAGGCCTAATGCGATGCACAATAACAAATTGCTAGTCGGTACCGACTCGCAATTTGTGAATGCGACTCGCAAATAGGAAGGGGTGTTCCCTTCCTATTTGCAACTCGCATCGCAATTCAGAATTGCTTTGTGACCGCGAATGCGGTCGCAAAGCAACTCGCAGTTACCACCAGTGTCACACTGGTGGTAACTCGTTCGCAAAAGGGAAGGGGTCCCTTTGTGAATGTTGCCCAGAATGTTTTTTCAGAGCAGGCAGTGGTACAATGGACCACTGCCTACACTGAAAAAACTAAACCAAATGGTTTCGGTATTTTTTTCATTTTGCAACTCGTTTTATTTAAAAAGCAGTCACAGACATGGAGGTCTGCTGAATTCAGCAGGCCACCATCCCTGTGAGTGCAGGGACTCGCTATGGGGTCGCAAAATGCGACCCACCTCATTAATATTGATGAGGTGGGTCTTTGCGATCCCATAGCAAGTCGCAGATGGCGTCTGAGACACAGTTCTGCATCCGAGATTGCGAGTCGGAAATTGCGATACGGACAGACTCGCAACTTCCGAGTCGCAATCTCGGAGTTTGCTACATGTGGCCCTTAGTGTGTGGGCACCCTGGCACTAGCCAAGGTGCCCCCACATCGTTCAGGGCAAAATCCCCTAACTTTGTGAGTGCGGGGACACTATTACACGCGTGCACTACACATCGGTCACTACTTATGTGTGGCGTCACAATGGTAACTCCGAACATGGCCATGTAAAATGTCTAAGATCGTGGAATTGTCCCCCCAATACCATTCCGGTATTGGGGGGACAATTCCATGATTCCCTGGGTCTGTAGCACAGAACCCGGGTACTGCCAAACTGCCTTTCCGGGGTTTCCACTGCAGCTGCTGCTGCTGCCAACCCCTCAGACAGGTTTCTGCCCTCCTGGGGTCTGGGCAGCCCAGTTCCAGGAAGGCAGAACAAAGGATTTCCTCTCTCCCTTTGGATATAGGTGTGAAGGGCTGGGGAGGAGTAGCCTCCCCCAGCCTCTGGAAATGCTTTGATGGGCACAGATGGTGCCCATCACTGCATAAGCCAGTCTACACCAGTTCAGGGATCCCCCAGCCCTGCTCTGGTGCGAAACTGGACAAAGGAAAGGGGAGTGACCACTCTCGTGACCTGCACCTCCCAGGGGAGGTGCCAAGAGCTCCTCCAGTGTGTCCCAGACCTCTGCCATCTTGGATTTAGAGGTGTTGGAGCACAGTGGACTGCTCTGAGTGGCCAGTGGCAGCAGATGACGTCAGAGACCGCCTCATGATAGGTGCTTACCTCTCTTGGTAGCCAAACCTCCTTTCTTGGTAGCCAAACCTCCTTTTCTGGCTATTTAGGCTCTCTCCTCTGCGCTATTCCTCAGATAACGAATGCAAGAGCTCACCAGAGTTCCTCTGCCCTTCCCTCTTCCACTTCTACCTAGGATCGACCGCTGACTGCTCCTGGACGCCTGCAAAACCGCAACAAAGTAGCAAGGTGACTACTAGCAACATTGTAGCGCCTCATCCTGCCGGCTTTCTCAACTGTTTCCTGGTGGTGCATTCTCTGAGGGCTGTCTGCCTTAACCTTGCACTGGAAGCCAAGAAGAAATCTCCTGTGGGTCGACGGAATCTTCCCCCTGCCAACGCAGGTACCTAAATTCTCCATCACCGGTCCTCTGGGTCCCCTCTCATCCTGACGAGCCTGGTCCCTGGAACACAGGAGCTGGGTCCGAGTGTCTCCCACAATCCAGTGGCCCTTCTGTCCAAATTTGGTGGAAGTAAGTCCTTGCATCCCCACGCCAGACAGCAAACCTGTGTACTGCGTGATTTGCTTCTGCTCCGGCTTCTGTGCACTTCTCCAAGGATTCCTTTGTGCACAGGCTAGCCTGGGTCCCCAGCACTCTGGCCTGCAGTGCTCAACCCGCTGAGTTGGACTCCGAAGTCGTGGGACCTTCCTTTTGTGACTCTGAGTTCACAGATCTTCTAAGTGCCTGTTCCAGTACTTCTGCTGGTGCTGCCTGCTTCTGCGGGGGCTCTCTGAGTTGCTGAGTGCCCCCCCACCTCCTCCTCCAAGGGGCGACATCCTGGGCCTTCCTGGTCCCCAGCAGCACCCAAAAAGCTCAATCTCAACTTTTGCAGCTAGCAAGGCTTGTTTGCGGGATTTCTGCCTGGAAACACTTCTGCAACATCCAGCATGCCCTGGGACATCTTCCATCCAAAGGAGAAGTTCCTAGTCCTTTTCGTCGGTGCAGAATCGTCAGTTTCCTCCACCCAGAGGCAGCCCTTTTGTACCTTCATCCGGTGTTTAGTGGGCATCTGCCCCCCCGGAATCTTTCGTGACCCTTGGACTTGGTCCCCTTCCTTTACAGGTCATCAGGTCCAGGAATCCATCTTCAGTGTTTTGCTGGTGCTTGTGGTTCTTGCATAAACCCCTATCACGACTATTGTGTCTTTCTGGGGTAGTAGGGTAACTTTACTCCTACTTTTCAGGGTCTTGGGGTGGGGTATTTTGGACACCCTTACTGTTTTCTCACAGTCCCAGCAACCCTCTACAACCTCCCATAGGTCTAGGGTCCATTTGTGATTAGCATTCCACTTTTGGAGTATATGGTTTGTGTTGCCCCTTGACCTATGTCTACCTATTACATCCTATTGTGATTCTACATTGTTTGCACTACTTTTCTTACTGTTACTTACCTGTTTTGGGTTTGTGTACATATAACTTGTGTATATTACTTACCTCCTAAGTGAGGGTATTCTCTGAGATACTTCTGGCATATTGTCACTAAAATAAAGTACCTTTATTTTTAGTAACTCTGAGTATTGTGTTTTCTTATGATATTGTGCTAAATGATATAAGTGGTATAGTAGGAGCTTTGCATGTCTCCTAGTTCAGCCTAAGTTGCTTTGCCATAGCTACCTTCTATCAGCCTAAGCTGCTTGAAACACTTCTATTCTACAAATAAGGGATAACTGGACCTGGCACAGGGTGTAAGTACCACGAGGTACCCACCATAAGCCAGACCAGCCTCCTACAGCTAGCCCCAGAAAATCACCATTACTATATAGCACCCCTTTCACTGACAAACTCTGATTGCATCAGTAGAAGCCATTAGTCCTTTGTATAATGGAGAGGCCCAGGGATTTACAAGCACTTGTAGAAGGCCCTGGACCTGTTGCCCAAAGGGAAGCTACATCACTACCTCCATGTTGGTCCTGCAAACACAGATGTCTGTGGACGGTTGGTTCTACCCAACCACATGTGATTCCAACATAACTGCAAGTCACTCCATGATGTGTGCCAACAGTCAGGTAACAAATCTTTCCCATTTCACATGTGCGGTGCCACATCAATGGCATGGACATGGACATTGTGTGTACAAACTCTAGTCCTACCTGTCATGTCTCTCATTGCTACTGCAGTTGTACATGCCAAATGACATGCAATGACGGGTGAGGGTATGTTTGAGCCGACAATCAATGGTGACACACTCCTGTCTGTGGCACTACATAAGATGAAGCCCCATCGCATATGTCCAATTCCAAAGACAGGTTGGCATGCAACGATATGTGAAGGAATACAGAAATCTTCCCATGAACACAGGTAGATGAAACATGAAACAGCAGTGTATACATTTTGTTAAAAGAGAATGGGACACATGCTAACATGTCGGCACAAGGAATTTTGGCAACAGTGATGGGCCATAAATCATGTCAATGAACATTCCCCACTTACAAAGGGAAAGTTTTCATCTTTAGCTGCAAGAACAATGTATGCTCTGTCACATGTGTGATGCCACCTTCACATGTCAGACAGCAGTGAGGCACCAGCACTCATCACACATTAAAAACAAGTGGCCTCTGGGCAGCAGATGCCAATTTACTCACTTGAGCAGACACATGGCTGAGGACAGTGATCCATCACTTCTTTTTCTTTGGACTGTAACACTGAGGAGTAGTTGTCTGTTGCATAGAATTTAGACCCACTACAACAACAAACCTTCGGTGACTGATCACTGTACAACGCAATGTGTTGTCCCTGGAGAGCAATTGTTTTGTGGATTGTACTCAGTTGTGTCCTAGGTAGCTGGGCTACTAGGCAAGGCACATCAATATGCACCAAATTACGGCCCATATTTATAATTATTTTGTGCTGCATTTGCGTCATTGTTTGATGAAAAAGCGTCGCAAACTTACAAAATACAATTATATTTTGTAAGTTTGCGCCTCTTTTGCATCAAAAAATGATGCAAATGCAGCACAAAAAATGCATAAATATTGGCCTACTTATCTACACAAACAGTTACTCATCTTGTATGTCACACATGGTCCATCCCCAATCATCAGGAGGAGATGTCAGAACCTAACGCATCAACTTGGCTGTGTGACAGGCAGTAATATGTCCTGTACTTACCCCCTTGTGGCTGCTGTGCTCCCTGCAAACGCCCATCAAGGTCCGGGTATGCCACTGCCAGAATGCCTCAGTCCATTGGGGGGGACATGCTTTGAGGTGTGTCTGCCCACGTTGGGAGGACAACCCCAGCTGAATCTCTGAAATCTTCTGGCCCAGCACCTCAGGTCCTTCCACCTCTTGCAACACTGGGTGCTTTGCCGGCTATGGATCCCCAAGGTCTGCACCTCCTGGGCGATGGATCTCCAAATCTCCTTCTTTTGATGGGTGTTTACCTATATGGATGCAAGAGACAAATCAAGCAAATACAAACACAAGGTTTTGCTCAAATGGTTATGTCACACACATCAGAAACACCAAGCATAAAATGGGCAATTTGTCAACACGCCACAAGTGTGAAGCACATGCCAATAAGTACAGGGACATGACTGCACACATTTGGATTCATCTGCAGAGTAACCCACTACCCTGCTCAAGTTCTACAATGACTAAGGAAGCCTAATGACATCAGGTATTTGATGCTCCAGCAACATGTACTGTGATGTGAGCCACAATGGAACACCACACAACAATGTGGTTTCTGAAGGGTAAACTCCTTAGGCCTGACTGGAAAAACATATTTACGCTATGCAACATTGACTCAATGCATACAGTCCCTACAGGCAACTATCATAGTACAGACTTCACCCTTACACCTGAGTGACAATGAAAGGGCTGGCATGGTGGGTATGGAATGTGTCTTCCTTGTGCATGTGTGGACATGTGGCCTACCAAATGCAGACTCATGTCACTTCAGAGTAGGCTTCACTGGTATGTACCTGTACCACAAAACACTCCTTTAAACATATGTTTCTAATCTACAGAGACAGCATCCAACATACAAAGGTTTGCATTGTACAATTTCTGCTATGTAACCAAGCTACTGAGTCACATGTCATGGCCCCCAAAGGAATCTACACACTGTCTGCACTGTGGATCTGACCTTTGTACAATAAGCCTGTACAAGACAAATATGACTTCCATGAAGGTGACAGCAGAGCTGTGATAGTAAGGGGCCTGTCATGAGACACACATTGACAATGATGCAAAATGCACATATGGGCTAGTTCAGGGATTTACCTCAGTATCCATTCCTAATCCAGTTAATGGACTGAGGCATTCAGGGCAAGTGTTTCCACCATGTGAGCCTCATATTGGCCACCTGATAGGATCTGCAGGTCTACAGGAAGTGGGCACAGTGCCACAGTTGCATAGCCATAGTGGCTCTCCCACAGCCTGGACTATCTCTCATATTGGGAGATACATTTGACAGGCCCTGATCTCTGCAGGCTGAGCATACAGAACCTACATAACACTCACATTTCCATCACTTCCATGCATTACAGTACATCATTTGGCCATCAGCAATGTGGCTTGTGGGGCAACCTGGAGGACACAGTAAGTCATGATATGCCTTCCAGACAACGATTTGGCAAGGCCAGATTTGGGGTGAAAGATCTGTGGCACAATACACATTGCTTGCAATATCCTCAATGACTCAGACAAGATGCATACATGGCTCATGCTGTCATGCACAGACATGTTGTCTACCATTTATAGCCATCATAAACCAAAAAAAGTCTCTGGATGGCAGTAAAGTCTGCTTGCCTAGCTATGTGCTTCTAACACAAGGAGGATCTAGGGCCCCCAAAAAAATCACACATCACAATGAGAATGAGCACAACATATAGTACTGGTCTCCAATACCGGCACTATTTACATCCCATTGGTGCCACATAGACTGCCACAACAGGCACACAAGAAGTCTAACTGGCACACAGGGGCGCTTTGTAGCCTGTGAGGAGGGAAAGGAAGGTGTTGAACAAAGTCAATTATGAGGTACTTGCCTGCTCCTCTGGTGAGCAGTAGAGAGGACACTATAGGGGAAGAACCTTGCTTACAAGCCTCTCCAGCTCCTCTGGAGAGAAAGCAGTGGTCCTTTCACCTGCTGGACGTGGCATGATTGGTCCCGGAGGCGACACACAGCAGCTGAAGTGGTGGAGGTGTTGCTGGCAGCAGTGTCAGGTGTCAAGTGGTTGATTTTGCACAACACGGCGTACACTTATGCCACATACGCGGTCATCACCATGGACGGACATAGCAATTGGGCAGCTACCACCACAGGCAACAATGTCAGCCTATGACTGCGTCTGCGGCTGTGTTTGAAACCACATACCACACAGATGACTTCTGACACCAACCGTGGGCGGCTCCTGATGTCCAGTGGAGTATGCCAGGCATCCACCAATTTTGGCATCTTGAAAGGTTATTTATGGCCCTGTTACATGCATCACAAAAACAAAATATGGGGGTGATTCTCACCCTGGCGGGCGGCGGAGGCCGCCCACCAGAGTTCCCCCCTCCAAAATACCGCTCCGCGGTCGAAAGACCGCTGAGGGTATTTTGGGTTTTGCACTGGGCTGGCGGGCGACCGCCAAAAGGCCGCCCGCCAGCCCAGTGCAAAACACCCTTCCCACGAGGACGCCGGCTCAGAATTGAGCCGGCGGAGTGGGAAGGTGCGACGGGTGCAGTGGCACCCGTCGCGTATTTCAGTGTCTGCAAAGCAGACACTGAAATACAAAGTGAGGCCCTCTTACGGGGGCCCCTGCAGTGCCCATGCCATTGTCATGGGCACTGCAGGGGCCCCCAGGGGCCCCACGACACCCCATACCGCCATCCTGTTCCTGGCGGGCGAACCGCCAGGAACAGGATGGCGGTATGGGGTGTCAGAATCCTCCATGGCGGCGCAGCGAGCTGTGCCGCCATGGAGGATTCATTTGGGCAGCGGAAAACCGGCGGGAGACCGTCGGTTTTCCGCATCTGACCGCGGCCAAACCGCCGCGGTCAGAATGCCCTGCGGGGCACCGCCAGCCTGTTGGCGGTGCTCCCGCCAACCCTGGCCCCGGCGGTCCATGACCGCCGGGGTCAGAATGACCCCCTAAGTCTTTTCAACCTCCTGTCTACCATCCATTGCCAGACCTTCAAACCATGGTGGAATGCCACGTCATCCAGCTTTGCTGCCTGAATATGCAAACAATAGTGGATTTGTGCAATCAGTTGGAGCCAGAACTGATGCCAGCTAACAGTAATCCATACTACATACCACCCATTGTACAAGTCGTGTCAGTATTGCACTTCCTGGAAATAGGGGCCTTCCAACATACAATGGCCTTATCTGGAGGTATGTCCCAACCTATGTTCAGTCTGACGTTGAAAGATTTCCTATCAGCAGTGTTGAAACATATAGACAGCTATGTCATGTTCCCTTTACGTGAGGATTTAAGCAATGTGAAGGCTGACTTCTAAGGTTTTGCCTGCATCCCACATGTGGTGGGGGCCATTGATGGCACACATGTTGGCCTAGTGCCACCATAAGCCATGAAACAAGTCTATTGCAACAGAAAAATGTCCATTCCATCAACGTGCAAGTTGTCTGGCGGATCTCTACCTCTATAATGTGTATGCCTGTTATCCTGGATCAGCCCATGATTCCTTGGTAATGCAGAACAGTGCCATACACCACCTGATGTCACAACTGCAACCAGAGAGAGCCTGGATGGTTGTTAAGTCACATCTGTACTGATTGTGTGTGAGCAATGTCAGGTGCTACAATCATGAAGTGAGTGACTCATTGTTGCACTTCTTAACAGGAGACTTAGCATATCCAACCCGTCCTTGGTTATATTCCGCTATCTGAACAGGACTGGTGGAGCCCTCCTCTACTCACCCGGGAAAGTGTGTAAGATCACTGTTGCATGCTGAGTGCTCCACAACATTGCCCTGCGGAGAAATATCCCGTACATCCCAGAGGAGGGGGAGTCTGCAGTGCCACCGGTGAGAATCCTGAAATGCCAAATGAAGATGACAGTGGTAAAAAGAAGGAGATGACTTGTGAGAAGATCTCATCCACAGCTACTTCTTGTGAGTGTAAATATGTCATGTGATGTATGGACTGTGACTGTAAAATGAACTGTATTTGTGGGAATGTATGGAGTTTAGTGTTTTTGAAACAGTGAGGGAGCTGATACTCCTCAAAAATCAGCCAAAGACTGATTGATAAGATAGCTTTTGACACATCCCCACCTTGATGATGTTACTTTGTTTGTGTCAGTTTCTTTGCAATGTAACTTGTTTTCCAGATGCTTGCTATGTGACTTGTGACATTTTTATGGTTTTAAGCCTATACTCCTTGTTTTGTTCTTTGTACAGGTACCCTCATCATGACATCTTCATGGGGACATTTCAGAGTTGTGACATTGGCAGGTATGTGATGCTGTTCTAACAAACAGAGTGGGCACGGATTGTTCCAGGTAATATAGGTCGCAGAATTTGGGTGCATGAGATCTGTACCAAGACAGTTTGCACAGTGTTTGGGTGGAGGTTCAGAAGTACCCATTGCACTTGTTTTGTGTCCTGTGGTGGGCATGATGCATCTTGTATGTCCTCATGTCGTCATCAAATATGTAGTCCTAGCTTACGACCAAGTCATTGTTCCCTTGCATCGACTAAACACTTTTTGTATGACCTGTATGTAGCTGTAGATGTGTTTCATTGTAGGTCACAGTGCCTGTGACAAAACACTGACATATGTTTGTGTCATATCACCAGATGCATGAGCGTTGGCTTATAAAGGCCCTGTGATCCAGAACTGTTGTACTGCCATCTGTCTGAATCTTGGATTATGTGGTGTTGGATTCCTTTGGTGTGGTATGTGATAAGGCTCAAGCTGGTGACATCAACCACTTCATGTCTGCCTATTCCACAGGACAATGCCCGACAAATCCCTTCCTATCGTGGTCTGGAGGGCTGTATCTGTAAATATGTTCATTTGCTTAGTATGAGACAATCATTTATGATTTACAAGAGTTCAGACATATTGACAGCCTATGTGCTGAACACTGAAATATATTTTTTAGTTTGACCAGACACTTGTATGTAAGTGTTTGTATGGGATGGTTGTAATCCTGAGCTGGAAACTGTTTAGATACAACATAGCCCTTATTAAACAAGTACCTTGTATCATCATTGTATGGCTAACATGATTTGACAGAGCTACATGGCTAAATATCAAAGCAAAATCAGCAGGGGATCAGCTGCTACAGAGGAAGGGGTGTCTGTGACTAGTTGTTCCTCTGGCAGGGTATCCCTTCGTGTGGCTGCTGCCGATGTTGATGGGCCTGTTGTTGATGAGCCAAAGGCAGGAGAAGATTGGTTTTGAAAAGCGCTACTTGGGGTTGTGTGCATGTCCCTCAACACCCCTATTAGGGAGGCCATGTTGGATTTGTGGGCATCCAACTGTTCACGCACATCCGTATGCATGTACCTCTGTAGCTGCTTGATTTCCCAGAGTTCCGTCAACACCTGGCCCATCACTCCTTTGGACTCCTGACAGACCCCCAAGACATGGCTGAAGTGGTCCGGGCCAAGAACAGCCCTAGTGGCCTCACCCCACTGGCCCAGAGCACCCTCCCACGTACCCTAATCCCAAGGGCATCTGCTCTTGCCACAGGGTGACCTCTCCAATTTGTTAATGGACCCTCATTGTCCAAAGTGTTGCGCTGCAACTCAGGATCCAGGATTGAGGGGGCCACAAGATGCTGAAAATTGTAAAAGTTACACAGGTTTTGGGGGGGCAAATGGTTTCCTGTGATGTTGAAGGAACAGGGCTGGGAGGTGATGTTGTGGGCACAGAGAGACTCCCTGTTGCCGTCTGACGAGGTTGCCCAGATGGGCCAGAGCCATCCTCCACGTCCACAAGTCCAGGAGAGTTGGCATCACTCAGGGCTTAATCTAGGGGAGTTGTTAGTTTGCTCTGTGGCCTCAGTATGCATGCCGGCAGATCCACTTGTTGATGAAAAACATACATTGTTACTTGTTGAATTATGACATTTACCTCCAAAGGTTTTGTGTTACAGTAAGCAGAGACCTTGGACAAAGTTAAGTTGTGGGTAATCCAATCATGCCAAGTAATCATGGTATTGGGTGATTTGGCATGACATGTATGAAGAATGGCAACGCAATTTGACACAAGCAGCTGATGAGATGTGCAGATCACTTGCACTTTGGAAGATGGCCTGAAAATGACATTTTCCCACCAGTGCAGCCAACACAGTGGAGAGGCAAGCTATGGCTTTGACCCTTTTGAGGCCTAGTTGAGTGAGATGCAAGCAAACCCAGGACTTTGTTGTATATTTGACTGAAGTCATTGTGTTCACAGTGCTATGTCAATGTGTATGCTGCCAGTACCAATCTGGTGATGCATCTTGAGGCCTTAGGAATACTTGTTGTACACACTTGGTAAAGTGTAATTCCTGTCCTCAATAGTTTCATTTTGGGTTAGCACGTCAAGATGGAGCTAGGTAGTAGACACACACTTTTTTGGATTTGAGCATGATCTGTAGCTTGATCACTACTAGGTGAGTACACTTCAATTGACAGATCATAAATGAGCATATTTGGACAAATGACCACTGGACTGGTGTTTGGAGTTACTGGAACAGAGCCTTTTGTGCTTTGCAGTCAGATCACTCTTGTTACTGAAATAGTTACTCCTGGGAGTTGCACTCAGGTCAATCCATCTACTACACACACTTGACAAATGGTATCCTCCCAGGTGAGTACCCTTCAATTGGGAGTTCACAAACAGGGATAATTAGAGAAGTAACTAGTAGGCTTGTGTTTGGAGTTACTGAAACAGTGCCTCCTAGGAGTTGCAGTCCAGCCACTCCCCCTACTGTACACACTTGGCAGATGTTATACTCACAGGTGAGTACACTTTAATTGAGAGTTTACAAACTAGGGTATTTGGTCAAGTGACCACTGGACTGGTGTCTAGAGTTTCTGGAACAGTGTCTCCTGTGAGTTGTAGTCAGGTCACTCTCCCTAGTCCCCAAAACTTCACATGTATGTAGGCTGCATTTAGGTTTGAGCATAAGTCTACATTTTGGGACATACAATGAATCCTGGAATGTGTTTTTGGGAGATTTCCAAACACCATTCTGACATATGGCATGTGATGGGCCTTGGTAGCTGTGATGTTGGATCCAATTCCACAGACTGACAGTGTTACAATCTCAGATACTCTGGGCATTGAATTGTGTTGAGGTATATTAACAAGAGAGTGGCAACAACTCAGCTGTGAGCATGCATGGCATTGCAGTTTTGTGACATTATTTGTGTGTGGCTTACCAGACTCCCCTCCCCAGTTATTCCTGTCAAGCCCTGAGGATGCAGGATGGCCTCCCAGGGAAAGAGTCTTAACAGGGCAATGGGAGGGCCACTAGTAGTCTTCTTGGCCTCTACCTGCTGCCTGGAGACCATGGAACTGACATTGCCCCTGAGGTCGTTCCACCTCGTCCTAATCTCCTCCTTTGGTCGGAGGGTGGTGTCTACAGCATTCACTCTGTCAACTATCCTGTCCCATATTTTCATTTCCTTGCAGAGAGGAGTGTGCTGCACTTGGGCTCCTAACATTTGTGGCTCTACTATAATGATTTCATCCACCATGACTCTCAACTCATCCTCTGAAAATCATGGGTTTTTGGCCCATGACATGCCTTTAAATTAAAGAGGGTGACAGCTACTAACTGAACAAGACAAGTGAATATGGGGGAAAAAAAGACGATTGCGTAAATGGTGTAAAATGGGATGGGGGGAAAAGGGCTGCCTTATGAACAAAAAAGGACGAAATGATGTGTGATTTGCCTTGCTATGCTGCAGCGGAAATGCAAAAGATTGTGGTCTGTGAAGGGGTGTATTTTATAGCTTCCTTTGCAGGTGCATCCACTTAGCCAATGTGCATCAGCTGTGTTGTTTTTTAATTAATCAGAGAGCACTTGTCTGTTACTTTACTGAATCCAGACTGCGGAGGTCGACCACCACTGGCTGACTTCTGCGGGAACTGTGTGTTTGTAATAGGTTTAGTGTTTTGCTGCTGCAATGATTGCACTGGAGGTCAGACCACCTAAATCCAAGCTGCTGTGCTGCTGGCAGTCTGTCTTTTTTGCTTGGCGGATGGTGGTTCTGCCTGTATGAATCATAATATGGTGGTCTGGAAACCACAAGCGCAGTGATCTTTTTGGGACTGCCAACATGGCGGTTTGGTGGCCTGACCGCCAAACATGTAATCAGGCCCTAAATCTTAGTATAGCAGTTAGAAACACAATAACTCCAACTGGGGCTACCACAACGTCTTGACAGAATCATTTGCAACAGTCCCATGCCACTTGCGTGGGACTGTGGCTGGTCATGGAGTTGCATGGAACCCAGGCACAGTACCTTGGAAAACGAGGAAACAAAAACTTTGCATAGAGTCACTGAGGTGAGGCATCACTGGAGTCAGTGCGGTGTTGGTTCCTTACTGTTATCATGGAAGGAAGGCGTTGGTTCCTTACTTCTAAGCAGGGGAGTTGAGGCATCGGTTCCTTACGGTTGCAGGGTATGTGAGGTGGCATCAGTTGCAAGGCATCGCTTCCTTTCGACAAGGTGGGGTCGATGAATCCAGCAGGTCAAGATACGAGGCGTCGACTTCATGGTGTCGCAATCACATGATGGGGCCAATACTACTGCAGTGGAATCGGAGTTGAGTGTTACAGGTGCCAGTGACACTGCCCTCAGGACTTATCGTTGCCCTCAGTGGGGACCATAGCTCAGGTCTCGGCAGCTGAGTGGAGTCAGACAGAGGCACCTGTTCCGAAGTAGCTCTGGAGTCAATGTACATGATTTCATCTTGGTTGCATCAGAACTCACTGCCAAGGGTCCAGGAACTGGCTTTGGCACCATTTAGCAAGTCATGACTCTCAGCAAGAGAGACAAGGTGCTGGCAGATGAAGTCTTTGATATCCCTGAGACTTCTTAAAAGGAGGAAAGCTCAGTCCAAGCCCCTAGAGATTCTTTGGAAGCAGGATGTAGAAAGCAAAGTCCAGTTCTTTCAATCCCAGGACAGAAGCAGAAAGCAGTGGGCCAGCACAGCAAAGCAACAGGTACAGTGGCAGTCCCTGCTACAGCATCCAGCTCTTCTTCCTGGTAGAATGTCCTCAGTCCAGAAGGATTCTAAATTTGTGGTGTCAGAGGTCCATTCCTCTTATCCATTTCTGCATTTGAAGTAGGAACACTTCAGAGAGAAGTGTGTGTAGTGCACAAGACCATGCCTTTCTTGCCCTGGCTCCAGACACACTTCAGGGAGTTGGAGACTGTTTGTTTAAGGACAGGCACAGCCCTGTTCAGGTGCATGTGTCAGCTCCTCCCACCATTCTAGCTGAGGAAGACCCATCAGGATATGCATGGCACACCTGTGATCCCTTTATATGACTGTTTAGGGTGAATTCACAAACAGCTCAACTGTCATCTTGGCCCAGACATGTATTCCACAGCCAGAGACAAAGAATGGTCAAGCAATAAAATGCTCACTTTCTAAAAGTGGCATTTTAAAACCTACAGTTTGAAAACCGACCACACCAAAATATGCATTTTTTAAATTATGAGTTCAGAGACCCCAAACTCCACATCTCTATCTGCTCCAAAGGGGAAATGACAGCTAAAAGATATTTCAAAGCAATCCCCATGTTACCCTATGGGAGAGATAGGCCTTACAATAGTGAAAAACGATTTTAGCAGTCTTTCATTTTCAGGACATGTAAAATACACCAGTATATGTCCTACCTTTTAAATACACTGCACCTTGCCCATGGGGCTGCCTTAGGCCTACCTTTGGGGTGCCTTACATGTAATAAAAGGGAAGGTTTGGGCCTGGCAAGTGGGTGCACTTGCCAGATTGAAATGGCAGTTTAAAACTACCCACCCAGACACCGCAGTAGCAGGTCTGTAACATGTTTACAGTGCTGCTCATGTGGGTGGCACAATCAGTGCTGCAGGCCCAAAAGTAGCATTTGATTTACAGGTCCTGGGCATACATGTTGCACTATGCTAGAGACTTACTGGTAAAACAAATATGCCAATCATGGATAAATCAATCATCAGTTCAATTTAGACAGAGAGTACTTGCACTTTAGCACTGGTCAGCAGTGGTAAAGTGCTCAGAGTCCGAAAGCCGGCAAAAACTAAATGTAGCACATAGTCGAAAACATATTTTTATTTTAGTTAATTAATTTTTCTTCATATCATATCCTTTGAGAATATGTAAAATTAATTTCAATGTGTAATGTTAATTTTAAAGCAAATCAACTTCGATTCAAGGCAAGTCATATTTATATAAACAGTGGTCATTTTAATTTACACATGGCTTGTGTTAATTTAGATGTGTGCTTTATTCATTTCAAAGCATGCTATATTTATTTCACATAGTTTCATATCCATTTCAATAAGTGTCAGATTAATTTTAATGAATTTCATATTCATTTTGATATGGGTCATATCAAGTTCATCAGATGTCATTCATTTGAGAGTGGTTCATATTAATCTTAACATGTGTCATATTGTTTTTAATGAATGGCATATTCGTGTCAATGGATGTCATATTCATCTTAACACCTGACGTTATAATTTTAACATGGGTCATATCCATTTCAACATAGGTTAAATTAATTTCAATACATGTAATATTCCTGTCGATGTGTATCATATTGACTTCAAAGCATAACATTCATTTTGACAAGTTTCATTGAAATTTCAGCATTGGTCATATTCAGTTAAGGGCATGTTAAATTAATTTCAAAGGAGCTCATATTCATTTCAGTGCATGTCATATTCATTTTAGCATGTTTCATATTCCTTTCAATAGATTTCTCATTCATATTAACGTATGGTATTGATTTTAACATGACTCACACCAATTGCAACACATATCGTAATCATATCAATGTGTATCATATTACTTTCAATGCAAACCATATTAATTTTTTTCTAAATATAATGTTCATTGCACATTATATTCCTTTCAGAATAATGCATTTTCATTTCAGTACCTTATATTCATTTCAATCTGTCATATTTATTCCAATGTGTGTCATATTCCCTTTGGCATGTGTCAGTCATTTCAAGAAATGCCTCATTGTTTTTTATGAATATTATATGTGCTTCAGTGATTGCTTTATTATTTACAGTGAGGACCATATTTATTTCAGTTTGATTGATATATATTTCAGTGTATCTCCTAATCAATTCTGAGTGTGAATAATTCATAATAATCACTAAGTAGCACATTCACTTTGCTTGGTTTCATATTTGTTTTGGTTCAAGTCAGATTCACTCTGCCAGGTATCATATTTATTTTGACACATAGTACATTAATTCTAGTGTGTGTCATATTCATTTTGCAGCACGCTATGCATTTCAGGCTGTATCCTTTATAGGGTGCTGTGATTTTAACATGAACGGCTTCCCATAGCACTGCTAGATGGAACTGATAATACCTTACGCAGACATGCATTTTCTATCAGTTGTAACTTTGTGGCTCATAAGTGGCCCTGACTCCAGCCCCATAGGTTGTCAAGGAGAGGCAATTGGCACAATCAATGGTACACTTTTCCTTCAAGGGCTTCATCCCCAGTTTATGTGAGAAGGCAGAAAGTGCACTCATAGCTATCACGAAGTGGGCATTTCTCAGATTAATCAGGTGCTTCCTTGCACATGCAACATCAAAAAGCACGCCTAAGCAGGAGAGAGTATAGCTCTGTTTTTAGGGCGGGTTCTCAATACTAAAATGACAAGTGGGCAGTTGCTTGTTCCGGAGGATCATAACAAATGATTTACATACATTTATTTGTAGATCCAATTCGCACATAGATGAAAAAAATATATTGAGTAGAGTCTGAAAAGCTCTCGAGGTGCGGGCCATCAGCGCCGCATCATCGGCATAAAGAAGAGGGAGGACATGGAGGTGCGGAATCTCAGGCATATCCCTATACTTCTCCACCAAGACTCTCTACATTACTGATATGAATCGTGAAAAGTAAGGCACCAAGACACAACCCTGCCCCACATTACTGGCTATCCGAACCTCATCAGCACACTCCCCATTAATTCTGTCCTTCACCCTTGCTGTGATCCAAGTATAGGCATTTCTAAGAAAATTAAGGATGCTTTCATCCACCCCATGTGCTCTATTAACCCCTTCGCTGACAGGCCTTTCCCCCCTCAGGTGGCAAGCCCTTTTTTGGCTCTTTGGGGCAGTTCGCGCTTAGGCCCTCATAACTTTTTGTCCACATTAGCTTCCCATGCCAACTTTGCGTCCTTTTTTTCAAACATCCTAGGGATTCTAGAGGTACCCAGGCTTTGTGGGTTCCCCTGAAGGAGACCAAGAAATTAGCCAAAATACAGCGAAACTTTATATTTTTTCAAAGAAATGGGAAAAAGGGCTGCAGAAGAAGGCTTGTGTTTTTTTTCCATGCAAATGGCATCAACAGAGGGTTTCTGGTGGTAAAATCACCAGCTTTCAGGAACAGGCAGACTTAAATTAGAAAACCCCATTTTGTAACACAATTTTGGCATTTTACTGGGACACACCCCATTTTTACTATTTTTCGTGCTTTAAGCCTCCTTCCAGTTAGGGACAGAAATGGGTGTGAAACCAATGCTGGAGCCCAGAAAGCTAAACATTTCTGGAAAGTAGACAAAATTCTGAATTTAGCAAAGGGTAATTTGTGTAAATCTTACAAAGATTTCCTTCTAAAAAAAACAGCTGAAATAAAAAATTCTTTTTAAATTGATGTGAAAAAACAGCCATTTTTCTCAATATTTTACTCTGTAACTTTTTCCTGCAATGTCAGATTTTTTAAAGTACTATGGGGGTCATTCTGACCTCGGCGGTAAAAGGCGCCTACCGCCGGTCAGAAATCCTCCATAATCCCGCCGCGGTCGCGGAAACCCGCCACGGTCATTCTGACCCGCAGAAGGCAAACCTCCGAAAATCCGACCGCCACAACAGACCGCCAGACCAGCGGTCGGCGGAAAGGTGGAGGTGACCAAACCTCCACCGCCACGCCAACAGAAATACGCCCATCCCATTACGACCCACGAATCCACGCGGCGGTCATTCAAACGCGGTATTCCATTGGCGGGACACACCGGCGCGGTCAGAATACCCACCAACGAACAAAACTCACCCACATTGGTCGATTTGAATCCCACACACCTGATACACATACACACACCACTCCCACACACACAATACAATATAAAACACCCACCCACATCACCCACAAACCCCTACGCTTACAAAATCGTAAAGAAGGCAAGAGAGAGACACCAGGATCCAAAACATAACAGCCACAGCCACTCAACACCATCACCCACACACTATCCACACACAAAACAACACACACCACCACACTCAACTCACTTAAATACACATACTCCACCCCACACATCATACACACCACCCCATGGCACCCCAAAGACAACCCCGCTTCACAGACGAAGAACTCAGGGTTATGGTGGAGGAAATCGTTCGTGTAGAGCCCCAGCTGTTCGGCACACAGGTCCAATACACCAGCATTGCCCGGAGGACGGAGCTATGGCAGAGGATTGTCGACAGGGTGAACGCAGTGGGACAGCACCCCAGAAATCGGGAAGACATCAGGAAGCGATGGAACGACCTACGGGGGAAGGTGCGTTCCATGGTATCCAGGCACAACATCGCCGTGCAGAAGACTGGCGGAGGACCCCCACCTCAACCCCCACAATTCACATCATGGGAGGAGGAAGTCTTGAACATCCTGCATCCTGACGGCCTCGCAGGAGTCGGCGGAGGAATGGATACTGGTAAGTTGAAGCTTCAATACTGCTTCCCCCCCACCTGCATGCCAAATCAGACCCCAACCCTCACCCCCATCCTCGAACCCCACCCTCACCCCCACCCCCATCCTCACCCCCACCCTCACCCCCACCACCATCCTCACCCCCACCACCATCCTCACCCCCACCCCCAGCACACCTATTCCCCGCCAATGTCTCACCATCACAACCCACACATCCCAAAACCTAGGCCTGCATGCGTCCACTAAGCATGGACACCCATCACCAAAGCATGCCCAATGCATATACACATCCCCCCCACAAGCCACCCTCACCAAAGCCCCCACACACGAATGCCAGCACTTGGGGACACGGGAACCCACAGATACACCCATATGCCACACATTGAAACTATAACCATACCTCTATACCCCTGCAGGACCCGACCGTCAACACACCGCGGCGGAGGGGCCAGAATTATCCACACCCCCCACCCAAGAGGCCGTCAGCGATGACAGCAGCTCTGTCGATCTGGACACCGATGACCAGCCCGGACCATCGGGGACCTCTGGACAGTCGGTTCCCCTCACACAGGCACAGGCCACTATAGACCCTAACCCCTCTGGGAACACCAGCACAGCTCCCACCCAGCGGGCCCATGCCTCTGTCTCCAGGGCGCGTCAATCTGCGGTGTGTCTACCACTACAGGGCACCCAGGATAACCCACCACCCCAACAACAACAGGGACCTGGGGGCAGTGGTAGTGGGCACACCGGCCAGGGGGCAGAGGCCCAGGGAAACAGGCCAACTCGGCGGGCAGCTGTGCGACAGGGGGGGGAGGAGAGGCCCAGGGAACCCACTCTCCACGAGGTCCTCACCACCATCATGGGAGCATACAACCGCTCCCAGGAGACGATGGCGACGGTACTGGCCCGGTTCCAGGAGATCCAGGTGCTGCAGGAGGAACACTATCGGGGGTACAGGGAGGACATCCGAGCCATCAACACCACCCTGGTTACCATGGTAGGGCTGCTGCAGGACCTCGTAAACAGCAGGGCGGACACTGAACAACACCCAAGGGCCCCTGCCACTAGCCGGGACCAAGAACAGCCATCCACCTCCGCCGGCGCTAGTGGACAGGAGGCCCCCGCACAGCAGCAGCCCACCAGACCCCCACCTCCTGCAGGAGAAGAACCACCCCGCAAGAGGGCCCTGAGATCTCGCAAGACAGAGTAGGATGTCAAGACCCCCGCCAGCAATGGATACCACCTGATGTCATCCCACTGTCCCACATTGTCACCCTGTCCATCCTCGAACTGGCCATGCTCCATCTCTCCACAGGCCTCTGGACAATGCACCTGTGTGACTGTTACTCTGGACTCTGCCATGGACATTCCTTCACCATAGCCCCCACCCACTTGAAACCACCCATCCCATTTTGAGCACTTCAATAAACACCTATTTTGCACCAAAATATCAGGAGTCTGGCTGTGATTTCAATAGATTGTAATTGACATGACAGTGCAAATATGTCCTTGTACATGGTGAAGTCAACAAACAGCTGCCACAAAGCTGTAGTCCATGGGGAAACGAAGCACAGGACTCGTAGTGGGGACCCCAGATCTGAAATAGGGAGGGAAAAGCCAAAACTCAGTCATCATACACTGGGGCAAATAGACAGGCAGCAGAGATGCTGCAGAGTAGTTAACTTTTACTAAATTATCTTTGAAATGTTACCTGTGTCCTATTGGAAGTACTGTTCAATGATTCTGTCCCTGTTGTCTGTTTCAGCCCCGTCGTCTTCCTCCTCGTCACTCTCCTCAGGTTCCACCGCTGCCACAACACCACCGTCTCGACCATCCTCCTGCAGGAAAGGCACCTGGCGGCGCAAAGCCAGGTTGTGAAGCATGCAGCAGGCCACGATGATGTGACACACCTTCTTAGGTGAGTACATTAGGGATCCCCCGGTCATATGCAGGCAGCGAAACCTGGCCTTTAGGAGGCCAAAGGTGCGTTCGATCACCCTCCTAGTACGCCCATGGGCCTCATTGTACCGTTCCTCTGCCCTGGTCCGGGGATTCCTTACTGGGGTCAGTAGCCACGACAGGTTGGGGTACCCAGAGTCCCCCACTAGCCATACACGGTGTCTCTGTAGCTGTTCCATCACGTAAGGGATGCTGCTATTCCGCATGATGTAGGCGTCATGCACTGACCCTGGGAATTTGGCATTTACATGCGAGATGTACTGGTCAGCCAAACACACCACCTGGATGTTCATTGAATGGTAACTTTTTCTGTTCCTGTACACCTGCTCCCTGTCTCTTGGGGGAACCAAAGCCACATGGGTCCCATCAATGGCACCAATTACGTTGGGAATATGTCCAAGGGCGTAGAAATCACCCTTCACTGTAGCCAGTTCGCCCACCTCAGGGAAAATGATGTAGTTCCTCACGGATTTCATCAGGGCAGACAACACTCTGGATAACACCTTTGAAAACATGGGCTGAGACATCCCAGAAGCAATTCCCACTGTTGTCTGAAATGACCCACTTGCCAAGAAATGGAGTACTGACATGACCTGCACCAGAGGGGGAATCCCTGTGGGTTGGCGGATGGGGGACATCAGGTCGGGCTCCAGCCGGGCACACAGTTCATGGATAGTGGCACGGTTAAGACGGTAGGTCAGGATAATGTGGCGTTCTTCCATTGTCGACAGGTCCACCAGCGGTCGGTACACGGGAGGATTCATCCGTCTCCTCGCCCAACCCAGCGGACGGTGCCTAGGAAGGACAACATGGAGCACACAGTCAGGCAACCCACAGGTACGTACTCACAGCTAGCACAGTATACGATTCTCTATGCAGTGAATGGCGTGTATGAGTGGCTATGCAAGGCCTAGGCCTGTGTGACGCAGTTGAAATTGAGCCATGTGGGCCCTGGAAATGGCGGCTGCCTGACCTGTGAAGTGTGACAATGGGATGTGAGGTCAATGCGCTGGCGTGGCACACCGCGGCGGGCGGCGGGCCAAGACCGCGGCGCGAAGCCGCATTGGTTAACATTGAAGCCTATGGGTTTCAGGAGCCAATGGCGAAGGGCGCCGGCGGTGGCGGGACGCACCGCCGCGGTACGCACCGCCGCGGACGTGACCGCCATTTTCTATCTACTTATCCACTTGCGACTTGAACTTTCACAGGAGAGGACCTATACTGCAAGTGTTGCTGTGACCTCGGTCTGGAAGGGACAATGGCTGCTGCGACTGGGGAAAGGGCCCCTGCCTTCACTGGCGAGGAGTTGGAGAAACTTGTGGATGGGGTCCTCCCCCAGTATGCGCTACTCTACGGTCCTCCAGACCAACAAGTGAGTGTAATTCTATCTGGATTTGGGGCCACTGGCTGGCTTGGGGGCCTGGCGGGGATGGGGTGCATGTTGGGCCTGGCGGGGGCCTGGCGGGGATGGGGGGCATGTTGGGGCTGGCGGGGGGCCTGGCGGGGATGGGGTGCATGTTGGGCATGGCGGGGGGCCTGGCGGGGGGCCTGGCGGGGATGGGGTGCATGTTGGGCATGGCGGGGGGCCTGGCGGGGGCCTGGCGGGGATGGGGTGCATGTTGGGCATGGCGGGGGGCCTGGCGGGGGGCCTGGCGGGGATGGGGTGCATGTTGGGCATGGCGGGGGGCCTGGCGGGGGCCTGGCGGGGATGGGGTGCATGTTGGGCATGGCGGGGGGCCTGGCGGGGGCCTGGCGGGGATGGGGTGCATGTTGGGCATGGTGGGGGGCCTGGCGGGGGCCTGGCGGGGATGGGGTGCATGTTGGGCATGGCGGGGGGCCTGGCGGGGGCCTGGCGGGGATGGGGGGCATGTTGGGCATGGTGGGGGGCCTGGCGGGGGGCCTGGCGGGGATGGGGTGCATGTTGGGCCTGGCGGGGGGCCTGGCGGGGATGGGGGGCATGTTGGGCATGGCGGGGGGCCTGGCGGGGGGCCTGGCGGGGATGGGGGGCGTTGGGCCACTGGAAAGGAAAATGCTGAGTAACTTGAACGTGGTATTTCTCCCTCCCTGTACGTGTCACATAGGTCCGCGCCCATGAGAAGATTGGGATTTGGCGTGCCATCGCCAAGGAAGTCCGGGGCCTGGGGGTCCACCATCGACGGGGCACCCACTGCCGCAAGAGGTGGGAGGACATCCGCCGCGGGACAAAGAAGACCGCCGAGTCTCTGCTGGGGATGGCCTCCCAACGTAGGCGGGGTGCCTGCCGTCAACTGAGCCCCCTGATGTTCCGGATCCTGGCGGTGGCCTACCCTGATTTGGATGGGCGCGTGAGGGCAGCACAGCAGACACAAGGGGGTGAGTAGAAGCATCATCTACTCTGTTGTCGTGCAGTGGAGGTGTCTGGGTGGGGGAGGAGGGCTGTGGGTCCCCCTAGGCCAGGGCGATATCTGTAGGCTGGGCACCCCCGTAAGCCCCTGTGTCCCCAGCCACCACCCTCAGTAGTGTGTCAGTACAGCCATCCCTGGGCCGTGTCATCCATGGGTGCAGTTGACAACTCTAGGCGTGTAGGGCATGTTCCACGGAATGCGTAGCGGACCACAAGTGCGCAACGTAGTGCAGGGGGCATCTGTGTCTGTCATGTCCGCTAACTGTACCGGAGATCCATGTACTCAATATCCCTTTATTTCTCTCTCCCCCCCCCTTTTTGTTTGTCTTTCTGTGCTTGTGTGCATCAGCATCATCAGGCGGAGGAGAAGTGGCATCGGGGCAGGAGGGAGCTGCATCTCACATGGCCCAGGAGGGCCATGCCACAGAGTCAGACTGGACCAGTGAGACGGAGGGCGAGGGGAGCTCCACGACGGGGACGACTGTAGCCTGCAGCGACACGGACACGTCCTCGGAAGGGGGCTCCCTTGCGGGGGTGGCACCATCCGTGCCCCCCGCCATTACAGGTACAGCCGCCACCCAGCGCACCATCTCCGCCCTCCCAGCAGCCCCTCCGCGTTCGCCCCGTGCCCGCTCTGCCAGGAAGCCGGGCATCTCCTTCGCCCCAGGCACCTCAGGCCCTGCCCCTGTTACCCCCGCTGCCCTCAGTGAGGAGGTCATTGACCTCCTCCGAACGCTCATTGTTGGGCAGACTACCCTTTTGAATGCCATCCAGGGGGTGGAGAGGGAGGTTCATCGCAGCAATGCGTACCTGGAGGGCATTCATTCGGGTCAGGCTGCCCATCAGCGATCGTTCCAGGCTCTGGCCTCAGCACTGACGGCAGCCATTGTCCCTGTCTCCTGCCTGCCTCTACTAACTCCCTCCTCCCAGTCTCCTGTTCCTCTGCCTGTCCCACCCACACCATCAGACCAGCCTGCACACACCTCAACACCCAAGAGAAGCTCATCCAAACATAAGCACCACAGATCACCCAGACATTCACACACGCAACATTCCGATGCAGACATGCCAACAGTCACTACCACCTCTGTGACCCCCACCTCCTCGTCTCCCTCCTCCCTCCCTGTGACGTCTACACTCACACCTCCATTCACCTCACCATCAGCCAGTGTTTCCATCACCAGCACACCCTCCACTCCAGTCCGCACACGTGCAGTCACCACCCCCACTGCCATTTACACGTCCCCTGTGTCCTCTCCCACTGTGTCTGTCACCCCCTCTTCCACACCACACAAACGCAGCCACCCACCCACCCAACAGCCATCCACCTCACGACAGCCTATCCCTCCTGCACCTGCACCCAAAGACAGCAAACGTGACTCACCTACAACCACATCCTCTCCCTCCACTCCCATTCCCACTGTACCTACCACTCTCCATTGTCCCAAGAAGCTCTTCCTCGCCACTACTAACTTCTTTCCTGACCCTGAGCCCCCCCCTCCTTCTCGTCGGGGTAAGAAGAGCACCTCAGCCACCACCAGCCCTGCAGCCCCCTTGACAAGGGTGCAGGGGTATTGGAGCCCGCCAGCCCGCATGTCTGGATCTTCACCCAGCAGCAAGGGGACAGCCAGCCCACCCCCTGGGAAGAGGAGCAGAAGGCGGAAGGGGCGCCGCAGGAGCCCGCCTTCTACATCCCCCCCGGACACCACCCAGAGACAGTCACCAGCCACAGCTCCAAAGGGAGGCAAGGGCCACAGGCCGACGACTAAGGAGGGCAAGGGCAGCAAGTTGGAGAGGTCAGGCAGCAGGCCTGCTGCCCAGGAGGAGCCCACAACCCCCATAGCCGCTGCCCCGGGAGAGCCCACCACCCCCATAGCCGCTGCCCAGGGAGGACCCAGCCCAGCTGGCCAGGAGGGCCCCACCACCCACAGCCCAGGTGGGCAGTGAAGGAGCACCATCCCCGCTGCCCAGGAGGGCACCACCATGCAATTAGCAGTTGGCCATAGACCGTCCGCCGTCTCAAGAACCGCTGAACTGGGCCCCGCCGTCTCAAGAACCGCTGAACTGGGCCCCGCCGTCTCAAGAACCGCTGAACTGGGCCCCGCCGTCTCAAGAACCGCTGACCTGGGCCCTTCAAGGCAAGAACCGCTGAACTGGGCCCTTCAAGGCAAGAACCGCTGAACTGGGCCCCGCCGTCTCAAGAACCGCTGAACTGGGCCCTTCAAGGCAAGAACCGCTGAACTGGGCCCCGCCGTCTCAAGAACCGCTGACCTGGGCCCTTCAAGGCAAGAACCGCTGAACTGGGCCCTTCAAGGCAAGAACCGCTGAACTGGGCCCCGCCGTCTCAAGAACCGCTGACCTGGGCCCTTCAAGGCAAGAACCGCTGAACTGGGCCCCGCCATCTCAAGAACCGCTGACCTGGGCCCTTCAAGGCAAGAACCGCTGACCTGGGCCCTTCAAGGCAAGAACCGCTGAACTGGGCCCCGCCGTCTCAAGAACCGCTGAACTGGGCCCTTCAAGGCAAGAACCGCTGAACTGGGCCCCGCCGTCTCAAGAACCGCTGAACTGGGCCCTTCAAGGCAAGAACCGCTGAACTGGGCCCCGCCGTCTCAAGAACCGCTGAACTGGGCCCTTCAAGGCAAGAACCGCTGAACTGGGCCCTTCAAGGCAAGAACCGCTGAACTGGGCCCCGCCGTCTCAAGAACCGCTGAACTGGGCCCTTCAAGGCAAGAACCGCTGAACTGGGCCCCGCCGTCTCAAGAACCGCTGACCTGGGCCCTTCAAGGCAAGAACCGCTGAACTGGGCCCTTCAAGGCAAGAACCGCTGAACTGGGCCCCGCCGTCTCAAGAACCGCTGAACTGGGCCCTTCAAGGCAAGAACCGCTGAACTGGGCCCCGCCGTCTCAAGAACCGCTGGACTGGGCCCTTCAAGGCAAGAACCGCTGGCCCTTTGGCAGACGTGGCAGGGCAGGATCTATCTTGCGCAGGGCTGCAGGATGTCCTCTGGCCAACTTGCCTCCTCCAGTGGCAGTGGGGTCTGTTATGGACTGTTTGGACTGTGGCTTTGCTCTCCCCAGGATGGCCCAGTGGGCAGGCCACCCACTGTATGGACTGTATGGACTGTGGCTTTGCTCTCCCCAGGATGGCCCAGTGGGCAGGCCACCCACTGTATGGACTGTATGGACTGTGGCTTTGCTCTCCCCAGGATGGCCCAGTGGGCAGGCCACCCACTGTATGGACTGTATGGACTGTGGCTTTGCTCTCCCCAGGATGGCCCAGTGGGCAGGCCACCCACTGTATGGACTGTTTGGACTGTGGCTTTGCTCTCCACAGGATGGCCCAGTGGGCAGGCCACCCACTGTATGGACTGTATGGACTGTGGCTTTGCTCTCCCCAGGATGGCCCAGTGGGCAGGCCACCCACTGTATGGACTGTTTGGACTGTGGCTTTGCTCTCCCCAGGATGGCCCAGTGGGCAGGCCACCCACTGTATGGACTGTATGGACTGTGGCTTTGCTCTCCCCAGGATGGCCCAGTGGGCAGGCCACCCACTGTATGGACTGTTTGGACTGTGGCTTTGCTCTCCACAGGATGGCCCAGTGGGCAGGCCACCCACTGTATGGACTGTATGGACTGTGGCTTTGCTCTCCCCAGGATGGCCCAGTGGTCATGGAGTCCCCTCGTGGATCTGGCGTCGTGTACTCAAGTGGCTGAGGTGCCCCCCCTTCCCTTCCCCCTGAGGTGCCTGTCCTATTTTCTTTCTGATGCCCCTGCAGTGTTCTCTCCGTGGAGTTCTTGTCGTGGGACTGGGCCTTGCCCCTTTGCACAGGACCCCTGTGATCCACGGACAGTGGTTGGACTACATTTAGTAGCTGTATATATTTTGTACATAGTTTATTTCAATATATCTGCCCGTTTCTGATCTCTTCTTTTGGTCTTTGCATTATTTCGGAGGGGGGTGGTTTGTGGGTTGTGACAGTGATCTGTGGGAATGCATTGATGTGTGTGTTGTAGTGGGTGTGGGTGGGTGGGTGTGTGCCGGTAATCTTTTCCCTCCCCTGTGTCGTAGGTGCAGTACTCACCGATGTCTTCCGCGCCGCCGGGCGTGCTCCTGGTATATGAGGAGGAATAGGAGTGCGGGGATGACCTGCAACTCTGGCTCCATACTGCCGGAATCTCCCGTGGAGTGCGTAGAGGTGAGCGTTTTCCCGTTCGTAGTCTGTTTCCGCCGTGTTCTTATCGGCGGTGCTCCCGCCCCGGAAAAGGTGGCAGATTGGTGGGTCGTAATAGGGTGGGCGGTACTTTGTCTGCCGCCGGACTGTTGGCGGGAACCGCCGCGCTGTTTGTTTGTACCGCTGTGGCGGTCGGAGTGTTAAGTTGGCGGGCTGTGTTGGCGGTTCCCGCCAGGGTCAGAATGCCATTTTTAATACCGCCGGTCTGTTCGCGGTCCGACCGCCGCCTCTCCGCCGACCGCCAGGGTCAGAATGAGGGCCTATATTGCTACGTCTGCTGGACTCTTCTGGTTGTGGGGATGTATAGGGCTTGTAGGGTCATCAAGAACCCTAGGTACCCAGAGCCAATAAATGAGCTGCACCTTGCAATTGGTTTTCATTCTATACCGGGTATACAGCAATTCATTTTCTGAAATATAAAGAGTGAAAAATAAGTATCAAGAAAATCTTTGTATTTCTAAAATGGACACAAGGTAAGGTGTTGCGAAGCAGTGGCTATTTGCACATCTCTGAATTCTGGGGTGCCCATACTAGCATGTGAATTACAGGGCATTTCTCAAATAGAAGTCTTTTTTACACACTGTCTTACATTTGGACGGAAAAAATGTAGAGAAAGAAAAGGGGCAATAACATTTGTTTTGCTATTCTGTGTTTCCTCCAAGACTCCTGATAAAAATGGTACCTCCCTTGCGTGGGTAGGCCTAATGCTCGCGACAGAAAACGCAAAATGGACACATAACATTTTCACATTGAAATCTGTTGTGTTTTTTGCAAAGTGCCTAGCTGTACATTTTGGCCTCTAGTTCAGCCGGCGCCTAGGAAAACCTACCAAACCTGTGCATTTTTTTAAACTAGATGCCTAGGGGAATCGAGGATGGGTAACTTGTGGGGCTTTCACCAGGTTCTGTTACCCAGAAACCTTTGCAAACCTCAAAATCTGGCTAAAAACACTTTGTTCTCACATTTTGGTGACAGAAAGTTCTGTAATCTGAGAGGAGCCACAAATATCCTTCCACCCAGCATTTCCCCATGTCTCCTGATAAAAATGGTATCTCACTTGTGTGGGTAGGCCTAGCACCCATGACAGGAAATGCCCTAAAACACAACATAGACACATCACATTTTCCCAAACGAAAACAGACATGTTGTTTGCAAAGTACCCAGCTGTGGATTTTGGCCTCTAGCTCAGCCGGTACCTAGGGAAAGCTATCAAACCTGCACATTTTTTAAAACTAGACACCTAGGGGAATCCAAGATGGGGTGACTTGTGGGGCTCTCACCAGGTTCTGTTATCCAGAATCCTTTGCAAAGCTCAATCTTTGGCCAAAAAAAACACCTTTTCCTCATATTTAAGTGACAGAAAGTTCTGGAATCTGAGAGGAGCCACAAATTTCCTTCCACCCAGCATTCCACAAAGTCTCCTGATGAAAATGGTACCTCACTTGTATGGGTAGGCCTAGTGCCGGCGAAAGGAAATGCCCCAAAACACTATATGGACACATCAAAATTATCAAATACCAAACTACCTGTTTTTGTGGGGGGGGACTTGTGTTTTTGGTCCTGGGCTTAGCAGCCATATAGGAAAACCTACCTAACCCAAACATTTCTGAAAACGTGACACCCGAGGGAATCCAGGAAGGTGTGACTTGCGTGGATCCCTCAATGTTTTCTTACCAAGAATCCTCATCAAACCTCAAATTAAGCTAAAAAATAAAAAATATCCCACATTTCTGTGTAGGATCACCGCACCAGGACATATTTTCTACCACCCAACGTTCCCCTCAGTCTCCCGGTAAAAATGATACCTCACTTGTAGAGGTGGACCAAGTGCCTGTGACAGGGAAGAGCCAAAAACATGTTGAAATTGAGGGGGAACCAAAGCGGGTACAAAAGGGCAGTTTGAAAAAAAAAACATTTTTAGGCTGACAAGTGGGGCAAAAGTTTTATTGGTATAGATGAGACAATGCTGGGTGGTAGGAAGTTTGTGAATTCCTGCAGATTCCGGAAGGTTCCATAACAAAAATGTGGAAAAAATGTGTGATTTCCAGCAAAGTTGGAAGAAAATGGTGCTGGGGTGCAAGTGAAGCACACCACCCTGGACTCACCCAGATGTTTAGTTTTCAGATGTGTTTAGGTCTTGTGGATTTTTCTACATGGCAGCGTCCCAAAATCCAAAAAGTGCAGCCCTCACCATTCCAAGTGGGACGCTTTTTGAGAGTTAGCCAAGCTCTCATGGTCCAAATGTAAAATCAAAACCCAAAATAATCAAATGTCCTCTTGCTTGCCGTGGGATAAGATGTTTTAGTGTTTGGGGGGAGAGCTGAAAGACTGTTACCCCCTTCAGTTGGGGTGGGGGTATAACCATGCCCATACTGGTTGATAGCCACCACCGCACAATTTTGTTTTTTAATTCCCTGCCATCTAGTAGACTTTCTGCCCCCCCGGGGTGTGGATCAGGGGTAATTGCCACATCTGCCCACTGTTGGGCAGAACAACTATGGCCCCATTTATTTGGGGTGGGGGAATGGCCATACCCCCACCCTCTTATTTTGAAAATAAATCTTCCCTGGTCTCTGGTGGGTTTTCTGACCCCCTTGGGGCAGATGGGCCTTCCAAAAATAGGCCGATGGCCAACAGTAATGTGCCCCCAGGGGTAGCGACCCTTGCCCAAGGGGCTGCCCCCCAAACAAAAGACACACATAAACACACACCAATCCCTGCTGCCTAAGTGGTTTCTACCCCACATCAGCATAATAGAAAGAGGCCAATCAGCCCCCAAGAGGGGCAGAAATGGCCTAAAAACAATTGCCCCCCCAGGTAGCGACCCTTACCTAAGGGGTCGCTCCCCTTATCAATATAAATAAAAAGAAAAAAACATCCCTGCTGCCTAATGGCTTCTGCCCCCCCCGGGCCAGATTGGCCTTATAAACATAGGCTGATCTGACCCCAGAGGGGGCAGAAAAGCCCTAATAAATAAATTGCCCCCCGGGAAGCAACCCTTGCCTAAGGGGTCACCCCCCTTAGCAATATAAATAAAAATAAAAAATCCCTGGTGTCTAGTGGCTTCTCCCCCCCCCCCCCCCGGGGCAGATCAGCCTAATTGATATAGGCCGATCTGCCCCCAGGGGGCATAAATGGCCTAATAAAAAAATTGCCCCCCAGGGAGTGACCCTTGACTAAGGGGTCGCTCCCCTTATCAATATAAATAAAAAAAATCCCATGTGTCTAGTGACTTTTGCCCTCCCTAGGGACGGATCGGCCTAATCAACATAGGCCGATCTGGCCCCAGTGGGGGCAGAAAAGGGTTAATAAAATAATTACCCCCCTGGGAGCGACCCTTGCATAAGGGGGTGCTCCCCTTATCAATATATTTTTAAAAAACATCCCTTTTACCTAATGGCTTCTTCCCCCCCTGGGGGCAGATCGGCCTAATTCAGAAATGGCCTTAAATGAAATGCCCTCCTTGGGGAGCGGCCAGTGCCAAGGGGCTGCTCCCCTTATGACAATTTCCACCCAACAAAAAAAATCCCTGGTGTCTAGTGGCTTCCTGCAGCACGATCGCTACGCATTGCTTCCAGCGTTAAGAGAGTTGACCTCTGATGAGCTCAGCGCGTGTTGGTGCTCTGACGTCATCAGACATCAATGGGAGGATGGGGGGAGTCGGGGTGGAAGGGGAATCGATTCCCCTTCCTGCCCTGCCCTGGACCAGCGCTTCCCCCGAAGGCCTATACCTGGACGTAATGGTTACATCCGTGGTGCTTCAGCGTCGCGCCACCGGACGTAACCATTACGTCCGTGGTGGGAAGGGGTTAAGCTCCACAGCTTACTGTGTAATTCACAATCAAATAAGATTGACAGATCCATGAAGGCAAATTATAAGGCAGCCCTTTTTGCAATCTTATACTTGTCGACCATAAGGGGTATGTTTCGGCACTGTTCAACACTACCTATTACCCTCTGAAACCCATACTGAATATCTGCTAGGATGTGATGTTCGTTCGCGCAGTCTTCCAACCGCACTAGCAGCATCCTCCCTTGGACCTTAACAAGGGCATCCAATAATTATATTAGGTTGTAACGTATTAGATCATTGCCAGATTTCCAAATTTCCTGTTCTGCATGCAGATCACACAACATTGGTTACAAGAGGACCCCAGCTCTCAATTTCAGCCTTAATTAAATCAGTTGGGATCCTACAGGGCCCCTTCGCTTTGCATTGTGGCATTTTGTGATGGCTTTGGTCGCCTCTTGTAGATTGGGTTCAAAAATGTCCCCATCTTCAGATGATAAGGAGGAATTATAAGAAAGCTTGCAAATAGAATTGTGCTGCAGGTTCCCACTAGAAGAAGCATACACTTTGCTGAAGTGGGCTACTCACTCAGCAGCAGATAATTGCTACCTCTATAGACAAAACCCACTTTTTACTGAAATATGGGCAATTGGTCACCTGCAAAAATAATGTGTTTTTCTTATCTTTGGAAGCCTTAACAAGGGCATCCCAGGCACCTTCCCCGATGGCTTTCATCCTTTGAGCGAGAGTTAATTTGCATCTCCATCTACATTCAGTGATCTCAGTCTTTGATCAAGTTTGATTTTTTCAGAGTCGCCTTTAGGGATGCAATTGAGATCAAACCACCCTTTCATCTTGCTTCCCACATTACTGTTTTACTTGTTTGAACTTCTTTGATGTACCTTACATTTCATTAAAAGCCCTATTAATTTCCATCTCTTCTGCATTATCGTGCAAGAGTCATATCTGTGAGGAATCATAATAAAAATGTATTATTTTTCCTTCACTAATTATGAAACCTGTTTTTAGTAGGAAGGAACAGTTTCTGTCAGAGTAGATTAGATAAACCCTGAATAGAGAAAACATTCCACATAAAGTGATATTTTTCTGAAAATATTATTTTTAAATCGTGTTCAAGTAGACATTGTTTATTCTGAGCTGGACCAGTGAATATAATCTTTGATGCATTAGACGTCATTCATTACATTTAGCCAATCACCAGGACTTCAAATTCTCCCCCCTCCCCTCTTAAAAACCCTGGACACAGAAATGAACAAACCCGTTCTGCTTATAATGTTTATCTGACAGGCTTTTGTCGATTCCACTCTAGGCAACTGTCTTCTCCTGCCTTGTCTTAAAAGCCTGTTCTGGTTCTTTGCAGGCACATATTGCTTGGTGTGCCAGATCCAACTGTATTCTTGTCCAACCGAAGTGTACGATTGCCCTATAGGGCAATCAGGCATTGTCCGACGGGGTCGTATGAAAGGTCTATGGGTGGGCTGTTTTTTTCACTGTTTGTGGACCTGTTTTATGGTCTGATTGTCTAGTGCTTACTGTTGCTTTACCTCATATTAAATTAAACACTGCCTGCAAGAAGCTCAAAGCTATGAAATTCCCTAATGAAGGCACTTATGTCTTTCCACCGGGGCCTATTTTCAGTTCCAGTCCGACAATGTCCAGCTGTCTTCATTACCAGAAGGAATTCAAGCAGTCTCCCATCATTTATAAATGTTGGAGAAAATAAGTTTGTTGACCACCTGCACACACTTTAGAATCATCATGAAATTCTTCATAAAGACAGAACTTTGAAACTTTTGGTTACCTTTGTTGCATTAGGATTTAAATACAGAAAATCTATTCATAAAGGATTTTTGGATTATGTAAATTAGTACTCTAGTAGTATTCTTTCCCATTCTGTGACACGACTGTTGGAAATGGCCCCAAAGCATCAACGAAAGCGAATAAAATAGGAATATTAAGAAACAATCGATCCAAAGAGAAAGGTCCGAGTCCTCTTT
Source organism: Pleurodeles waltl (assembly GCF_031143425.1). Taxonomy (NCBI): domain Eukaryota; kingdom Metazoa; phylum Chordata; class Amphibia; order Caudata; family Salamandridae; genus Pleurodeles; species Pleurodeles waltl. Next base: position 1,160,414,797 of record NC_090445.1, read on the forward strand.
GAATGTTTTCTAGTAGGGATTTGTACCTTTTAGGGCTGATTCACAAAAATATGTAAGAGTGCGTGCAAGGGTACTCCTGTAGTCTTACTTTCCACGCTCATAAATGCTTTTATGATTTGCTCCCCACTCCCTCTTCCCCGTCTCTGCCATACACGGATTTCGTTCCACATGAGTATGGATTTGCAGAGCGATATGTATTGCTTCTCTGGGAATACTGAACCAGGTGTTTCAATCGAATTAAAACAGCGTCAGCTGGTTTTAACTATTTAGTCAAGCTTGCTCTTTTTAATGGTTGAATTTTTAAAATTAAAATAAAAACGGTGTCCTACCCTTTTAGAGAAGCCCTGAATTCTGTTTTGATTTTAAAGAAACATAATGGCAGTGGCGCTTAACTTTGTTTAGCAGTTTTTTCTGCTGCACTGAAGTGCACTTCAGGTGTGGTTGAAATTGTGATTTTGTTTCCACAAAATCCGTATATTTTTAAAATAAATTATGGAAAATTGCACATACTGGGTAATATGTACTTACCCAGTACTTTGCATGAAAATACACGTGAGGCCATACCATATGTAAAGGACGAATGAGAGATACCCAAAGGTTTGTTTGAGGAGTAAATGCACCCTTCAGGACATATTTTGCTCGATTCAGATTACTGGGTACGACTTGTAAGATTGTACTATGGCAAAACATTAAGTGCAGGTCGTGCATTGTAAAATTCTCAAATTTCACAAGGTATTTCCCGCATAATAAGCATTTTTCACAGACCTAGTACTCCCCGGCTGAGTTTTAATGGTTTTTAAAGCATAATTCCTTCTTTATTATGATTCTGTCTGGAACCACACTTCACAAACCTCTGTGAGAAACTTTTCAAATTTCATGAAAGTTCAACATTTTGTATAAATGCATTTTAAGATGTCCAAACTAACACTGTACACACCTGTTTAATGGACTACTTTCTAAATGAAATGATAAAGTAGCTTTAGAGATTTCCCCTCACTAATTGACTTGAGGAGACAGTTTTCCCCGTATCGTAACTGGTGAGCAGGATTTTACCTTTAAGTGGATGTTTGGTATGTGACACAGCCAAATAAATACATCCTTGGCTTGGTAGCTGGGCAGGAGGTCGTTAATGGGGTCACTTTTACATTCTTTAGCTCAGGGTGTGTGCTGTACAGCACCTCTTTTCTGTGATTTAACAAGCTGTGATGTTACTCCATCTATAATAAGAATCAAGGCACATTTAGCGCATACAGGATTCCTGACTAGCCTCTTAATTCACTAATGGCATTGTCTTTAGAGGGGGCATGAATGTTTCTAAAAACTATCACTTTTAATACATGTTGGTCTATGCAGTGGTATAATCTGATGTACTAAGTTGGAACTGCGGCCCTGAGTTGGGCCCTCTTTGTGTCAGTTTTTCGTGTTGTTCTCATTTCATTCAGACGTTTTAACTTGTTCTTTTTTTGGATGAGGAACTTAAATATACGTATGGTGACCGGCTTACCCAAAAAATAAGAAATCAGCACCCATAAGAGTATTCTTTGAATAGGTGCAAATCTACTACTTTTTGGAATTCATATGGATTGGTAGCAGTAATCTGGGAAAACTATACCATTCAAAAAGGTCTAGGAATACTATTGGAAATCAAACACCCAAAGGATGATGGGAATAAATCCTTGCAAAAAATCCAACCAGTGGCAATCACTCAGGAGCATTTCAACCCATCCTTTCTCACCCACTGTGCCACTGTAGACAAACGTCCACCTAATCCAAATCAGTACTGACTATGTTCCTCACGGAAACAGTCAATCCCCAACTTCGGTCATCTCATCTCACCCCTCCATCCTTCAACCCTTTGCTTTTTTAGTTAATAAATTCAAGATGAACACCCCCAGATTCCCACTGACTAAGCTATTCTCCCCCGGTGGTCAGCACACATGCAAGACTCCCTTGTGAGCAAGAACATAAAAGTGTACTTTGCTCCTCTATATTTGATTCGGTTGTGTGAGATTCTGAAATCAGGAGTTTGCATTATTTTCTTGTTGGTTTGATTTTTATGTGTTTGGTGCAGATAGTTCATTTTTTAGCTTAATCATGCTATTACAAGAGACCAAACCTACATTTTGAGAATTATTATTCAGAGTACAGCATGTTCAGTAGTGTTCCTTCAAACTGCAGGGTTGCTTAAATCCTGCAAAAAATTTAATTGTTAGAATAAGAAAAAAATTCTAATTGTTGTTCATTTTTCCAAGCAACTGTTTCAAAATCCACTACTCATTAACATTATTTTTGTAATGTACATATAATTATGACTCATTTTTGTTGGCAAAAGTAATTCAGACTCGCTAACCTCTTTGTGTTTTTTAAACACTTTCACAAAAACTCTTTGATACAAAATGAGACTCACCTCTAACACACACACACACATATTCTGCTGTTACTGACCATAATTATCTTAATCAGGGGCCCTTCTGTATGGGATGAGGGGCCACGCCCACTATGTTTTTCCTCACTTGAAGAGTGCATGTCAGGCTGAACAAATTCAGCCTGACAGATACTCTTCTGGTTCAGGTCAGGCAGCAAGGAGCTGAACATGAGCTAAATGTGCAGACTCTTGGCTGTCTGAGTTGAACTTTGCAGGGCTGAAGAAATCACAGACCTCTGGGCATGACCTCTTCAGACTGGTAAAGGTGCCTCGAAGCCCTCCCTCCCCCCATGATGAGGGGGAGCGTCACCAACTGCCTCGGACCTGGGCACTTCAGTTTTAAGCCCTGAAGAGTCCAGGGCTGAGTGTCAATCAGTGTCACCTCGTCAAAGTGGTGTGGGGTCAGCAGTCTAACTCACCCCATCCCACTCTGTGACGAGCTGGGACTGTTGTCTTTCCTCAATGAGGGAAAGCAGCAGTTCCAACCCTCCTGGAACCTCTAAGGCTTCCCTGTTGGAGCTGCTGCTCTTGAGTTAATTATTTTTTTTAAATTATGTTTGTTGTGGGCATGCATGCGTGGGAGTATAAATGTATATGTATTTGTTAGTGAGTGCGGTGAATGGGTGTGTGAATGCGTGTGTGAATTAATGGGTGTGAGTGAGGTGTGTGTGTGCATGTGTAGCCTCCCCGCCCATCTCCCTCATAAAATTACTGCCCACCACTGATTATCTTTCTTAAAAATTAACATATTTTTTCGTGTTTCTTCCAGAATAGAGTTCTTGGCACTAAATTATTTTAACTTTATTCATCCGGGAGAATGGACAACAATATTGGCCATTTAAAACACCTGGGGTACATTTGCCTGCAGTAAACACATTGGGGCATAGCTGACAAAAGTGCAGCACGTGCATAGCTTCCCAGGGTCAGCTCAATTAAAGGTTATTTTATTTTTCTAATTACAGGGCAAGGGGAAATTGGCATCAGTACCACCTCACGGTGTGCACATCTTTTCACACCTTATGTGATTGAAATGACGACAGCCCTTTTATATTGCATTACAATGGAGAGCGAAATTTGCATGTTAACAAACACAACAATATTTCGTGTACAAAACTGTTTTGCATCTGACATCCAATTGTACAGTTACACTGTTTTAATATACAATTTGTAATAGTAGCACTTAAGCAAACAAATCAGAATTTTCATACTGAAATCGATATGTAAATAATAGACAGGGCAATGGTTTTTGCGGCAGAAGAGGACCAAATTATGTGACATGGTTAACTAAATTATACAAAAAGTAAAGGCAAATTATGTGTGTTTGAAATGGGTTCTTTGGTTGGCAGTCAGGTTACCCCCTGTCCAAGCAAGGACCCTCCCTCTGGTCAGGGCAGAGGAGAAACACACTTGGTTAACCCCCACTCATCCCCTTGGTATCTTGGCACGAACAGGCAGACTTAACTCAGAAGCAATGTGTAAAGTATTTGTACCAACACACAGCAAAACACTAACAACACTACAAAATGGACACCACACCAGTTTAGAAAAATAGGTGCTATTTATCTAAATCAAACAAGACCAAATCAACAAAAAATCAACACACACAAGTCAAGATATGAATTTTCAAAAGAATGAGTCTTAATCCATAGAAAACAGTGAGAACGTTGATTTTGCACAAAGTACCGGGTTAGCGTAAAAAATAAAGCTGCACAGGTGAGCGTGAGTCAGAAAAGGCAGCAATGTGTCAATTCCTTTCTCGCAAGGGAGGTCGATGCCTCGTTTCTTCTCCCTCTCAGGAGAGCAATGCTTCGATTTCTGGACGGGGCACCTCGGATCCATGCAGAGTCAGATTGACTTTGACGCCCAGGGACGATGCCTAGAAAATCCTGTCGCGCGGTGTTAGAAAACCAAGCTACTTGGGGTTTGCGTTGTTATCAGCATCCACAAGCAGTGTTGCAGGTCATTTTTCCAGGCATGATGCATTGTTCTCTCAGCGGCAATGCAGGTGGAGCATCGATTATACCCGTGAAGCTGCCAGCGCATCGTTTATCAGCCGCTTTGCAGATGGTGCATCGTAAATTTCAACACACGCCGTTCTGTGCGTGGATTTTCAGCACTTGTCTGCCGACTTCACTGAACCTCCTCACCCTCACCCTTCTCCTCTGTCTGCCCCCCAAGGGCTCTTTGGCTGCCACCCAGGCCCTCAATGCCTTTTGCAGCTCCTCCTTCCTGGTGGAACTCCTGATGGGGAAGGAAAGATCCTTACAAAACCATTTCAGTTGAGCAACTGTGTAACTCTCCAGCTTCTCCAACTCAAATCAGCCTTTGTAGACACAGCTGGTGCATCCCCAGATTGAGACATGTTGGTAAGGTTCACTCACAGATGCAAAGTCCCCAAAAGAACAGAGAGTTCCCAATGAGAAGTTTAAAATCAACCAAGAAGATCACCAAAAATATGGAAGCAGGAAAAAGTCCAAAAAAGAGAAAAAGCAAAAACAAGTAGGATGTGGTCACGTAATGGTCTACACTGAAAAGAGTGGTGTACACTTAATCACTGTATGTCAAGAACAATTACAAGTCCAGTCCTTATCGCTGATCACCAATGTTAGAAATGGGGCCTTTGGTTGCCAGTGAGGTTACCCCCTGTCCAAGCATAGATCCTCACTCTAGTCAGGGCAGAGGAGAAACACACCTGGTTAACCTCCACTCACCCCCTTGGCAGCTTGGCATGAGCAGGCAGGCTTAACTCAGAAGCAATGTGTAAAGTATTGTACCAACACAAAGAGTAATACAGTGACAAAACTACAAAATGGACACCGCACCTGTTTAGAAAAATAGGTAATATTTATCTAAATCAAACAAGACCAAAACGACAAAAATATAGCATACACAAGTCAAGATATGAATTTTCAAAAGAATAAGAGTCTTAACCCATAGAAAACAGTCCGAACGTTGCTTTTGCACAAACTACCTGGTTAACATCAAAAATAAAGCTGCACGGGCCAGCGTGCATTGAAAAGGCAGTGCTGTATTAATTTCTTCCTCGCAAAGTAGGTTGTGCCTCATTTTCTTTCCCGGTTGGGTCGGTGATGTGTAATTTCTTCTCTCTCACAAGAGAGCACTGCGTCGATATCTGTATGGGGCACCTCGGATCCGCGCAGAGTAGGATTGACTTTGACGCCAAGGGATGATACGTGGAAAATACTGTCTCGCGGTGTTACAAAACCGATCTACGTGGGGTTTGTGTCTTTATCAGCAGCCTCAAGCAGGTGTTTCACGTCGTTTCTCCAGCCGTGATGCGCCGATCTCCCAGCCGCGATGCAGGTGGAGCATCAATTTTTGCCACGAGATGCAGATGGTGCATCGTAAATTTCCCCGCACTGCATTCTGTGCGTGTATTTTTAGCTCTTGTCTGCCAACTTCATCTTTCAAGGGACTGGATAAGACACCAATTGGCAGGGCAGGAGTCTCAGCAGAGAGTTTAGATGTTAGCAGAGGAAGTATTTGATGGCCCTGAGACTTCGAAACGGGATGTAAGCTCAACTCAAGCCCTTGGAGATTCTTCACAAGAAAGGAATATACAGGCAGAAGCAAGGCATTGCAGGATAGCCCAACAAAGCACATTCCCAGGCAGGAGCATCATTCCTCCTCAGCTCGTCAGCTCTTCTCCTTGGCAGAGGTTCCCCCTGGTTCCAGAAATGATCTTGGGGAAATCTAAAGTATGGAGTTTTGGGGCCAGTACGTATACCCCATTTTTGCCTTTGAAGTAGGCAAACTTCAAAGGAGATTCTCGATTGTTTACAGGATCCTGCCTGTCAGTTTGAAAATGCCACTTTTAGAAAGTGGGCATTTTCTTGCTTAACTTCTCCATGTCTCTGCCTACTTGTGGAATCTACGTCAAGATCAGACTGACAGTTGGGCTCTTTGTGAATTCCCTCTAGACAGTGACACAAAGGGAACTGGGGTGTAGCCTGCAGATCCTGATGAGCCATCTGTACTAGGAGGGAGAGGAGGAGTGGTCACTCACACCTGAAAGGGCTGTGCCTGCACTCACACAATGCAGTCTCCGACCCCACTGGTGTGTTTCTGGGGCTAGGCCTGCACAAGGCAGGATCTTGTCAGCAAAGAGGCTTTCCTTTGAAGGTTGCCCACAGAAATAAGTATAAGTAATGGACCCAAACCCCCAGACATTTAGAACACTTCTGGATCAAGAGGAACCTCTGCCAAGGAGAGGAGCTGAAGATCTGGAGAAGTAGTACTGCCCCTTCGTTGTGTGTGCTTTGCTGGGTTGGCCTGCAGTTGCCGCTTCTGCCTTAGAGAGGGTAAAGACTGAACTTTGCTGTGTATCCTGCTCGTGTACTTTCTCCAAGGGTTTTGACTGAGCTTGCCTCCTGTTAAGAAGTCTCAGGGCCAGCAAAGACTTCACCTACCAGACTCTGTGTTCACTTGCAGTCAGCCACAACTCCCCCGATGGTGCCAATTCCTGTTTCTGGGCCCTTGGGAGTGAAAGCTGGTTGAAAACCATGAAAAACCAAGTGCACCAACGCCAGACAATGTCCAGACTGACACTGCTGCCTGACACCATGCCGCCACCTACAACCAAAAGCCGTGGTCTCCACTGGAGTGCGAGGACCCTGACTGATATCGCAGGCCTGATGTCGCTGCAACCCCACTAACGTCCTGTGACTTTGGAGTCCTGAGTGTCGTGTCACCGATGTCCGTGACACCCAACTCCGCTACAGCGCCTGCAGCCCAGGACCCCATGAGGTTGCCTCTCCGTGTCTTCACCCGCCAGATATCGACCCCACCAGACCGTAAGGCACCAAGACTTTGCACCTCTGCCACCTCATCTTCACTGCTTCACAGCAAGCACCAGATGCTTTGCACCTATGCCTCCGCTCCACTTCTCAGCAGGACTGGAACCAACACAGCACTGGATCCAGCGACACCTCGCTTCTCTGACTCCGACTCTGTGCACCGGCTTCTTTCTTTACTTTCAAAAGGTACTGTACCTGGGGTTCCGTGCAACTCCGTGACACAATGTCATTGGTGTCAGATTGTTGGGAACCACCCCGTCACAACACTATGATAATAACAAATTGAAGCATTTGTGTTTCTAAGTGCTATATTCAAGTTTAACATTTGAAAATTCCTAACTTCACTTGTGTATGTTGGATTTTTGTTGTTTTCATCTTGTTTTACTCAGATAAATATTGGCTATTTTTCTAAACTGGTGCTGAGTGCTGTTGTGGTGTTTCATAGTGCTACTGTGTATTTTGGTAAGAATATTTTGCACATTGCCTTTGAGATAACCTTGACTGCTTGTGCCAAGCTACCAAGGGGGTGAGCCAGGATTATCTAAGCTGTGTGTTTCCCTTACCCTGACTAGATTGAGGGTCCCTGCTTGGACAGAGTGCAAACTGCCAACCAGAGACCCCATTTCTAACACCCTCTATGGTGTGGTGCTTCCAGTGCCCATCCCGCCTGCCCTCCATAGTCAGCTTGCTCTCCTGCCTGCCTGCTTGCCCACTGCCCTCCATTTTCCATGTGCAGATCTCTACCACCTCCCACCTGCCTTGTCTGGTCTGTTGTTGTGTATCTGCCTTTGTCTCCAGCCCTTCATAGTCTGTTATGCTGCAACTGTCCCTTTAGTCCTTCGGGTATGATCAGCTTGCTGCCCTTGCTTCCTTCCCCACTGCTCTCTGTTGTCCATGGCCCTGTCCCCTACATATTGCTTTCCATAGTCTATTGTGCTGCACTGCCATCCCGCTTGCCCTGTGTGGTGTGTTGTGCTGCTGCAACCCCTGATGCCTGCCCTGTAGGGTCAGTCTGCTGCCCCTGCGCATCTCACTTCTTCCCTATGTTAATCAAGCCCATGTCCCTACCATAATCACCCTTCCCTCCATGATCCGATGTACAAAACATGCTAACATTTTGAACTTAGTAAGAGGGATATTTAAAAAAAAAACCTGAGTAATAGATTTTCCCCATAGACTTATGTTGAAATGAGGAGATTTTAGGCAGGAGACAGATAAAATAAAGCCTTTTTGGGCTTAAAACATCAGGAGTTGCCTGCCTGAATCTGGCCTGTTGGCATGTATGGTTCTACTGTCACTGCCTCTTTCATCTGCCGTCAGTGGTCTGTTATATTGCCACAGCCTCTCCTGCATGGTTGGCTTGTAGCCCCTGCCTCCCTTTCCTCTGCCCTCCATGGTCTGTTGTGCTGTCACTGTCCCTCCAGCCTGCCCAGTGTGGTCAACTTCTTGCTTCTTCACCCTCTTCCCTGCCCTCAAATATCCGAGTCTGTGCCCCTGACTGCGGCTTCTCCACAGTATTCTAATGAACCAGTAGATTGCTCGCATTCTATATTTATTACAAAAGTGTGGCACGCCCGACGTCATCTTGATGTAATCAAAACTATAGTACCTACAGCATTTCCTTCAGAAGTCATAAATATGAGAGCGTCTTATTTCCATAGAAAGCATGGGTAGTGTTCTAACAAACTAAAAGAGGAGATATTGTCTGAGTTGCTAAATAGTGACAAAGCACTTTTAAGTTATGCACTTCCTTTATGTTTATTTTATCCAATTGTTCACTTAATTATATGTTTCACTTAGGGGAGAGGATGTGCTGTTACGCCCAAAGATGCAGACTTTGCAACTGGAGAACCAGGTTTGAGTTTCTACTTCAGCTCAAAATCCTGTGATTCTGGACCAATCCCTTAATTTCCCTATGCCTGTAATGCTATTGGTATTTAACTACCACCCACCAGCTCCATCTTGACCACTGGCTGCATTTTGTGCTTAGCTTAGTTTCACACGCCATCATGGATTTTTCCTGCGCACGGCTTGTGCAACATGTTTTTGCTCTTTCTCCCTAATGTATAGGTACATACCAAGGAGGAGTGAAGAGCACTGATGATAAGATGTACCAGGCAAATGATGTTTATGGTAAAGCAGGGAACAGCTCAGTCTTGGAAAAACACTCTGAGAGTTGGCCAGTTTCACGCATGCTCCTTTCCAACACTGACCTGGTGTGGCCAGCATTTGAACAACAACTCATATGATGGGAAATGTGGTTTCTAGAATTCTCCTCTCCACCTTCTTTGAAGTATATAATGGAAGGAAGCTTGACAACCGAGTTAGAAGGAACTCATTTCTGAGGGGGGGGCACCTTGCTCAGAAGAATCCCATGCGGTTGGAAAAACTCCCTTTGTCTCAGTTGTGAGGGTTTCTCGGCCTGATGCTGACAAAAGGGATGATGTCGCTGTCAAGCCCCATGGTGATGCATTTTTAATTCCTATTTTCAGCTTTGCGCTGTGCATGTGTGAATACGTAGTCTATATATATATATATATATATATATATAAAATCCATGGTTGAAGTAGTGTATTTTCTTTGTTTCTATGAGCATTATTATTTTGCTGCTGTGATTATTTTCAGAAGTGCACTTGTGTTGCTGTATTTGACATAAACATTCACATTATTCTTTCCCTGTACGAACCTTGGGAAGTGCCTTAATAAATCTAATACTTACTCATACTAAGAGTGATACATTCTTGGCATTCCTTTCATTTTATTTCCACTCATTCTGAAGCAGGCAAAACACTTTGAGATAGTCAGAAAAGAGGGGAAAATGTTTAAAAGTGAAATATGTTTGGCAATAAGTCAAAAGCAGCTTCACAAACTGTTTCTAAAATTGCATGTGAGATTGCAGGGTGGCTCAAAGAACCTTATAACGTCTTGGCGAACGAGTGGTCCAACAGGTCAGGGCTTTCAGAGTGTTGGGATGAATGTCTTAATGATGCCGAACCAAAGAATTTCCTTATGTGTTTTCAAAAGGTATCTTTTGAACGAAGTGGTGATTTATCTATTTTAGGTCAGAGAGGATGGGTACTGCTCTGCCTATAGAAAAATGTATGAGAAATTCAAGCAGTTAGAATAGGAGAACTAGCAATTGGAAAGGCAGTTAGTTGAAACTAAAAATACTGTAACTATGCTGTCTTTTAAGAATAAGCTATTGCAGGATAAGGCCAATACCTATCAGTCTGTCGCAGAGACTGCAGCTGTCATAGTTGCTCAGAATGAATTTTGTAAATACAAAGGTAAAATAAATCAAAAGAAAGTCCATTTAGCAATTGCCAAAGCAGGATTAGATTGGAATCCGGATGAATGGGACAATATTTGGGATAATACTGACTTTTCAAATTCTAGTAATGAAGAGGTTAAAGAAGGTGGGGGGCAGTATGAGTCAGACATGCCAAAAAATGGTTTGCACACAGCTCATATTTAGATTAAAAATAAAGGGCACCACACAGAACCCGGGAGAAATTGAAATGCGTTCTTTAGAAGATTACACTCAGCAAGAAGTTAATGATAGTATGGACAGATTTAAACAGAAAAGTGGGGAAGAATTGCCTACGAAGATGGTGAGGTTGTTTGACACAGGTGCGTCAGGAGTGATATTAGATTTGGGAGATTCAAGGAACTTTTATTTTCTTAGCACTGACCCCCTACTACAAGAACAATTCAGGAGTTATGGGAATCAAGGAGCGACCAATTAATTACAATTGGCAGTCATGGGATGAAGTGAAAAATATCATACTGAATCAGATTGGCAGCCAAATTATAAGCCTCGTTACACATAGAGAGATGCTATGCAAAGAATTGAGGAAGAAAGTTTAAAAAACGCTGTTCTGTTAGATGAAGCTCACAATTTGTTAGAGGTTCCACTGACCATTTTAGTACAAAATGAAATAATTTGCCTTGCCCCCTCCAGCTTACAAGTAATTAATAATGACTCTCCTAATTAATCAGACAGGGCAGAGAATGAAAGAGGTGCTGGAGGTAGTGCGTGAGCTAGGGGAGCTGGGAGATTGGAGTAAAGCAGAGAGATCCTCGAGTTCTGAGGGTCGCACAGATAATAATCAAGTATCTAGTGTAGGAGGCTGGCCTGGCTTCTAGTGAGTACCTTGTGGTACTTACACCGTGTGCCAGGTCCAGTTATCCCTTATTAGTAGATTAGAAGTGTTCTAGCAGCTTAGGCTGATAGAGGTAGCTATAGCAGAGCAGCTTAGGCTGAACTAGGAGACATGCAAAGCTCCTACTATACCACTTATATAATATAGCACTATATCTTAAGAAAACACAATACTCAGAGTTACTAAAAATAAAGGTACTTTATTTTAGTGACAATATGCCAAACGTATCTAAGAGGATATGCTCCCTTAGGAGGTAAGTAATGTACACAAAATATACACACAAACCAAAGTCAGGTAAGTAAAACACTTAGAAAAGTAGTGCAAACACTATAGAACACAATAGAATGCAATAGGAGAAAATAGGCCTAGGGGCAACACAAACCATATGCGCCAAAAGTGGAATGCGAACCACGAATGGACCCCAGGCCTAGTGTAGTTTGTAGAGGGTCATTGGGAGTGTAAGAAAACACTACGGGTGTCCAAGATACCCCACCCCAAGACCCTGAAAAGTATGAGTAAAGTTACCCCACTACCCCAGAAAGACAGTAAAGTCAAGATAGGGGATTCTGCAAAGACAACAATTGACTGCAAAGCACTGAAGACGGATTCCTGGACCTGAGGACTTGCAAATGAAGGGGACCAAGTCCAAGAGTCACGCAAGTGTCCAGGAGGGGCAGGAGCCCACTAAACCCCGGATGAAGGTGCAAAAGGGCTGCCTCCGGGTGGAAAAAGCCAAAGATTCTGCAACAATGGAAGGTGCAAGGAACTTCTTCTTTGGTCAGAAGATGTCCCACAGTGTGCTGGAGGATGCAGAGTTGTTTTCACGTAGAAAGATCGCAAACAAGCCTTGCTAGCTGCAAGAGTCGCGGTAGAAGGTTTTGGATGCTGCCAGTGCCCAGGAAGGACCAGGAGGTTGCCCCTTGGGGGAGGAGACAGAGGGGGCGCTTGTAGGAGGCTGGACTGGCTTGTAGTGAGTACCAAGGGGTACTTGCACCTTGCACCAGGCCCAGTTATCCCTTATTAGTGTATAGGGTGTCTAGCAGCTTAGGCTGATAGATAATGGTAGCTTAGCAGAGCAGCTTAGGCTGAACTAGGAGACGTGTGAAGCTACTACAGTACCACCTAGTGTCATATGCACAATATCATAAGAAAACACAATACACAGTTATACTAAAAATAAAGGTACTTTATTTTTATGACAATATGCCAAAGTATCTTAGAGTGTACCCTCAGTGAGAGGATAGGGAATATACACAAGATATATATACACAATAGCAAAAATATGCAGTATAGTCTTAGAAAACAGTGCAAACAATGTATAGTTACAATAGGATGCAATGGGGAAACATAGGGATAGGGGCAACACAAACCATATACTCCAAAAGTGGAATGCGAACCACGAATGGACCCCAAACCTATGTGACCTTGTAGAGGGTCGCTGGGACTATTAGAAAATACTGAGAGTTAGAAAAATAACCCTCCCCAAGACCCTGAAAAGTGAGTGCAAAGTGCACTAAAGTTCCCCTAAGGACAAAGAAGTCGTGTTAGAGGAATAATGCAGGAAAGACACAAACCAACAATGCAACAACTGTGGATTTCCAATCTAGGGTACCTGTGGAACAAGGGGACCAAGTCCAAAAGTCACAAGCAGGTCGGAGATGGGCAGATGCCCAGGAAATGCCAGCTGCGGGTGCAAAGAAGCTTCTACTGGACAGAAGAAGCTGAGGTTTCTGCAGGAACGAAAAGGGCTAGAGACTTCCCCTTTGGTGGACGGATCCCTCTCGCCGTGGAGAGTCGTGCAGAAGTGTTTCCCGCCAAAAGAATGCCAACAAGCCTTGCTAGCTGCAAATCGTGCAGTTAGCGTTTTTGGACGCTGCTGTGGTCCTGGAGGGACCAGGAGTTCGCAAATTGTACCAGGAGAGAGAGGGGACATTGCGCAAGACAAGGAGCCCTCTCAGCAGCAGGTAGCACCCAGAGAAGTGCCAGAAACAGGCACTACGAGGATGCATGAAACGGTGCTCACCCGAGGTTACACAAAGGAGTCCCACGTCGCCGGAGACCAACTTAGAAAGTCGTGCAATGCAGGTTAGAGTGCCGTGGACCCAGGCTTGGCTGAGCACTAAAGATTTCCGCCGGAAGTGCACAGAGACCGGAGTAGCTGCAAAAAAGTCACAGTTCCCAGCAATGCAGCCCAGCGAGGTGAGGCAAGGACTTACCTCCACCAAACTTGGACTGAAGAGTCACTGGACTGTGGGGGTCACTTGGACAGAGTCGCTGGATTCGAGGGACCTCGCTCGTCGTGCTGAGAGGAGACCCAAGGGACCGGTAATGCAGCTTTTTGGTGCCTGCGGTTGCAGGGGGAAGATTCCGTCGACCCACGGGAGATTTCTTTGGAGCTTCTGGTGCAGAGAGGAGGCAGACTACCCCCACAGCATGCACAAGCAGGAAAACAGTCGAGCAGGCGGCAGGATCAGCGTTACAGAGTTGCAGTAGTCGTCTTTGCTACTATGTTGCAGGTTTGCAGGCTTCCAGCGCGGTCAGCAGTCGATTCCTTGGCAGAAGGTGAAGAGAGAGATGCAGAGGAACTCGGATGAGCTCTTGCATTCGTTATCTAAAGTTTCCCCAGAGACAGAGACCCTAAATAGCCAGAAAAGAGGGTTTGGCTACCTAGGAGAGAGGATAGGCTAGCAACACCTGAAGGAGCCTATCACAAGGAGTCTCTGACGTCACCTGGTGGCACTGGCCACTCAGAGCAGTCCAGTGTGCCAGCAGCACTTCTGTTTCCAAGATGGCAGAGGTCTGGAGCACACTGGAGGAGCTCTGGACACCTCCCAGGGGAGGTGCAGGTCAGGGGAGTGGTCACTCCCCTTTCCTTTGTCCAGTTTCGCGCCAGAGCAGGGCTAAGGGGTCCCCTGAACCGGTGTAGACTGGCTTATGCAGAATTGGGCACCTCTGTGCCCAACAAAGCATTTCCAGAGGCTGGGGGAGGCTACTCCTCCCCTGCCTTCACACCATTTTCCAAAGGGAGAGGGTGTCACACCCTCTCTCAGAGGAAGTTCTTTGTTCTGCCATCCTGGGCCAGGCCTGGCTGGACCCCAGGAGGGCAGATGCCTGTCTGAGGGGTTGGCAGCAGCAGCAGCTGCAGTGAAACCCCAGGAAGGGCAGTTTGGCAGTACCAGGGTCTGTGCTACAGACCACTGGGATCATGGGATTGTGCCAACTATGCCAGGATGGTATAGAGGGGGCAATTCCATGATCATAGACATGTTACATGGCCATATTCGGAGTTACCATTGTGAAGCTACATATAGGTAGTGACCTATATGTAGTGAACGCGTGTAATGGTGTCCCCGCACTCACAAAGTTCAGGGAATTGGCTCTGAACAATGTGGGGGCACCTTGGCTAGTGCCAGGGTGCCCTCCCACTAAGTAACTTTGCACCTAACCTTTACCAGGTAAAGGTTAGACATATAGGTGACTTATAAGTTACTTAAGTGCAGTGTAAAATGGCTGTGAAATAACGTGGACGTTATTTCACTCAGGCTGCAGTGGCAGGCCTGTGTAAGAATTGTCAGAGCTCCCTATGGGTGGCAAAAGAAATGCTGCAGCCCATAGGGATCTCCTGGAACCCCAATACCCTGGGTACCTCAGTACCATATACTAGGGAATTATAAGGGTGTTCCAGTAAGCCAATGTAAATTGGTAAAAATGGTCACTAGCCTGTTAGTGACAATTTGGAAAGAAATGAGAGAGCATAACCACTGAGGTTATGATTAGCAGAGCCTCAGTGAGACAGTTAGTCACTACACAGGTAACACATTCAGGCACACTTATGAGCACTGGGGCCCTGGGTTACCAGGGTCCCAGTGACACATACAACTAAAACAACATATATACAGTGAAAAATGGGGGTAACATGCCAGGCAAGATGGTACTTTCCTACAGCGCTCAGCAACAAAAAGAGCCCAGGCAGAAGCAGGCAGCACCTGCAGAAACACCTGAACAGTCATTAAGAAGATCTGAGCATGGCAGTCATCTCAGCACAACAAAAGAGGGTCCCACGAAGTCGTAGTTCAACTCAGTGAGTTGCGCAATGCAAGACGGAGTGCTGGAGACCTGGGCTGTGCTGTGCACGAAGGAAGTCTTGCAAAAGTGCACAGAAGCCCTAGCAGCTGCAGTTCACGCAGTACACAGGATTACTGTCTGGAGTGGGGAGGCAAGGACTTACCTCCACCAAATTTGGACAGCAGGGCCACTGGACTGTCGGAGACACTTGGATCCAGCTCCTGTGTTCCAAGGACCAGGCTCATCGTTTTGAGAGGGGACCCAGAGGACTGGTGATGCAGAAGTTTGGTGCCTGCATTGGCAGGGGGAAGATTCCGTCAACCCACGGGAGATTTCTTCTTGGCTTCCAGTGCAGGGTGAAGGAAGACAGCCCTCAGAGCATGCACCACCAGGAAACAGTAGAGAAAGCCGGCAGGATGAGGCGCTACAATGTTGCTGGTAGTCTTCTTGCTACTTTGTTGCGGTTTTGCAGGCATCCTGGAGCAGTCAGCGGTCTATCCTTAGCAGAAGTCGAAGAGAGAAGTGCAGAGTGGTATTGGGGTGACAATTGCATGATCCTAGACATGTTACATGGCCATGTTCGGAGTTACCATTGTGACGCTACACATAGGTATTGACCTATATGTAGTTCATGCGTATAATAGTGTCCCCGCACTCACAAAGTCCGGGGAATTTGCCCTGAACAATGTGGGGGCACCTTGGCTAGTGCCAGGGTGTCCTCACACTAAGTAACTTTGCACCTAACCTTCACTAAGTGAGGGTTAGACATTTAGGTGACTTATAAGTTACTTAAGTGCAGTGTAAAATGGCTGTGAAATAACGTGGACGTTATTTCACTCAGGCTGCAGTGGCAGTCCTGTGTAAGAATTGTCTGAGCTCCCTATGGGTGGTAAAAGAAATGCTGCAGCCCATAGGGATCTCCTGGAACCCTAATACCTTGGGTACCTTGGTACCATATACTAGCGAATTATAAGGGTGTTCCAGTGTTCCAATGAGAATTGGTCAAATTAGTCACTAGCCTGCAGTGACAATTTTAGAAAGCAGAGAGTGCATAAACACTGAGGCTCTGGTTAGCAGAGCCTCAGTGATACAGTTAGGCACCACACAGGGAACACATACAGGGCACACTTTATGAGCACTGGGGTCATAGCTAGCAGGATCCCAGTGACACAGGCAAAAACAAACATACATACAAGTAAAAATAGGGATAACATGCCAGGCAAGTTGGTACTTTCCTATAGCTAGGAGAGACACGTTAATGGCATTACTGAAGAATGGTATCAGTAAGGACCAGAGAGATGGAACACGTAACTCAGAGTCAGTCACAGAGGCAGGAGGATGGAGAGGAAGGGTGAAAAATTTCTTCACCAGAGAAAGAGGCGAAAGATTTGGACAGCGGATGGTTAACTGTTGAGAGCAGGGAAGGAGGAGAATCTGCTCGCAAATATGAAAACATATATCCAGGCCTGACTTGGGCAAAAGTTGACAGGTTTAAATCAGATTAGAAAGCAGGCCAAGCTCCTGTACAGGGATGGGCTCGTAAAGAAAACAGACCACATGTAGATTTAGAAATACACTAGAAACACAAAAATGTTCAAAGGATTTGAGCATTAGTCAACATTGGAACGGATGTCTCTTTAATTTATGGAAATCCCAAAAAGTTTACCAGTCAGCACTCACCATCACAGGGTTGGGTGGAAAACAGTCCCCTGCTGTGCAGACTACTGTTCAAACAAAAATAGGAAGAACGTCAAAAAGAGAATATACTGTTTTGATTGAGCCCCTTATAGAATATATACCGGGAATTGACATTTTGAAGGGGATGACTTTGTATTTAGAGTCAATCAATCAATCAAGGATTTATAGAGCGCACTAATTGTAGGAAAGTACCATCTTGCCTGGCATGTTACCCACATATTTCACTGTATATATGTTGTTTTAGTTGTATGTGTCACTGGGACCCTTCCAGCCAGGGCCCCAGTGCTCATAAGTGTGCCCTGTATGTGTTACCTGTGTTATGACTAACTGTCTCACTGAGGCTCTGCTATCCAGAACCTCAGTGGATATGCTCTCTCATTTCTTTCCAAATTGTCACTAACAGGCTAGTGACCAATTTCACCAATTTACATTGGCACACTGGAACACCCTTATAATTCCCTAGTATATGGTACTGAGGTACCCAGGGTATTGGGGTTCCAGGAGATCCCTATGGGCTGCAGCATTTCTTTTGCCACCCATAGGGAGCTCTGACAATTCTTACACAGGCCTGCCCTTGCAGCCTAAGTGAAATAACGTCCACGTTATTTCACAGCCATTTACCACTGCACTTAAGTAACTTATAAGTCACCTATATGTCTAACCTTTACCTGGTAAAGGTTGGGTGCTAAGTTGCTTAGTGTGTGGGCACCCTGGCACTAGCCAAGGTGCCCCCACATTGTTCTGGGCAAATTCCCCGGACTTTGTGAGTGCGGGGACACCATTACACGCGTGCACTATACATATGTCACGACATATGTATAGCGTCACAATGGTAACTCCGAACATGGCCATGTAACATGTCTAAGATCATGGAATTGTCACCCCAATGCCATTCTGGCATTGGGGAGACAATTCCATGATCCCCCGAGTCTCTAGCTCAGACCCGGGTACTGCCAAACTACCTTTCCCGGGGTTTCACTGCAGCTGCTGCTGCTGCCAACCCCTCAGACAGGTTTCTGCCCTCCTGGGGTCCAGCCAGGCTTGGCCCAGGAAGGCAGAACAAAGGACTTCCTCAGAGAGAGGGTGTTACACCCTCTCCCTTTGGAAAAAGGTGTCAGGGCTGGGGAGGAGTAGCCTCCCCCAGCCTCTGGAAATGCTTTGATGGGCACAAATGGTGCCCATCTCTGCATAAGCCAGTCTACACCGGTTCAGGGATCCCACAGCCCTGCTCTGGCGCGAAACTGGACAAAGGAAAGGGGAGTGACCACTCCCCTGACCTGCACCTCCCCTGGGAGGTGCCCAGAGCTCCTCCAGTGTGCTCCAGACCTCTGCCATCTTGGAAACAGAGGTGCTGCTGGCACACTGGACTGCTCCGAGTGGCCAGTGCCAGCAGGTGACGTCAGAGACTCCTTCTGATAGGCTCCTCCAGGTGTTGCTAGCCTATCCTCTCTCCTAGGTAGCCAAACCTCTTTTTCTGGCTATTTAGGGTCTCTGCTTTGGGGAATTCTTTAGATAACGAATGCAAGAGCTCATCAGAGTTTCTCTGCATCTCTCTCTTCACCTTCTGCCAAGGAATCGACAGCTGACTGCTCTGGAAGCCTGCAAAACTGCAACAAAGTAGCAAAGGCTTGTAACGCTGATCCGGCGCCTTCTCAACTGTTTCCCTGGTGGTGCATGCCGTGGGGGTAGTCTGCCTCCTCTCTGCACTAGAAGCTCCGAAGAAATCTCCCGTGGGTCGACGGAATCTTCCCCCTGCAACCGCGGGCACCAAAGAACTGCATCACCAGTCCTCTGGGTCTCCTCTCAGCACGACGAGCGAGGTCCCTTGAACTCAGCAACTCTGTCCAAGTGACTCCCACAGTCCAGTGACTCTTCAGTCCAAGTTTGGTGGAGGTAAGTCCTTGCCTCCCCACGCTAGACTGCATTGCTGGGAACCGCGTGTTTTGCAGCTACTCCGGCTCCTGTGCACTCTTCCAGGATTTCGTTTGTGCACAGCCAAGCCTGGGTCCCCGGCACTCTAACCTGCAGTGCACGACCTCCTGAGTTGTCCTCCAGCGTCGTGGGACCTTCCTTTGTGACTTCGGGTGAGCTCCGGTTCACTCTACTTTGTAGTGCCTGTTCCGGCACTTCTACGGGTGCTGCTTGCTTCTGAGTGGGCTCTTTGTCTTGCTGGACGCCTCCTCTGTCTTCTCACGCAATTGGCGACATCCTGGTCCCTCCTGGGTCACAGCAGCATCCAAAAATCCCAACCGCAAACCTTGCAGCTAGCAAGGCTTGTTTGCGGTCTTTCTGCACGGAAACACCTCTGCACGACTCTTCACGACGTTGGACATCCTTCCTCCAAAGGGAAAGTTTCTAGCCCTTGTCGTTCTTGCAGAATCCACAGCTTCTACCATCCGGTGGCAGCTTCTTTGCACCCACAGCTGGCATTTCCTGGGCATCAGCCCACTCCCGACTTGATCGTGACTCTTGGACTTGGTCCCCTTGTTCCACAGGTACTCTCGTCAGGAAATCCATCGTTGTTGCATTGCTGGTGTTGGTCTTCCTTGCAGAATTCCCCTATCACGACTTCTGTGCTCTTTGGGGAACTTAGGTGCACTTTGCACCCACTTTTCAGGGTCTTGGGGTGGGCTATTTTTCTAACCCTCACTGTTTTCTTACAGTCCCAGCGACCCTCTACAAGGTCACATAGGTTTGGTGTCCATTCGTGGTTCGCATTCCACTTCTAGAGTATATGGTTTGTGTTGCCCCTATCCCTATGTGCCCCCATTGCATTCTATTGTGACTATACATTGCTTGCACTGTTTTCTATTGCTATTACTGCATATTTTGGTATTGTGTACATATATCTTGTGTATATTTGCTTTCCTCATACTGAGGGTACTCACTGAGATACTTTGGCATATTGTCATAAAAATAAAGTACCTTTATTTTTAGTATATCTGTGTATTGTGTTTTCTTTTGATATTGTGCATATGACACTAGTGGTACTGTAGGAGCTTCACTCGTCTCTGCTAAGCTACCTTTTCTATCAGCCTAAGCTGCTAGACACCCCTCTACACTAATAAGGGATACCTGGGCCTGGTGCAAAGTGTAAGTACCCCTTGGTACCAACTACAAGCCAGTCCAGCCTCCTACACTAATCACCTGTTAGGGTCTCAAGGCGCTGGGGGGAGGGGAGAGCTACTGGTCGTAGAGCCATGTCTTGAGGCGTTTCCTGAATGTCAAGAGGTCTTGGGTCTGGCGAAGGTGGAGCGGTAGGGAGTTCCAGGTCTTGGCGGCTAGAGTGATTGCTATCAATTTGGATCAAAGAGATACATTTCAGTGGCTGTTGTAAGGGTGGGTCATCTGAAAATGCCCCCAGTGAAAGTGCCCCCAGCCACCAAGGTAATTCACCAGAAGCAATACCGCATTCCAAGAGAGCATGAGGAAATAAGTAAAACTATACAAGAATTGATTGAGGCTGGTGTGATAGCACCAACCACCACTCAATGGAACAATTCTTTGTGGCCTGTGCACAAATCTGATGCGCTATAGAATGACGGTCGATTACCGCGAGCTGAATAAACATATACCCCCTTTGACATTCATGGTCCCAGACACCATCACTTTGATTGAAAGAATACAGAAGCATGCAGGGACCTGGTATGCAACCATTGATATTGCCAATGCTTTCTTTTCTATACCATTGGCCCCTGAGATTCAGGAGCAATTCAGTTTTTCATGGAACAGCAGACAATTCATTAGGCTAAGGCTCCCTCAAGGGTATTACATAGTCCCACCATCTGTCACCGGCTGGTGGCAGAACACCTGGATGAAGTATCTGTCATTCCAGTGGTACAATTGATCAATTACATTGATGATGTGATGATTCAAGGAGAGACACAGGGACAGGTGCAGACTCAGTTGGAGCAGGTTGTGGAACTCTTGCAGAGTAAAGGGTGGATGATTAATCCATATAAAACACAGGGACCCTCTCAAAGTGTGAAGTTTGTAGGAATTCAATGTAATCAGGGACATAGAGAGGTGTTGCCACAGGCTAAACAAAAGGTTTTAGAGTTTGCCACTCCCTGCACTAAGCAAGAGACACAGCGATTCATAGGATTGGTTGACTTTTGGAGACAGCATATTCCTCATTTGAGTCAGATTCTAGGGTGAATAGCAACAGTGTGCGTTTGATTTGGCAAAGGAGGTGGTTTAACAGGCTTTAGGATTGTGGCCACTACAGGCAGGAGACATTGAGTTGCATGTAACCATTCAGGGGAAATATGCAAATTGGAGCATGTGACAAAACCAGGGAAGAACAAGGGTGCCCTGGGTTACTGGACTCAAAACCTAATTCATGCTGGAGAGCGATATACTCCTTTTGAGAAACAGTTCCTTGCATGCTACTGGGCTCTAGTGTATGATGAGCGAATGACCCTAGATCATGATGTGATTTGGAAACCTGAGATTCCAATAATGCAGTGGGTGATGAGTTCACCTAAAACTCACTTTGTAGGACATGCACAAGAAGCTAGTGTTATATATTGGAAATGGTACATACAAGACAGGGCCCAGGTGGGACCAGCAGGCACAGCAGCTCTACATGAACAGGTGTCACAAGGCCCTGTGTAGGATGAGGAGAGGGTGCAGGAGGTACCACAAATAAAAGAGTCACCAGTGAGGTGGGGTGAGCTATTTGAATCCTTGTCCCCTGAGGATAGGAAGCATGTATGGCTTACCAGTGGTTCAGCCAGGTGTGTGGGGGCCAAAAGACATTGGAAAGCAGTGTCGTACAACCCGATCACCAAGAAGCTTTTGATCACTACAGGAGAAGGGAAGAATAGTCAATATGCAGAATTGTACGCTGTGTATATGGGATTGAAGCAAAAAGATTTACTTGGAACTTGTCACATTTATACTGAATCTTGGTCTACTGCCAATGGGTTAGCCACCTGGCTTCCCACATGGCATGCACATAATTGGCAAACACACTCAAAGGAGGTGTTGGGCAAAGAGTTGTGGCAGGAAATTTGGGAAATGCTAGAGCAAAGTACTGTTACTGTGTATCATGTAGATGCCGACTGTCGCACATAGTCACTAGAACGCTGGTTCAATTCCCTTGCAGGTGACAAAGAAAAAAATCTCAGACACAGAGGTAGCGACAAAGAATTCTGACTTGATGGGGATGGCTAAATTGGTGCACCAAAAATATGGACACCTGGGAGAGAAAGCCACTTAAAGGTGGGCAGGGATTAGAGGGATGCCCATTTCCCTAGAATTGATAAAAACTTTGACCATGCAATGTCCTATTTGTCGACACACACCACAGAGACCTGTCCCGCAAACTGTCAGAGGTCAGTTGAAGAGAGGGAAGTTACCGGGGCAGATCTGGCAAATTGATTACATTGGGCTACTACTGAATAGCCACGGGTGTCAATAGGCTGGCACCTTAGGGACACTTATTCTGTTTACCTGATTGCCGTCCCTTGTAAACATGGCACTCAATATACCACGATCAAGACTCTAGACTTGTTAATGTTATATTATGGAGTCACACTCCAGGTTCAGATTGACAATGGTTCACATTTCAAAGAAAAATTGGTACAAGATTACTGTTTACAAAAGAACATTGAGTGGATTTATCACATTCCTTATTATTCACAAGCTGCAGGACTAATTGAAAGAATGAACGGCTTGTTGACAGCCCAGTTACAAAAACTATCAGATTGAACCTTGAAAAACTGGAGAGAGCATCTAAATGAAGCCCTTCAAATTCTGAATTACAAACCACTGACAAATGCAGAGACCCCGCTAATGCGCATGTTAATACCGGCCTTACAGATACAACCTCATGTGGTGACCAACACCATCATGTGTTGGGAAATGAAACCAGGAGCCTTAGCTCTGTACCAAGTCACACCAGAATCTGCAGATCTTGATCTACATGCTTTAAAAGCATACACATTAAAACCAAGAGACATGGCACTCTATGATACAGATTCCCGCAGAGCATTTTGGATTGATTGCTCCCAGATCTGGGTTAGCTCTCGGAGGTATTCAGGTCTTGGGAGGAGTGATCGATGCAGACTACCAAGGAGAAATTAAGATTATCTTCCTGAATAGTGGAGATTCTGATTTGATGATACAAGTGGGAGATAGAATTGTTCAAATAGTAATCATCCCAATGTATGGAGGAATAGTGAAAAAGGGGACTGCCCCAGCCCTTCTTACAAATCATCCTCCTGAACCAGCAGAAACCATTGACAAGGGGAAGGACAATATCCTTCTGGTTTTGAAGCCCAGAAAAGAGAAGTGGGAACATGTACAAGCTGAGAAATGTTATTTTCAAGAATGATCATACTTGTCTCTTTTACAGGTCATACTTCAAGGTGTCTGTGCGCTGACTGTGCTGTGTCATCTTCGTTCAGGCGTGTGTGTGAATGGGGTCAGGAGGGACCGAAACCCCCCAACTCCAATATGATTGATCGACCATGGCAATCAACACCTTTACTGTACTTGAACAAAAATGTGTGGACACATCTGGCAAGAGTTGTACTCAACAGGTTGGATTTTTTCATGGCCCCTATGCAAAGTACAGTGGACATAATGTTTGGTTGCAATTCCAACCCCTGCAAAAGTCCTACTCAACATATTTAATGCCACTAACCAGGAAGGAGATGTCCAAGAACATGATGTGTTATCCCATTTCAGCTCTATGAGTATTGTAGGTTTTGCCAGGAAACAACTAACAAGAAGAGGGACAATCTCACTCAAATAATTGTGTACAATATCACTACTCGCGACGTCTGTTTCAATTCGCAGGACATTGGAAAATGCGTTCAACTGTGCCTAGCGGCAACAACGGGGTCTCCTCAAGAGATACGGTGGGAACAACAAACAGTATGTTATCGCCGAACCGATAAACATTGTAAACGGTTGGATAATCAAGTATCTTTTCTTCACATTGTGACGAATGCTAGTCACATCAAGCATTTCAAACTACCAGTGGGATGGTTATTTTCCTGTAGAAATATCACGTTTACACACATTCCTGCCAATATAACCGGTGGACTGTGAACCTTCACAAAAAGTAGAACTCATGATGTTTCCATTTCATTCTGAACATACTCGCCATCCAAGGGACGCAGTTCAATAAAGTGAGGAGTGTGACTCTGTCATTCAATTATTATCCCAATTAGAATATATAGGCTTGAGCCTCTCTATTGTAGGCATACCTAGATTAGCCGTTTATAATACTCAAATTATTAATAAGTTAGCATGTTTAATTGTTAAGAATATTAATCATACGTTAATTACGTTAGCTGAATTATTGCTAGATATACGAGGTACGAGAAAAGCTGCATTGTAAAACAGAGCCGCTATAGAATATTTACTGTGAAAGCACAATCATGGTAGCTCAGAATTTGATGGCATGTGTTGTTTCAATCTGTCAGACCACTCTAAATCTATTCTGTCCCATATTGAAACTTTACATGGATTGGTGATAGGAGTAAAACAAGATGTGGATAAAGAGTGAGGGGACTGATTGTTTCAGTGCTTGCCCGATTTTGGTCAATTACGCAATATTTTAGGCGGAATATCTATGGTGATTTGTATATTGATTCTGATATGATGCTGTGTACAATGCATACCTAATTTGCTCACAATGTTTAAAACAGAAAAGAGATAATTTCACATCAGTATGTTATGAGAGTCACTGGACAAAGAGTGCAGTGTAATGCTCCATTTTGTGCTTAGTGTAGCTTGGTTTTGGTTTATATAAATAATCACTATTTGATGATGTTTCATCACAGTGCACTTAAAATAATTAATAATAGGAATTTACATGGCATTTAGATACATAAAAACTTTTGTGGGATTATAGCCGTTATTTTCTAACTTATTATTTTTATAATTCATTTGTTGCCACTTGAGACATGTTTTTAGGTGTTTAGTTTAATACATGGAGTTACTATTGATTTTTTCCACATGGTTGCGGTTGAGTGGTCTGTTCTTCGTTTATCACTTGAGAAATGTTGAATAGCATTCTATTTTTCATATTGGGTTGCTCTGGTTGTTAACAGACATGTTGAGCCTTATATTTAGTTTATTAAGTGCATTTCAGGAGATTTATAGGCCCATTGGTTTCGGATTAATCATTGGTTCTAGTCCGTCATTTGTTTTCCTATTCAAATTCATTGTAGTCCGTCATTGATGCCATTTAGTTTATTTAAGCACTTCCGTCCACAAGTTGATGGTAGCGTACATCTTAATAGGGCACTTCCCATTTTCCTCGATGACAGCGTTAATTATTGCTTCTAGTCCATCATTTGTTTTCCTATTTAAATTCATTGTAATCCGTCATTGATGCCATTTAGTTTATATAAGCACTTTTGTCCACACGTTGACGGCAGCGTACATCTTTATTGGGTACTCTAATTTTTCTTGATGACAGAGTACTCTTGATCGGTTTAGAAAGGATAATCCTCAAAGTGCAGGTAAACTTGTTGCCGTGTTTTTGGTTATCGGATGTTTATATAGATATATCACGTCATATATTTCAATCGATTGCTGATTTAGATGGTGTTTGTGTTCGTACCCACATTATAGAACTCTATTTGGATCCGTCCACACACTGACGGCAGCGTACATTTAAATTGGACACCCCCATTTCTTTTGGGGACAGCATACTCGCAATTTGTTTAGAGAGGATAATCCTCAACGTTCAGGTAACTTGTCGCCGTGTTTTTGGTTATCAGATGTTTATATAGTTGTATGAAGCCACATTTTTTACTTGATTGCTGATTAAGATGCTGTTTTTGTTCATGCCCACTGTTGGAAAATGGGTTATTGGTAAGGGCAGGTAGGTACTTACACTTAGCAATAGGCCACTAACCCCCACTTAGGTTCAGTTAGGTCTCAGTAAATTAAACCCAGCTCAACCCTTGGTCTAGAGTTGGGAGCTACCACCTCCTGTGGCAGACACCCTCCTTCCACTCTCCCTTCTGCCAGTGTAGGGGCAACACCGTGCATCTGGACAGCTGCCTGACTACTCAGGACTTCCTTGGGGTCAGGTGAGACCTCACCAGTGCCAACTCTGGGTCCCCTCCTACTGAGGCAGAAGGCCTTTAGCTCCCTGAAACTGTCTTTAAGAGTGGCCCAACCTTCATTTTCTTCTTTCATTTTCTTGGGGACCCCTGTCTCCTAACTGTAGTGACTGACTCCCCAGGACTTTGGGTTGGGGGGGCGCCCTGGGCGACCACCCCATCTGGGACCAGACTCACCTCTGGGAGGTCATTGCCCAGGATACAATCTAGGGGGAGGTCAGCACTGACTACCACCCTAAACCAGTCAAGGACACCCTCCCTCTCTAGGGGCACTATGGCTACAGGTTTGGAGGTGACCTCCCCTGTGGCTATCCTGACTTTCCTGGTCTCTCCTGGGACATACATGTCTGGGGTCACTAACCGGTCACTCACTATAGTGTGACTGGCACAGGTGTCTCTCAGGACAGTGGTAGGCATTCCATTCACCTGAATGGGGTAGAAGTGCCTGCTCCCACCTTCAGGGATCACCAGCTTACCATCTGGTCCTGTCTCCCAGCTCAAGGCTAAGAGGACTTCATCATCTGAGAAGTCCTCCTCCATGGCTACACTGGACAGCCCAGTGCTAACCACCTTCTTGGGACAGGCTGCATCTCCTCTGAAATGACCTGTCTGCTGACAGTCAAAGCAAGCCTTACTGTCCAAGAGCTTTTTTAACCCTGGGTCTCCCTGTCTCTGCTTGTCATAGTGGGAGTGGGATTTACTCTCCTCCTTCTTAGGGTTCTAGGGTACAGAGGGAGTCTCTGTGGTGGGCTTACCACCTCCCTCCTTAGGTTTTTGGGGACCTGACCCCCCCTTCTTTGAGTCTCCCCCCGGGACTTGACAACCACCCTGGTCCTCAACCACTCATCAGCTGCCTCCCCTAGCTCTCTAGGGTTGGTCAGCTTAGAGTCCACTAGATGCTGGCGTAACCTTTCTTGGGTACAATTGGTCAAGATGTGCTCTCTCATGATCAGATTGTATAACCCCTCATAAGTATTTACTTTGTTACCAATAATCCAGCCCTCTAGTGCCTTAAGTGAGGTGTCTACAAAGTCAACCCAAGACTGGGTACTGACCTTCTGGGTGTCCCTCAACTTCATTCTATACTGCTCTGGGGTCAGACCAAACTTCTTGGCTAAGCACCTCTTTATACTAGGGTATCGATCTGCCTCCTCCTCCTCCCTTAAGGTCAGAAGCCTATCCCTCCCTGA
The DNA here is from genome assembly GCF_031143425.1 of Pleurodeles waltl. Lineage (NCBI taxonomy): Eukaryota > Metazoa > Chordata > Amphibia > Caudata > Salamandridae > Pleurodeles > Pleurodeles waltl. The sequence goes on from NC_090445.1 coordinate 1,160,442,247, forward strand.
GTTGGGGACCAACTCCCATAAAAGTGAACCTCAGTATTGAGGCCTAACCCTTCTCATTTGGAGTGGCCTCTCAAAGGCCTCCAACCACTTGTCTATATCATTCCCCTCTACATAAGCAGGAACCACCCTCTTGGGTAATCTGGGGCACCCCCCCCCCCCATGGACACCTCAGCTTCTCTGTCGCTGCCACCATCTCTTTTCACTTTCTTTGCCCACTTCTTTTCTAGTGCCAGCTTCTCTGCCTCCAAAGCTATAAATGCTAGCTGGGCCTCCAGCTCTCTTTCCCTCAGGGACAGGTTCTCTCCTCCTGAAGGACCCCCTTCCCCCAACTTTCTTTGGGTCTATCCCTAGTGACTGTGTGTAATGAGGACCGGTCTTCCTCATCCTCACTTAGGCTCAGATGCCCACCCTCCCCTGAGTGGTTGGAGTTAGCATCCTCCCCTGCTTCTTCCTCCTCTGGAGCTTCCTCTTGGGCCTACCTCTTGGGCCTCAGCCCATGCTGTCAGGGATTTAATCAGGACATGCTTCCTGAGGTCAGTGGTTGCAGGCAACCACCTTGCAGTACATAACCCCCTAAGCTGGACTACTGTCAGTGTGGGTAGGCTAGCCAGATCAAGTTCCATGGTTCCCTAGTTTTGTTTCAACAAAAACTTTTTGCAAAAATTGGAAACACAAATTTATTGGTAAGGGCAGGTAGGTACCTACACTTAGCAATAGGCCACTAACCTCCACATAGGTCCAGTTAGGTCTCAGTAAATTAAACCCAGCTCAACCCTTGGTAGCTTGTCAACGAGCGACACGGCTTAGCTTAGGAGACAGAGTGTAAAGCATTCAAATATCACAAAACAGTAATTAAGTAAAACACAGGAAACAGTTTAAAAATCCAAAACCAATTTATAAAAAATAGATTATATTTTTATTTTTAAAATGACACAAAAACAAATAAAATCGGATAAGGGGAACCGGAGATATGAATTTTTAAAGAATTGTAATTTTTTTAGCGCCTAGAAACAAAAAGCGCCAATCGGGTCATCTAGTTGCACCTCGACTGGGGAAAGTCAAAGTTTAAGGCCGACCACGATGGAGCCCTGCTCGGCTACAGGCTGCGGGAGGCCTCGGTTAAAAGTTTACCTTCACACTTAGGTGCTCATTACAACCCTGGCGGTCGGTGTTAAATCGGCTGTAAGACCACCAACATTCCGGCGGTAAAAATTTTGCAATTACGACCGTGGCGGAAACCGCCAACAAAGACAGCCACTTTAACACTCCGACCGCCATGGCGGTACAAACAAACAGAGCGGCGGTTACCGCCAACAGACAGGCGGAGGACAAAGTACCGCCCACAGTATCACAACAGGCCAATCCGCCACTTTTTCCGGGGCGGATTCACCGCGGATAAAAACATGGCAGAAACAGTGTTCCGAAGGGAAAACACTCACCTCTACACACCCCATGAGGAACTAGGACACCATGGATCCGGAACTCCAAATTCCCCCTGCGATAGTCTTCCTGCTCCTCTACCAGGAGCACGAACACCGGCGGCGAAGACCACGGTGAGTACTGCACATACGACACAGGGGAGGGGGGAGGGAAAAAACAGGGACACGCAACACGCAACACCCCCACCCTCACCCACTACAACACACACACTAATACATATTGATACATCACAGTTACACCCCCAAGCCCCCCCGGAAGAATGCAAAGACAAAAGAAAATGAGTGTAACCACTGTAATATATTAAAATCAAGTAGGCAAAAATGTATATATACACCATTAACAAAATAAACACCAAGCATAGTAGTCCAGGTAGTGCTCCAATTAAGTCCGTGGAACACTGGGCCCACACGGTATGGGCGAGGCCCACACAAGATCCCCGACCATGATGGAGAGAACACTGCAGGGGCATCAGAGAGCAACAAAACAGGCACCTCAGGGGGAGGGAAAGGGGGGGCAGCTCAGCTGGTTGAGTGCACGACACCAAATCCACGAGAGGGTCACATACCCACTATTCCATCCTGGGAAGTGTAAAGCCACAGTCTCTCAAGTCTCTACAGTGGGTGGGCTGCCCACTGTTCAATCCTGGGGAGTGAAAAGCCACAGTCTCTCAAGTCTTTACAGTGGGTGGGTTCCCCACTGTACAATCCTGGGGAGTGCAAAGCCACAGTCTCTCAAGTCTCTACAGTGGGTGGGTTGCCCACTGTACAATCCTGGGGAGTGCAAAGCCACAGTCTCTCAAGTCTCTACAGTGGGTGGGTTGCCCACTGTACAATCCTGGGGAGTGCAAAGCCACAGTCTCTCAAGTCTCTACAGTGGGTGGGTTGCCCACTGTTCAATCCTGGGGAGTGCAAAGCCACAGTCTCTCAAGTGGATAACAGTCTCCACTGGTTCTGGAGGGGGCGTTGTGCCCAGAGTGCTTCATCCTGCTAAGGACAGAGGTAGTGTGTGTATCTCTCTACTGGTTCTGGAGGGGGCATGGTGCCCAGAGTGCTTCATCCTGCTAAGGACAGAGGTAGTGGATGTATCTCTCCACTGGTTCTGGAGGGGGCATGGTGCCCAGAGTGTTTCATCCTGCTAAGGACAGAGGTAGTGGATGTACCTCTCCACTGGTTCTGGAGGGGGCTTTGTGCCCAGAGTGCTTCATCCTGCTAAGGACAGAGGTAGTGGATGTATCTCTCCACTGGTTCTGGAGGGGGAATGGTGCCCAGATTGCTTCTTCCTGCTAAGGACAGAGGTAGTGGATGTATCTCTCCACTGGTTCTGGAGGGGGCATGGTGCCCAGAGTGCTTCATTCTGCCCGTGACGGACTCAGTAGCATCAGTGCCCTTGGCGCTCATGGGCCAGCGTTGCTTGAGACAGCGGTGCCCTGTTCAGCAGTGCTTGAGACGGCGGTGCCCTGCTCAGCAGTGCTTGAGACGGCGGTGCCCTGTTCAGCGGTGCTTGGAGCGGCGGGCTCCTTTGCAGTGACTCAGCTGCTGGCGGTCCTTCATGGCCCAGCAGGGCTTGTGCTGGCGGTCCTCTCTAGCCCAGCGGGGCTTGTTCTGGCGGTCCTCTCTGTCCCAGCGGGGCTTGTTCTGGTGGTCCTCTATGGCCTAGCGGGGCTTGTGCTGGCAGTCCTCTCTGTCCCAGCGGGGCTTGTGCTGGCAGTCCTCTCTGTCCCAGCGGGGATGACGGCTGTGGCCTCCTGGGCAGCGGGGATGATGGAGGTTGCCTCCTGGGCAGCTGGGCTGGTGCTGACGGTGGCCTCCTGGGCAGCAGGGCTGGTGGCGGTGGCCTCCTGGGCAGCAGGGCTGGTGGCGGTGGCCTCCTGGGCAGCTGGTGCTGGCGGTGGCCTACTGGGCAGCCGAGCTGGTGGCGGTGGCCTCCTGGGCAGCAGGGCTGGTGGCGGTGGCCTGCTGGGCAGCTGGGCTGGTGCTCGCGGTGGCCTCCTGGGCAGCAGGGCTGGTGGCGGTGGCCTCCTGGGCAGCGGGGATGATGGCGGTCTTCTCCGCCGTGCTGCTCTTCCCAGACTTGATGAGTTTCTTGTGCCCCTTCCCCACCTTGGAAGGTGTTGCAGCTGACTCCACACTCCCACCTCTAGCCCTGGGAGCAGCTTTGGTGGCTGGAGTCTTCCCCCTCTCCCGCCGGGCACTGGCCAACTTCTGATGCTTGACAGGTGGGGGACTGTCTGTGCTGTGGCTCCGTGCCACACTGGCTGCCCTGGTTGCCGGTGCACTCCAGATTCCGGTGACTACTGGCACCACTGGTCCCGGAGATGTTGTGGCTGAGGTGCTAGTTCGGGACCTAGGAGATGGAGGGGGTGGGGGAGGTGTGGGAAAGAGGTAAAAGTTGGACAGGAAAAGTTTTTGGGGACACTGAGACGGGTTGCTGGAGGGGGTTTGGGAGTGGAGGAAGAGGTTGTGGTTGTAGGAGGTGTTCGTTTGCTGACTTTGGGTGAAGGTGCATGTGCTGGAGGCTGTCGTGAGGTGGATGGCTGTTGGGTGGGTGTGTGCCTGCGTTTGTGTATCTTGGAAGGGGGCGTCACAGACACACTGGGAGAGGACACAGGGGACGTGTGAATGGAGTGGTGACTGCACGTGAGCGGGGTGTGGTGGTGTGTGTGCTGGTGATGGCAGTAGTGGCTGTAGAGGTAGTGCATGCAGGTGTGAGTGGAGACAAGACTGGAGGGAGGAGGGGGACACAGTGGAGGCAGTGGATGTTGGTGTGTCTGCATGTGTGTGATGCTTGCGTGAGTGCCTGTGGGATGTGTGGTGCTTATGTTTGCCTGAGCTTCCCTTGTGTGTTGACGTGGGTGCATGCTGATCTAGAGGTGTGCTTGGGATAGGCTGGGGTACAGGGGATTGGGTCTGGGTGGAGGAAGTTGGAGGGGGGAGGCTAGAGACAGGGACAATGGCTGCCATCAGTGCTGAGGCCAGAGTCTGAAAAGCTTGCTGAAGGGACGTCTGACCAGAATGAATGCCCTCCAGGAATGCATTTGTTTGTTGCTACTGCCTTTCTACACCCTGGATGGCATTCAACATGGTAGACTGCCCAACAGTGATGGACCTGAGGAGGTCAATGGCCTCCTCACTGAGGGCAGCAGGGGTGACTGGGGCAGGGCCTGTGATGCCTGGGGAGAAGGTGATGCCCACCCTCCCCGGTGAGCAGGCACGGGGCAAAGGCTGAGGGGCTGCTGGGAGGGCAGTGCTGGAAGGGGGGGTGGCAGCTGTACCTGTAGATGGGGGGGCACAGATGTTGCTGCCACCACAAGGGAGCTCCCATCAGAGGATGAGTCCGTGTCACTGGTCTCAGCTCCTGTCCCCGCCGTGGAGCTACCCTCGCCCTCCGTCCCACTGGTGAAGTCCGATTCCGTAGTGTGGCCCTCCATGGCCATGTCTGATGCAGCCCCCTCATGCTCCGGTGCCACTGCTCCTCCGCCTGTTGATGCTAATAAACACAAGTACAGGGAGACCACAAAAAGGGGGACGACGACAGAAGAAAGACATGTTGAGTGCATGCATTACCGCTACCTTTGGCAGACACGACAGACACAGAAGCCCCCTGCACTACGCCACGCTCTTGGGCTCCACTGTTCAATTCCTGGGAAATGGCCTACTAGGTTATGGACGACATCTGCACACATGGATGACACAGGGGCATGACTAGGTGTACTTGGCACTTTACAGTGGTGCGGTGGGGAGCCACATGGCCTGCCTTACGGAGGGACCTTGCCTACGGATCTCGCCCCTGGCCTAGGGAAACCCACAGCCCACCTCCCCCACCCAGACCCCTCCACTACGCGCGAAATCAGCAGATTGAGAGTGTTCTCACCCCCTTGTGGCTGCTGTGATGACCTCAAGCGCCCATCCAACTCCGGGTACGCCACCGCCAGGATCCTGAACATCGGGGGGGTCATGGTGCGACGGGCACCCCTCCCACGTTGGGAGGCCATCCCCAGCTGAGCCTCCGCCGTCTTCTTGCTCCAGCGGAGAATGTCCTCCCATTTTTTCTGGCAGTGGGTGCTCCATCTGTGGTAGACCCCCAGGGTCCAGACGTCCTTGGCGATGGCACGCCAAATATATTTTTTCTGTTGGGCTCTGACCTACATGATTTGTACAGGGGGAAGAGAAACTTATTACCAACTGCACCGTCACAGTCATTGGCCCCCATCCCTACCCTTGCCATGTGGCACATGCACTCCCCGTCGTTTCATGCACGCCCCACTCTCCCCCCTTCCTTCTTACATCCACCCCTCTCCACACAGGCATAGCCCATACATCATGCTCCCAGTGTACTTACCTGTTTGTCTGGAGGACCGTAGAGTAGCGTGTACTGGGAGAGGACCCCATCCACGAGTTTCTCCAACTCCTCCGATGTGAAGGCAGAGGCCCTTTCCCCAGACACTCGAGCCATTGTCTCTTCCAGACCGAGGTCACAGCAGCACTTGCAGTTTAGGTCCTCTCCTGTCGAAGATCAGGTATTGAGTGATTGAAGTGATAGAAAATGGCGGTCCCGTCTGCGGCAGTGCGTACCATCACCACCGGCGTACATCGTCATTGGCTCCTGGGACCCATAGGGTCCAATGTTAACCAATGCAGCATTGCTCCGTGGTCTTCGACCGCCTACCGCGACGGTGTACAACGCCAGCGCAGTTACCTCACATCCCATTGTCCCACTTTAGAGGTCAGGCAGCCGCCATTTCAGGGGCCCACATGGCTTCATTTTCAACTGCGTCACACATACCTAGGCCTAGACTCAACACACATACAGGCCACTTTTTAGATTAGGATTGGTGTTCTGTGTAAACTGTGGGTACGTACCTCTGAGTTGGTTGACTCTGTGCTCGATGTTGTCCTTCATAGGCACCGTCCGCTGGGACATGTGCGGAGATGGCGGCATCCTCCGGTGTACCGACCGTTGGTTGACCTGTCGACAATGGAGGAAAGACATGTTATCATCACATACAGGCTTGACTGTGCCACAATCCAGGTACTGTGTACCCATTTAGAGCCAGAACTGATGTCAGCTATCTGCCATCCCACAGGAATCCCCCCTCAAGTGCAGGTGCTGTCAGTGCTCCATTTCCTTGCAAGTGGGTTATTTAAAAAAACAGTGGCCATAGCATCAGGGATGTCCCAGCCTATGTTTTCCAACGTGTTGTCCAGAGTGTTGTCTGCCCTGCTGAAACACATGCGGAGCTACATCGGTTTCCCTCAGGTGGAGGATTTGCCTACAGTGAAAGGTGATTTCTATGCCCTGGGACATATCCTCAACATCATAGGTGCCATTGAAGGGACACATGTGGCTTTGGTACACCCCCCTCCACAGGAGTGAACAGGTGTACAGAAACCGGAAGAGTTATCATTCGATGAATGTACAGATGGTATGTTTGGCCGACCAGTACATCTCCCATGTGAATGCCAAGTTCCCTGGCTCAGTGCATGATGCCTACATCCTGCGGAATAGCAGCATCCCTTATGTGAAGGGTCAACTCCAGAGGCACCGTGTGTGGCTATTAGGTGAGCACCTGGAAGCAAGACAGTGGGAATGGTTGTCTGGGGTTATCCCTACAGGTTAGTGTGTGTCTAACAGTTGTCCCACGCCATTTGCAGGTGACTCTGGTTACCCCAACCTGTCATGGCTACTGACCCCAGTGAGGAATCCCAGGACAAGGGCAGAGGAACGCTACAATGAGGCCAATGGGCGAACTAGGAGGGTGGAAGAGCGAACCTTCGGCCTCCTGAAGGCCAGGTTCCGGTGCCTCCATATGACAGGTGGATCCCTATTCTACTCACCAAAGAAGGTGTGCCAGATCATCGTGGCCTGCTGTATGCTTCACAACTTAGCTTTGCGACAACAGGTGCCTTTTCTGCAGGAGGATGGTCCAGATGGCGGTGTTGTTGCAGCTGTGGAGCCTGTGGACAGTGAAGACGAGGAAGAAGAAGAAGAAGACATGTACAACAGGGACTCAGTGATCCAGCAATATTTCCAGTGAAACACAGGTAAGAATACAAATCTGCCTACTACATGTACTTTAACACTACTACCTCTCTACTATCTGTCGTTTTCACCCCGTGTATGGTCACTGAGTTGTCACTTTCCCTTACGATTTCACAGATGTAGGTCCTACAGTGTGACATCTGCTTTGTTTCCTCATGGACTAGAGCTGTGTGACATAGGTATGTTGACATTACATTTGAAAGAGCATTTTGACACTGTAATTGCTAATACACTAATTCGAAATCACAGACTGACTCCAGATTGTTTTGTGCTTTAAGGGTGTTTATTTTAGTGCTCAAAATTGGAGGGGGTAGCAAAATGGTGAGGGGTAATGGTGGAGGAATGTCCATGGCAGAGTCCAGTCTATTAGTCTCACAGGTGCATTGCCCAAATGGGCATGGGACGTGGAGCTAGGGCAGTTTAAGGATGGACAGGGTGACAAAGTGGGACAGTAGGATGACAATCAGGGTGGTCTCATTTCTTGGCGGGGGTCTTGGCATGGTTCTCTGTCTTTGTCCTGGATCTCAGGGTCCGTTTGCGAGGTGGTTCTCCCTCTGCAGGGGGTGGGGTGCTGGTGTGGTGGTCCTGTGGCGGTGCCTCCTGTCCACTAGCGCCGGCGGAAGTGGTGGGCAGTTCATCGTCCAGGCTAGTGTCAGGGGCCCCTTGTAGTGCCACAGTGTCCCTCCTGGTGTTGAGTACTTCCTTCAGCACCCCTACGATGGTGCCCAGGGTGGAATTGATGGTTCTGAGTTCCTACCTGAAGCCCAAATACTGTTCCTCCTGCAGGCGCTGGGTCTCCTGAAACTTGGCCAGTAGCGTTGCCATCGTCTCCTGGGAGTGGTGGTATGCTTCCATGATGCTGGAGAGGGCCTCGTGGAGAGTGGGTTCCTGGGCCTGTCCGCCCCCTGTCGCACAGCAGCCCTCCCAGTTCCCCTGTGTTCCTGGTCCTCCGTCCCCTGGACCGTGTGTCCACTACCACTGCCCCCAGGTCCCTGTTGTTGTTGGGGTGGTGGGTTAGGCTGGGTTCCCTGTAGTGGTGGACACACTGCTGATTGACGTGTCTTGGGGACGGAGGTATGGGCCCACTGGGTGGGTGCTGTGCTGGTGTTTCCAGAGGGGGGAAGGTCTGTGGTGGCCTGTGACTGGGTGAGGGGAACCAACTGTCCCGAGGTCCCCGATGGGCCGGGCTGGTCATCTAAATCCAGTTGGACAGAGGTGCTGTCATTACTGTGGGCCTCTTCTGTTGGTGGTGTGGACATGTGTGGACCCTCCTGTCCGCTGACGTTGGGTAGGGGTCCTGCAGGGGTATAAAACAATGTTTATTACATCTGCGTGTGGCATGGTGTGCAATGGGTGGGTGACCGTGTACCCCAGAGCTTGCATTTCCGTGTGGGACCTTGTGTGATGATGGTTTAGGGGGGTGTATGGGTATGTGCAGTGGCCAGGCTTTAGTGATGGGTGTCCATGCTTTGTTGTTGCATGCAGGGCTTGGTGTTAGGATGTGTGGTTTGTGATGTTGGGACATTTGTGAGGAGTTAGAGTGATGGGGGTGAGGGTGGGGGTATGTGCTGGCTTGCAGGTAGGGTGGCCAATGTAATAGTTAAGATTTGACTTACCAGAGTCCATTCCTCCACCTACTCCTGCGAGGCCCTCAGGATGCAGAATCTCCAAGACCTGCTCCTCCCATGTTGTTAGTTGTGGGGAGGAGGTGGGGGTCCGCCGCCAGTCTGCTGAACCGCAAGGTGGTGTCTTGAGACCCCGGAATGCACCTTCCCCCGTAGGTCATTCCAGCTCTTACTGATGTCCTCCCGATTTCTTGGGTGCTGTCCCACTGCGTTGACCCTGTCCACTATTCTTCGCCATAGCTCCATCTTCCTTGCAATTGAGGTGTGCTGCACCTGTGATCCGAATAGCTGTGGCTCTACCCAGACGATTTCCTCCACCATGACCCTGAGCTCCTCCTCCGAGAACCTGGGGTGTCTTTTTCGTGCCATGGGGTGGTGTGGGTGATGTGTGGGGGGGTGTGTGTAGTGATGAGTGGGGTGATATTTAGTGTTGTGTTGTGTGAGGTGCGTGGAAGTTCTGTGGGTGATGGTGTTGTGTGCCTTTGGATGCTAGTATTATTGATGGTGGTGTCTCTCTCCGGCCTTCGTTCGTGATTTTTGGTTGTAGGGATTTGTGGGTGATGTGGGTGTGTGTTTATATTGTATTGGGTGTGTGGGAGTGGTGTGAGTATGTGTATCATTTGTATGTATTTCTAATTGTCCAATGTGGTTGTGTTTTGTGGATGTGTGTGTATTTTGAGCGCGACAGTGTGTACCGCCAATGGAATACCACGGTTGAAAGACCGCTGCATGGATTCGTGTGTCGTGATAGTGTTGGCCTATTTCTGTTGGCATGATGGTGTAGGATTTGCTTTCGCCAGTTTATCACTGACCTTTGGTGTGGCGGACTTGTGTGGGTGTCTGAATTTTGGCGGATTCCGAGCAGTGGGTCATAATGACCATGGTGGAATTCCACTGCTGCGGCGGTGTGTTGGCGGTCTTCTGCACAGCGGTAAACAGCTTTTGCCGCCAATGTTGTAATGAGGGCCTTTGTCTCTGTGGGGTAGCGAAGAATGATATTGCCACCCAGTTGCAGCATCAGTGGGAGGTAGTGCTGAACAAGCCAGATAAACCCCCAGTTCATCGGCTGACATCTGTGCCATCCTCCCTTTCCCAGACACACCAGACTGCAAATGCAATTCACCCAAAACAAAAAATAAATATATCTAACACCTAACAAAATGACCCCAACTACCCCAACAGCTATGTTACCCCAGACAAACACCCCACAATACAGAGACAAAAACAGTACATTTACAATACGAAAGACAAGTTTAAAGACAAAAAAAACACAACACCTACAGGACACAGCACAATAAACACTACAAATACTCCAAACACTCTAAAACTCCTACAGCACCAGCTCCACACCTCACACAGTCACAGACAAAAAGGCTGTGAAGTGAAAGTGAACTCACTGTACCATGTTTGCAGGCAGGATGCCCTGTTTCATCATTTCCTGGGCGTGTGCGTCACGTTTCCAGTCATGTTTCTTTTTTCTCACATTTATCATGAAATTGCCTCTGGACAGGCAATAGACGTTCAGGGGCAAGGCGTCTTGTAGTGTAGGGGATTTGTATGGTATATGTGTATGTGTGAAAAACTTTGATGCATGCCCATCATGCATCGATTTTTCACCATGGTGCGTTAAGAGGCGTGTGAACGTGTATTTGCCGCTCAGGGCCCAGGCCTCATTTTACTTACGTTGCAGTGTGGAGTTGATGAGTTTGCGTCATATTTTTTTACACATGACAGAATTGCACGGATTTTTGCAATGTAGGCCTTCAGTGCACCCTGATTCACTTAACATGTCACTTGGCCTGTTCTACAATGTTGTAAATGTGGTATGGCTACATGTGCGTGAGTATCCAGTAATGTCATTACGGTGACATTGATATGTTGAACATTTAGGTTTGTTTATGAGCCTGCTACATGTGATTACTCATACCTGATACATATGTGCATGTGTAGCTACACTGTGTCCGCATACATGTTGGCACATGTATGCTATGTGTGTACATATGTGTATGAATACTAATTTGGGGTTGGACTACATTGTTATGTCTGAGACACAAATATAATCATACCTACAACACAATATACATGATGGCCTTTGTCCAACACATGGTACGGCATATGACAACCATGACAATTTGTACTCAGAGTGTTCAATTGACTTGGACTGCATTGACATCACGTAACCCCTGGCAATTTGCGTGTGCATGTGTGTCCACTGTGAGGTGTGTTGTTGGATTTTACTTCATGCTGCTCTGCTAAACATGTGCCATTTGGTTCCCGATGCATCTTAGTTGCAGGAGTTGTTATGTTCACAAGTGTTACTGAAGGTTGGTATATGCTGTGTGTGTGTAAAGACATGTGTTGTGTAATTTCTGTAACATATGACGACAGTAGTGTATTCACGGGATGTAAAACCTCACATTACTATCTTCCTGCATAGACACAAGTTGGAATTTTACAAATGCATGTGTAGTCAAATGAGTGCCACCTACGTTTTCGTGTGTCGGAACACATCTGACGGTAATTTCTTTCAGTCACTGAGTTTGTGACACCCATGCCTTTGATTTTTTGCTTGGTTGCCTTTTGTTCAGAATCCATACACTTTACCATGCCTAAGCCGCTACAGTGGTACATGTGTGCTGAGATATGTGGTATATGTGTGTATGCCTCCAACTGGGCACTCAGATTTGTCAACATTATGGCCCTCATTATGACATTGGCTGTAAGTCCCGCTAACCGTCATGCTGACTGCCGCCAACATACCGCCGCCGCCGCGGTTTACCACTACCCATATTATGACCCACACATAGCAATCCATCACTATACATAGAAATCCGTGACTATACAGACACACACATAAGTCCGCCAGCCCAATGGTCAGTGATAAAATGGCCGTACCAAAATCCACACCATTACGCCAACAGAACTAGGCCCACAGCATTATGACCCACGAATCACAGCAGTGGACATTCAACAATGGTAAACCACTGGTGGTACATACCGCCACGCTCAAAATACACACACTCAAACAAAACAACACCACATTGAACAATTCAAACTACACACACCTGATACCCTAAACACACCACTATAAAACACACACACAATACCCACATCCCTTTACGACTAACAAAAATTGCCATTACAGAGAGATACAGCAAGAGCACCCACACAACCAGAGCCACAGAACACCATCACCCATACACCATCCACGCACCTCACAGCACACACCCCAACACATCACTCCCACACCCTCACACACACCACTCACACTACACCCATGGCACCACAATGTCACCCCAGGTTCTCAGAGGAGGAGCTAAGGGTCATGGTGGAGGAAATCATCCGGGTAGAGCAACAGCTATTCCGATCACAGGTGCAGCAGACATCCATCGCTAGGAAGATGGAGCTATGGCAGGGAATCGTGGACAGGGTCAACGTGGTGGGACAGCACCCCCAGAACTAGGGATGACATCAGGAAGAGGTGGAACGAACTACGGGAGAAGGTGCATTCCATGATTGCAAGACACCAGATAGCAGTACAGAGGACTGGCAGTGAACCCACACCTCCTCCCCCACAACTCACAACATGGGAGGAGCAAGTCTTTGCAATCATGCATCGTGAGGGCTTGGGAGGAGTAGCAGGAGGACTGGACTCTGATAAATCAAATCTCCATTACTATCACCCCCCCTACCTGCATGCCATCACATACCCCCACCCCTACCCTAACCCCCATCCCTCACCACCTCACATACACCCCACCATCACAACCCACCCATCCCACTACCAAGCTCTGCATGCAACACCAATGCATGGACACCCTTCACAGACTTGCATGGACAACACTCACCAAAGCATGCACACTTGAGACAATCACCTAGCCAAACAAATCACCACACACACAAGCCTAAGCTGCCAGGGCAAACACAATCTAACAGGGCAACACACCCATGCACAATATGTCACACGCAGAAACAATAACACTGCATTTACATCCCCCGAGGTCCCGTACACAACATCACAGAAAGGGAGGTGCCAGCAACATCCAGTCCCCCCACAGAAGAGGCCCACGATGATGACAGCAGCTCTGCACCCCTGGATCAGGATGATCAACCTGGCCCATCAGGGACCTCCGGACAGTCGGTCACCCCGCCACAGTCCCATATCACCACAGAGCCTCCCTCCTCAGGAAACACCAGCACAGTACCTACCAAGTGGGCCCTTCCTCTCTCCCCAGGACACATCAATCAGCAGTTTGTCCACCACTACAGGAACCCCAGGACACCCCACAAACACAGGACGATCAGGGACCTTGGGTCAGTGGCAGTGGGCACACGGTTCAGGGGACAGAGGCACAGGGCAGCAGGGAAGCTGGGAGGACTGCTGTGCGACAGGGGGAGGACAGGCCCAGGGAACCTACTCTCCAGGAGGCACTCACCAACATCCTGGGAGCATACCACTATTCCCAGGAGACGATATGCCAGATACTGGACAAGTTGCAGGAGACCCAGTGGCTGCAGGAGGGACAGTACCTGGGGATCAGAGAGGACCTGAGGGACATCCACACCACCCTGGTCACCATTGCAGGGGTGCTAGCAGACATGGCCAACACCATGAGGGAGGCAGTGGCACACCAACTAGCCACACGGATGAACAGCCCTCCACCTCCGCTGACGCTAGTGAACAGGAGGCCCCGCAAAGGAACAACAGGCCACCAGCACCCCTCCCCCTCTAGAAGGAGAGCCACCTCGCAAACGGTCCCTTCAATCCAGGCAAAAGCCAGAGAACATTGCCAAGACCCCCACCAGGAAATAAGACTCTCCTGAATGTCACCCTTGTGTCCCACTCTGTCATATTGTCCACCTTCAATGGCCATTGCTTCCCTTCCTATGCCCCCCTTAGACAGCACCTGTGATACAAATAGACTGGAACTCTCCTCCTCCACCACCCCCTCAGCCCATTGCAAAACCCCATCCACTTATGAGCCCAAAAATAAACATCCTTGGAAAAAAAACAAGTATTGAGTCTGTCAAGTGATTGAACTATGTATTTGTTTAACAATCTGTAGACATTGCAATTCAACTGTACAGTAATGTATAGATAGGTATGACGTGTGGTTTGCTGCAGTCAATACACCAGAAGCCAGAGTGGTGCACAGATATCTGTAAATAGACATATCAAAGGGTACAGTAAGTGGCCATAGGAGTGGGAATATCAGCCTGCCCGTGAAAGAGTACAATACAAAACTGCAATGGAAGGTGAAGTTACAGTGTCTTACCTGTGTGTTAATGGAAGTACCGTCGTATGATTGATGTTCTATTGTCCACATCCTCATCCTCTGCCTCCTCTTCGTCAATGTCCACAGGCTCCACTGCTGCCATACTCCCATCTCCAGCCTCATCCTCCTGCAGAAAAGGCACCTGGCGACGTAAGGCAAGGTTGTGCAACGTGCAACATGCCACACTGATCTGGCACACCTTCTTGGGTGAGTACCACAGGGAACCACCTGTTAGATGGAGGCACCAAAACCTGGCCTTCAGGAGGCCAAATGTTCTCTCTATAATTCTTCTTGTTCGCCCATGTGCCTCATTGTAACGTTCCTCTTCCCTTGTCCTGGCATTCCTCACGGGGGTCAGTAGCCAAGAGAGGTTGGGGTAACCAGAGTCACCTGCAAATACTGAGGGATACCAGTTAGCCAGACACTAACCCTTATGGCCACCCCCATACCCATACACCAACATACACTGGGTGGGGACCATGGGCTCACTTATTAGCCACACCCTGTGCCTCTGGAGTTGAGCCATCACATATGGGATGCTGCTATTCCTCAGGATAAAGGCATCATGCACAGACCCATGATACTTAACATTGACTTGGGAGATGTACTGGTCCGCCAGGCACACTATCTGCACATTCATCCAGTGAAATCTCTTTCAATTTCTGAACACCTGTTCATTTCTCCGAGGGGGGACAAATGCAATATGTGTTCCATCAATTGCCCCAATGATTTTGGGGATATGTCCCATTGCATACAAGTCAGCTTTCACTGTGGCCAAATCCTCCACCTGTGGGAAAACAATGTAGCTGCGCATGTGTTTCACCATTGGCTGAGACATTCCTGCTGCCAAGCCCACTGTCACTTGGAAGGAGCCAGTTGCCAAGAAATGGAGCACTGATAGGACTTACACAAGAGGGGGGATCCCATTGGGGTGACGGATAGCAGAGATCCGATCTGGCTCCAATTGGCACACAGCTCTTGGATTGTGGCCCTGTCAAGTCTGTAGGTGAGGATAATGTGCCTGTCCTCCATTGTTGCCAGGTCCACCAGGGGCCTGTACACTGGGGGATGTCTCCATCTCCTATTCATCCGCAGTGGTTGTAATCTAAGGGGCAAAACGATGAGCATCTGGTCAGTAGTCAACATTTCCAAAATGTACAGTGCAATGACAGAAACAGGATGTTGTTGTATAGGGCAAAATGGTGCCTATGTGTGATGTGACGCAGTTAGGTGCCATGGCCTGCCCCCCCTGAAATGGCAGCCGCCTGTCCTGTTAGGAGGGACATGTGGAAATGAGGTAATGCCGCTGACGTTGTGCACCATTGCGGGAGGCGGTCGAGTACTGCCGTGCAACTCCACATTGGTTGTCATTGAGCCCTATGGGTTACAGTAGCCAATGGTGATGTATGCCGGCAGTGACAGTACGCACCGCTGCGGATGTTACCTCCATTTTCTATCTGTTCTCTCACTTGCTACCTGACCTTCAACAGGAGGGGACCTACACGGCAAGTGCTGCTGTGACCTGAGTCTGGAATAGACCATGGCTCGAGTCACTGGGGAAAGGGCCCCTGCCTTCACCGCTGCAGAGTTGAAGAGACTGGTGGATGGGATCTTACCCCAGTACTGAATGCTGTATGGACCTTCAGACCAACAGGTGAGTACACTGTGGGAACGATGCATGGGGCATGAATGCATTGAGTGCTGTATGTGAGGGCCTTGTGGAGGGGGTGGTTGGGGGGTCCTGGGCAGCGTGCAGCATGTATGGTGGGCAACATATGTGCATAAGTGGATGGAAGGTATATGATGGGCCATTAGTGTAACAGGCCGGATGCTATGACTGATACCCTTTTTCTATGTGTATTTCCTCTGCAGGTCAGCGCCCATCAGAAAAAGGGGATATGGTTTGCTATCGCAAAGGATGTGCGGACCCTGGGGACTACGGCAGGTGGAGCACTCACTGTCGGAAACAGTGGGAGGACCTGAGAAGCTGGGCATGGAAGACGGCAGAGGCCCAGCTGAGGATAGCCTCCTAACGAGGAAGGGGTCCCCGCCAAACCCTGACCCCCCTGATGTTATGCATATTGGCAGTGGCCTATCTGGAGCTGGATGGGCGCTTGAGGGCATCACAGCAGCCACAAGGGTGTGAGTACAGTTTACTAATATACTACTTGTGCGTGGTGCGGTGGTATCCGGGAGGGGGATGTGGGCATGTTGGTGCCCCTAGGCCAAGCCGGACACTGCAGGGTAGGTTCCATGTTGGAAAGGGGCTCAGGAACTCCACCTCCAACCAAGCTAGTGGGCATCCATTACTGGGCATGGCTCTGTGGGTTTCATGTATGCTGCAATTGGGGTTAGGTATTCCTGTCCATGGGCTGGTGACTACCATTGTGACTGGTAGTGCTTTGCCTAGTGTGTAGGGCTGTTCCCTGTGAGTGAGTGTGTTGTGTACGCCAACAGTGGTGTTGTTGCTGCCACTGACCAAGTGTATCCTCTGTCTCCCCCCCTTCCTGTTTTGTCACCCTGTCCTTGTGTGCATTAGCATCATCTGGCGGAGGAGCAGAGGCACCGACGACGGAGGGAGCTGCATCCCACAGGGCCCAGGAGGCCGAATCCACCGACGGTGAGGGCAGCAGTGGGTTGGAGGGTGAGGGGAGCACCACGGCAGAGACAGGAGTGGACAGTTCTGAAAGTGATACCTCCTCCGATAGAAGCTCCCTAGTGGTGGCGCACAGCTCTATGCCCTTCCCAACTACAGATACAGCCACCACCCCGTACCAGCACCGCCCTCCCAGCAGCCCCTCAGCGAGTTTCCCATGCCTGCTCACCCAGGAGGGTGGGCATCTCCTTTGCCCCAGGCCCTGCCCCAGTTAGCCCTGCTGCCTTGAGTGAAGAGGCTATTAACCTCCTGCGATCCATCTCTGTTGGGCAGTCAACCATAGTGAATGCCATCCTGAAAACAAATGCATTCCTGGAGGGCATTCACTCTGGCATGGCGGCCCAACAGAGATCATTCTAGGCTCTGGCCTCCTCCCTGATGGTAGCCATTGTTCCTGTCTCTAGCCTCCTACCTCCAACCTCCTCTACCCAGTCCCATTCCCCTGACCCCCAACCTATCCCAAGCACACAGGCAGACCAGCATTCACCCAAGACAACACACAGGAGTGGCTCAGGCAAGCACAAGCACCACACATCATCCAACAGGCACTCACACAAACACCATCCAGATGCAGACACACCAACATCTACTGCTTCCTCTGTGTCCCCCTCCTCCTCCTCATCCACCTCCCTCCCAGTAGCGTCTACACTCACACCTGATGCACTACATCCTCATCCACTACCAACATCATGCCTATCCGTACACGCCCCACACTGGCAATCACCACCCCCATATCCATGCACACGTCCCCTGTGTTCTCTCCCACTATGTCTGTGCCCCCTCCTCCCAAAGTACACAAATGCAAGCACTCAGACACCCAACCGCCATCCACCTCACAACAGCATATAGCCCATGCACCCAAACACAGCAGACAGACACCTCCTACCATCACTCTCTCTTTCTCCACTCCCAAACCTTCACCCTCTTCCCTCCCCAAAGAAGCTTTTCCTCTCCATCATTGACCTCTTCCCTACCCCTCCCCCGTCCTTCACGTCGGGCCAGGGTGGGCAGTACCCAGGCTAGCACCTCAGCCACCCAGTCAATGGCCACAATTGTTTTGGCAGCTACTGCAGGTGTGAGAGGCTCCAAGGACACACCCATCAACAGTACCAGTGTGCCTGCCTCAGCTGCCAAGGGGAAGGGCAAGGAAGTACCACCAGCGTCCAAGGGGAAGGAGGCGCCACCACATGGCAAGGGAAAGGAGCCACCACCACAGGGCAAGGGCAAGGAGCTACCACCACATGTCAAGGGCAAGGAGCCACCACCACATGGCAAGGCCAAGGGCAAGGCAGCACCACCACATGGCAAGGGCAAAGGGCCTGCCACTGCAGGCAGGAAGGACAGGAGGCACTGCCACCACTCCACAGCCATCACCGCCGGCGGGCAGTGTGTAGTCCTGCCTCCATGGACTGTAATGCATCCTGACCACTGCAAATCGTGTGGGTGTAACACCCAGGTGAGTGACTGTGACCTTGCACTCACCAAGAAGTGCATCACAGAGCACAAGGCCACCTCCAGAACCAGTGGAAGAAGCCATCCACTCACCCCATCCTTCCCAGGATAAAGCACATTGGGCACAAGGCCCACTCCAGAACCAGTGGAAGAAGGCATCCACTCACCCCCTCCTTGCCAGGATGAAGCACACTGGGCACAAGGCCCCCTCCAGAACAAGTCGGCAAACCACCCACTTGAGAGACTGTGGCATTGCACTTCCCAGGACCAAGCAGTGGGCAAACCACCCACTTGAGAAACTGTGGCTTTCCACTCCCCAGGACCAACCAGTGTCAAACCACCCACTTGAGAGACTGTGGCTTTGCACTCCCCAGGACCAAGCACAGGGTATGTAGCCACCTCCAGGACCAGTGGTATTGTACCATCTTCCGGTTGAGGTGCCCCCCAGTTCCCCGTCCCCCTGAGGTGCCTGTGTATTTTCGACCTGATGCCCCACCAGGGTTCTCTCCATGTTGATGCAGGAGTAAGGTGCGGCCTTGGCCTATGTGATGTGGCCCTGTTGCCCACGGACATTATGGACTGGGCAGTGTCCCTCCATTTGTAGATATGTAAATACTGTTTTGATTTTTGAGTACGTAATTCAATTTTTTTATCTTATTACACTCAATTTAATTACTTACTTTTGTCCTTGCAATATTCGTGAGACGTATGGGGTGGATGTGTAATGTTGTTGCATCTGTTTGTGTGTATGCTGTTGGAGGTGGTGGTGGTGGTGGGGGAGTTGCGTGTTGCATGTGTGTCTCACTCTCTTTTTTCTCCCCCCTCTCCTGTGAGCTAGGTGGCAGTACTCGCCGTGGTCGTCGTCTCCGGCCTTGGTATTCCTGGTGTAGGAGGAAGTAGACCTGCATGGGGAACACCTGCAGTTCGGTCTCTATGGCTTCATGGTTGTTCCCTGAGTCTCCAAAGGTGAGTCCTTTGCCTTCTGTGTACTGTTTCCGGCAAGCTTTTGATGTTGTTAGTACCGCCCCGGAAAAGGTGGCCGATAGGCTGGTCATTATACAGTGGGCGGTACATTGTCTTCCGCTTGGCTGTTGGCGCTTACCGCTGTGGTGCTTGTTGCTACCGCCGTGGTGGTCGATGTGTTAAAATGGCTGTTTGTGTGGGCGGTTTCCGCCGTGGTCATAATTCCATTTTTTTTACCGCCGTCCTTATCACCGACTGCCAGGGTTGTAATGGGGCCTATGTTTGTTATGACTGTCACATACAATGGCATATCACTGTGTAGCAGTGTTGCAGTCTGGCATAGATGCCAGCCTACTCATCATCACCACTGTGTGAGTTTGTATGGCAACACAAACTCCTGGTTGCATGTGAAGGGGCAGGTAAATGGTGCTCCAGTTTACTCAGCCCCCCAGTGCACATGCATCAAGCTCCAGACAATGTCATACGTTGATGTAGGTAGAGCAGTGGTGTATGGATTTATTGAGGGTGGATCTAGACTCTTCATGATTGCAACTCAGCAGAACTATGCACACATGCCAGCAGATAGACACTTGCACAATTGTGGTCATGCAGACCAGGATATCATATTTTCCTCTGCGGTACTTGATGTCAGCCTTCCCCTCTCATGTACAGAGTTTGGGTGCTTGCACATGTAGGACATGTCTCATTATTTGATGTCCTTAGTTGTTTCCATGGGCAGCTTGAATAGGGCTTGTAAATCTGTTTAGAACTGTAGCAGGGTACAGATGGTGTTGTCCGTCCCTGCCTCCTGTCATGGTGGCTTGCGATGGGCAAATACCAAGGTATGCTAGTGGCAAACATGACTGGATTATGTACTTACCTGACCACCCTCTCTGTACATATGTTAAAGGTTGACACGTAGACATTGATGTGTTGTACAGTCAGTAATGGTCTATGTGTGTCCCTTCTCCATGTTTTCCTGCATTACTGGCAAGGTATGTATTGTCTCCTACTTTGCGCCCATTGTTTAGGCTGCTTACACTTTGTACTGTACACATCTTCTACAGCAACATTGTCTGGTCATACATGGACTGGATGCAACATGTGACTTGAGTAATTTGTAGATGTACACATCTCCTACTATTGGATACTTAATAGTTTTGGTTCTATTGACTGTATTTGTAGGATGTAATGAGTGCCACGCACAATTGACATTACACCTGCCTAGCACTTGTGTTGTCTCCAAGTGATCTCCTGTGTTGTATTGCAAGTATCTGTGGGTATCTTGAAGCTGGCCATCCACATCCTCTATTTAACATGGGTATGCATTTCTTCCAGCATGCCACAACCTAGGTAACTCTTACCATGACTGAATGAAGTTGCAGTGTGAAATAATCTCAGTGCTGTACTGATCATTAGCCCAATGCAACATATATGGCTAGGTCAATTCCCACTCAGTTTGATTTCGTGTCTCAGACATTATTTAACAATGCTGGACATAGTAGCACATCCCACAACTGATTGAGATGTTGGAACCCAAAACATGTATGGGATAAATTGTTACTGTTGCTACCATGCACTTGTTGTGTCATGTAAGTGACAATGCGTGGTGTGTATTGGTGTGTGCTGTGTGATGTTGTTATACAGAGTATACTAAGTAAACATGCTGACACATGTCAAGCATTGTTGATACTGGCAAACCCATAGCTACCTAGGACAAACACCAGTACATCAGTCTTCACATGTTTATCTGGGTTTGCTCTAGGCATGTGTCAAAACAACAGATTTGTGTGACAAGTGTGCACCCCATGTACATAGTGAGTGTAAGACACTCTACCTACATTCGACCCAGTGAAATATTTGTTGGTGCACTGTCCCAATAAATCCTTAGATTTTGACAATGGATCAGGGTAGTGATTCTGCACCAATAGCTGCTTATTTTGGGGGTCATTCTGACCCTGACGGGCGGCGGAGGCCGCCCGCCAGAGTTCCCCCACCAAAATACCGCTCCGCGGTCGAAAGACCGCTGAGGGTATTTTGGGATTTGCCCTGGGCTGGCGGGCGACTGCCAAAAGGCCGCCCGCCAGCCCAGGGCAAATCATCCTTCCCACGAGGACGCCGGCTCAGAATTGAGCCGGCGGAGTGGGAAGGTGCGACGGGTGCAGTGGCACCCGTCGCGTATTTCAGTGTCTGCATAGCCGACACTGAAATACTAAGTGGGGCCCTCTTACGGGGGCCCCTGCAGTGCCCATGCCATTGGCATGGGCACTGCAGGGGCCCCCAGGGGCCCCGCGGCACCCCCTACCGCCATCCTGTTCCTGGCGGGTCTGGCGGTAGGGGGTGTCAGAATCCCCATGGCGGCGGAGCGCGCTCCGCCGCCATGGAGGATTCTCAAGGGCAGCGGAAAACCGGCGGGAGACCGACGGTTTTCCAAATCTGACCGTGGCCAAAGCGCCGCGGTCAGAATGCCCTGCGGGGCACCGCCGGCCTGTCGGCGGTGCTCCCGCCGACCCTGGCCCCGTGGGTCTCAGACCGCAGGGGTCAGAATCAGGGCCCTTGTGTGGCAACCCATTGCGCACTCCACAGCCAATGAGTGTGTGCCATAGGTGAGGTACGGACCATCATGTGCCAGGGTTGTGCCCAATGGCAGTGCCAGGACATTATCCAATGGATACACTGTGCAGGCTCAGCATTGAACATTGGTTACAATCTCTGGACAATTACAGAAGGTCCATAGTTACCAATGATGTCCCACCCTTATCACACATGTACCCTCAGGAAAAGCTGCAATCACCACGAGTTGTGACCATGTCCTGTTCCTACATTACTTAATATCCATTAGTTGACAGTGTATTTTTACTTTTTGCATTTTTTCATGCTTTTTTTGTATTTTTGAGTTTTTGTTCATTTTTCCATTCCTTCCCTAGCTATTATTTCTTCCTTCCTTCTCCTGTTTCTCTTCTTCACCCACCCGCGCACCATGGCGGAGTGCCCCAGGTGTCTTCTTTAGAATAGATGGACATAAAGTAAACAGCTATATCTGTATGTTGTATTATCTTGATTGGAAATTAAATGTTATGGTATGGTGGTGCGGTTAGACTTTAAACTTTCATTATTAGACTTTTATTATTACCTAGGTAACCAACCACACTAATATTGCCTTTGTCTGTACTAATTCAAACTGCAACAATGTCAATTTCACTAAATGTGTTTCTTGCTTGTTTGCTTTTAGGCGCACAAGAGAAGGAGACACATCACCCACAGTACTGTCAAACAGAAGGACTGTACAGTGACACCAGTACTCTTCTGCTTGTGCAGCTTAGTGCCACTGCCAACTGAGAGGTTTAGGATGGCCCTAAAGAAGGTTGCTCCCAAGAAAGCGGTCAGTGAGAAGAAGCAGCTTTTCACCAGTGGCATGCCAACCACAACCTTTTTAGGAGATATGTGCCCATCAGACCAGCCTCTGGGGAAGGACCAGGGAGCAGCACTCCCACATCAACAGCACCACCCTAACCTAAGCCCAAGACCATGTCTGTCAATAAGGCAACGACTGCAATCATGGCAACGTCAACGAAGTGTCGCTGAATTTAATTTGCCCCTTTCTCAAAGTAGTACCCAATTGTTTGAGGAAACAGAGAAAAGGGTAGTGCAGCCAGCAACAGTAGGTAGTTTTTGAAGCTGGAGCAGAACAGGGAGTCGAGCTTACTGCCAAGCAAGAACATCCACTTTTAGAATCATTGGCTCCCAAATCACCAGCAAGGAAAAGGAATGGTACTACCCCACCATCTTCTCCAAGTACCACTTCTGATGATGATGATGATAGGGTCATGCAGTAGGCCATGGTGGAGTCAGGTAGACAACTGGAGTTTCATTGGAAAAGAAAGGTTCCTGAAGGCCTTGGAATTATGGAAGAGGATGATAAGGAGGAGGATGAGACAGTGAGCCAGTCATTGTGCAATCTGGCACGGAGGAGTCATTAATATTCATCCTGGTCTGAGGGGTGTGGCACAGGTAGCTACATCAGCTCCCATATTTGTAAAACCTTAGATGAGACCAGAACCACCCCCTACCTCAGTAGAAGTATGCAGAGAGGCAATCAACGACACACCCACCTACCTCCAGTTCTTCTTTAGGCATTGGCTGTAGCCTACTAAGAAA
The DNA here is from genome assembly GCF_031143425.1 of Pleurodeles waltl. NCBI lineage: Eukaryota > Metazoa > Chordata > Amphibia > Caudata > Salamandridae > Pleurodeles > Pleurodeles waltl. The sequence goes on from NC_090445.1 coordinate 1,160,465,856, forward strand.
GTACTTCTCCCCAGTTTGGGACTTTTTCACGCTTAGTAAAGAGGAGGAGAACATTGCAATATGCTCCATTTGCCACTTAAGTATTTGTCGAGGTATACCTGGTTCACATTATGGTACTGGAGGACAAACGATCCATATGAAAAAACATCATGCAATCCGGTGGGAGGAGCACCTTAAAAGAATTAATGAACGTGGCTATGGTGGTGAAAGTGAGAAGAACCGGGAAACATAAACTACAAGTCCAATCATAGTGGGAGGTGATGATAAAGAAGAAGTTGTCATCCTCACACAAAGCAGCTCTGCCCTAGCAGTTTTTTTTTTTATAAAGGTCAGTCTCCCACTCTTTTCTGTTATTTTGCTCTTGGGTGGGCCAGGTCCTGGGGGCATTGGGGGCTTAAAAAAGGAGGGGGTGCATGGGCCCCTCCTCCTAGAGTTGTATTAACCCCAGGGAACAACAACTCCCTGAGGTGATGATACTAATCTCAGCAGGGCAAAATGGTAATTTGTAATGGAGGAGGCCAATACAGGGTCCCCAACAGCCTTTGGGACTGCCACCTTCCTGGGACAATTTATGACATTTATATCTGGGGGCCCACGTGGCCCCCTGCAGTACTGGGGACTGCCACCTCCCAGGGGCTGAAATAAAATAATGGAGGTGGTTCATCCGGTATTCCCGGCCCGGGGGACCCTCACCTCCCTGCAGCTAAGTTAAACCTTGGAGGGGGGCCAACCAGTCACCCTCTTGGAGCCAATAATGGCCCTGGTGACCACCCCCCACCCAGGTCTGGCTTCTGCAATGCCTGGGGTGCCCACCCATGGGATAATAGCTATTGGCTCTGACTTGGCAGGAGCTATGACAGTTCCGTAATGTCAGAGCAATCACTCTGCTTCCAGTGGGCAAAAACTGTTAACGTGCTCTTGTTTTTGGGGCTTGGTTAACAGCCAAAGATGGCGGACACTTAAGTGAGAGGGGTCCGGACCCGGGCCTGAAAAGTTACATGCAATCCCCTGCAAACAAGCCATCCGGACCTTTGGAGCGTGGGGAGCAGCCCTGTGGAACCTGGCATCCGAGAGCAGACCCGGAGTGCCATTCTTTCAGGCTCCCAGGGCCTGACAATAGAACTGTGCTGCATGGGCCCAGTAAGGTCCCAGCTGCCCGAGGGTGGCCAAGAGAGGGTCACGGAGATGCAGCCAGGAGTGGGCAAGTAATGCAGGGGGGGGTCCAGTGTTCTGTGCTCTGCTGCAGCCCCCTGTGAGGGATCGGAGCATTTTAGAGGTGTGGCAGGGAGGAGATCAGCGATTGCTTCCCCAAGACTCCAAAGCCCACTAGAGTGGAGCGTGGTGATTGCTGCGATGTGTGGGTGGGGCTCCCCCAATCCACTAATTGAGGGGCCCCCAAGAAGCAGCACGACAGACCAGGGTGTGGAGGCTTTGGGAGCGATGCAGTGACCTGCTGACAGGCCTGGCGTGGTGGGGGGGACTCAGGCCATGCAAGAGGGCAACCCTGGCTCACTTGGTATGCACACACACAAAGCATTTGCCCACAGTGGGATGCCTGGACCCCGTGTAGACCATGAACAGAGACCTTGGGGTGAGTGGAATATACTGCCTGGGCACAGCCTGGGGGCATTGAGCACCCCTTCCATCCCCCCATTGAACTAATGTACAGGGTGGAGGAAGCAGTAGTCTGGGCACTTCCCCCCCCCCCACTTTGGATTCAACTGCTGATGTTGTGGAGGAGATAGGGAGTTCACAGGGGCGCCCCCCCCCATTTCATCAGACTGTCTTCAACCCCTGGCACAGACTCAGCCAGATAGCCCCCACATGCAAAGGCCCGTACAGTTGGGACACAAACTGTTGGACAGCAGGCTGGGAACTAGTGAAGGACACTAATGGGTGCCAGTAGTGGGGGCCCAGACAGACTGCAGTAAACTAGAGGAGTATCTCTCCCCAATGCGCCACTGTGGAAGGCACAGGTGTGAGCAGAAGGCACCAAGTGGCCTTGACTGAGGTGGTAAATATGACATTACTCCCTCTGAGATCGGTCTGGACTAAATGCCACAGGCACGATGTGGTACTGGTGTGCCCTCCTGTAGTGCCCTGCATTGGTATTTGCTTCCTCAACTTGCCTCCATAATCAGTGCTCACAAACCAGCATTATGGGGAGGATGGAATCATCCACAAGTGATCAAAAATCCCTGTCAAAAGCCCGCGTAATCCCTTCAGAGGGCTTGTTGACCCCTACCCCAGAGGATTGTATCCGCCCTACAGACTTAACTCCACAAGTGTATAAATTAGACCTTGTACTACAAGAAATACAAGATTCCAGGACCTCATTTGAACAATGGCTGAGGGCTGGGACAGCAGACATTACTTTATTAAAAGACGATCAGCGCAAACTAGCCGAAAATGTCAAATCAGCGGAGCACCACTGTTACTCGGGTGCAGTCCGACCACACCAAGCAGATTGAGCAACATCAAGTGGAATACCTCCAAGATCCACTGTCAGATGCCGAAAGGCGTTCCCATTGGAATAACATTTGTCTTGTACGAGTGCCGGAGGGGACAGAGGGCCTAAAACCCATGCAATTTACAGAGGATTGGCAAAAGTTGTTATTGGCACAGTCACAAATTTCACCCCTGTTTGTCGTGAAGAAGGCCCACAGAGTGCCTATGAAGAAACCACTGCCTGGGGCTCCCCCACACCCTACGGTGGCCAGGATCCTGAACTACAGAGGCCGGGACACATTGTTACGCCTCGCCCAGGAAAAAGCACCCCTCCAGCGAGCAAACCTTTGGGTCTCACTATTTCCGGACTACACTCTGAAGTTACAGTGTATGTGCTTTAGCTTTCAAGACATCAAGAAGCGACTGCGAGGCTGAGGTCTGAAGTACGCCTTGCCATTTCCAGCCAGACTGAAAATCCTCCATGACCAGAAGTCCTTGTTCTTTGACAAACCAGAGGAAGCTTGTGATTGGCTGGATGAAGAATTTCTTGAGACTACGGGAACCACCTCACAAAAATACCTCATCCAGGTCATGCAGAACCCCACGGAGGTGCAGAATGTGACAAACTCATATGATCTAGACTATAACTGCTCCTACCCCGCAGCAAACCCTGGAGGGCCATCTAGAGGCAATCCACTTGGAGAAGATCATGAGACTTTCTAGGAAACCCAGCAGTTCGAGCTCCTCACATGGCAATGGATTGGACTCAGACTCTGGTGGTAGTGCCTCTGTTCCCTGCCATTACTCCATAGGTATCGTATGATCCGCTAGTTGAAGGAGACTAGGGCGGTCATTCTGACCGCGGCGGTCGGCGGTCGCCGCCCGCCAAGAGGTTCCCGCCGACAGACCGCTCCGCGGTCAAAAGGCCGCGGCGGCCATTCCGGCTTTCCCGCTTGGCCGGAGGGCGACCGCCAGAAGACCGCCAGCCGGCCCAGCGGGAAAGCCCCTTCAACAATGAAGCCGGCTCGGAATGGAGTCGGCGGAGTTGCAGGGGTGCGACGGGTGCAGTGGCACCCGTCGCGATTTTCACCGTCTGCAAAGCAGACAGTGAAAATCTTTGTGGGGCCCTGTTAGGGGGCCCCTGCACTGCCCATGCCAGTGGCATGGGCAGTGCAGGGGCCCCCAGGGGCCCCACGGCACCCGTTCCCGCCATCCTGGTTCTGGCGGTGGACACCGCCAGAAACAGGCTGGCGGGAAGGAGGTCGGAATCCCCATGGCGGTGCTGCAAGCAGCGCCGCCATGGCGGATTCCCTGGGCCAGCGGGAAACCGGCGGGAAACCACCGGCTCCCCTTTTCTGACCGCGGCTTTACCGCCGCGGTCAGAATCGCCCAGGAAGCACCGCCAGCCTGTTGGCGGTGCTTCCGCCGCCCTCCGCCATGGCGGTCATGGACCGCCAGGGTCAGAATGACCCCCCTAGGTTTGACATCAATTCTGTCCCCATCTTCCTGATGTAAGTAACATGGTAAAGGATGATGACCGGTAATGTGGGCTGATGTTTTTGTGCATTTGCTATACAATGTGCTTAAATACTGATTTGGCGTTTTTTTTTTTGCAATGTTCCGTACACGCATACAATATGGTGGTACTGGGTCTGGGTGCAGTAGGTACAAGTTCAGAGTGCTTCTGGAGGTTTACATACGGATACTACCCCTTTGACTGAGACTAACCCCCATTAGCCAGAGGCACTTGTAGAATAGCAAGCGGTTACGATCTAATTAATCTTAAAGTTTGGCTCACTTAGTGGTGTTAGGTGGACCGTGCATTAGTTCTGTCGGTTGTTTTAGATGTTTTAGGGAAGACACAGCATAGCCTGTTGCTGTCACCAATTACTGAGATGGGAGGTGCATGGATGATTGACCGTGGGTGCTGGGAACAGGATGGACTCGGATGATTTTGCGATTAGATGAAATGTTCTTTGAGTGATTGTGTTATTATTACTTGGAATGTAAGGGGTCTTGGCTCAGTCTACAAAAGCAATAGAGTACTCGCCCAAATGAATAGGCGCAAGGCATAGATAGTATTTCTCCAAGAAACGCACCTCACCAGGCACAAAGCACAAAACAATGCGCAGAAAATGGCGAGGACAAATTTTTTATAGATCATATTCTGTGTTTGCGCGTGGTGCAGCAATATGGCTCCGCGCCAGTGTTCCCTTCCAGCTGCTGGAATCCAAAATAGATAATCAGGGCCGCTATGTTTTACTGAGGGGTCTCTCAGATGGGAAACCTATTGTGTTAGGATGTATCTATGCACCAAATACAGAGCAGGATGTTTATTGGCACAGCTCTCTTTGGTGCTGATGGACTGGGCAGCATACCCTTGGTTGCTGGGTAGTGATTTTAATACCATCATTGATACTATTCTGGCCCGTTCCCACCCCCCATTGCCGGGTGCTCCAACAGTGTGCCAAGCTACAGCACTAAAGAATTGGATGAATGGATGGGACTTATGGGATGTGTGGCGAGAAAGGCATATAGGACAGAGAATACTTGTTCTATTCCTCCCCCCATGCTCTGCATTCCAGGCTAGATATCTATGTAACATGCATCTAGTATCCTCTATACGCAACATCATATATTTGAGGAAAACAAATGCTGAACACAATGCCCTAGTGTTGCCACTAGTATGGGGCCATGTTCAAACTCCAATCCCGACCAGGTGATTACAACCTTCACAATTGGAAGATGCAGTCTTTACAGAAGAATTAGTTACAGTGATTGATTCATACTTCAATAGTAATGAAGGCACAGACTCCTCTTCTCTGATAGAGTGGGAGGCTTTTAATGTGGTAATTCGTGGTGCCTCTATCATGTCGACGGTAGGAGCTAAGCCTGAGATTAATTGGGAGCTTACTTGTTTAGAGGGTAAACTGGGTATCCTGAAGGCAGAAGCGGCTGAGTTCAATGAATCATTAAACACACTACAAGAGGCCTGTATCACATCAGCTGATATCGTGGAATGACTCTGTGTCAAAGCTTATCGAACCTACACAAAGAAAATGCCATCAGAGGCAAACAAATCAGGGGTGCTCCTAGCATGCCCTATTCATCCACCTCCCACTCTTACCCCAATGTTATCCATAATCAGTCAATCACAAGAAGTACTTCCTTCACAAACTGAAATTAACAAAGTCTTTCAAGAAAATTATACTAACTTATGTACTGCCCCGGATCCTCTGGACCCTGTAGAACTGCAAGACTTTTTAGGTCAAATTCCACTGCCCAGGATAACAGTCGCAGACAGATTGGCTCTGGAGGAAGATACAGGTGCCTTAAAAGACCTGGCAAAGAACAAAGCTCCTGGATCAGACGGGCTACCAGCTGAGTTTTACTCTATATTTGTGTTAAAGCTGGCCCCTAAATTGGAGATCTATGGTGCCTCATTAGACAATAGTGTGTTACCCCATAATACCAGAAAAGCAATAGTTACCTCATTATTAAAACCTGGCAAACCTCCAGCAGGACTCTCTTCATATGGACATCCTTAAGCAAAATCCGAGCCTGTAAATTTCTTCCTCTGCTCCCATGTCTTTTGCATGCAGATCAAAGTTAATTAGTCTCCCAAAGGAGCACTTCATTGAATATACACCACCTTTTTAGTGTAAGCGGCACAATCTATTCACATGCAGTCTGCATCCCATTAAATGTACGTCAAGCCTTTGATACCCTCGGGTGGGACTTCATGCTAGCAGCTTTGACTAAATGTGGTATACCCCAAACTTATATACAATGGGTACATCTTCTTTACACGCAGCCTACAGCGAAGGCCAAAACTGGTGCCATTACTTCACAATCCTAAAATATATATCCATGGTACCAGACAGGACTGCCCACTATCTCCCTTATTGTTTGTTTTAGCGATCGAATCCTTAGCACATTGGCTGCGACAGTGCTCACCTGAGTGGGGCTATCTCTGGGTCATAGGACGCATGCTATATCCCTGTATGCGAATGATATAATACTGTATATTAAGGTCCTCCACATGGGGCTAGATAGGATCACGCAGATCTTGAGTACCTTTGGCAACTTGTCTGGTCTATATACTAATAGGAATGTCCCCACTAATAGATCATTCCACATTACAGTTCGGCCAGGTGAATCTCTAGGTCGCGCCAACAATGTTTAAATACTTAGGGGTACAGATTTATCGTGAGTCCACGGATTTTCTAGATTGGAATCTCACGCGCTCAATCAATTCTCTTAAATAGTAAATACCGTTTTGGACCACCTTGCTGCTGTCGATGTCAAGGTGCCTGTCCTTTGCTAAGATGGTTATGCTACCACGGCTTCTGTATTTCTTTACAAACATCCCGGGGATAATCCCCCAGTAATATTCTGAGCGTTAAAGAGCATGCTGATGGAACTGATATGGGGATTGGGATGCCGCAGAATTAGCCTCAGCAGGCTGCAACTGCCATTGGACAGAGAAAGAAATGGGCACTCTGGATTTCAAAGAATATTGAATGGGGGGACAACTGCAGTGGCTTTCTTATTGCTTAGCCGGACACAACCTCTCCAAAATTAAATGCATGACGACACAGCTGGCTCCAGGGCAACTACATGTTCTGTTGTATCTGTGTGGCAAGCGGCCTTGCAAACTGCCCATGCTGTTGCAAGTAGCCTTATCATATTGGAGAATGGCCTAAAGGTACACAGCTCCTATGCTCTCATGCTCCCCTATGCACCAAATGCCTCTTTAAGAGGCTTACCAGTGATGTCTGGAATTGTAACACCGTGGTGACTTATCCCATGGGGTGGGGATGCTGAATTGAAACTGGGGTCCTTGTTTCAGGATAGGAATCTAATGCCTCATGCAGATTTTGTGAGCGCGCATGCCCTTCCCTCACCCCTCTTCCTACTACTTGCGAGTATAATTTTCTATATATGTTGGTTTTCTTCTCCAGATGGTAGCGAACCCCCTACCCATGAGTTATTGCAGGCACTGCACATTATGGGGAATGGTATACACTTAGGCCCTCATTATGACATTGTCGGTAAAATCCGCTTACCGCCACTGTAACGGCAGCCAACATATCACCACGTGGCAAATATCCGTTTGCCATATTATGACACACACACACACACCAATCTGACAGAATATTGCTGCATACACAATTCCGCCAGCCCAAAGGTCAGTGTTAAACTGGTGATACCAACACCCATACAGTTACACAAACAAAACAACACCCACTACATCATGACCCATGAATCACCACGGCGGACATTCAATGGTGGTAAACCATTGGCTGTACACAGCGGCGTGCTCACAATGGACATCCAAATACTAAACAGCACAACATTGGCCAGTATCAAAAACACACACCTGACACTCATACACACACCACACACACCCACAGCACAGTAAAAAACACACCCTCATCACACACAACCCTTTACCAATACAAATTATTGCCACCAGACTGACACCAAGACCACTGCGACAACCAGACACACACACCACATACACCCATACATCCCTCACGCACCCCACTTCGCAACACCCAACCACAGTACCCACACACTCACACACACCACACAACACCCATGTCCTCACAAAGGTACCCCCATTTCACAGATGAGGAGTTGCAGGTCATGGTGAATAAAATAGTCGGGGTAGAGCCACAGCTGTTTGGAGCACAGATACAGCAAATATCCATTGCCAGGAAGATGGAGCTACGGCGGAGAATCGTGGACAGGGTGAACCCCGTGGGACAGCATCCAAGAATAGGGAAGACATCAGGAAGAGGTGGAACGACTTACGGGGGAAGGTATTTTCCATGGCAGCAAGGCACCAGCTCGCCATACAGAGGACTGGTGGTGGACCCCCACCTCCTCCCCCACAGCTCACAGCACGGGAGGAGCAAGTCTTGGCAATACTGTATCCTGAGGGACTCACTGGAGTAGCCAGAGGACTGGACACTGGTGAGTCAACATTTACTACTTCTCACCCCTCGTAACTGCATGCCATCTCACTCACTCACCCTCACTCCCATCACTCCACTCCATCCCACACACTGCATCTACACATATGACAAACCCCAATGCCCAGCCCTGCATGCTATACCAGTGCATTGCCCAGCCCTGCATTGACACCCATCACTAAAGCTTGCACAGCATAGGGGAACTAACAATCCCACAATACAACAACATCCACAAACCAAGGTGGCAGGGCAACATTAACGATAGAGGGGAAGCTAGGGGTGTACAATATGTCACAGGCATGAAGCATGATATATCACTTACATCTGGCCCATAGTGCTTTACCTGTGATTGATGCTATTCTTTTCATGTTAATTTTTTTTTTCATGTTATTATTTTTTTTTTCATGATACCTTTAGGTGGCAGCTTGTTACTGTGTATCGAATTTTTGTATTCCTCTAATATTTTTATACCCAGCATTACTCCCTTAGTTTGAGGCTTGCGCATTACTATGAAGTCCATACTCTACAATGGGATGGTAAGCCTAATTTTGTTACTTCCTTAAGTGCCACACCTGGGACTGGTTTTTTAATTGTTTGATCACTTTTACTTCTCACCATGCACTTTAATTCCTTCACTAATGAACCTTTCTGTTCTCAACTTTACGCAGGGTGACTGGCTGACCAACTGACTATGACAGGCAGTCTTCAATAAGTAAGTGACCATCCAGCACTTATCTTTTCACATTAGTATAGGAGAAGTAGTAGCAGCGGTCCTAAAGAAGCGACACGGGATCACTACGACCACTTAGACGCAAAACATTTTGACCATATTTTTTCTGGGATTTGGGGCACTACCTTTTTTCTTTGTGTGGAGTACAGTGGAATATTATTCTCATCAGCACTCCCACTTTTTCTTTTAATCTTGGCCTGAACCTATCTCTGACTTATTAAATGTGATGTTTATGGTTCAGAGCTAATTTTAACTTCTTCCCTCTCTCCTACGTATTCCAACAGTCAGTATTCATCCTAGGGCAAACAAATTCGGTAGATCATCTCCGGTTAAGTACCACCACCGTAATAGGGGTGGCCCGTCAGGCATTGCAGCACCGGTCTGGCGAGGAGATTGCCCACTGATGAAGCTTGACATCCTATTGGGTATAAATAAGGCGCACAGGCCTTAAAGTCATTTTTTGGATAGAAACGCCTACCTTGCATGTCATTAACGCAAGGCAGTTACCTGCATCCAGAAAATTACGCACATTGATGAATTTTGACGTTCGCGGGGTCAGGCATCATAGTATAAATATGGCGTAAGGTTTGCGCCGAATTTGCGTCCAAATTTTGGACGCAAATTTGGCACAATCTGAGTATAAATATGCCCCTTAATCGTGATGAAGCTCCATAATTTCCTCATTACTGCAATAACCTCAGTAGAAAATGCTTTCAGTTTTTGACTTTGATTCCATCAAGATGGCATTGAGATGTGTCCCAATTTTTGCATAAATTCCGATTGTTAGCACTCATGTTGCTCATTAGAACACTGTAGCAATGATCACCAGGGAGTTAACTAGGCCTGAGAGGAGTTTGCGAAGTTGCACTACATGGAACACTTCAAATTCGTTATAAAACTCGACCGCACTATGAGGAATTCCGTAGGTGGGTGGATTTTCCTGTTGCGCCTGTCCACATTGTGATTTACATCAAATGCAATACGAAGTACGTTCTTTCATTCAAAATCCAGTGTGAATGGCACCATGCAGCTTGCTTGGGCGTGGTCATCTTGTTTTCTTGCTCTGTTCATGGTGTTCGGACTGTTTTTTTAATCCCTCCCTAATCTTTTCAATCTTTCGCCGTGCTAATTATTCTACCCCTCATTTTTATTTATTGCATTAATGTATGTGTTTGTGTGTGTGTATTTTTACTTTTTGCATTTTTTCATGCTTTTTTTGTATTTTTGAGTTTTTGTTCATTTTTCCATTTCCTTCCCTAGTTATTATTTCTTCCTTCCTTCTCCTGTTTCTCTTCTTCACCAACCCGCGCACCATGGCGGAGTGCCCCAGGTGTCTTCTTTAGAATAGATGGACATAAAGTAAACAGCTATATCTGTATGTTGTATTATCCTGATTGGAAATTAAATGTTATGGTATGGTGGTGCGGTTAGACTTTAAACTTTCATTATTAGACTTTTATTATTACCTAGGTAACCAACCACACTAATATTGCCTTTGTCTGTACTAATTCAAACTGCAACAATGTAAATTTCACTAAATGTGTTTCTTGCTTGTTTGCTTTTAGGTGCACAAGAGAAGGAGACCCATCACCCACAGTACTGTGAAACAGAAGGCCTGTACAGTGACACCAGTACTCTTCCGCTTGTGCAGCTTAGTGCCACTGCCAACTGAGAGTTTTAGGATGGCCCTAAAGAAGGTTGCTCCCAAGAAAGAGGTCAGTGAGAAGAAGCAGCTTTTCACCAGTGGCATGCCAACCACAACCTTTTTAGGAGATATGTGCCCATCAGACCAGCCTCTGGGGAAGGACCAGGGAGCAGCACTCCCACATCAACAGCACCACCCTAACCTCAGCCCAAGACCATGTCTGTCAATAAGGCAACTACTGCAATCATGGCAAAGTCAACGAAGTGTCGCTGAATTTAATTTGCCCCTTTCTCAAAGTAGTACCCAATTGTTTGAGGAAACAGAGAAAAGGGGAGTGCAGCCAGCAACAGTAAGTAGTTTTTGAAGCTGGAGCAGAACAGGGAGTCGAGCTAACTGCCAAGCAAGAACATCCACTTTTAGAATCATTGGCTCCCAAATCACCAGCAAGGAAAAGGAATGGTACTACCCCACCATCTTCTCCAAGTACCACTTCTGATGATAATGATGATAGGGTCATGGAGTAGGCCATGGTGGAGTCAGGTAGACAACTGGAGTTTAATTGGAAAAGAAAGGTTTCTGAAGGCCTTGGAATTATGGAAGAGGATGATGAGGAGGAGGATGAGACAGTGAGCCAGTCATTGTGCAATCTGGCACAGAGGAGTCATTAATATTCATCCTGGTCTGAGGGGTGTGGCACAGGTAGCTACATCAGCTCCCATATTTGTAAAACCTTAGATGAGACCAGAACCACCCCCTACCTCAGTAGAAGTATGCAGAGAGGCAATCAACGACACGCCCACCTACCTCCAGTTCTTCTTTAGGCATTGGCTGTAGCCTACTAAGAAAGTACTTCTCCCGAGTTTGGGACTTTTTTACGCTTAGTAAAGAGGAGGAGAACATTGCAATATGCTCCATTTGCCACTTAAGTATTTGTCGAGGTATACCTGGTTCACATTATGGTACTGGAGGACAAACGATCTATATGAAAAAACATCATGCAATCCGGTGGGAGGAGCACCTTAAAAGAATTAATGAACGTGGCTGTGGTGGTGAAAGTGAGAAGAACCGGGAAACATAACCTACAAGTCCAATCATAGTGGGAGGTGATGATAAAGAAAAAGTTGTCATCTTCACACAAAGTAGCTCTGCCCTAGCAGTTTTTTTTTTTATAAAGGTCAGTCTCCCACTCTTTTCTGTTATTTTGCTCTTGGGTGGGCCAGGTCCTGGGGGCATTGGGGGCTTAAAAAAGGAGGGGGTGCATGGGCCCCTCCTCCTAGAGTTGTATTAACCCCAGGGAACAACAACTCCCTGAGGTGATGATACTAATCTCAGCAGGGCAAAATGGTAATTTGTAATGGAGGAGGCCAATACAGCGTCCCCAACAGCCTTTGGGACTGCCACCTTCCTGGGACAATTTATGACATTTATATCTGGGGGCCCACATGGCCCCCTGCAGTACTGGGGACTGCCACCTCCCAGGGGCTGAAATAAAATAATGGAGGTGGTTCATCTGGTATTCCCGGCCCGGGGGACCCTCACCTCCCTGCAGCTAAGTTAAACCTTGGAGGGGGGCCAACCAGTCACCCTCTTGGAGCCAATAATGGCCCTGGTGACCACCCCCCACCTAGGTCTGGCTTCTGCAATGCCTGGGGTGCCCACCCATGGGATAATAGCTATTGGCTTTGACTTGGCAGGAGCTATGGCAGTTCCGTAATGTCAGAGCAATCACTCTTCTTCCAGTGGGCAAAAACTGTTAACGTGCTCTTGTTTTTGGGGCTTGGTTAAAAGCCAAAGATGGCGGACACTTAAGTGAGAGGGCTCCGGACCCGGGCCTGAAAAGTTACGTGCAATCCCCTACAAACAAGCCATCCGGACCTTTGGAGCGTGGGGAGCAGCCCTGTGGAACCTGACATCCGAGAGCAGACCCGGAGTGCCATTCTTTCAGGCTCCCAGGGCCTGACAATAGAACTGTGCTGCATGGGCCCAGTTAGGTCCCAGCTGCCTGAGGGTGGCCAAGAGAGGGTCACGGAGATGCAGCCAGGAGCGGGCAAGTAATGCAGGGGGGGTCCAGTGTTCTGTGCTCTGCTGTAGCCCCCTGTGAGGGATCGGAGCATTTTAGAGGTGTGGCAGGGAAGAGATCCTCGATTGCTGCCCCAAGACTCCAAAGCCCACTAGAATGGAGCATGGTGATTGATGCGATGTGTGGGTGGGGCTCCCCCAATCCACTAATTGAGGGGCCCCCAAGAAACAGCACGACAGACCAGGGTGTGGAGGCTTTGGGAGCGATGCAGTGACCTGCTGACAGGCCTGGCGTGGTGGGGGGGACTCAGGCCATGAAAGAGGGCAACCCTGGCTCACGTGGTATGCACACATACAAAGCATTTGCCCACAGTGGGATGCCTGGACCCTGTGTAGACCATGAACAGAGACCTTGGGGTGAGTGGAATATACTGCCTGGGCACAGCCTGGGGGCATTGAGCACCCCTTCCATCCCCCATTGAACTAATGTACAGGGTGGAGGAAGCAGTGGTCTGAGCACTTCCCCCCCTCACTTTTTATTCCACTGCTGATGTTGTGGAGGAGATAGGGAGTTCACAGGGGCACCCCCCACCCCCATTTCATCAGACTGTCTTCAACCCCTGGCACAGACTCAGCCAGATAGCCCCACATGCAAAGGCCCGTACAGTTGGGACACAAACTGTTGGACAGCAGGCTGGGACCTAGTGAAGGACACTAATGGGTGCCAGCAGTGGGGGCCCAGCCAGACTGCAGTAAACTAGAGGAGTATCTCTCCCCATTGCGCCACTGTGGAAGGCACAGGTGTGAGCAGAAGGCACCAAGTGGCCTTGACTGAGGTGGTAAATATGACATTACTCCCTCTGAGATCGGTCTGGACTAAATGCCACAGGCACGATGTGGCACTGGTGTGCCCTCCTGTAGTGCCCTGCATTGGTATTTGCTTCCTCAACTTGCCTCCATAATCAGTGCTCACAAACCAGCATTATGGGGAGGATGGAATCATCCACAAGTGATAAAAAATCCCTGTCAAAAGCCCGCGTAATCCCTTCGGAGGGCTTGTTGACCCCTACCCCAGAGGATTGTATCCGCCCTACAGACTTAACTCCATAAGTGGATAAATTAGACCTTGTACTACAAGAAATACAAGATTCCAGGTCCTCATTTGAACAATGGCTGAGGGCTGGGACAGCAGACATTACTTTATTAAAAGACTATCAGCGCAAACTAGCCGAAAATGTCAAATCAGCGGAGCACCACTGTTACTCGGGTGCTGTCCGACCACACCAAGCAGATTGAGCAACATCAAGTGGAATACCTCCAAGATCCACTGTCAGATGCCGAAAGGCGTTCCCAATGAAATAACATTTGTCTTGTACGAGTGCCGGAGGAGACAGAGGGCCTAAAACCCATGCAATTTACAGAGGATTGGCAAAAGTTGTTATTGGCACAGTCACAAATTTCACCCCTGTTTGTCGTAAAGAAGGCCCACAGAGTGCCTATGAAGAAACCACTGCCTGTGGCTCCCCCACACCCTACGGTGGCCAGGATCCTGAACTACAGAGGCCGGGACACATTGTTACGCCTCGCCCAGGAAAAAGCACCCCTGCAGCGAGCAAACCTTTGGGTCTCACTATTTCCGGACTACACTCTGAAGTTACAGTGTATGTGCTTTAGCTTTCAAGACATCAAGAAGCGACTGCAAGGCTGAGGTCTGAAGTACGCCTTGCCGTTTCCAGCCAGACTGAAAATCCTCCATGACCAGAAGTCCTTGTTCTTTGACAAACCAGAGGAAGCTTGTGATTGGCTGGATGAAGAATTTCTGAGACTACGGGAACCACCTCACAAAAATACCTCATCCAGGTCATGCAGAACCCCACGGAGGTGCAGAATGTGACAAACTCATATGATATAGACTAGAACTGCTCCTACCCCGCAGCAAACCCTGGAGGGCCATCAAGAGGCAATCCACTTGGAGAACATCATGAGACTTTCTAGGAAACCCAGCAGTTCGAGCTCCTCACATGGCAATGGATTGGACTCAGACTCTGGTGGTAGTGCCTCTGTTCCCTGCCATTACTCCACAGGTATCATATGATCAGCTAGTTGAAGGAGACTAGGTTTGACATCAATTCTGTCCCCATCTTCCTGATGTAAGTAACATGGTAAAGGATGATGACCAGTAATGTGGGCTGATGTCTTTGTGCATTTGCTATACAATGTGCTTAAATACTGATTTGGCGTTTATTTTTTTGCAATGTTCCGTACACGCATACAATATGGTGGTACTGGGTCTGGGTGCAGTAGGTACAAGTTCAGAGTGCTTCTGGAGGTTTACATACGGATACTACCCCTTTGACTGAGACTAACCCCCATTAGCCAGAGGCACTTGTAGAATAGCAAGCGGTTACGATCTAATTAATCTTAAAGTTTGGCTCACTTAGTGGTGTTAGGTGGACCGTGCATTAGTTCTGTCGGTTGTTTTAGATGTTTTAGGGAAGACACAGCAAAGCCTGTTGCTGTCACCAATTACTGAGATGGGAGGTGCATGGATGATTGACCGTGGGTGCTGGGAACGGGAGGGGCTCGGATGATTTTGCGATTAGATGAAATGTTCTTTGAGTGATTGTGTTATTATTACTTGGAATGTGAGGGGTCTTGGCTCAGTCTACAAAAGCAATAGAGTACTCGTCCAAATGAATAGGCGCAAGGCATAGATAGTATTTCTCCAAGAAACGCACCTCACCAGGCACAAAGCACAAAACAATGCGCAGAAAATGGCGAGGACAAATTTTTTATAGATCATATTCTGTGTTTGCGCGTGGTGCAGCAATATGGCTCTGCGCCAGTGTTCCCTTCCAGCTGCTGGAATCCAAAATAGATAATCAGGGCCGCTATGTTTTACTGAGGGGTCTCTCAGATGGGAAACCTATTGTGTTAGGATGTATCTATGCACCAAATACAGAGCAGGATGTTTATTGGGCACAGCTCTCTTTGGTGCTGATGGACTGGGCAGCATACCCTTGGTTGCTGGGTGGTGATTTTAATACCATCTTTGATACTATTCTGGCCCGTTCCCACCCCCCATTGCCGGGTGCTCCAACAGTGTGACAGGCTACAGCACTAAAGAATTGGATGAATGGATGGGACTTATGGGATGTGTGGCGAGAAAGGCATATAGGACAGAGAATACTTGTTCTATTCCTCCCCCCATGCTCTGCATTCCAGGCTAGATATCTATGGAACATGCATCTAGTATCCTCTATACGCAACATCATATATTTGAGGAAAACAAATGCTGAACACAATGCCCTAGTGTTGCCACTTGCATGGGGCCATGTTCCAACTCCAATCCCGACCAGGTGATTATAACCTTCACAATTGGAAGATGCAGTCTTTACAGAAGAATTAGTTACAGCGATTGATTCATACTTCAATAGTAATGAAGGCACAGCCTCCTCTTCTCTGATAGAGTGGGAGGCTTTTAAGGTGGTAATTCGTGGTGCCGTATCATGTCGACGGTAGGAGCTAAGCCTGAGATTAATTGGGAGCTTACTTGTTTAGAGGGTAAACTGGGTATCCTGAAGGCAGAAGCGGCTGAGTTCAATGAATCATTAAACACACTACAAGAGGCCTGTATCACATCAGCTGATATTGTGAATGACTGTGTCAAAGCTTATCGAATCTACACAAAGAAAATGCCATCAGAGGCAAACAAATCAGGGGTGCTCCTAGCATGCCTTATCCATCCACCTCCCACTCTTACCCCAATGTTATCCATAATCAGTCAATCACAAGAAGTACTTCCTTCACAAACTGAAATTAACAAAGTCTTTCAAGAAAATTATACTAACTTATATACTGCCCCGGATCCTCTGGACTCTGTAGAACTGCAAGACTTTTTAGGTCAAATCCCACTGCCCAGGATAACAGTCACAGACAGATTGGCTCTGGAGGAAGATACAGGTGCCTTAAAAGACCTAGCAAAGAACAAAGCTCCTGGATCAGACGGGCTACCAGCTGAGTTTTACTCTATATTTGTGTTAAAGCTGGCCCCTAAATTGGAGATCTATGGTGCCTCATTAGACAATAGTATGTTACCCCATACTACCAGAAAAGCAATAGTTACCTCATTATTAAAACCTGGCAAACCTCCAGCAGGACTCTCTTCATATGGACATCCTTAAGCAAAATCCGAGCCTGTAAATTTCTTCCTCTGCTCCCACGTCTTTTGCATGCAGATCAAAGTTAATTAGTCTCCCAAAGGAGCACTTCATTGAATATACACCACCTTTTTAGTGTAAGCGGCACAATCTATTCACATGCAGTCTGCATCCCATTAAATGTACGTCAAGCCTTTGATACCCTCGGGTGGGACTTCATGCTAGCAGCTTTGACTAAATGTGGTATACCCCAAACTTATATACAATGGGTACATCTTCTTTACATGCAGCCTACAGCGAAGGCCAAAACTGGTGCCATTACTTCACAATCCTAAAATATATATCCATGGTACCAGACAGGACTGCCCACTATCTCCCTTATTGTTTGTTTTAGCGATCGAATCCTTAGCACATTGGCTGCGACAGAGCTCACCTGAGTGGGGCTATCTCTGGGTCATAGGACGCATGCTATATCCCTGTATGCGAATGATATAATACTGTATATTAAGGTCCTCCACATGGGGCTAGATAGGATCACACAGATCTTGAGTACCTTTGGCAACTTGTCTGGTCCATATACTAATTGGAATGTCCCCAGTAATAGATCATTCCACATTACAGTTCGGCCAGGTGAATCTCTAGGTCGCGCCAACTATGTTTAAATACTTAGGGGTACAGATTTATCGTGAGTCCACGGATTTTCTAGATTGGAATCTCACACGCTCAATCAATTCTCTTAAATAGCAAATACCATTTTGGACCACCTTGCTGCTGTCGATGTCAAGGTGCCTGTCCTTTGCTAAGATGGTTATGCTACCACGGCTTCTGTATTTCTTTACAAACATCCCAGGGATAATCCCCCAGTAATATTCTGAGCGTCAAAGAGCATGCTGATGGAACTGATATGGGGATTGGGATGCCGCAGAATTAGCCTCGGCAGGCTGCAACTGCCATTGGACAGAGAAAGGAATGGGCACTCTGGATTTCAAAGAATATTGAATGGTGGGACAACTGCAGTGGCTTTCTTATTGCTTAGCCGGACACAACCTCTCCAAAATTAAATGCATGACGACACAGCTGGCCCCAGGGCAACTACATGTTCTGTTGTATCTGTGTGGCAAGCGGCCCTGCAAACTGCCCATGCTGTTGCAAGTAGCCTTATCATATTGGAGAATGGCTCCTATGCTCTCATGCTCCCCTATGCACCAAATGCCTCTTTAAGAGGCTTACCAGTGATGTCCGGAATTGTAACACCGTGGTGACTTATCCCATGGGGTGGGGATGCTGAATTGAAACTGGAGTCCTTGTTTCATGATAGGAATCTAATGCCTCATGCAGATTTTGTGAGCGCGCATGCCCTTCCCTCACCCCTCTTCCTACTACTTGCGAGTATAATTTTCTATATATGTTGGTTTTCTTCTCCAGATGGTAGCGAACCCCCTACCCATGAGTTATTGCAGGCACTGCACATTATGGGGACTGGTAGACACTTAGGCCCTCATTATGACATTGGCGGTAAAATCCGCTTACCGCCACTGTGACGGCAGCCAACATATCACCACGGTGGCAAATATCCGTTTGCCATATTATGACACACACCAATCCGACAGAATATTGCCACATACACAATTCCACCTGCCCAAAGGTCAGTGTTAAACTGGTGATACCAACACCCATACAGTTACACAAACAAAACAACACCCACTACATCATGACCCATGAATCACCACGGCGGACATTCAATGGTGGTAAACCATTGGCAGTACACAGCGGCGTGCTCACAATGGACACCCAAATACTAAACAGCACAACATTGGCCAGTATCAAAAACACACACCTGACACTCATACACACACCACACACACCCAAAGCACAATAAAAAACACACCCTCATCACACACAACCCTTTACCAATACAAATTATTGCCACCAGACTGACACCAAGACCACTGCGACAACCAGACACACACACCACATACACCCATACATCCCTCACGCACCCCACTTCGCAACACCCAACCACAGTTCCCACTACCCACACACTCACAAACACCACACAACACCCATGTCCTCACAAAGGTACCCCCATTTCACAGATGAGGAGTTGCGGGTCATGGTGAATAAAATAGTCGGGGTAGAGCCACAGCTGTTTGGAGCACAGATACAGCACATATCCATTGCCAGGAAGATGGAGCTATGGTGGAGAATCGTGGACAGGGTGAACCCCGTGGGACAGCATCCAAGAATAGGGAAGACATCAGGAAGAGGTGGAACGACTTACGGGGGAAGGTATTTTCCATGGCAGCAAGGCACCAGCTCGCCATACAGAGGACTGGTGGTGGACCCCCACCTCCTCCCCCACAGCTCACAGCACGGGAGGAGCAAGTCTTGACAATACTGTATCCTGAGGGACTCACTAGAGTAGCCAGAGGACTGGACACTGGTGAGTCAACATTTACTACTTCTCACCCCTCGTACCTGCATGCCATCTCACTCACTCACCCTCACTCCCATCACTCCACTCCATCCCACACACTGCAACTACACATATGACAAACCCCAAAGCCCAGCCCTGCATGCTATACCAGTGCATTGCCCAGCCCTGCATTGACACCCATCACTAAAGCTTGCACAGCATAGGGGAACTAACAATCCCACAATACAACAACATACACAAACCAAGGTGGCAGGGCAACATTAACGATAGAGGGGAAGCTAGGGATGTACAATATGTCACAGGCATGAAGCATGATATATCACTTACATCCCCACAGGTGTCCCAGCCAATCTCAGTGGAGAGGAGGTGCCACTACAAACCAGTCCCTCAACAGAAGATGCCCCCAGTGATGACAGTAACTCTGGACTTCAGGATCTGGATCAACAACCTGGCCCATCATGGACCACTGCACAGTCGGTCACCCCAGCCGACTTACAGTCCACCACAGAGCTTCCCCCATCAGTATCTAACACCACAGCACCCACCCCGCATCTCCACACCTCTGTCCCCAGGACTCATCAATCAGCAGTGCGCCCACTTTACAGGGACCCCAGTCCACACCTCACACAAAGACAATCAGGATCCTGGGGTCAGTGGCAGTGGGCACACTGTTCAGGGGACAGAGGCACAGGGTGGCAACAGGGACACTGGGAGGACCGCTGTATGCCAGGGGGAGGACAGGCCCAGGGAACCGACTCTTCAGGAGGCACTCACCAAGATCCTGGGTGCCTACCAACAATCTTAGGACACGATGGGCCAGATCACTGCCAACATGCAGGAGAACAAGTGGCTGCAGGAGTAACATCATCAGGAGATCAGGGAGGACTTGCAGGCTCTCAACACCACCACGATCTCCATAGCAGGGGTGCTGGCAGATATGGCCAACATCGTGAGGGAATCGACAGCACACCAGCGGGCCCCTAACACTAACCAGTATATTAACCAGCCCACCACTCCCACTGCAGCTATTGGGCAGGAGGCCCTGCAAAAAGGACCCACAGGCCACCAGCACCCCTCCCCCTGCAGAAGGTGAACCACCCCTTAAATGTTCCCTGTGACCCAGACAGAAGCCAGAGACACTTGCCAAGACCAAGATCAATGCCAGGAAATGAGACTCTCCTGATTGTCCCCCTTGTGTCCCACCCTGTCACCTTGTCCACTCTGAACTGCCTTTGCTCCCCTTCCTATGCACCTTGGACACTGGACCTGTGCTACAAACAGACTGAACCAATACCCTGGACTTTCCTCTACCATCCCCCCATTCCATTGCACTTTACCCTCAATTTTATAGCACTACAATAAACACCCTTGAACACAACTTGGCTGATAGTATGTTATGTGTTGAAAATGTGCATTCAGGGGAACAGTCACATCTAGTGCAAATGATTAAAACACTGTGATAGCATAAAATTAATGTCCCGTAACTGTCAGTAGTAATCACATCAGGACACTGTTGTCATGTCACCAACATCTGTAAAATGACAAGCCATAGGTGACAGTAAGTTGAGGTGCAGAGAAGCGAATGGCAGCATGCTACAGTCACACAGATGCAATCATTAGTCAAAACAATGATCAGTTAAACTGTCTCACCTTTGTCATTGGAAGTAATGACGTATAACTGATGTTCTGTTGTCCACATCCTCATCCTCTGCCTCCTCATCCTCACTGTCCTTAGGGTCCACTGCAGCCACAGTCTCCTCCTCCTGCAGAATAGGCACATTTCGTATGAGGGCCAGGTTGTGCAACATGCAGCATGCCACTCTATCTGGTAGACCTTCCCGAGTGAGTAGCACAGGGATTCACCTGTCAGATGGAGGCACCTGAACCTGGCCTTCAGGAGGCCGAAAGTCCTTTTGATTATTCTTCTGGTTCGCCCATGTGCCTCATTATATTGGTTCTCAGCCCCTTTCCTGGCATTCCTCACAGGGGTCAGGAGTCACAATAGGTTTGGGTAGCCAGAGTCACCTGCAAGTATTGAGGGATAAACATTAGCCTAACACAATGCTATGGGGATAAGACCAAAAGGCATACACTGACATAAAGTGGGTGGGGACTCGGGCTCACCTATTAGCCACACCCTGTGTCTCTGTAGCTGGGCCATCACAATTGGGATGCTGCTATTCCTCAGGACAAAGGCATCATGCACCGACCCAGGATACTTGTCAGTGACGTGGGAGAGGTACTGGTCCGCCAGGCACACCATTTGCACACTCAGTGAGTGGATATGCCCCATTGCATAGAATCCTGCCTTAACGGTGGCCAAATCTCCCACCTTGGGGAAAACAATGTAGCTGCACGTGTTTCACCAGGGCAGATAAAACCCTTGCCAGCACGATTGAGAACATTGGCTGTGACATTCCTGCTGCCAAGCCCACTGTCACTTGGAAAGAACCAGTTGCCAGGAAATGGAGCACTGATAGCACTTGCACAAGAGGGGGAATCCCAGTGGGATGGCAGATGGCTGATATCAGGTCAGGCTCCAATTGGGCACACCGCATTGTGATTGTGGCCCCTCTCCAGTCTATAGGTGAGTATTATGTGCCTGTCCTCCAGTGTGGGCATGTCCACAAGGGGTCTGGACACAGGGGTTTGTCTCCTCCTTGTATTCATCTGCAGCGATAGATATCTAAGGGACACAAGAGTGAGTAGGCTGTCAGTGGAACCACAACCTCAGTGTACATAGAGCGTCAATGTGATGGGACATGGGAATGGCAATGTGTGTGCAATTTTAGGCAAGGATGCAGTTATGATTTATCTGATCATTGTCCAACACCTTCAAAAGGTGACCATCTTGTCCTGTATCTTGGGACAGGTGGAAGTGAGGTAACTCCGCCGACGTTTAGTGTTGTGGAGGAAGGCGGACTTGCACTGCCGTGCAATTCCTAGTTGGCTAATATGGGGGTCTATGGAGTACATTGGGCAATGGGGATCAGCGCCGGCGGTGACAGTGTACATCGCTGCGGACGTGACTTGCATTTTCTAACTAAATCCTCACTTGTTTCCTGACTTTCCACAGGAAAAGACCTACATTGCGTGTGCTGTTGTGACCTGTGTCTGGAACCTACCATGACCCGAGTGACCGGGGAAAGGGCCCCTGCCTTCACTTCGAAGGAGTTGGAGCAACTGGTGTATGGGGTAATACCCCAGTATGGACTTCTGTATGGGCCTCCAGACCAACAGGTGAGTACATACGGGGCACAATGCTTGTAGGAAGGATGAATGGAGATGTGTGTGCAAGCATTGTGTAATCCGTGGTAGAATGTCTGGTGGTAGTGTACATGGTGGGCGCTGGACGATGAGTGTGTCAATGGTGATGGGATTTGTGGGCCATAAGTGTGACAGACAGGATTGTAAGTGTAATGGTGTCCTCCTGTCTGCATTCCCTCTGCAGGTCAGTGCCCATCAAAAGAAGGGATTGTGGCATGCCATCGCCAAGGACCCTGAAGGTCTACATAAGGTGGAGCACCCACTGCAGGAAATGGTGGGAGGACCTGAGATGCTGGGCATGGAAGACCACGTGGTGTCCCAACGAGGAAGGGGTGCCCCTTGGAACCTGCCCCTCCCAATGGCCAGCATAATGGCAATGGCCTACCCAGATCTGGATGGGCATTTGAGGGCATCACAACAGCCACAGGGGGCGAATACAGTGGGCGTTACTACAATAAGTGGTAGGTGACATGGGATCCGGTTGGTGCACGTGAGTTAGTGTGTGTCCCTTAATGCCAAGCCAGACATTGCAGCGTGATCCAGTTCAAGGGTAATGGGTGTATGGCAAATGTAGGTTACCTAGTTTGTTTGCATTCCAAGTCAGTCAGGGCTTTGTGGGTCCCAGGAGGTGTGCAGTTGGTGGTGTTTGGCCCTCATCTTGCTGTGGCATCTAGCCAAATCAATGCCAGTGCAATGCATAATGCTCAATCCTGACCCCTGTGTGTGGTGTTGGTGCTGTAATTGACTCAGTGTTCCCTTTCTCTCTCCCCCTCACTTTTTTCTTCTGTCATCCTGTCCTTGTGTGCATTATCATCATCTGGCGGAGGAGCAGATGCACTGGCAACAGAGGGAGCTGCATCCCACAGGACCCAGGAGGCAGAGTCCACTGACGCTGAGGGAACCAGTAAGACGGAGGGTAAGGGGAGTACCACGGCAGAGACAGGAGGTGATAACACTGACTCAGATACCTCCTTCGATGGAAGCTCCCTGGTGGTGGCAGACACCTCTGTGACCACCCCAGCTGCAGGTACAGCCACCACCCCCGTACCAGCATCGTCCTCCCAGTATCCTGTCAGCGAGTTGCCCGTGCCTGCTCACCCAGGAGGGTGGGCATCTCCTTCGCCCCAGGCACCTCAGGCCCTGTCCAGTGAGCCCTCCTGCCCTGAGTGAGGAGGCTATTGACCTCCTGAAATCCATCTCTGTAGGGCAGTCAACCATTGTGAATGCCATCCAGGGGCTGGCATCCCAGATGCAGCAATGCAATGCATTCCTGGAAGGCATCCACTGTGGATTGGCGGCCCAACAGAGATCGATTCAGGCTCTGACCTCCTCTCTGATGGCAGCCATTGTCCCTGTTCCTACCGTCCCCCCTCCAACTACCACTTCCCAGTCCCAGTCTCCTCAAACCCCAACCTATCCCATGCACACATACAGACAAGCATGCACATAAGAAAAAACACAAGAGTGGCACAGTCAAACACAGGCACCACACTTCAGTCCACAAGCATTCACACGAACAACAGACAGTTGCACACACAACCCCAACCACTGCCTCCACTGTCCCCCCTCCTCCTCCTCCTCCACCTTCCTCACAGTCACATCTACACTGACACTTGCATGTGCTGCTTCAACAGCCTCCACCAGCATCACCACACCAAGCAGCACACACACCTCACTGGCAGTCACCTCTACAACATCCATGCACGCATCCACTGTGTCCTCTCCCACCCTGTCTGTCCCCACCTTCTAAAGGACACAAACGCAGGCACTCAGACACCAAACAGCCACCCACCTCACATCAGCACACTCCCCATGCACCTGCACCCAAGTCCAGAAGACGTGCTCCTCCAATAACCACTCCCTCAAAATCCACTACCATCCCTCCTCCCTCATCCCTCCTCACCATCCCTAAGATGCTTTTCCTTGCCCAACTTGGCCTTTCCCCTGCAAGCAGCAAGAAAGGAGAAGGATCCCACTCCACCAGGCAGGAAGGGAAAGAAGCCCTCACCACCAGCTGAGACACAGCAGTCCTCGCCTCCAACAGAGGCTGCCCAGGAGGCCCCTTCCCTGCTGAGACACAGTAGCCCACACCTCCTGCAGAGGCTGGCAGGGTACCAACACCACCACCAGTGGGCACGGGGTCCTCATCCCCTGCTTAGACACAGCAGCCCTTACCTCCTGCAGAGGCTGCCCAGGAGGCACCTTCCCAGCTAAGACACAGCAGCCCTCACCTCCAGCAGGGGCTGCCCAGGAGGCACCTTCACCAGCTGAGACACTGCAGCCGTCAACTCCAGCAGAGGCTGGCAGGGTACCACCACCACCACTAGTGGTCACGGAGCCCTCACCTCCAGCTGAGAGGAGGCAGTCCTCACCTCAACAGTGGACATGTAGGCCACCATCCATGGACTGCTGTACAAGGAGCCCCCGCCAGAAGTAGTGGGCAAGTCCCCCACCCCAGAGACTGTGACCTTGCACGCCCCAGCAAAGAGAAATGGGCATGGAACCCCCTCCAGAACCAGTAGGCAAGTTCCCCACCTGAGAGACTGCAACCTTGCACTCCCCAGCATTGGGAAATGGGCATGGAAACCCCTCCAGAACCAGTGGGCAAGTTCCCCACCTCAGAGACTGTGACTTTGCACTGCCCAGCAAAGAGAAATGGGCATGGTGCCCCCTCCAGAAGCAGTGGGCAAGTTCCCCACCTCAGAGATTGTGACCTTGCACTCCCCAGCAAAGAGAAATGGACTTGGCGCCCCCTCCAGAACCAGTGGGAAAGTCCCCGACTTCGGCTGAAGTGTCCCCCACCCCCTTTCCCCCTGAGGTGCCTGCCCACTTCAGTGATGATGCCCCTACACAGTTCTGTGAGGATGTTGTCAGGAAACAAGTTGGACCTTGGACTGTGCATGTGGCCATGTGAGCCATTAGTACTTTGGAGTGGGCATTGGCCCTTTGTGGACAATTGTACATATCTCTTTGTTTTCAAATTGGTTTATGTGGTGGCTTTTGCCTTGCAAATACATCTTCAGTACTTCCGTACTCTAGTTCTTGTATTATTATGCTGTGCATCATGTGCCATTGGTTCTCCTCTGCAGCTGGTTGTGTGTTTGGTATGTGTGTGTCTGGTGTGTGTTGTGCATGTGTGTCACTCTCCTTTTCCTCCCTCCCTCCTTTGTGTGCTAGGCGGCTGTACTCACTGTCGTCATATTTGTCGGCATTGGTGTTCTACGTGGAGCATGGCGTAGAAGAGCATCGGGAAGACTTGCAGTTCCGGGTCCATTTTGGCGTTATTCTTCTCTGTGTCTCTGATGGTGAGTCTTTGATCTTCTGTGCAGTAGTTCCGCCCAGGCTTTTGATGGCAATGGTTCCACCCCAGAAATCATGGGGGATTGCAGTGTCATGATATGGTGGGCAGTACCTTTTCTCTACCTGGCTGTTGATGACTACCGCTGTGGTAAGTGGTGTTAATGCCCTGGTGGATGGTGTAGTACATTGGCTGTCTATGGGAGTTCTGACCGCCATGGTCATATTTTAGCGGTAATTACTGCCAGCCTGTTGGCGGTATTTCTGCCACTTTATCACTCAACGCCAATGTCATAATGGCCACCTTAGTCTGCTGGCTATATCAAGTGATTAGAGCAGATCCCTTCAGTCACTCAAAGGTAGATGGGAACAAGATTTAAACCTTCAGCTCCTAGACCGAGACTTCACTCAAATGCTACAACACCCCAAAGATGTCTCGCAGAACGCGTGATTTCAGCTTATACAGTTACATATATTTCACAGTGCATGACACCACACAAGCTCAACGCAATATTTGCTATTAATAGATTGCTATGTCCAGGCTGTAAAAGACAAAATTCTGACTTATTACATATGCTATGGGTCTGCCTCAGCATCACCCTATACTGGAGGGAAGTGACTGCAGTGCTGTAAGATGTCACTGACATCCCACAATGGAATACCCAAGAACAATGTCTATTGGGTTTTCTCCCCAGACCCAGAGGGTGGTGCTTCGATTTGCTAATATGGCCCTTTTGCTGACAAAGCATTTGTTGACAAAGAACTGGAAATCCCTAAGGGCTCCTCAGTTATCGACTTGGTGTTGAGGAAAGCAAGGGGCCTTTGCAAACGCCCTATCTCCATGACATGGGATACGCTTTTGAGGCCTTTAAGACAGATGACCCTGACCCTGACACATGTAATATCACTTAAAAGTACTGGTCCACCATTCAAGTCCTGTGGCCCTAATGTCTTCTATATATGCATATAGGTTACATGGCAGTCTTCTCCATGCGTCTCAGTATAGTAATGTTAATAATACACTTTTTTTTTGTTTTGCTTTTTATGTGTCCTCATAGTTTCCACTCTGGGAATTAGAGAACAACTTCCTCTCAGTCACCCCTCCCTGCCCGCCCCGCGATCTCCTGCCGTGTTCAGCTAAGATGATGTTAATGATTTTCAGGGGTCCTTCCCGAACATCACCAGCCTAAGACTTTACCACACCGTCCAAAGACCGGTGACATCTTTTGTGGGCGAACAGAATCATAGGATTTCACCATAACTCCTAAAAACCTATCTCTTGACAACTATTCTCCCTCAGTAGCCAAAACTCATGTCTTTTATTTAATTGACCGCTACGTTACAAACAGTAGGGGTAGATAAAGATAACCATTTAAGACAAATTTCTCATCTAGCTAATAATATTAAAAGAAAGAGCAAGTGGGATTGCTGCCTAGTTAGCGCCTTATTCAGATTTTCCTCGCACTGCCCCCCAAAGATTATCAGTGGTAGACTAAGCTCCAACTCTGTGCAAATTATTCTCTTTAACACCCTCTCTACCGGGTTCCAGAAAGAGCCCAGTTTCTGACGCGACCAAAACATGTGAATATCATTCGCCTTCTTCTCACCACATCGGGGGCAATTCTTTGTCACCTTTCCCATAGCTGTTATCCTTGCTGGTGACCAATATACCCATGCAAGGTGAACAAACTATTCTTCTTTAGAGGAGCTGATTTGACTATACCCCAAAGTAAAGTCATGAGTCTTGCCAAAGATGATAAATATCCAAGGCAGGCAAAACCTCTCCCCACCTCCTCACTGGCAGGGAAGGGAACTCTTCCCTTGCCTCAATTACCATCCAGTACCACAGGGCCACCTCCTTCTGAAAAATTCACTTCTGCAACAGTCTTCCCTCCCAGATGTTTCTCCCTGTTTCTACCTTCTTCTCTGATTTAACCCAACTTGCGAGTTGATAGTACTTGAGTTTAGAAATCTTATTATCTACTAGCTCCTTAAACCTAGACCATGGTATCAGCAGCTCATCTTCTAAGATTTTACCCATTTCTCCAATCTATTCCCCTGGAGGGGCACCAAACGTTTATCTAAAGGACATTCTGGAGTTCCCGGTGAGTTCCAAATGGGGGCTGTGTTGCTATAGTATACAATCCATGTAAGCTCCCTAACCTGAAACCATACTCTAGCGGCTGCAGACAACATTTTCAGAAGTATCTTTTTGAAGTACTTTGAGTGACCAAACTCATACAAGAAATGTTCACCTGCTCTCGCAAAGAAAAAAGTAATTGCCCTAAAAAGGGGGGAAAAGTTTGAACTATTGTTTAGCAGAACCCTTTTTCAGCTGGAACGCCAGATGTTATTGAAAGAAATCTTGTGTCTGAATGTCCCCAAACTCCTTCTTCTAACATAGCGTTTTCCATTCTATAAGATCTCCTATTGCGGCCCATACAAATGAAGTCAAATCCTTCTGCAAATTTTTAAACCAATTCAACATAAATTCAAGAGGAATAGTATTAAACAAAAAAAGTAAATTTAGGTAAAATGGACATCTTTATGATATTTGACCTCCCTAAAAAAGATAAAGGGAGGCACGACCATATCTTCAACAGCCTCCTTGTTTCTTCTCATACTCTATTAAAATTGAGCCTAGCAACTCCCTTCAAGTAAGCCGTTATTTGCACCCCCAAATACCTTATCTCTTCCTTAACTAGTGGGCTGTGGTAAGCAGTATTCCAACACATAGGCCCTCATTCTAACCCTGGCGGTCGGTGATAAAGCGGCGGCCAACCCGCCAACAGGCCGGCGGTCCAAAATATGCAATTCTGACCCTGGCGGGAACCGCCAACACAGCCCGCCGCATTAACACTCCGACCGCCACGGCGGAACAAACAAACAGCGCGGCGGTCACCGCCAACAGCCAGGCGGCAGACAATGTACCGCCCACACTATCACGACCCACCAATCCGCCACCTTTTCCGTGGCGGGAGCACTGCCGATAAAAACACGGCGGAAACAGCCTACGAACGGGAAAACGCTCACCTCTACGCACTCCACGCGAGATTCCGGCAGTATGGAACCCGAGTTACAGGTCATCCCCGCACTCCTATACCTACTCCTGTACCAGGAGCAAGCCCGGCGGCGCGGAAGACATCGGTGAGTACTGCACCTACGACACAGGGGAGGGAAAAGATTACCGGCACACACCCACCCACCCACACCCACTACAACACACACATCAATGCATTCCCACAGATCACTGTCACAACCCACAAACCCCCCCCTCCGAAATAATGCAAAGACCAAAAGAAGAGATCTTAAACGGGCAGATATATTGAAAAATGGACAGCAGTAATCCTAATAAATAAATAAACTATGTACAAAATATATACATCTACTATATGTAGTCCAACCACTGTCCGTGGACCACAGGGGTCCTGAGCAAAGGGGCAAGGCCCAGTCCCACGACAAGAACTCCACGGAGAGAACACTGCAGGGGCATCAGAAAGAAAAAAGGACAGGCACCTCAGGGGGAAGGGAAGGGGGGGCACCTCAGCCACTTGAGTACACGGCGCCAGATCCACGAGGGGACTCCATGACCACTGGCCCATCCTGGGGAGTGCAAAGCCACAGTCCATACAGTCCATACAGTGGGTGGCCTGCCCACTGGGCCATCCTGGGGAGTGCAAAGCCACAGTCCGTACAGTCCATACAGTGGGTGGCCTGCCCACTGGGCCATCCTGGGGAGTGCAAAGCCACAGTCCGTACAGTCCATACAGTGGGTGGCCTGCCCACTGGGCCATCCTGGGGAGTGCAAAGCCACAGTCCGTACAGTCCATACAGTGGGTGGCCTGCCCACTGGGCCATCCTGGGGAGTGCAAAGCCACAGTCCATACAGTCCATACAGTGGGTGGCCTGCCCACTGGGCCATCCTGGGGAGTGCAAAGCCACAGTCCAAACAGTCCATAACAGACTCCACTGCCCCTGGAGGAGGCATGTTGGCCAGAGGACATCCTGCAGCCCTGCCCGAGACAGATCCTGCCCTGCCACGTCTGCCAAAGGGCCAGCGGTTCTTGCCTTGAAGGGCCCAGTTCAGCGGTTCTTGCCTTGAAGGGCCCAGTTCAGCGGTTCTTGGCTTGAAGGGCCCAGTTCAGCGGTTCTTGAGACGGCGGTCCCCAGCGGAGCAGTGCTGGAGACGGCGGGGCCCAGTTCAGCGGTTCTTGAGACGGCGGTCCCCAGCGGAGCGGTGCTGGAGACGGCGGGGCCCAGTTCAGCGGTTCTTGCCTTGAAGGGCCCAGTTCAG
Organism: Pleurodeles waltl; assembly: GCF_031143425.1. Taxonomy (NCBI): domain Eukaryota; kingdom Metazoa; phylum Chordata; class Amphibia; order Caudata; family Salamandridae; genus Pleurodeles; species Pleurodeles waltl. Next base: position 1,160,496,134 of record NC_090445.1, read on the forward strand.
CGGTTCTTGCCTTGAAGGGCCCAGTTCAGCGGTTCTTGAGACGGCGGTCCCCAGCGGAGCGGTGCTGGAGACGGCGGGGCCCAGTTCAGCGGTTCTTGCCTTGAAGGGCCCAGTTCAGCGGTTCTTGGCTTGAAGGGCCCAGTTCAGCGGTTCTTGAGACGGCGGTCCCCAGCGGAGCGGTGCTGGAGACGGCGGGCCCAGTTCAGCGGTTCTTGCCTTGAAGGGCCCAGTTCAGCGGTTCTTGAGACGGCGGTCCCCAGCGGAGCGGTGCTGGAGACGGCGGCCATTCTATGGCCAACTGCTCATTGCCTGGTGGTGCCCTCCTGGGCAGCGGGGATGGTGCTCCTTCAATGCCCACCTGGGCTGTGGGTGGTGGGGCCCTCCTGGCCAGCTGGGCTGTGTCCTCCCTGGGCAGCGGCTATGGGGGTGGTGGGCTCTCCCTGGGCAGCTGTGCCGGTTCCTCCCTGGGCAGCGGCTATGGGGGTGGTGGGCTCTCCCTGGGCAGCTGTGACGGTTCCTCCCTGGGCAGCGGCTATGGGGGTTGTGGGCTCCTCCTGGGCAGCTGTGACAGGTCCTCCATGGGCAGCAGGCCTGCTGCCTGACTTCTCCGCCTTGCTGCCCTTGCCCTCCTTAGTCGGGAGTCTGTGTCCCTTTCCTCCCTTTGGAGCTGTGGCTGTTGACGGTGGCTGGCTAGTGTCCTGGGGGGATATAGAACCCGGGCTCCTGCGGCGGCCCTTCCGCCTTCTGCTCCTCTTCCCAGGGGGTGGGCTGGCTGTCCCCTTGCTACTGGGCGAAGATCCAGACCTGCGGGCTGGTGGGCTCCAATACCCCTGCACCCTTGTCAAGGGGGCTGCAGGGCTGGTGGTGGCTGAGGTGCTCTTCTTACCCCGACGAGAAGGAGGGGGGGGCTCAGGGTCAGGAAAGAAGGTAGCAGTAGAGAGATAGATTTTCTTGGGACAATTGAGAGTGGTAGGTACAGTGGGTATGGGAGTGGAGGGAGAGGATGTGGTTGTAGGCGAAACAAGTTTGCTGTCTTTGGGTGCAGGTGCAGGAGCGGGAGGCTGTCGTGAGGTGGATGGCTGTTGGGTGGGTGGGTGGCTGCGTTTGTGTGGTGTGGAAGAGGGGGTGACAGACACAGTGGGAGAGGACACAGGGGACGTGTAAATGGCAGTGGGGGTGGTGACTGCACGTGTGCGGACTGTACTGGAGGGTGTGCTGGTGATGGAAACACTGGCTGATGGTGAGGTGAATGAAGGTGTGAGTGTAGACGTCACAGGGAGGGAGGAGGGAGACGAGGAGGTGGGGGTCACAGAGGTGGTAGTGACTGTTGGCATGTCTGCATCGGAATGTTGCTTGTGTGAATGTCTGCGTTATCTGTGGTGCTTATGTTTGGATGAGCTGCTCTTGGGTGTTGAGGTGTGTGCAGGCTGGTCTGATGGTGTGGGTGGGACAGGCAGAGGAACAGGAGACTGGGAGGAGGGAGTTAGTAGAGGGAGGCAGGAGACAGGGACAATGGCTGCCGTCAGTGCTGAGGCCAGAGCCTGGAACGATCGCTGATGGGCAGCCTGACCCGAATGAATGCCCTCCAGGTACGCATTGCTGCGATGAACCTCCTTCTCCACCCCCTGGATGGCATTCAAAAGGGTAGTCTGCCCAACAATGAGCGTTCGGAGGAGGTCAATGACCTCCTCACTGAGGGCAGCGGGGGTAACAGGGGCAGGGCCTGAGGTGCCTGGGGCGAAGGAGATGCCCGGCTTCCTGGCAGAGCGGGCACGGGGCGAACGCTGAGGGGCTGCTGGGAGGGCGGAGATGGTGCGCTGGGTGGCGGCTGTACCTGTAATGGCGGGGGGCACGGATGTTGCCCCCCCCGCAAGGGAGCTCCCTTCCGAGGACGTGTCCGTGTCGCTGCAGGGTCCAGTCGTCCCCGTTGTGGAGCTCCCCTCGCCCTCCGTCTCACTGGTCCAGTCAGACTCTGTGGCATGGCCCTCCTGGGCCATGTGAAATGCAGCTCCCTCCTGCCCCGATGCCACTTCTCCTCCGCCTGATGATGCTGATGCACACAAGCACAGAAAGACAAACAAAAAGGGGGGGGGGGAGAGAGAAATAAAGAGATTTTGAGTACATGGATCACCGGTACAGTTAGCGGACATGACAGACACAGATGCCCCCTGCACTAAGTTGCGCACTTGGGGTCCGCTACGCATTCCGTGGAACATGCCCTACACGCCTAGAGTTGACAACTGCACCCATGGATGACACGGCCCAGGGATGGCTGTACTGGCACACTACTGAGGGTGGTGGCTGGGGACACAGGGGCTTACGGGGGTGCCCAGCCTACAGATATCGCCCTGGCCTAGGGGGACCCACAGCCCTCCTTCCCCACCCAGACACCTCCACTGCGCGACAACAGAGTAGATTATGCTTGTACTCACCCCCTTGTGTCAGCTGTGCTGCCCTCACGCGCCCATCCAAATCAGGGTAGGCCACCGCCAGGATCCGGAACATCAGGGGGGTCAGTTGACGGCAGGCACCCCGCCTACGTTGGGAGGCCATCCCCAGCAGAGACTCGGCGGTCTTCTTGGTCCCACGGCGGATGTCCTCCCACCTCTTGCGGCAGTGGGTGCCCCGTCGATGGTGGACCCCCAGGGTCCGGACTTCCTTGGCGATGGCATGCCAAATCCCGATCTTCTCATGGGCGCGGACCTATGTGACACGTACAGGGAGGGAGAAATACCACGTTCAAGTTTGTCTGCATTTTCGTTGCCAGTGGCCCAACGCCCCCCATCCCCGCCATGCCCCCCGCCAGGCCCCCCGCCAGGCCCAACATGCCCCCCATCCCCGCCAGGCCCCCCGCCATGCCCCCCGCCAGGCCCAACATGCCCCCCATCCCGCCAGGCCCCCCGCCATGCCCCCGCCAGGCCCAACATGCCCCCCATCCCCGCCAGGCCCCCCGCCATGCCCCCCGCCAGGCCCAACATGCCCCCCATCCCCGCCAGGCCCCCCGCCATGCCCGCCGCCAGGCCCAACATGCCCCCCATCCCCGCCAGGCCCCCCGCCATGCCCGCCGCCAGGCCCAACATGCCCCCCATCCCCGCCAGGCCCCCCGCCATGCCCGCCGCCAGGCCCAACATGCCCCCCATCCCCGCCAGGCCCCCCGCCATGCCCGCCGCCAGGCCCAACATGCCCCCCATCCCCGCCAGGCCCCCCGCCATGCCCCCCGCCAGGCCCAACATGCCCCCCATCCCCGCCAGGCCCCCCGCCATGCCCCCCGCCAGGCCCAACATGCCCCCCATCCCCGCCAGGCCCCCCGCCATGCCCGCCGCCAGGCCCAACATGCCCCCCATCCCCGCCAGGCCCCCCGCCATGCCCCCCGCCAGGCCCAACATGCCCCCCATCCCCGCCAGGCCCCCCGCCAGGCCCCCAAGCCAGCCAGTGGCCCCAAATCCATATTGAATTAAACTCACTTGTTGGTCTGGAGGACCGTAGAGTAGCGCATACTGGGGGAGGACCCCATCCACAAGTTTCTCCAACTCTTCTCCAGTGAAGGCAGGGGCCCTTTCCCCAGGCGCAGCAGCCATTGTCCCTTCCAGACCGAGGTCACAGCAACACTTGCAGTATAGGTCCTCTCCTGTGAAAGTTCAAGTCGCGAGTGAATAAGTAGATACAAAATGGCGGTCACGCCCACGGCGGTGCGTACCGCGGCGGTGCGTACCGCCACCCGCCGGCGCCCTTCGCCATTGGCTCCTGAAACCCATAGGCTTCAATGTTAACCAATGCGGCTTTGCGCCGCGGTCTTCGACCGCCGACCGCCGCGGTGTGCCACGCCAGCGCATTGACCTCACATCCCATTGTCACACTTCACAGGTCAGGCAGCCGCCATTTCGAGGGTCCACATGGCTCAATTTCAACTGCGTCACACAGGCCTAGGCCTTGCATAGCCACTCATACACGCCATTCACTGCATAGAGAATCGTTTACTGTGCAAGCTGTGAGTACGTACCTGTGGGTTGCTTGACTGTGTGCTCCATGTTGTCCTTCCTAGGCACCGTCCGCTGGGTTTGGCGAGGAGACGGATGAATCCTCCCGTGTACAGGCCGCTGGTGGACCTGTCGACAATGGAAGCACGCCACATTATCCTGACCTACCGGCTTGACCGTGCCACTATACATGAACTGTGTGCCCAGCTGGAGCCCGACCTGATGTCCCCCATCCGCCAACCGACAGGGATTCCCCCTCTGGTGCAGGTCCTGTCAGTACTCCATTTCTTGGCAAGTGGGTCATTTCAGACAACAGTGGGAATTGCTTCTGGGATGTCTCAGCCCATGTTTTCGAAGGTGTTATCCAGAGTGTTGTCTGCCCTGATGAAATACATGAGGAGCTACATCCTTTTCCCTGAGGTGGGCGAATTGGCTACAGTGAAGGGTGATTTCTATGCCCTTGGACATATTCCCAACGTCATTGGTGCCATTGATGGGACCCATGTGGCTTTGGTTCCCCCAAGAGACAGGGAGCAGGTGTACAGGAACAGAAAAAGTTACCATTCCATGAACATCCAGGTGGTGTGTTTGGCTGACCAGTACATCTCGCATGTAAATGCCAAATTCCCTGGGTCAGTGCATGACGCCTACATCCTAAGGAATAGCAGCATCCCTTACGTGATGGAACAGCTAGAGAGACACCGTGTATGGCTATTGGGGGACTCTGGGTACCCCAACCTGTCGTGGCTACTGACCCCAGTAAGGAATCCCCGGACCAGGGCAGAGGAACGGTACAATGAGGCCCATGGGCGTAATAGGAGGGTGATCGAACGCACCTTCGGCCTCCTAAAGGCCAGGTTTCGGTGCCTGCATATGACAGGTGGATCCCTAATGTACTCACCTAAGAAGGTGTGTCACATCATCGTGGCCTGCTGCATGCTTCACAACCTGGCTTTGCGCCGCCAGGTGCCTTTCCTGCAGGAGGATGGTCGAGACGGTGGTGTTGTGGCAGCTGTGGAACCTGTGGAGAGTGAAGAGGAGGAAGATGACGGGGATGAAACAGACAACAGGGACAGAATCATTGAACAGTACTTCCAATAGGACACAGGTAAAAATTCAAACATAATTTAGTAAATGTAAACTACTCTCCTGCATCTCTGCTGCCTGTCTTTTTGCACCAGTGTATGATGACTGAGTTGTGGCTTTTCCCTCCCTATTTCAGATCTGGGGTCCCCACTACGAGTCCTGTGCTTCGTTTCCCCATGGACTACAGCTTTGTGGCAGCTGTTTGTTGACTTCACTATGTACAAGGACATATTTGCACTGTCATGTCAATTACAATATTTTGAAATCACAGCCAGACTCCAGATAGTTTTGTGCAAAATAGGTGTTTATTTCAGTGCTCAAAATGGGATGGGTGGTTTCAAGTGGGTGGGGGCTATGGTGAAGGAATGTCCATGGCAGAGTCCAGAGTAACAGTCACACAGGTGCATTGTCCATAGGCCTGTGGAGAGATGGAGCATGGGCAGTTCAAGGATGGACAGGGTGACAATGTGGGACAGTGGGATGACATCAGGTGGTATCCTTTGCTGGCGGGGGTCTTGACATCCTACTCTGTCTTCTTGCGAGATCTCACGGCCCTCTTGCGGGGTGGTTCTTCTCCTGCAGGAGGTGGGGGTCTGGTGGGCTGCTGTTGTGCGGGGGCCTCCTGACCACTAGCGCCGGCGGAGGTGGTTGGCTGTTCTTGGTCCAGGCTAGTGGCAGGGGCCCTTTGTTGTTGTTGAGTGTCCGTCCTGGTGTTGATGAGTTCCTGCAGCAGCCCTACCATGGTAACCAGGGTGGAGGTGAGGGCTCTGATGTCCTCCCTGTACCCCCGATAGTGTTCCTCCTGCAGTACCTGGATCTCCTGGAACCTGGCCAGTACCGTCGCCATCGTCTCCTGGGAGCGGTTGTATGCTCCCATGATGGTGGTGAGGGCCTCGTGGAGAGTGGGTTCCCTGGGCCCGTCCCCCCTCTGTCGCACAGCTGCCCTCCGAGTTGCCCTGTTTCCCTGGGCCTCTGCCCCCTGGCCGGTGTGCCCACTACCACTGCCCCCAGGTCCCTGTTGTTGTTGGGGTGGTGGGTTATCCTGGGTGCCCTGTAGTGGTAGACACACCGCAGATTGACGCGCCCTGGAGACAGAGGCATGGGCCCGCTGGGTGGGAGCTGTGCTGGTGTTCCCAGGGGGGTTTGGGTCTGTAGTGGCCTGTGGCTGTCTGAGGGGAACCGACTGTCCAGAGGTCCCCGATGGTCCGGGCTGGTCATCAGTGTCCAGGTCGACAGAGCTGCTGTCATCGCTGACGGCCTCTTGGGTGGGGGGTGTGGAGAATTCTGGGCCCTCCGTGGCGGTGTGTTGGCGGTCGGGTCCTGCAGGGGTATAGAGGTATGGTTATAGTTTCAATGTGTGCCATATGGGTGTATCTGTGGGTTCCCGTGTCCCCAAGTGCTGGCATTCGTGTGTGGGGGCTTTGGTGAGGGTGGCTTGTGGGGGGGATGTGTATATGCATTGGGCATGCTTTGGTGATGGGTGTCCATGCTTAGTGGACGCATGCAGGCCTAGGTTTTGGGATGTGTGGGTTGTGATGGTGAGACATTGGCAGGGAATAGGTGTGCTGGGGGTGGGGGTGAGGATGGTGGTGGGGGTGAGGGTGGGGGTGAGGATGGTGGTGGGGGTGAGGGTGGGGGTGAGGATGGGGGTGGGGGTGAGGGTGGGGTTCGAGGATGGGGGTGAGGGTTGGGGTATGATTTGGCATGCAGGTGGGGGGGAAGCAGTATTGAAGCTTCAACTTACCAGAATCCATTCCTCCGCCGACTCCTGCGAGGCCGTCAGGATGCAGGATGTTCAAGACTTCCTCCTCCCATGTTGTAAATTGTGGGGGTTGAGGTGGGGGTCCTCCGCCAGTCTTCTGCACGGCGATGTTGTGCCTGGATACCATGGAACGCACCTTCCCCCGTAGGTCGTTCCATCGCTTCCTGATGTCTTCCCGATTTCTGGGGTGCTGTCCCACAGCGTTGACCCTGTCGACAATCCTCTGCCATAGCTCCGTCCTCCGGGCAATGCTGGTGTATTGGACCTGTGTGCCGAAGAGCTGGGGCTCTACCCGAACGATTTCCTCCACCATGACCCTGATTTCTTCGTCTGAGAAGCGGGGGTGTCTTTGGGGTGCCATGGAGTGGTGTGTATGATGTGTGGGGTGGAGTATGTGTAGTTAAGTGTGTTGAGTGTGGTGGTGTGTGTTGTTTTGTGTGTGGATATTGTGTGGGTGATGGTGTAGTGTGCCTCTGTGTGATGGTGTTCTGTGATCGCTGCTGTGTCTCTCAGTGCTTCTTTTTGGATTTTGGTCGAAGGGGTTTGTGGGTGATGTGGGTGTGTGTTTTATATTGTATTGTGTGTGTGGGAGTGGTGTGTGTATGTGTATCAGGTGTGTGGAATTCAAATCGTCCAATGTGGCTGAGTTTTGTTCGTTTGTGTGTATTCTGACCGCGGCGGGGTGTACCGCCAATGGAAAACCGCGTTTGAAAGACCGCCGCGTGGATTCGTGGGTCGTAATGGCATGGGCGTATTTCTGTTGGCGTGACGGTGGAGGTTTGGTCACCTCCACTTTTCCGCCGACCGCTGGTCTGGCGGGCTGTTGTGGCTGTCGGATTTTCGGAGGTTTGGCTGCTGCGGGTCAGAATGACCGTGGCTGATTACCGCGACCGCGGCGGAATTATGGAGGATTTCTGACCGGCGGTAGGCGCCTTTTACCGCCGAGGTCAGAATGACCACCATAATCTCTATTTTCTCTTGATTCACTTCGTAGCCTGCCCTTCTGCCAAATTCATCTAAAGAGGATAATATGCTAGGGAGAGAACCTTCTATATCTTTGGTATATACTATTAGGTCATCCGCGTAAAGTGCTACTTTCTTCTCCCAGCCGTTACTTTGGAAAGGCAAAATATCTGTATTTGTTCTGATCATTACAGCCAATGGTTCAATATATAAATCAAAAAGGAGGTGGGAAAGCATACAACCCTGCCGGGTCCCTCGACCGATTAGATAACTTATCATTCACCAACACTCTGGTGGTTGGATTCTTATACAAGGTTTGTATTGCTCTAATAAAGACATTCCCTAGCTCATAAGCCTCCATCGTCTTCTACAAGAAAAGCCAACTAACCCTGTCATAGGCATTAGCCGCATCAAAAGTAAGAACCGCTAAAGAAGTATTTTCAAAACAAGCTAATTGCACCTAGTAAATCATGCATCAGCTCATGGAGCTGTCTTCCCCTAATAAATTATTTCTGATCTTCATGGACCAGAGCGGTAACCACCTTCTCCAGTTTTCTGGCCAAAATATGCATATACAATTTGTAGTTCATCTAATAATGAAATACGTCTATATGATTCACATTCTGCTGGGTCTTTCCTAGGCTTCAAAATCAGACTAATTGTAGATTCTTCCCATGATTTAAGTGTCTCCATACGTGCAGAATTTTTTTTATTGAATAACTCCACCATATAAGGGGCTAGTTCTTCATGCACATACATGTATAACTCATTTGGCAGGCTATCAGGGCCTGGAGCTTTCCCTTTCTTTAGACTATTGATTGCCTCTTCTACCTCTTCCGTCCCTATCCATGCTTCCAGCCCCTGTCATTGCATTGCATCTAGACTTGGGAGATGGATCCCCTTTAGAAAGCTTTCAACCTATTCCTCCGAAACCTGCAGGTCTTCTGTATATAGTTTTTCAAAAGAAAGACACAAAGATATCCCTTATATCAGAGTCCTGTGTACTGCTCAATCCTGTAATCTTATTTCTAATAGAGCCTATTTCATTCTTTGACCAATCTGTTTTTATTCTCCATGCTAACAGTTTACTGAATCCTTCTCTGTACTCATAGTGCAAAAACCAACTACTCTCCCAACTTCTTTTATTTTTGATTTCCAAAAATTACTCTAACTTTTCTCTACCAGTCTTCAGTTGAGAATCCCACATAGCCCGTAATTGGATATCTTCCGAGGTTGGGATGGAATTTTGTTACAGAGCAATTGCAGTATCGAGGCTTTCTAAATAATCTTTCTCCGCTCTATGCTTGCATGCGGCCAGGCTAATCAACCTGCCCCTACATATGTTTTATATGTATCCCAACCATATGCAAGGAGGCGGATCCATAGTTCATTAAAACAAATTCTCTAGTATCCTGCTTCAAAGTTTCCACTACTAAATCATCCAAAAATAAAGCCCGATTCACTGTCACTCTAGGGCTACCTGACTCAGCTCCATGAGCAAAATGCAATTTTACAGCCGAGTGGTCAAAAAGATGTTCTGAAGCATGACCCGCAAATTTTACCTTTTCACATAGACTCTTATTCACTAGGAAATAATCGATCCTGGAGCAATGACCACACTCCTTATTATAAAAGGTAAATCTGGGGACTCCCCCCCGCTTTTAATCTCCAAATATCAATCAGACACAGGTCCATAATGGCCTGCTTCACCCAAAGTCTAGATTTTACAGACTTAACTGCGTTCCTGGCTGTGGACTTGTTTAGCTTTGGATCTAAAAGTACAATGAAGTTACCCCCTAATATAATTGGGTATTCAGACATCAGCAAATGGTTATATAATTCTTGAAAAGAGACCAGGTAATCAATATTGGGGCCGTAATATCCTGCTATTACTAACCTTGATCCAAATATTTCGACCTCGGCAAACAACCACATCCCCTTGGGGTCAACAGCCACTTTACCCACCCTAACCTTCAAAGATCTTTTAAAGGGAATCTCCACACCATTCACCACACAGGACTGATTAGTAGTCACACTTTGATCAACCCACTTCATATGCTTCAGAATTTCTTCCCACTCCTCCCGTAACAAGTGTGCTTCTTGTAAAATAATCACTTCCTCCTCTATTCTGTGTAAGAACTCCAAGATCCTCCCCCTTCTTGTCTTAACCCTTAGTCCATTTCCGTTCCAAGAGAGAACGGGGGGAGCTCCAAGAGAGAACCTTCAATTGATTATATTTAATCCCTATCGTGGATCAACAGCCCAGAAAACCAAGAAAAGGCAGAAGCAAGCATATAGTAGGACCCAAAGTTTCCGAAATATCTTAAGAACATCAAAAATGTAGAACGTAAATAATACACTTTAACAAGTTTAAAAAAAATTAACTGGGAATGGGAAAGTTAAGGGTTCTGATAAAGAATATTAAAGAAACATATTTTGTGCCACAATTATGCAAAATGTTATTCCACACTTGTTTGAACATATTTGCTATTATTTGATATCCGACTGATGCTATCAATGTATAGATGTACAAAGATATTGTGTGAAGAAACATGTTTCATGCTCAGAAATGCCAATAAAATTTGTGCTAAAATAAAGTGCTCTTGTACGCTGAAAGCAGAGGTTTCATCTCTTTCCCAGCTGTTTAGCAGCTCCCTGTGTGCAATAGCAATCTTGCTCCCCTAGGAGGTGGGTAGCCAGCTGGGAATGCAAGAGCTTAGAGGGCTCCCCCCGGGGTCCAATTGGACACTGGGTGCCCTGTGAGGCACCAAGGAGACATGGCTAGGCTCCAGGGGATGGGGTCAAAATCAGCCTGGGGAGGTGGGGGAGCATGGAGTCCCTGGGTCAAAATTGCAGCTCCCCCCTCACTAGAGTCCATGGTTCTCCTGTTAAATTGCAACAAGAATGCAAATGTGCAAATCACCTGGAAGCTGGACCTCCTTGGCCCCATAATCTCTACTTTAGTACTGTAGGAAAGTACTATCTTGTCTGGCATGTTCCCTCATTTTCATTGTATGCATGTTTCTTTTTGCCCTTGTGTCACAGGGATCCTGCTAGGCAGGACCCCAGTGCTCATAGTGTATGCCCTGTATGTGTTCCCTGTGTGGTGCCTAACTGTATCACTGAGGCTCTGCTAACCAGAACCTCAGTGTTTATGCTCTCTCTGATTCTAAAATTGTCACTGCAGGCTAGTGACTAATTTTACCAATTCTCATTGGCACACTGGTACACCCCTATAATTCCCTTATATATGGTACTTAGGTACCCAGGGTATTGGGGTTCCAGGAGATCCCTATGGGCTGCAGCATTTCTTTTGCCACCCATAGGGAGCTCAGACAATTCTTACACAGGCCTGCCACTGCAGCCTGAGTGAAATAACGTCCACGTTATTACACAGCCATTTTTCACTGCACATAAGTAACCTATAAGTCACTTATATGTCTAACCCTCACTTAGTGAAGGTTGGGTGCCAAGTTACTTAGTGTGTGGGCACCCTGGCACTAGCCAAGGTGCCCCACATCGTTCAGGGCAATTTCCCCGGACTTTGTGAGTGCAGGGACACCATTATACACGTACACTACACATAGGTCACTACCTATGTGTAGCGTCACAATGGTAACGCCAAACATGGCCATGTTACATGTCTAAGATCATGGAATTGACACCCCAATACCATTCTGGTATTGGGGGGACAATTCCATGATCCCCCGGGTCTCTAGCACAGAACCCGGGTACTGCCAAACTGCCTTTCCGGGGTTTCCACTGCAGCTGCTGCTGCTGCCAACCCCTCAGACAGGATTCTGCCCTCCTGGGGTCTGGGCAGCCCCAGCCCAGGATGGCAGAACAAAGGATTTCCTCTGAGAGAGGGTGTTACACCCTCTCCCTTTGGAAATAGGTGTGAAGGGCTGGGGAGGAGTAGCCTCCCCCAGCCTCTGGAAATGCTTTGATGGGCACAGATGGTGCCCATCTATGCATAAGCCAGTCTACAACGGTTCAGGGATCCCCCAGCCCTGCTCTGGCACGAAACTGGACAAAGGAAAGGGGAGTGACCACTCCCCTGACCAGCACCTCCCAGGGGAGGTGCCCAGAGCTCCTCCAGTGTGTCCCAGACCTCTCCATCTTGGATTCAGAGGTGTTGGGGGCACACTGGACTGCTCTGAGTGGCCAGTGTCAGCATTTGACGTCAGAGACCCCCTCTGATAGGCTCTTACCTCTCTTGGTAGCCAAACCTCCTTTCTTGGTAGCCAAACCTCCTTTTCTGGCTATTTAGGGTCTCTCCTCTGGGGTATTCTTCAGATAACGAATGCAAGAGCTCACCAGAGTTCCTCTTCACTTCCCTCTTTGAATTCTGCCAAGGATCGACCACTTACTGCTCCAGGACGCCTGCAAAACTGCAACAAAATAGCAAGATGACTACCAGCTACATTTTAGCGCCTCATCCTGCAGGCTTTCTCAACTGTTTCCTGGTGGTGCCTGCTCTGAGGGCTGTCTGCCTTCACCCTGCACTGGAAGCCAAGAAGAAATCTCCTGTGGGTCGACGGAATCTTCCCCCAGCTAACGCAGGCACCAAAAGACTGCATCACCTGTCCTCTGGGTCCCCTCTCATCCTGACGAGCGTGGTCCCTGGAACACAGGAGCTAGATCCAAGTAACCCCCACAGTCCAGTGATCCTTCAGTCCAAGTTTGGTGGAGGTAAGTCCTTGCCTCCCCTCACTAGACTGCAAACCTGTGTACTGCGTGATTTGCAGCTGTTCCAGCTTCTGTGCACTTCTCCAAGGATTCCTTTGTGCACAGCCTAGCTTGGGTCCCCAGCACTCCGTCCTGCAGTGCTCAATCCTCTGAGTTGGACTCCGATGTCATGGGACTGTCCTTTTGTGACTCCGGTTGCACCAACCTTCTTAGTGCCTGCTTCGGGACTTCTGTGGATGCTGCCTGCTTCTCTGGGGGCTCTCTGAGTTGCTGAGAGCCCCCTCTGTCTCTTCCTCCAAGGAGCGATATCCTGGTCCTTCCTGGTCCCCAGCAGCACCCATAAACATCTACTATGACCCTTGCAGCTAGCAAGGCTTGTTTGTGGTATTTCTGCGTGGAAATACTTGTGCAACATCCAGCAGGCCGTGGGACATCTTCCATCCAAAGGAGAAGTTCCTAGCCCTTTTCGTTGTTGCAGAATCTTTGGCTTCTTCCACCCAGAGGCAGCCCTTTTGCACCTTCATCCGGGGTTTCCTGGGCTCCTGCCCCCCCTGGACACTATCGCGACTCTTGGACTTGGTCCCCTTGCCTTCCAGGTCCTCAGGTCCAGGAATCCGTCTTCAGTGTTTTGGTGGTGCTTGTGGTTCCTGCAGAATCCCCCTATCATGACTATTGTGTCTTTCTGGGGTAGTAGGGTAACTTTACTCCTACTTTTCTGGGTCATGGGGTGGGGTATCTTGGACACCCTGACTGTTTTCTTACAGTCCCAGTGACCCTCTACAAGCTTCCACAGGTTTGGGGTCCATTCGTAATTCGCATTCCACTTATGGAGTATATGGTTTGTGTTGCCCCTAGACCTATGTTCACCAATTGCATCCTATTGTGATCCTACATTGTTGCACTACTTTTCTTACTGTTACTTACCTGTTTTGGGTTTGTGTACATATAACTTGTATATTACTTACCTTCTAAGTGAGGGTACTCTCTGAGATACTTTTGGCATATTGTCATAAAAATAAAGTACATTTATTTTTAGTAACTCTGAGTATTGTGTTTTCTTATGATGTTGTGCTATATGATATGAGTGGCATAGTAGGAGCTTTGCATGTCTCCTAGTTCAGCCTAAACTGCTTTGCCATAGCTACCTTCTATCAGCCTAAGCTGCTAGAAACACCTCTATTTTACTAATAAGGGATAACTGGACCTGGCACAGGGTGTAAGTACCACATGGTACCCACTATAAGCCAGGCCAGCCTCCTACAAGTACTATGCAAGGGTCTTCCTGCCTTTTGCCAGGATGATGTACAGCTTACCAAGAGGCCCCCAGTGCGTTTCCCACTGATTTATTGTGGCATGTTCTTGATGCTGAGGAATAAGACAACTTCTCTGCAAAACAAAGAAGCACTGACGTCATATAGATTAGAGGAAGGACACCGGTTTGGTGGACATTTACCTCCTTATAGTCATATTGGCCTCTCTATAGGAAGATTCATGTTATCACAGAATTCTAGAGAAAGATGCAACAGTGACAGTCATGTTGCCAAAACACACAAAAGGTCACTGGAGACAATTTATTGTGCTACGTTACACAGCTATAGCATTACACAGTTGTACTGTAAAATACATACTGGACATTTACCCAAGGAGGCATAAAGAACTCCACTTGGGTAGATATTTTGTGTAAAGCTGTGGACTCTTGTTGGATGAAAGGGCAGGTGAGGTTCCTTTGTGGCTGAGTCACTCACACAGATACTGACACACCCATACACTCTCATTCACAAACACGCTCAGACACTCACTCAGACACTTATGCACCCACTCACAGACCCAATCGGAGATTAATGTACCCACTCACATACCCACCCTGACACTCATGCACCCACTCACAGACCTACTCAGGCTCACACATCCACTCAGGCTCATGCACTTACTAACACACCCAATCAGAAACATATGCACTCACTCACAGTTGCACTCAGAGACTTATGTACCCACTCACAGACCTACACAGACACTCACATATTCACTTTCATACCAAGAGACTCCCTCTCACATCTACTCTCACTCCCAGACAGAAACTCTCACAATGACTCTCACGCACACATAGACCCTCTCACACCTACTATCACACCCAGACAGACATTGTCACACCCACTTTCACACCCCTAGATGCTCTCTCACATCTATTCTCACACCTAGAGATACAGGCCCTGCTGCCAACCTCTGCTGCACATGGCCAAAGGCTGTGCACTGCACGGGGATAGCTGTGTATGGAGGTTGGCTGCAAGGCCTGGCCGCACAGCAGTGGTTGAATTAATGTAAAGTCATTAAAATTACTTTAGGTTAAAAAAACATAGAAATACGCTGAAAAAGCAAAAGGTTAAAGAGGCGTTATAGCTAGGAGATAGAATTTTAAAAAAACATAGAAATTCACTTAAAAAACCTAAGGTTGCAGGGATGATACAGTTACGTTCTGAATTTACTCTCACAAAACCTCACAAATTCAGCAGTTATAGTTAGAGTAATTTCAAGTAACTATAACTCGCGCCCTAAGGTAACTATAGCTCGCGTCCTCGCCATCCATTGCTAATTACCCCATATATATCAGCACTGATGACAAGTTCTTTAACGTCATTAAAAATATAAAGGAAAGATTAGCGCTCAAGTTATTGAAGGAAAAATGGTGCATGGTTTGGGCACGAGTTATAGTTACCTTAGGACTCACGTTATAGTTACTTGAAATAGCTCTAACTGCTGAATTGCTATGGTTTTGTACAAGTAAATTCAGAACCTAACTATAACTTCCATGTAACCTTTGGTTTTTCAGTGAATATATACATCTATAGGGAGGTTATAGTTAGGTTCACATTATAAACATACAATACCATAGAAATTCACCAGTTGTGGTTAGAGTTACCGCAAGTAACTATAACTCGTGCCCTGGGGTAACTATAACTCACGCCCTCGCCATGCACTGCTAATTAACCCACAAATGATGGCACTCATGACATCTTTGATAACATCATTGATATCAATGTAATATTTGCAATAAAATTTTTTTCATATATATATATATATATATATATATATATATATATATATATATATATATATATATATATATATATACCTTTGCAGTAAAAAAATGTTTATATATACATGTATATATATATATATATATACACATACTTAAAACCCCAAAGCTTATGTTGAGGTTAAAGTTAGGCTCACATTTTAAATGTATATACCTAAAGTAACTATAACCCGTACCCTATGTAACTGTTAGAAATGGGGTCTCTGGTTGGCAGTCAGTTTGCACTCTGTCCAAGCAGGGACCTACGCTCTAGTCAGAGTATCAGGATAGGGAGATACACACCTAGGATAACCCCTGCTCACCCTCTTGGTAGCTTGGCACAAGCAGTCAGGCTTACCTCTGAGGCAATGTGTAAAATATTTGTAGAATCACCCACAATAACAAAGTGAAAACACCACAAAATAACTCAACACCAGCCAATATCTATCTGATTAAAACAAGACCTAAACGACATAAATCGAACATACACAAGCAAAAATATTAATTTTTAAATTAAAAAGAGTCTTAATCCATAGAAATCAATGGATGTGTTGTTTTTACACACAGTACCTGGTTTGCATAAAAAATAAAGCCATACAGGTGAGCGTGTGTCGGCAAAGTAAGTGATGGGTCGATTCCTGACTCGCAAGTGTGGCCGTGCATCTATTTTTCTACAGTTGGGTAGGTGATGCGTCATTTTTCTCTCCAGCAAAAGAGTGATGCGTTGATTTCTAGACGAGCAGCCTTGGGTCTGTGAGGTTCACTGTGGATGCCCAGTGATGATGCACACAAAATCCTTCTGCATGATGGCGAAGAGCCTCGATGAGTGGGTCGATTTCGGCAGACCCAAGTGGGTGTTGCATCAATTTTCCAGCCATGATGCAGGTGGTGCATCAAATTTTCAGACGCAATGCAGGTGATGCACCGATTTATTTCCTGGTTGGCTCTGGTGTATGGATTTCAGCCTTGGTTCCACCAGGTTCTCCTTTCACAGGTCCTGGAACTGGATAGGGTACCAATTGGCAGGGTAGGAATATCAGCAAGAGAGTTTAGTTGCTGGCAGAGGAAGTCTTTGATGGCCCTGAGACTTCGAAACAGGGGGCAAGTTCAGTCCAAGCTCTTGGAGACAATTCACAAGCAGCAAAACATAGCAAACTCCAGTCTTTCTCCTCTCTAAGGCAGAAGCAGCAACTGCAGGCCAACCCAGCAAAGCACACTCACAGGCAAAGGGGCATCACTCCTCCTCCAGCTCTTCAGCTTTTCTCATTGGCATGGGTTCCTCTTCATCCAGAAGTAATCTAAAAGTCTTGGGTTTTAGGTCTACTACATATACCCATTTCTGCCTTTGAAATAGGCAAACTTCAAAGGAAGTCTCTGTTGTTGACAAGATCCTGCCTTGTCCAGGCCTGGCCCCAGCCACACAAAGGGGGGTTGGAGACTGCATTGTGTGAGGACAGACACAGCCCTTTCAGGTGTAAGGGACAGTTTCTCCCTCCCCACTCCACCCCAATGACTCATAAGGATCTGCAGGACACTCCTCTGCTCCCTTTGTGTCACTGTCTAGAGGGAATCCACAAACAGGTTAACTGTCAGTCTGACCCAGACATGGAGTCCACCAGCAGGCAGAGGCACAGAATGGTTTAGCAAGAAATGCTCTCTTTTTAAAGTGGCATTTTCAAACGGACAAACCAAAAACCAACTTTACCAAATCTGTATTTTTAAATTGTGAGTTCAGAGACCCCAATCTCCATATATCAATCCGCTCCCAATGGGAAACTACACTTGAAATATATCTAAAGGCAGTACCCATCTTAACCTATGAGGGAGTTAGGCCTTGTTATAGTGAAAAATGAATTTGGGGGTATTTCACTGTCAGGACATGTAAAACACATCAGTACATGTCCTACCTTTTACATACAATGCATTCTGCCCATGGGGCTACCTAGAGCCTAACGTAGGGGGTGTCTTACATGTAGAAAACAGGAAGGTTTAGGCCTGGCAAGTGGGGACTCTTGCCAAGTCGAATTGGCAGTGCAAGTCTTCATACACACACACAGTGGCAGGTCTGAGCCATGTTTACAGGGCTACTCATGTGGGTGGCACAACCAGTGCTGCAGGCCCACTAGTAGCGTTTGATTTACAGGCCCCGAGCACCTCTAGTGCACTTTATTAGGGACTTACTAGTAAATCAAATATGCCAATCAGGAATAAGCCAATTACACATACAATTTATACAGGATCACTCGCACTTTAGCACTGGTCAGCAGTGGTAAAGTGCCCAGAGTACCAAAGATATCAATATAGCACGTACAGAATAGGGATAGATACGCACCCGGTACTTGCACAGTGACACCGGAAACCAACATATTTCCTTACACTGTATTTATTATAATATTTTCCTCTTTAATTTCCATTGCCCTTTTCCCCCACCTGTTATTCCAACAACACTGTATTGTTCATATACCAGTTCTTATATACAACTAGTCCCTCATCTCTATTTGGTGCAACATCATAATCGTATATAACAAAATAAAACATATCATTATACATCACTTATCACTAACAACACAATATAAAAAACGTTTCAGGGTATTATGCTTCCCAATTGATCCAACCGGGCAACCATATTAGATTAAAAAAAAGCAGTTCTTTCCTTTGAGGTAGTAGAATAAGATGTCCAAAACTGTTGACAATTACACCAGTGTGACACATTTACCTAGTCTCATCATTTCTTCTTTTCGATTCACAAATTTCCAATTCTCCTCAAAACCCTTGAGGAACTTGAGAAATTGAATAATACAAATTCTAGTGTAAATATAATTGTTCACAAGGGGAATTGTCAGCATTAAAATCATTGGCCCAAAATTATAAAATTGTGATCAAACCAGCTTATAAGGGTACAGCCGTAGTAGTGCCAGATAGGGACAAAAATGATAATGAAGTTCTGCACCAACTAAAATTGGTAGAACGCTACAGACAGATTGCAGAAGATCCCACCCTCAGATGACAAAATACCATTCTTGCTATAACTAAAGAAGCATTTGAAGAAGGTTGGATATGTAAAAAATAATTTTAATTTTTAAACAAGAGTGTGATCCGTACACCGAGGATAGATATCCTTCCTAAAATCCATGAGAATCCAAATAATACTCCAGGTGGACCAATAATTGCAGCGTGTGGTTCCTTACTTGAACCGCTAGCCCAATATGTAGACATGTTCTTGAAACAATTTGTGGTGAAAACGCAGGCATTTGTACGAGATACTACAGATATGATTGATAAACTAGAGGGTACAAGCTTCAATGAGCATACACAATTGTTAGTGATATTGGACATTGAAGCCCTATATACCAATATTCCACAAGATGAAGCAATAGAAGTGGTGAGACAAACTTTGGATTCGAGGACACGTCCCCACAAAGTCCCTACAGAGTTCATAGTGTCCTTGGCAGCTTTATGTTTGAAAAGCAATTATTTTGCTTATGGCAATGATCTTTACCTCCAAATAAAAGGAGTAGCGATGGGATGTAGCTTTGCCACTGAAATCGCTAATTTGGTAAGGGAATAAATATATTTACAGAAGTACCAATCCGTTTGGACCACAAATCATTAAGTGGCTAAGGTACATTGATGATATCTTTATGATAAAGAGAGAAACAGAGAGTCTTTGGTTGGCTTTCAGAATTGGCAAATCAAAGCACTCTTGACTTAAAGTTCACGATGACGTCGGA
Organism: Pleurodeles waltl; assembly: GCF_031143425.1. NCBI lineage: Eukaryota > Metazoa > Chordata > Amphibia > Caudata > Salamandridae > Pleurodeles > Pleurodeles waltl. Next base: position 1,160,515,415 of record NC_090445.1, read on the forward strand.
CCCTAAACGGATCAATATTCTAGATTTATGGATTGAATCAAGGGGTGGATTGATTGAGGTGAACTTGTATACAAAACCCACTGACAGGAACACATTATTACACTTCTCCAGCAGCCATCCTCAAGCTCTGAGCGAAAATCTCCTATACGGACAGTTCCTTCAAATTTGAAGGAATTTAACCAACAAGACAGATTATTTTAATAATGCTGACAACCTAATAGCCAGAATTATACAAAGAGGATATCTAAAAAAGCTAGTCAAAAATGCATGTAAGCGTGCATGGTACACCCCATGGGAAGAATTGTTAATTCCTAAGAAAAGAACGAGTGATACCCCACTGATATGCGTGATAACATACAATCCAAAAGTGAATAAGGTACGCTCAATCATAGAGAGGAATAGGAAAGTCTTAGCCTCTATAAATGTACCCAAACCATTGTTCTCTTTTAAAAGAGGATGTAATATAAAAGGCTCCCTGGTTTATGGTTCGAATAAAATCACAAAGAAAAAGCATCTAAGAGAAATGCTCAACCTCCCACCTGTGACTGGACATTTTAGGTGTAATATGTGTGCTGCTTGCGAATTCACTACTAAATATAGGAGTGTGGAAATTAATGGCAAAATACATAACCAGTACAGGTTTGTTTTCAAATTTTAATATGAGAAATGTCATCTATTGTATACAATGTCCTTGCAAGTTGACATACATAGGTCAAACTATACAACCTGTGAAATCTCACATTTTGCAACACAGCTCAAGGATTAAATGTATGGTACATGGTGCTCCATTGGTAGATCATTTTACTAATAAGAAACATAGTGAGAATTATATCTACTGGACAGTATTATTTGTGGCAGAAACAAAAGGTACTGAGGCCAAACAATTGCTGGATATAATGAAAGCCAGAATGATTGAAAGATATGGTATGGCACAGAATGGCCTGAATGACCTCAATGAGATGTGGTCTTTGATTAGACATTAATGAGGGAGGTTGTCATGTAGTCTGTCAGACCTCAATTTGGACTCATTATGACACATGTATCCAAAATGCCCCTTTTCAAGGTAAATAGGGCTAGAATATTAGAGTGTGATTAAGACTGAAGAGATATGCCAGACAATATGTAACAACTAATATTCACCCTGCTCGTTCATCCAGCATTGCAACTGTTTAAGAAAGGACTTTTTGCTTTGCGAGGTTTAATCCGAAGTCAAATAAGTGATAAAGTTGGAAATGGCTTTGTAGTGAAGCGTATACCCCGATGTCCCAGAAAATGACCAGGGTCCAATAGAACATTAGGAGTTTGCAAGGTCAGTGCTCTTGGGTTTTGAGCAATACATGAGAGCAAGGAGGTGTGTATTGGACCATATAATTTACTTCATTTGATGTGGCATTCAGACTTCATGGAATTGACATCACGGGGTGTATGTGCTACACAATAGTACCTTAATTTCTTAAATGTGCATGAAGGCTCACGTAGAGATAAATATAGTGATAATCTCACAGGGTGCTCTAATTGAATAAGTGTACAGACATGTATTGGTGACCAAGGTGATATGTGACCATGGGGAGAATGTGATCTATTGATTAAGAGAAATACACAAGTGTCATTTTATATCTAGGTATCGCATGTCTTCCTATGTCCTGAAGAGGCTTTAAAGTAATAAAGGCCGAAACGCATCAACAGAAAGATTTGAGGAGAATTGGAAATTTGTGAATCGAATAGAAGAAATGATGAGACCCTGTGAATGTGTCACAATGGTGTAATTGTCAACTGTTGGGGACATCTTATTCTACTATCTCAAAGGGGAGGACTGTTTTTTTAAATCTAATATGGCAGCCCTGTTGGAACAATTGGGAAGCATAATATCGTGAAACTTTTTTGTTAGTGATAAGTGATGTATAATTATATGTTTTGTTTTGTTATGTGATTTGATGTTGCGCCGAATAGAGATGTGGGACTAGGTGTATATGAGAACTGGTATATGAACAATACAGTGTTGTTAGAATAAAAGGTGGGAGAACAGGGGAATGGAAATAAAAGAGGAAAATATTATAATAAATACAGTGTAAAGAAATATGTTGGTTCTGGTGAACAATTAAAGTGTCACTGTGTAAGTAACTGGTGCATATCTATTCCTACTATGTACATGTTATATTGATGATTTGATATCTAATCCATATATGGTAGGGTTATACAGAGTGGCCCCTTTATGTTTAGTGCAGGGTACCAAAGACAGCAAAAACAGAGTCCAGTATACAGTCAAAACATGGGAAGCAGAGGCAAAAAAAGACAGGGGAGACCACGCCAAAGATGCCAGGTGATATGCAAAAAAGAAGAGAGACCTCTGGGTAGTTCCCAAGTTAAGGTGGAGAGCAGCTCTCAACAACACCAGCAACACTCAAACCGTTGGATGGAATTACACCAAATTTGACAGAAATGTAGTTTTGGTCCAGAGATCTCTCTTTTTGTTTTTCTATGTAAATCCATTCAGTAGAAAAATTAAAGGAAAATCAAATTTGTATATCTAGGGTCGCAACAAATTAGTGGGGAATTGTGTTGAATTTGCGATGAATCGCGAATGTGTGTGCCAACAGGAATGGGGTGATTGGCAGGCCACAACCTGAGCAGAAAGTTGCGGCTGCCATCTTATGTAACCGGTCAAGGTCTCTGTGGCTGAAACCAAATAAGAAAAATGGGATAATGTGTCTGGGTGGAGTTGCCCTGCCCTAGGGGTGAGTTACAGGGTGTTTGAGGGCCATACTATGACCTTAAAATGAAGAAAAATGATCTTTTTTCACTACATGTGGTATTCATGAATACAGTGTGACACTCAGCACGGCCCACCCCGTATAACGCCATACTCTCACAGTCCCACTCAGACACTCACACCACTACTCACAGACCCAGTCACATATTCATGCACCCACTCACAGACCCACGCAGACAATCACACACACCCTTACAGACCCACTCAGACACTCCACTCTGTCATGCCACTGTCTACTACTCCACTGGATGCCATTCCACTCAACCCTCTCCGCTGTATACCATTCCAGTCTATGCTCCTCCTCTCTATGCCACTGTATGCCAACCTACTTTTTGCTATTCAACTCAATGCCATTAAACTCTATGCAACTCCACTGTACACTATTCCATTCTATGTCACTCAACTCTATGCCACTACACTGAATGCTACTCCACTCACTCCACTCTATACCACTACACTACACCACTCCACTCTACATCACTCCACTTTACACTATTCCACTATACGCCACTCCTTTCTATGCTGTTCGTCTCTTCACCACTTTCCTCTACATCACTGTGCTGTAACCCACTCCATTCCATGCCACTCCACTCTACTCTAATCTATTATATATCACTTGACTCCATGCCTCTCTATGCCACTCCACTCAACTATTTTCCACTCTACTCCACTCCACTCTATGCCACTTCCAACTCCTCTCTATGCTATTTGACTCTAAGCCACTCCACTCTACTTTACACCACTCCAGTCTACATCAATCCACTTCATGCCACTCCACTCTACAATACTCCAATCTACACCAGTCCACTATATGTCACTCTATGCCACTCCACTCTACAGCATTCCAATCTATGCAACTCCATTGTATGCAACTCCACCGTATGCATTTCCACTGTATGCTAGTCCACTCTATGCCACTATGCTATATGCCACTCCTCTGTCCTCCACCTCACTCTACTGTCCTCCATGCTACTCCGCTGAACTCTACACATTATTACTATATGCCAATTGACCCTAAGCTGCTCTACGCCACTTCACTCTATGACACTTCTTTCCCACTCCAGTCTATGCCACTCTAATCTGCACCACTCCATTGTATGCTATTCCATTCAATGCCAGCCCACTCTACCCCACCCCATTCTACACTACTCCACTATTAGCCAGGCCACTCTATGCTATTCCACTCTGCACCACTCCACTCTAATTCAGTCTACTCTATGCGACTTGCAACTTCACTCTATGCTATTTAACTCTAGGCCACTCCACTCTATGCCACTTTACAGTACTCCACTCAAAACGAGACCAATCGACTTTACGCCACTCCAGTCTACACTACTCCAATCTACACCAGTCCACTAAAGGTCACTCTATGTCACTTCACTCTTCAGCATTCCAATCTATGCCACTCCATTCTAAGCCACTCACCTGTACGCATTTCCACTGTACACCTGTCCACTCTATGCAGCAACACTATGGTCCTCATTATGGCATTGGCGGTGAATCCCACTTACCGCCATGCTGCCTGCCACCAACATAAAGCTGCTGCCGCGGATAATGGCCAACCATATTATGACACACACATACCAATCCATCACTATACAGCCAGACACACAAGTCCACCAGCCCAAAGGTCAGTGATAAACTGGCAGTAGCAAAACCCACACTGTTACGCCAACAGAACAATGCCCACACAGTATAACCTACGAATCACCACGGCGGACATTCAATGGTGGTAAACCATTGCCGGTACATACCGCTGCGCTAAAAATACACACACTCAAACAAAACAACAGCACATTGGACAATTCAAACTACACACACCTGACACCTATACACACACCACACCCTCCCCACTATAAAAGACACACCCACACTACCCACAACCCTTTTGGAATACAAACCATTGGCAACAGAGAGAGAGACAGCAAGATCACCCACATAACCAGAGCCATATACCAACATCACCTATACACCACACACGCACCTCACAACACACACCCCAACACATCACCCTACACACCCTCACCCATACCATCTACACCACACTCATGGCACCACAACAACACCCCAGGGTCTCTGAGGAGGAGCTAAGGGACATGGTGGAGGAAATCATACGGGTAGAGCCACAGCTATTTGGATCACAGGTGCAGCAGATATCCATTGCTAGGAAGATGTAGCTATGGTGAAGGATCGTGAACAGGGTCAACGCCATGGGACAGCACCCAAGAACAAGGGATGACATCAGGAAGAGGTGGAACTACCTTCAGGAGAAGGTACGTTCCATTGCAGCAAGACACCAGCTCGCAGTACAGTGGACTGGCGGTGGACCCCCACTTCCTCCCCCACAACTTACAACATGGGAGAAGCAAGTCTTGGCAATCATGCATCCTGAGGGCCTGGCAGGAGTAGGAGGAGGACTGGACTCTGGTAAGTAAAATCTCTATTACTTTCACCCCGAACTGCATGCCATCACAAACCACCACCCTTACCCTCACTCCACCACCTCCCACATACCCCACCATCACAACCCACTCATCCCAATACCAAGCCCTCCATGCAACACCACAGCATGCACACTAGAGAGAATCAGCTAGCCCACCAAATAACAATTCACACAAGGCAAAGCTGCCAGGGCAATAACAACCATAGAGGGCAACACATCCATGCACAATATTTCACACGCAGAAACAATAACACAGAATTTACATCCCCACAAGTAACCCACCCAATGTCACCGGCGAAGAGGTGCCAGCAACATCCAGTCCCCCCACAGAAGAGGCCCACAGTGATGACAGCAGCTCTGGTCGCCTGGATCTGGATGACAAACCTGGCCCATCAGGGATCTCCAGACAGTCGGTTACCCAGGCACAGTCTCACACCACCACAGAGCCTCCCCCTTCAGGAAACACCACCACAACACCCACCCAGCGGGCCCATACCTCTGTCCCCAGGACACGTCAATCAGCAGTGTGTCCACCACAACAGGGACCCCAGGTCACCCCACAAACCCAAGACAATCAGGGACCTGGGGTCGGTGGCAGTGGGCACACGGTTCAGGGGACAGAGGCACAGGACAACAGGAAAGCTGGGAGGACTACTGTGCGACAGGGGGAGGAAAGGCATAGGGAACTGACTCTCCAGGAGGCACTCACCGCGATCCTGGAGCATACCATAATTCCCAGGATATACTGGGCCAGATACTGGACAGGTTGCAGGAGAACATGCGGCTGCAGGAGGGACAGTACCTGGGGATCAGGGAGGACTTAAAGGACATCAACACCACCCTGGTCTCCATTGCAGGGGTGCTGGCAGACATGGTCAACAGTATGAGGGAGGTAGTGGCACACCACTGGGCCCCTGACAATAGCCAAACAATCAAACAGCCCTCCACCTCCGCTGCAGCTAGTGCCTCCTTGCCCTTCCTTCCTGCAGCTGGAGCGGCCTCCTTGCCCTTCATTCCTGCAGCTGGGGCTGCCTCTTTGCCCTTCATTGACGCACTTGGGGCTGGCACCCTGTCCGTCTGGCTGGCTGGTGGCTGGGATCCTTTCCCACCTGAAGTAGTTGAGGACACTACTGTGCCCGTGGACTGGGTGGCTGAGGTGCTTGGCTGGGGTTTGAACACCCTGGCCTGATGTGAGGGACGAGGGGGGAGGGCTAGGGAAGAGGTCAATGTTGGCAAGGAAAAGTTCCTTACAGACATTGGGGCGGCGAGAGGGAGATGGTTTGGGAGTGGAGGGAGTGGTGGTAGGAGGTGTCAGTCTGCTGTGTTTGGGTGCGGTGCATGGGCTGGATGCTGTTGCGAGGTGGATGTCTGTTGGGTGTCTGAGGCCCATATTTATACTTTGTTAGCGCTGCATGCAATACAATTGTATTTTGTAAGTTTGCGCTGCTTTTATGTCAAAAAGCGACACAAATGTGGCGCTAAAAAAGTATAAATACGGGCCTGAGTGCTTGCGTTTGTGTACTTTGGGATGAGGGGGCACAGACACAGTGGGAGCGGACACAGGGGACATGTGCATGGATGTGGCGGTGGTGACTGCCAGTGAGGGGTGTGTACTGATAGGTGTGCTGCTGATGGTGGTAATGGATAAGGATGTAGTGCATGCAGGTGTGAGTGTAGACGCAACTGGGAGGAAGGTGGAGGACGAGGAGGAGGGGGACACAGTGGAGGCAGTGTATGTTGGTATGTCTGATTCTGTATGGTGTTTGTGTGAGTGCTTGTGGGATGAAGTGTGGTGCTTGTGTTTGCCATGTCCACTCTTGTGTGTTGTCCTGGGTGCCTGCTTGTCTGACTGTGTGCTTGGGATAGGATGGGGTTGAAGGGAATGGGATTGGGAAGAGGAAGTTGGAGGGGTGAGGGTGGAAACAGGGACAATGGCTGCCATCAGAGAGGATGCCAGAGCCTGGATTGATCTCTGTTGGGCTGCCAAGCTAGTGTGAATGCCGCCCAGGAATGCATTTGTCTGTTGCATTTGGGCTGCCAGCCCCTGGATGGCATTCACAATGGTTGACTGTCCAACAGAGATGGATCGCAGGAGGTCAAAAGCTTCCTCCCTCAGGGCAGCAGGGCTAACTGGGGCAGGGCCTGAGGTGCCTGGGGCGAAGGAGATGCCCACCCTCCTGGGTGAGCGAGCACAGGAAACTCACTGAGGGGCTGCTGGGAGGGCGGTGCTGGTACAGCACCGGCGGCTGTACCTGTAGCTGCGGTGGGCACAGAGATGTCTGCCACTACCAGGGAGCTCCCATCAGTGGAGGTATCCGTGTCCGAACTGTCCCCTCCTGTCTCCGCCATGGTGCTCCCCTCACCCTCCGTCCCACTGGTGCCCTCACTGTCGGTAGATTCGGCCTCCTGAGTCCTGTGGGATGCAGCTCCTTCCGTTGCCAGTGCCTCTGCTCCTCCACCAGATGATGCTTTTGCTAGAAGGACAGGGTGACAAAACAAAAAGGGGGGGGAGAGTCAAAGGATACACTTGGTCAATGGCGGCAACAACACCACCGTTGGCGTACACAACACACTCACACACAGGGAACAGCCCTAAGCACTAGACAATGCACTACCAGTCAAAATGCTACTCACCAGCCCATGGATAGGGACACCTAACGCCAATTGCAGCATACCTGAGACCCACAGACTCCTGCCCAGTATTGGGTGCCTACTAGCTTGGTTGAAGTACTTCACATTAGTACCATGCCCAACATGGGACCTACTCTGAAATGCCAGGCCTGGGCTAGGGGCACCCACAGGGCCCCCACCTGGATACCACCCCACCAGGCGTATGTTGTATATTAGGGCACTGTACTCACCCCCTTGTGGCTGCTATGATGCCCCCAAGCGCCCATCTCACTCCGGATAGGCCACCACCAGTATACGGGCCATCAGAGGGGTCAGAGTTCGACGGGCACCGATTCCTCGTTGGGAGGCCATCCCTAGCTGGGCCTCCGCCGTCTTCCGTGCCTAGTGTCTCAGGTCCTCCCACCATTTGGAGAAGTGGGTGCTCCACCTGCCCTAGACCGCCAGGGTCAGCACGTCCTTGGTGATGGCACGCCATATACCCTTCTTTTGAAGGGTGCTGACCTGCAGGGAAATGGACACAGGGAAAAGTATAAGGTTGACCGTCCTGCCTGTTACACTCATGGCCCACCACGCCCCTTCCCATCCTCATTAGCACACACATGGCCCACCATACATGCTGTACGCTGCCCAGGGCCCATCCACCAACACCCCCCCTACATGAGGCCTTCACACACAGCACTCCATGCATTCACGTCCCATGCATGGTACCCACGGTGTACTCACCTGTTGGTCTGGAGGCTCATACAGTAGTCGGTACTGGGGTAGGACCCCATCCACCAGTCGCTCCAACTCCGCCGAGATGAAGGCAGGGGCCCGTTCCCCAGTAACATGAGCCATGGTCGGTTAAAGACACAGGTCATAGCAGCACATGCAGTGTAGGTCCTCTCCTGCTGAAGGTCAGGTAGCAAGTGAGGAATCAGATAGAAAATGGTGGTCACGTTTGCGGCAGTCCGTACCGTCACCGCCGGCGTACATCACCACTGGCCACTGTACCCCATAGGGCCCAATGTTAACCAATGAGGAGTTGCACAGCGGTTATTGACCACCTGCCCCAACGGTGCACAACGGCAGCGGAATTACCTAATTTCCACCTGTCCCTCAATACAGGACAGGCGGATGTCATTTCAGGTGGGGTGAGGCCATGGCTCCTAACTGTGTCACAGTACACAAACGCACCATTTGGACATCTCCAATAAAATACTGTTACAATCACAACATGCATTGAACTGTAGTGGTTGGACTGTAGAGATAATGACCAGCTGCTTACTCTTTTGGCCCATAGATTGCAACCATTGTGGATGAAAAGGAGATGGAGACATCCCCCATGTACAGACCCCTGGTGGACTTGGCAACAATGGAGGACAAGTACATTATCCTCACCTATAGACTTGACAGGGCCACAATCACTGAGCTGTGTGCCCAATTGAAGCCTGACCTAATTTCTGCTATCCGTCACCCCACCGGGATCCCCCCTCTTGTGCAAGTGCTATCAATGCTCCATTTCCTGGCAACTGGCTCTTTCCAAGTGACAGTGGGCTTGGCAGCAGGAATGTCACAGCAAATGTTCTCAATAGTGCTGACCAGAGTGTTGTCTGCCCTGTTTAAACACATGTGCAGCTACATCGTTTTCTCCCAGGTGGAGGATTTGGCCACAGTGAAAGCTGACTTCTATGCAATGGGACACATCCCAACATTATTGGGGCTATTGATGGAACACATATTGCATTAGTCCCCCCACCAGCAAAAAGAACAGGTGTTCAGAAATCAAAAGAGTTTTCACTCCATGAATGTGCAGATGGTGTGCCAGGCAGACCAGTACATCTCCCACATCAATGCTAAGTATCCTGGGTCTGTGCATGATGCCTTTATCCTGAGGAGTAGCAGCATCCCTAGTGTGATGGCCCAACTATAGAGGCACAGGGTGTGGCTAATAGGTGAGCCCTGGTTCCAACCCAGTATATGTTGGTGTATGGGTATGGTGTGGGCCATAAGGGTTAGTGTGTTGCTAACAGTTGTCCCTCGATATTTGCACGGGACTCTGGTTACCCCAACCTCTCATGGCTACTGATCCCTGTAAGGAATGCCAGGATAAGGGCAGAGGAACATTACAATGAGGCACATGGGTGAACAAGAATGATTATACAGTAGAGAGGACCTTTGACCTCCTGAAGGCCAGGTTGCGTTGCCTCCATCTAACAGGTGGAACTCTGTGCTACTCACCCAAGAAGGTCTGCCAGATCACCGTAGCATGCTGTATGTTGCACAACCTTGCCTTTGCATCACCAGGTGTCTTTTCTGCAGGAGGAGGAGACTGGAGATGGCCGTGTGGCAGCAGTGGACCCTGTGGACAGTGAAGATGAGGATGCAGAGGATGAGGATGAGGACAACAGAAGTGCAATTATTGGTCAATACTTCCAATGAGACACAGGTAAAACAGTGTTGATACTCATATAATTGACAGTTTGATGTGTGACATTGTCACTGGCAGGCTAGGTATTCCTACTTCTATGCCCACTCACTGTACCCTTTGGCATCTCTTTTTGCAGATGTTGGCGCCCCACTATTGCTCCTGGTGTGTTCAGTGCAGCCAACTAGAGGTCTTTCCAATGTAAACATTACTGTACAGATGAATTGCAATGTTCGAACCTTTGTTAAACTAATACCTTTTGAGAACATCTGACATACGCCATACTTTATTTTATTAAAGTGTTTATTGCAGTGCTCTGAAGAAGAGGGGGTAGTGCAATGGGCTGGGGTGGAGATGGAGGAAAGTCCAGGGTACAGTTCAGTGTATTTGTATCACAGGTGCATTGTCCACTGGGGCATAGGAAGTGGAGCAATGGCAGTTCAAGGTGGACAGGGTGGGACACAAGGGTGACAATCAGGAGAGTCTTATTTCCTGGTGGGGGTCTTGGCAATGGTCTCTGGTTTCTGCTTGGATCGCAGGGAACGTTTGCAGGGTGGTTCTCCTCCTGCAGGGAGAGGGGTGCTGGTAGCCTGTTGTTCCTGTGGCAGGGCCTCCTGTCCACTAGCGGCAGCGGAGGTGGAGGGCTGTTTGGTTGTTTGGCTAGTGTCAGGGGCCCAGTGGTGTGCCACTACCTCCCTCATACTGTTTACCATGTCTGCCAGCACCCCTGCAATGGAGACCAGGGTGGTGTTGATGTCCTTTAAGTCCTCCCTGATCCCCAGGTACTGTCCCTCCTGCAGCCGCATGTTCTCCTGCAACCTGTCCAGGGGCACGGGGCCTGCAACAGGCAGTATAGACAAGGGGCCGGGTGCAGGGACTCAGTCGGAGCCCCCACCACAAACCATGGTGGTGCGGCCATCCAAGGCTGCAGGGGATGTGCTGGAGCCTCCCCCCACCACTGCCAGCACCGCCACCAGCAGCAGCAGCCCCAGTGGGCAGCCATCAAAGCTGCAGGGGATGTGCTGGAGCCTCCCCCACCACTGCCAGCAACTCCACCAGCACCACCACCAGCAGCAGCAGCCCCAGTGGCCAGCCATCTGAGGCTACAGGGTATGGGCTGGAGCCGCCCCCCACCACTGCAAGCTCCACCATTAGCAACACCACTGCCACCACTGAGCAGCAGTCACCGCCGGCAGACAGTGTGTAGTCCTGCGTCCATGTGCTGTTGTGTGGCCTGACCCCTGGAAATCCTGTGGGTCTGACACCCATGTGAGAGACTGTGACCTTGCACTCCCCAAGATTTGCATCACTGGGCACAATGCCCCCTCCAGAACCAGTGGAGAAGCCATCCACTCACCCCATCCTCCACAGGATGAAGATCACTGGGCACAATGTCCCCTCCAGAACCCATGGAGAAGCCAGCCACTCACCCCATCCTCCACAGGATGAAGATCACTGGGCACAATGCTCTCTCCAGGACCGTGGAAGAAGCCATCCACTCACCCCATCCTCCACAGGATGAAGATCACTGGGCACAATGCCCCCTCCAGAACCCGTGGAAGAAGCCATCCACTCACCCCATCCTCCACAGGATGAAGATCACTGGGCACAATGCCCCCTCCAGAACCCGTGGAGAATCCACCCACTCACCCCGTCCTCCACAGGATGAAGATCCATGGGCACAATGCCCTCTCCAGAACCAGTGGAGAAGCCATCCACTTGAGAGACTGTGGCCTATCACTCCCCAGGATCAGGCACAGGGCTTGTTGCCCCCTCCAGAACCCGTGGAAGAAGCCATCCACTCACCCCATCCTCCACAGGATGAAGATCACTGGGCACAATGCCCCCTCCAGAACCCGTGGAGAATCCACCCACTCACCCCGTCCTCCACAGGATGAAGATCCATGGGCACAATGCCCTCTCCAGAACCAGTGGGCAAGTCACCCACTTGAGAGACTGTGGCGTTACACTCCCTAGGACCAAGAACAGGGCATGTTGCCCTCTCCAGAGCATGTGGGCAAGTCACCCACTTGAGAGACTGTAGCCTTGCACTCCCCAGGACCAAGCTCAGGGCATGTTGCCTCCTCCAGAGCATGTGGGCAAGTGACCCACTTGAGAGTCTGTGGCCTTGCACTCCCCAGGACAGAGCACAGGGGATGTTGCCCCCTCCAGGACCAGTGGCGTTGTACCGTCTTACGGCTGAGGTGCCCCCCGTTCCCCGTCCCCCTGAGGTGCCTGGCTATTTTCGACCTGATGCCCCTGTAGTGTTCTCTCCGTGTTGTTGCAGGAGTGAGGTGGGGCATTGGACTTTGTGATGTGGCCCTGGGGCCCACGGACATTGAGGACTGGGCAGTGTCCCTACATTTGTAAATATGTATATACTTGTTGATTTGGATGGACATATTTATACTATTTTATATTATTACACTCACTTTAATCAATTCATTTTGTCCTTGCATTATTCCTGAGGGGTATGGGGTGAATATGTTATGTTACTGCATCTGGTTGTATGTATGGTGTTAGGGGTGGGGGTGTTGCGTGTGTGTGCCACACTGTTTTTCCTCCCCCCTCCCCTGTGTGCTAGGTGGCAGTTCTCACCGTGGTCGTCTTCTCCGGTGTTGGTGTTCGTAGTGGAGCATAATGTAGAAGAGCATGGGGAGCACATGCAACTCGGGCTCCATGGTGGCGTTGTTCTTCCCTGAGTCTCCAGAGGTGAGTTGTTTCCCTTCTGTGCAGTGTTTCCGCCAGGCTTTTGATGTCATTGTGTTAAAGTGTCTGTCTGTCTGAGCGGTTTCCGCCGTGGTCATAATTTCATAGTTATTACCGCCGGCCTGTTGGCGGTGCTACCGCCACTATATCAGCAACCGCCAGGGTTGTAATGAAGGCCTACATGTCACTCCACTCTTCATTACTCCTCTGTATTCCACTCTACACTCCTCCACTCTATGCTACTGCACTCTACTCCATATTACTATATGCCACTTGACTCTAAGCCGCTCTACATGACTCCACTTGATGCTATTCCAGTCTACACCATTTCACTCTATAACACTCCACTCAACTCTATCCCACTCCATGCCACTCCATTCTACACCACTTCACTCTATACCACTTTACTCTACACCACTCCAAACTGCACCACTCCACTGTACGCTATTCCACTCCATGCCAGTCAATTCTGCACCACTCCATTCCAGACCATTCTATGCTATTCCACTCTACACCAGTCCACTCTCTGCCATTCTACTGTATGCCACTCCACTCAACGCCTCTCCACTCTATACTATTCCACTCCATGCCACTCCTCTCTTCACTACTCTACACCACTTCACTTATGCTATTTCACCATATATCACTACACTGTACACCTCTCCAAAATACACAACTCCACTCTACACTATTTTACTCTACAGCACTCCCCTCTACCTAACTGTACTGCATGCTACTCTGTTCTACAAAAAGAACAGATGATGAACAAAATGCTGAGCAATGGCAAACATTTATACCCAGTCAGAGATCTGGAACTGAATCCATTACTTTTTTGCCCACCATGACATTCCTGTTTGAACCCAGCCATATGAAAATCAGTCTTGACCCTGCTCCCCCCCCCCCATGGGCACAGTCAAGCCCAAACTGCGAAGCATAGAAGAATGATGCATGACTTACCTTCAACTTCAGAAACACCAAAGACAAAGGAGACCACACTGCTACAACATGAAAAAAACAATGCATAGCCACTCAGAGAGACAAAGCGTAGCAGTGAATGAGGCAGTGAGTGTTTTCAAGGTTAAACGCTCACCAGAAAAGAATCAAGCATCTGCAGTAATTACCACTAGCATTAAATCAGGCTTCGAAGTCTTTCTGATAGGTGACCCGAATTCCTAATTGTGACTAGGCCTGGGTGAAATTAAAATAACGCCAGTGTAATTCAGACAATTTTCGCAATTTGATGTTATGCTCATTACACTAAGTTCCTGAAATTATGCCATTCAAACAGTTTGCATAAATATGCCCCATTTACAGTAAATTGTTACCACGACTAGCACAATACACTGTAATTTGCTCTAAAAATGTACTGCAAACAAATACGAACAAAAGGAATTTGAACAGCTGTTGTTGCAGTGCTCTTGTTTAAATGCATCCTTGCACCATAAACTGGTGAAAAGAAGCATTTCACACTAAAAGCCTGATTTAGATAAGGGTGGAGAGAATACTCCATCACAAACGTGATGTTTATCCTGTCCACTGTATTACGATGCCCATAGGATATAAAGGGATCGTTATACAGTGGACGGGATATCCGTAACGTTTGTGACAGAATTTTCCCCTCTGCCCAGATCTAAATCAGGCCCTAAAATATAATGCCAAATTTCCATTTCACATAATGACATGTCATTGCGGGTAAGTTTTCAAAATATAGGGCCATGGTGCAGGGTGGTGCAGCAAGTGCCTTGCTGCGGTGCTTCAGCCATCGGGAAAGGACAGAAATACACTGTATCTGCAAGATACGATGCATTTCTGTCCTCTCACCCTGCCCTGGCGCACAAATTGCTACTTAGTGCCAATGCATTACAGGGATGATTGTTTTTGTGCAGAAAGGGACACCTTCCTGCACAAAAACAATCACAAGAGGTGTTTTCCTGTTTCTATGTTCACTTCAAAATGCAGCACACATAGAAAGAGGAAAAAACTGAGAAATTAAGATATTTCTCCCAGTTGTGTCATTCTTACACCATCCCAAAGGTGGCGTAGGAATCTGACGCATTCCCAGACTTGTAAATCTGGGAATGCATGAGCTTCTTTTGGGTTCCATGGGTATTCTGTGGGAACACCCTAGGCAACACCCATGGAACTCCTTTTTCATGCAGTGTTATGCATGAAAGGGGTCCGTATTTGCAAGGCCATGAAAATCTATGCAAGGTGACTTTGCATCGCCTTGTAAATATGGGCTGGTACACTGCACCACCAGAGCATAAAAAATCACACTCCAGTGGCGGAGTGTGCTGCTAAGGCCTTGTAAAGGAGGTCCTTAGTGGTATTATGCAAAAGCAAACTATGCACACTTTGCATATTCCTGAATTTGTGAGGTAAGTAAGGCTGTCTTGATAGTGAAATACCTAGGGCATCATGGCGTGTATTATGACAATTAAGGGGGAAACTGAAAATATCTCAGTGAATACACACCTTGAGGCAACTTGCACAAGCTTAGGCAGATGGTGAAGATGATAAGGTACATATTTTTCTTGTCAAATGTCTGGGGCATGGGCTCATTGAAAAAATACTTCAAAATGTACTCTTACTCAAAGTGCTTGGTGCTCAAATACCATTCCTAAAAGAGGATCCACCTCGTTGAGCAGGAAATTGACAAACTGCAATGCAGGTGGAGGATCAGACCCTTGATACAGGACACTAAGCATACTTGAGTCTCTTCCCTAAACTGGATAAGTCATCCAGAGCCACAGGGTTACACCAGGACATACATCAGCAGTTTGGCCTGCTTCAAGGTAGACTAGATGGAATTAGTTTGGTTCTAGGTAGTATTTATGACCCAAATATAGACCAGCATGACTTTGCAGCACTGCTATCAAAGCAGACAATAAGGTGGCCTCACCCCCTCTTAGTCATAGGCGGTTACTACAACCTAAATACTTGCTATGAACTTAGATTGATGATACATTGACTGAGGCATCAGTGAGGATGGCAGCCAAAAGACTAACAACAACGAAGGAATATGGAGATATGTAGACAAATGGAGACCGATCAATGACGGGTAAAGAAAGTACTCTTTTTACTTTGCTGTTCCAAATTTACGTGTTAGACTGGATTGCATTTGGTGCTCAATCCCACTGCAATCTTATGTAATACACTCTGACTACTTAGAAAATGATCAGGTCATAGTCCACTGCTCACAATCCATATTTTGGGCAGACACGGCACCACTGGGCCACGCTTGAGGACCAGAGATTCAGAGAATCCCTAGGCATAGAAATACAGCATTACGTCCATGAGAATGAGGCTCTGCCTCCAATTTAATGGATGAAGGGAAGGCCTTTAAGAGGAAGATCAGGGGGACTGCACTAGGACAGTGGTGTCCTTCAGAATGAGCCCAGAGGTGCCCTCCCAAGCCCCCAGGGACACCCCTTGCCACCCTTGCCCACCCCAGGAGGACACCCAAGGATGGAGGGACCCACCCCAGGGACATTAAGGTAAGTCCAGGTAAGTATATATATATATTTTTTTGTGGCATAGGGGGCCTGATTTGTGCCCCCCTACATGCCACTATGCCCAATGACCATGCCCAGGGGACAGAAGTCCCCTGGGCATGGCCATTGGGCAAGGGGGCATGACTCCTGTCTTTGCTAAGACAGGAGTCATTTCAATGGGGGATGGGCGTCGTAAAGAAATGGCGCAAATCGGGTTGTGGCGAATTTTTTGCCTCAGCCTGACTTGCACCATTTCTGGACGCCCATACGCCATTCCTGTTTTCCCCCACTGGTGGGTGGGCATCCAATTTGTTGCCTGTTGTTTGCGGACGACATCTTAATCCTTGATTTAACCCCCAAAGGCCTACAGAACCGCTTATCAAAATATTCTGACTTACATTATTTGAAGGTTAACGTATCTAAAAGTAAGGTCCTTTGTTTCTTGAGGAAAAAAAAGATGACCTTCCCCAATTATCAGTGGACATTGGGCAGCCAAATCCTTGAAATCGTCAAATCTTATCCCTTTTTAGGGAAAATAGTGAGCGGGAACCTTAGTGATGTTGCCCACATCGCCTCTAATAAAGCAAAGGCTGAATGTCAGGCAAGAGGTTTGGGGGTCCTTTATACAGCTACAGGGAGAAGGCACTTCTCTTACCTTCTATCTGCTTATCGAGTAAAATTTCCTACATCCCTGATATATGGGGTGGAACTCATTGATACCTCCAAATGGGGGTTCTTAAATCAGGCAGAAGGTAAAATTCTCTCAAAATTACTAGCTGTTAATATGGCAGCCTCAGTGGCGGCTCTGAGGCTGGAAATGGGGCTTCGAAGCGCGTATCCTCAAAGATTAGCGGGGTTATATGATTGGCTACCTCAATTTTAAAGAGTGAGGAAAACACTTTAGGATCATTTCTGAAGAAATAACTTTTCATAGATAATAGCAAGCCCAAATTTGCCTTTTGTAAGAATTTTTCTACTGCCCTGGAGATGCTGGAGCTGGATCGCAGCCAAGTTCTAGAACTCTTCCCATTGCTCTTGAGGGTGACTTTGAAGAGTGCAACGTGGGCCTTGAGCTTCCGCCAAGACTTGGAGTGCTGTAAAAAAATAAGTTTTTCTGCGAATATAGTTATCACTCTAGTAATAAAAAAAACACAACCGTACTTCACTTGGAACATCCCCTATAGTGTTAGGCGCTTTTGGACGTTGCTCCGATAGGAATTGCTCCCTTTGAATACACTATTGGCAAAATGGTACGGTACTGCAAAAGAGTGTAACTTCTGTCTGGTGGATTCCCAAGATTTACACCATCTATTATTTGTCTGCCCTTCTCTTGCCTCATTTCGGCGTAAATGGCTAGATCAGTTTTCTCTATTGTCAGTGCCCGAGTTTCTCCAAGCCCTGTATGATCCTCCGAATGAAAGTTTTTGTTTTAAAATATTTAACTTTTTTAATTGTTTTTTAAGCTTATTTTAAGAAACTTTCGTTGTAAGGCATGTCAGGTGGCATAGGATTTTGATGCAACATTTCACTATATTTTTCATTTATCTCACCTTTTGGTACTCGATTGGATGTAAAGTGTAAATTGCAGATCCGACCTTCTGCTCACCAATATTGTAAATTTTATTTGGTTCTCAGCTAGATGTAAATGGTAAATGTGATTTTTCTGCTTTCTTCTTTTATATGGACCTCAGTCGAGTTCCAAATCATAGATAAAATAACTGACAGTGGTGTGGGGCCAGAGAGAGACCGGAAAGAGATCCTAACACCTTATACATTCTATTAACTACTTTGAGCAACAGAAAGCCTATGGTTTTCCCAAAAAACAGAAGTTAATATGCCGCCCATATTGAAAAACTTAAATGCTTCAACTACATCTAATATATTGTTAGGAGTTATGTGGAGGGCAACAATGCAGGGTCTTTTTTTCAAAGAAAGGTGGGGGGGGGCACATTGCCCTCCTCCCGAGCCTCATTGGGCCCTGTCGGCTTGATCCCACAGTGATTTTTTAATTTAATGGGTAGGAGGCCCACTTGGTCCCTGTCCCTAAGCTTTGTTAGGCCTTGGGGACCCCATTCCTCAATGTCTTTTTTTAATTAAAGGGGAGTTGGTTCCATGGACCCACTCCCCATGCCAGGTTAGGCCCTGCTTTTATGTCTGATGCCTTCCCCAATGTACTTTAAATTGGAGTGAGAATAAATTTAGGGGGTCATTCTGACCCTGGCGGTCTTTGGCCGCCAGGGCCACGAATGACGGAAGCACCGCCAACAGGCTGGCGGTGCTTCCTTGCCCATTCTGACCGCGGCGGTAAAGCCGCGGTCAGAAAACCGGGGCCGGCGGTTTCCCGACGATTTAGCCCCGGTTGGGCGAATCCGCCATGGCAGCGCTGCAAGCAGCGCTGCCATGGGGATTCTGACCCCCTTCCCGCCAGCCTGTTTCTGGCGGTTGTCACCGCCAGGAAGAGGCTGGCGGGAACGGGTGTCGTGGGGCCCCTGGGGGCCCCTGCACTGTCCATGCCACTGGCATGGGCATTGCAGGGGCCCCCTAACAGGGCCCCAGCCAGCTTTTCACTGTCTGCCTAGCAGACAGTGAAAAGCGCGACGGGTGCAACTGCACCCGTCGCACGGCCGCAACACCGCCGGCTCCATTCGGAGCCGGATCCTGTGTTGCAGCACTCCTTCCCGCCGGCCCAGCGGGAAGGTCTGAATGCCGTCAGCGGTCTTTTGACCGTGTAGCGGGCAATTGGCGGTTCTCGCCTGGCGGACGGCGACCGCCGCCCGCCAGAGTAGGAATGAGGCCCATAGTCTCTTGAAAGCCTGAGTTCTAAAATGTACCTTAGATTAGAGTAGGAATAATAAATCTACCACAAAGAGTCAACATCCTCCATTGCAATAGCAGGGAGAGGGACTAAGAAGGTTCAATTTGACTTAAAGCAGCTGGGACAATTAATGTCAACATCTATGTCAATCCCAGGAAAAATCGAATACCATTTCCCTGTATTGGAGCTGCTAGAATCCAATTCTGCAAGAACGAACAACATGTCAATATCCCAGACATAAATTGCTCACATCATCATACTTTTTAGAACATGTGGTTTTGTCAGATACTCTGGTTTTGTACAACTTATTCTATTTCAGTTTATGTATAAAACGGAACAAGTCAATCCAACTATGTATATAGTTACAACTGGTCATATGGCAGAATGATAGACCAAAGGCTCGTATATCTACTTTAAGCTTCACTCAATTGTCTAAGTGATAAGTTTACCACAGTATTGGGTCTGTCCTTCATCATATTGCTTCTCTCCCCTTCTTTCCATTCCCATGGGGGTTCCTTTTTTTAACTTTCTCTCCTTGTCTTGTGATGCCTCTTCCTTTTCTTCCTTTCACTCTTCCCAGTTCCACAGTCAGTATTCTCTACATTTTGTTCTCAGCCAATATCAAATTCAAACTTGTACTATATACAACAGTTGCATGGCACATATGTCATCCCTTCTTAAGTTAAAGAAAATAAAGGTAATGTTCAAAACAAAGTTATTTTACCAAAAGTGAGCATCTTTCCTGTTTGATAGTCTTCTACTTCGCTAACAAACTTCCTCTGTTTTTTAGTTTGACCTCTTCTTCAACTTTGTTCAACCCACTGTTCATTTTCTCTAGGATTTTGTTTAGGCTTTCTTTGTTGTTCAGTTTACTAAATTCATCCCAAAAATATTCTGGATTGAACTAATTGTGAGCCCCATCTTTCCTGGCTTATTTGATCAGAAATGTAAGCATCCTTTTGAAACAGTACTTAAGACTGATAGCCCATTTATTCAGCATATCAGAATCAGGGATGTGAGCAATTCACATAATTGTCCTTCACGTAATTACCATACACGATATTACATATATTTATGCAAAATGTCATTTTGTGCTATGTTTTACTATGGAAAGCATCCTTGTTTTTGGCACGAAGATGTATTTAATATAAAAGCACTGTGGAAAATTGGCGCTGTTCCTGTGGATATGATGTACATTTTTGCTGCAAATTACTGAAAATTGCCCCATTCACAAAGTAAAATTGTGTGAAATGGCGTAATATCAGGAATTAAACCAAAGTAATCTGAGATTCCTGAAATTATGCAAGTTACACCAATGTAATTTAAATTAGGCATAGTCAGGATATAGATTTTCTTCCAAAAGTACTGTAAGTATACTAAGACCTCTAGGTCCATAGTCTATGTATTTCTGAAGCAACATTACTTCCCATCATTTGAGTTCCTGCTTGAACAGTTTTTCCATTTTTAACTGGTCTCATTGGGGAGGAGAAATATTGAGTTCCCTTCATGTGAGAGTATGGGCAGGGTATGTCTGAACTAACCCGGGCAGGGAAGCACAGTGTCCCGGTAGTAGGTATTACATCATCATAGGAAGGGGGTTGCGCGACCCACCCCCCTTTTTAAGAAATTGATTCTCAGGGGATGGGGTCTCTGGGGCCTGAGAATGCTCAGGAAGGGGGTGTTCTGCTTGCCTTCTTATCTCGTATCAGAGCTTACAGAACATATCAAGAATGCACTTCTGAGTTCAAAGAAGACCTTTATTGTTGTTAATTCCTCCCCACCCACAAGTTCTTGAGGGATGAATTAATAGATTTCAAGCACACATTCAAATGAGTAAAAGTATTGCAGCAATGAAAACAAAATATATCACAGTACTTCTCAGTTGCAATGTACACAGCAGGTTATATATATAAGATATTGATAAGATATTGAATGCAAAGCAAAACAAATACTTCACCGTGTGAGAAACTATTTACAGCTTCATCTTTCTGGGGTCTGCAAGTTGATGACTCCGGTCAACTGCGAGAATGAGATTATCTACCCACACGTGAGACTGGCAACTGGCACCGAGTTCCAGCCCGAAGTCAAGCAGATTCGAATCTAAATCTCTGAAGCCCCGAGCCATCCTTACAAAAGCATGCCCCCTACTCTCAGACTCGGGAAAACTACGCAAGCCTTTGGAGACTGGCCAGATCTCCTAGACTTCTCCTCTTCCCAAGCCTGAGCAGAAAGGAAAACACCAAATGTACTCTCTCTTATCAGGTCTAGTCTGGTGTGAAGAAAACATCTTGGTTCATCTTGTGCAAAAACACAGCTTGGAAAAATACAGCTTGGATTCTCAACTGCAATGTCTAACTCCACGTTAAAGGTAATAGGCAGCTAACCTAAATATCAAATGTAATGTCTAATGTCAGGTCAAAGCCAATAGGCAGCTAAGCTGAATATCAAATGTAATGTATAAAATCATGTCAAAGCCAATAGGCAGCTGAGCTGAATACAAAATGTAATGTCTAATATCATGTCAAAGCCAATAGGCAGCTGACCTGAATACAAAATGTAATGTCTAATATCATGTCAAAGCCAATAGGCAGCTAAACTGAATACAGCATGTCAAAGCCAATAGGCAGAATACAGAATGTAATGGCTAATGCAATGTCAAAGCCAATAGGCAGCTAAATTGAATACCGAAAGTAATGGCTAATGCCATGTCAAAGCCAATAGGTGGCTAGGCTGAACAAAACATATAATGTGCTACTGGTGAACATTGAGCAACTAATATGCGCAGTGGTGAAACACAAAGTAATTGGTCAAACTCAATTAATATCATCACATGGGGGCATATGCCTGCCTCCCCCTTATTATCAGAAATCAACCCCATGGAATGGGTGCCCTATACTGGCTCAGGAAGGGAGCCAAATGTCCCCTTCTCTTTATTTGATATTTGGCCCAAGGGGATGGGGTCCCCCAGACCTCACTGAGGCAGCGGCGGGAGGTGGGCTGTATGAACCCACCCTTTATTTGGCTATTACAGAACATTTGGCAGAAAGCTAGATCTTCATCCAGAAAGCGTTCTTTTTTTCATTTGGTAGAAATCTGTTCAGCAGTTTCTGAGAAATGAATGTACAAAAATATTTTGTATATCTGGACAGTTGGGTTCCAGGGACTCAACTTTAAAAAAATACAGCCCCTCTAGGCTCCCGGGTAAGGGGGTTCATCATCATGGCCCCTTTATCCTATCTACCGGGAGCAAGACTTAAACAGAAGGGAGGGGGGCTTGCAGGCCCCCCCATGCTGTTTATGGCACCAAGGACCCCATTCCCTGGGTCAATTGCTTAAAAGAGTGGAGGGGCAGCCTAGCCCTCCTCCCCAAGCCTGTATAGGCCCCAAGTACCCAACCTCCAGGGCCAATATTTATTTTAATAGGGTGGGGGCAAGCAACACCCCTCCCAAAGTCAGCAAAAGGCCCAGACACCCCATCCCCTGGGACCCACATTTAAGTGGAGGAAAGGGTGTGCACAGCCCCTTCAAACCTTAAATGCGCCTTGAGACCCCATCAGCCAGGGCCGTCTCTTATAATGTGTCCCGTGGAGTCTACCTCTAGGGACACAGTTGTTTCTCTGCCCACATGAGTGCGGGTAGGAAAAGAAAGTCTGCTGTCATGTGGTGGGAAATTTGAAAAAGCAACAGAAAGGCATGGATTCAATCCTTGCAAAGGTACTCCTACTGCGCGGTAACATTTGTTGCTACATTTTCAAGTAACCATTTCAGCTAGAAGAAACTTCTTTTGTTAAAACATGCAGCAGGTGTGGGATTATGTGAAAAATACAGCAAGTCTATATTAATGCGGAAATCACATCATTCTAGCAGCCCTGCTTATGACCTCACATAATACATCACTCATGATTACTGTGACAAAGGCAATAGCATAAGCCCTGGAAACAAGTATCATTGTACATATGAAGAATTATATGGTGTATCATTTAGAAATCAATACGGTTGGCGGTGCCCAGCGGAGCGGTGATTGACAGGAAGGGCCCAGCGGAGCGGTTCTTGTCACGGCGGGCCCCTGTTCAGCGGTGCTTCTCACGGTGGGCCCCTGTTCAGCGGTGCTTCTCACGGCGGGGCCCTGTTCAGCGGTTCTTGTCACGGCGGGGCCCTGTTCAGCAGTGTTTCTCACGGCGGGGCCCTGTTCAGCGGTTCTTGTCACGGCGGTGCCCTGTTCAGCGGTGCTTCTCACGGCGGGGCCCTGTTCAGCGGTTCTTGTCACGGCGGGGCCCTGTTCAGCGGTGTTTCTCACGGCGGGGCCCTGTTCAGCGGTGCTTCTCACGGCGGGGCCCTGTGCAGCGGTTCTTGACACGGCGGGGCCCTGTTCTGCGGTGCTTCTCACGGCGGGGCCCTGTTCAGCGGTTCTTGTCACGGCGGGGCCCTGTTCAGCGGTTCTTGTCACGGCGGGGCCCTGTTCAGCGGTTCTTGTCACGGCGAGCCCTGTTCAGCGGTTCTTGTCACGGCGGGGCTCTGTTCAGCGGTGCTTCTCACGGCGGGCCCTGTTCAGCAGTTCTTGTCACGGCGGGGCCCTGTTCAGCGGTTCTTGTCACGGCGGGGCCCTGTTCAGCGGTGCTTCTCACAGCGGGGCCCTGTTCAGCGGTTCTTGTCACGGCGGGGCCCTGTTCAGCGGTTCTTGTCACGGCGGTGCCCTGTTCAGCGGTGCTTCTCACGGCGAGGCCCTGTTCAGCGGTGCTTGTCCTGTGTTTCTAGGGAGCCAGACCTGGCCAAGACTTCCCGCTCAGTCGCCATCCGACCTTGCGATCGCGGGGCCCTCCTGTGATGGAGTCCTGGGCCCGTGGGTGTCGTCCGTCACAACCGGAATGGGGCTGGTGGGGCCCTCCTGGGCAGCTCGCCTGCTGCCTGACTTCTCCGCCCTGCTGCCCTTGCCCTCTTTCGCTGAAGCTCTGTGGCCCTTGCCTCCCTTTCATGATGTGGCAGGTGACGGGGCAAGGCTACTGTCCTTGGTGGAAGCCGTCTCAGGCTTGTCGCGCCGGCCCTTAGTTTTTTTTGTCCTCTTCCCAGGGGGTGGGCTGGCTGTCCCCTTGCTGCTGGCCGATGTTCCTGCCCTAGGAGCTGGTGGACTCCAATAGCCCTGCACTATGGTCATAGTAGATACAGGGCTGGTGGTGGCTGAGGTGCTTTTTTGACTCTTACCAGATGGAGGGGGTGGGTCAGTGATTGGAACGAGCTCAAGGTTGGAAAGGAAAAGCACTTGGGAAGGACAGGGACGGGTAGGTGTAGTGGGTATGGGAGTGGAGGAAGAGGATGTGGTTGTAGGACAGTCAAGTGTGCTGTCTTTGGGTGCAGGTGCTTGTGACGGAGGCTGTCGTGAGGTGGATGGCTGTTGGGTGGGTGGCTGCCTGCGTTTGTAGACACACTGGGAGAGGACACAGGGGACGTGTAAGTGGCAGTGGGGGTGGTGACTGCACGTGTGCGGACTGTAATGGAGGGTGTGCTGGTGATGGAAGTACTGGCTGATGGTGGTGTGCATGCAGGTGTGAGTGGAGACGTCACAGGGAGGGAGGAGGAGATGAGGAGGTGGGACACACAGAGGTGGTAGTGACTGTTGGCATGTCTGCATCTGGATGTTGCTTGGGTGAGTGCTTGTGGGATCTGTGGTGCTTATGTCTGGATGAGCTGCCCTTGGGTGTAGAGGTGTGTGCAGGCTGGTCTGATGGTGTGGATGGGATAGGCAGAGGAACAGGAGACTGGGACTGGGTGGAGGGAGTCAGAAGAGGGAGGCTGGAGACAGGGACAATGGCTACCATCAGTGCTGAGGCCTGAGCGTTGAATGATCGCTGATGGGCAGCCTGACCCGAATGAATGCCCTCCAGGTATGCATTGCTCCGATGCACCTCCCTTTCTACACCCTGGATGGCATTCAAAAGGGTAGACTGCCCAACAATGAGCATCCGCAGGAGGTCAATGACCTCCTCACTGAGGGCAGCAGGGGTAACTGGGGCAGGGCCTGAGGTGCCTGGGGCGAAGGAGATGCCCGCCTTCCTGGCCGAGCGGGCACGGGGCGAACGCTGAGGGGCTGCTGGGAGGGCGGGGCTGGTGCGCTGGGTGGCGGCTGTACCTGTTGTGGCGGTGGGCACGGATGTTGCCGCCACCACAAGGGAGCTCCCTTCCGAGGACGTGTCGGTGTCGCTGATGTCTCCACGGGTCCCCGTTGTGGAGCTCCACTCGCCCTCCGTCTCACTGGTGTACTCGGAGTCTGTTGCATGGCCCTCCGGGGCCATGTGAGATGCAGCTCCCTCGTGCGCCGATGCCACTTCTCCTCCGCCTGATGATGCTATTGCACACATGAACAGGAAGACAAAGAAAATGGGGGGGGGGAGAAATGAAGACAGGTTGAGTGCATGCATTGGCAACACCGTTGTCGGAGAGGACAGACACAGAAGCCCCCTGCACTAGGCCGCGCAATCGGGGTACACTACTCAGTTATTGTGACTAGGCCTACAGGTCTATGGATGACAAATGCACACATGGGTGAGGCCGGACCATGGATAGCTGTACTTGGCACCCTACAGAGGTGGGGGACGGGGGCACAGGGCCATGCCTAACGGAGGGGCCTAGCCTACAGAATGCGCCCTGGCCTAGAGATAGCCACAGCCCTCCTCCCCCACCCAGATACCTTCACTGCGCGCAAAGATAGCAGAATGTGCTGATACTCACCCCCTTGTGTCTGCTGTGATGTCCTCATGCGCCCATCCAAATCGGGGTAGGCCACTGCCAGGATCCGGGACATCAGGGGGGTCAATTGGCGGCTGGCACCCCTCCTACGTTGGGAGGCCATCCCCAGCAGAGACTCGGCGGTCTTTCTGGTCCTCCCACCTCTTTCGGCAGTGGGTGCCCCGTCAGTTGTGGACCCCCAGGGCCCGGACGTCCTTGGCGATGGCACGCCAAATGTCGATCTTCTGATGGGCGCTGACCTATGTGACATGTACAGGAAGGTAAAGGAAATCTCATCACTTTTCTGCCTGGTCAATGTGAGTGCCCCCCCCCCCAACCTTGCCATGTGGCACATGCTCTCATCTTTCGTGCGTTGCACTCCTCATTCGCTCCCCTCCCCACCATCTTACATACACCCCACTCAACACAGGCATAGCCCATTCAACGTGCACCCTGTGTACTAACCTGTTGGTCTGGAGGACCGTAGAGTAGCGCATACTGGGGGAGGACCCCATCAACAAGTTTCTCCAATTCTTCAGAAGTGAAGGCAGGGGCCCTTTCCCCAGTCGCAGCAGCCATTGTATCTCCCAGACCGAGGTCACAGCAGCACTTGCAGTATCGGTCCTCTCCTGTGGATGATCAGGTCTCGAGTGATTAATCAGATAGAAAATGGCGGTCACGCCCGCGGCGGTGCGTACCGCCGCGGTGCGTACCGCGACCGCAGGCGCACATCCTCATTGGCTACTGAAACCCATAGGGTGCAATGTTAGCACCGCGGTCTTCAACCACCTACCGCCACGGTGTGCCATGCCAGCGCATTGACCTCACATCCCACTGTCACACTTCACAGGTCAGGCATCCGCCATTTCAAGGGCCCACATGGCTGAATTTCTACTGCGTCACACAGGCCTAGGCCTTGCATTGCCACTCATACAAGCCTTTCAATGCATAGCGATTCGTGTACTGTGCAAGCTGTGTGAACGAACCTGTGGGTTGCTTGACTCTGTGCTCCATGTTGTCCTTCCTATGCACCGTCCGCTGGGACTTGCGAGGAGAAGGATGAATCCTCCCGTGTACTGACCGCTGGTGGACCTGTCGACAATGGAAGAACGACATATCATACTTACATACAGGCTTGACAGAGCAACTATACATGAACTATGTGCCCAGCTGGAGCCAGACCTGATGTCCCCCATCCGCCAACCCACAGGGATTCCCCCTCTGGTGCAGGTTCTGTCAGTACTCCATTTTTTGGCAAGTGGGTCTTTTCAGACAACAGTGGCCATATCATCTTACATTTACTTAAGGCCTCATGCGTCTCCACTGTCTGTGTTTCCCCCCAGTTCCTGTTAACTGATTTGTGACTTTCCCTTCCCTTTTCAGAGCTGTATGACCCACTGCGTGACTTCTGCTTTGTTTGCCCATGGACTAAAGCTTATTGAAATTGGTATGTTGTCATCACAAAGTAACTGGACATTATTGCACCGTTATGTGTAATACATTTGTTAAGAATACAAGCAGACTCCTGTTATTTTAAGTGCAATAAGTGATTTATTTTAAGTGCTACATATAGGTACATGATTGTAAAACGGTGATGGGTGGGGGTGGAGTAATGTCCATGGCAGAGTCCAGTTCTCAGTCGCACAGGTGCATTGTCCATATGCCTGTGGAAGGATGGAGCAGGGGCAGTTAAAGGTTGGACAGGGTGACAATGTGGGACAGTGGGATGACATCAGGGGGTATCTTATACTGGCGGGGGTCTTGCAATCCTACTCTGTCTTCTTGTGAGATCTCAGGTTCCGCTTGCGGGGTGGTTCTTCTTCTGCAGGAGGTGGGGTTCTGGTGGCCTGTTGTTGTGTGGGGGCCTCCTGTCCACTAGCGCCGGCGGAGGTGGTAGGCTGTTCCTGGCCTGGGCTAGTGACAGGGGCCCTTTGGGGTGCCACATGGTCCCGCAATGTGGTGACTATCTGGTTAAGGGCCACGACGATGGTCCCCATTGCGGAACCGATGTTCCTCAGTTCCTCTCTGAACCCCATGTACCGTTCCTCCTGCAGTGCCTGGATCTCCTGGAACCTGGCCAGTACCGTCGCCATCGTCTCCTGGGAGTGGTGGTAAGCCCCCATGATGGAGGAGAGGGCCTCTTGGAGAGTCGGTTCCCTGGGCCTGTCCCCCCCCTGTCGCACAGCAGCCCTCCCAGTTCCCCTGTGTTCCTGGGCCTCTGTCCCCTGGACGGTGTGCCCACTACCACTGCCCCCAGGTCCCTGTTGTTGTTGGGGTGGTGGGTCAACCTGGGTGCCCTGTAGTGGTGGACACACCGCTGATTGACGTGTCCTGGAGACAGAGGCATGGGCCCGCTGGGTGGGAGCTGTGCTGGTGTTCCCAGAGGGGGTTGGGTCTGGTGTAGCCTGTGGCTGTCTGTGGGGAACCGACTGTCCAGAGGTCCCCGATGGGCCGGGCTGGTCATCTGGGTCCAGGGAGACAGAGCTGCTGTCATCGCTGGGGGCCTCTTCTGGGGGTGGGATGGACATCTCTGGACCCTCTGTGGCGGTGTGGTGGCGTTCGGGTCCTACAGGGGTATAAAGGTATGGTTATTGCTTCTGTGTGTGGCATTTCGTGTGATGGGTGGGTGTCCGTGTACCCAAGTGTAGGCATTCCCTTGTGGGGGCTTTTGTGAGGGTGGCTTGTGGGGGTGATGTGTGTGTGCAGTGGGCATGCTTTGGTGATGGGTGTCCATGCTTTGTGGTCGCATGCAGGGCTTGGTGTTGGGATGGGTGGGTTGTGATGGTGAGCCATTTGCAAGGAGTTGGTGTGATGGGGGTGGGGGTGAGGGTGGGGGTATGATTTGGCATGCAGGTGGGGTGGGGGTGGGAAGCAGTAGTGAAGATTTGACTCACCAGAGTCCATTCCTCCGCCTACTCCTGCGAGGCCCTCAGGATGCAGGATGTGCAAGACTTCCTCCTCCCATGCTGTAAATTCTGGGGGAGTAGGTGGGGGTCCGCCGCCAGTCTTCTGCACCGCAATGTTGTGCCTTGATACCATGGAACTCACCTTCCCCTGTAGGTCATTCCAGCGCTTCCTTATGTCATCCCGATTGCGTGGATGCTGTCCCACCGCGTTGACCCTGTCCACTATCCTTTGCCATAGCTCCATCTTCCTGGCAATTGTGGTGTGCTGCACCTGTGCCCCGAAGAGCTGGGGCTCTACACGGACTATTTCCTCCACCATGACCCTGACTTCTGCGTCAGTGAACCTGGGGTGTCTTTGGGGTGCCATGGGGTGGTGTGGATGAGGTGTGGGGTGGCGTTTGTGGTGATGAGTGTGGTGCGTGTGGTGGTGTGTGGTGTTTGGTGCGTGGATTCTGTGTGGGTGATGGTGTTGTGTGCCTCTGTGTTGTGGGATTGTCTATTCTGTGCTCTCTCTCTAGCCTTTGTCAATAATTTCGGGTCGTAGGGGTTTGTGGGTGATGTGGGTGTGTGTTTTATATTGTGTTGTGTGTGTGGGAGTGGTGTTAGTATGTGTATCAGGTGTGTGTGTTTCAAACTGACCAATGTGGCTGAGTTTTCTATGTGTGTGTGTATTTTGACCGCGGCATTGTGTACCGCCAATGGAATACCGCATTTGAAAGAGCGATTGTGGGTCGGAATGGTATGGGCGTATTTCTGTTGGCGTGACGGTGGAGGTTTGGTCATCGCCATTTTTTCGCTGACCTTTGGTGTGGCGGACTTTTGTGGATGTCGGGTTTTTGGCGGTTTGCAAGTTGCGGGTCAGAATGACCGTGGCGGTTTGAGGCGGCCGCGGCGGTGTTATGGCAGTCTTCTGACCGGTAGTAAGCGCCTTTTACCGCCGAGGTCAGAATGACCCCCAAAGTCTGTTCTAAAAAAATCTGTGTTAAAGGCAAAAGCTGCAGTTGACAATGCAGTTTCCACCAGTGGCCATCTAGGCATTAGCCCATGATAAATAGTTATTATACCATGAAAGAGACAAATTCTGTCATTTGTTCATGCTTATTTCCAGAACTTCACTAAAGATTTTAAGGCATTACAGATTGCTGAATAATGTGAAAAGTATGAGCGTCCCACTCTAATGTGCTTTATCTCATACTGGTATTATAAGCATGGCTATAAGATTGTAAGGTATTATGATCATGTGCGTAGTATATTTTACTAAACACCGGAGCACTGTCTATAGAGCCTGATAAAAGATGTCTTTACACTGGCAAGCGTATACGGGTCAACCTCTTCACATAAAGGTGAAAAGTCTTCAGAAAGCTAATTGCAATAAGATGAACAGGAATCTGTACCCAGGTGTTGCTTGTTAAACTACATCAAGTCCACAAACCCTATAGGACAATGTCAGAATGACTGAAGTTGTCATCAGTGGTGTCATCAATTATGTCAATTTCTTTATTTCATAAGCAAATAATGCAGCATATTCCTTGTAAATATGATTTAGCAAACTTGTTTGAAGTGCAATATTATTAATTTAGCAGTTGCCACTAAAATTCATCCTAAAAATCCTCATTAGTATTAATAAAAAATACAATCTGAATTGCACTTTTAAAAAAATAAGAGCCACATGTACAAAGCATTTTTCTAGTCGAAAACGGGCCCATTTGTTGAATTGGCCTGTTTGCAACTAGAAAAGTGCTTTTTGGGATGTTCAAAGTCCAAATTGCAAATCAATAACTTGTTACCATTTTGCAATTTAGGTTTTGCCATTTAGTATTAGGAAGGGGTGTATTGAGGGCGTCTCTTCATAATACCAAACGTGAAAGGTCTGTACGAATGATTTGCAACCAGAATGTGGTTGTAAAACATTTGCAGTTTACTGCCAATAGGACATTGGTGGTAACCCATTCTCAAATGGAACAGGGTCCCTAAGGAGCCCTTCCACTTTGTGAATGGTTGGGAAAATATTTTTATTAGCAGGCAGTGGTCCCAGCGACCAGTGCCTACTCTTAAAAAATGAAACTTAAATGTTTTATTTATTTATTTTTAAATGCATCCCATTTGCCTTTAGGGAAAACGGCTATGTTTAAAACAAACAAAAAAGGTTGCTTTATTTAAAAGCAATGATGGGCGTGGTCTGCTGAGCCCAGCAGGCCACCATCCATATGATGGCTGCAATTTCTAATAGATTGCAAATTGCGACCTACCTAATATTCATGAGGGAGGCCCTTTTGCGACCCAATGGGAATCACAAAAGAAACTCAAAAGAGTTTCAGACATTTGAAATTGCCATTTCCTAACTGCGATTCACATGAAATCGCAAAAAGGAACTCACAATTTTGAACTTTAGTACATGTGACCCTCAGACACATGTAAAGGTGTGAAGTTTTGTTGCAACGGCCCATTTAAACTAGTGATTACCAATGCAGAATATGCATTTTAATTACTTGCAATATAGTGTTTTGCATGGCAGTGACCGGGAGCTTTTCATAAGCTTGACTCACTGTGAGCTCTAAGATCTGGTACTATTTGATGACAAAAGCATGAAGGCTTACCAAGAATTAAAATAAATATATGTAATGCACCTATTCTTTTAATGCCTGATAAGGAAATTACTTTTTCCTTTATTGTCACAAGAAGACTGTGATTATCAAAAATTACCCAAAAACACAGAGGAGAGATTACTCCTGTTGCTCACTTTTCTGCTACATTAGATCTATTTACTGTAGCTCTTCTTGGTAGTCTGAAGGTGGTTGCAGCTGTTTGCATTGCAAGTGAACGAAGTTAATGGGATTGCAATGGGACATATGCTCATTGTGTTTATTCCTCATTCAGTTGATAGTTTGCTGACCAGTACTAGAATGCTGTATTTGACAAACAGCAGACTCACAAGGTATGAGCAAATTATATTGGCAGCTGAAAACACCTCGATCAGGAGGTTCAATTCTCTAAATCTTGCAACACTGCTATTGGTTTCAGACAGTAATAAAGACAATGAAAATGATGAGGATGTTGATGTTGATCGCAAGCACTCAGAAGGGCTGAGGTAATTTTGTTTGCAGATGTTTTTTGTCTGAGGGACTATCTTGGAGCACTAATAGTTGCTTATCCAGTCTGTTCATTTATGAAATCACTAAAGCATTAAATCTGTAGGGGTGGGTGGAACTTGCGTGTTTTACTCTGCAAAATTCCACAGAGTTTAATAAAAACTCTGCAAGATTCAGCGGACTTCCGCCATTGGGCGGAAATATGCATGTTACACTGTTCGTGCTAGAATTTAGAGTGGGCAGCACTGAAAAATCAGTGACAATGGCACCATGTGGTGTGCAAGAGCATGCTCCCATTTGAGTTGCTTTTGCTGCCACTCAAGTAGAAATTCAACTCGAGTGGCTGCATATCTACTTGAGAAGCAGCCCTCAGAGTGCAATTGCTCGTGACTGCCCACCACCACCTATGTTAGAAAAATGGGCTAGTGGATGCAAAACCTCGCTTCTGCCCTAATTTCTGGAGCCTTGCTCGAATAATGTCCTCATTTGGCAATTAGCTGAATTTGGCTAGAACTCCGTGTTACAAGAGTAATGTGTAGTTGCCAAATTCCGTCAATTCCATGTGTGGAATTAAACATTCTGCCCACCCTTACATATCTGCCTAATGTAACTTCAGCACAAGCAGCAGTGTTGATTGCACTGACAAGGGTCTATTGCCTTTCAGATGAATTGAGTGTGATAATTTAGACAGATAGCCAGTAAGGGTTTGGAACAGTACATGATTTTGGGCAACTGTGGTCACAAAGGAGTTTTATGACATCCTCTGGTAGTCCGATCAAGAATGGTTTCTATATTCCTGAGCTTTTGGAAGCACTATGACCTAGAGAGATTGTTATGGTCAAATGTACAGCCCTTAAAGCTGGTGATGACATAGGACCGAAAACAAATATGCTGATCAAGTGGCATAATCTTTGCCCTTGGGAATGCAACTGGGAGATGAAATGAGTAAGTCATAATGCAAAACAGAATGGACCCTGTTTAAGAACTGCTGAAGACACAAATTATGTGAATAGTTACATAAATCCAATCCAATACAACCACATTAAGCAAATTGTGTGATCTCCAGGAGGAAGTACCAGAAGATTAAAGACAAAAATGAGAATTAGCTGGCTGAAAGTGAATTTTAATTATGCATGGATTACTCCTTAATGTAAATATGCATTCTCAGATTCAGTGTTACATTTCCTGTCCCAGTGTTTGCATTGCCGAATACATAGGGAGGGGTTCAATGACCAGGACTTTCAAAAGGTTTAACACAAATTATAAAGATGCAGCAAAAACCTGTGTCAGAGATGTGTCAATTGCCAGAAACATATTCAGGAAAAGATGACCTTGGTCATTATGAGCCACATTAGCAAATCGGAAGGCTCGATTACTAGACTTCAAGGAGACTTCATTGAGATGTCTGTTGAAAATAGGCTTAACTATGCATTTGTGATATTTACCTTGTTTTCCAAATGGGTGGAAGCATTTCCAACTCAGAGATGCAACAACATGACAGTTGTCAACCCCTTCTTAAGAGAATTAATACCAAGATGTAGGCCCTCATTATGACATTGGCGGTAAATCCCACTTACCGCGACGCTGACTGCCGCCAACTTACCGCCACCGTGGCAGATATCCATTCACCATATTATGACATACACACCAATCCGTCAGTATTCAGCCACAGACACAAATCCGCCAAACCAAAGGTCAGTGATAAACTGGTGGTATCAAAACCCACACCGTTACGCCAACAGAACTACACCCATTACATTATGACCCACAAATCACCACGGCGGACATTCAACTGCGGTAAACCATTGGCGGTACATACCGTCATGCTTAAAATGGACACCCACAGAAAAAACAAAACCAATATTGGACAATTCAAACAACACACACCTGACACCCATACATACACCACACCCCACACCCACACCACTATAAAACACACACCCACATTACCCACACCCTTCTACCATTACAAACCATTGCAAGCAGAGAGACATCAAGACCACAGACACAACCAGAGCCACACACTATGCACACCTATACACCACTCATGCACCACTTACTCACCCCACATCATACACCCCAACACATTACCCAACACACCCTCACCTACACTCCTCACACAACACCCATGGCACCACAAAGAAATCCCTGTTTCACAGAGGAGGAGCTAAGGGTCATGGTGGGGGAAATAATCAAGGTAGAGCCACAGCTATTTGGAGCACAGGTGCTGCTAGGAAGATGGAGCTAGAGCAGAGAATCGTGAACAGGGTCAACGCCGTGGGGCAGCACCCAAGAACTAGGGATGACATCAGGAAGAGGTGGAACGACCTACGGGGAAGGTACGTTCCATAGCAGCAAGATACCAGCTCGCTGTACAGAGGACTGGCGGTAGACCCCCACCTTCTCCCCCACAACTAAAAGCATGGGGGGAGCAAGTCTTGGCAATCCTGCATCCTGAGGGCCTGGCCGGGGTAGGAGGAGGACTGGACACTGGTAAGTCAACTCTCTACTTCTATCACCCCACTACCTGCATGCCATCACATACCCCCACCCTCACTCCCATCACTCCACCACTTCTCACACACCCCACCATCACATCACACTCATCCCAGTGCCAAGCCTTGCATGCCGTACCAATGCATGGACACCCCTCACAGCCCTGCATGGACACTCATCACTAAAGCATGCAAACTATAGAGAACTAATCATCCCACCATACACCAATGTACACAAGTGAAAGCTGCCTGGGCAAATACAACCAAAGAGGGCAAGCCACGGATGCACAATATGTCAGACACAGAAATCATAACACATCATTTACATCCCCACAGGTACCCCAGGCAATGTCAGCGGAGAGGAGGTGTCAGCAATATCCAGTCCCCCAACTGAAGAGGCCCACAGTGATGACAGCAACTCTGGTCTTCAGGATCTGGATGAACTACCTGGCCCATCAGGGACCTCTGGACAGCTGGTTACCCAGCCCCAGTCACACGCCACCACAGAGCCTCCCCCATCAGGAAACACCACCACAGCCCCACCCAGCGTTCTCACACCTCTGTCCACAGGACATGTCAATCAGCAGAGTGACACCTCTACAGGGACCCTGGGCCACACCTCATACATAAGACAATCAGGGACCTGGGGTCAGTGGCAATGGGCACACGGTTCAGGGGACAGAGGCACAGGCCAAAAGCGACACTGGGAGGACTGCTGTGTGCCAGAGGGAGGTCAGGCCCAGGGAACCGACTCTCCAGGAGGCACTTGCAGAGATCCTGGGAGCCTATCAATATTCCCAGGACATGATGGGCCAGATTCTGGACAATGTGCAGGAGAACAGGCAGCTGCAGGAGGGACAGTACCAGGGGATCAGGGAGGACTTGCAGGCCATCAACAACACCCTGATCTCCATAGCAGGGGTGCTGGCAGACATGGCCAATATTATGAGGAAGGCAGTCACACAACAGGGGGCCACTGCCACTAGCCAGACATCTGAACAGCCTTCCATCTCCGCCACCGCTAATGGCCAGGAGGCCCCACCACAGGACTCACAGGCCACCAGCACCCCTCCCCCTGCAGAAGGAGAAACACCCCGCAAACGTTCCCTGCAATCCAGACAGAAGCCAGAGACACTTGCCAAGACCCCGCCAGGAAATGGTACTCTCCTGATTTTCACCCTTGTGTCCCTCTTTGTCACCCTGTCCACCTTGAACTGGCATTGTTCCCCTTCCTATGTCCCCTTGGACAATGCAGCTGTGCTACAAAAAAACTAGAACAATACCCTGGACTTTCCTCCATCATCACCCCATCCCATTGCACTTGCCCCTCTTTTTCTCAGCACTTCCATAAACGCCCTTTAAAAAAAAGTGATTCGGAGTATGTCATGTATATCAATTATGTATCCTTTGAAACAGGTACAAACATTTTAAATCAACTGCACAGACAATGAGCATTGATTAATGACATGTGGCTGGCTGCAGTGATCACACCAGGAGTATATGTGAGGTCACCAACATCTGCAAAATGAATTGGCAGAGGGAACAGTAAGTGTGCATGGAGGTGGGAAATAACGGCATGCCAGTGCCACAGAAATTCAAACAAATGTAATTGAAATGTGAAGTAACAGTGTCCTACCTGTGTGTCATTGGAAGTACTGTGCATTCACTGATGTTCTGTTGTCCTCATCCTCATCCTCTGCCTCCTTATCCTCACTGTCCACATGGTCCACTGCTGGCACACAGGCATCTCCAGCCTCCTCCTCCTGCAGGAATGGGACATGGCTTCTGAGGGCCAGGTTATGCAACATGGAGCATGCCACCACTGTCTACTTGGGTGAGTAGCACAGGGATCCACCAGTCAGATGGAGGTACCGAAACCTAGCCTTCAGGAGGCCAAAGGTCCTTTCAATTATCATTCTGGTTCACCCATGGGCCTCATTATAAAGTTCTTCACCCCTTGTCCTGGCATTCCTCACAGGCGTTAGCAGCCATGAGAGGTTGGGGTAACCAGAGTCACCTGAAATATTGAGGGACAACATTTAGCCACACACTATCCTATATTGCCAACACCATACCCATACACCAACATATACTGGATGGGAACCAGGGCTCGCCTATTAGCCACACTACCCTACTCTGTAGTTGGCCCATCACATTTGGGGTGCTGCTATTCCTCAGGACAAAGGCATCATGCACTGACCCAGGATACTTAGCATTGATGTGGGAGATGTACTGGTCCGCTAAGCACACCATCTGTACATTCATAGAGTGGAAACTCTTCCGATTTCTGAACATCTGTTCATTCTGGCGAGGGGACAAATGCAATATGTGTCCATCAGTCGCCCCAATTATGTTGGAAATATGTACCATTGCATAGAACTCGGCCTTCATTGTGGCCAAATCTTCGACCTGGGGGAAAACAATGTAGATGTAAATATGTTTAATCAGGGCAGACAACACTCTTGTCAGCACTATTGAGAACATTGGCTGTAATACTCCTGCTGCCTAGCCCACTGTCACTTGGAAAGAACCAGTTGCCAGGAAATGAGCACTGATAGAATTTGCACAAGAGGGGGGATCCCAGTGGGGTGACAGATAGCAGATGTCAGGTCAGGCTCCAATTGGGCACACAGCTCTGTGATTGTGTCCCTGTCAAGTCTATAGGTGAGTATTATGTGCCTGTCCTCCAGTGTTGCCAAGTCCACCAGGGTTCTGTACACGGGGGTAGGTCTCCATCTCCTATTCATCCGCAGAAGTAGGAATCTATGGGGCAAAAGAGTGAGGAGCCGGTCACAAACTGAACAATGGAGCTACAACAGAACTTTGCATGCAGTTAACTTGCAATGGGTCAGTGTGATTTGTCCAGTATGTCCTAATTTCACTAGTGACACAGATATTTTCTAGGGCCTGCCCACTCCCTCAAATGACATCCG
This sequence comes from Pleurodeles waltl, assembly GCF_031143425.1. Taxonomy (NCBI): domain Eukaryota; kingdom Metazoa; phylum Chordata; class Amphibia; order Caudata; family Salamandridae; genus Pleurodeles; species Pleurodeles waltl. The sequence goes on from NC_090445.1 coordinate 1,160,552,827, forward strand.
CCTGTCCTGTGTGGAGGGACAGGTGGAAGGGAGGTTATTCCGCTGATGTTCGGTGCCGTTGCAGGAGGAAGTCAGGAATTGCCGTGCAACTCCTCATTGGTTAACATTGGGCCCTATGGGTTACAGAGGCCAATGGGGATCTATGCCGGTGGTGACGGTATGCACCGCCGCAGACGTGACTGCCATTTTCTAACTGATCCCTCACTTGCTACCTGATCTTCCACAGGAGAGGACCTACACTGCATGTGCTGCTGTGACCTGTGTCTGGAACCTACCATGGCCCATGTGAACTTGGAAAGGGCCCCAGCATTCACTTCGGAGGAGTTGGAGAGACTGGTGGATGGGGTGAGTGTGAGTTTCAGACATCTCTAGAAGCAGGTCAGCCGTGATACACTCACCTGGATACAGTTATCAACTCTCTAGTGGGCGCAGTGACAAGATCACCAGTAAGTCAAGAGTGTGTCATTGTTGATACGTTCACCTACATTTTCTACTGTAATACTTTAAACCTAACAGAGTTTTCACATATTTAAAGAAAAAGAAGAAAATATAAGTCAATATCATTTAGAAATGTGATAAGGGTATATCTGTGGCATGAAGGCTGTTTCATAAACTTTGTTTCACTGGTTACCTAGTGAGAAAAGGCATAACATAACATTTAATGTAGTTGTACCTTGGACATTTTTTAGGTATTAGTTTCTGTATTTGGTAGGAGAAAGTACATTTACAAAATGCAGAATGTTCCTGCACCTCCAATTTTCTTGACTTCTCATGGAGACCCATCAATTTCATGGCTAAAGTGGAAGAAAGTATTCAACCACTGTGCTCGAGTGTGTGAAACATCACTCAGTGTGGAGAGGAAAACTTCACTTTTAATGCAGTTTGAACACCTTCCTGAACTTTCAGACTAAGATGCTATGAAACGAAATTAGTATGAGACGTCTCAAAAAGTTGTATTTGCATTACCTACCCATGGAGAGTACTGTTCTTGAAAGGTATCATTTTGGGAGGAGAAAGCAGCGTCCTGGTGAGACGGTGGAACAGTACATCACACAATTGCCTCAAACTTACTTCCACTTGCAATTTTGGTGCATCTCTTGAGGAAAGATTAAGGGACCAATTGATGCTGGGATGTGCGTCAGATAAAGCTCAGATAAAGCCTGTGAGGGTATATGGCAGAAAGACAACCCCTCTCTCCAGGAGGTTTTCACCACCGCCAAGACACATGAACATTAAAAGGCATGTGTGGATGTACTGCGTAAAGGAGTTGCTGGAGATAGGATTGAAAAGGGTGAAGGGAGCACTGTGAAAGTTGTTCAAGAGAAGATATCTAAAAATAAGGTATCTGCAGGGATTATGCCCAGTTCCAAATAATTTCAAGTAAAGTGTTTTCAGTGTGGCAATACCAGACATTTTGCAAATAATAAAGAATGTCCTGGATGGAAAGTCATGTGCAAGACCTGCGGATGCAAAGGACATTTTCCCAAGTGCTGCAGATCCACAAAAGATTCAAGAAGTTGAGATTGATGAAGTCAGTGAAGGTGATTTGGAGGAAATTAACATCTGTGAGACCTTACCCTTTTTGCAGGGTCATCCCCAAACTTTTTGCCTCCTTCCTCCTATTTTTTTCTGACCAGTTTATGTTGGCTTTAGGGCTCTGGGTACTTTACTACTGCTAAACAGTGCTAAAGTGCATGTGTTCTCTGTCTAAATGGTATTGGTGATTGGTTTATCTTTGATTGACATATTTGATTTACCATTAAGTCCCAAGTAAAATGCACTAGAGGTGCCCAGGGCCCGTAAATAAAATGCTACGAGTGGCCTACAACACTGATTGTACCGCCCACATGAGTAGCCCTGTAAACATGTCTCAGACCTGACACTACAGTGTCTGTGTGTGCAGGCGTGCACTGCCAATTCAACATGGCAAGTTCACCCACTTGCCAGGTCCAAACCTTCCATTTTTCTACATGTAAGGCACCCCCAAGGTAGGCCCTAGGTAGCTCCATGGACAGGGTACAGGGTATGTTAAAGGTAGGACATGTAATGATGTGTTTTAAATGTCCTGACAGTGTAATACTGCCAAATTCTGTTTTCACTGATGCAAGGCATATCTCTCTCCCAGGTTAGCATGGAGAATGCCTTTAAATATCTTTTAAGTGCAGTTTCCCATTGGTAGCAGATAGAGCTATGGAGTTTGGGGTCTCTGAACTGACAATTTAAAAATACACCTTTGGTAAAGTTGTTTTTTAGATTGTTAGTTTGAAAATTCCACTTTTAGAAAGTGAGCATTTTCTTGCTTAACTATTCTATTGTAATATGCCTGCTTGTGGAATCTACGTCTAGGTCAGACTGAGAGTTGGGCTGTTTGTGAATTCCCTCTAGACAGTGACACACAGGGAATGGGGTGTGGACTACATATCCTGATGAGTCTCCTGGGCTAGAGTGGAAAGGGAGGAGCTGACACTTGCACCTGAAAGGGTTGTGGCTGTCCTCACACAATGCGGCCTCCAACCCACTGGTGTGTGTCTGGGGCCAGGCCTAGGCCAGGCAAGATCTTGTGAACAACAGAGACTTTACTTTGAAGTTTGCCCACTTCAAAGGCAGAAATGAGTATAAGTTGTGGAGCAAAAACCCAAAATTTTGTAATTACGTCTGGACTCAAGAGTAACCTCTGCCAAGGAGAAGAGCTGAAGAGATGGAGGAGGAGTACTGCCTTTTTGCCTGTGACTGTGCTTTGCTGGGTTGGCCTGCAGTTGCTGCTTTTGCAGAAAGAGAACAAAGACTGGACTTTGGGATATATTCCTGCTTGTGAAGTGTCTCCAAGGGCTTGGACTGAGCTAGCCTCGAGTTTTGAACCTCAGAGCCATCAAAGATTCTTCTGCCAGCACCTGAACTCCATTGCTATGACTCCTACCCTGCCAAGTGGTGCCCACTTCAGTCCCTGGGCCCTTGAAAGGTGAAGCTGGTGGAACCAAGGCAGAACTCCATGCACAGGAGGCATGCGGGAAAACATTTGATGCACCACCTGCAACAAAGCTGTAAAAACGATGCACCACCTGCATCATGGCTGAGAAATCAACACACCACCTGCATAGTGGCTGGGAAATTGACACATCATCTGCATCGCAACTGGAGGAACAACGCAACACCCACTTGCACCTGCTGAAATTAACACAACCCCCATGCAGCGCAGTTCCTCATCATCATGCACCTGGATTTTACACGTATCATTGATGGGCATCAAAATCATCAAGAACCTTCCCAGATCCGAGGTGCCCATCTGGAAATCAATGCATCACTCTTTTGTGGGAGAAAAAAACTGTGCATCGCCTACCCGACAGGAGACGAAATGACACACTGCCTCACTTGCAAGTAAGGATTCAGCGCATCGCTGACATTTCTGACGCAAGCTTGCCCGTGCAGCATTATTTTGGATGCAAACCAGGTACTTTGTGTGTTTTCTATGGAGTAAGACTCTTTTTAAATTAAAAATTCATAACTTTAATTGTGTATGATGGATTTTTGTTGTTTTGGTGTTGTTTGAGTTAGATAATATTAGCTATTTTCTCTAATCTGGTGTGATGTCCATTTTGTACTGTTTTCACTGTATTACTGTGTGTGTTGGTACAAATACTTTACACTTTTCCTCTGAGATAATCCTGTCTGCTTGTGCCAAGCTATCAAGGGGGTGAGCAGGGATTATACTAGATGTGTATCTCCCTTACCCTGATTAGAGTGAGGGTCACTGCTTGGACAGAGTGCAAACTGACTGACAACCAGAGACCCCATTTCTAACAACATCTTCCAAGTTAAATGTTATTCTTGTGATGGCCCATTTGAGGATGTTAAAGTCAATCATAAACCAGTTAAAATGCTCTTTGACTCAGGAGCCAAAATAACTCTCATTCCCAAAGACTTGTATGAACAAAATATGTTTGGGAAAGTGAATCTTCTCAAACCAGATACCAAGTCGAAAGGGTATGGGGGTGAGCCCATTGACTTACGGGGTTATTTTTGGGGTACGACTGAAATTAGAGATAGGATCATACCAGAAAAGATATATGTTTCAATGAAAGGGGATTGTCTTATAAACTGGGTTCATCACTATGACTTGTATGTATATTTAGATCCCAGTAAGAATCCCTCTGTGTTTGTTAGGAACACGCTTGCAATTAACTCCATGTCAAATGGGTGTGAGAAGTGGATGAAGGATTTTCCTGAAGTGTTTGTAGACATGTTGGGTTGCTTAAGAAAATACTATTATTGTATAAAACTGAAGTCAAGTGTTCCACCCAAAGTAGCTAAAGTCAGGAGTGTACCACTGCTGGTGAAGGTCTGAATTGGACAGACTTGTCAACAGCAGAGTTATACAGGAGGTAAAAGCCAAATATTGGTTATCGCCTGTTGCATGGCCCTCAAAGCCAATGGTAAAGCCAGACGCTGTGTGGACTTGAGGGAGCTTGATAAAACAGTGATAGCAGATCCCTGCCCTCTCCCAAATATATGTGATATGTTAAGTTCTCCTAATGGGGCAAAGATGATATAGCTTATTATTTAAACGTTAGCAGCCTCATCCAAATTGATAGCCAGTCCAGATTTTCTCAAATCAAGGTTCAATCATATTCTTCAAAGGATGATATAGCTTATTATTTAAATTTTAGCAGCCGCATCCAAATTGATAGCCAACACGTGTTTCGTCCAAGAGTTTCCCAATGACTTCAACAGGGCTAAACATATATATAGCTGCGTCCTATATCATAAGTATTCCTTACAAGCGAATCCCAGAATAATTCCGTTAAGCAATTTATCTGCTGATATCAGTTATATCAATCCACCTTCCAATGAGTCAAAACGTGAAGCGCGAGTACGCGTGTGTATCGATGAAGTATCATACTTCAAGCTATTTCATTCTTTGAAGAATATGATTGAACCTTGATTTGTGAAAATCTGGACTGGCTATCAATTTGGATGCGGCTGCTAAAGTTGAAATAATAAGCTATGTCATCTTTTGAAGAATATGATTGAACTTTGATTAGAGAAATCTGGACTTGGACTTTGGATCATAGCAATCTTGGAACAACAGATCAATTAATTCTGCTATTTGGATTTGGACAGTGATACTATAATTGGGGATTATGTTAGAAATAATCCTATTAATTTTCAGAAATATATGACAAAATATTACCTATGTATACTGACTTGTGAGTACAATTATTTTTCATGTTATAATGAGTGCCTCTTGTACTTTATATTTATATAGTAAGGAACATGATGATAGACTGAGGAAAGTTATGTTGAGAAAGCACAAGGATGGATTAACTTTGAGAGCTGAAAAGTGTACATTTTACATCCAGGAGATCAAATACTAAAGCCACATTATAAGTAGTTCTGGTATCAAACCGAAGTCTGACCTTGTGAACTCTATTTGCAACCTTAATGCTCCCCAGAATAAGGAAGACCTTATAAAGCTCTTGGGAAAGACAGAAACTTCTTGTATGTGAGATATGCGGAATAGAGGGAAGGAATGTGTATGGAATCTGAAGTGTAATGAAAAATTTGGACTAGTAAAACAGTGTCTGAAGGCAGCTCCCAACCTTGGAAGTTTTGATCCAGCAGATGAGTCATGGGTATTGATGGATGCAAGCTTTAAAGGGTATGGGGCAGTTCTTATGCAAAAGAAGGATGGTAAAGAAAGGACTGTTTTATTTATCTCATGAGCTTTGAAAGGTTCAGAGCTCAATTACTTTGTGATTGAGAAAAAAAACCTTGCTGTATTCTGGGTCTTGCATAAATTGAGAAAATTCCTCTTGGGAAAAAGGTTCAGAATTAAAACAGATCACAAGCCTCTCAGGGAGGTATTCAAAAAGAAAGGAACAGACTTTGATGGTCATTATGAACATGGCTGTAATGACCACCACGTTGGCGGTGGCGGTCATTACCGACAGTGGCATGGTGGTCCAGACTGCCATATTCTGAACACAGTAGTGAACTGGCTGCAAAGCAGCCAGTTCACTACCACCCACCACCAGGCCAGAGTCGACCACCGGGCCGACAGTAGGCACATTCGACCTGGCAGTGGAAGCCGGACCAGTGGTGGGATTATGATCCCATTTCCACCAGAAATCTCCTGGCGGGATACCCCGGCAGGTAATCCCTGGCAGAAAGCATACAGGTGACAGGAATTCTCATATCCTGTCACCTGTATGTGACACGCCAGCCCCCCCTTTGCCACTACAAAAGCCCTTAGAACCGTCACCACCCTTCACCCCGAATCCTGAAAACCGACACCAACCCTCCTCCCCAAATCTCCATGTAGGCCTCCCAGCTCCTCCCTCACTATCCCCCACCCACCACCCCTACATACAGGTCTCCCCAAATCCCAACCCCCCATATCCTCATGCACCCATACATCTACATGCACACACGCATTCATACACTCAGACACACATCCCCCCTTCACATACACTCACACACTCACACACACACACACCGTTCCCCCCTTTCCTCTCGGGCAGCACTTACCTGTTCTGAGGGAACAGGCGCCTTGGATGCTGCTCTCCCAGCATCGCCACGTCTCCATACACTGCCACGCCTATAACTGTATCATTATAGGCGTGGCGGGGTATGGACTGACGTAACGGTGAGGGTGGAGCAGCATCCACCCGTCACCCACCATCAGCATGGCAGGCCCTATCGCCATCAATGCATTGGAATATGGCGGGATGCCTGTCACCACCACTGGCGGTCTTTTGTCGACCATCAGCATTGTCGTCTGCGGGCTATCCTGCCAAGTTCAAAATGAGGGCCTTTGTCTCTCACATGATAGGCAAATGGCTAGTAGCGTTGCAAGAATTCAACTTTGACATGTTATATTTTCAAGGTGTCAACAACATTTTAACGGACTGTTTGTCGAGAATGGGTGATGTGGAGAGTGAGGTCTCAGAAGAAGGAGGTTTGTTTGGCGGTGCGGCATTAGATGAAGAGAACAATGTATGTCTGATATCTGAGGGGATTATTCTGAGTAGGATTGGAGAGATGGTTTAGTAAATGATGACATCTTGCAAAAGGAGGTAGCAATGATTTTTATAGGATTGTGTTAGAAGAATAATTGTGATGATGATCTTAAGGGTTTTTGGCAGGTCAAAGATGAAATATCAGTGGTTGATGGCATGCTCATGAGAGGCAGTAAATTAGTTTACCCAATTAAGGTGCGCAAAAAGTTACTTGAGTATGCTCATGCAAGTCACATGGGGATTTCCAAGACCAAAGAAAGAGTGAGAGAAGGATATTAGTGGCCAGCAATGGACATGATGATTGAAAGAATGATGAGAGGCTGTGTTGAGTGATCGCGCAGTGATAAGGTGTTAAAGTGTAGGATACAACCAATGGTGTTAAGGGAACAAGCAAGAGGTCCCTAGTCAGACATTGCTCTAGATATTATGGGTCCTTTAAAGGTTAAGGCATTTGATAGATATATATTGGTGTGTGGGCATATTTTCACACTGGCCTGAAGTCAAGATTGTAGGTTGGGTGGAGTCTGAGGTGATTAGTGAGTTCTTGGAAGATCTGTATGAAAGGGAAGGTTTCCCGCTGTCATTACTGTCTGATAATGGGGTGCAATTTACATCAAGAGTAGAAGAGGATTTTATGAGAGAAAGAGGAGTAAAACTTTAGAAGACTGCCCTGTACCATCCTAATAGTAATGGTTTTGTGGAGAGGTTCATCAAGGTGTTGAAAGATACTTTGCAACAAGCTCCAGTGTCAGTAAGTAATTGGGAAACGACCATAAAGAAAAAAGTTTGAGTACCGATTCACACCACATTCATCTACAGGAGTATCTCCCTTTCAGTTTTTCAAGGGAAGGGTGGCAAACACAGAGGTTATTCCTAGGTGGGTGTCAGTGAGATGAATGATGGTGAATGATCAGGTTGGAAAAGAAAAAATGGACAGAAAAGAAAAGAGAGAATATGGTGAAGAGGAAAAGGTGGTATTATGTCAGAATACCTGTGAAGAGTACGGTGGTGTATGTAGGGGCAGGGGGAAATAAAATCTCTCAGCAATGGAGGTGGCATCTCTAAATACAGCCAACCCTTCAAAGTGATCAAAGTGTTCAATAATGCCATGATCACAGAATTTGGAATTTGAACAGAGTAGCAAAGTACATCCCAAAATCTAAAGAGGGGCAGACTATTCAAAATTCACTGAATGATTCTGTTGTGTAAGGTGTGACTTCCGATGAGAATACTTTTAATGAACATTCGGCCATCTGCAGGCCACAACGTGTCAGATGAGCGCCTCTTAGATTGCAAAACTATGCAAAGTAGATGCCGATTATGCATGTATCTTATACCGCATGCACTAAGCAAAGAGATGCTTAATGTGTGTGTATCTTATACAGACAATTGCTAGTTTTACTGTTATTTATCTTCTTCTTGTTTCAAATGTAAATGTCATGTAATGTCATTGGGTGAGGGAGATGATGTGGTGTCTTGTAACTGAGGCGTGATGTAAGGATCTAGAATGTTGGGTGGTTTCAAGGGTGGAAGTGTAGGGAGTCAAAAGGAGATGGTTGTTGGGACCTTTAGATGGATGAGGTCTCTGCTTATGATTAACTTATTAAACCAGGATATATCACCGCCGAACAACTCAACGCTAGCTGGTGTGTGCTTCACTGACTTCAAATGGCTAGATGCTCTTGTTCTCATGAGCATTAGAATCAGTCCAGAGAAAAAGGCTGGTCTCTTGCCCCAAGAAGTGTTAATGGATATGGCCATGAAGATTATATTCATTCCTTTAGAAACCATTGTGTCAATAACCAATGATATCATATTAGATTACTGCAAAGGCTGCAAAGATCTAGTTGACAAAGTGAACTCTGTCTCTCACCAGGTGAATTCGGTAATATCATTGACAAAAGAAACTCAGTACCATTGACTTCAACCAGCAGATTGAGTCTTGGTTGAGAAGTATGTTCATAAAACCTGCCTTGAGCCCAGATAGATTGGGCCACATCAAGTTATGCTTGTGGGTAATATTTCTGTGTAGTGTGCTGTTATTCTCCAGTGGATTCACGCAGCTCACACAGAAGAGTGAAGATGGAGATGAAGAGGTGGTGACAACAACCACTGATTCACATAGCAAAGCTCAAGTTTGCATTGTGGATCCAGAGTGGAAGAAGTTAAGGGAGAAGCTGGGGAAGTGAATCCTGAAGCTGGTGAAGCTGGTGAATATGCTGAAGAAAGTGAAGGTGAGATTCCTGGTGAAGGTACCTGTAGCTAGTTTCTTAGAAATCAGAGTGATGAACTGTTAAAAAGTAATGAGCAACAGCAAGTACAGCCTCTGATGCAGTTCATGAAATGCTCCAGCGGAAAATTCGATTTACAATAACACCTAGGGGAAGAAAGCAGCTCTAGCTGAGTCAAGTTGCTGATGCCGGTCAAAGCACAAGTTCGACTATGAGCAAAGAGGACTCAGGAGTAAGCACAAGTTCAACTATGAGTAAAGAAGACTCAGTGGAGCCTCATACATTGCATTGCTGGAATAGGACTTCGTCCTCCAGCATTCTCTGCTGTAGCTTGATCCAAGGGGCTGACTACACAATTCCTCCAGTGCTCATAAGTGTTCCACCTTCTCCACGGCGCAGGAGCCTCAAACATTGTATTGCTGAGGTAGGATTTATTCAGGAAAGTCTGTCTTCAGGCAAGTTTCTCTGATGTTGCCTGATTCAAGGGGTGGCCTACACGATTTCTCCAGTGCTCTGTTTTAATCCTGGCATGGGAATCATGAGGGAGGCACCTGGGCATGTCCCCAATCGAAGATGGGGCACGTCTTTGCCCATCATTGGCCTGGATGAGGCTTGGCTGGGTTACCTCTCTTGGTGGAATTAAGTAAGTGATATCTATACCTCGAGTGACTTTGTGGAGGCTCATGGGTCACAGGAGCATCTGCCGCTAGCGGGCCCACAATGGGTGTGGGGGCTTTGTGGATCTTGCTCATTGTGCATTCCCGTCTCACTCTAAGCAAGACTTTATTGGTTTGATGAACACTTGAGACTGACAAAGGACTTATGGTTTGTCCCTAACATCATTAGAGCAGGAGAGCTTTTATTTATCCACCACTTTGAAGACCATGAAAATTAAGGGAAACAAACTTTGTGTACAACTGGAGAGCGATTTTGTCACCAGCCTATTGCTGTTGCTAGCAGGGAATGGACATTTTGTATGGCACTTTTTACCTTTTTAGGCATTTAAGTTTTTTGATTTTTGTTGCGATGAGGTTGGGTCATTCTATTGAGGTCTTATTCATAATAGGTACTGACTGGTGACATTTACTATTCTGTCTTCTGGTCTATTACGACCTGGGGTGGTCCATAGCTCTGCACACTGTTTTGATTGCCTAAATGTGAGGGTTTGTTTAATTTCTCCTTCTTACTTGCATAATGGGGAAGAGAAAAGTGGAGGTGGTAAATGAGACCAATGAACACCCTAGAACTTACAACACAATTCTATCCTTTTTCAATAATGCAGTGGGCATACTTTCTGTGGAGATTTATAGTGTAGAAGAACAATTAAAGCAAACTTGCCTGAAGACAGACTTGATAATGGAAGAAGGGATCTATACCCAAAAATGTTCAAATGTCACCTTAGTTGGTAATCTACAGGAATTTCCCATTATACTGTGCCATTCAGAAATACAGGAACAGCAGGAAAAGACTGGCCTTTCTCACTCACAAGGATAGGGCTAGGTCTAAAAGCAAAAAGGGGTTGCCACCTCATAAACCTCAAGCAGGCAACAAAACTACCAGAGGGCCCAAAAGGGGGCAACTGCTAGCTACATTAGAGGATTGTTTGATACAGGAGCTCCTTCTAAAAGTGGAAACAAAAATCGTATCCACCTTTGAAACCCTCAATGAGATAATCATTAATCTGGAAGAAATGGTGGGAACTTTGGGGAAACAGTGGGGTGTTTTGGGGACCAGTGATAAAACATTTTAATTAAAGCATCTGTCCAGTCAATCCCCCACCCCGGTTACAATATCCTAACAAAGGAAGAGGGCAATAACAGGATTCTTTCCTCCCCAACATCAGGGCATGACCCTTGGGTGAGTAATGTAGGTAATACTATATACAATCCCACTTGCTCCTTACCTTCAGTACAGGCAGCCCAATCAACATCCATGGGGGGTTACTATTACAGGGACAGGAGGAAGGTCACTAGCAGGCATCCATTGCCCAAACCTAGAAGAAGGTAGACTACAGAGAGACCTGCATGCTTCAACGAGGTCCCTCTGGGGTTTCACCACCTCCAATGTTGTTATTCAACTCCCCCAGATTGTACCCCATATGTCTTAGTTTTTACCAATATCCCACCCCTAATACAGTCTAAACTGGAACATTCCCAGCAACTCAAAAAATGGTTGTCCACTAGCTGGCAGGGAGGGTTCCTATAACCACCAGACAATTGCTATTTGTGGAGATTATAAACACCTGAAGAGTGAGATGGATCGGGAATGCCCAAGAAACCTTTGAAGGGGACTGTATTGTTGTTAACTTTTGCAATGCTCATAGGTCTGGCCTCATTTTGAATGATGTCATTACCAATTCAGTCTTCCCTAGTAGACTTTTAGTGCTCCCACTAGGATTCCTCTATAATCCACAAATCTGGTGGTGAGTCGGCTGAGTGGGGTAGCATTTGGGGCAAGGTAGGGGTTTTATTTCCAACTACCTGCAGAGGCAGAGATCTAATATAGCCATGACTAATCGCTATGAATTGCTGAGTGGGCTTAACAACTAAGATTGACTGGGATCCAAAGTTGTTAATAAGGGCCCCACAAGAGTTACTAACTCTTGTAGGGAGCTTAAAGTACTAAATTGGAATATAGTTGGAGCACAACCAAAATCTGGAGATTCTGATCGTACTAAGTTGCCTAACTCTTATGATATTATTAGTTTTCAGGAGACATTAGACACATCAGGGAGCCTATATCTAGATGGTTATGCTACTATCAAGGCTACTCCATTTCCAGTGGGAGAGCAATTAGGGGTATAGTAACATTCAATAAAGTGGATTTGAATTGCAAAATTGAAATGGTTATAACAAATTCTCCATTCAATCTTTTAAGTTTAGGATGTTATGTGTCAACACATATAATGCTATTCATGGTGAGAGACTAGTGAGGTGTTATTGGTTCTTGGCAAGTGTATAAACACTTGTTTACCTTATGCCCTCCACAATATACAGCTAGCTTATGTTCTTCCTTGAATAGTTTCTCTGTATACTGGAATATCCACAGCAATCATAACCCTCTCTGCTACTTTTCATTGGGATGGGATGCTCCTTTTTTAAAGCCTGAGCTATCTTTACAGACCAGGGACATAGATTAAAATGGGATAATATCTTTCCTGAGGATTTTAATGCTGAGCTGGCATCTACTTGTCAGTCTGACCTCCAGACTTGCCTGGATGAAGAGGCCTCAGAGGATAGTATTTTAAAGGTATTTGACATGTTCAATGGTTACATTAAATCACCTTTTATCAAGCCGGGGCGGTGGGGTTTTCATTACCTTGAAGATGGTTTGATAACTGTACAATGGCACGTAAGGAGATCGTAGTAGCGATAAAAAAGCATTGAGTTAGTTGTCAGCTAGAAAAGCTCAGAGGCTCTTATAGAGTGGCACTAAGAGACAGAAAGAGTGAGCTAAAGAATGAACTGTGAGAGAATTTGTTGACAGTTAGTACCCTGAGGTGCAGTACCATGTTTTGGAGGGTCGAAAACCATCCTTTTTTAAATGTGGAACAGGTAGCAGACCAGGTTGTCACAGTCCCGACCCAGGCCTGGGTGACTCATTTCTCAGCTTTACTGTGCCCCTTAATCTGACCAAACAAGAGGGTGATAGGTTGTGGCTACACAGGGATGAAGTGGGAAATGCATTTATTCTTTTCCATCAAGAAAGGTACTTCAGGTTCTGTCTAAGCCCCTAGTGGGTACCTCAGGTTCTGTCTAAGCCCCTAGTGGGTCTGTTGGCATGTTATTACTCTCCATATGAATACTCTTATTCGCAGCTCCTTACCAGAGGCCTGGCACCACTCAGAAGCAGTATTTAAGAAGGGGAATAGAAGTGACCCAGCATGCTACAGACCATCCTGGTGAGATTGACCTTTTGAGCTGACCAGCATAAGAAGTTGTCTGACCTCCAGTACAGGTTTATACAGGGTCAGGGCACAGTGGAGCAGAACCTAAATTTATATTTTCTATTAAATAAATATATTAAGGACCAAAAGGGTTTGAAACACCTGGCTTTCATGGACCTCATCTCTGCCTTTGATAGGGTTAATAGAGATAAGCTCAAGGGTATAGTTGGGGGTCCATGGGAATTGAACCTGCTCTCATTACTTTTTTAAGAGACCTCCATAATGGTCTCATGGGATCAGTAAGATATGGGAATAATAGGAATGCACTAAACATTTTAATCTAAAGAGAGGAGTCCACCAGGCCTGCATTTTGGTGCCTTTTTTTTAATTATGTAATTTAATCATCTGGAGGGGGTGTTATCGGAACAATGTCTTGGCATCCCTAGAGTCGGTGGGAGACTGCTCCCGGCACTCTTATACGCAGAACATGCAGTGCTGATCACACGCCTGACTAGAAGTCTCCAGTGACTCTTGGGCCTTTTTATTGCTTTTATGGACAGTTTGGATCTGTCTACTAATTTAAAAAAATTACCTTTTATGATGGTGGGTTTTAAGAGTTCCAAACCTCTAGATTTTCAGTTCAAGGGCATGTTTTAAGTAAAGTGGGAAATTCTACCTATCTTTTACTAGATTCTGGTCTTCATTGGCAACCACTGAGAAAGAAAACCATAGAGTGTTTCAAGAGGGTCATTTACAGTTTAAATGATTTTTCTTGTTGTTTAGGACTCAAGCCAAATCAGATATTGATTAATGTATTTAAAGCAAAGTGTATTCCCCATAGCCAACTTTGGCTGTGAGATGTGAGGTTATGCTCCTATCACCCCAAATTCAGGTGGTCGAAAATAAGCTTATCAGGAGCCTACTAAGGGTGGGGCAAAGTACTGCCTCAGAGATTACACATGAAGAACTGGGCCTGGGCTATATCAAGATTTTATTCAACCCTGCCCCCTCTTATTATGGTGCACAGTTTGGCTCAAGTAGGAACTACACTTGTACAGGCTAATTATCAGGTACTGCCTAAAGTTGGATAATATGATAAGGTTTCAATCTGTGACACTATGTACATTATTTTTATCTGTCGTAGATTTAATTCTCTTTGTCACACATTCATAAGCCCCCTTTTGTTATCCACAGATTTTAGATAAGTTGGACCTGCTTTTTTATATTTGCAGCTTTTATCCACACATAAAATCTGTTTTCATGTGTCAGACGTTTAGCAGGTGTTTCAAACTCAAGACACTAGTTTACTGTTAGTAAGTTCCTCCTATATTAGGTCATGATGCCGGCCCCCCATCTCTCAGGGTCTTTTTCTTTTTCTGTTTTTTATTCAATCTAATAATGAGGTATTGAAGGTTTTGTACATTGTATCTTAGTTTTTTTGTACATGGTGATGTATTTTTATTAACTTTGTTACACACGTTTCCACGCTGTTTTACTGACTTTTGTATTCAGTGATGTATTTATATGAATGTCTAAGATGAAATGTGTTTGATTTGTATACTTGTATGATTTTTTCACAAAATCGAATAAAGTTATGTGACTGACTAATTCACTCACTCAGCAATAATCACAAGGGAACATACAAAAATAGAAAAAGTACATGAAGGAAGCCACTTATCTCCTAAAGCAGCAACATTAATTAACAAAAGAAGACACTGGGAAAATGAAGGATCAGAATCAGTCATAGAAGAACTAGACATAATTGAAATCAGTTCAGAGAACAGTGAATTTGAATTGCCTATCCCCAAAAGACCAACAAGAAAGAGAATCCTGAATAGAAATTATGCTTCATTTGAATAGGTGCATCTTGCATCAGTATCTAGGATTCAACAAACTGTTGCAAATTCATTGTAGAAGAAGAACCACCTTGCATTTTTATAAATCTTGAAGGTCATGAATTTTGTTAATTTAAAGTTTTGAGCTATGCTAGTAATGATTATGCTTGCCTTCTACTGAAGTATTCTGATGAAGAAAAAAGTTTTAGGTATACGAACTGAACAAACAAACTGAATTTTTTCAACAAAAGAAGCATGATGTTTGGCTTTTGATTATTTTTAAAAAAACAAAAGAAGATTTATTACTCTTTAGAAAATATGGTTCTTCATGCTGATTTTTGAGTCCTGAGTTATTTTAATTTTTGCTTTGATCTCAATAGAAATGGCATACAGCATATTCTTTAAAATTCTTAGTATGATTTCACTAACAATGATGCTAATAGTCTTACTTGGCCTATTGTTGTCCCGTATTTCTCAAAAAGGACTTTTTTCACTTCTTCTGCAGGTTAAGGTGCTACCTACTACCAACTGCTGATTTAATATAGTGTTTGTTAGCATATTCTATAAGAAAAGGTTTGGTTTTTATTGCCATATCTGTTAGATTTCATGCTGTAGGACCTTCCTGTGTCTGAAGATTTTGGGAGTCTTATAAGATGTAATAAATATAAGAATGCATTTGCACAAACCAATCCTAACATTTAAATGATGAAAGAGGAGTATAGGTAAAGAAGAACATGGATTTATTTTAAGCGAGTGAAGATTTTCAGAGAATGGAAGCTGTAGAAGGAAATCAGAGAACAGATAAAGGCTGAAGAGGAACTTAAGTCTTCAAATGTGCACCCAAATTAGAAAATGGAGCATGAGGGACAGGGTGAAATGTGTATGCTGACCAAACATCCTAACAAAATATCCTGGCAGCGTCCATGATACCTACATAGTCTGGCATGCCACCATCAACGAGCGGTTCCAGGATGGGCAATATGGCAATGGGCTACTCGTAGATAAGCCATCATACCAATCATTACACAGACAACACACCAACTTTGCAGGACAAACAATACATGGACCACACTAAACACACATGGACGGGAGGACACAGGTGTACAGACAACAATACGTATGCCATATGCCACACTACACTGCATTAATTGTGCATCACACACACATACACCCATATGTACATAATATGGCCACAACCTGACTGACACACCAATTGAAGGACAGGTGAAGCTATGTCCTCTTTGCATAGTGAAGCTGGGCCCAAACCACTACATGCGTCCACTGGTTGACAACTAAATACAGATCCTACACACATAACACATAACAATGAATAGCTCAGCTATGTAAATGGCATTGGCCATGTCAATGTAAAGAAAGTCACATATAGGCACAGCCCCACATTTGTCACTGTGTCGAAGCCTTCGGCAGCACCAATATCAAATGTCATCCAAGTGTTGCCATCACCAACTACAAATCATGTCTATGGACCTTGGAGATTCCTCTGCACCAATGTTGCTACTTCTCCTATTGTGTGAATCTCACCCTTGTACACAAAGGCTTTCTAAGTCTCACACTGCATGACACTATTGTGGTGCAAGGAGGTGGTAAGTTCCACTAACGTTAGGACACAGCCTCAAATGTGGACAACATAACACATATTTTGCATGGTCGAACTGTCAGTCCAGATTTAAATTGACAATTACCAGGTCCTTGAGCCACAACCGATGTCAGTAATGTCCACCACTGCACACCAATGCAACCACTCAACAAAACACAAACACACGCAATACCAGAAGCAAGTCTGAGTCACAACTCCACCTAGAAATAACATCTGCCATGGCACATACAAAACCATTATTATGACAGACACATGTTCTCTCATCCCTTTGCAGCCGACCAAGTTTACAGCATCTAGCCATGGATGATGACTCCTTTTGACAACCCGACAATGGTAGAAGAGCGGGCATACAATGAAGGGAACATAAGGATATGAAATGTGGTGGAGAGGACATTTGGGCTCCTGAAGTTAAGGTTCAGGTGCCTAGCCCTGGGAGGAAGAAGCCTGTTGTATGTACCACCCCTTGGTATACAAGATGATCCTTGGATTTGTGCAATCTTTCACAACATATGTATTCGGACGAATGTCTCCAGGGATGAACTGTTAGAAGTGCCCAATGAGGAGAAGGATGACAATGGTGCAGCACAGGTGGAGGGGGAACAACACAACACTGCTGCTGGAGTTCGCAGGAGACAACAAATTGTACAGTACTTCTACACCTAGACATGGTATAACTAATATCACCTTTTATATAACCATTAAATAACTTTGCACCAGATTGCTCGTGGTGTACTCATTCTCTACTACAAATACCATTGAAATGTTGCTCATACCTCAGAGAGCAAGAAAAAAACACAACAGTTACGAAGATTGTTGGAACATAGGTTGTGATGTAAGACCGTCTAGCGCCTCCATGCCACACATCAGCAATCTTTAATTCTCGCTCATGTGGCTCTCGAAGACCTAGATCCACACAACAAAAAAACTAAGTGGCATTAAGAAGTCATTGTGTAAAATCCTACTCCTTTCACCACATCATGGCTAGGCCAGGCACGATGTATGCAAGAGGAGTGTACATTAGGTAGGGACTGTTTCCAAATGGTCAATTTGAAAATAAGGAAATAAACAGTGTCACATCTCAGGCAGCTAGCTTTAACACCAGCACTGACCACGTATGACAAGGGGGAACACCAGTGGCATCAATGGACCTTCATGGACTGTTCTGGGTTAGGGACAAATGTTTGAGCCTAACCCTGCACCATATATCAATGGCTTTACGTACCATGAGCGCTTTTGGCCCCAACCCTGCCACACGGTGTGCTGTACCTCAAATATGGTACACACATGTTGGCTGTGGAGTGCGCTAAGGGTCACTTTAGAAGTGAAACAGCAATGGGTGCTGATCCACTTTCCACACACATGCCCCATAGGTAGGAAAGATCAATAAAATGGGAGAATGCACCACCACATGAATGTGTGGGTGGAATGTAGGCAGAGTCTGCAGCACTTCCTATGTACAAGTAGAAGATGTGTACAAAGTGTAAGCAGCCTAAAAAATGCCAGCAATGTAGGACCAAATTAATTCCAAACAAGATATGCTGTTAATGTTGGAGAAGATACACACAGTGACTTATACTGACTGTGCCGACATCGCCATAGCCATCCCGAATGGATACAAAGTACAAAGGATACTAAGTCGCGTGCAGAGACCGCACCAACAGAACTGGAGGAGGCATGGCCATTGTCCACAAAGCCACCCTCGAAGTCAAAACCACCCTGGACGACTCCTTCCGCGCCGCCGAACTCCTTCACTTCCATGTCTGCACCGACCCCAACACCACGCTCAGAGGAACGCTCATCTATAGACCCCCAGGACCCAGGGCACCTTTCTGCAACGCCATCGCCGACCTGGCCAGCACCCACGTACTCGCCTCCGCGTACTACATCCTCCTTGGGGACCTGAACTTTCACCTCGAAAACAACAATGACACCAACTCCACCACCCTGACCGAAAAACTCGCCAACCTCGGCTTCACACAGCTCGTCAACACACCCGCCCACACAGCCGGTCACACCCTTGAACCCATCTTCTCCACAAGCAACCACGTCACCTTCAACCATACCTCCGAACTCTACTGGACCGAACACCACTGCATCCACTTCACCTTCAAGAAACAGACAGAACACCACCTCCCCGAACAACCACCACGCCGTCGACGGGGCAAAGTCACCGAATTTCAACTAACCAACGCCCTAGCCCAGAATCCACCAGTCAAACCCACCGACCTCGACATCGCGGCACACAACCTCAAGCTACGGATCAACGACTGCGCCGACCGCCTTGCTCCAGTCAGAAAACCCTCCAACAACCACATAAAAAAAAAAGCCACCTGGTTCACCGACAACCTACAAGCCTCCAAACGCCAGTGCCAAAAACTCAAGCAAATATGGCTTCTCGGACGCAGGCTAGACAACCACACAGCACTCAAGGATGCCACACGCAAACACCACCAACTCACCAGGCTAGCAAAAAGATCCTCCTTCAAAACCCACCTAGAAAACAACGCCCACGACTGCAAAGAACTTTTCAGCATCGTAAAAGAACTCTCCAACCCAAACGCCACTGTCAACGACATCACCCCCTCCCAAGAACTATGCGACGCCCTAGTGTAGGAGGCTGGACTGGCTTGTAGTGAGTACCAAGGGGTACTTGCACCTTGCACCAGACCCAGTTATCCCTTATTAGTGTATAGGGTGTCTAGCAGCTTAGGCTGATAGATAATGGTAGCTTAGCAGAGCAGCTTAGGCTGAACTAGGAGACGTGTGAAGCTACTACAGTACCACTTAGTGTCATATGCACAATATCATAAGAAAACACAATACACAGTTATACTAAAAGTAAAGGTACTTTATTTTTATGACAATATGCCAAAGTATCTTAGAGTGTACCCTCAGTGAGAGGATAGGAAATATACACAAGATATATATACACAATAGTAAAAATATGCAGTATAGTCTTAGAAAACAGTGCAAACAATGTATAGTTACAATAGGGTGCAATGGGGAAACATAGGGATAGGGGCAACACAAACCATATACTCCAAAAGTGGAATGCGAACCACGAATGGACCCCAAACCTATGTGACCTTGTAGAGGGTCGCTGGGACTATTAGAAAATGGTGAGAGTTAGAAAAATAACCCTCCCCAAGACCCTGAAAAGTGAGTGCAAAGTGCACTAAAGTTCCCCTAAGGACAAAGAAGTCGTGTTAGAGGAATACTGCAGGAAAGACACAAACCAACAATGCAACAACTGTGGATTTCCAATCTAGGGTACCTGTGGAACAAGGGGACCAAGTCCAAAAGTCACAAGCAAGTCGGAGATGGGCAAATGCCCAGGAAATGCCAGCTGCGGGTGCAAAGCAGCTTCTACTGGACAGAAGAAGCTGAGGTTTCTACAGGAACGAAAAGGGCTAGAGACTTCCCCTTTGGTGGACAGATCCCACTCGCCGTGGAGAGTCGTGCAGAAGTATTTTCCTGCCGAAAGAATGCCAACAAGCCTTGCTAGCTGCAAATCGTGCGGTTAGCGTTTTTGGACGCTGCTGTGGCCCTGGAGGGACCAGGAGGTCGCAAATTGGACCAGGAGAGAGAGGGGACGTCAAGCAAGACAAGGAGCCCTCTCAGCAGCAGGTAGCACCCAGAGAAGTGCAAGAAACAGGCACTACGAGGATGCGTGAAACAGTGCTCACCCGAAGTCGCACAAAGGAGTCCCACGTCGCCGGAGACCAACTTAGAAAGTCGTGCAATGCAGCTTAGAGTGCCGTGGACCCAGGCTTGGTTGTGCACAAAGGATTTCCGCCGGAAGTGCACAGGGGCAGGAGTAGCTGCAAAAGTCGCGGTTCCCAGCAATGCAGCCCAGCGAGGTGAGGCAAGGACTTACCTCCACCAAACTTGGACTGAAGAGTCACTGGACTGTGGGGGTCACTTGGACAGAGTCGCTGGATTCGAGGGACCTCGCTCGTCGTGCTGAGAGGAGACCCAAGGGACCGTAATGCAGCTTTTTGGTGCCTGCGGTTGCAGGGGGAAGATTCCGTCGACCCACGGGAGATTTCTTCGGAGCTTCTGGTGCAGAGAGGAGGCGGACTACCCCCACAGCATGCACAGACAGGAAAACAGTCGAGAAGGTGGCAGGATCAGCGTTACAGAGTTGCAGTAGTCGTCTTTGCTACTATGTTGCAGGTTTGCAGGCTTCCAGCGCGGTCAGCAGTCGATTCCTTATCAGAAGGTGAAGAGAGAGATGCAGAGGAACTCGGCTGAGCTCTTGCATTCGTTATCTAAAGTTTCCCCAGAGACAGAGACCCTAAATAGCCAGAAAAGAGGGTTTGGCTACCTAGGAGAGAGGATAGGCTACTAACACCTGAAGGAGCCTATCAGAAGGAGTCTCTGACGTCACCTGGTGGCACTGGCCACTCAGAGCAGTCCAGTGTGCCAGCAGCACCTCTGTTTCCAAGATGGCAGAGGTCTGGAGCACACTGGAGGAGCTCTGGACACCTCCCAGGGGAGGTGCAGCTCAGGGGAGTGGTCATTCCCCTTTCCTTTGTCCAGTTTCGCGCCAGAGCAGGGCTAAGGGGTCCCCTGAACCGGTGTAGACTGGCTTATGCAGAATTGGGCACATCTGTGCCCAACAAAGCATTTCCAGAGGCTGGGGGAGGCTACTCCTCCCCTGCCTTCACACCATTTTCCAAAGGGAGAGGGTGTCACACCCTCTCTCAGAGGAAGTTCTTTGTTCTGCCATCCTGGGCCAGGCCTGGCTGGACCCCAGGAGGGCAGATGCCTGTCTGAGGGGTTGTCAGCAGCAGCAGCTGCAGTGAAACCCCAGGAAGAGCAGTTTGGCAGTACTAGGGTCTGTGCTACAGACCACTGGGATCATGGGATTGTGCCAACTATGCCAGGATGGCATAGAGGGGGCAATTCCATGATCATAGACATGTTACATGGCCATATACGGAGTTACCATTGTGAAGCTACATATAGGTAGTGACCTATATGTAGTACACGCGTGTAATGGTGTCCCCGCACTCACAAAGTCAGGGAAATTGGCCCTGAACAATGTGGGGGCACCTTGGCTAGTGCCAGGGTGCCCTCACACTAAGTAACTTTGCACCTAACCTTTACCAGGTAAAGGTTAGACATATAGGTGACTTATAAGTTACTTAAGTGCAGTGTAAAATGGCTGTGAAATAACGTGGACGTTATTTCACTCAGGCTGCAGTGGCAGGCCTGTGTAAGAATTGTCAGAGCTCCCTATGGGTGGCAAAAGAAATGCTGCAGCCCATAGGGATCTCCTGGAACCCCAATACCCTGGGTACCTCAGTACCATATACTAGGGAATTATAAGGGTGTTCCAGTAAGCCAATGTAAATTGGTAAAATTGGTCACTAGCCTGTTAGTGACAATTTGTAAGAAATGAGAGAGCATAACCACTGAGGTTCTGATTAGCAGAGCCTCAGTGAGACAGTTAGGCACTACACAGGGAACACATACATATAGGCCACAACCTTATGAGCACTGGGGTCCTGACTAGCAGGGTCCCAGTGACACATAACAAACATACTGAAAACATAGGGTTTTCACTATGAGCACTGGGCCCCGGCTGGCAGGATCCCAGTGAGACAGTGAAAACACCCTGACATACACTCACAAACAGGCCTAAAGTAGGGGTAACAAGGCTAGAAAGAGGCTACTTTCTCACACAACCCCCCCCCCCAAACGAAGGACAATAAGGCTAACCTTGGCCAGTTGAGACTTTATTGTCTAAGTGGTGATAAGTAGAGAGTAGCTCTGCAATAGACTGGTTACTCCCTTTATTATCCACTATATGGTTACTTCCCTGTGGGGATGTAAACCACCCTGTTTGAAGTTTTTTAGCTAAGCAACAATGTGAAGATGTATTTTCAGAGTTTCTATCAGTAAGTTTTAGTTTAGAGCAGTGGGAATTGTCCACTGAACCTATTTGTAGTGATGGAAATGCCAGACAGGGATGCTGTCTCAGAAAAGCCATAGCTGGGCAAAAACTTTGTCCATATGGCTGGAAGAGAGTACAGGGATGCTGTTTTTCTTGAGTTGGAGCAGGGCAGGGATGCTGTCCTATGAGCTCCACACTAGGGCAGGGATGCTGTCCTAAGTGTTGTGAGGCAGTGCAGGGTTTCTGCACTAAAGTTTCTCTGGGAGGGTTGGAGGGATGCTCCATGTTAACTAAAATGGTGCTCTTTTTCTCACCAATGTTAGTTATCCCACAGAGAGGTACTTCCACCTCAGGGAGTACAGTTTTGCCAACTGATGATTCCCTTGGAACAGGTGCCACCCCAGGAGAGGTTTCTCCCACCACAGGAATGGTATCCTGAATGGTAGGGTGGTTAGGGGATACTGTGATACCCTTTTTACCTGTTGATGGAGAGGGATCCTGAGTTTTCAGGCCTTCTCTCCTTTGCTTTTTCATTTCAGTAGAAATGAGAGGGAACAATTCCTCTGGGATGCCCAGCATGGCTGCATGGGCATACAACTCTACATCAGCCCAACCTGAGGCCTCTAGGTCATTACCTAAGAGACAGTCTACAGGTAAGCTAGGTGATACCACCACCTGCTTAGGGCCAGTAACTCCACCCCAACTAAACTGAATTATAGCTAAGGGAAGAAACTTAGTGGAGTTATGGACATCAATAATCTTATACTGTTGTCCAATGATGTGTTGATCAGGATGCACTAGGTTTTCAGTCACCAAAGTGATACTGGCACCTGTGTCCCTGAAGGCCAAGGCCTCAACACCATTTATTGAAACTGTCTGCCTGTACTTATCCATTGTAAGGGGACAAGCAGCCAGTGTGGCAAGGCCAATGCCACTAGGTGTGACAGAAACTGTCTTGGGACTGACTACCCCAGTTTCTACTATGGACCCAAAAGTGAACCCAACTACACCCTTAACTTGACTGTTGCCAGCAGTCCCACCACTAGTACCACTACTGCTAGGGGCACTAGAGCTTGATGTATTAGTGGTGGTAGGCTCAGGGGGTTTACCTGGACAGGACTTATCCCCTGGCCTATGGCCTCTATTTTTACACACAAAGCACCAAGGCTTTTTAAATTGTGTAGGTTGAGAAGAAGAGGAAGAATTTGTTTTATCCCCACCCCCTGAAGAGTGTTTAAGATTTGAAGTGGGATCTTTGGTTTTACCCTTATCCCCATGCTTATCTTGAGACTTTTCACCATCTTTCTTCTTAGTGTTCTCTTTGTCACCCCCTGTATGAATTTTTCTGTTCACCCTTGTTCTGACCCATTTGTCTGCCTTCTTTCCCAATTCTTGGGGAGAGGTCAGATCAGAGTCCACCAAGTACTGGTGCAACAAATCAGACACACAATTATTAAGAATATGCTCTCTCAGGATTAAGTTATACAGGCTGTCATAATCAGTAACTTTACTGCCATGTAACCACTCCTCCAAGGCCTTCACTGAATGGTCAATGAAATCAACCCAGTCTTGTGAAGACTCCTTTTTGGTCTCTCTGAACTTTATCCTGTATTGTTCAGTGGTTAAGCCATAACCATCCAGGAGTGCATTCTTAAGAACTTGGAAATTATTGGCATCATTTTCTTTCACAGTAAGGAGCCTATCCCTACCTTTTCCACTAAATGATAGCCATAGGATAGCAGCCCACTGCCTTTGAGGGACATCCTGTACAACACAGGCCCTCTCAAGTGCAGCAAACCACTTGTTAATGTCATCCCCCTCCTTATAAGGGGGAACTATCTTGTGCAGATTCCTGGAATCATGCTCTTTTGCAGGATGACTATGGGGAATACTGCTGCTGCCACCATGGGTATCTAAACCCAACTTCTGTCTTTCCTTCTCTAGTTCAAAAGACTGTCTATCCAAATCCAGCTGTTGCTTTTTAAGCTTCAGTCTGGTTTGTTCCACCCTCAACTTATTGAGTTCCCTCTCTAACATTCTGTCATCAGGGTTGGTGGGAGGGACATTCCTAGATACAGAGGTATGATGGGAATGAACAGAAGGAGACCTGTCCCTTACAGAAGCCACCCTAACAGCTTGGCTAACAGAAACATCACTACCAGTATGGTGAGAATAAATGCTTTTGCTATGATGTGAGACAACACTATCTGTATGGTGTGGCTCATCATCATTACCAACTATGCTAGACTGTCTAGTAATGGGCAGGCTTGGAAGTTTCTTTCCTGAATCTTTTCCTGGGGGAGTCCCTGGATCAGATTGAGAACCATTAGCTACTTTTTCAACAGATGGGGCACTTTTAGCCTTATCATGTTCTCTAAGCATGTTAAGTAACAGTTCCAAGGAAGAATTCTTCCCTACACTCAAACCTCTCTCTATGCAGAGACTCCTTGCTCCTTTCCAGCTAAGGTGATCATATGCAAGTTTGGACAGATCAACATTTTGGCCTGTGCCAGACATTTTTAGAGAGAGTTAAAGTGATAGTAAAAGATAAAAAAGTTTGTCAGAGCTTTTAGAAAGACAGAGAAAAAAACTTTTAAAACTTTTTAGAACTTTTTGGAAAGTTAGAAGTACTTTTCAGCACTTAGAAAAGAGTGAAAAGAGGAAATGCAAAACTTTTTGGCTATGTGTATATACACTGACCTTGTTTTGTATATTTTTCTCTTATGAAAAGTACAATGACAAGAGTGGTAAGTAGTCTCAAAGCACTTAACCCACCACTGCACAACCAATGTAGGAGGCTGGACTGGCTTGTAGTGAGTACCAAGGGGTACTTGCACCTTGCACCAGGCCCAGTTATCCCTTATTAGTGTATAGGGTGTCTAGCAGCTTAGGCTGATAGATAATGGTAGCTTAGCAGAGCAGCTTAGGCTGAACTAGGAGACGTGTGAAGCTACTACAGTACCACTTAGTGTCATATGCACAATATCATAAGAAAACACAATACACAGTTATACTAAAAATAAAGGTACTTTATTTTTATGACAATATGCCAAAGTATCTTAGAGTGTACCCTCAGTGAGAGGATAGGAAATATACACAAGATATATATACACAATAGTAAAAATATGCAGTATAGTCTTAGAAAACAGTGCAAACAATGTATAGTTACAATAGGGTGCAATGGGGAAACATAGGGATAGGGGCAACACAAACCATATACTCCAAAAGTGGAATGCGAACCACGAATGGACCCCAAACCTATGTGACCTTGTAGAGGGTCGCTGGGACTATTAGAAAATAGTGAGAGTTAGAAAAATAACCCTCCCCAAGACCCTGAAAAGTGAGTGCAAAGTGCACTAAAGTTCTCCTAAGGACAAAGAAGTCGTGTTAGAGGAATAATGCAGGAAAGACACAAACCAACAATGCAACAACTGTGGATTTCCAATCTAGGGTACCTGTGGAACAAGGGGACCAAGTCCAAAAGTCACAAGCAAGTCGGAGATGGGCAAATGCCCAGGAAATGCCAGCTGCGGGTGCAAAGAAGCTTCTACTGGACAGAAGAAGCTGAGGTTTCTGCAGGAACGAAAAGGGCTAGAGACTTCCCCTTTGGTGGACGGATCCCTCTCGCCGTGGAGAGTCGTGCAGAAGTGTTTTCCCGCTGAAAGAATGCCAACAAGCCTTGCTAGCTGCAAATTGTGCGGTTAGCGTTTTTGGACGCTGCTGTGGCCCTGGAGGGACCAGGAGGTCGCAAATTGGACCAGGAGAGAGAGGGGACGTCGAGCAAGACAAGGAGCCCTCTCAGGAGCAGGTAGCATCCAGAGAAGTGCCAGAAACAGGCACTATGAGGATGCGTGAAACAGTGCTCACCCGAAGTCGCACAAAGGAGTCCCACGTCGCCGGAGACCAACTTAGAAAGTCGTGCAATGCAGGTTAGAGTGCCGTGGACCCAGGCTTGGCTGTGCACAAAGGATTTCCGCCGGAAGTGCACAGGGGCCGGAGTAGCTGCAAAAGTCGCGGTTCCCAGCAATGCAGCCCAGCGAGGTGAGGCAAGGACTTACCTCCACCAAACTTGGACTGAAGAGTCACTGGACTGTGGGGGTCACTTGGACAGAGTCGCTGGATTCGAGGGACCTCGCTCGTCGTGCTGAGAGGAGACCCAAGGGACCGGTAATGCAGCTTTTTGGTGCCTGCGGTTGCAGGGGGAAGATTCCGTCGACCCACAGGAGATTTCTTCGGAGCTTCTGGTGCAGAGAGGAGGCGGACTACCCCCACAGCATGCACAGAGAGGAAAACAGTCGAGAAGGCGGCAGGATCAGCGTTACAGAGTTGCAGTAGTCGTCTTTGCTACTATGTTGCAGGTTTGCAGGCTTCCAGCGCGGTCAGCAGTCGATTCCTTATCAGAAGGTGAAGAGAGAGATGCAGAGGAACTCGGCTGAGCTCTTGCATTCGTTATCTAAAGTTTCCCCAGAGACAGAGACCCTAAATAGCCAGAAAAGAGGGTTTGGCTACCTAGGAGAGAGGATAGGCTACTAACACCTGAAGGAGCCTATCAGAAGGAGTCTCTGACGTCACCTGGTGGCACTGGCCACTCAGAGAAGTCCAGTGTGCCAGCAGCACCTCTGTTTCCAAGATGGCAGAGGTCTGGAGCACACTGGAGGAGCTCTGGACACCTCCCAGGGGAGGTGCAGCTCAGGGGAGTGGTCATTCCCCTTTCCTTTGTCCAGTTTCGCGCCAGAGCAGGGCTAAGGGGTCCCCTGAACCGATGTAGACTGGCTTATGCAGAATTGGGCACATCTGTGCCCAACAAAGCATTTCCAGAGGCTGGGGGAGGCTACTCCTCCCCTGCCTTCACACCATTTTCCAAAGGGAGAGGGTGTCACACCCTCTCTCAGAGGAAGTTCTTTGTTCTGCCATCCTGGGCCAGGCCTGGCTGGACCCCAGGAGGGCAGATGCCTGTCTGAGGGGTTGGCAGCAGCAGCAGCTGCAGTGAAACCCCAGGAAGAGCAGTTTGGCAGTACCAGGGTCTGTGCTACAGACCACTGGGATCATGGGATTGTGCCAACTATGCCAGGATGGCATAGAGGGGGCAATTCCATGATCATAGACATGTTACATGGCCATATTCGGAGTTACCATTATGAAGCTACATATAGGTAGTGACCTATATGTAGTACACGCGTGTAATGGTGTCCCCGCACTCACAAAGTCAGGGAAATTGGCCCTGAACAATGTGGGGGCACCTTGGCTAGTGCCAGGGGGCCCTCACACTAAGTAACTTTGCACCTAACCTTTACCAGGTAAAGGTTAGACATATAGGTGACTTATAAGTTACTTAAGTGCAGTGTAAAATGGCTGTGAAATAACGTGGACGTTATTTCACTCAGGCTGCAGTGGCAGGCCTGTGTAAGAATTGTCAGAGCTCCCTATGGGTGGCAAAAGAAATGCTGCAGCCCATAGGGATCTCCTGGAACCCCAATACCCTGGGTACCTCAGTACCATATACTAGGGAATTATAAGGGTGTTCCAGTAAGCCAATGTAAATTGGTAAAATTGGTCACTAGCCTGTTAGTGACAATTTGTAAGAAATGAGAGAGCATAACCACTGAGGTTCTGATTAGCAGAGCCTCAGTGAGACAGTTAGGCACTACACAGGGAACACATACATATAGGCCACAACCTTATGAGCACTGGGGTCCTGACTAGCAGGGTCCCAGTGACACATAACAAACATACTGAAAACATAGGGTTTTCACTATGAGCACTGGGCCCCGGCTGGCAGGATCCCAGTGAGACAGTGAAAACACCCTGACATAAACTCACAAACAGGCCTAAAGTGGGGGTAACAAGGCTAGAAAGAGGCTACTTTCTCACACCTAGCAACCGCCTTCTACCAAACAATCACAGACATCTACGACAGCTTCAACTCCCTACACACTCCGGATACTCCTACCCCACCCACCACGAACTCCACCCGCTCCAGCTGACTGACCGTCTGGACCAACATCAGCGACGACGATACCCGCAAGACCATGAACTCCATCCACTCCGGATCACCATCAGACCCCTGCCCACACCACATCTTCAACAAAGCAGACACAGCCATCGCACCACACCTACGGAAAGCCATCAACATCTCCTTCGAAACTGCAAGATTCCCAGAAACCTGGAAACATGCCAAAATCAACCCCCTTCTCAAGAAACCAAAGGCGGACCCCAAGGACCTGAAAAACTTCCGGCCCATCTCTCTGATCCCTTTCTCGGCGACGGTCATCGAGAAAATCGTCAACACTCAGCTCACTCGGCACCTCGAAGACAACAGCATCCTCGACCCCTCCCAGTCCGGCTTCAGACGTAACCACAGCACTGAAACCGCCCTCCTCGCCGCCACAGACGACATCAGAAGCCACCTCGACAATGGAGAAACATCAGCCCTCATGCTCCTAGACCTATCAGCCGCCTTTGACACCATCTGTCACCACACCCTAAAATCCCGCCTCCACGCAGCAGGAATCCAGGACCAAGCCCTCGAATGGACCGCAGCCTTCCTCGCCAGCAGAACCCAAAGAGTCCGCCTCCCCCGCACCAATCCAAAGCCTTCAACATCATCTGCGGCGTACCCCAGGGCTCATCCCTCAGCCCGACGCTGTTCCACATCTACATGGCCCCCCTTGCACAAGTGGCCCGCCAGCACAACCTCAACATCATCTCCTACGCCGACGACACCCAACTCATCCTCTCCCTCACCAAGGACCCGCACACCGCCAAAACCAACCTCCACGAGGGATTAAAAGCCATCGCCGACTGCATGAGAGAGCCGGGTAAAACTGGACTCGGACAAAACAGAGGTCCTCATCCTTGGGCGCACCCCCTCCGCCTGGGACAACTCATGGTGGCCGTACACACTGGGTCCCCCACCGACAGCGCACAAAACCTCGACTTCACCCTCGACTCCTCACTCTCCATGTCAAAGCAGGTCAGTGCCATCTCCTCCTCCTGCTACAACACCTTCCGCATGCTTCGCAGAGTTTACAAATGGATCCCAACAGAAACAAGAAAAACAGTAACCCAGGCCCTCGTCAGCAGCAGACTCGACTACGGCAGCGCCCTCTACACCGGTCTCTCATCCAAACTCCTCCAACGCCTCCAACGCATCCAAAATGCCTCCGCCCAACTCATCCTCAACATCCCTCACCACTGCCACATCACCCCCCACCTAAGAGACCTTCACTGGCTCCCCATCAACAAGAGGATCACCTTCAAGCTCCTCACCCACGTACACAAGGCACTCCACAACACCGGACCATCATACCTGAACAACAGACTCAGCTTTTACACCCCCACCCGACATCTCCACTCCGCTAACCTTGCCCTCGCCTCCATCCCCCGCGTCCGACACAAATCTTCTGGCAGCAGATCATTCTCGTGCCTCGCCGCCAAGACCTGGAACACCCTCCCGCCGGATCTACGACAGACCCAGGACCTTCTTTCCTTCAGTAAACTCCTCAAGTCTTGGCTCTTCGAGCAGTAGCAGCACCTCTCCCCTCCCCCCCTCCCCCAGCGCCTTGAAACCCTCACGGGTATGTAGCGCGCTTTACAAATTGATTGATTGATTGAAATTGATTGATTGTGCACACAATAATGTTACCATGTGATCACCCGACATATGTTCACAGAGGATGTCTAGGTCAGTACATAACCCATTCATGTTTGTAACAACAACAATGATGTAGTTGTACACTGCATACTATTTTGACAAAAGGCAGTGACAGATGACATCATCTGTCCCCTGGGTCGGAAAACAAACAAGTTACACTACAGATACATGCCCTAACCAAGCTGCATTTGGAAAATACTAACAATGTATAACCATTTGTGTCAGACCATGCCAAATGATGAGATCACATTTGTGCAGGTGTCTTAATGGATGGAACTGCGCATTGTGCCACTGAAGAGCTATCATGATGAGGGTAGATCCCCGCTTAACACCCCCTAACTTCCATGCTGAGGCTGCATTGACTCTTGACACAGTCATGGGCCTGATGGATGTGCACAGTGGACTGAGCTGAGTGGGCGCTGTCAACTTGCATCAAAACATGCAACCATGGGTCTGTGTGGGCACACAAAGTCCCACAAGACCATGATGACCAGGGTGGCATCATTGCCTGACTGCAACCCTGCTTCACAGTTGTATACCATTGTGTGTAACAGTCATAACAAACATGTTGTGGCCGATTGTCTGTACCTAGTTTGTGCCTTGCACACACGTCTGATTTCTCAGCACACATGTGCCACTTCAATGGTAAAGGCATGGTATTGGGTAGTGGAGTATGCACAATAGTCTACTTTCCACTCATGAAAATTTATTTGTATCACATGATCATACACAGACTTAAAAGACCTTCAGATGGGTTCCCACATTTGGAAACATACGTTGCACTGATATAACTACACAGCCATCAAACAATGCTCAACATATGTCCATGGAGGAAGATACATTTGTAGGGTTTCATATCCCATTAACACACCACTTTGGCATTCTTTACACATATTACACTACACATGTCTTTCCACACACACGTCACATAGCAACCTTCATTGACACATGTGAGTACACCATCTCCTGCATCATAGATGCACGGGGAACCATATGTTACACGTGTAACATAGCATCATGAGCCCTGAACCATACAACACACCACAGTCTGAACACACATGCACTCACATAGCCATGGGTTATGTGAAATCAACCCAATTGTAGTTCACTGCATCCTTTGAGTACAATTTGTCAAGGGCATCACATGAATGAACATGTATTAGGCATAGCCCATCATATCTAATATGTTGTTGTCAAAAGTAGATTTGGAAATCAGACATCACATATGTACATTCCCAGTACACATGTGGTAACATGTATGTGGAAAAAGTCTACCGACAAATGCACATATGCAACAGTTATCAGTCATTGCATACATCACACACACATACAAGCATATGGTAACACATTCCGATGTTACAGTTACAATATCACTGCACATAAACACACACGTAGCCATACCATACTGACTACATACATGCATAGCCCCTGTGACATGGTATGTGAATCTGGCTGCACTGTCAGCCTTTCAAACAAAATCCACGCATTCCCGTTATGTGCCAAAATCTTTGACGGAAACGGCAAAATTCCACACTATGCTATTCCAAAACATGATGCCCGGCCCCTGCACATCAATCGCAAGTCGAAAGGCCTTGTCAGCCTTAATGGGGAGAAAACACGCAACACTGCCATGCGTGAAAAAACGACGCATATCAGAAAATGAGACGAACATGCCCAAGAAGTGATGAAACAGGACTTCCTTGCTGCATCATGGTTCAATGGTTCCACTTTCACTTTTACTTTACAGTCTTTTTGTCTGTGATTGTGAGAGGGTGTGTTGAGCTGGTGCTGGTGGAGGAGTGGTGGTTATTGATAGTTTTGTGCTGTGTCCTCTTGCTGTCCTGTGCATTTTGTTATTTTCCTTAGTCTTGTGCAGTGTTTTTGTCCTGTTATTGTTGTTGTATTGTGGAGTGTTTGTCGTGGGATAGCGTAGTCTTTTGATATATTTGGGTTAGGTGGGGTAGTTTCTTATTTTATTTGGGGTCTATTTGATTTGCAGTGAGGGGAAACTGCAAAATGCCTGGGAAAGGGAGAGTAAACATAGGATGAGTGCAGATGAACTGCGAGGGCTCATCTGGCAGCTTAAACATTACCTCCCCATGATGTTGACTTTGGGTGGCCGGGTCATACAGGACTACCCAACAGAGGTACGGAAGCTGTAGAGGGGCACGATGCTCCACCACCTATGACTGATATTTGGAGTAGTACACACCGACCAACAGATCAAACACCATTGGGCAGACCTCATTCCACGAGAGCAAGATCTACTGGATCACCTGGGGATTCTGATTGGTGGACCAGTTGGTAAGTACCCCATTTGCATTGCAACATCCTCATTTGCATGTGCATGACAGGGAGACATCAGGTTGACTGATCAGGGTCAGGACAGGAAGTTTTGGGGCAGAGTTAAGAGTCCCTAGCGCCACTTTAGCGCCCCCATAGTGTCATTATTTTTCATGCTAAGGCAGCTCTAAAGTTGCATTTTCCCAGAGCCATGTTTCCAAAGTGGCACAATACATGTATTGTGCCACTTTGTAAACACTTTCACCACATTATGCCTGCGCCAGGCATGATGTATGCTTGGGGGCATTCCTCTGTTAGGGGGACCAAAAAGGGGTGCAAGGAAATCTAGGAGGCATACCATTATTTATAATGGGCCCCTATTTACTCTGCAGGAGTATCACCCATTTTTTGGTGCTACTCCTGCAGAGTACATCAATATTGTAAAAAAGAATGATGCTGTTGCCTCCTTCCCTGCACCATGGTGCACCGTATTTTAAATACAGAACACACATGGTGGCGGTAGGGGCGCTAAGAAAGTGGAGCTGCATTAGGTGCAGTGCCACTTTTCTTAAATCTGTCCCTTTGTGTCTTAAGCAAACAGCATTTAAGTGAGTTTAGCTATGCACCGGATGTAGAGTACTTGCACATTTCTCTTTGTGTAAATTGTGTATTACATACGCCCTATAAAATGTCAAATATCAGACACACATGTGCTGATTTTGAAACACATGTCTTCCCCGTATTACCGAGAGTACAGGGCTGGCCTGCATCTGTGCCTGCACTGGCACATAACTTAGCAGCCTGCTCCAACACAGGCATACTTGGACACACAGTTCAAGTGTTTCAGTGTTGAGGGGAGTGTCTATGTGGAGGTTGGTATTCCTTCCAGAACATAAACTGTCTACAATGGAAACAATGGCTGCCTACATAGTAGTGTCAAGCCATCCGTTAGGTTATTTTGTTAATGTGCAGGAAGGGACACCTATGTGCACATAAGCAAACATCTATGGCATTTTGGGGGTCATTACAACCCTGGCGGACAGTGTTAAAGGTGCGGCAATACCGCAAACACCCCGGCGGACAAAAAAAGGGAATCATGACCCTGGCGGAAGCCACCAACAAAGACAGCCACTTTAACACACCGCCCGCCACGGCGGTACAGACAAGCAGCGCGGCGGTCACCGCCAACAGACAGGCGGAAGACAATGTACCGCCCATAGTATCACAACCTACCAATCCGCCACCTTTTCCGGGGCGGATTCACCGTGGATAAAAACACAGCGGAAACAGTTACTGCAATGGGAAAATGCTCACCTGAACACATCCCACGAGGAAGGAGGACTCCATGGAGCCGGAATTACAAATTCTACCGGCCCTTGTATTCCTACTCATCTACGAAGAGCAATGCCAGCGCGGGCGAAGACAACGGTGAGTACTGCACCTACGACATAGGGGAGGGGGGAGGCAAAAGTTAGGGGGACACACACGAAACACCCCCAACCCCACCCTCGCAAATTACAACACACACACCAATGCATTTACAAAAATCACAGTAACAACCCACAATCCCCCCGGAAGAATGCAAAGACAAAACGAAATCAGTTCAAAGATTGTAATGTATCAATATACATGTTTCAAAAATATACAGATATATCATAAAATCAATCAAAAATATATACATTACGAGAAGTAGTGCAGATATGCACATATCAATGTCCGTGCACCACTAGTTCAAAAATGCATGGGCGAGGCCCACAATAGATACCTGTCCACAATCGGAGAGAACACTGCCGGGGCATCAGATAGAAATACAACAGGCACCTCAGGGGGAAGGGAAGGGGGGGCACCTCAGCCGGATGAGTGCAAAGCCAGATCCACGACGGGGCTCCATGCCCATTGATGTATCCTGGGGAGTGCAAAGCCACAGTCTTCCAAAACTCTACAGTGGGTGGGTTGCCCACTGTACCATCCTGGGGAGTGCAAAGCCACAGTCTCTCAAGTCTCTACAGTGGGTGGTTTGCCCACTGTACCATCCTGGGGAGTGCAAAGCCACAGTCTCTCAAGTCTCTACAGTGGGTGGCTTGCCCACTGTACCATCCTGGGGAGTGCAAAGCCACAGTCTCTCAAGTCTCTACAGTGGGTGGCTTGCCCACTGGACCATCCTGGGGAGTGCAAAGCCACAGTTTTGCAAGTAGATAACAGCCTCCACCGGCTCTGGAGGGTGACTGGTGCCCAGACTGGATTGGTCTCCCCGTGAAAGTTCCTGTCCCGTCACTGTCCCAGCTGCACATGGGATGACGATGCTTGACGTGGCGGTCTTTTCATTCTTCCCCGGTGCATGCCCTGTTCAGCAGTGCTTTGCCATGGCGGTCTCTGGACTGTTCAGCGGTGCTTTGCCATGGTGGTCTCTGGACTGTTCAGCGGTGCTTTGCCATGGCGGTTCTGGACTGTTCAGCAGTGCTTTGCCATGGCGGTTCTGGACTGTTCAGCAGTGCTTTGCCATGGTGGTTCTAGACTGTTCAGCGGGGCTTTGCCATGGCGGTTCTGGACTGTTCAGCGGTGCTTTGCCATGGCGGTTCTGGAACGGGCATTGGTGTGTGGCATGACATTCCCTCATAGCCCAGCGGGGCTGTGGCATCCGGGGCCCTCCTGGGCACTGACTCCGGCAGTTGTCTCCTGACCAGTGACAATACTTGGGCCCTCCTGGGCACTGACTCCGGTGGTGGTCTCCTGACCAGTGACGATACTTGGGCCCTCCTGGGCAATGACTCGGGCGGTGGTCTCCGGACCAGTGACGATACTTGGGCCCTCCTGGGCAATGACTCGGGCGGTGGTCTCCGGACTAGTGACGACGGTGCTGGCGGTGGCGTCCTGACCGGCGGGAAGGATGCCGCCGTTCTCCGCCGTGATGCTCACACCAGGCTGTGCAGACTTCCTCTGGCCCTTCCCCACCTTTGGAGGAGTCACAGCTGACTCTGCAATCCCCCTGGGACCCCTGTGAGTTGTTTTTCCTCCAGGAATCTTCACAGGGTCCCGTCGGCCACTTTCCAATTTCAGAGCCTTTACAGGGGGTGGGCTGCCAGTGTCTTGGCTCCGGGTCACACTGTCTGCCCTGGTGGCCGGTGCACTCCACACACCTTGAACAGGCACCACTGGTATTGGAGGCTTTTTGGCTGAGGCGCTACGATGGGACTGATGAATTGGAGGGGGGGTGGGAAAAAAAGGTCAACTTTACAGAGGGACAGTTTCTGACGAACACTGGGATGGGTAGTTTGAGGGGACCTGGGAGTGGAGGAAGAGGAGGTGGTTGTAGGAGGTGTCACTTTAGGTGTTTTGGATACAGGTGCAGGTACTGGAGGCTGTCGTGAGGTGGATGGATGTTGGGTGTCTGGGTGCCCGCGTTTGTGTACTTTGGGAGGGGCGACACAGACACACTGGGAGAGGACACAGGGGACGTGTAAATGGGAGTGGAGGTGGTGAGTGCAGGTGAGCGGGTTGTGGTGCTGGGTGTTCTGGTGCGAGTCCTAGTGCCTGTAGATGTAGTGCATGCAGGTGAGAGTGTAGGCGACACTGGGAGGGAGGAGGGAGAAGAGGAGGAAGGGGACACAGTGGAGGCAGTGGATGTTGCTGTGTCTGCATGTGGGTGATGCTTGTGTGTGTGCCTGTGGGTTGTGTGGTGCCTATGTTTGCCTGAGCTTCCCTTGTGTGTTGACTTGTGTGCATGCTGGTCTGTAGGTGAGCTTGGGATGGGCTGGGGTACAGGGGATTGGGTCTCGGTAGAGGAGGTTGGAGGGGGGAGGCTAGACACAGGGACAATGGCTGCCATCAGTGCTGAGGCCAGAGATTGCAGGGTTCGCTGAAGGACAGCCTGACCAGAATGAATGCCCTCCAGGAATGCATTACCGTGTTGCAACTCCCTTTCTACACCCTGGATGACATTCACAATGGTAGACTGCCCAACAGTGAGTGACCTGAGGAGGTCAATGGCCTCCTCACTGAGGGCAGCAGGGGTGACTGGGGCAGGGCCTGAGGTGCCTGGGGCGAAGGTGATGCCCACCCTCTTGGGTGAGCGGGCACGGGGTGAACACTGAGGGGCTGCTGGGAGGGCGGTGCTGGTAGGGGAGGTGGCGGCTGTACCTGTAGAAGTGGGGCGCACAGATGGTGCCGCCACCACAAGGGAGCTCCCATCGGCGGATGAGTCACTGTCGCTGCTTGGTGATCAGGTGGCCGACGTGAAGCTCCCCTCGCCCTCCGTCCCACTGGTGCATTCTGAGTACGTGGTGTGGCCCTCCATGGCCATGTGGGATGCAGCTCTCTCGTGCTCCGGTGCCACTGTACCTCCGCCTGATGATGCTGATGCACAAAAGAACAGGGAGACCACAAAAAGGGGGGGGGGAGACAGAAGAAAGACAGGTTGAGTGCATGGCATACCGCTACCGTTGGCGGACAATACAGACACAGCAGCCCCCTGCACTACGCCGTGCTTCTGGCCTCTGCAGATGCAATTTCTGGGATCTGGCCTACATGGCTATGGTGGACATCTGCACACATGGATGCCACAGGGGCATCTATACCTGTACTTGGCACTCTACTGCGGTGGGGTGGAGTGCCACATGGCCTGCATTACGGAGGGGCCTAGTCTACGTTTTTCTGCCTGGCCTAAGTACACCCACAGGCCTCCTCCCCCACCCAGACCCCTCCACTGCGCGCAAAGTCCGCTGAATGATGTTGTACTCACCTCCTTGTGTCTGCTGTGATGCCCTCGAGCGCCCATCCAACTCCGGGTATGCCACCGCCAGGATCCTGAACATCAGGGGGGTCATGGGGCGACGGGCACCCCTCCCACGTTGGGAGGCCATCCCCAGCTGAGCCTCCGCCGTCTTCTTGCTCCAGCGGCGAATGTCCTCCCATCTTTCCGGCAGTAGGTGCCCTGTCTCTGGTGGACCCCCAGGGTCCAGACATCCTTGGCGATGGCACGCCAAATGTCCTTCTGGTGGGCGCTGATCTACATGACATGCACAAGGGAAGAAGAGAAGTCATTACCAACTGCACCGTCGATGTGAGTGGCCCCCCTCACTACTCTAGCAATGTGGCCCATTCATTCACATGCATTCATGTTCCCTGAACTCTGCCCCCTTCCCTCTTACAACCAGCCCTCTCCACCCAGGCCTAGCCCATACAACGTGCTCCATGTGTACTAACCTGTTGGTCTAGAGGACCGTAGAGTAGCGTGTACTGGGGGAGGACCCCATCTACCAGTTTCTCCAACTCCTGAGCAGTGAAGGCAGGGGCCCTTTCCCCAGACGCAGCAGCCATTGTCTTTTCCAGACCAAGGTCACAGTAGCACTTGCAGTATAGGTCCTCTCCAGTCAAAGATCAGGTATCTAGTGATTGAACAGATAGAAAATGGCGGTCACGTCCGAGGCGGTGACGTCCGCGGTGGTGCGTATCATCACCGCCGGCGCACCTGTTCATTGGCTCCTGGGACCCATAGGGTCCTATGTTAACAAATGCAGCATTGCGCTGCGGTCTACGACCGCCTACCGCGACTGTGTGCAACGCCAATGCAGTTACCCCACAATCCCATTGTCCCAGTTTAGAGGTCAGGCAGCCGCCATTTCAGGGGCCCACATGGCTTCATTTACTTCTGCGTCACACATAGCTAGGCCTACACTCAACACACATACAGAAAGGGTTTTGTGTTTGGTGTCGTCTTCTGTGTAACTGTGGGTACATCCATGGAAAAAAAATGACTTGCTCGTCGCTGTTGTCCTTCCTAGGCGCTGTCAGCTGGGACATTTGAGAAGATGGCGGAATCCTCCGGTGTACCGACCGCTGGTGGACCTGTTGACAATGGAGGAGCGACATGTAATCGTCACCTACAGGTTTGACCGTGCCACAATCCAGGAACTATGTACCCAGTTGGAGGCAGACCTGATGTCACCAATCCGCCATCCCACTGGAATCCCCCCTGACGTGCAGGTGCTGTCAGTGCTCCATATCCTTGCAAGTGGGTCATTTCAGACAACAGTGGCAATGGCATCAGGGATGTCCCAGCCTGTGTTTTCCAACGTGTTGTCCAGAGTGTTGTCTGCCCTGCTGAAACCCCGTAAGGAGATACATCATTTTCCCTGAGGTGGAAGATTTGGCTACAGTGAAAGGGGACTTCTGTGCCCTTGGACATATCCCCAACGTCATAGGTGCCATTGATGGGACCCATGTGGCTTTGGTCCCCCCCACAGGAGTGAACAGGTGTACAGGAACAGGAAGAGTTATCATTCGACGAATGTACAGATGGTCTGTTTGGCAGACCAGTACATCTCCCAGGTTAATGCTATGTTCCCTGGCTCAGTGCATGACGCCTACATCCTGCGGAATAGCAGCATCCCTGATATGATGGGTCAACTCCAGAGGCACTGTGTGTGGCTATTAGGGGACTCTGGTTACCCCAACCTGTCATGGCTCTTGACCCCAGTGAGGAATCCCAGGCCCAGGGCAGAGGAACGCTATAATGAGGCCCATGGGTGGACTAGGAGGGTGATCGAACGCACCTTCGGCCTCCTTAAGGCCAGGTTCAGGTGCCTCCATATGACAGGTGGTTCCCTATTCTACTCACCGAAGAAGGTGTGCCAGATCATCATCGCCTGCTCGATGCTTCACAATCTTGCTTTGCTACGCCAGGTGCCTTTTCTGCAGGAGGATGTTCCAGATGACGGTGTTGTGGCAGCTGTGGAGCCTGTGGAGCATGTATACAGTGATGAGGAGGAAGCTGATGCAGAAGACAACGACAACAGGGAGTCAGTCATACAGCAATATTTCCAGTGACACACAGGTGAGAAAATTTTCATTTTTACCATTACATTCACTGTCACACGTCCTCCTCTATCCTGTGTGTAATTTCATGGGATTATTTGGTAACTGAGTTGTTTCTTTCCATTACGGTTTCACAGGTGTGGTTACCAACGTGTGTCATCTGCATGCATCCTTGAGGGACATGTGATGTGTGACATTGGTATGTTGCCTTTCCAACTAATACCGCTTTTTGACGCTGTCATAGATATTACATTTTACCAATTTATAGACTGACTCCAGATTGTTTTGTGTTTCAAGGGTGTTTATTGAAGTGCTCAAAAATGGAGGGGGGTTGTAAAATGGTGATGGGTGATGGCGGAGGAATGTCCATGGCAGAGTCCAGTCTATTAGTCTCACAGGTGCACTGCCCATATGGGCATAGGAAGTGGAGCTTACGCAGTTGAAGTATGGACAGGGTAACAAAGTGGGACAGAGGGGGGACAATCAGGGTGGTCTCATTTCCTGGCGGTGATCTTGCCATCTTGCTCTGTCCTGTTCCTGGATCTCAGGGACCGCTTGCGAGGTGGTTGTCCGTCTGCAGGGGGTGGGGTGCTGGTGTGGTGGTCCTGTGGCGGGGCGTCCTGTCCACTAGCGCCGGCGGAGGTGGTGGGCAGTTCATCGTCCATGCTAGTGTCAGGGGCCCCTTGGAGTGCCACGGTGTCCCTCATGGTCTGCTGTATATCCTTCAGCACCCCTGCGACGGTGCCCAAGGCGGAAGTGATGGTCCTGAGCTGTACTGCCATTTGATAAGTTTTGTTTTGACCAATGACTTTGTGTTTCACCACTGCGCATATTAGTTGCTCAATGTTCACCAGTAGCACATGGTATGTTTTGTTCACTTTAGCCGCCTATGGGCTTTGACATTGCATTAGTCATTACATTCTGTATTCTGCCTATTGGCTTTGACATTGCATTAGCGATTACATTCTGTATTCTGCCTATTGGCTTTGACATGCTGTATCCAGTCTAGCCGCCTATTGGCTTTGACATTGCATTCCTATTGTCTTTGACATGATGTATTCAGTATAGCTGCCTATTGACTTTGACATGCTATTAGATATTCTGCCTATTGGCTTTGACATGATATCATATATTACATTTTGTATTCAGCTCCGCTGCCTATTGGCTTTGACATATTATACATTGCATTTTGTATTCAGCTCAGCTGCCTATGGGCTTTGACATGATATAAGACATTGCATTTTGTATTCAGCTTAGATGCCTATTGGCTTTGACATGACACTAGACATTGCATTTGATATTTAGGTTAGCTGCCTATTGTCTTTAACATGACATTGCATTTGATATTTAGGTTAGCTGCCCATTGCCTTTAACGTGGAGTTAGACATTGCAGTTGAGAATCCAAGCTGTATTTTTCCAAGCTGTGTTTTTGCACCAGAGAACCAAGATGTTTTTCTCACAGTAGACTAGACATGATAAGAGAGAGTACATGGGTGTTGTTTTCTCTTCGCTTGAGCTTGGGAACAGGAGTAGTCTTGGAGACCTGGCCAGTCTCCAAAAGGCTT
This sequence comes from Pleurodeles waltl, assembly GCF_031143425.1. Lineage (NCBI taxonomy): Eukaryota > Metazoa > Chordata > Amphibia > Caudata > Salamandridae > Pleurodeles > Pleurodeles waltl. The sequence continues at coordinate 1,160,593,630 of NC_090445.1, forward strand.
GCTCAGTTTCCCAGGTCTGAGAGGAGGGGGCACACCTTTGTAACGAATGTAACAGGCTGCAGAGGGTCAGATTCGAATCTGCCGGACCTCGTGCTGGAGCTTGGCGCAGGCTGCCAGCAATCCCGTGTGGGTAGATGAATCTCTCTTTCTCGCGGCTGACAGGGGTCATCAGCTTGCAGACCTTAGAAAGATGAAGCTGTAGATAGTTCCCACACGGTGAAGTATTTGTTTTGCTTTGCATTCAATATCTTATAAATATAACCTGCTGTGTATATTGCAAACTGATATATTTTGTTTGATTAACGCGGACTTGAAAGCTACTAATTCGTCATTCATAAATATTGTGGTTGGGGAAGAATTAACAACAATAAAAGTCTTCTTTGACCTCAGAAGTGCATTTCTGTTGTGTTATGTTAGTGCTTAGAAACTAGATAAGAGGAAAGCACTACATGAGCTCCTCCCTGAACCCCAAATACTGGTCCTCCTGCAGGCGCTGGGTCTCCTGAAACTTGACCAGGACCATCGCCATCGTCTCCTGGGAGTGGTGGTATGCTCCCATGATGGAGTATAGGGCCTCGTGGAGAGGAGGTTCCCTTGGCCTGTCCGCCCCCTGTCGCACAGCAGCCCTCCCAGTTCCCCTGTGTTCCTCTACCTCCGTCCCCTGGACCATGTGCCCACTACCACTGTCCCCAGGTCCCTGTTGTTGTTGGGCTGGTGGGTTATCCTGGGTTCCCTGTAGTGGTGGACACACAGCTGATTGGCCTGTCCTGGGTTGGGAGGTTTGGGCCCGCTGGGTGGGTGCTGTGCTGGTGTTACCAGAGGGTGGAAGGTCAGTGTTGGGCTGTGCCTGTGCAAGGGGAACCGACTGTCCCGAGGCCCACAGTGGTCCGGGCTGGTCATCAGGCTCCAGTAGGGCAGAGCTGCTATTGTCACTGTGGGCCTCTTCTGTGGGTGGAGTGTAGTTGTCTGGACCCTCCGGTGTGGTGTCGGTCCTTCGTGATCCTGCAGTGGCATAAGAGCATGATTATTGCATGTGTGTGTGTGATGGTGTGCAATGGGTGGGTGTGCGTGTACCCCAGTGCAAGCATTCCTGTGTGGGGGCTTGTGTGATGATGGTTAGTGGGTTGTTATGGGTATGTGCAGTGGGCATGCTTTTGTGATGGGTGTCCATGCTTAGTTGTGTCATGCAGGGATTGGTGTTGGGATGTGTAGTTTGTGTTATTAGTACATTAGTGAGGAGTTGGGGTGATAGGGGAGGGTGTGAGGGTGGGGGTGTGTGATAGCATGCAGGTAGGGTGGGGGATATGATAGTTAAGAATTGACTTACCAGTGTCCATTCCTCCACCGACTCCTCCGAGGCCCTCTGGATGCATGATGGTCAAGACTTGCTCCTCCCATGTTGTTAGTTGTGGGGGAGGAGGTGGGGGACCGCCGCCAGTCCGCTGATCCGCAATGTTGTGCCTGGAGACCGTTGAACGCACCTTCCCCCATAGGTCGTTCCACCTCTTCCTGATGTCCTCCCGATTTCTTGGTGCTGTCCCACAGCGTTGACCCTGTCGACTATTCTGCGCCATAGCTCCATCTTCCTGGCTATGGATGTGTGCTGCACCTGTGAGCCAAATAGCTGTGGCTCTACCCGGCCAATTTCCTCCACCATGACCCAGAGCTCCTCCTCGGAAAAGCGGAGGTGTCTTTGGCGTGCCATGGGATGGTGTGTGTGATGTGTGGGGGGGTGTGAGTGTTGATGTGTGTGGTGATGTGTAGTGGTGTGTGGTGTTTTGTGCGTGGATGTTGTGTGGGTGATGGTGTTGTGTGCCTCTGTGTGGTGGGGTTGTCTTTGCTGTGCTGTCTCTCTGGCCTTCGTCTAAATTTCTGGTCGTAAGGGATTGTGGGTGATGTGGGTGTGTGTTTTATATTGTGTTGGGTGTGTGTGAGTGGTGTGTGTATCAGATGTGTGTATTTGGAATTGTCCAATGTGGCGGTGTTTTGGAGATGTGTGTGTATTTTGAGGGCGGCGGTGTGTACCGCCAATGGGATAACGCAGTTGAAAGACCTCTGCGTGGATTCGTGGGTCGTAATAGCATGGGCGTGTTTCTGTTGGCGTGGAGGTGGAGGATTTGTTTTCGCCTGTTTATCACTGACCTTTGGTGTGGCGGACTTGTGTGGGTTTCTGAATTTCGGCGGATTCCGAGATGTGTGTCATAATACCTGTGGCGGGATTCGGCTGTCGCGGCGGTGTATTGGCGGTCTTCTGCACGGCGGTAAGCGGCTTTTACCGCCAATGTTGTAATGACCCCCTTTATCTCTACTGTGTGTGCCTTCAAATGGCGCACACATATAAGAAGCAAGAAACAGGGAATTATCAATCCATTCCTCAACATTTTGCTATGCTTACACCACCACTGGGCGGTTGTTAGTATTTTGGCGCTGATAATAAGTAAAATTTCTCCACCCTACACTGTTGGACAAATGTCCCAATTTGAAGACCCAAGTCAGCCAGTTAGTGTCACCTTGTGCAACACATCTGTCATTCCAGGGTTTTGTGTGAGAGGGTATGATATGTGCAATGTAATGCTGAAATGTAATGTGTGACTATTGAGATTAAATTATCTGAGTTAGGATGTGGACACTATGGCGGTCATTCTGACCTCGGCGGTCGGCGCCCGCCAAGCGGTTCCCGCCGAAAGACCGCTCCGCGGTCAAAAGACCGCAGCGGCCATTCTGGCTTTCCCGCTGGGCCGGCGGGCGACCGCCAGAAGACCGCCGGCCGGCCCAGCGGGAAAGCCCCTTCAACAATGAAGCCGGCTCGGAATGGAGCCGGCGGAGTTGCAGGGGTGCGACGGGTGCAGTGGCACCCGTCGCGATTTTCACTGTCTGCAAAGCAGACAGTGAAAATCTTTGTGGGGCCCTGTCAGGGGGCTCCTGCACTGCCCATGCCAGTGGCATGGGCAGTGCAGGGGCCCCCAGGGGCCCCACGGCACCCGTTCCCGCCATCCTGGTTCAAGGCTGGCGGGAAGGCGGTCGGAATCCCCATGGCGGTGCTGCAAGCAGCGCCGCCATGGCGGATACCCTGGGCCAGCGGGAAACCGGCGGGAAACCGCCGGCTCCCCTTTTCTGACCTTCAGAATCGCCCAGGAAGCACCGTCAGCCTGTTGGCGGTGCTTCCGCCGCCCTCCGCCATGGCGGTCATGGACCGCCAGGGTCAGAATGACCCCCTATGTCTCATGCTGTGTTGAGGATGGAGAATAAGATGATTGTTGCCAACATGTGCTGCTATGGAATTGTGGGTGTTAAGAAAAGGAAAGCATGTCCACATATACACTGATGTCAGACAAGACATGTGTCAGAGGTGCTGGTTATCTGAACACAATTGTCACAGCACCTTTTACAGCACGGTGTGCCACACGTTGCTTTAAGTTACTCAGGAAATGGTACAGATGATGTACACGTGTTGAGGTCTCTAGGGGGCTCATGTAGGAGACACTGCACCACCAGTGCCTCACTACTCTTCAGAATGTAAGTGAGGCAGCTATCATGCAAGGAGCCTTATTTGGCTGGGCGATAGTCAGCTGAGTACACTATGAGAATACAACTCTGCTCCCGATGGATTTGGGACATGTCCATGGATTGTAGCAAACTAGATGTTTGCAGATTTACCAACATGATCTACCCATCAGGATAACTGTGAGTGAGCTTAGTCACATCACATGTGCATAAAATGTGAATGCTGAGTGTATACCTGGCACTTAGAATATGTTAGACATGCATGTGCACGGGTAGTTCAATAAGAAGGAATCCTATAGTTGCACCCAGTGCAGTGCCACTGTTCCTGTACCCCTTAGGGCACCCATACAGCTACCATGTGTGCGCCCCATTAGACATGTTGCACACCATACCACAGGGTAGAGGGCAATTGGTAAAAATTCCGTAGACAATATAGATGTACTGTTCAGGCTTTGGGCAAACTATATAGGCACTAACCCTGAACTGTTCATAGGGACCCATTGTAGACAATGGTGTGCCACCTTGTAACGCGTTCTCTGAGCAGGTGTTAACTCAAGGACACATGAATGATGCATTGGCATTCCTTTGAATTCCCGGTGCCAATTTCCCATCGGATGAACACCACCTTCCATCCATGATGACTGGCCAAGGCTTGATGTAGTGCTAGGGGTGTCAAAGGGGTGGCTTTCATACATTGCACAGCTTTTTTGCTATGGCACAGGGATTTGGGACTTGTTGGGCCACTTGATCCTCACTAGTATGATGACACAAATGTTCTGCAAGAACGCAGTAGTTCACTTACCTCTGGGCCCTAATGGTCAACAATGGATATCTGTTGACCCAGTGACATATGCATGATACCGTTGATGGCTGGTAGGAAGTTTAGTCTTGATTTGGAGATTGACAGTATGTGTCATCTGGGGATGCTGAGTACATTGCATGTTTGTTCTAACTCTACCCAGTGCTGTATTTGATGCCATGTTCTCCTCATGTTTTAGATGCCACTATGACCACAGCACAGAAGCGTGCTTTTGAAAAATGGGCAGAACGTTTCCGCCACACAATGGAGGTACAGGTTGGGGACTGTAAGATGGCCAGGAGGTATCGTCATGAGAAATCTTCAGGTGCATGGCTTGCCTTTCCACATGGGGGACCTCTGCTACAGACTTCAACTGTGCAGGCCACATCGGGCACAACATCTGGGAACAGGGGGGCCCCTGCTGTCCAGCCCCCTCCACATCATCAGCACCTATCGGTACTCAGGCACCGCAACAGCCACTAGCAGCAACCACATAATCATCCTTTGAGGTGGACATAAGGAGGGACATGGCAGCCATAATGGCAACATTGGACCAACTTGAGAAGGACTATGCCAAAAACTACAAGTTGTTGAAATTTTGCAAGAACAAGCTAAAGAAGATGTAAACATGTTGTTGCACAGCCCCCCAGTTCCTTCCGTTCTCCCATTTTATATTGTTATAAATTTTAGTGGGTTTTAGGTGGGTAGTGATAGGTTAGTTATATAGATTAGGTTAGTTGTAGGATAGAGTAAGTATAGATGGAGGGGTGGGTTTTAGTATTTTGAGGGGAGTTGGGGGGTTATATATTGATTTATTTATTTCTATGTTTTATATAAAAAAATATATATATCCATAAAAAAAAAAAAAATATATATATATATATATATATATATATATATATATATATATACAGATATATATTTCTTTAGGATATAGCTTAAGTTAGTATATGTGTAGCCTTACTTTATGTTGCCCTACTTGCATCTTGTCTCTCAATGGGGATGGGGGACAATTTTTAGTGTGTGGTGGTAAATGTTTAAGATAAGTTCAGATTAGGATAGATAGCTGTAGAGGTAAGTTAAGATATGTTAGTATAAGTTAGTTTAGTGTAGGGTAGTGCCTATGTTAGGTTTTAATGTTTAAATAAATCCAGTTAGTTTTAGACCATTATGTCTCCATGTTGATTAAATGTTTAGGTGTTCTCATGTGTGCACCGGCCAAGTTAGAGGAATGCTTTAGGGTATGCTTTCTGTATTGATTTACAACTATGTGCATGACTATGTGCATCCCATATGACCAAGGAGCTGTCAGATTTGCTGCAATTAGACATCAGCTACTCAAAACATTTGTCATCCCCAGTTTCAGACATTCACATTGTGTATGTTTACGGAATCTTTGACAAGTAAGTATGGAACTTCAACTGTTATCGCTAAGGTCTCTCAAAAATACTGACCCGCAGGGACTGCTCCAACAAACCAGGAGGAGGCATCGCCATCATCCACAAGAACACCCTCACGATCACGACCAACACCGAAGACACCCTCAGCACTGCCGAACACCTGCAGTTCCAAATCCACCCTGATCCAAACACCACCCTCCAAGGGATCCTCGTCTACTGGCCCTCCGGCCCACAACAGCAGTTCAGTGACTCCATTACCGACATCATCAGCATGCACGCTCTTGCATCCACTGACTACATTCTCCTCGGGGACTTAAACTTCCACCTCAAGAACACCAACAACAACAAGACTGCCACCCTGCTCGATAACCTCTCCAACCTCAGCCTTAAACAGCTCATCACAACACCAACCCTCTCCGCAGGACACACACTCGACCTTCTTTTCTCTGCCAGCAATCACATCTCTTTCAGCCACACCACTAAACTCCACTGGACAAACCACCGCTGCATCCACTTCTCCTTCAAGAAACCCACAACACACCACCACCCCCAACGAATCCCCCACCACAGATGGAAAAAGGTCACCGAAGACCAACTTATCGCGACCCTCTCCGAGAACCCATCCATCGACACCACCGACACTGATGCAACTGCCCACATCTTCAGGCAATGGGTCAACACCTGTGCCAATACTCTCGCCCCAATCAAGAATCCCTCCAACAGACGCACCGACAGAATGGCCTTCTGGTTTACTGCCGCCTCCACGAATCGAAGCAAAGCTGCAGAAGACTCGAAAAAAAGTGGCACCAAGATCAGACTCTGGACAACCTCACAGCCTTCAAAAACGCCATCCGCAGACACCACCAACTCATCCGAGCTGCCGAGAGACTCGCCTTCAAAGACCGAATCAACAACAACGCACACAGCCACAAGGAGCTCTTCAACCCCAGCTCAAATGCCAACAACATCCTATCATCCCAAGACCTCTGCGACTTTCTAGCCTCCTACTTCCACCGCAACATTGCAGACATCCACGACAGCTTCAGCACCCAGACCTTCCCCCCGGCAACCATCAACACCACAGATTCACCTCCGACCAACCTCCTGCTCTACTGGACCCCCGTCAACCACAACAACACCATCAAAATCAGGAACACCATCCACTCCGGCTCTCCATCTGACCCCCGCCCTCACCACATCCTCAACAAAGCAAGTTCAGTCATCTCACCCCAACTACAGAAGATCAACAGCTCCTTCGAGTCCACCACCTTTCTGGAGAGCTGGAAACACGCCGAAATCAATGCCCTCCTCAAAAAAACCACAGCAGACCCAAAGGACCTCAAGAACTTCAGGCCTATCTCCCTGCTCCCCTTCCCAGCAAAAGTAATCGAGAAGGCTGTCAACAGACAACGATCCTGCTTCCTCAAGATGAACCGCACCCGGGTCCCTTCCCAATCCGGATTCTGCAGCAACCACAGCACCAAAATCACCCTCATCACCGCCACCAAGGACATCAGAACCATACTGGACAGCGGCAAAAACACGGCCCTCATCCTCCAGGACCTCTCTGCCACGTTTGGACCATCTGCCACCACACCCTATGCTCACGCTTCAGCAATGCTGGAATCCGTGACAGAGCCCTGGACTGGGACACCTCCTTTCTCACCAGCACAACCCAGAGAGTCCGCCTCTCCCATTTCACTCGGAGGCCACCAAAATCATATACGGCGTACCCCAGGATTCGTCTCTCAGCCTGACCCTCTTTAATGTCTACTTGGCTCCGCTCGCTCCCACAACCTCAACATCATCTCATACTCCAACCACACTCAGCTGATCCACTCCCTCACCAAGGACTCTACCAAGATCAACCTCCACGAAGGAATGAAGGCCATCGCCGAATGGATGAAGAGCAGCTGCCTCAAACTCAATTCCAACAAGACAGAAGTACTCATCTTCGGCTCCACCCACTCTGCATGGGATGACTCCTGGTGGCCTGCCACTCTCAGAACCGCTCCGACTCCAAACGACCACGCATGCAACCTAGGATTCATCTTGCACCCCTCACTATCCATGACCCAGCAAGTCAGTCATCTCCTCCTCCTGCTTCAACACCCTCCACATGCACCAAAAGATCTACAAATGGATACCCACCGAAACCAGAAGAACAATCACCTAAGTCCTTGTAAGGAGCAAACTGGACTATGACAATGCCCTCTACTCAGGAACCACCGCCAAACTCCAGAAGAGGCTGCAACTCATCCAGAACACCTCCGGACATCACCAGCCACATCACAGACCACCTGAAAAACCTGCACTGGCTCCCAGTCAAGAGAATCACCTTCAAACTCCTCACCCACACTCACAAAGCACTGCACAACACCGGACCAGAATACCCCAACAGACGACTCTTCTTCTACACCCCGACCCATCATCTCCGCTCCGCCGACCTCGCCATCACGACCGTCCCACGCGTCTGCAGAACTACAGCTAGTGGTAGATCATTCTCTCACCTCGCCTCCAAAACGTGGAACACACTTCCCACCCACCTGCGCCAGACCAAAGACCTCCTTACTTTCAGGAAACTTCCTAAGACCTGGCTGTTCGAGCAGTAGCAGCACCTTGCCCCCTCCCACCCCTCCCCTCCTCAACGCCTTGAGACCCTCATGGGTGAATGGTGCGTTTCACAAATTCCTGATTGATTGATTGATTGATTCAATCTGGGACAACAACAATATGCAATGGGTTTTGTTGTGGCACAGCCACATTAATTGCACATCCCTTCCAGGCAATGTGCTGCATATTTACAAGGTGGTGTAAAACCACAGTAAGTGGCTTAAGACCACATTGTGTATATGTTAGAATGGATTACGCCACCAGAGCACCACAAAAAGTGAGGATTGGGTGGCAATGAGGTGTTTTGATCCAGACCCTATGGGTCCCTATACGACTCCTTAGCATGCATTGAGTGTGTCCTATGTGCCTCCCTCTTCTACCATTTGTGAGACTCCAGATAGTCCCCCTCTGCAACTTACCCTGCATTTGTGGTAGTTCCTGGTAGTCTGTGCTGTCCTGTCCTGCAATTCCAATGACCAGCTCCTCTGGGATGACCGCTGCCATCATCTCCTCCAGCTCATTCAGGTCCTCCTGGGGTGCGAGTCTTTCAGTCTGCAGTGCTGACTTTTGTTTCCTGGCCAGTGTCTCCTTAGTTTTGCGCTTGCAATCGTGCAAGCGTTTCTTGCAATCAATGACAGTCCTCTTAACCTCTGCCACGCTGTTGACTTTATCTGCTATTGCCTGCCAAGCCTCTCTCTTACCTATTGGCGATTTGGAGGTGACAAAGAGCTGGTGTTGGTGCTCCAACACCTCTCTGACCAAGATGTCATGCTCCTCCTCACTAAAGAGACTCTTCTGCTTTCTCTTCTCCTTCTCCTGGGACTATTTGGGACTCTACTTTCTGGTACTTGGCTGATTGGGATCTCCCTGGGTTCTCTCCTGGCCTGCAATCTCCATCTTGTCTTCCCAAATGTTTTTTCTTGCTCACGTGTTTTTTTTTATGCTAATGCTGTTAAATATGATGCTAATCCATTTTGCATCAAAAAATGTGTCACAAACATTCTAACGGCACTTTTACAGCATTAGCATCATTTTTCTTACAGCATGTTTGCATTGGTTAGAGTCATTTTGTTGGCCCTAACCATTCCTTAACAAAATTGTGAGTTACTTTATAAATATGGCGCACAGATGGCACTGGTGAATGGCGTTAGCTTGCGTAATTCTTTTTTTTGCTCAGCGCAGGCGTTAACAGGGGGCATGCCATTGAATACAATGGGCCCCTATGTACTCTGCAGGAGAAGCGCCAATATTTTGATGCTACTTCTGCAGAGTACATCAAAAGCATCAGGCGTTCTGACGCTTTTGCCCCCTACCCTGCGCCTTGGTGTGGTGTATTTTAAACATTGCGCGCACATGCTGGCGGTAGAGGGACGCCAAGGGGCGCAAGGAAAGTGGCATTGCACTGGGTGCAGCACGACTTTTCTTAAATATGCCCCAAAGTATACAAGACAACTATCTTGCCTTTTAGTTCACTAATAGTATTGTCATTAGGCCAGGGGCCAAGAATTCCTCTCAGTCCTTATTTACCCCTAAATGTTTCTGTAAATAGGTGGCCTTTAATCATCAGGGCGCACGTTTAAACTAAGCATCTTCATTTTATCTTCCGCTGTTAGCCCATCTGATGTTTCACAGGACTTACAAGGAGCCTCCAGGATGATGACGTTTTCTCAATTATACTAAACTGGGATACTTGGAGCTTTCGGGAGTATCGCGCTTGTTTTGTGTATTATGATTTGCAACTATAAAACAGTAAAATATTAAAATATCATAAACATAGAGATGGATAGCTTTTTCATTATAACATGTTTTGATGGTTAAAAATTACATAATTACACAATTACACTTTAAAATGCCTCCACGTCCTAATGCCTATTTGTGTACCGTGACCCACTTGAAATTCCAAGAAATGTTTTTAAAGAAACAAGCAGTGGAAAAGTGCATGCAACATATTTAATTTCGAAGGTTGCAGATGGAAAAAACGACAGCTAGAATTAACCGGTACCGAGATGTAGGATTCTTCTGTTGCGTAAAAGTTAAAATCCACTTATTAGTGCTTTTGTATTCATTACAAGAAGAACCAGGTACCTTTTTTCGGAAACCAGCCCTCCAGGAGCTCAGGGTTAATCAATCTATGCTCATGATTTGTCGTTTATCCGCGACGCTTTTGCTAGAGCAGGAACTGCGGAAGACTGCAGCTGTGGCGAAAGTTAATTCCTAAAAGGATAATAGAAGTTGACGTCCCCTGAGCACGCTCCACCGGGTCCATTAATCCCGCTCTTGAGCTTTCCGACTTCAACGTCATTTCACACAGTGGGATGAAAATCGAAAACCGAACATTAGATAAGGAAAGGATCTATGTGATGTAAAACATCCTCGGCTGGGCGAGCCAACAAATTAACAGCTCGGCCAGAGCAGAGAATATGATATGATGTCTTCAAAACTCGAAAGTGCTTTTTTTTGACAGGCCAAATCGTTTCACCTTAGTACATCTGCTAGGTCAAGAGTTTTAATAAAAATATTAATTTGTATTCATGTATTCTGAGTAATGGATTTGGGTAGAAAATATAAAGGTATAAAGAAAAATAATGCACCAATTTGAAAATGTGATCACGATGAGTGGCCACCAATAGTCACGAATTATACTTATCGATGGCTTATTAATATGAAATATAGAGCATATGTTTGATTAATGAAATAATATGTCATATTTTTAGTTATGCATTATGTATTAGCTTTATTAATTGAAGGCCTTAACTTAGCGGAGGTCTTGGCCTAGTTGCACGGCCTCATGTCAAGCTCTATTTCTAAACCGATTAATTAAATGGCTGCTGATTTTCCACTGTACTGTCTAAACGTGCTGGTAGCTAAAAGTCTTTCTCATGAGAACCGCTTGCTAGAAGCTGCTGTTCTTTCTAAATATAACATTAAGAGTGTAATGTGTGTAAGACTGACTTTCTCAGGAAAAGAACAATAGAGACACTGACTGGAGTATAACCTGCAACAATATTGTTACCTGATGAGCAGAATGATGAGGACATTACAGGAGAAGCCAATCAGCAACATGTGAATGGAGTACTAGTAGAAGTTATAGATTTGATGTTTTGTTTTATTGGACAAAGGATGAAAATGCGATCCCTTGACCAACAGGGACTTGGGAAGTAGTTTTAGGGAATCTAACTTGGCCGGAGTGCACCAAGAGGAGATGTGTCATTCGCCCCATCCTTCTCAAGGGTTTACCTCTATTCTTTCAAGCTGCTTAAGACTTTGCGTTTTCCTGACCTTTGATGCTGAATCCTGATGCCTTGCTGACCGAACTGATGTCCTGATGACAAAGACTATCTTTGTTTGCTGATTCAATTGAGGAGAGGTATTCTTTTACCCATGTGTTTGTTATGACTATTTGCTTTTTCTTTCTAGGTACCAACCACACTGTTTTGATAGAGCCATAGTTAGATGTTTTCAAAATTTATGTTGACTAAGTTGTTTTGCATGTAGCCCAATATGCTGATGCTAATCTGAGGTTAGATAAAGATCCTCTCTAATGAGAATTTGCTCTAGGGAGTAACAGTTGATGTCCTTTCTTTGCTGAATCTAAATGTGTGTGATAATGTTTGCGCAATTATTCTTGTTATTGATTTGCACTGTAACCTTAGAATGTGTAGTAGCTCAGGGTTTGATTAGGTTGTGTTTCTTCCGCAGGTTTGGACAGCCAGTGTTGTTTCTGTATGTTTGTCATTTGATTTTGAGATTATCATACGTGAGATTAGCATTTTTAATATAGGGAAATAAATATTCTAACTTTTACTAAAAGGTGTGATTATTCATGACTGAGAAGTCATGCTGTGTGACAATTACTGACTCCATTGATTACTAATGCTATTGATTATCATTTATTATTGATGTCATTGATTGATTATTGAATATTGTTCCGCCTGCACTGGGTCTATGGTGGGAACATCTTAATTGCGAGTCAAAAGGTTAATCAACCTATTCACGTCTCCTTGTAAGTTTACTTATTTAGGTCGGACGCGCTAACACATCTGTTTATATCACTGTGTTGAGACATTTATTAAAACAGTTTGTAAATATGGACTGAGACGAGTTCTCTTCCCCTGCCCTAATGACAATACTATTAGAGAACTAAAAGGCAAGATAGTTGTCTTGCATACTTTGGGGCATATATGCAGTGCCACTTTTCTTGCGCCTTTCTAATGCCACCATATGTGCACCGTATTTAAAATTTGGCGCACCATGGCGGTAGTCAGGGGACTAGCATCAGAATTTTTTACAAGAGTCAGGCGCTTTTCTGGCTTAGCGTAAAAAATGTTGATGCTAATCCTGCAAATCATCCAGAGACCCATTGTAAACAATAGAAGCCTCCTTTTAACGCCTGCTCAGAGCAGGCGTCAAAAGTGCCAAAAAAATGACACAAAGAAATCTCTTAGATTTCTCTGTGCCAATTTTTCAGTCCCTCAACGGGGGAACGCCCCTTTGCATACATTATGCCTGGTGCACACATAATGTAGCACAAAAGTTTACAAAGTGGCGCAATACATGCAGTTGTAAATATGGCGCTGCGTTTTTGGTCTTTTAACGCCACAGTAGTGCCAAAACATTACACTAATGTGTCGTTAGAATAGCCCTAGGAGCTCTTAAATATGCCCCATCCTATGTGGCCCTGATTATTATATATTGAAAATTATAGGATATTAAATCAAACACAAGAAAGATTTTTCACCAGCGTGCATCCTGAACTCATGTATTTAAAGGTGATCCCATATATGACAATGAGCCATAAAAAAGGACTCTGAAATAAAGTTTCTGCATCAAGGGAATATGGGGGAAGCACATGAAAACAAAGCGCAACATGGAGAGCTGGGAAAACATACGAGGAGAGTGAAACATGGAGTGCAAGGGATGTGCACTGCAGTGGTAAAGTGGAGGAAAGAAGCCTCTTTCTATCATGATTTCCCCCACTTTTGGCCTGTTTGTGCATGAGTGTCAGTGTTTTTACTGTGTCAATGGGATCCTGCTAGCCAGGACCCCAGTGCTCATAGATAAAAACTTATGTCAGTGTGTTTTGCCTGTCTCACTGGGATCCTGCTAGCCAGGACCCCAGTGCTCATAGTTTGTGGAATAATGTGTATGCCTGTGTTGTGCTTAACTGTGTCACTGAGGCTGTGATAATCAGAAACTCAGTGCTTATGCTCTCTCTGCTTTTAAATTTGTCAGTGTAGGCCAGTGACTACATTTACCAATTTCAATTGGCATACTGGACCCCCCTTATAAGACCCTAGTATATGGTACCTAGGGCTTTGGGGTTCACGGAGATCCATATGGGCTGCAAGCATGTCTTTTGCCACCCATAGGGAGCTCAGACAAACCCTTACACAGGACTGCCACTGCAGCCTGCGTGAAATAGTGCACACATTATTTCACAGCCATTTTCACTGCACTTAAGTAACTTATAAGTCAACTATATGTCTAACCATCACTTGCTGAAGATTAGGTGCAAAGATACTAAGTGTGAGGCCACCCTTGCACTAGCAAAAGTGCCTCCACATAGTTCAGTGCCATTTCCCCAGACTTTGTGAGTGTGGGGACACGATTACACGCGTGCACTACATATGGGTCAATACCTATATGTAGCTTCACAATGGTAACTCTGAATATGGCCATGTAAAATGTCTAAGATCATGGAATTGTCCTCCCATTCCAAATCTGGTATTGGGGAGCCAATTCCATGCATCCTGGGGGCTCCACCATGAATCCCCAGTATTGCCAAACCAGCTCTCTGAGGCTTGCACTGCAGCTACAGCTGCTGGCACCTCACAGACAGGGTTCTGTCCTCCTGGGGTCTGGGCATCCCAGTCCCAGGAAGGCAGAACAAAGCATTTACCTTGAGAGCAGGGTGTTGCACCCTCTCCCTTTGGAAATAGGTGTTACAGACTGGGGAGGGGTAGCCTCCCCCAGCCTCTGGAAATGCTTTGAAGGGCACAGACTGGGCCCTCCTTGCATAAACCAGTCTACATGGGTTCAGGGACCCCTTCTCCCCTGCTGTGGCAGGAAACTGGACAAAGGAAAGGGGAGTGACCACTCGCCTATCCATCATCACCCCAGGGGTGGTGCCCAGAGCTCCTCCAGTGTGTCCTAGACTTCAGCCATCTTGCTTTGCAAGGTGTGGGGGCACTCTGGAGGGCTCTGAGTGGCCAGTGCCAGCAGGTGACTTCAGAGACCCGTGCTGATAGGTCCATATCTGATAAGGTAGCCAATACCCCTCTCAGGGCTATTTAGTGTCTCTCCTGTGGGTTCTCTTCAGATTCTGCTTGCAAGTTTCCTTCAGGAATCCTCTGCAACAACTTCAGACTCTTCTGACCTCGGATCAACCACAGCCTGCTCCAAGAAACACTGTAACTGCAACAAAGTGTCTACAAGAGACACTTTTCTTCAGCAACCTCAGCTCCAGATCAGTAACTGAAACAGTTTTCATGGTGTGCATGCTCTGGGGACTCCCTGTCTTCATCCTGCACCAGAAGAACTGAAAAAATCTCCCCTGGAGTGACGGCATCACTCCCCTGCTCCAAGCAGGCACCTTCCAAGATGACGATCGGTACCATAGGACTCCTCTCACAATGACAAGCGTGCTCCTAAGGACACAGAGGGTGGACATCATCGACATAGACTGTCCTGAGGTCCTGATGACCCAATTTGGAGGAGGTAAGACCTTGCCTTCCCCGAGAACGATGGTATCCCAATGTACCATCTTGTGTCTTCTTCACCTCTTGAGGCCTCTGTGCACTCTTTGCAAAATTCCTTCATGCAAAATTCCTTTGTACACAGCTTCGTGAAGGCTCTCTAAAGTGCTGTGTACCACCTCTTCCTCCTCACACAGAGTTGAGGCCCCCCGGTCCCTCCTGTGTCCATCCAGTGCCATTTTGATGAAAAACACACTTTTGTCATAGCCAAGGCTTGTTGGCACCTTCCAACATGAAATCTCATCTGAAACTATCTTCACGCCGTGGGTCATCTTTTGCATCATGCAGGAACCCACTCGCATCTTCCTAGGGTTCATTTCTGTAGTCTTCAACTAACCGGGGACTCTTCTTTTGCACCCTCTTCTGGGTTGGCAGGGTCTCCTGTCCTTCCTGGAACTTCTTACAACTTCTGGACTTGGGCCCCTTCCTTTGTAGGTCTTCAGGTCCAATAATCCAGCAGTTGCTCTTGGCAGACTTGTTGGCTGCTACAAAATCCCCAAAACGAGGTGTAGTGTGTCCTAAGGAAACTTGCAATAATGTACTCCTCCTTTTCTGGGGTCTGGGGTGGGGTAATTTACTTACCTTCACTGTATTCGTACTCTCCCAGCAATTCTGCACACACTACACTTGTATAGGGGGTTCACATTCCACTTTTTTAGTATATGGTTTGTGTTGCCCCAGACCTATTTTCTCCCATGGCATTTTGTAGGATTTCCTACTGTTTGCATTGTTCTATGACTATTTACTTGTCAAATGTTGGTGTCTAGTGTATATATTGGTGTGCAATACTTACCTCCAGAAGGAGTATTGTCTCTAAGATATTTTTGGTACTGTGTCACCCCCCCAAATAAATACCTTTATTTTTGGTAACACTGAGTATTGTCTTTACTTGTGTATAAGCACTGTGTAACTATAAGTGGTATTGCATGAGCTTTGCATGTCTCCTAGTTCAGCCTACGCTGCTCTGCTATAGCTCCCTCTATCAACCTAAGCTGCTAGAACACTACTACTTTACTAATTAGGGATAACTGGACCTGGGGTAAGGTGTAAGTACCCAAGGTACCCACCACAAACCAGGCCAGCCTCCTACATAAAGCACATGAGGGAGAAAGCAACACAGAGAATGGGGAAGCAGAAGAGTGAGAGAGCAGTGCATAAAGCAGGGGTTATAGCAGCAGAAAAGCACACAAAGGAGAGATCTAGAAAAACTATGCATTGTCATAGAGTGTGTCTCCAAAAATAAAAAAAGTAGTTCCCTCAATATAAACAGTGGAAAGGTACAAGTCAGTCAAGCAAATGGATGTTCCAGTTGCCAGGCTCAAGGATATTGACAAATTGAATATGGGACAAGGAAAGCCGTTGGATAAGAAGCAATTAACTAAGAATGATAATAAAGGCAATCAATGGTATGCAATGGATTGGTGGGAATGTAAACCCCCTGTAAGTTATTGGCATGCCCATAATAGATCTTTCACAACCAGACAGCTTGTGCTGTGTGGTAGGTGAGACTTAAAAAGCAGAGCTTTGATGTTGATTGACAAATTTAGGTTGGCTTCAACCAAGACCCTTAGGAGAAGATTTAGGAGCCGCTAGTGCCTCCTTGCGCCACATTAACGTCATTTTTTTTACACTAATGTGGCTCAATGAAGCCAAAATTGCAGCACCAAATTTACAAAGTGGAGCAATGCCAGGCATAATGTATGCAAAGGTGGGCGTTCCCCCGTTAGTGGAGGGGCAAAAAAATGGTGCACAGAATTTTACAAGCTTTCTTTATGTCACTTTTTTTGGCACTTTTAGCGCCTGCTCAGAGCAGGCATTAAAAGGAGACACACCATTGGTTACAATGGGTCTCAATGGGCTTTGGAGGATTACAGTCAAAAGTTTTGACGGTAAACCTGCAAAGCTCCAAACTAGCGTCAAAAATTTTGATTCAAGAAGCACTAGCTCCACATTAGCGTCATTTGTTTGACACTAATTTGGCTCTAGGCTTAAAAAATCACCACGCCATGCATTTCGCCACTTTGTAACCCTTTGCCCCACATTATGCATGCGCCATGCATAATGTATGCAAAGGGAGTGTTCCCCCATTAGGGGGTCAGCAAAAATGGCGCAGTGAAATCTACGAGATTCTACTGCGTCATTTTGTGCTGCTACTTTTAACGTCTGCTCAGAGCAGGCATTAAAAGGGGGGACACCACTGGTTACAATAGGCCCCTATGAATTGTTAAGGGTTAGCACCAAAACTTTGTACATCCGTAGCATCAAAAATGTTTACGCTATTGCCCCCTACCCTGCTCCAGGGTGTGCCATATTTTAAATACGTGCACACATGGTGGCGGTCGGGGGCGCTAAGGGGCACAGGAAAGTTTTCAGGAACACAACGAGTTGTCATAGATCAAATCCACATATTTCGATCTAGGTGCCCTGTGAATTATGGATTGTCAGAATCTCGGATTTTAATGTATTCAATTAAAGAGAGATATTGAAGTAGCCAAAAGAGATTTCTTGACAGTAGAAGATATAATGGAGCTGCAGACAAATGTAATCAATACATGAGCACAGAGAAGTATGGGGAAGAGAAAGGTTTGCTGGGGCATTGTCAAATATAAAGCGATGAAACAACAAATGAGGGTTGTGGAAAGTGAAATAGGTGTCCAGGCAGGAAAATACAGTGCTCATTAATCTGTAAACTGTCTCGGTTTATATGGCAATTTCTATGAATTTAAATGACAATACGTGGCACAGATGGTAAGATCAGTCACATATTTTTTCTCACATGAAATGTCCGAACTACGACCCATAATCACTGTCTTAAATCAGATGCCTCCTGGCTTCCTGCTAAGTAAAGGGACGTAGGCAAGTTGTATGTTTAGAATATAAACAGAGCTTAGATACCAAGATCGGTTTTAGGGCTACAGAAATAAAAAACTAATGTATATTTCACTTTCTCCTGGGTCGTCATCAAGCACTCCATGCCTGTTTCCCATTGTATATCAATGTTAAAAGACTTGTAGCGTATCTATTGTACACATATAGACCGTAAGATAATACGTCCACGAGCAAAAAAATGCAATTAAAAGGCTAGCTCTATAGTAGTATCTGTGCACTTTAATTTTCTAAGAAATAAGGGGCATATTTATACTCCGTTTGCGCCGAATTTGCGTCGTTTTTTTCGACGCAAATTCGACGCAAAACTAACTCCATATTTATACTTTGGCGTTAGACGCGTCTAGCGCCAAAGTTCATGGAGTTAGCGTCATTTTTTTGCGTGAACACCTTCCTTGCGTTAATGATATGCAAGTTAGGCGTTCCCGTCTTAAAAAATGACTCCGATGCATATGCGTCGTATTTATACTCCCGGGCAAAAATGACGCCCGGGAGTGGGCGGGTCTTAATAACCCGCATTAGCGCCGGATTTTAGCGCCTGGGTCAGAGCAGGCGTTAAGGGACCTGTGGGCTCAGAATGAGCCCAGAGGTGCCCTCCCCTGCACCCAGGGACACCCCCTGCCACCCTTGCCCACCCCAGGAGGACACCCAAGGATGGAGGGACCCACCCCAGGGACATTAAGGTAAGTCCAGGTAAGTATTTAAAAAAAAAAAAAATTGTGGCATAGGGGGGCCTAATTTGTGCCCCCCTACATGCCACTATGCCCAATGGCCATGCCCAGGGGACAGAAGTCCCCTGGGCATGGCCATTGGGCAAGGGGGCATGACTCCTGTCTTTGCTAAGACAGGAGTCATTTCAATGGGGGATGGGCGTCGTAAAAAAATGGCGCAAATCGGGTTGTGGCGATTTTTTTGCCTCAGCCTGACTTGCACCATTTGTGGACGCCCATACGCCATTTTCCCCCTATGCCGGCGCTGCCTGGTGTACGTCGTTTTTTTTAACGCACACCAGACAGTGCCGGCGGCTAACGCCGGCTAACGTCATTGAATAAATACGGCGCCCGCATGGCGCTTCAGATTGGCGTTAGCCGGTGCTAATTTTTGTGCCGCAAAACTGCGTTAGCGCAGTTTTGCGTCAAAAAGTATAAAATATGGCCCTAAATACTTCTTACTTACCTCTGACTGACAGCCCATCATCAGTAGCAGAAAAAAAACATATGTATTACAAGCATCAGCCTTCTCTCACACATGTACAGAGAGCATAAACTGCCCACTATGCTTAGGTCTAAAGCAAAGTTAGTTTGAAAAAGAATCACAATAGTACAAAGATCTTTCTAAAAGAAGCTCTACGTTTCTTGGTATGTCTTCTTGAGTAGCCTGTTATCATTTTACACAATTTAAAATAACATTCGTTTTTGGAAAACAAGATCTGCTGCTTCATTGTTGAACAACTGACCATCTAAAAGTTTCTCATTGAATCTGTTGAATGTTAAGTTTTGTGAGAATGTGGAATAGGAGAGAATGTCGCTATCTTTTGATGGGTGCTTGACTCAATGGACAATCGACAGTGGAACACAGAAATTCTAAATATATCCATGTAATCCTTTGTTTTTTTAATACTGTTACATACCAGGAGTGGATACTTTCGCCGTGCACGTTAATTCCTGTCTCCTTGGTTTTGTTGATTCATCCTATTGCTGATTTAGACCCAGACCTCCAGACATAACCAGGATAGTGGGCAAGTGTAATTCTGCTGTCTCCTGGGATCCAGAGGGCAGGGAATGCAAGAGGAGGAGGCTACAGCAAAAGGGAGAGAAAGGAAATGGGGACCATTACAATAAACAAGACAATTCTCAGAAAACAAAATTGGCAGGAGATGCAAAATAAGAACCTGCTTTCATTATTGCCTCCTACTGCCGTATGTAGTGGAGGTTAAGACTTTAGCATTGTTGTTCAAGCTTCTGTAATGTAGCCTGGAGTCTATAAACAGGACTGTTTTTATAACACTTTTCAATGGTGCCGCAGACTATTGTGTACTAACTCTCACTGTAACACAATCACAAAATTAGTTGAATGGCGGTACTGAGCACAGTGGCGTAGCGTGGGTTGTCAGCACCCGGGGCAAGGCAAGTAATTTGCGCCCCCTAACCCGTGGATTTAGTCTCTTCCAAGATGTTGCGCCCGGTGCGGCCGGCCCCCCCTGCGCCCCCCACGCTACGCCACTGACTGAGCAGACAACACACCGACAGGAGGGGCTAAGGGCATGTTTAAAAAAACACATGTAAGAGGAGGAAAGCAGGCAACCAGGAGTGTAGGGGTGGGTAGGCACACACGGAATCAACACAGGGGGTGAAGAGATGTTTTGTTTGGGGAAAGAAGCACATGTTGGAGTATGACTTTTATAATCAATATTAACATGAAGAGCTTGCAATATAACGTGTAATGAAGCTGCATAGAAGATTTGTTAACCTAGAAAAATAATCTGTGCGTTTGAAATCTGCCCACGGGGAT
Organism: Pleurodeles waltl; assembly: GCF_031143425.1. Taxonomy (NCBI): domain Eukaryota; kingdom Metazoa; phylum Chordata; class Amphibia; order Caudata; family Salamandridae; genus Pleurodeles; species Pleurodeles waltl. The sequence continues at coordinate 1,160,614,098 of NC_090445.1, forward strand.
TGGCCACCAATGTATATGATGATTAATGAAACTGGCTAATGATGAATTAATAATGTACTAATGTATGACTTTGTACTAATATTAAAAATTTTGTACTAGGTTTTGCTAAATTAATCACTATGCCTTAGTTAGCAAAGGTCTGGGCCTAGCTGCCTGGTCTCATATTAATTGTGTGTTTTTCTAACGTGCAATGTGCTGCTTTCCTGAAGGACACGAAGCTGTACTTTTCCAGAAGCTAGAGATGTGTGTGTAGCCGTAGTAAATTCTTTCTCATGAGACTCGACTTGCTCAAGGAGACATTCTTGCTGAATGCAACAGTGTAATTCACAACAGTTGCAAGGTCGCCTGGACTAAGAGAAGACAATGGAACTACTGACTGGAGCGTAAAGTGTAACTTTTCTTACCTGACATTCTACCCGATGAGGAAGTCAATCACAGGAACCAATCGACGGCATGAGAACTGTGTTAGGTGAAAGTTCTAATAAGGTGTGTGAAGGATTATTGGACAGAGATAATGATGCACCAAAATTGATCCAATGAGGAATTAGAGACTTGTTAGACAGTTTTCATATAACGGTGTGACCCAAGGAGAAATCCGCCATTCTTAGCCACTTTCGAAGCCATTCTTCCTCACCGATCCATGTCTTTATGAACCATTGTTCTTCATCATCTGTGTTATGCTGAGAGACTTTTTGTCTGATATTCTAAACCATCCTCCTATTCTTTGCCTGATACTTACTTCTCCTCCTTATGAGGGAAGAGCCTTATTCTTAGCTGTGCCCTACTGAGACTTACCAGTTCTATCCTGACTGATGGGGAATCGACTGATGTCCTGAGGACGAAGACTGACGCTGTTTGCTGACCCATTCGGATGGGTAACTATCTGATGATAATTGTAATTGTCTGTTTGCCTTTTCTTTCTAGGTACCAACTGCTCTTTTGATAGAGGCCATAGTTAGATGTTTTTCTAAATTGTTTTGCATGAAGCCGAACATGCTGATGCTAATCTGAGGTTATTTAAGGAGTTCACTAATATCGAGAGCAAATAGACAAACGACTAAACTCTTGCTTTGTTGAATAATGTACTAATGATACTCTGCTAAAGTTGATTCATATTAATGTTGCGTTTAATCCTAAATGTTCATGGTCTATGCTTTGATTAAGGTTTGCTCTGATTGCCAAGTTATAGTGGTTTTTATGTGCTTATTGATTTTTAGACTAATACATATGATTCTAGAGTGTAACTAATAGGGATTAAGTATCCTAACTCTTACTAGATTTGTGTGGTTATTCATGGCTGCAAGGTCATCGTGTGTTCGTGGTATTGATCTTTATTAAATGCTATTGACTAACTGAATTGATTAGTTATTGTGAATATTGATGAGGTTATTGATCTACTGATTGCAATGCTAAATGGACATCTCATTCTGGGAAGTCCCCAAACGTGGTCAAAAGGTTCATTGGCCTAAGGCGTGTCTCCTTGTAAGTTTACTTATCAAGGTTCTGACGCATTATCACACATGAGGGGAGAGTAAAAAGGAGCATGGGGAAGAGCTGTATGGTGGGGGAAGCATGCGAGGAAGAGAAATGGAAAAGACATACACTCCCATGGAGTGTTAATCAAAAAGAAAATTCAGTTCCCTAAGAGTGAACAGTGGAAGGATAATATTCAGCTACACAAAGGTTGGTAAAGACACTATGTTCTACAAAAGGGACAAACACAAGAGGGACAAACTGGGACAAGAAAGCCACCCAGTAAGAAGCAAATAAATGAAAGTGGTGATAAAGTCAATAAACAGTAAGCAGTGGGAGCCCTGTAATTTCTTGGTACAGCAACAATATGTCTTTAGCAACCAGACAGCTTGTACTGCCTGGTAGGCACATGATAACGATGAAGGAAAGAGTGTAATGCGTGTCTTTTGGCTGAGCCAATTTGCAATTTAATCTTATTTAAAATTATATTTGGATTTCAAACACAAAAATTGTTTTTGAACAAATGTGTTTCCTGCATAGTACCAAATAGCTTTATAGTAGTTACATTTTTATAGCTAGTAGTAACAAAGATAAATAATAGATTCACCAAAGTCGCCTACGTTAAGGTAGATGGCATCACATCTTAAGTTCATTAGTCTCAAATAGAAATCCTCTTATGTCAAAATTTCCAAAACTCCTAGGGCCTCATTTACGAGGCCCTAGTGGTAAAGTGTGCCACCAGAGCATCATTTTTTTTACCCTCTGGTGCTGCAGTGTGCCAGCCCATATTTACAAGACTATACAAAGCCACCTTGCATGGCTTTTTATGACCTTGTAAGTATGGACCCCTTTCATGCATAACACTGCGTGAAAGGGGCTTTCCATGGGTGTTGCTTGGTGTGTTCCCATGCAACATGCATGGAACCTGAAGGAATGTGATGCATTCCCAGATTAACAAGTCTTGGAATACGTCAGATTCCCACACAACCTCATGGGTGGCATAAGAGTGATGCAATGGGGAGAAATTTCTTTATTTCTTCCCCTTTTTCCTCTTTCTATGTGTGCTGCATTATGCAGCACACATGGAGAGAGGAAAACACCTCTTGTGATTGTTATTGTCTAGGTGTTCCTTCCTGCACAAAAACAATCATTCAGGCACCCTTGCATTACGGTGCAAAGGTGCCTCGTTGATCATGGCAGCAATTTGTGCACTGGCACAGTGGGAGAGGACAGAAATGCACCGTATCTTTTGGATGTGCCACATCCTGGTGGTGCAGGGCTGCACAGCAAGGCACTTGCTGCGCTGTCCTGCACCACGAGCCTTGTAAAGGAAGCCCCTAATCTTTCAAGATGATGACGTTTTTCTCATTAAAATATAACTATATCTAAAACAGCCTCAAGGGTCATTATTCTTATATTTGCTTTTAATGAACTCTTTCAGCTGTAGATAGATGTGTTACAATGTTTCCATTACCTATGGTCAGGGCCTCTAGAATAATGCAATTCTGCGACTGATGCTTTTTTTCATAATTATGAATTTCCCATAATTGTCAAATGGTCAATTCTTTTCACAGACAGTATTACCACGTGTGAAGATTATAGTATTACCACACGTGAAAATTATAAAGTAATATCATCAAAAAATTTATTGCATTATTCCACATAATTAGTTTTACTGTAGTGCATAACTTAGTTAACCATGACACATAAATTGATGCTCATCTGCTGTATAATTCCAGTTGCCCTAAGTAACTTGTTTGCTACTCATAGGATAAATTAGGCAAATCAGTTTGCATGTCTGTAGGCTTGAGCAAGTATTTCTTCAGGCTTCCTGTTTCTTTCCTCCTTTTCACCAACTCACCAACATCTCCTTAGTGGAACATCGCAATACAACATGTGCACTCTTTCTCCCACTTGTAAATTCTCTACTCAGTCATAGTCCCAAGAGTAGTCTCCAGCACGGTGTGAAGAGAGATTAAAGAGAAATACCATATTTTCCAGAGGTACATGCCCTTTTGAATGTTCCTCTGGATTTCAGTTTTCTAACAAATAACCAAGCATTACTTAGCCAGGAAAAATAATATTTATTGGGGATGGCCATGATAAAAGTGTACTACTTATGAGTATGAGCAATTTAAAAATGATGCTAACACATCAGTAATAGAACATTCGAGTTTTGCATAAAAATATAGGGGGTCATTCTGACCTTGGCGGTCCATGACCGCCATGGCGGAGGGCGGCGGAAGCACCGCCAACAGGCTGGCGGTGCTTCCTGGGCAATTCTGACCGCGGCGGTAAAGCCACGGTCAGAAAAGGGGAGCCGGCGGTTTCCCGCCGGTTTCCCGCTGGTTTCCCGCTGGCCCAGGGAATCCGCCATGGTGGCGCTGCTTGCAGCACCGCCATGGGGATTCCGAGCGCCTTCCCGTCAGCCTGTTTCTGGCGGGGTCCACCGCCGGAACCAGGATGGCAGGAACGGCTGCAGTGGGGCAGGGCCCCACAAAGATTTTCACTGTCTGCTGTGCAGACAGTGAAAATCGCGACGGGTGCCACTGCACCCGTCGCACCCCTTCAACTCCGCCGGCTCCATTCCGAGCCGGCTTCATTGTTGAAGGGGCTGTCCCGCTGGGCCAGCCGGTGGTCTTCTGGCGGTCGCCCGCAGGCCCAGCAGGAAAGCCGGAATGGCTGCCGTGGTCTTTTGACCGCGGAGCGGTCTTTCGGCGGGGACCGCTTGGCGGGCGCCGACCGCCGCGGTCAGAATGACCGCCATAATGTTTTGAACCATACCACTTTTATTGTGTGACTTGTACACTCCAACTATGTGCCATAATTTTGGACAGTGCCTTCTGCTGCCATACTGCAGTACTTTGTCATCTCACATGTGTATTTCAAGTACAAAAAAGGTAGACATTGGTTGAGCTAGAGCCATTATGCTTACTTGCTCTACTTTAGGGATTGGTGAGTAACACTTTTTGTGTGGTACAATCACTGGTTAGTGCAGCCCTGCAAGTATTGTGTGCATACCACTAATGATTTCCTAGGAAATCTGAATCAAATGGTTATTCTCCTGGCATTGGTATTCTCTCCCACCACACTTCATAGCCCTTCAATAAATTAGAAAAAATGGCTTGTTAGCTTCCTTGTTTTTGACAGTGCACAGGCTGGAGTTTCCTCACTTATGTGTTGGTTTAAAGCATCCAACAACACCACTGTCAACGTATTCTTGCTGTTAACGTAACTGCATGTTCTATATCTTTGGCATTGCAGGAGTCAAAAAAAGAAAGAAAAATCCCCGCAGTAGGACCTGACGTTTTACAACATTAGCGTATCTCTCACCTTTTTATTTGTACTTCAAAGGTGTATAAGATAGGAAAGTACCATCTTGCCTGGCATGTTACCCCCATATTTCACTGTATATATGTTGTTTTAGTTGTATGTGTCACTGGGACCCTGCCAGCCAGGGCCCCAGTGCTCATAAGTGTGCCCTGTATGTGTTACCTGTGTGATGACTAACTGTCTCACTGAGGCTCTGCTAACCAGAACCTCAGTGGTTATGCTCTCTCATTTCTTTCCAAATTGTCACAAACAGGCTAGTGACCAATTTCACCAATTTACATTGGCATACTGGAACACCCTTATAATTCCCTAGTATATGGTACTGAGGTACCCAGGGTATTGGGGTTCCAGGAGATCCCTATGGGCTGCAGCATTTCTTTTGCCACCCATAGGGAGCTCTGACAATTCTTACACAGGCCTGCCATTGCAGCCTGAGTGAAATAACGTCCACGTTATTTCACAGCCATTTACCACTGCACTTAAGTAACTTATAAGTCACCTATATGTCTAACCTTTACCTGGTAAAGGTTGGGTGCTACGTTACTTAGTGTGTGGGCACCCTGGCACTAGCCAAGGTGCCCCCACGTTGTTCAGGGCAAATTCCCCGGACTTTGTGAGTGCGGGGACACCATTACACGCGTGCACTATACATATGTCACTACATATGTATAGGCTCACAACGGTAACTCCGAACATGGCCATGTAACATGTCTAAGATCATGGAATTGTCACCCCAATGCCATTCTGGCATTGGGGAGACAATTCCATGATCCCCCGAGTCTCTAGCACAGACCCGGGTACTGCCAAACTACCTTTCCCGGGGTTTCAATGCAGCTGCTGCTGCTGCCAACCCCTCAGACAGGTTTCTGCCCTCCTGGGGTCCAGCCAGGCTTGGCCCAGGAAGGCAGAACAAAGGACTTCCTCAGAGAGAGGGTGTTACACCTTCTCCCTTTGGAAAAAGGTGTCGGGGCTGGGGAGGAGTAGCCTCCCCCAGCCTCTGGAAATGCTTTGATGGGCACAGATCGTGCCCATCTCTGCATAAGCCAGTCTACACCGGTTCAGGGATCCCCCAGCCCTGCTCTGGCGCAAAACTGGACAAAGGAAAGGGGAGTGACCACTCCCCTGACCTGCACCTCCCCTGGGAGGTGCCCAGAGCTCCTCCAGTGTGCTCCAGACCTCTGCCATCTTGGAAACAGAGGTGCTGCTGGCACACTGGACTGCTCTGAGTGGCCAGTGCCAGCAGGTGACGTCAGAGACTCCTTCTGATAGGCTCTTACCTGTGTTGCTAGCCTATCCTCCTTCCTAAGTAGCCAAACCTCCTTTTCTGGCTACTTAGGGTCTCTGCTTTGTGGAATTTTTTAGATAACGAATGCAAGAGCTCATCAGAGTTCCTCTGCATCTCTCTCTTCACCTTCTGCCAAGGAATCGACCGCTGACTGCTCTGGACGCCTGCAAAACCGCAACAAAGTAGCAAAGAAGACTACTGAAACATTGTATCGCTGATCCAGCGTGGTCCCTGGAACTCAGCAACTCTGTCCAAGTGACTCCCACAGTCCAGTGACTCTTCAGTCCAAGTTTGGTGGAGGTAAGTCCTTGCCTCCGCACGCTAGACTGCATTGCTGGGTACCGTGTGATTTGCATCTGCTCCGGCTCCTGTGCACTCTTCCAGGATTTCCTTTGTGCACAGCCAAGCCTGGGTCCCCGACACTCTAGCCTGCAGTGCACGACCTCCTGAGTTGTCCTCCGGCGTCGTGGGACGTTCCTTTGTGACTTCGGGTGAGCTCTGGTTCAGTCTTCTTCATAGTGCCTGGTCTGGCACTTCTGCGGGTGCTGCTTGCTTCTGAGTGGGCTCTTTGTCTTGCTGGACGCCCCCTCTGTCTCCTCACGCAATTGGCGATATCCTGGTCCCTCCTGGGCCACAGCAGCATTCAAAAACCCTAACCGCAACCCTTGCAGCTAGCAAAGCTTGTTTGCGGTCTTTCTGCACGGAAATACCTCTGCAACCTTCTTCACGACGTGGGACATCCATCCTCCAAAGGGGAAGTTCCTAGTCCTCTTCGTTCTTGCAGAATCCACAGCTTCTACCATCCGGTGGCAGCTTCTTTGCACCCACAGCTGGCATTTCCTGGGCAACTGCCCACTCCTGACTTGATCGTGACTCTTAGACTTGGTCCCCTTGTTCCACAGGTACTCTCGTCCAGAAATCCATTGTTGTTGCATTGCTGGTGTTGGTCTTCCTTGCAGAATTCCCCTATCACGACTTCTGTGCTCTCTGGGGAACTTAGGTGCACTTTGCACCCACTTTTCAGGGTCTTGGGGTGGGCTATTTTTCAAACCCTCACTGTTTTCTTACAGTCCCAGCGACCCTCTACAAGCTCACATAGGTTTGGGGTCCATTCGTGGGTCGCATTCCACTTCTAGCGTATATGGTTTGTGTTGCCCCTATACCTATGTGCTCTCATTGCAATCTATTGTGACTGTACATTGCTTGCATTGCTTTCTATTGCTATTACTGCATAATTTTGGTATTGTGTACATATATCTTGTGTATATTTGTTATCCTCATACTGAGGGTACTCACTGAGATACTTTTGGCATATTGTCATAAAAGTACCTTTATTTTTAGTATATCTGTGTATTGTGTTTTCTTATGATATTGTGCATATGACGCCAGTGGTATAGTAGGAGCGTTACACGTCTCCTAGTTCAGCCTAAGCTGCTCTGCTAAGCTACCTTTTCTATCAGCCTAAGCTGCTAGACACCTCTTCTACACTAATAAGGGATAACTGGACCTGGTGCAGAGTGTAAGTACCCCTTGGTACCACTACAAACCAGGCCAGCCTCCTACATCTTACACTAGCTGTTATCCGGCTCATTGTGGGTCCAATTGGCTATGGATCTAAAACAGCAGTGCTTGCTATAAAAATAGGCGACGCTTTATGTAAGCTACCCAGTGTTTGCTGTAAAAATATGAGACACTTTATTTCCTTAATGATGTCAAGCAGCTACTTAATGTTGTGTCTTTTCCTGTCCTCTGTTCAGAGAGACATCCTACACTTTGCTGCCAGGGTCCACCTCCACCACCAGGATCCTGGATCCCACATGCGGTACGGCAGTCTGAGTCATCATCAGTTACGGTAGCACTGAGTTCAGCCCGATGTTAGACCTGGCATCATTGGTGTCTTTTTGTCTCTGCTTCCTGTATTTTGACTGTGTTCTGGATTTTGGTTTTGCTGGTTTTGGTACTCTGGGCACTTTACCACTGCTGGCCAGTGCTAAAGTGCAAGTGATCTCTGTGTAAATTGTGATTATTGTTGGTTTATCTAGGATTGACATATTTGATTTACCAGTAAATCCCTAGTAAAGTGCAACAGAGGTATCCAGGGTCTGTAAATCAAATGTTGCTAGTGGGCCTGCAGCATTTCTTGTGCCACCAACATGAGTAGCCGTATAAACCTGTCTCAGACCTGCCATTGCTGTGTCTGTGTGTGCAGTCTTGCACTGCCAATTCAACCTGGCAACATACTCACGTGCCAGGCCCAAACCTGCCTATTCACTACATGTAAGTCACCCCTAAAGTAGGCCCAAGGCAGCCCCATGGGCAGGGTGCAGTGTATTTCAAAGGTAGGACATGTACTAGTGTGTTTTACATGTCCTGATAGTGAAATCATGGCAAATTCAGTTTTCACTATTGCAAGGCCTATCTCTCCCATAGGTTAACATGGGGATTGCCTTTAAATACCTTTTAAGTGTAATTTCCCATTGCTAGGCAGATAGAGATATGGAGTTTAGGGTCCCTGAACTCACAATTTATAAATACACCATTTGGTAAAGTAGTTTTTTTAGATTGTCTGTTTGAAAGTGCCACTTTTAAAAAGTGGGCATTGTCTTGCTTAAATATTATGTGCCTCTGCTTGGCTGCTGAATCCAAATTTAGGTCAGTTGGGCTGTTTGAGAATTCACTCTAGACAGTGACCCAAAGGGAGCTGAGGTGTGTCTTGCATATACTGATGAGCCGTCTTGGGCTAGAGTGGGAGGGGCTGACGTCTGCACTTGAAAGGGCTGTGCCTGACCTCAGACAATTCAGTCTCCAACCCCCTAGAGTGTGGCTGGAGCAGTGAAAGGAAGAGGTAGGGTCTTGTGCACTACAAAGCCTTTCCTTTGAAGGTTGCCTACTTCAAAGCCAGACATGAGTATAAGTATTAGATTGCTGACCCCACAAGTTTAGAACACTTCTGGATCAAGGTGAACCTCGGCCAAGGAGGAGAGCTAAAGAGCTGTGAGGAGGAACACTGCCCTTTTGCTGTCTGTGCTTTGCTGGTTGGCATGCAGTTTCTGCTTCTATGCTATATAAGACAAAGACTGGACTTTGCTGTGTATCCTGCTTGTGAAGATTCTCCAAGGGCTTGGACTGAGCTTGTCTCCAGTTACGAAGTCTCAGGGACAACAAAAGCTTTACCTGCCAGCACCTGGGTTCTCTTGCTGAGACCTATGACTCGCCAAGTGGTGCCACATCCAGTCCCTGGGCCACTGGAAGGAGAAGCTGGCAGAACCTGAGTGAAAATCTATGCACCGGAGCTGAGCGGCAGAAAAATTGATGCAGCACACGCCCCACAGCTGTAAAATTGATGCAGCGCCTTCCTTGCAGCTGCACAAATCAACACATCACCAGCTCAGCGTGGATTGAACGTTGCCATGCTTCCAGATTTTTCACCCGTTGTCCCTGGGTGTCAAATCTTCAATATCACTGCATAGACCGGAGGCTGTTTCTACAGAAATCGATGCATCCCTTCTCTGCGAGGAAAGAATTGATGCATTGCTTACTCGGCAGAGAAGAATCAGTGTACTGCCTCACTTGTAAGTAAGGAATCAATACATTGCTTGCTTTTCTGATGCCCAAGCACCCCTACGGCTTTATTTCTGACTTTGTGCTAAAACAACACATCTATTGATTCTTATGGATTAAAACTCTTTTTACTTTAAAACTTAATATCTCTTTTTGTGTCTGTTGGAGTTTTGTCGATTTGGTCTTGTTTGATCTAGACAAATATTGGCTATTTTTCTAAACTGGTGTGGAGTCCTTTTGTGGTGTTTTCACTGTGTTACTCTGTGTGTATGTAAACATACTTTACACATTGCTTCTGAGATAAGCCTGACTGTTTTTTCAAAGCTACCAAGGAGGTGAGCTGGGGTTAGCTGAGCTGTGTATCTCCCTTACACTGACTAGAGTGAGGGTCCCTACTCAAACAGGGTATAAACTGACTACCAACTAGGGACCTCATTTCTAACAGCTGGCGTTCTGATCACCTGTCCTCTTTCCGCCAGGGATCTCCACCATGAAAAGACTGGTGGAAAGACAGTGCTGGGGGCCACAGGGCAGGGGGGATGCAAGGAGCCCCTGCATCCCCTCTGCTAGTACGCAGAGAATGCGCGCTGTCTGCAATGTAGCCGAGGTCAATGCCGTGACACTGTTCCCGCCGGTCTGACCACCAGACACATCATAATATGATGTTTCTGCAAGTGAGCCCAGTAGAAACATCATATTATGACTGGAGGGGCGGCCGTTGGTATGAAGGCAGCCTCCTCCCCACAGCTCATAATGAGTCTTTGTTAGTCTCATGGAAGATACATAAGTGTCCTAGGGGACATTCACACTTTATTTACACATGGTGCCTAGGCGCAATATTGAAAAACACTGGCACATGTTGAGACATGTGAGTTACATCTGGCCAACATGTTTCATTGCTGCTTCTCATGTTAAATTCATCAGGTACAGAGGACCTACGTATCAAGCATACTAAACTGCAAATCTATAAGAAGAGGAGAGAGGGAGCAGAGTTGTCAGAAACACTGAGTAGTGGTTCATACAAAACTTTTACCTTTACTATCTTTCCCCATGGAGAAAGTCTACCAGTACAAAGGGTGTCCAATGTTTTTTTCAAACAAATGTTCATACTTTGATCACCTGTTAGAAAACATATTTTCATTATGAACAGTACATGGAATATACAAAACCATACAAGAAGAGCTGCATGTCACAATATTCAGCCCTAATGTCCACCTTGAAATCAAGAGATTGCAATCACCCTAGGGGCAACCCAAACTACTCAAACCATGCAGAGTGTCCAAAGTTATCACTCAGGAAGGTCTCCATGTTACTGATGTCCCAAGGTGCTTAGTTATAAATTACTGGTTAGATCTCATGAAAGAGCAGATATTTGAATGACAAACAAGTGTTTCTACGGTGACAATAGGACCCATCATAATTGCATTAATTTATCAACGCCCCTCATGTCTTTGTATCTCCATCTCCAGGGTGCAGGACTCAAGCCTGAAAATCATATCTGAAATTTCAAGGCAGTTGTGTGAGGAAGGTAGAAGATAGAAGCCCACATTACTGGTAAACATTGAAGGATTCAGTCTCTGTTATAGCATTGACTTCCAGGCTAAAGTAAGGGTCAGTGTCAAAATGACACCCAATTTGCATGAGTTCTTCATTGGCACTGGTGGACGGCGTAGATATGCAGGCCAGTGCAACAGGAGTGGTCCTATTTCCCCAGAGAAAGAAGGCCTCATTTTGAGTTTGGGGCATGCAGTATATCTGCCATAGGATGACTAGTGTCCCTCACAGACAAGGCTGCAGTTCCCCACTTTCTTTAGAGCTATGCGAATAACCAGATTTCTTACAGTGGAACAAATTTTTCCTACTCTTGTCTGCCAAGAGGGCTGTGAGAGGTATGGTCAGAAAAATCAGCAATGCTCCCCAAACAGAAAAAAAGGCTTGCTATTTTGAAGAAAGTGCTCTTGCGATGCCAACAGGTACACCTTTGATGAGAAAGATCCCCACCAAGGTGGTGGGAATCTTATAATATGTTCTGTGCCTGGTGGTTGGAGATAAGCTTTTTGGTGACCCGTATGATTTCTGGACCGTCCACCCAGCTTTAAAGGAGCCACTAAGACACATAAGCTACATTCAATGCTGGAGTTCTGTTGGCTGAATTCTACATAGTGGCTTGTCTTAGATCTTCCTTTGAGCAATAGGTATATCTCAGCTGTGATGGACATTCAGGGGACACACCCACGAGTTTAAGTGCATTTAGAAGAGGGCCAGTGTTTGGAGAACTTCAAACATTGATTGAAGGTATTTTTGAAAGAATTTACCCCAAATGTACTTGATGTGTTCAATTTCTGAGATAGCATGAGAATCTTGCCAAGGTAAGCCCCCAAATCAAAGCAAATGAGAAAATCCATCCAGTTGACCTGTTTTAGCCAATGTGTCAAAAGCTTGTGAGTTGCCTTAGTCTATAGGTAGATGGATTAGTTATTTGGTTTAACATAGTATGGTGTTGGTTCCATTGTAGGGTTAAAAGCCAAATTTAAAGTCACTCAGCTGGTTGCTAGTTGTAAGTTGAGTGAACAGTTGCAAGCCTACTATAATTTCCAAGGATCTTGTAATAAGAGCCCTAAGATGGTTCTGCAATTGGGCAACATTCCAGATTTAGCATATATGCATTTTCAGGAACAGCATACTAGTACATGTTTAAGATTTGAAACTTGTATTGCCTGTAGATAGAGACTTGTTGATGAGATGACTAATAAAGGGGCTTGTCCAACTAGCCATAGGCCGAGAACCTTGTATTGAAGATATCTAGTGGGGGAACGTTTTAACTTAAGGTATTAGTTTTAACACATCTTCTAGCTTGGAGATAAACTGTCATGGTTTTAGGGCAACCAGGTCACTTTATATCCATATATTTCTTCAGATGAGCTGTCTCTACTGTATTTACTATCGGTCTATGACCATGCTTCACTATAAAAAACAAAACCATTTGTTTGCCTCTGGACTGTGCTATGTGAAACACTGTTTAGATTTCTCATATCTTGTTTTATGTTCAGCCTTGAATATTTGTGTGTTGTAACTGTCGGTATGTGTTACATATAGAACACACACAGGAGGAGTTCTTAGTGCTTATATTTTATTAATGTACAAATTGTGTTACAAGGCAATAAATATTACTGAATTGTCAGAGTCACCAGATTCTTGGGGTCTATGCACGTGCCCAACACGTCCACCACAAGACAGCTCCAATACTCTGATTAGAATGTCACAGTGTCTAAGAGAGTCCAAGTGGGGAAAAAGGGATTAGGTAGGGAACAGCTGGGAAGGAGACCTGTAGGAAGCAAAAGGTTAAAACACACAATATCAAGATTATATCATATTAATCATTACTAGACTATGATTCTAAGCATTGTCATACTGGAAACATGGATAACTTAAGCATGGACTAAATAACTAGGCCTCAAGATGTCTGGTTACCTGTGAAGTAATCAAGAAGGATTAATACAACTTTTCAATGAACTTCTCAATGAAATGTTACACATGGATTAGAAACATCTGAGCCTTCTAGAATTACATTTTCAAATTCAAGCATAGTCTTTTGCATGAGGACAAGAAAATAATTTGAATGAATTCTATAACACCAGAGGAATTGTACTTAAGGGACTTATTATGCACATACAGTATAACATCTAGAATACCAGCACTTTAATATCTTAGAAAGCAGGAACATGAATTGCGCACATTGCGGATTTCCACAAGAATTTGTAAATGTCATAAAATGGTTGCGCACAATGAATAACATGAGTTAGACACAAGAACTGAATCACGCGTCTTGCCGATTCAAAGGCCACCAAGTAAATGCCATGCAATGGTAGCGCACAATAAACATCATGAGTTAAGCACAAGAAATGAATCGCGGGTCTTGCCAATTCGAATACCACCATGTGAATGCCACGAAATGGTAGCGCACAATGAATAACATGAGTTCAGCACAAGAAATGAATTGCGTGTCTTGCTGATTCGAATGTCACCACGTAAATGCCAGGAAATGGTAACACACAATGAATATTCATGAATTAAGCACAAGGAATGAATCGCGCGTCTTGCCGATTCGAATGCCACCATGTGAATGCCATGAAATGGTAGCGCACCATGAACAACATGAATTAAGCACAAGAAATGAATCGCACGTCTTGCCGATTCGAATGCCACCATGTGAATGCCATGAAATGGTAGCGCACAATGAGTAACACTGATTAAGTACGAGAAATGAATTGCGCGACTTGCCGATTCGAATGCTACCTTGTAAATGCCATAAAATGGTAGCGCACAATGAATATCAAGAGTTGTACACGAGCAAAGAATCGCGCGTCCTGCCGATTCGAATGTCAGCATGTAAATGCCATGAAACACCAAACCCACATTCACACGCACAAGAGCAAAACTGTTTTACCATGCAAATTAGGCCCAAGAACTCTAAAGCTTTTGAGAACAGGATCTGGGGCCCAGCCCAACCTCCGTCTTACCGCCCTGATCAAGAATCACCAACAAAGTGAAAGGGCAAAGCCTGGAAGATCAAAGTAGGCCTCCGGAACAGGAGCTCAGGAAGTTGCTGCTGCTCTGTACCGGGACCTCTGAATAGTGAGCACGTGGAGCTGGGCTGGCTCCCTTATATAGAGTCTTGGCCCAGCCCACAAACCACACCGAGGCATGCTGCAGGGAAAGCTTCTAGAAGGCTATGGAAAGGGACCACACCCTGACACACTCTGAAAGCCTGCAGCAATACATTGCAAATGAACAGTATTTATAAGCCCCTTGAACATAAGTCTTCAGGATTAAACTCTGCAATGCAAAAGGTTAAATAACAGCATATCAGCACAATGCATAAATTACGTTATCTTGAAAGTGCTGGGTTCTTGCATTCTAGTCGCCCGTAGAGCGCACTCTGCCCTGATGTTGACATGAATATCCTATGCGCCCAAGATATTTTTGATAGAGTTTGGCCCACGAGGCATGTTTCCTTTTTTGTTCCTATTATCTACCTAAGGCTCTAAGCAACTGGATAATCCCTATCTCTATGTGCAGCTTGTTGATGCAAAACATATCACAAACACCTGGGCATCCACCACTTCAGAGAGGTCAGTATGCAAAATTCAGCAGCTCAGTGAACTGGTCTATTTTTCTCCAGAATGGTGAGTGGTTCCTTCATATGCTGTTGTGGGCTAGTTCTGTAATGACTGGTAAATGGAGAGCAGATTACAGGACAGGTGATAGAAGAAAAGATACTCCTGATGTGATCCTAGAATGGTCAGTTTCTCTCAGAGAAGCTCATCCAAACTCCCATAATGATCTTCAATCTAAAGTGCGACAGAGAACAACAAAGTTGGTATTATGTATATAGCTTTTTTTCTTAACTCATTCCCTGAGGGGAACAGAGATTGGAGATTGGCCATCCATGTTTGATTTCTTTAAGAGAGAAAATATTTACCTGAGTTTTAGAACAGGATGGAAAATATGCAGGTATTTATTTGCATTTATGATTTGAAGTAGAGGTGAGGCCTCATTGTAGAATTTTAAAACAATGATGCTGATATAGACGCACCAGTATTTGAGACTGTATGATGGCAGATAAGATTGGCTGATGGTCAGTGTAATCTAGTGGCTTGTGGGTAACTCAGCTGAGAATAGAATGAGGAATGAGAGAGAATGTGCACTTGTTATGTTTCTGTCAGTGTCTAAAATAGATATTGATGCATGTTTTCATGACTTTCTGATTGATCTTAGAGATAGAACTACTTTGACTTTGTATGGGTATGTCGGGCATTGACCTACTGCAGTGATTAAGTATGGAGAAAGGGAAGAAGTTCAGCAGAACATAGTTTTTGGAAATATAATACCATAATATTTATGTGTTTATTTTGGTTAGAGGGCCTGGTGTTGATTTGAAGGGTAATGCTAGATGTTCTGTTACATTGAGATTGGTGGATACATCTAATTCTAGAGTGTTTAGAGAAGCTAAAATCAGATCTTGGATGTTCCATTTGATTGTGTCTTAATAGGTGGATATTTATGGTCCTGTATACAACCACTGATCTATAAATATGAGCTATTGCTCACTGGCTAAAGACTTGAGAATAATGGATGTCAGAATGAATCCCAAGCTGAGTGCTAGAGAGAACTCGGCAGGTGTCTGAGTGCCACTGCTGACTTTGAATATTCACTCTGAAAGTACATTAATATACCATGTTTGTAATCTTTTAATTGGATGTATGCTGGAGAAATCGTCTCCATACATCAGCGTTTTAAGATTTTAAGCAATATTTGCTGATTAAGTGATTGAATTGCAATTTTTCTCAGCTTATTTTTTAATATTGTCATTACAAATATTTAAAAAACAAATTAGGGTAGAACTCATATTCAGCCTATGGGGTGCAGTCTTGTTCAAATGTGTTAGGAAGTGAAGATTGGGGGAAGTAAACAGCTCACTTAAGTGAACTGTGAAGCTCGAGGTATTGAAAGGTTAGTAACAGGTAATATGAATGTGAATGTGGCCCACGTTTCTATGATAAACAGAAGATCTAGAGTATGCAGCCATCACTGTCAGTGTCAACTGTATGAGCATAGTGTGTGTTTAAAGGATTGTATTTAAGGGTGAGAAAAATAAATTAGGAATGTTAGGAAGTATATTGTGAGTGTCAATGAGGATGATGTTTGGAGCATCATGTCCTTGTGAAATTTTCACAGAAGGTTGTTTTGTATGTATTATTGAATTCTTAGTTTATCATCATAATGAACACAGCATAGGATTGATGTGAAAGTATTTAACATTGTTGTAACTTAAAACTAGTTAGTATCTTAAAAAGGTAATACAGTTATAAAAATATACATAGTATAAAATCATATTAACATTTATTTAAATACTGTTAACATATTTAAATTCGAAAAAAAATACACATAACTTTACAATTATAGAAATAAGTTAAAAATTAAACAGTAAAATGCTAGCATTAAATTAATAACAATCTTTATATAAAAAGGGAACTTTAATTTATATCAAATAAATACAAATAATATAAATCTGTGTGATTATTAAGTCTTAAAAATAAAAACAAAAGAAATAATGAATAAACAATTGAAAATCCATTTTAAATATGTTACAAAACGAATAAATATCAAAGTCTAAAGCTCAAAATACTTTAAAAAACAAAATAGAAAAAAAATTTTAAATACGTTTATTCTTAAGGTAAAACACACACTAAGGTCTTGATAAAAATGGGAATAAATAAAATACTAACACCAAACATAAATCGAAGATATTTGAAAAACAGAAATTGGACAAAGACATTGCTGTAAATAATATCCTACAACAAAATGCTTACATTTTTAGGGGGGATTGGATGACATAAACTAATTTAAGTCCTTTCTAACAGTTATTTGGGAAAAAAAACATAAATATTTAATAAAATTAATAACAATTCTAAACCATAACCACACAAGCATTAAAAAGTTGTTATATTGTGAAATAATTATTTGCAAATATTTCAATTAAAAAAAATATATATATATATTAGAAAATACATTTAAATGAAAACACCATCAAACTGAAAACATACCGTAACTTTTAATAGAATGGTAAAAAAGCATTAATCATGACCTTCGATATTTGGGTCAGGATATTTTTGTTAAAACATTTTGAGCACAATATTATGATCAGGCATTATTTTTGAATTGCTATTTATTAAATTATTATCTGCCCTCCATTGTGATATGGACAGGTGTCAATGGTGTTGTTAACCAGTTGGATAACAACAGTCTTGAAAATTACATTAAAATGGGCCAGTGGCTGCCTTATTATTCATTTATGTACAAGTACCTTTCGGAAACCACCAAAAAAGGGATTCCTAACCTCCAAAAATGCATTTGCTTTGAATTAGGGCAGGGCTGCAAAATGTATCTTCTGGCAATCTGACTACCAAGTATTAAGAGATCAAAAATGATCCATTGTTCGCCGGGTTTCATAACTAAATCAGTCTCTCTTTAGAGAAACTGTAATTTATCAAATTCAGATTCATCTGGCATTATGTAACCTACCAATGGACAATACTGTGACTTGTTCTTCCAGCTGCCCCAGATGCACAGCCAACAAGCAAACTGTAATATGCCTCATTTTTTTCTGACCTTTAATTCACCTCAAAACAAGAGTATTATACCGCTTAAGAGAGCTACAAGTTTAGAAGGTATAATGTGGCTCTATTATTTTGTGATCAAACGTGGCTGACACCGGTTGTCTTTACGATGTGACCTGTTTCATTGAATGAATTTCTTATCATCTAATAATTCCATGCTGCATAGATAGCTCAATGTTTTCCTATTTTGTACTCTCGTATTTTATGTGTTCTGATGGTCTTCATTACAGGCACCACTGAAGAATCCAGTTTTACAAATAGCGAGTGTGTAATTTTATTAATTTTACTCTCAAAGTCCCCTTTTTACATTTTTGTTTTATATTTCTCTTGAATTGTGGTAGTATCTGCTCATTAATGTTATATTGTGAAAGAATGCATTAGATCAGATTTGTGTATGGGGATTTTAACCCTTTGGGTGTGGGCATCAGCCAGTGGCCGACGCCTGATCTACCTCCCTGGTGCGGGTCACGAACAGTGGTCGACACCAGGGATGGGATAAAAAAAATCCTCTGGTGCGTTGCACAGGAGGATTATTTTTTATTTAAAAACACCCGGAAGACACAGAAGATTAGTGTCTCCCCCACCCCGCCCCTTTGTGCCGTCAGTGCGCCCTGATGTGCGCTGACATCACTTGGCCGAAAGGCCGCTTCCCGCTCCGGTGAGGAAAACGGGCCCGAACGGTCCTCCCCGATGTTTGGGAAGGCCATGTTTGAAGGGGAGATTCTCCCTTTTCAAACAAGGCCTTTCTGAAACCCCACTAGACACCAGGGATTTCATTTGGGGGGGTCAGACCCCTTGAAAAATGGGCCACCCCCCCACCTGGCGGCACATAAATATATTTTTAATAGTTGTATGGTTTCCCTGAGGGGCCACTATGACCCCCAGGGAAACCATACAGCTATTAAATATATATATATATATATATATATATATATATATATATATATATATATATATATATATATATATATATATATATAAAATAGAAAGAGAAACGCTGCACTCCCGGAGATTACATCAGCTGAATATTTATTCCAATCAGTAAAGCATTTTGGCACCACAACGCGTTTCGACATCCGTCTTTATCAAGTGGTTTCCGCCATCAAGAGTAACAGGCGGCATGCTGGTACTTATAGTTCTCCCTATTGGCTGCAGCTGAAACATTGGCAAGGGAATTACGGTTACACCGTCATTTCATTAATTTGACTCATGTGAGTAATATACTTGAAAATCAAAAAGTCACCAGGGTAATCTCACGTTCGAATTGTGTGTTTTAACAAAATTAATATCACCGAACGTGCAGCAGTAGAAATCCACCTGATGAAAACACTTTGTTCTTTTTGCCAAATAATTATGCCAACGTTCCAGAACACTCTCTCCTAAAGAATCACAATGTTCACAGTAATCACAAGCCTCGAGTGATTGTCATCCGACTGCATTTTCAAAAAACCTTCACGTTTGTAAATGAAATCAATTCAAGGGTCTCCACTGCATCCGATCTATTTATAGCAGCCTTGTTCTTCAAACAGCCGTGAAGTATATTCACTCGTACTCTGCTATTTCACTCGATTCTTCCATCAATGTCATTTAAATATTTCCACCTAATCTGCGCAGTCAAATTGTTCCAGTATGCAAGTAATAACATGTTTTATTGCTCACCTGCGCCTCAGAGCCCAACGTGTAAAAATAAATAAACGATGAAAGTCCATCTCCGGGCCCCAAAATTTCGGGCCACATCAGCAATAAAGTTCAGGGCAACCACATCCCGGCTTTGGGTTTGGAATTTTGAAGAAGGCAGAGAGATACTTATCTCTTGCATGGTGCACAGCACTGGAGGATTTATTGACGATGACTGTCTCACCTCTACAATGCCTAGTGCTCTCTTCGTGAAAGGCACTACCCCTTGGCACTAGAGGGGATGTGGTTGCCCTGAACTTTATTGCTGATGTGGTCCGAAATTTTGGGGCCCGGAGATGGACTTTCATCGTTTATTTATTTTTACACATTGGGCTCTGAGGCGCAGGTGAGCAATAAAACATGTTATTACTTGCATACTGGAACAATTTGACTGCGCAGATTAGGTGGAAATATTTAAATGACATTGATGGAAGAATCGAGTGAAATAGCAGAGTACGAGTGAATATACTTCACGGCTGTTTGAAGAACAAGGCTGCTATAAATAGATCGGATGCAGTGGAGACCCTTGAATTGATTTCATTTACAAACGTGAAGGTTTTTTGAAAATGCAGTCGGATGACAATCACTCGAGGCTTGTGATTACTGTGAACATTGTGATTCTTTAGGAGAGAGTGTTCTGGAACGTTGGCATAATTATTTGGCAAAAAGAACAAAGTGTTTTCATCAGGTGGATTTCTACTGCTGCACGTTCGGTGATATTAATTTTGTTAAAACACACAATTCGAACGTGAGATTACCCTGGTGACTTTTTGATTTTCAAGTATATTACTCACATGAGTCAAATTAATGAAATGACGGTGTAACCGTAATTCCCTTGCCAATGTTTCAGCTGCAGCCAATAGGGAGAACTATAAGTACCAGCATGCCGCCTGTTACTCTTGATGGCGGAAACCACTTGATAAAGACGGATGTCGAAACGCGTTGTGGTGCCAAAATGCTTTACTGATTGGAATAAATATTCAGCTGATGTAATCTCCGGGAGTGCAGCGTTTCTCTTTCTATTTTATATTATGGGCTTGGTCCTTTGCCCCAACGCAGCACTGACAGTTAGGCACATTGCTGTTAGGACCGACCTTTGGAGTTTGATATATATATATATATATATATATATATATATATAGAGAGAGAGAGAGAGAGAGAAAGAGAGAGAGAGAGAGAGAGAGAGGTCACTTTTGTCAATGTGTGGTTTCCATGGGGGCCCCCAGGAAAACCATACCCATATATAAAAGTGATCTCTTTATATATGTATATATATAGGTATAGATATATATATAGGCCACAAGTTCTCTTGCAGTTGCAGCTTGCGTCTTCAAAGCAATGCACATACTTCAACTGATGCGTTTCAACTGTAGCTTTTAGGAAGCAATAAAAAAGTCAAGTAAGTCTTGTGATTATGTATCTGCTACAAAAGGATCTGACTTTTGTCTAGTGGCAATTTTGATGCCATAAAGTAGCGAGAAGGTGTATCTGCCTACTGCAAAGATCAAGGGAGTCATTATGAATACAGTGGGATTCCCCGCCATGTTCATGCTGGCGGTCTAAACACAGTGTCTTGAGAGAACATGCTGATTGAGGGAAGAAGGGAAGGTAAGGTGACCTCTACTGTTGCACATGTCACACACACCAGCAATTTTGTGACTGTCTACACAGGCTAGTGTTTTAGAGCAACAGTTTAGGCAGTAGCAGAGATGGGATAACGTTGGATGACTGCTGCTCAAGCCCTAACTCAGATTATAGAGGACAGCTCTAACATAGGATCAGAGACTGAGACAGCAGATAGTGAGACAGCATCTATGGGTCAGGACAATGGCACAGACTCTGGGAGTGATTTTTCAGTCAAAAGAGTCCTATTTGAAAACTCCTCTTCCAGTGATTCCGAAGGAGGTAATGAGGACAGTCCCACTGTCCTTTCGCCAGCACAGTCTGTGCAGCGGGACAATAGCGAGTTAGCCCAATCCAGAAAGCAGGTGCATGCAGCGGCAAGCACAGAGAAAGTGCTCTCTTGGGAGCTCCCCAATTTAGTTCAGCCCCAAATTCCACTGCCCAAATCATATTGTGGAGACATTGAAATTATACATCACAAAACAACATGGTTTTGTAAGGCACCTGTGTTTTTGGTCCTGGACTCGGCAGCTCTATAGGAAAAACTACCAAACCCAGACATCTCTGGAAACTAGACACCTGGGGGAGTCCACAGAGGTGTGACTTGTGTGGATTCCCCAAAGTTTTCTTACCCAGAATACCCTGCAAAGCTAAAACTTTGAATAAAAACTCTATTTTTTCTTGCATCTCTGTCACACAAACTACAGGAATATGCTGGGATCCACAAAATTCCTACCACCCACTGTTTCCCCACTTGAGTGCCTGTACCTAGTGCCTGCATCAGGAATGGATCACCCCAGAGTCAACAGTTGCACTCATGTAAAGACCAACATTGACTGTTGTGTGATCTATTCCTGTCCCGGGCACTAGACCTACCCACACAAGTGAGGTACCATTTGTATCGGGAGACTTGGGGGAATGCTGGATGGAAGGAAATGTGTGGCTTCTCTCAGATTCCAGAACCTTCTATCACCGAAATGTGATGAAAAAGTGTTTTTTGTGCCAAATGCGGAGGTTTGCAAAGGATTCTAGGTGACAGAACCAGGTGAGAGTGCCACAATTTACCACATCCTGGGTTCCCCTACATGTATTGTATTGTAATTGTATTTATATAGCGCTTACTACCCCTGACGAGGCGTCAAAACGCTTTTCGGTGAGTAGCACGGTACTCTAGAACCCAACAAGAATTAGTGATGGATAAGTATCGGGAAATAATGAGTACAGTTTTAGTATTATTATGAGTTAATTTGAGCCGCGGATATGAGAGTTTGTTAGTTAGATTGACTGGAGTAATGGAGGGGTGGAGGAGGAAAGAAATCCAGAAGTGTTAATTGGGAGTATTTCCTTAATTTACTCAACCCAAAGGCTTGGGATGAGTAAAGGGGGATGGAGGAGGAAAGAGTATGTGGAAGGGTTAGGGAGAGCATATTAGCAGGGTGAGATAATTGCGGGAGAATTTAGTAGGGTTGTGTGGGAGGTCACGGTAGTAGAGTGTGGTTTGGTGAGTTAGATGTGGAAGCGGAGGGAAGAGCTTAGGCAGAATTATTTAGGAGATGAAAGTAGAAGAAAGGATTTGGGATGAGTCAGAGTGAGAATGGAGGATAGTTTGATAGAGACATGACATATGATGATGGGTAGATAAGTGTGATAAGATGAGAGCAGGAATTCATAGATATCTAGTATAACAACCCACCCAGGAGCCATGCAATGACCCACGAACATGCGAAGCACAGAAACAACATATACACATACATACATTTATATATATATATATACATACACACACACATATGCACATACAATACATAATTAGAACCATGGGTAAAATATACTTAGACAAACAGGTTTAAAGAGTGTGTGTGTATTTTATTGTTATGACATAGTAGCGATACATATTTTCTATAGAAACTATACCTAACTAGAAATATACAAATAATCTGAAAAAACTATTTATCAACATAAGCATATGCAATTCATAGTTGTTTCAATATGGTGGTTATGAAGGAAAGAGCTATCTCTTGAGTAGTTTTCTGAAGACAAGAAAGTTATCTGTGGCTCTTATAGTTGGGGGTAATGAATTCCATAGTTTGGCTGCTTGAACGGAGAAGGATGTACCACCTATAGTCTTTTTCTTGTATGGTGGTGTTCTAAGGCGGGGTGCCAATCTTGAGCGAAGGTTTCTTTGTTGGATGTATTTGATTATTTTGTTTCTGATAAAAAGCGGTCCTGGTCCATGTATAGCTTTGTGGGTGATACAAAGCAGCTTGAAAGTGCATCATCTGGCAACGGGTAACCAGTGCAGTGCTCTCAAGGCAGGGGAGATGTGGGCTTGCGGCTTTACATGTAATAGTAGCCTGGCTGCGGAATTCTGGATACGTTGTAGTTTTTTTCATAACAGATAGAGATGATCCATGGTAGAGGCCATTGGCATAATCCAGTTTGGATAGTACAAGCGCAAGCGAGATAGTAGCTTGCACCTTGTGTGGAAATCCGAGGTGGGGGAAGATGCGTCGTAAAGTCTTCAAGGTGATGAAGCTTGTTCGTGCTAATTTGTCCACTTGGGCATTCATAGTTAACTTGGAATCCATGGTGATTCCTAGGTTTTTAACTTCGTTGGATAATTGAGGAGGAGGTCCGAGATCGTCAGGCCAGACGCACAGGGGGTCATAACTTTTCCAGTCACCACATATGAGTATTTCTGTTTTGGAGGTATTTAGTTTGAGATGGCTCCAGGTCATCCACTGATCAATGGCTCTGAGGCAGCTGAAGATTTCTGAGTTTTCAATGTTTTTGGGGCATTCTAATTTAAGTAGTATTTATGTGTCATCTGCATAGTTGTATCATGTGAGATGGAAATCATTGATCAGTTCTGGTAAAGATATCATGTAGATGTTGAAAAGCAAAAGTGAGATGATTGACCCTTGGGGGACCCCTGCTTTTGTGAGGTAGGGTTCGGATGAGAAGGGGGGCGAGTGGATGATATTCGATCTTTTTTGAAGATAGGAAGTAATCCAGTCGAGAGCAATCCCTTGTATGCCGGCTTTGTGGAGTCCTTGAATTAGGGTGTCATGGTCAACCGTATCAAAGGCAGCCGAGAGGTCCAAGAGAAGTAGTGCAGCAACTCCATATCGGTTGACTGTGTTTTTAAGATCATCCCAGATTGCTATGAGTGCCGATTCAGTGCTTCTTCCTGGGTGGAATCCAGTTTGGAAGTCTGAAAGTGTAGAATTGTCTTCAATGAATTGTGACATCTGGGCGAAAGCTGCTCTTTCTATCAATTTGCCCAGGAAAGGTCCATTTGTGATTGGTCTGTAGTTGTTGAACAGACATACATTTATATATGGATACAGACATACATTTATATATATATATATACATACACATACAACTGAATACACACACATATGCACATACAATACATAATTAGAACCATGGGTAAAATATACTTAGACAAACAGGTTTAAAGAGTGTGTGTGTATTTTATTGTTATGACATAGTAGCAATACATATTTTCTATAGAAACTATACCTAACTAGAAATATACACATAATCTGAAAAAACTATTTATCAACATAAGCATATGCAATTCATAGTTGTTTGAATATGGTGGTTATGAAGGAAAGAGCTATCTCTTGAGTAGTTTTCTGAAGACAAGAAAGTTATCTGTGGCTCTTATAGTTGGGCGTAATGAATTCCATAGTTTGGCTGCTTGAACGGAGAAGGATGTACCACCTATAGTCTTTTTCTTGTATGGTGGTGTTCTAAGGCGGGGTGCCAATCTTGAGCGGAGGTTTCTTTGTTGGATGTATTTGATTATTTTGTTTCTAATAAAAAGCGGTCCTGTTCCATGTATAGCTTTGTGGGTGATACAAAGCAGCTTGAAAGTGCATCTTCTGGCAACGGGTAACCAGTGTAGTGCTCTCAAGGCAGGGGAGATGTGGGCTTGCGGCTTTACATATAATAGTAGCCTGGCTGCGGAATTCTGGATACGTTGTAGTTTTTTCATAACAGATAGAGATGATCCATGGTAGAGGCCATTGGCATAATCCAGTTTGGATAGTACAAGCGAGATAGTAGCTTGCACCTTGTGTGGAAATCCGAGGTGGGGGAAGATGCGTCGTAAAGTCTTCAAGGTGATGAAGCTTGTTTGTGCTAATTTGTCCACTTGGGCATTCATAGTTAACTTGGAATCCATGGTGATTCCTAGGTTTTTAACTTCCTTGGATAATTGAGGAGGAGGTCCGAGATCGTCAGGCCAGACGCACAGGGGGTCATAACTTTTCCAGTCACCACATATGAGTATTTCTGTTTTGGAGGTATTTAGTTTGAGATGGCTCCAGGTCATCCACTGATCAACGGCTCTGAGGCAGCTGAAGATTTCTGAGTTTTCCATTTTTTTGGGGCATTCTAATTTAAGTGGTATTTATGTGTCATCTGCATAGTTGTATCATGTGAGATGGAAATCATTGATCAGTTCTGGTAAAGATATCATGTAGATGTTGAAAAGCAAAGGTGAGATGATTGACCCTTGGGGGACCCCTGCTTTTGTGAGGTAGGGTTCGGATGAGAAGGGGGGCGAGTGGATGATATTCGATCTTTTTTGAAGATAGGAAGTAATCCAGTCGAGAGCAATCCCTTGTATGCCGGCTTTGTGGAGTCCTTGAATTAGGGTGTCATGGTCAACCGTATCAAAGGCAGCCGAGAGGTCCAAGAGAAGTAGTGCAGCAACTCCATATCGGTCGACTGTGTTTTCAAGATCATCCCAGATTGCTATGAGTGCCGATTCAGTGCTTCTTCCTGGGTGGAATCCAGTTTGGAAGTCTGAAAGTGTAGAATTGTCTTCAATGAATTGTGACATCTGGGCGAAAGCTGCTCTTTCTATCAATTTGCCCAGGAAAGGTCCATTTGTGATTGGTCTGTAGTTGTTGGGGTCTTGTGGGTCTAGGTTTGTTTTCTTTAATAAAGGTCATATGTATGCCTTTTCCAGGTCTACAGGAAAAGTTCCTGAAGTTAAAGAGTTGTTGATGATTCTTCTTCCAGGTGTGGCAGCAGAAGTAGATAGAAGAATGTTCTTGGAGATTTGTGGTGGGCAAGGGTCAGAAGGGCAACCAGAAGGTCGGCTTGCTTTGACCAAATCCATAAATTCATCCTGGGATATTTGTTTGAAGGACTGTAGAGGTTGGGTTGGTTTATTCTTAGAGGGTATTTTAGGAAAGGGGTTGGTGCTGATGGTTTTCTTCTGTTTTAAATAGGAGTCCAAAGTGTCTGCTTTGGTTGTGTAGTGAGTTGCCAATTTGTTTGCGAAATCTTGAGTAGTGGAATGACTTCCTTCCATGCATGTAGGTTTTCGAAATTCATTGAGAATTTTATAAAATTCCTTGGTTGTAGATTGAGCATTTTGAATTCTGTCTTAGTAGTACCTTTTTTTATCTTTTTTGATTGATGATTTGTATATCATGTTAAGTTTGTGTAGCTGCAGTTTGTCTTGACCGTTGTTTGTTTTGAGCCAGGTCCGCTGCAACTTTCTGATTTGTTGCTTTATCTTTTTAAGTTCTGTGTTTCTCCAAGGTGTTGGTTTTCTTTTGTTGTGTTTAGTTTTTCTTAGTGGTATTAGGATATCAAAAGCTTCCTGCAGCCACTCATAAAGGTTTGGCACAGAATTAATTGTACCTAGATCTGTGTTGGCTGTTAGTTGTGTTTCTAAGTCATCCAAATTGAGTTTGCTCCATGGTCGATAGGTGTATGTATGTAAGTAGTTGTGGGGTGCGTTGATTTGTGGAGTGGTATGTCGGAAAGTTATCAAATGGTGGTCTGACCAAGTGATTGGCGTGATGCTATGAATAGTAACTAGTTCAGGCTTAGCAAAAATGACATCTAGGATGTGACCAGCGATGTGTGTGGGATTGTGTACAATCTGATGTAGGTTCAATGCGACTAGGCCAGTGGTGATAGCTTTTGGATGGGGCATATTGGGTTTGTCAAACCAAATGTTTAGATACCCAAGAATGCATAGGTTGGAGTATAGTGTAATAAGGTTTTAGACTGTGTCTAGAAAAGCATCTGGGAATATGGAGTTGTTAGATGGAGGTCTGTAAAGGAGGAGAAAGTTACAGGAGGAAGTTGGAGTAGGGTGGCATCTGGTAAGGAGGGCTTCACAACCTTGTATGGAGATGTCTGTTTTACTGAGGTTCAATGCCTGTTTGAATATAATAGCTAGTCCGCCTCCTCTCTTGCCTATACGGTTTTGTGTGATGGTTTGATAGCTCGGAGGAACGGCTTAGTGCAACACTGGGGCCATGTCATCTCCCAACCAGGATTCAGTTATGAATAGTAAGTCAGGTTGTGTGTCTGTGAGCAGGTCGTAGATGTGGTGCTTGTTTTTTGAGAGTGGTCGAGCATTTATGAGCTGGCAGTTTAGAAAAGGTATGTTAATGGTAGTGTTGTTTTGTTTAGGAGAAGGGTAAGTAGTATAATGTGAGCTTGGAGTAGGAGTGTTGCTAGTTGTGATAACTGTTTGAGGCTCACAATAGTCTTGCTTTTCAATATAGTGTTCCTCTTCCAGCAGGTTAAGAAGGCATTTTGTCTATTGTTCAGAAATATACAAGTTTGGTAGGTTTTCCTAGCTACCGGCTGAGCTAGAGACCAAAATCCACAGCTAGGCACTTTCCAAAAAACATGTATCAATGTACAAATTTGATGTGTCCATGTTGCATTGTGGGGCATTTCCTGTCGTGGGCACTAGGTCAACCCACACAAGTGAGGTACCATTTTTATCGGGAGACATTGGAGAATGCTGGGTAGATGGAAGTTTGTAGCCTCTGTCAGATTTCAGGGTGTCCCTACCCTGGCCCTTATTCTTTTTTTAATCTTTTTTCCGGGACTTGTGTAAAACCGAGTCTCAAGATGGCCACCAACACTTGCTTGTTGAAGTGTTGGCAGCCAATCAGATTTCAGCACGAGATCAGCAGGGTTCGCAGAGCCTTCACATTCCTATATATACAAATGTGTTTATTCTTTCATTTCTAAAAAACTACTGAACAGATTTACACCAAATAACAAAACTGTGCTTTCTGGACCAAAAGCGAGCCACCTTTCTGACAAATTTGGTGTAATTCCATCCCGTGGTTCAGGTGCAATTCCTGTTCAAAATACCTCTGGAAAAATGCATGGTGAAAAAGAGTTTTGGGACTTCCCCTTTTTGTTAGCTCCAACTTGACGAATCACCCTGAAACTAGCCAAACAGAGGCTGTAGTGAGCGTTGTGTTATTTTGCCAAAGTTTTTAGCAAAAAAAACACTTTTTCTACAGAAGCTAGGTCCTAACTATAACTACCTAGTGGTGACCGCCACTAGGTGATATATATATAATTCACTTAAAAAAACAAAGGTTGCAAGGACGTTATACTTAGGTTCTGCATTTACTTGTACAAAACCATAAAAAATCACCAGTTGTGTCTAAAGGTACCTCAAGTAATTATAACTCATGTCCTAAGGTAACTATAACTCGCTCCCTGCCCAGCACAGTTATCTGATCAATAATTTTACTGAAGATGTTACAGTGACATTATCAATGATGTTATCAACGATGTCACGAGTGCCGTAATTTGTGGGGTAATTAAGGCATGGTGAGGGCGCGAGTTATAAATACCTTAGGACACAAATTATAGTTACTTGAGATAAGTCTAACTACAACTCATGAATTTCTACGGTTTTGTACAAGTAAATTTAGTTAAAAAACATCCCTGTAACAATGTTTTTTAAGTAATTTTCTATGTTTTTTCAATTCTATTTCCTAACTATAAAGTCCCTGTACCCTTTGGCTTTTTCTGTTAATTTCTATGTTTTTTCAATGTAAAGTACTTTTCAGTACTATATGTTAATCTAACTACCACTGCATACAGCCTTTGACATGCAGAGCAGCCGTCTGTGGCCAGGCCATGTGGCTAACCCCCTATAACCACCCAATTGTGCACCATGCATAGGCTTCACCCATACACAGTGGGGTTAGTCGTAGGGCCTGCAGCCAACCCTCCTAACCACCCAATCCTGAGAGAAAATAATAGAGAGATTCAGAGAGAGAGAGAGAGAGAGAGAGAGAGAGAGAGAGAGATTTAGGCTTTGATGAGTGAGAAACGTAGAATGAGATATTGTAGAACAAATTAAAAAGAAAGGTTTATTTGTAATTTAGAACAAGTAAGATCACCTTTCAGAATGAACCTTTAACTTTTGAAGTTTAAACTAAATTAAAGAAAGGAAAAGACCACAGACACACCTGGGGTAGAGACCTCAACTTTCATTGTGAGGGAAACAGATGAAAACTCTGCTTTCTGCCAGCGGGAGCAGTTTGACAGCTCCTGCTGTGAGAAAGCAGACTTTCTTTGCTTTTCCTTGGTGGAAGCTGTCAGCTCCCACCAAGCAAAAGCAAACAGATATGTCCCAGGGGTGGGTACCCTGGGACATAGCAGAATCTGGCCCCTTGGGGGTGGCAGCCCCCAGGGCTATTATTGGCTCCACGAGGCTGGGCATGCGGCCACCCTTCAATGAGCATTGCCCCAGGGAGGCGGTGGCCCCTAGGATTTGAGGGTCTGGAAGCATATAGGGAAACAGATGAAAACTCTGCTTTCTGACAGCGTGAGCTGTTTGGCAGCTTCCACTGTCAAAAAGTGGTCTTTGTTTGCTTTTGCTTGGTGGAAGCTGTCAAAGCTCTCACCAAGCAAAAGCAAACAGCCATATCCTGGGGGGCACCCCAAGATATAGCAAGAGCTGGCCCTGGGGGGTGGCAGTCCTGGGGCCATCATTGGCTCCATGAGGACAACTTTGACATCCCTGGGGAGGGGTAGTCCCCAGGTCTCAGGGGACTGAAATGAACCCCTACTCATTCTTTTATTAAAGCCCCGGGGAGGAGGCGGCGCCCAGGGCTGCAGGCGGGCTACTTGGTCCCTCTACATAATAATAGATTAAAGCCCCCAGGAGGTGAGAGTACACCGGGCTGTGGGGGGGCATGCAGCCCCTCCCTCCTGCACTGCATTTAACTAGAGTCCCAGGGAGGTGATGGTCCCCAGGGCTACGGAGGGGCATGCAGCACCCTGCAATATAGTTCAGTAAGGACCCCGGGGAGGTGGCGGTCTCTGGGGCAGTGATAATCCCGGGGGGGGGGGTGGCTGGGGGCATGATTCCCTCCTTTTCTTACGTGATCCCAGGAAGTGGCCTGCTGGGGGCTTTAAAAAACAAGCACGAGAGACCGCGCTTGTTTTTGTAATTTTTTTTTACCATGAATTCACATTGACTCTGTGAATTTGCACCAACATTTTTTTTTAAATGCTTCTTCCTCCCAGGCAAGGTCCCTCTGGGACCCCAGCACCAGAGCTAGGGGGTATGGGTACCCCTTCCCTGATCCCATGGCCTTTTTTTCATGTTTTTTGGTGATACTCGCCTGGAGCCGAGTCCCAAGATGGCTGTCAACACTTCCTGGTTTGAAGTGTTGGCAGCCATTCAGAGCTCTGCATTTCCATGCACAAGCTCAAAGTCGTTGTGACCAGAGATATCCAAATTTTGATTTCCTTTAATTTTTCAAAAATGTCTGAACAGATTTACACCAAATAAGTGAAAGCACAATCTGGGTACTGAAAGCTAGAGTTCTGCTAAATTTGGTGTAATTCCATCCAGTGGCTCAGGCTTGTGGTGTGTTCAAAGGTCCTACAAGAGTTAACATGGGAAACACAGCTTTTTTGATCCATCATTTTTTGCAACCCCCACTTGACAGATCACCCCAAACATTCCAACGCTCAACAAGAATCTCTGGCACACTTTTTTGAGAACATTTTGTGAAGATTGGTCAAACAGTGCCAAAGATATAGGCAAGTCAAAAATGCTTTTTCTATGAAAACATGGTTCTAAATATAACCACCTACTGTAAGCAAATGCGAGCATCCATGGACACCTGTTTTATATGTTTTACCCAGTTTACCCAAACTCCACAAAAATGCATCACATCCACCAGGTAGGCCGATTGTATCATCAATGGGGTCACTCTTGCAACATACCTCTAAATACATAGACTACTTCTTGAGGCCATTTGGTACAGCATTACCTGCTTACTTAAGGGACACTACACATTTCCTTACTCTAATTGAGAAAATACACAGGGAAGATGATTATCTGCTCATGCCATTGGATGTTACCAGCTTCTATAGCAGCATAAGACATGAACTTGGTATTGCAGTCACATGACACTTTTTGAGAGCTAGGTCTATCTCACACCTACACCACACGGAGATTATATTAGTCATAATAGGATACAGTCTCAAGAATAACTTCTTTTTATTTGATAAGATGATCTACAAACAGCTACAAGGAACTGTGATGAGCACATGTTTTGCCCCAGCTATGCCAATCTTTTCATGTGATGGTGGGAGGAGCGGGTGTCCATCTAGACAGCTGACTTTGACAACCACATGATTATGTGGGTGGGGTTCAAAGATGATATTTTTATAATTTGGAAGGGAAATGAAAGGTCTGACATCAAGTTTATCTCCATTCTCAATATGAAACCTTACAATGTTGAACTCACTAGCCAGATGAACAGTAAGTCCATTGTGTTTTTGGATGTGGAGATTGAGGCTGAGGGTGGGATCTTGAATACCAAATTATATCGCAATTCCACTGCAGGAAACAGTCTACTACATGCAGGGAGTACCCATCTAGCCAGTCTACTATACAGTATCCCCTATGGGGAGATGCTCAGAGCCAAAGGCTACTGTAGTACCAAGCATGCGTATGAAGCTGAGAAGAAGATTATGGTAGAGAGATTCATTGAGAGTTGATCCAATAGGAAAGTTAACAATTAAGCTTGTAATAAGGGTGATATTGTCTCACACACACATCTACTCCACCCCAGTGTGAAAGACAACAAAGGGGACTGTGAACCTATGAGATTCATCACCACCTACTCTAATTGTGCATATCACATAAAAAGGTATTTTGAAAAAATTGGCACATCCTTAAAACGGATTTCATAATAAGAAAACATTTGAATGACACTCCACAGATTACTTTCAGTAAGAGTAAATCACTAAGAGACCACCTTAGTCACAACATGGTCACATAGGCGGTAGCCAAATGCGGGGGGGCAAAAGAAGGCTGTTCTTTCTATATGAATTGTAAGGCTTGCAGTAATATTCCTAGCTGCATAACACTGAGAATTCCCAACAGCAAAAGGGATCATGTTATCAGGGGCACATGCAATTTTCATACTGAGTATAGTGTGTACTGCCTTATCTGCTGGTGTAATAAACTTTATGTGGGCGGTACTATCCACGAGGCATAAAAACAGATATTGGAACACAAACAAGCTATCAGACATAATGACCAGCAGTACCTCATAGCCAGACATTATAATTACCTACATTTTTAGAATGATAATCTATTACATTTTGTTGTGATTGATACTGTACAACCAGATGTCAAGGGTGGTGATGGGGAACACAAACTTCAAGTCTTAGAATACAGGTACATCCTGGAGTTTGATACCCAAACACCCAGGGGTCTGACATTGTCCTTTTTTTAACCTGATCCATTGTAGTATTGCTTTTAATTTGTCATTTTATCTGTTTTATGCACAGGTGGTAAAATACACATGTGGTCTGCAAGTTGAGCACTGCAATTGGCTGTCTCTGCACTGTCTGCCTGAGTTCACCGAATAGAAGTATCAATTGTTGGGGCTATCAATTTTAACTGACTTGTTTTGGTCTTGGACTGTATGAGTACTATTCACATATCTTATGTATCTAGTGTAGAGAATGGTTGATTTTAACTTGTGTTTATGAGGGGACCCATCAGTATTTGTAGACTAGTGCCTTAGCACACTTGGGCTTGATTGCTTGTGTTGGCTGAACATAGCACACACGTGTGGCGACATACTAAATAGCTACTGTCCCACAACCAGGCACAAGAGATACTATCTGTCTGAAGCACCGGCACTAGCTTGAGGGTGTTTGCAGCATCATGAGTTATGCTTCCCATCATTGAGTGCTACTAATGTGCTATAGGGGTTGAATGCATACCCTCATTTATGATTTCGGACTCATTGCGAACAAAGTAGGTACTTTTTCTTTTTCAAAGTCCACAGCATTATAATGCCGATTGCCATGGGTAGACGCACATTTACTGCAATGTTGTGGGCTTTACTTACCTTCACTGTTCACTGCATTCCCCAGTGGGTACCCTTATGTCAGTCTGCCAGGAATTATCATACTATGTGACTTGTTAGTATTTGAGCAGTATTTGCACCACATCAGAGATCAGAATGTGAGGCAGTGGTGGTCAATGATAATATATTTAATAAGGCCTCACACGTCAATCAACTGGGGCGCCAACAAGCTTAAGTAATAACATTTTCGCAGTCACTTGATGATGATTTATTGTAATTGTAGTACGTTATCCATAATACATCATTATTGGTTTAACTTACCAACAGGACTTAACATTGTATACAATGTATCTATGTGTCTCATTTGTATTAAGCACCAGGAATATATAAACAGATGTGTTAATGTGACCTTTTTCTTGCATGTATATGCGTCCTGAAAACTGACATAAAGATTATTTGAATTCGAAATCACAATCAGTGGTGAAACAGGCACACTTTGAAAAATGGCTGCCACGTTTGGAGAAGGGTTGAAAGTCTGGGACAATTTTTGTCTGTTGTTTATGTATTGTTTGTGCACAAAAGCTTCTTATCAACTCCTGTTCCATACCGTGACCAAGGCTACGGCCAAAACAGGTTGGGAGAGGAGGCGTTCATTGCCAAAAAAGTGATTTTGCATTTGAAGTTGGAGTGTTTGGATTTTCCTGAAAAAACACTTCTGGGAACTTAACTATATATATATATATATAGACCGCCTTCTTCCCTTACTTTAAAAAATACAACTTTATGGGTTTTTACATGTTTTTTTGTGTATTTGTGTATTGCATTATTTTTTTATGTATTTCTTAATGTGGAGGAAGAAAGTAGTCTTTTTTGTCCTGTTGTCTAGGGGTAGAAAATGTTTGCGGTAGTAGATGTGTTAAATTTTATGTGTTTCTATTGCAGCCCTGACGAAGTTCACGGGAAGTGAATGAAACGCATTGGCTGTGTTCTGTGTACTATTGGAGAAAAGAATATGAATAAAGAAGTTGTGAATGCACACTTTTGGACTTGGAATTGAAATGAAAGTGGTTACATCACATTGGTGCACCATCAACTATATGGATTGGACCTCTGGCCTCTGTTTGGTGATCACTTTGGGAGCAGGCGATGCATTTAGTGCTGTGCACATAGTGAGACTTTTAACCGGTTCTGTGCCGCGGACCCAATGGTTGCGTCCTGCGGCACAGTGCTCGTGTGCCCAGGACGTAACCATTACGTCCTGGGCACAGAGCCCAGAGGGAGCGCTAGCGCTCCCTCTGTGTTCTTCCCTCCCACCCCCCGAAGGCAGGGATGGAAGTTGAAGCTCTTACCCTTCGACCCCTGACAGCCCCCCGGCACCCCCCCACCCCCCTGTGACGTCAGCGCACGATTGCGCACTGACCATCACAGAGGCCTCCTCCTATCGCGCTGGAAGCTCAGCTTCCAGCGAGATAGGAAGAGAAATGCTCAGCATTTCTCTTCCGATCACGTGGAGGAGGCCTGAGAGGCTTCAAAGGGAAGGAAAGGAATTTCCTTCCCTTTGAAGTCTCTCTGAGCATTTTAGCAGCCGGATTGAGAAGCGATCCGGCTGCTAAAATGCCCACTAGACACCAGGGATTTATTTTATATAAGAAATTAGCATAAGGGGAGCGACCCCTTTTTAGAGGCCTTTTCTGCCCCCCCGGGGGCAGATCAGCCCATTATTAGGCCGATCTGCCCACAGGGGGGGCAGAAACCTCTAGGCACCAGGGCTAATTTTTTTGTGTGTTTTTTGTTTTTGTTTGTTTGCTTTTTTTAGAGATGGGGAGCAACCCATTAGGCAAGGGTCACTCCCCTGGAGGGCAAATTGGATTTAGGCCATTTCTGCCCCCCTTGGGGGCAGATTGGCCGATTTTAGGTCAATCTGCCCCCAAGGTGGGCAAAAACCACTAGGCACCGGGGATCTTTTTTTTTCGCCAATGTCACACAAGGGGAGCGACTCCTTAGGCAAGGGTCGCTCCCCGGGGGGGTTGAGGGTGCGGGAGCAGGATGGCAAATATATTTTAGGCCATTTCTGCCCCCCTCCGAAGGCAGATCGGCCTATTGTTATTAGGCCAATCTGCCCACAGGGGGAGCAGAAGCCTCTGGGCGCCAGGGATAAATTGTTTTGGGATTTTTTTTTTTGTTTTTTGTTTTTTAGAGGTGGGGAGCGACCCCTTAGTCAAGGGTCGCTCCCCTGGGGGGCAAATTGTATTTAGACCATTTCTGCCCCCCTTGGGGACTGGTCGGCCAATTTGTGTTAGGCCAATCTGCCCCCATGGGGGCAGAAACCACTTAGGCACCAGGGATTGGTGTGTGTGAATGTGTGTGTTTTCTTTAGGGGGGCAGCACCTTGGGTAAGGGTTGCTCCCCATGGGGGCACATTACTGTTGGCCATATCTGCCTCCCATTGGGGGCAGATGGGCCTATTTTTGGAAAGTCCATCTGCCCCCAAGGGGGGGGCAGAAAGCCCACCAAGGCCAGGGAATTTTCTTTTTCAAAAATAAGAGGGTGGAGGTATGGCCATGCCCCCACCCCAAATAAATGGGGCCAAAGTTGTTCTGCCCACCAGTGGGCAGATGGGGCAATTACCCCTGATCCACACCCTGGGGGGGCAGAAAGTCTACTAGATGCCAGGGAATTAAAAAAATATATATATATTTGGGTGGTGGCTACCAACCAGTATGGGCCTGATTACGCCCCCACCTCAACTGAAGGGGGTAACAGTCTTTTAGCTCTACCCCACACTCTAAAACATCTTATCCCACAGCAAGCAAGAAGACATTTGATAATTTTGGGTTTTAGTTTTACATTTGAGCCATGAGAGCTTGGCTTACTCTCAAAATCGTCCCACTTGGAATGGTGAGGGCTGCACTTTATGGAGTTTGGGACGCTGCCATGTAGAAAAATACACAAGACCTAAACACATCTGAAAACAAAAGATCTGGGTGATTCCAGGGTGGTGCGTTTCACATGCACCCGCACCATTTTTGTACCCACAATCCCCTGCAAACCTCCAACTTTGCTGGAAATCACACATTTTTCCCACGTTTTTGTGATGGAACCTTCAGGAATCTGCAGGAATCCACAAAATTCCTACCACCCAGCATTGTCTCATCTATACCGATAAACATTCTGCTGCACTTGTCAGCCTAAAAATGTTTTTTTTGCAAACTGCCCTTTTGGACCCCCTTTGGTTCCCCCTCAATATCGACATGTTTTTGGCTCTTCACTTTCACAAGCACTTGGCCCACTTTCACAAATGAGGTATCATTTTTACCAGGAGACTGAGGGGAACATTGGGTGGTATGAAATGTGTCCCAGTGCGGTGATACCAAACAGAAATGTGGGGAAAATGTGATTCTTTAGCTAAATTTGAGGTTTGCTGAGGATTCTGGGTAAGAATACATTGGGGGATCCATGCAAGTCACACCTCACTGGACTCCCTCGGGTGTCTAGTTTTCAGAAATGTCTGGGTTTGGTGGGTTTCCCTAGAAGGCTGCTGAGCCCAGGACCAAAAACGCAGGTGCCCCCCGCAAAAACAGGTAGTTTTGTATTTGATAATTTTGATGTGTCCAGATAGTGTTTTGGGGCATTTCCTTTCGCAGGCAGTAGGCCCACCCACAAAAGTGAGGTACCATTTATATCGGGAGACTTGGGGGAACGCTGGGTGGAAGGACATTTGTGGCTCCTCTCTGATTCCAGAACTTTCTGTCACCAAAATGAGAGGAAAAAGTGTTTTTTTTGGCCACATTTTGAGGTTTGCAAAGGATTCTGAGTAACAGAACTTGGTCAGAGCCCCACAAGTCACCCCATCTTGGATTCCCCTAGGTGTCTAGTTTTCAAAAATGCGCTGGTTTGCTAGGTTTCCCCAGGTGCCGGCTGAGCTAGAGGCCAAAATCCACAGGTAGGCCCATTGTAAAAAACACCTCTGTTTTCTGTGAAAATATCTGATGTGTCCACATTGTGTGTTGGGCCATTTCCTTTTGTGGGCGCTAGGCCTACCCACACAAGTGAGGTACCATTTTTATTGCGAGACTTGGGGGAACGTTGGGTGGAAGGAAATTTGTGGCTCCTCTCAGATTCCAGAACTTTCTGTCACCGAAATGAGAGGAAAAGGTGTTTTTTTGGCCAAATTCTGAGGTTTGCAAACCATTCTGGGTAACAGAACCTGGTCAAAGCCCCACAAGTCACCCCATCTTGGATTGCCCTAGGTGTCTAGTTTGCAAAAATGCGTTGGTTTGCTAGGTTTCCCCAGATGCCGGCTGAGTTAGAGGCCAAACTCCACAGGTATGCCCTTTGTAAAAACCACCTCTGTTTTCTGTGTAAATTTGTGATGTGTCCACGTTGTGTTTTGGGCCATTTCCTTTTGTGGGCGCTAGGCCTACCCACACAAGTGAGGTACCATTTTTATCGGCAGACTTAGGGGAACGCTGGGTGGAAGGAAATTTGTGGCACCTCTCAGATTCCAGAACTTTCTGTCACCGAAATGAGAGGAAAAACTGTTATTTTTTTGCCAAATTTTGAGGTTTGCAAAGGATTCTGGGTAACAGAATCTGGTCAGAGCCCCACAAGTCACCCCATCTTCGATTCCCCTAGGTGCCTAGTTTTCAAAAATGCACTGGATTGCTAGGTTTCCCTAGGTGCAGGCTGAGCTAGAGGCCAAAATACACGGGTAGGCACTTTGTAAAAAACACCTCTGTTTTCTGTGAAAAAATGTGATGTGTCCACATTGTGTTTTGGGCCATTTCCTTTAGTGGGTGCTAGGCCTACCCATACAAGTGAGGTACCATTTTTATCAGCAGACTTGGGGGAACGTTGGGTGGAAGAAAATTTGTGTCTCCTCTCTGATTCCAGAACTTTCTGTCACCGAAATGAGAGGAAAAAGTGTTTTTTTGGCCAGATTTTGAAGTTTGCAAAGGATTCTGGGTAACAGAACCTGGTCAGAGCCCCACAAGTCACCCCATTTTGGATTCCCCTAGGTGTCTAGTTTTCAAAAATGTGCTGGTTTGCTAGGTTTTCCCAGGTGCCAGCTGAGCTAGAGGCCAATATCCACAGGTAGGCACTTTGTAAAAAACACCTCTGTTTTCTGTGGAAAAATGTGATGTGTCCACGTTGCGTTTTGGGCCATTTCCTTTCGCGGGCGCTAGGCCTACCCACACGTGAGGTACCATTTTTATCTGGAGACTTGGGGGAACGCTAGGTAGAAGGAAATTTGTAGCTCCTCTCAGATTCCAGAACTTTCTGTCACCGGAATGAGAGGAAAAAGTTTTTTTTTTGGCCAAATTTTGAGGTTTGCAAAGGATTCTGGGTAACAGAACCTGGTCAGAGCCCCACAAGTCACCCCATCTTGGATTCCCCTAGGTGTCTAGTTTTTAAAAATGCACTGGTTTGCTAGGTTTCCCCAGGCGCCGGCTGAGCTAGAGGCCCAAATCCACAGGTAGGCCCTTTGTAAAAAACCTCTGTTTTCTGTGAAAAAATGTGATGTGGCCACATTGTGTTTTGGGCCATTTCCTTTAGTGGGCACTAGGCCCACCCATACAAGTGAGGTACCATTTTTATCAGCAGACTTGGGGGAACGTTGGGTGGAAGAAAATTTGTGGCTCCTCTCTGATTCCAGAACTTTCTGTCACCGAAATGAGAGGAAAAAGTGTTTTTTTGGCCAGATTTTGAAGTTTGCAAAGGATTCTGGGTAACAGAACCTGGTTAGAGCCCCACAAGTCACCCCATTTTGGATTCCCCTAGGTGCCTAGTTTTAAAAAATGTGCTGGTTTGCTAGGTTTCCCCAGGTGCCAGCTGAGCTAGAGGCCAATATCCACAGGTAGGCACTTTGTAGAAAACACCTCTGTTTTCTGTGGAAAAATGTGATGTGTCCACGTTGCGTTTTGGGCCATTTCCTTTCGCGGGCGCTAGGCCTACCCACACGTGAGGTACCATTTTTATCGGGAGACTTGGGGGAACGCTAGGTAGAAGGAAATTTGTGGCTCCTCTCAGATTCCAGAACTTTCTGTCACCGGAATGAGAGGAAAAAGTTTTTTTTGGGGCCAAATTTTGAGGTTTGCAAAGGATTCTGGGTAACAGAACCTGGTCAGAGCCCCACAAGTCACCCCATCTTGGATTCCCCTAGGTGTCTAGTTTTAAAAAATGCACTGGTTTGCTAGGTTTCCCCAGGTGCCGGCTGAGCTAGAGGCCAAAATCGACAGGTAGGCCCTTTGTAAAAAACACCTCTGTTTTCTGTGAAAAAATTTGATGTGTCCACATTGTGTTTTGGGCCATTTCCTTTAGTGGGCGCTAGGCCTACCCATACAAGTTAGGTACCATTTTTATCAGCAGACTTGGGGAACGTTGGGTGGAAGACAATTTGTGGCTCCTCTCTGATTCCAGAACTTTCTGTCACCGAAATGAGAGGAAAAAGTGTTTTTTTGGCCAGATTTTGAAGTTTGCAAAGGATTCTGGGTAACAGAACCTGGTCAGAGCCCCACAAGTCACCCCATTTTGGATTCCCCTAGGTGTCTAGTTTTAAAAAATGTGCTGGTTTGCTAGATTTCCCCAGGTGCCAGCTGAGCTAGAGGCCAATATCCACAGGTAGGCACTTTGTAAAAAACACCTCTGTTTTCTGTGGAAAAATGTGATATGTCCACGTTGCGTTTTGGGCCATTTCCTTTCCCGGGCACTAGGCCTACCCACACGTGAGGTACCATTTTTATCGGGAGACTTGGGGGAACGCTGGGTAGAAGGACATTTGTCTCTCCTCTCAGATTCCAGAACTTTCTGTCACCAGAATGAGAGGAAAAAGTGTTTTTTTGGCCAAATTTTGAGGTTTGCAAAGGATTCTGGGTAACAGAACCTGGTCAGTGCCCCACAAGTCACCCCATCTTGGATTGACCTAGGTGTCTAGTTTTCCAAAATGCACTGGTTTGCTAGGTTTCCCCAGGTGCCGGCTGAGCTAGAGGCCAAAATCCACAGGTAGGCACTTTGTAAAAAACACCTCTGTTTTCTGTGAAAATATCTGATGTGTCCACATTGTGTTTTGGGCCATTTCTTTTAGTGGGCGCTAGGCCTACCCACACAAGTGAGGTACCATTTTTATCAGCAGACTTGGGGGAACGTTGGGTGGAAGGAAATTTGTGGCTCCTCTCTGATTCCAGAACTTTCTGTCACCGAAATGAGAGGAAAAAGGTTTTTTTGGGCCAAATTTTGAGGTTTGCAAAGGATTCTGGGTAACAGAACCTGGTCAGAGCCCCACAAGTCACCCCATCTCGAATTTCCCCTCGGTGTCTAGTTTTCAAAACTGCGCAGGTTTGGTAGGTTTCCCTAGGTGCTGGCTGAGCTAGAGGCCAAAATCCACAGCTAGGCACTTTGCAAAAAGCAGCTCTGTTTTCTTTGTGAAAATGTCATGTGTCCACATTGTGTTTTGGGGCATTTCGTGTCGCGGGTGCTAGGCCTATCCACGCAAGTGAGGTACCATTTTTATCTGGAGATGTGGGGGGACATAGAATAGCAAAACAAGTGTTATTGCCCCTTGTCTTTCTCTACATTTTTTACTTCCAAATGTAAGACAGTGTGTAAAAAAGACGTCTATTGGAGAAATGCCCTGTAATTCACATACTAGTATGGGCACCCCGGAATTCAGAGATGTGCAAATAACCACTGCTTCTCAACACCTTATCTTGTGGCCATTTTGAAAATACAAAGGTTTTCTTGATACCTATTTTTCATATTTCAGCAAATTAATTGCTGTATACCCGGTATAGAATAAAAACCCATTGCAAGTTGCAGCTCATTTATTGGCTCTGGGTACCTAGGGTTCTTGATGAACCTTCAAGACCTATATATCCCCGCTACCAGAAGAGTCCAGCTGATGTAACGGTATATTGCTTTAAAAAATCTGACATCGCAGGAAAGAGTTACAGAGTAAAACGTGGAGAAAAATGGCTGTTTTTTTCACCTCAATTTCAATATTTTTTATTCCAGCTGTTATTCTCTGTAGGAAACACTTGTAGGATCTGCACAAATGACCCCTTGCTGAATTCAGATTTGTGCCTACTTTTCAGAAATGTTTAGCTTTCTGGGATCCAGTATTGGTTTCTCACCCATTTTGGTCACTAACTAGAAGGAGGCTGAAAGCACAAAAAATAGTAAAAATGGGGTATGTCCCAGTAAAATGTCAAAATTGTATTGATAACTGGGGTTTTCTAATTCAAGTCTGCCTGTTCCTGAAAGCTGGGAAGATGGTGATCTTGCCACCGCAAACCCTTTGTTTATGCCATTTTCAGGGAAAAAAACACGAGCCGCCTTCTGCAGCCCTTTTTTCCCATTTGTTTGAAAAAAACAAACTTTTCACTGTATTTTGGTTAACATCTTCATCTCCTTCAGGGGAACCCACAAAGTCTGGGTACCTCTAAGATCCCTAGGATGTTGGAAAAAAAGGATGCAAATTTGGCGTGGGTAGCTTTTGTGAACAAAAAGTTATGAGGGCCTAAGCACAAACTGTCCCAAATAGCCAAAAAAAGGCTCGGCACAGGAGGGGAAAAGGCCTGGCAGCGAAGGGGTTAAATGAACAATTGGAACATTAGGGCAGAGATGTGGTGTCATTAGGTTTTCTGCCTCTTGCTTTGTTGAAAAGTAAGATATTCCCTGTTTTGCCTGAGTCTCCGAAGTTGGGGCAAACATGAGGAAATCACTACTACGATCAGTGGTTTCAGGGAGAGCCCCTCGTTGATGTGGATCCCAATACTTTTTACAATTTTCTTGGCCATGGGGGAGGTTCATGGGATCAGGGGTGCAGAAGGAGGGATTCC
The DNA here is from genome assembly GCF_031143425.1 of Pleurodeles waltl. Classification (NCBI taxonomy): domain Eukaryota; kingdom Metazoa; phylum Chordata; class Amphibia; order Caudata; family Salamandridae; genus Pleurodeles; species Pleurodeles waltl. The sequence goes on from NC_090445.1 coordinate 1,160,656,213, forward strand.
ATTGGTGGAGATTGTTTTGTGTTATAACAATTTCTGTTTAATAAGTATTTAGCTTCAACTGGTGGCTGTTAATCCACCTAGGAATGTATGGCATTGTGTTTTGGAAGAACTCCATAGATTCCAAAGTGTTATCAATGGTTCAAAGCAGCTGCATATTATCAGCGCAGTTAGAGATTTTCACCTTTCACTTCTGTATGGAATGTAGCAGTGGACAGATATAAAGATTAAAAAGATGAGGGGATATGGAGTATCACTGTGGTGCTCCACAGTTAAGTTGAACCTTAGGTGAACCAAAGGGGGAGAGACAGATTGATTGAGAGTGGTCTTCAAGGTGGGATTTTATCCAATCTATGGCAATGCCCTGCAGGCCCGCAGCCTAGACACAATTGATCAGAATACCATGGTCGACTGTGTTGAAGACTGCTAATAGATCTAAGAGGACCAGTGCCTGAGTAATTCCTCTATATGCTTCTTCTCTCATGTCATCTATTACATAGACTATGAATGTTTCCATTGAGTGTGCAGGCTGAAAGCCTGCCTGTAGAGAGTCAAGGAAATTAGAGTCCTCTAAGAAGAAGCAGAGATGCTAAGCAACATGGGTCTCTAGTAGCTTCACTAAATAAGGGAGTAAAGAAATGGGTCAATAGTTTTTCAAGGTCTCTGGGTCCTCACCAGGTTTTTTTAAAGGTGGGATTACCACCGCCTCCTTGAATGAATATTGGATACTAACCTGAACTATGGATAGGTTAAGGAGGAAGGTGGCTGAGTCAAGAACGATAGAGAATAAAGGGCCAGATTAACTAAGAAGTGGTGCAGCGTGGTGCTCCCCAAAATTTGCAGTGCCACACTACATCACTTTAGAAATGCACGGATGTGCCATATTTACTAAAATACGGTGCACCCCTGTGTTTCCCCTTGCACCAGGGCTAAATTTAGCTGCCAGTGCCAACGCAAGCACCTTTGCACCATAGTGCAAGGGTGTCTACATTGAGGGTATTGATTTTTTATGTGCAGGAAGGTATCACTTCCTGCACATAAACAATCCACAATGGCAATGTGGCCATTCTACATGTGCTGCAGAATGCAGCACACATAGAAGTAGCAAATCATCATAATTTTTTAATGATTCTTTACGTGCAGGAAGGCACAACTTCCTGCACATAAACATTCATTCATGGCCTTTTGCTCTTTCTATGTGTGCTGCAGAACGCAGCACACAAGCAAAAAGCTAAAACAAGGAGGAATAAAAGTATTCCTCCTCATTGTGCCATACTAGTGCCACCCCTGGGATGATGTTGGTTTTTGGGGCTGCCACAGATTTACACATTCTTGTAAATCTGAGGCAGCGTCAAAAGCAATGTATGTTGCTGTGGAACACCCAGAGCAACCCCCATTGCATGCCAATCTGCCACAGAAAACTGTGTCTGGGGGCCCATACTTACAAGATGGCATTAAGCCACAAAAGTGGTATAGTCCACCTTGTAAATGTGGCACACTGCACAGCACCACCGGAGCATCACAAAAAGTGACACTCCAGTGGCGCTAGGGCTTTGTAAATCTGGCCCATGGTTTTTAGGATTCGAGGGGGGCAAGTGTCTTTCAGGGATCCTGATTTAACTTTAGTCAACAGAACCCTAAGTATATTTGATGATGATGGCAAAAGTAAATACTGTGTAGTTTCTGTCTTTGGACGGGGTCACGTTGGCTAGTGACCTGGAGGGGACTCTATATTTTATTACGTTTATATTGTCAATAAAGAATTTTGGGTGGAAACGGCAGGTAAGATTATTCTACAAGTGTTAGATAACTCGGAGACAATTCCAAATATGTCCTTTGTTTCGTTTTCAGAATTTCAAATTTTGTTTCAGAAAAAAAGTCGTTTTAACTTGCAAGATTGATTTTTTGCAAACTTTGAGGCGTTGAACAAATATTTCCCTGTTTTCAGACAAGCTGGTGTTCCACTATTTCCGTTCTGTCTGATGGAGTTCGAGATTAGCTGTGTTTAGCTCATCTGAATACCATTTGGACGCTTCATGGCATCGAGTTTGTTTGGTTTTATGAAGAGGGGAATGAGAATTGCTGGCTGGTGTTAACCAGTCCGATATTGCCTTCCCAAATTGATCCAGGCTCTCAGTAGGGATGGGTAAGGATAGTGACAGCGAGTCACAGAAGGTGTTAAGATTTATTGAATTCCAATTATGGAGACTACCAATGCATGTGGCGGTTTGCTGAGGTGTATGGCTATTTAAAGTACATTTTATTAGGTGGTGGTTCTACCATACACATGGAGAAACAGTGAGATTGGATGTGGGTAGTGGACCAGACCTGGTCTTATGTGCGACTTTTGATATGCATGACTTCAAACACATGTTGTTTGAAGTAAGACTGCTTAGTATGTCAGTCAGATCTATAGAAGTTTGGCTGCCGGTGTCCTTGTTCGCCCATTACTTGTGATTTCCAATAAGTAAAATATTTGCATGATGTATGGCTAATGAAGAGATGGCGTCAGCTAGCAGTTGACAGCATTAACACATGTAGCCCAGGACTCTGTATATAATGTGTTCGAGGACGGTTCTGACCATCAGGACGGCCCTGATTTTTCGATTTTTGACCACCTGGTTTTTGACTGTTTACTGTGAGGAAGCCTCCTATGAGGTGACTCCTGCACAATAAACACATGGTAAAATGGACTGCACATGTTTACCGCTGGTATCGCCGTGCTAAGGAAAGGCTGCTGTGGCGCAGCAAGGCAGGAGGCCCCAGGCAGGTTACATGTGATCATGTGTGCGCATGGATGTGCACCCATATGAGGGCTGTGGGAGGAGGATTCCTAGTGTGCGCAGCCCTAGAACTGCGCTTAGGTAGTCCTGGTGCAGGAGGAACTATGCAGAGTGGGTGGTGACCTGGAGTAGGTCTCATGAGAGGGGTGTATACATGTGAGGGAGAGTTAGTGTGCTTACTGTCTTTTCACTGTAGGGACACCCAGTTCAATGCCAAAGTCAGGGTGCTTAAGGTATTTGCATTGGGGGATACTCCATTGAATGTCAATGGGAAAGGAGGGCCTAGGGTGCAACTCCAGTTCTCTGGGGTCCACCGAGACCCGAGTCACACCAAAGTACACTGTAACCTGTAAGAAAAGAATGATGCAGTAGGTTACAGGAGCATAGTTGTACAACTTATGGGTCATCCAGGGATGTCATATTTCTCTGCCTCAGCTCAGGATTAGGGCCAATTACTGCTCTGTCCAGTTGCTGGAGCAGGGCCTAGCAACAATCAGCCAGCTGTCATTCAGTGCCAGGAGCAGGCTGGAGAAGCCCTGCGAGGAATGTCAGGTAGGAGGGGCTGAGACTTTCAGAGCACATGTGGCAACTAACTCCTGGAGGATGCCATCTTGAGCTATCCCAGAAGACTGTGCAAGAAGGAGGGGATGAGAGCAAGGAAGTGATGTGGCACATCTGGATAGGCCAGAGGTGCAGACCTGCTGGACACTTCCGCCCCCACTTAAAAGGCCCTGCACAGGGGAGAGCTCTCTCTCTTGGCTGTGCTTCACTGCTGGACACTGGGACTGCAGACGGGCGTCATGGACAACTGGAAGGAAGAACCTCCTGACTGCCCTTGGGGCAGGGACTCTGCCCCTGAAGGATCCCAGGCCAGCGAGGCGAATGCCAGGGCCAGGCAAGCTGGCCCCCTTACCCCCCCAGAGGACTAGCTGGGGGAAGGACTGGGCTAGTGCAAGGAGAGCGCGCTGCCCAGAAGGAAAAGAGGGAACCCAGAGGAAAGAGTGGCACAAGAGTCAGTGGGACTGGCTCCCTGATGATCTGGGACCCTTCGAGGCCAGGAGGCCTAAGGAGAGTGCTCCCGGTGGCAAGGGCTTGTCACCAGGAGCGGAACGACGCAAGAATGAAGAAAATCGGCCCTTGGGGGCCCGAGATATCACAGGACAAAGAATGCCGACCTTTGACCTTTGTGAAAGCAGCTACAAAGCGAGTGGAGCTCCGCAGCTGCTTGAGACTGTGCCCCCAGGGTGGGCCAGGGCCTGGGGGGCTGCCCAGGAAGAAGAGGAGAACAGGGGACTGTCGTCGCACTCCCCCTCTCTGAAGAAGAAGGGACCCCAGACCCCATCCCGGGGCCCCGTGAAGCCTGGTCCCGAGTAGGAGGTTGAATGAGGGGGGGCGCCGTCGCGCACCCCCCTGCCGCTGTGGAGAGGGGACCCCGGACCCCATCCCGGGGCCCCCTGCGGCGAAGTCCAGCCGGGGAGCGCCATCGCGCTCCCCGTGAAGAAAGGTGAATGGGGGGGCGCCGTCGCGCACCCCCCAGCAGAAGAGAAGTCGGCGAGCGCCGTCGCGCTCCCCGTGAAGATGGTCCAAAGGGGCCCCGGGAACAGGCGGGAGTGGGGGTGCGCCGTCGCACACCCCCAGCCGAAGAAAAGTCGGGGAGCGCCGTCGCGCTCCCGTGAATATGGCCGAGGGGCCCCGGACCCCATCCCGGGGCCCCGCACAGAAGAGGGCCTGGGGAGCACCGTCGCGCTCCCCCCTATGAAGGAGAGGGGCCCCGGACCCCATCCCGGGGCCCCGAGAACAGGAGGACTCCGGGGAGCGCCGTCGCGCTCCCCGTCGTGAGGAGGAGGGGCCCCGGACCCCATCCCGGGGCCCCAAAGATGCCGGCAGGAAGGGGGAGTGCTGCTGCACTCCACCGTGCGGCCCGAGCCGCCGCCAGCATCCCCGAGTCTGCCGCTGGAGCGGGCAGACTCCAAGTCAGCAAGCCGGCTCCCGCGGCAGCACCTGGAGGTGCTGGCCGTGCGGGGAGCCGGCGGGGGCGGCCAAGGGTGGGCTCCCTGAGCCGCCCTCCAACGAGGGATCCGCTTTTTTGGCGCGGGGGTGTCCGGGTGGGACCGGCACCCCCAAAAACAAACAAAAGGAAAGGCACAAAAGAAAAAGCACCGCAGCTCTCCCATCGCAGCTGGAGAGCCGCTAATCATTTATGCAGCCGCCCCAGCATGCTTTGCGGGGCAGGGGCTGTAGTTGGAGCCTTTAAAACGCCTGTGGTGGTCCCATTGAGATGGGGGCCACCACCCACGGAGAACTGGGAGGCCAGGGGAGCTGCAGGAGCAGCACGGCCTCCCCCCAACATCTGTTGGTGTCCCCACCCTAGGTAGGGTGGGACACCTGAGAGATAACCCCTCCAGGGTTAGAGGGATGTTTGAAGCACAAGCTTCAGTGAACTTTTGTTCTTGTTTGTGCAAGGGTGCCTACCATAGGTATAGGTTGGTATGGCCCCATGTATTCTACTGTTATTTTATGGTTCAGTAAGAGTAATCCAAAAGTAATCAAAAGTAATCCTAATGGTTATAATGCTAGAATTTGGTCTCTTATGTTCCCTGATTATGTTAATTTGAATAATAATACTGACAGGATGAAAGTATTTATTCACAAATGTAGGTGTCATCATTGTACTGTACTGTTGAATACTGTCAGAATGTACAAATATAGGTGTCATCATTGCACTGTACTGTTGAATACTGTCAGAATGTTCAAATGTCGCAGAAGGGGGGCACTGGGATTGTGTGCCATGTGGGTTGTTGGATTATATTCTCCCTTAAGGAGACCTGAATGATTACATACTGTTGGTCCAGAGTGATTTTATCACTTTGTATATATTTGTAGATTGTTGCATAGTATTGAGTAGTGTGTGTGTGTGAATAATAAATGTACTTTTACTTTATCAAAAGTAAAAGCACAGACTGGACATTCATTTATTAAGAGTCATGCTTGCGGTCAAGCGCTACAATGGGGTGTTTGGTTCCCAGTGGCGGTCGTGTGCAGACTCGTTACTTGTGCAGGCCACACAACTAATGACCCACCTTCCAACATAAGGGCACATATCAAGGGTGAGGTAGGTGCGTCTAATTTGATCAAAATGTTATCAACCATTGCGATCGATATAGGGGTACGTTTAGTGAAAATGAGATGATTTTTGACAGCTGCTGCAATTCCCGTGCCTTTTTTATTTATCGGTCTATCACTGTTAAGCAAATAATAGTTTTCAGGGAGAGCTATCTAACCCAGACAGAGTAATCTTACCTGTCGCCCCCACCCTAAAATATCTGGCATGGATTTACATGTTAACAAAGTTTCAGTCATAGGTAATATATCTGAAGATTTTGAATTAAGTAGGTGGAATATTTTGAGTTGGTGCTTGACCAGTGAACAAGTATTAAGTTAAATAATTGTTAGGTGATTAGTATTTTGTTTATAGGGGTGAAAGCAGAATAGCCTTTACAAGCGGTTCTACCGAAGTCCATTTTGCATGTGTTCTGATTTAGAATGCCTAATTTATTGAGTTTTGGCAAGAGAAATCGGTCTAGTTGGAGGCTGCCTGAGAAAAGTCGTCTGAGGTCGCTAGAGGAATGGATCACATTTTGGACATAATGGCTGGCCCATTGCCCCGGTCGGTCGCAGATGGGTGCAGATGTGCTTGCCCTTGGCATGTTGATGGCCTGTCAGTGCTGCAGCCTGCATTTCAAGGGCTTGGAGCTCTAATTGATTCTGCGCCCTGCTTCAAGATTGGTTCCCCTAATCAAACGAAGTCGAGTATAGCTCGTCCTAGTAAATGACAAACACAGATGGCGAAGGATAAATATGTGAAAAGTTTTAAAATAAGGTGCAGATTTTGGGCTAAAGTGACTAGTGCTGCCTCTATAACCATGCCAGTGTGATATGTTGGAGTTTGATAAGGAGCATGCTCTACATAGTACACAGAGGATTTGCTGGCCTAGCTGTTTGCCTGCATCAAGGCGAAGCACCCCCGCTACTATACCAATCATTCTGCTGGTGAATCGGAGGCCAGAGACCTGTTCTCTCCTGGAGACCAAGATTTATATAAGTTTAATGTGGCAACTGGTACCACACAAACAAGTTCTATGCAGCCTATGCGATACAAAGTAATGCCAATGGGAGCATTGGTCAACCTGTGCGTAAAAAGATTTTTTGTGTTGAATGATGCCGCAAGTGTACAGCTAAACACCATTGCACTGCATAGCGAAAACCCCCTCCTGAAGTACATAAAAAGGGTGCTATAGGGCAGGAACAGCAAAAAAAAACATTGAATTTCATGCTAACCAACTAAAGGCAAGCAAAGTAGCTCGATCTGGCATTGCATGAGATCCAAGCGCCAATTAAAGTCAGGCAGTGGCGTAGCGTGGGTTGTCAGCACCCGGGGCAAGGCAAGTAATTTGCGCCCCCTAACCCGGGGCAAGGCAAGTAATTTGCGCCCCTAACCCGTGGATTTAGTCTCTTCCAAGATGTTGCGCCTGGTGCGGCCGGCCCCCCCCTGCACCCCACACGCTACGCCACTGAAATCAGGGACAAGTAATGGGCAAAAGTCAGGTAGGCAATTAATAAGTTTTGCAGTTACAGTATTTATAACTTTCAAGAAGGTTCTGTATGTTACAAAGGTCACATTGCTCAACATTATGAGCAGGGCCACTGGAAGTATGTGGCAGTGGAGGATTATGCAGCAGGGTTTACTAAATTGTGCAACAATAAAAGGCGAAGTATGCTGCATTAAGCATTACATTTTGTAATAATATTACTAAATTATTTTGTAAATTATACACATTGTAACACTGTCTGGGCAAAGATTTCACCTTACCAGCATACAAATACAGAAAGAAACATAGCACCAGCCAACCTTTAGAAAGAGGACATGTATTGCCACAGTTTAAGAAACGTTTGATCCATTTGCGCACAAACATTTTTTTTTGGTTAAACTCTGCAGATTGTACAGCAGAAGATGGATTACGTGGCAAATGCAGTGTTTACATTTATTGTACCGATATTAAAATCCATTACAATTTGAAACCAAGAGCAATCAAATAGTACACATACAAAAAAGACACCCACGTCTTGGCACATACACAAATTGAAAACACCATGCTGCCTTTAAAGCATGATGCTAATATCAAACATTATAATCACAGTAAAATACTCAATTAGTTTATATACATTAACATCAAGATGGGAACATTCCAATAATAGCAGGAGATCCAGCTGTGAAATACAAACTTGCACATGATTGTTACTAAAGTAACTTCAAGGACCCAAAAAGGGGGCAGCCCTACTTACACTTAAATAGGCGGTGTCCTGCCTCCACACAGAGTGCTGCATACCCTCTGTAGCTAGTCTGGAGCCAGGACAGGGAAGGCAGGATGCTTGTGGTCTTCAAAGGGAACCGACTAGAGGCTTCTCTCACTTCAAAGGTAGGCCGAGGTATAAATATTGCAGCTCAGATATTAGCACTTCAGCACACGTCTGTACCTGTGGATATTCGGACAGGGACAGAGAAGGGCTGCTGTGCTGCTGAAAGGACTGCAACTCTGCTGGACTGCTGCTCTGAAGGACTATTACCCTACTGTGCTGACCCCAAAGTGACCACAAGGGCTAGTTGGCTGGCCTCCTGACTACAATCTCAGGGACAGAAGGTTTGATCAACCTTAAACACAGAACCTGGACTCTGTCATCTGTGAGTCCTACCCTGCCAAGTGATGTCATACAGTCATGGGCCCTTAGGAGTGGGCCTCAAGGTGCTCTCCTAGCCCATTTGTGGATCCAGCACAGCCAACGCATCACCTTTGTTATGAGTCTTCTCCCAGTGCAAGGACTCTGCATCAAGTTTGGAGCCTGCTGCTGTATAACGCTTCACCAATGCAAGCCCTCGCTTCGCAAGTCTCTCATCGACGGCAGCCTTGACGACGATGCAGGTTTTCACATTGCGGCCTTGCAGCTCTTCAGAACTGACTTATTGCATTGACTGCACGATGCATCCTCAATGATAGACTGTGCATCACAAGCCCTCACCAACAGGATCCTTGATGAGGATACAGGACCGCACATAACAGCTCTGCGGCTCCACAGAATGACACATCTTCTCAGGTTTGTGATGTATCCTCCACGTGGATTGTCACAATGCTCTGCAACTAAGATTTAAAGGTGTTTTTAGTCAGTAGGCTTAACTAGGTCCCTGTAGCCAACTCTCACTCCATTATTGTTGGCCTGAACTTGTGACTTTGTCACGGTCCCACACACCACATAGCCACAGTTGGGGCTTTGTGATTTTTGGCTCTATTTTCACTGAAATATTTGAAAATTACATATTTTAAGTTCTACTGATTGGATGTTTGCCATTTTGGTTTTGATGTATTTATCAATTTCAAATTCCATTCTATTTTTTCTCAATTGACGTGGAATTTTTCTTGCGTTATGTTTTCACTTTATTACTGTTTGAAGTGCTGCATAAATACTTTACATATTACCTCTAAGTTAAAGCTGACTGCTCTGTGCCAAGCCACCAGAGGAATGAGCACAGGTTAATTTGGGGCTTGCTTGCACCTCACCCTGACAGGGAATATGGTTCATGCTTGAGTAAGCCCCCCCCACCTCAACCAGTAACCCAATTTTTGCAGGCATTACTGTACAGTGTTGTATAGAACTGTGCTTTGTTTTGTGTATTTTCAGCAAAGGAGCGCTGCAGGAAAAAATAACCCAGTCAGATATGTGAACTCTTCAGAGATCCAGCACTCTTCAGTCACTTGTCTTGATGCACAGCAGAAAGCCAAGCTGAATAATTCAGTGTTCAAGAGCTCTGTAAATTTAAGTTAAGTAGATATATATTACAGTTGTGGACTGAGTGTTTCACAGCCTCATCACTAGGCGTGCCAGAACTCGTGGAGGTCCACCCAGTGGAATTTCGCAGAATTATATAAAAACTCAGTTAAAGGTTCTGACAGACATCAGTATTTTGTGCTGCTCGCACTGATTTTAGCTCCAGGAGCTTGTTCTGCACTGATAAAACAGTGCAAACGACACCATATGGTGGACCAAAGGGTGCTGCTGCTTGAGTTGATTTTGAGCCACTCGAGTAGATTTCCTACTTGAGTAGCAGCATTTCCAACATGAATGGTTGTGATTACCCAGGACCGTTCAACGTTAGGAAAATCTTACTGGTGCACTCCTAGAGCCCATAAAGCTCGCTACAGTTAGCGAGTCATGTTCAGGAGTGCAGAATCTGGCCAGAACTCTGTGTTACATGCATATTGTAGAGTGGTCAAATTTCTGTGAACTTTGCTGGCAGAGCAGAATTTTTCACCCACTCCTACTCATAACTTCTTCCAGGGCATGGTGAAAGGGTTTCTATATTTCCTTCCAGAACCTGGCCAGGAAATGAGTATTCAAGACCCTCTGCCACTAAGAAACATTTCAATATGCTAACCTGAGACAGAAAACCCAATGTATTTCAACCACCGCACTGAGTATTACTTGAGTGAGATGCATTCTAGGTAACAATGATAATGAATCCTGTGAGATCACTCAGGGATAGTTAGTCGAACCCAAACCCTCTTTCATCATGGAAAGTCACAATCAAGAACACTAGGACAATAAGAATAAATTTTCAAGATATATTTGAAATCAAAATCCTACCCTTGAGCATACAATATGAATAGTAACTATTATAAACAGAATATAATTAGGCGTCTCTATATCGATTTCGGCAACCCCACATCCCCTTGACTAACTAAGTAAAACATATCACCAAAAGCAGCCTACTTCAAGGTTTAGGGATGGTTCACACCTGTATACCTCTTCTGATCAATAAAACCAATGTTCAGCAAATAATCTGCATCTGCTATTCTTGTCTGTGTCTGAAGGTAGGCAGAAAATCCTGCAGAGTGAAGGCTGAATGGGCTTTTCTTGTAGCCTTCGACAAAGGTGATTTCATCTCTATATGACTTTCAGTCTCGAGTTACAGGTGCAAAGTTTCTCTCTATCTTGTTGCACTCTGCTTTTCGGTTATATTTTGTACCTGAACATTGTTGAACATCTCAAGAATAATCAATTAGCAGTAATCAACAACCTTTTATTTTCTTACTTTGTGCAAAACCTCACCTATTGTTTTAAAACAATAAATGAGACGTGAAGCCATTAGCATCTATGAAACCCTGTTTATTATTTACAAACAATTAATGGAACAGAAGATTCAATCCATACAGATACAAGTGAATATATTGAAGCAGACTTAGCTATCACATTGCAACAATTAACAACATCAATAAGTGTGCATTTATATTTGTAACCTATACACAAACAAAGAGCACATGTGATTCAAGAAGGAGGACACTTACAAGAGAAATATGTAATGATTATAACATTTTAGAATTTGGGAATGCAGTTAACTTGCACTTTGAATAAGATTTACTTTTGGAGTGAATTTACACTCAGATTTTGTGAATAGCTAAAAAGTAGTAACTCTAAATTACCCAAAATGTAAACCCCCTAGGCCCTTCAGTTTAGCTGAGACATGTAAGTTACACATTTGGAGTAAATTTACATTTAAATAAAAAAACATACTCAAAAGTGAAAATTACTCAAAATTGTAAGCTAGGATTGTGAATCAGGCACTGTATGCATAATTTGAGCCGATGGTTGCAGGTGGGCCCCACTGCACTCTTTGGGGAATATTTATACTCCGTTTGCGCCAAATGTGCGTCAAAAATTTTGACGCACTTTCAGCGCAAACGTTGCCCCATATTTAAACCCTGACGCCCGATCCGGCGCACCAGGAAAATGGCGCTATGTGCGCCAGTTTTTGGAAGCGGCACCCCGCCCTGCGTTAATGACATGCAGGGTAGGCGTTCCCGTCCAAAAACAGACGCACATAGCGGTGCGTGGTATTTATGCTTCAGGGCAAAAATCACTCCCGCGCGGCAGGCGGCGCAAAAAAATGGCGCAAAGCACGAATATCGTGAAATTTTAACGCCTGGTCAGGGCAGGCGTTAAAATGGGGCAAACACACCTGTACTTAATCAGAACACACAGAACAAACAACAGAGCAGCAGAGCAGCAACAGGGAGACATGGAGGTGATTTTTCTTCAACGTGCATGTAGACGCAGAGCCCTGCAGCAACAACAGCAGCCAGAACAACAACAGCAGGGACCCCAAAGACAGAGCAGAAAGCAGGAGAGGATATTCCGCCCAAGAACAACCCTGCATGGCCTCAGGGAACGAGACATCATACAGAGGTACCAGTTGAACTGGCAGGCCATTCAGCAGCTGCTGACAAATATTGAACAGCAATTGGCCCCCACTTTAGTGACTCCACGCACTATCCCAACAGAAACGAAGCTGCTTGCCGTACTTCACATGCTGGCAAGTGGATCCTTTCAGACAACTGGTGCCCTGGTTGGTGGAATCTCACAACCATCTTTCTCCGCATTCCTGCCTAAAGTACTGGATGCCATCATTGGACTGACACCCCGCCACATCTGCTTCCCTAACACAGTGCAGAAGCAGCAGGAAACTAAACAAGGGTTCTACGCCATCAGTGGCTTTCCGCACGTCCTTGGTGCAATCGACTGCACACACGTACGCCTTGTGCCACCTGCTGCGAGTGAACACCTCTACCGCAACAGGAAGCACACACATTCCATCAACGTGCAGGCCATAGTCGATCACCAAGGACTGATCAGCAACATTGTGGCTAAATATCCTGGGAGTGTACATGACGCATTCATCTTCCGTCACTGCACCATCAACCAACACTTCCAGGATGGACGGTATGGCAATGGACTACTTGTTGGTAAGGACAAAAATCCACTTATATACTCACTGCACAGAAACCCTCTAGGATAAACAACCCATACACCACAATAGCAACACCTAGACAGGAACACACTGAGGTACTCACATCACTAGCCATGTTTCACAAGTCACCATTGAACCTCTCACACCTTGGAATTTACTCCACAGCTTAGTGTGAAGACATTCATGACTGTGTTTGCCTAAATGTCACCTTGCAAATTGGAAGTCTCACAATAACCTGTACACTAATACAATGCATAACTTTTAAGGGATGGGATGGCCTGGGTATGTTCAATTGAACGTTTCTAATACCCTTTCATGTTTCAACTCTGCATGGAACTATCATCACACCCCCAGTGAGGACACACGGACACCTGTGTCACAAGTCACAATGCAAGGGAGGGCACACTGTACTTGAGAAACCGATACATCCTGCTGACAAACAGTTAGCCAACAAACACTTGCTCAGCCAAGGAAAAAAAACAATGCCAAAGTTTCCACCAACAACCATAGGTTGTCACATTAGTACACAAAATAGTCACAGACAAAACAACACAACTACTTCCATCAAAGATACGTACAACAGTGCCTCCTACATCTAATTGATACCATTCTGTGTTTCTCTTTCAGCTGATCAGGGGTATGGCATCCAGCCTTGGCTAATGACACCATATGGGAACCCAAATATTGCTGCTGAGCGGGCATACAATGACGCCCACAAGAGGACACGCAGCATTGTGGAGCGGACCTTTGGGATCCTAAAGTCAAGGTTCCGCTGCCTTGACATCACTGGCGGAAGCCTACTATACTCCCCAGAGATGGTCTGCAAGATCATATACACTTGTGCCATATTACACAATATTTGTGTAAAAAGGAACATTCCCCTCCTTGAACCGGACCCAGACATGCCGGAGGATGATGATGAGGAGGATGCTGGCCTGCAACAGGAGGGGGAACAACCTAACACCGCAGCAGGAGTGCGTAGGCGCCAACAGCTTGTGAACAATTTTTTTACTTAAGTTATTATAATCACTTGTATTCCACACTTGTAAATAAACACAGATAACAAACACCACATCATGCTTTGGCCTATTCCTTTCTGACCACCTTTAGTTTGAAATAGCTGAAGATGAATGTCGTCTCATTGATCAAGAATGCCATTAAAATTCATCACACCAAAAATAAACATCACAACTGTATGCACAGAGGGTAGGATGTGACATGATACATTATCATACACAGAGCCCAACAAGAGTACAAATGTGACAATTACACATGCCGGATCCAAACAACTGAAACAGTCTCTCATCCAGCCCATAATTGGAGATCATTTGAAAGTCACATTACACATGTTCAGAGACTGGGTGGGACCATCCATGTGTACGTGACCATGTCATCAATGGCTACTCTCAAGTGTGTGATATGAGCAATACACAATAGCTACAACATCAGCTGCCACTAACTCAGGAGGAGACCTTGAAGTTACAGTGACAACATACACCCAGACAGGTGAAAGTGGATCCACATTCCAACACACATGTACACATATGTCATACAATCAATCTAATATTTGAAAGTAGACCATCACAGTTGTGTCCCAGTCTGAACCTAGCAGGAAGATTGTAACATGACACTAAACCAGTTTATGCAGAAAGGGACACAGACAACCAAAATATTCTTCTCATTATCACATCGGGAACGCTGAGAGTCTTGCAAACATAGTCATAGTAAAATGGTATGCAAGTTTGCTCCAATTCATCATTACTGCAAACGTCAAATGGGCTATTGAGATGAATGAATGGTCAACAGTCATTCATACCATATGGCCTTACATTAGCCCGCTGCTGCAGGTTTGCCATGATATAATAAATATACTCCATGGATACAGTAGCTATTCTGGATGGTCAAATCCTAGGGTGCTGGTGGCCTAAGTCCACCTCTACCGCCCCCAAAACATACAAGAATCATGTACTTGTGAAGCACACACATGCATAAGGCACATGTGTGGCCTCCATGTCACAAGTCCAACACAAATCTGAAACACAAAATCATAATGGGACATGCTCAGCCCCATAAAAACTGAAAGTGACTCTCCCACTCCCTGTTAGGACTACAGATAAAAGCATCACCATCATAATTGTGGACACATTTTGGAGACGGAATACATAATGGTATCCCATCCATCATTTCAAAATAGCCATCAGCAATTACACCAAATATGTCGTCAAATATGGTCAATACATTAGTTAACGTATCCCAAACATTACAGTGTGAATGCCTTCTATACATAAAACAACGGACATGTGTCATATACAAACACATATGTGTATCACATACCACCGTTTGACCATGACAAATCCCCTTTCCAAAGCTAAAAACATGAAGACATAAGGAAAAATTTGCTCCATATTCGACGCATACAGCATGGCCGTCATAATTTGGTCACGTACATGTGTGCACACAATGCAGAGTCAAATACAAATGTATCCAAAAGTGTCTTAATATTTTGCCTTCAAAGTATAATTTACATCCACAATATTTTTGACTCTGCATCATGTGCACTACTGTACGTGTAAAAAAAATGACGCCCATGCTGTATGCGTGGTAAAATTGACGCTACATGGACAATATGTTGGTCAGCTCATGTACATTATAAAATATTAATATTCATATCATATTTTTTCACTCCGCATCATGTGCACTACTGTACGTGTAAAAAAAATGACGCCCATGCTGTATGCGTGGTAAAATTGACGCTACATGGACAATATGTTGGTCATTTCATGTACATTATAAAATATTAATATTCATATCATATTTTTTCACTCCGCATCATGTGCACTACTGTACGTGTAAAAAAAATGACGCCCATGCTCTATGCGTGGTAAAATTGACGCTACATGGACAATATGTTGGTCATCTCATGTACATTATAAAATATTAATATTCATATCATATTTTTTCACTCCGCATCATGTGCACTACTGTACGTGTAAAAAAAATGACGCCCATGCTGTATGCGTGGTAAAATTGACGCTAAATGGACAATATGTTGGTCATCTCATGTACATTATAAAATATTAATATTCATATCATATTTTTTCACTCCGCATCATGTGCACTGTAATGCGTCAAAAAAAAAATGACGCACAACTGTGTATGCGTGAAAATATGACGCAAAACGGGAAAATAAAAACGGCGGCCATTTTCTGCAGGAAGTGATGTAATAGGATATCCTGTTTACAAATTCTGTACTGGGATTTAACTTTCACTTTCACTTTGCAGTCTCAGATTTATCTAGACTGTGTGGTTGTGTGAAAGGTGTTGTCCTGTGTTTTACTGCTTTTGTGTCCTCTGTGCCTTGTATTTTGTCTTAGTGTCAATCTATTATTGTTGTATAACATTGTCTCAGTCTGTTTAGTGTTATTTTGTCTATACCTGTGATAGTTTGTATTGTCAGTGGGAGTCTGTTGTGGGTAGCATAGTTTGGGGGGTTAGTTGGGCTATTTTTCTCCTTCTTCTTTTTCTTTCACACCTCTACCTTTCCCCATTTCCCACTTTTACTTTCATATTTATTTTGTCCAGCATTAGTCCTCTCAATATGTCAGGTAGGCCTCGCCTGTCCAGGATGGGTGAAGACGAATTGGGGGGGTTCCTATGGCTAGTAAGCCATTTCCTGCCACTAATGCTGGAAGCTTGGGGCCGTGTGATACAGGGGTATCACACGGAGGCGAGGAAAATCCGGTGGGAGAAGGTGCGCCATCACCTGGTCCGGGTCTACGGGAGTATGAGAAATGTACACCAACTCAAGCACCGCTGGGCAGATCTGGTCACCAGGGAACAGGACCTGCTGGACCACCTGGGACTCCGGATTGGTGGCCATGTTGGTGAGTAAAAATCTATTAAATGGGAATTATAGAAATCTGTGTGTGAACATGTGATGATTGTTAGCCAATCTGCAAAATAAGTAGCTGACTGTGTGTAATGCTAGGGAAACCTAGGCCCATGGTTATACACATAAATCCCCATATTTTGCAACACATGTACACGCAATAACAGCATTAAAATCCAACATCTATTTGTATTTTGCTAAGTCGCCCCCTCTCTGCGTCACAAAATGTTGCAAATGCTGCGCTACCAAGGTATACATATGTGTCCTAATGTGTATTTGTTGCAGAATGTGTATGAAGACCTATGCTACCAGTCCGATGGCTCATTTTTGCAACACATACCAGATGCCTGTAGCTGCATGTACTGTAGTGTTGCATTTGTGTCAGAAAAGCAACACGTGAACTGCTCTATTTGTACTCCACTGGTCATAATGGCCAGTGAGTACGTCATGTAGAAACAACATACCTACATATGCAGACGCCATAGCTAGACAGAAAATTGGAAACACATGATGATGCTATACACGTGTGTTGCCTTCACGTCACATGAAGTTAGTCATGTTGTTCACACATATGTCACATGTGTGTCTGGTTGCTGTGTGTTGAACCTGTCCACATAGCCTGTTTGATTGTGAGTGGTCATGCAGTCCTCATGGAACCAGTTTTGGAATGTCTCTCTGGGATGCACATGCTGAGATGTATGGTTAACATTATTGTTGGGGCATACTAATGGAGGATTAACTTGGACGACACATGACTGTCCTGGCCACTGCATGAGTGTAGTAGGGTGTGACACTGGAGCAGGAGACTCATCCAATGATAATGTTGAATACAAAGTTATCCATGCAGGATGAGCATGTGTCAAAGTCGATCATTACCTTGTCATATTCACACAGTGTCATTGTAACAGAAATCATTTGTCCGTTCACCCAGTCTGAGTATAATCTTTGTTTCATGCTTTACAGGTGGACCAGCCCCGTACACCGTGGGAGAGGTGGCCCATTTTGACGACCCCGATACCTACAGTGAGTGTCGCCTGAGTGCTATTTACATTGTTTGGTAATGACGCATGATGGATTACTGTGTGTTAAAGAGAATTCATGATTTGATGTGCTGGCCATTCATTGGCTTTGTTATTTTAGTGTGATATCAAATTTGAATTATGTTTCTGCAAAGCAATACGTAGTCATCTCTCAGATTGAGGGGCTGTAGCCCATTCAATTAGGCCGGCAATTGGGAATGGTATGACTCATTTTAAATACACTGGTCAATGTTAGACTTGGTCAGGGACTTGCCATCAACTGAGTCTGCATATCAGACTGACAGTCTCCCAGATAGCTTAGGCACATGGCTTTGATGACAAATGCTTCTTCCTAGTTGAGGATGGACTGTGTACACTGTAGGTTGGATCTTCCGGGGGCATGTACTTCCACAAGGTGAACTCGAAGTGTGTGTGACTTGAGTGCAATGCCCTAGGTGTTCAGTTGAATCATGTGAATGGGTGTACTACCTCCTCTGTGTGTGTTGTTAAACATGCCTCACTAATAGTATGTTATGTTGGGCTAAGTCATACCAGTTTGACATGTGTGGACCTGGGATGTGACAAGGTTGGGCTGACTACAACGTGTTGCTAGCCCTTCATAGGTGTTGTGTGTGAAGGCACATACTTGTTGAACTTTCTGTACACTCCCTGGTGTGCATTGAACATGGGATTGTTGGTTGTTCTTCCCACACCACCCACAAAGACTGGGATCTTACTGTGAAACAGGGTACCTAGGACTGTAGCAACCAGTATGTTACACGTCCTTAACACCTTTTGTGACTTGAGTTAGTACCTTGGGCCAGAGTGAGAAAAATGTCTACACGTTGCAAATGGCATAAATATATGTGTGGGATTTGCAAACGTCTGTTTCCTATTCCAAAATGTATTTGGTGGTCATGTACATATTAGCAAAATGCTTTTCAAAATTGAAATATTAAAGGGTTTTACCAGACCTACTTGCAAATCACAGTGGTAGGCAATCCCATTTGCAAACGAGTACGTGGTTGCAAAGTGAGTAGCTGTTATCATCCACTTGAAGTGGATGGTAACCAACTTGCTGACTGGAAGGGGTCCTCATTGTAAAGCTTCACCTTTGTGAGTGGACTAAAATAATCCTGCGCAAAACAGCCAGTGGTCTAAGGGACCAATAATTACTGTTAAAATTTCCAAGTTGAATTGTTGTGATTGAAAACTAATTGCAGCTCATTTTCCTTTCCGGTAAACGGCCATACACTTGGGGAAAAATAACTTGCTTATTTTAAAAGCAGTCACGTCTATGGAGTTCTGCTGGTCCCAGCAGGCCTCCATCCCCGTGAGTGCCCATGTTGCTAAGGTGGGGCAACTTGGAACCCACATCATTGATGTTCATGAGGTGGGTTTTAAGGACCCCATAGTGACTCGCAGGCGATGTCAGAGACACCGTTCTGCTTTGCAAATTGCTAGTTGATTTTTCTAAATTCCTACATCTGACCCCTATTGTGGACATATGATTCTGGGCCAGGGGTTCAATCTTAGCACACAACTAATTCCAAATGCCATTGAGTGAGGAGTGTGAGTGTTATCACATAGAATGACATATGTACTGAAGTCAGTATGCGGAAGAGCTGGTGCCATAATGTCAAATGCCTTAGGTATGATTTGGATGAGTAGTTTCGGGTGATGTCATCCATCATGTAGAGACATGGATATGCTATGTGTGATATGACCTTAGGTATGCATGATTCACATGTACTTCCTCTGAGCCTTTCCGTGAACTATGTTGTAACAATTGCTGCAAACAATACATTTCTAGTAATGGTCAAATGACCCATTGTGGTATTCAACCCACTGTAAATTCAATGCTCAATATTTCCCTTTTCTCTTCACAGCTGCAAACATGAGTGCCGCAGAGCGCAACAATTTTGAGCGCCGTGCAATGAGGTACAGGCACATCCTGCAGGTGCAGTGTGGGTATCGGAGGATGGCCCGCAGATATAATTCGGATCGGGCCTCCGGGGCGTGGTATGCCACACCACAGGCTCCCCCAACGGTGCCACCTAAAACCACCGCCACTACAACCACCAGGTCTGCCCAAGGGGGACCCAGCGACGGACCAGGCATCTTCATCAAGACCTGGACCCAGCCGTGTGTTGGAAGCAGGGCTGTCCCGTGGTCACTCCACTCCAGCACCAACATCCACCTCCACCGGCACGCAGACCAGCACTGACCCTCCTATTGACCCTGCAGCCTTCCAGGCATTGTCTAGAAAATTGGACAGGTTAATTTGCAAGGTGGACAACCTGACCGAGGACATGGCTGAGGTGAAGAAGAAGGTGCGCTCCATCCGGCGCACACTTCAGAGCGCAAATCTTTAGTCATTTTGCCCTCCTGAACTTTTACCCCTCCCCTCTCACCTCTTTCCTTTTTCATACTGTTAGTTGGGTTTGGGGGGTTAGTTATAGGATAAGTATAGGAAATTAGCTTAGTTAGTGTTAGGTAAGAGGGTGGGGGGTCCTTATTCTTTCTATCTAATATTTTTGTGTGGGTGGGTGGGTGGGGGGCAATGTTGGGATTTCTGTTTAATAAAAAAAAAATATATATATATGTTTGTTTAGGATAGTATAGTATGTGTGTAGGTTAGTAAGTGTTGTCCTGCATGTGTCTTGTCTCTTAATGGTGGGTGGGGGGTTGATGTTTAGATCGTTTTGTTACATGTGTAGAGTAAGTTTAGCTTAGGTTAGTTAGGGACAGTTGTGGGTTAGTAGTAGTCAGGTTAGATTAGCGTAGGTTTACCTTTCCCTTAGTTGCCTCTTTTATTACTACTTTTAAATAAAAATTTGTTAACCCTTTACCTGATGCGTTAGGTGCTACCTTTTCATGGCCTTGACATCAGTGTAGCAGAAAGTTTAAGTATGACATTTGTGTTCCATGCTCGCTATCCCCAAGCTTATGAGGTTTAACATGCCAGCTACCCGTGTGCTGACTTGGTAAGTATCCACCATGTTGGAGAGCCACCATTGGTAGTGTGCATTGATCATCAAGGTTTGGGGTTGGTATGTATCCTACTTCACAAAGAGTGCTTCCAGACTTGTTATTGTAGGTAAATAGATAGGTCGGACAGCATTGTGAAGTTCAGGGAGAGCTTTATAGATGATGATTTGTTCACACTCTTGTCTTGTTGCTGTCATTGCTGACCTACATCATGTGTGTACTGATTCAGCATTAATTTCCTTCATGGAAGTATACGCCGTAAGGGTGATTGATGCTGTGTAATTTGTTTATCATTCCTTTCATTCTACAGCATAATTTCAAATTTTAGTATTGCATGGTGCCTACATTTCTCAGCCACCATTAGTTGTGTAGAATAGCTATAGATGGTGCATCATTCTGTCCAACACAGCATGATTGTGTGTGCTTAGTCCCTTCATCAGTTATTTTCCTCAGTATAGTAAAGCTATGATGCAATCCTGGCCACTGCACAGATGTTTCAGTATACATGAAATCAGGACAGTAGTATAGAGAATCGACATGGTTGCCACACAGCCACTTTGGAGTTATCTACTGCACAGTTGAATTTTGAAATGACACAGAGACACAATAGGTGTGCAAGTGATATTTATTTATAGGTGGTGTAGTGCAAAATGTCCATTCACCATGTTTGCTGACTCCTTTCTGGTGCATTATTACATGGTGATCCTACAGAAGGGGTGTGGATGATGCTCCTGACATGCTGGGGTGATGTCACAGACAGTGCAGAGGAACATGAAATGCCATTTGGTAGGAGAGAAACATTCACTGGCAAGGTGGACAAGTCATACAGTGGATTGCCAAACAGTCATTGAGGTTAGTTGTAGTGAGACTGGCATGTGGCAAAACGTAGGACCTTGGTCAGAGTAGGGCATGGTGCAGGGACTAGGGCTTCCGGGTGCTCTTGCGTGTGAATGTTATCTGTTCCATGTCTTCTTCTTCTGATGTGTGTGTTGCCTGGTGTGTCCTTGTTGTTGTTGGTTGTGAAGGGGCAACACACACCTCAGTGTTAGAAGACATGGAGGCAGACATCCCGGGGGCTGATCCCTGTTGAGTAAGGAAGGGCAGTACTGCAGCAAGGAGGGCCTGCTGGTTTTTCAGAATGGCAGCCACATCCCGATGGTAGGCAGCCAGGTCGGCCCTGAGGGGTTCTATGTTGCATTTGTGCACACGTTGAGTGGCTTGCAGTTGGAGTTGTTGTGTCAACTGGATGACAGCTGTGCCAATTTCCTTCAGTGTTTTTGAAATGTCCTCCAAGAGCAAAGTTCTGGCTTGCATTGCAGCTGCCTGATCAGCAGTTGACAACATGCACGAACGCACCCCCTCAAGGCTGGCTGCCATATTTTGCATCCCCACCCGCACCTCCTTTGCCAGCTCCCGCTGGACCCCAACGACAGTTCTTTCGAAGCTGGTGCCAGTGTCGTCAGAGTCCTCAGCTGTGTTGGAGCTGGCAGGTCTTACAATTGGGGTGGCGGGTGGTTCTACTGTGGTGGCTGCTTCTTCTGTGCTCCTCCTTGTGACTGAAGGTGGGGTTTGGAGGCTTTCAAGGACCATGTCAAGGGTCTCTTGTGGGAGGTTGATGGTCTCGTCATCCATGTCATCAGGGAACTCATGGACAGGCAGATCAGCAGGAGATCCGTGTTCCTCTGCAATGAAACAGGGTACAATTAGTGTGTCTGTGTTGTGACAATTTTGCAGTAAGATACAAGCCTTTGGATGCCTTAACATTGTACTCTGTGTTTGTCTAGGTATCTGCTGTCCGTCATAGGGCATTGTTGTAGGCCTATGGCCCACCTGTGTGTCACATGTTTGATATGGAGCTATCAGACATGTCTGCCTGATCGCCTCTAGCTGTTGCTTTGTAATTATTTAGGAATAGGCGTTTTTTTCTCCTACTCCTCACTCGGTGTTTCACTATTGTTATGGAGGGACATTTTGTAGGGTGGGCTCTCATTATCCAACATGTGAGTCTTAGCTTTCTAGGCAGCAGGATAGCTAATGGTGTGGGGGACTAAGTTTGAACCACTTGTAAATAACTCTGTCACCCAGATATTCAATTTAGCTAAGACTAACTAGCAGTGCCTCTGGTCTCCCACATCAAAGGAATGTTTACACATCCGAGCGCATGACATCTTTGGAACTTCTCAGGGAAGTGGTGGTCACTCAGGTCCTACACATTTCTATCTTTTCCGGTATGTTCCCATACACAAATGACAAAGACAGTATTAGTTTGATATGAAGTTTCATTGTACAACTGACTTGTAGGAATTTATGTGTGAGCCCCAATTACACAAACAATACACACTGTTAGAATTGAAATAGTCCGCAGGAGAGTAATTCATTAGTACACAGCTTTCATGGTGCCTAACAGTTTCTACTCTCCCTCTGCATGTTCTATGTATAGCACAGCATGTTAAGTTTGGAGGTTGCCTGTCAGAATCACAGGGGAGACATCATCCCTCATATCAGAGGAATGGGCTGGGATCTGGTTGTGCATCAGCAGCAAGGCAGGCAGCATCTAGTTGTGATTTTCTGTTTGGAAACTCCCCCATGCGTGTCTTGGAACAAGGAAGTGAATGTAAAAGACATATGTCATGGTGATGACAAAGTTTCCCTACGCAGGAATGCCAAACCTTAACCCCTACCACATCTATCAGCAACGTACCAGACGGTATCCTTGACTGGGGCACAGAGTGAATATGTTCTGGCAAACTCCAGTGCAGAAGTAGGCAAAACAGTGTGATTTGACTAATTCAAAAAACCCTAGGACTGACTATTTTCTACATTAACTGATAGGAAGGGCAATGAGAATCATTTAGTGCAAATTGCTCTGAGGCACTTAGATGTGAGCAAATGAGTATAAGTACAATCAGGGTAAGATGCACAAAGGCCTAAAGCCTGAAGCTAATGCGCAAAGTATACGTTACACTTACAACACTACACTTTGACTGACTGTGGGTGTTGTGACTGCCCTGGCAGCACACTTGCCTCTCAGGCCCTGCCCCATACACTTTTTATTCACATTGCATGATCTGTACATGTCACGTGGCATTACCTATGCATGTCAATGTTAGGATGTGGTATGGATGTAAACATTCTTGATGTTTTGAGATGATGTTGGGTGATGTGTATTTAATTGGATTGGCCGGTTTATCGTATGAATGTCCTATTTGTTTGTCCGACTTTGCAGGTGTGTTTCAGTGACCAGTTGCCTGTGTCCCCTCCTCAATGTTGTTGTCTGAGCAGTATGACATTAGTGATGTAGCCTTGTTAGCCAGGCACGTGAGGGACCCTGACGTATGCAGCATGTGTGTATCGTTAGTGCTGTGTGGCTCCTATTGCTGTTTACTTAGGCTTATGTATGTGTCAGTTATGGACATTCGGCATTTGAGTGTACTGGTACCTTTGTCTTATTTCTAGGAGTAATTGCAGATGTCATCCTCACCCCCTAATTTAGGTATGTATGTTCCAGGGTGGGGTTCCTGCCATTTGGTACTATAGCTGCACAGAGATGAGAGGTGTTATTGTCAACTGTGGTTGCAGTTAAGTCACAGTTGTTGTATTTGCTACTGCATTACAGGTAGGGACCTAGTTGATGGGGAATAGATTTTGCAATACAAGTGCCTGGATGTGGATTTGAGGTAGTGTCCTTCCCACCTGTCACTGCTTTCCCTTGGCTCTCTTGTTGTACTTACAGGATGTCCCCGTGGGACTGTTGTTGTTGCTGTATTTTGTCGTGCCCCAGCTTCGGTCAGTACTGGGCATGCCCCCCTGCCATGCCCCTTTCCCCATGCCACTTCATATATGTGCTGACTTACATGCATTGTGTAGTAGGTATCCCCCCCTGCTTACAGTCCCCATTGTTGTATTATGATTCCCCATGCGACTTACCCTGCATGTGCGTTGTGTCGTGGTAGTCTGCGCTGTCCAGTCCTTGAATCCCTGTGACGATCTCCTCCGGGATGACGGCTGCGACCATCTCCTCCATGTGGTCCAGGGCATCCTGTTGTGCTGGACTCCCCCCTCCAGGCTGCATTGCTGCCTTCCTGTTCCTGGCCATTTTCTCTTTGGTCCTACGTTTGCAGTCATGCCAGCGTTTCTTACACTCGGTGACTGTCCGGCGTTCTTCAGCCACACTGTTAATCTTGACCACAATTTGTTTCCAGATGGCCTCTCTCCTACTGAGTGGCAATTTAGAGGTGATGAAAAGTTGGTGCTGGTGTTCCGTCACCTCTTTCACCAGGATTTCCTGCTCCTCTGCACTGAAGCGACACTTTCTTTTTTTTTTTAAAAAGGTCCTGGTTCCTGTATGCTTCCTCCTGGCTGGTTCCTGGTCTGCTCTCATCCTCCTGGGGTCTGTTGGGGCCTCTAGGTTCCATTTTGGGTCTCCTCTCCTGAAAGGGCAGTTTTCGCACAGAAATGTGACGCAATTGTGTGAAAAAAAACGGCATTTTCACGATTGCGCTGTCGTAAATCGACCCACAGTGATGTGCGTCGCATTTACGTTGGTTTCCTTTACGACAGACCGACGCTGTCTGCGTCACGAAATAATGACTCCCACCTGTTGTTTGCGCCGCCGTACGTCAAAGTATAAATTTGACGCCCGCATGGCGCATCCAAATGGCGTTAGACAGCGCAATTTTTTTTGACGCAAAACTGCGTTAGCGTATAAAAGTATAAATATGGCCCTTTGTTTTGCAGACCAGGACTTATTTTTAGTAATTAATATTTGACCGAGAAAAACTGTGAGAAAAGCAGCAAAGGGGGGATGAAGGAGGTTGAGAAACACACAAAAACAGTGATAAAGGCAGAAAACAGGGTTGAAAAACAAAATACAATATGTATATTGCTATAAAGGGACAGGGATAGTATGCTGGTGAAAGAAAGAGGAATGACATGGAAAAAACGTTTTAAAATACAGTCTTGGTATTCAAAATCCCTGACATTCAGCCTCAGTACCAGTGGACTTTTTGGAAAAAATTAGCCCAACACTTCTTATACACATGAAGCACCGAAAGCACTTTGTATGAAGTTTAGTTACTGCCACACAATGAGTGCTTGAAGAAATCATCAGCAAAGCAAATGCTAAAACTCTATATTTGTTATGTTGTACAGTTTCTTGAGGAAAATGTAATGAATTATTCTATTCACTGTTCAAAATCTCCAGATGCTCCCCTATCAAGTGTTGTGGCTGCAAGTAATTGTGAGCTTTGAACATGCACCAACTGCAGTGTGCAGAATCACAACAACTTGATAGCTATATATTCATTGCCACACTTATCATGATCCTCGATGATAGTAAAACCAGTAATTATTTAAAACAACCTTGATGTACGTGGAGCATCTTATCTTGATCTTGAATTCACTGTTCTAATTTGGGGAAAAGATGTTGACATGCCTTTGAAAAAACACCACAACACTGTTCTAGCAACTTCCCCTCTCCAAAACCATGCTGTGTTATGTTATGTTATGTTATGTTATGTTATGTTATAGACACTTGCTATAGTACTAGCAAGGCTCACAAAAAAGGAGGCAGATGAAGCAAAATCTCAAAGATAGGAAAGATTAAAAAGTCAGGTTTTTAATAAGTTTTTTAAAGATCAAGAAAGTATGAGAAGAGTCGATATGAACAGGTAACATATACAATAGTAAGAGACAAGATACTAAAAGAAACATCATTCATTTGAAGTAGTTTGAATACGGTTAGGGGCATCTGGGGTATCAGATGATCTCAAAGCCCTGACCTGGTGTTAACAGCTGATATGGAAATGGAGGTACAGTGGGTCAACCCATTGCAGGGCCTTGTCAGAAATACAAAAGCCCGTATTTAAAGGAACATGACGGAGCGTGATGCTGCACCAAAATTGGCAGCGCCACGCTCCGTCATTTTTACCATGCAGGGATGCACCACATTTAACTAAATACGGCGCCACCCTGTGTTGTCCCCTGCTCTGGTGCTATATTGAGCTGCCTAGCACCAACAGAGGCATCCTTTTACCATCATGCAAGGATGTCTGCATTGAGGGGTTTGATTGTTTATGTGTCTCTTCCTGCACATAAACAATCTACTATGGCGATTTGGCACTTCTGTGTGTGCTGCAGAATGCAGCACACACAGAAGTGCCAAAGCATAATTTTGAACTGATTGATCATGTGCAGGGAGGGACAGCTTCCTGCACATAAACAATCAAGTCTGGCATTTTGCTCTTTTTATACGTGCTGCAGAATGCAGCACACACAGAAAAAGCAAAAACGAGGAGGAATAAAAGTATTCCTCCTTGTTGCACCTTGCTAGTGCCACCCCTGCCGAAATCTCGTAAATATGAGGCAGTGTCAAAACGCAATGGGTGTTGCTGTGGCATACCCACAGCAACACCCATTGCATGTCCCTTCCACATGAAGGGCTGCGTGTGAAGGGGCCGTATTTACAAGGTGACGTTAAGCCTCAAAAAGTGGCTTAACACCACCTTGTAAATATGGAGCAGGGCATTGCGCCACCGGAGCATCACGGAAAAAGACGCTCCGGTGGCGCTGGGGGGCACATGTGCCCCAAAGAAGCTTAAAGATGAACCTTCTCCTAGCCGGATGCCACTGCAAAGATCTCATCACCGGGCCAATTTTAAATCCCTCTGGTCAATGGCAAATCATGCGTGCCACCACATTTTGGATCATCTGTAGGTGAGTTAATAGGGATAAATTCATAGCCACCAGCAAGGCATTTCCATATTCCATGTGGTTGGTTATGAGGGCCTGCCTCATGTTTTTCCTGCAGTTTAGAGGCAGCCACAAAAACACCTTCCTGAGCTGGCAAAGTATGTCAAAACAGGTACCCCAAGTAACTTTCACACAGTTTATCTTCAAACGCTTCTCATCCATTCTAAAACCAAGGTTTTTTATTACTTTGTCTTGGCAGGGCAGAGTGCCTATTTCCTGTGGCCACCAATCCCTCAACCAAATCTGAGAAGCTTTCTTCAAAAAGCATTATTTTAGTTTTTCTCAACATTCAGTTGAAGAAAACTCTGTTTCATCCGTGTAGCCTCAGCATGTATCCCTAGATCTGACTTTCATAAATTCTGAGCCCTCGCCAAAGGTACAACACCTGCTGGTTGTCATCTGCAAAAGACAGAATGTCAGTTCCGAAAGACCCTAACATCCTTATCCAGATGGGCTACATAGATGTTAAAGAGTGTACGGCTCAGGGAGGATCGCCGAGGGAGGCTGCAGGTGTTGTTACCCAACCTGTACCTATTGATTGACTTTTTACAATTATATATTGAGGTGGAATTGAGACTACTTGGGAACGACCAGCCAAGTAATCTTTAAACCAGTTCAAGTCCTCGGCAAGCACCCCAATAGCAAAAAGTAAATCAATAAGTACTGCATGTAACACTGTCAAATGCAGCAGAAAGACCAAGAAGTATTAATACCCCAGTGCTAACTTTGCCTAGGGTAGACCTAATAGAGTCAATGACTGTTAATAAGTTGGTTTCCATGCTGTATGCTGCATTGAAAGCAGACTGAGATTAATCCAATATATGGTGGTCCTCGAGATATTTGCAAAGTTGCTTATTAATCGCTTTTTACAAAGGTTTAATAAGGAACATCAATGAAAAAGATCAGCCTGCAATCGCTTGTTGACTGTATTATTGCCTTTCATCCTGTACAGTGGTCAGCTGACTTTAATTTAGGATTGCATTATTCAAATATTATACACATGAACATCTGTATACAAACACACACACACACACACACACACACACACATATGTACATGATTTCAACAGATGAGACAGTGGCAGAAAGTTGGATACAAAGTGATTGCAGAACCAGTAGGTGATCAGTTAGTGAATCAAGAACAGATGATGGAAAGTGCCTAGTAGAAAAATGCTAAAAGAAGAAGGGGTAATAAAAAAACATTTACAAAGAACGGAGTTTCCTGAAACCATTTATGTTTTAACAGAAACACACACTGAGGAGCTGCACAAATAGAACGAAGTTAGGATATGGAGAAAGAAAATCAGGCATATCATGAGACAGGAATGTAAGCCAGAAAAAGCCGCTTTTTGAATCAAAATACCCTGACTTAGATAAGAGGTTGTTGCTGGAAGATTGTGGAGCAAGAAGAGAGACATGATTGACTCTTAAGCCGTGTATGTTAGCCCTGAAGGATGACCTTCTATGTTGGAATAGGGGGCATTGTAGGATTCTGAGTTGGCAAACAGACCTTTCAAAATTAAGGCCCTCACTACAACATAGACGGTAACTACAGCTTACCGCCACTGTGACGGCCGCCAACATACTGCTGCTGTGGCTACCAGCCATCTATGAGTATTATGACCTCCAACGGTATATCACCAGAATGCTGGCGGAACACCGCCGACAGTTTTGGCGGCGGACGGCAGTAAGGCGGTGCTGCTGACAGCAGCACCACCACACCAGCAAAACACTGCCGACCGTATCATGACCAATGATACAGCCTGGCGGTGTTTTGCTGGCAGACGCTGCTGCTGGCAGCAGTGTCGTGGACCGTCTCCAGCCGGAGGACCCCCTGCAAGCAGGTAAGTCAGGTTCTCCAACCTGAGAGGGGGGTGTTGTGTGTATATTGAGGTGTGTGTGTATGTTCTGGTATGCGTGCATGCGGGTGTATGTTGCGTCGGATGCATGAGTGAATGAGTGATTGTGAGTGTTGTGTGTTGTGAATGCATGTGTATGTCAAGGTATGTTGGTGTGTGTTGTGGTGTGTGGGTATGTATGTGTGCATGCGTAGTTGGTGGTGGGTATGAGTGTGTGCATGTGTGTATATGGGTGCACGTGTGGGTGTGTATATGTGCGGGTGGGCAGGAAGGAGGGAGAGGGTTGGGGAGGAATCTAGGGATAGGGAGGGGCGGGGAGACCCCTATCATTGGCAGGGAAGGAGTTCCCTGGCACTGATAGTGCCTACCGCCATTGTTTTTGTGGCGGTAAGTTTGGCACGAAAACCATGGCGGTCGGCCGGGTCATGATCCTGAGGGTGGGATTGTGGCTGCCGCCGGGCTGGAGACCAAAGTCTCCAGCCCAACGGACATTACCACCCTGGCGGTCGGTGTATTAAAGTGGCGGTCTTGGCTGGCAGTTACCACCAGGGTCATATTCCCATTTTTTTTTACCACCAGCCTGTTGGCGGTACTAACGCCACTTTAACACCAACCGCTATGGTTGTAATGAGGGCCTAAATGCAGTGGCAAATCAGGGCAAAAAGACTCTTCTTTGAATATGCTACTATGTGCAACACTATAAATATTTGAAAAGTATGACATTTCTAGAAGCAAAAAGTTGTATATTTCACCTTTTAAAAGAGGTCATTTAAAAGATTTCAGACTTATGGGGTGAAAACTAATGAACTGGAGGAAAACAATTCAGTGTTAGAGTGACTCCCATTCAGAAATAGCAGAGTGAATAGCAAATTCTAGGGAGGTGATGGAAGGCAGACAGGGTGGATGGATGGTGGCAGAAAACTATGATCTTCTAGACTTTTGCATGATTGCCAAAATGTCTGGCTTCATGTTAATGTAAGAAATGGCGAGGAACTCATTTCTTGTTGTGCTTTTCTTTTCCTCCAGATGCTGTATTGTTTTAGTTTGACACCTTAATAGTTTCTAAGGGAGAATGATGACATTTGAAGCAGAAATAGTTTATCAATTTCTTAAGTTTTCTTCTGTGAATGAATTATTTTCATAATATAGTATAAGTATTCACGGTCCTCTCTGACTACGTGCTAGTTGCAAATATATCCAATAAAAAGAACTTGTTCTGCAGAGAATTTACTCCAGATGAATTAAAGGTTTGTTTTAGTACTTTCTTGCTGACTGTCAGTCAGAGCATATGGTCCAACGAGAAACATAACTGGATCACAATTTAACTTTAGCTGGACATGCTGGATGAAACATGATCAGCATTCGGACCCTTCGCTCAGCACTTCCCTAGATCTTTTCAAGTGTTGCCAGAACATCTGCTGATGTGAGACACAGATGTGTGTTGCAAAGAAACTGCAGTATCTGCACAGATTGCATGTTTTTTTTTTCTTCATTTATATTGCCTGGTACTTGGTCAGAGATCATTTGGGCTACATGTACGGAGCTTTTGTAACTCACAAAATGGTCGGAAAGGGGTTTGCTATCGCAAAAATCTCTTTCCACAATGTACAGGAGCCATTTGCAACCCCAAAATGAAAGGCAACTGTTTTGTGAGGCACAAACAATTGCAAATTACGAATCACAAATAGGATATAATTATTTGTGATTCACAAACAGCATGTTCAATGCATTCACAAATACCGAGAAGTCGCAAAAAACAGTTTTTGCACATGCAATTTAGCACACATTTAGGAGAGGTGGTACCTGGGTGGAGAGTACATAAACTGACGTGGAATGCATCTGGGATCACCACAATGGCTGCCCTTTGCCTTATTGCATGGAAAATGCCAATACTGACTGTACAGAGGAGGAGGAGAAGGAGGCAGAGACAAGAGTGGATTTTCAGAGTCAGGCATACCCTCCTTCAACAAACTGAGAAAGAGATATATGACAAATACTTAATAAGTAGCACTGTCATATTGGAGGTTATTACATTCCTACATCCACATCTTGAAAGCAGGAGCCTTTGCAGAAATGCAATCCCTACTCATGTTCAGGTGTTGTACTCGGTGCATCTATTAACCTCTGGCAGTTATCAGAGTGTTACTGCTGTAGCAGAAGGGGGGTCACAATGATTGCTTTTACAGTTCTTCTGTGCATTCCTAGATGCCACGCTGATCCACATTCACCAACACATTTACTCACCTACGAATGCGCCGAAACTGCACAATACCAAATAGAGTTTTACAACCTCATGTCATAGGGTGTATAGATGGAACACTTGTCCCCATGTCATACATCTCATTTGGAATACAGAAACAGGAAGAGTACACAGTCTCTCAACATCCAGATGGTATGTGATGTCTACATTATCATAACTGATATTGTGTCCCAGTATCCAGGAAGCACTCATGACTCCTACATGTTTAGACACATTGGAATAAACAGACATCTGGAAAGAGGGGAATTTGATGACTGAGATCTATTGAGTACTGAATAGAAAGTAAAGATGAGATATATGTGTGCAGTCAACTATTTATCATGTCATGTTGGCTCACAACTATATCTGTCTTACAGGTGACAGTGCGTATGCTCTATGTCCTTGGATCTAACATCACACCTCACTCCCACATTCTAAAGTGAATGCCAATATAAGAATGCACCTCATTGCACCAGGAGTGGGACTGAGGATACCTTTGGCCTACTAAAATCATGTTTCAGATGCCTGCACAAGAGTGGGGGTGCCTTACAATGTGCACCAGAAACATCTTGCAAAATATTTGCAATGTGTATCACCCTCCATAACATTGCCACCAGGAGACGGATCCAAATTGAGGTGTCAGAGTCAGAGGATGATTATCCTGTGCCACCAGTACAGCAGCCAAGAGATGGGAGCAAAGGAGTGAATGGCAGAAGGCACAGGCACCACATTGCACATAATACTTTGGGAGGTATGTCGTTCATGTTTAATACATTGTGTGCATAGTCTGTACTTAAAGTAAACACACAATAGTAAATGAAAATACTACTCTGCTAGTTCATTCCCCCAAAGTACTGAATATAGGTATGACTTACTATACCGTATACACAGCTCAATGTTTCTTAACCCTATGGCCAGTAGGGGCTAACTTTCTGTCATGATGCAACCTGTTTTCTGCTGCTGCTCTGTCTCACAGTGCTAGCATCTGATGCGGAGACACTTATGATGCTCGATCTGTCTTCACTAGCAGCCCCTTCTCTGCCTGTGACCCCTGCAATGTGGTTGGTGTGCATTGTCTTAACAGCAGATATTTTCTATTGCAGACCCCTTGCAAACTCGTACTAAAGTGGCCCATCTCTACCTGTAGAGTCACAGTCCTTCTGCACAGGGTTGCAGTAGCATGTGCCAGTCATCCAAGTAACCTGATTAGGGTGTTCATTCTGGCTGCACTATATATATCGCTCTGTGTTTGCCCTGAGTCAGTGTCTGAGAGTTTTGCACACAGCTTCTTGATGGCAGCTGTCATGGTGACCATTTTCTGGTCCAATTTGCTTTGGTTCTCTGCCTTGTGTGTGGCTTTTGAATGCCCACTGCCATACCGTCATGCATGATATGCAACTTTCTGTTCATCTGTTTCATCTTTTTATGTTGCAGGTGTTGAATTCTTAACATTGATTTCACAAGCCCCCCATACACATGTGTGTCATCAGATGCCTATGGGATTTGCAGAAGTGGGGGTGGCACAGGTCATGCCCTGAGTCATTGCTGACCATGTCCTGTATCAAGTGGCTGGCATGGTCTTACAATAGGAATCACAGTCAGACATGTCTGTGGATGGTCCCCATCATCCTCTAGTAAAGCAGGCTGGTGTGAAAAGACAGAACTGGTGGGGATGCTGTGTGATGTGGAGGTGCCACATTGTCGTTGATTGTTGTCATCCTTCTCCTCCAAGTGACTTTCCTCACCTGCCTCGGACACTGACCCTTCTGTGCGCAATACACCTATGTTGCAGAAAATAATCTGGTTAACTTCTGTTTGATCTGTTTGTGTGCCTACTGCTCATACCTTTGTGTTTTGGTAACAATACACTTTGTTTGAGTTCAGTGTGTCCCAGTGTTGTGTAGCCATTTTAGTTATAGCTCCATGCACGTCAGTTTAATACACTAGGCCACTGTGCACCTTGACCTAGATATATTTTATTCAGCTTCGCATTGTTATTTTTACAATAATCAGTTTTACGGTCTTGTTTTAATTTCTTCTATCTACCTGTTTTGCTTAGTCCAGCACAGTGTTCTCAAACAACACATTCTTGATCACTCTGTGCTTCAGTCAAGGCCACAGTCTGGTACATTGCTGGTGAACGTAGTAGAAGTTTAGTCTCCAACATTCGTAGAAAAATACACATCCTTACATATGGACATTTTCTTAGAACAT
This sequence comes from Pleurodeles waltl, assembly GCF_031143425.1. Classification (NCBI taxonomy): domain Eukaryota; kingdom Metazoa; phylum Chordata; class Amphibia; order Caudata; family Salamandridae; genus Pleurodeles; species Pleurodeles waltl. Next base: position 1,160,689,809 of record NC_090445.1, read on the forward strand.
CAGCTTTGTTAATTATAAAAACACTTCCTAGTTCCATTACACGTCAAGAGGGAGATTCCAGCCAGGGAACCACAACTGTGCACTGAATGCTTCGCTGCAGATTCTAACGCAGACTACAAGCCTTTGCTCAGGTTTGGGGGTTGATGTCCCCCCGGGGAAACCTGAAAGGCAGGATTAAAGCTTAACTTGCCATACTCGAAATATGATTTAGATAGAAAATAGTCCATCGATTCTAGTGGCAATATGATAGCATTATTCTTATGCTTCACTCTCATCGTCACCATTTTAATATTGTTGTATTGTGTCGTTCTGGTGATTGAAGCTCACACTTTGCTATCTAAAATGCAGTCACTTTATTAAACCAATCTTTAAAACTTATACTGCTTTTATTGTCATTTATACATGAGACCGAATTGTGAATGAGAGAACTGGATGCGACATGAGTGACCACGACTTCCCTGAGAAGTATGATATGTCTTGCGCTCGGCTGCCCAATCATCTCTACCTTTCGGGAGAGATGAGGCACTGCTAGTTAGCCGGAGCAAAGCCCGGATTTGGAGTGACAGGTGTCACCCACCGTGGGTCAGACTCAGTCTCCCACACTGTGGACGATCTTGCTGCTCAAAATCCAGTAGTCTCATTAGAATAATGAGAGCCTACGCGACATGGCGCCACCAACGTTTGGTCAGGCTCTATTTTTCAGATCCTCCACAGTATCTCTGTCTCAATATATATAATGGCATCTCAATGCCGTATGAGGAGACATTCGTGGTATTGTGGATTTCCACCACAGCTGTGTAGGTAATCCTATTACAACTAGTGGTTGTTCAAGCTTGAACTTTAAAAGGAAACCCCATTTTGGCGTGCCTTCTCTGAACTCATAGTGTTACTATCATGGCGAATCCCCAACATGCACAAATAGCTGTTAACATGAGACAGCCTCTCACAGCACACTTATTAGCAAATGGCCTAACGGCTCAGGGAGGTCCAGTCACATTCGTGGTGGACGCCCACGCAGCTTCTAGAACAGAACTTTTTTACTCTTGGGTCACATTTCCAGCAGTTGATGGGAACACAAATACATTTCACCAATATACACCTGCGAACGCGCCAGGACAATACAGAGCGTACGCATATTTAGAGATTCCTCTATCTTATCAAGAACATAATAATTGGCTTGATTGCGCCCTACCCTATGCAAGATTACCAGTAAGGTTAGGTCCACTAAGTAATGACGGTCCTACCTGGCCTTTATTGGCCACCTATACACCACATCCTGTGGTTGGAAATTTAGCAGTAGCTGAGATTTGTCGCTTATACATTGAGTTAATAGCAATATATAGACCATTAGTACAATTCTTGATGCAAACATTAAATACAAACCTAGCACGTGCTGCTCCAGCACACCCACATGCAGTAACGCCAGGTATAAATCCTGCGACTGTACATTCGATTATGGGTAAAGTACCCACCAAACAAGAAGAAACTCCATTTTGGTTAGCACAAAAAATTAATACGCTGGAGGCAGTATTTCCCCATACGGGACCTCAGGATAAACATAGAATATTAATGATGTGCTTGCCCTTTGGGATGGTCCCTACAGTAGAAAACTGTAATACCTGGGGTACGGTATTTGGCGCGCTCTACACAACCGCACACAGTAGAACGACACTTGCCAATTTACCGGAAGTACTGAAACCAAATCAAGATGAATATGGGGCTGCCCCGGCCCTAGATTTAGGGATGCAATTGATGGTCAATTTTGCCACAGTGTCCTCAATCATTTTAAGTATCCTTAAAGGGGAAGCAGTCGCACTTGCAGTGCGCATGCAGCTTCATGACGTTTCGCAACAAGACCAAGAATGAGAGCTGCCTAAAATAATAGTGGAAACATATTCAAGTATCGGGCGGGATAGCTTAAGAGCCAGACCACAAAAACCTAAATTCCAGGGTAAATCAAATTAAGATAATTCCAAACAACAACCTGAGGATAATAAGAAACGCTGGGATAAAAAGCAACAAACGCCTAAAAAAGAAAGGTGGGAATCTCCACGTACGGAGACCCCACAGAATAGGTATAATCTCAGAAACAGAGATAATATAAAAACGCCTGGTAGATATCAATATACTGATACACGCCAATCTTGTTCCTTTCAGGACTCATCGAAAAAGAGAAATGAGAGAGGTGGGCGATCAGAGCAAAGAACAGAGTATGTGAAACCGAGACAGAAATCACAAAGCTCTTCGGAGGTTTCTGTTAAAAAGGAAGAGAAACCTGCCCAACAAAAACAACAATTTAAAAAGAAAAAAGTGGCAGCAGTAACGGTTTGACATGCCACACAGGAAGAGGGTCTAGCGTTGCTAGACAGCGCGGCAGAGATCACAATAGTTCACTGGACTCTTCTAGAGCATCTGAGGTGAAAGCAACTGATGACTTTATACAAGTAGAAAAAGTGGAAATGCGTGTCTCCAAGCCTGATAGGGTGTACAAAGTAATACTGCAATTAGAAGGAGACATTGAACGCACAATAAACATAATCTTTTGGGATCGCATAGTAAAAGTGTATGATGTCTTGTTGGCCGAACAAGATTGGCCGCCTGACTTTGTCCGTACCTGCCCATATGGAGAAGATGTCATTAAGCCTTCCTTCTCGCCCCTTTGTTCCAGAGGAACTCGCTGAATCCTATTCCATTGAATGGGCTCTAGCACAAGCACCTGCATTATACATAAATCACGTAGATTGGGATAAAGACTCCCCCTACCATGTAATGCCCATTAAAAGTGAACCCCAGCCACAACCGCAGTATCCTATAAAACATGAAGCAGAAGCACCAGTGAGAGAAATACTCACGCAATTAGAGTACCAGGGTGTGATTGAACCCTGTGTCTCGCCAATGAATAACCCTTTACTCCCCATAGCTAAACCAGACCTTTCATACAGAATAGTCTTAGACTACAGACATCTAAACAGTCATACACGCACCAATGCTATACAAAATTCACATAGCACTACACTAATGAGCAACATAGTGCGTAAAAAATACAAAGCAACATTAGACATTTCCAATGGCTTTTTCTGCCAGAATATAGCACCTGAAAGCAGAGACTTAACAAGCTATAGCGCACTACGTTCTCAGAAAAAATTCTGTTGTTTACCTCCGGGGTATAAGAACAGCCCAGGACTGTTTGCGGCTCGTGTCACTGCCATCTTACACGAGATGGACCCTGAAGCATTGTCCTATGTAGATGATTTATATCTCACGGATGATGAATTACTACAACATTTAAGATGGGTAGCCCGCATTGTTGTAGGGTTTGCCGAATTTGGCTACAAATTTAACTTCAAAAAAACAAAAATTGCCTTCCTCAGCGTCCTGTTTCTAGGATGTGAGCTGTCAAGTGAAGGGAAAGGCCTAGAGCCACAATTTTTAGAAAAAAGCGCACAGTTACCACCACTGAATATGATTAAAAAACTCCAATCATTGTTGGGTTTCTTAAACTTTGGCAGAACCTACATCCAGATTATGCTACACGCATAAAACCTTTATATGACTTAATACGTCCTGATTTTTCAAGTAAATTCTGGACAACTAAACATCCACGCATTCTTAGAGAATTGTAGACAGACATGCTTGCTGCACATCATTTACACACAAGGGACAACAAAACACATTTGATCATCAGGGTAATAGCTGGGGCCATCGGTTTCACCTATGTGACATTTAATGAAGGTGAGACAGTCCCGATTGCATACAAATCACATTTGTATTCAGCAGCTGAACAATGCTTTGCTCCCACAGAGAAAATTCTCACTGCTGTGCAGATGGCTGTTATTAAAGAAAGACCTCTTGCCCAAGGAAAACACATTATTGTTGTTTCTCCAATCCCAGCCCTAGAGGCTGTTACAAAAGCTAGCGTTCTGAACGCAAAAGCACTACATCCACGTTGGATACAATGGGCTACGTCTTTAACAGCCACTGATGTAGACTATATTTTTGACCCAAAGTTGCAAACTGAGGAATTCCTACAATATGAAGTAGAATATCTGGTTCCAGCAAATACCTTACCTATTGATCAGTATCATAGACTCATGTACACCTATGGCTCTGCACAACCTGCAGTTGGAACGAAACATCAATATTCTGCTGCTTGCGCAGTCATAAGTGGCTATATGGAAGGGGATAACATTTTGTCCTCTACATACCTTTACACAGACCCTAGGGGATTGTACAGCACAATTGGCTGAGCTAAAAGCTCTGCTGATGCCACTGGAACACACGGATCCGGCACAGCCTAAGCTGATTGTTTGCAATTCATATTACTGCGTCCAGTCCTTTGATGAATACCTTGATTATTGGGACCAGAATGGGTTCAGAGACTCTAAAGGCAACACCATTAAACACAGACTACTGTGAAGGAAAGTAGCGGACCTGAAAGAGACGCTACCGAATGTCCATGTTGTACATACATTTGGACACCAGCGCGTTAGAATACACATTGCTGGAAATACATTGGCTGATGAAGCTGCAAAGTCAGCAGTGGCAGTAGCCACTGTAGCTACAGTGACTCGCTCGAGTTCCAAACCAGACGCAGACATTTGGGCTGCCGTGAAAACTACTGCTGATGGTACATATCATTATCATATGGGAAGTATACTGAACGCTGAAGTTAAGATACCTGGCGTAGGCGTACGAGATATCCCTAACAAAGATGTAAGACCACAATTGATTAAAGCAGCGCATGACGGGGGTGGCATCTGCACATGCTGGTGAGGCGGCTACAATTTCAATCTTACAGGCCAGTTATTGGTGGCCAGGTCTCTACAAAAAGACTAAGCAGTGAGGCCCTCATTACAACCCTGGCGGTCGGTGTTAAAGCGGCGGTAAAACTGCCAACAGGCTGGCGGTAAAAAAAATGGAATCACGACCGTGGTGGAAACCGGCAACATAGACAGCCACTTTAACACTCCAACCACCACAGCGGTACAAACAAACAGCGCGGCCGTCACCGCCAACAGACAGGCGCAAGACAATGTACCGCCCACAGTATCATGAGAGGCCAATCCGCACCTTTTCCGGGGCGGATTCACCGCAAACAAAAACACGGCGGAAACAGGACTTGGAAGGGGAAATGCTCACCTCTACACACCCCACGAGGAACCAGGACACCATGGAGCCAGAACTCCAAATTCTACCTGCCATTCTCTTCCTGCTCCTCTACCAGGAGCACAAACGCCAGCGGCAACGACCACGGTGAGTACTGCACCTACGACACAGGGGAGGGGTGAGGGAAAAGAGAGTGACACACACACACACAACACGCAAAACCCCCAACCCCACCCTCTACAACACACACACAAATACATGTTGATACATTACATTTACACCCCCCAACCCCCCCCTGGAAGAACGCAAGGACAAAAGGAAATGAGTTGAAGTAATGTAATCAATAAAATTCCATTACTCAAAAATATATATACACTATTAACAAATATATACACCAAGAATTCAAGTCCATGTACTGTACCTACATAGTCCGTGGACCACTGGGCCTAAAATGCATGGGCGAGGCCCACACAAGATACCCGATCAAAACTGAGAGAACACTGCAGGGGCATCAGATCGAAATAAAACAGGCACCTCAGGGGGAAGGAAAGGCGGGGCACCTCATCCGGATGAGTGCACGATGCCAGCTCCACGAGGGGGCACCATCCCCATTTATGTATCCTGGGGAGTGCAAAGCACAGTCTCTCAAGTCTCTCCAGTGGGTGGTTTGCCCACTGCTGTATCCTGGGGAGTGCAAAGCCACAGTCTCTCAAGTCTCTCCAGTGGGTGGTTTGCCCACTGCTTTATACTGGGGAGTGCAAAGCCACATTCTCACAAGTCTCTCCAGTGGGTGGTCTGCCCACTGCTTTATCCTGGGGAGTGCAAGCCACAGTCTCTCAAGTCTCTCCAGTGGGTGGTTTGCCCACTGCTTTATATTGGGGAGTGCAAAGCCACATTCTCACAAGTCTCTCCAGTGGGTGGTCTGCCCACTGCTTTATCCTGGGGAGTGCAAAGCCACAGTCTCACAAGTCTCTCCAGTGGGTGGTCTGCCCACTGCTTTATCCTGGGGAATGCAAAGCCACAGTCTTTCAAGTCTCTCCAGTGGGTGGTTTGCCCACTGCTTTATCCTGGTAGTGCAAAGCCACAGTCTCACAAGTCTCTCCAGTGGGTGGTCTGCCCACTGCTTTATCCTGGGAGTGCAAAGCCACAGTCTCACAAGTCTCTCTAGTGGGTGGTTTGCCCACTGCTTTATCCTGGGGAGTGCAAAGCCACAGTCTCTCAAGTGGATAACAGTTCTCCACCGGTTCTGGAGGGGGTTTTGTGCTCAGAGTGCTTCATCCTGCCAAGGACAGAGGTAGTGGATGTGATGCTCCACTGGTTCTGGAGGTGGCTTTGTGCCCAGAGTGCTTCATCCTGCCAAGGATTGGGTGAGTGAATGCCTTTCTCCACTGGTTCTGGAGGGGGCTTTGTGCCTGGAGTGCTTCATCCTGCCAAGGACAGAGGTAGAGGATGCCTTTCTCCACTGGTTTTGGAGGGGGCTTTGTGCCCAGACTGTTTCATCCTGCCAAGGACAGAGGTAGTGGATGTGATACTCCATTGGTTCTGGAGGGGGCTTTGGGCCCACAGTGCTTCACCCTGCCAAGGATTGGGTGAGTGGATGCCTTTCTCCATTGGTTCTGGAGGGGGCTTTGTGCCCGGAGTGCACTCTGCCAAGGACTTAGGTAGTGGATGCCTTTCTCCACTGCTTCTGGAGGGGGCTTTGTGCCCAGAGTGCTTCATCCTGCCAAGGACAGAGGTAGTGGATGTGATACTCCACTGGTTCTGGAGGGGGCTTTGTGCCCAGAGTGCTTTATCCTGCCAAGGATTGGGTGAGTGGATGCCTTTCTCAACAGGTTCTGGAGGGGGCTTTGTGCCCAGAGTGCTTCATCCTGCCAAGGACTGTGGAATCGCATTTTACAGTTCTTAGGTATGCTATGCTTAGTGGCCCCGGTGATACACAATGACAATCTCTGCACAGGCCTTTCATTAAGTAAAGAGGCCTACAAATGTAATTTGCTACTGCTAGGAACGCATTATGTTGCAAGGCTGGCTCTCTGAACAGCCATCATGAAATATCATTGTCATTGCATGCTAGCTGAAGCAATCTCCCTTCTGGAAAGTACCAGTCTGAGTACGTGATGTTCTCAAGTTCTGTCACAAGATGGACCATGTGATATTAGGCACGTAGGCCACCTTGTGTAAAATCCTTTTCTATGCTTTTTGTTACTATATATGGTATGATAGGAAAAACTACCTCAGCCATAATGGAGAAGTAGTCATACGTCAATCATACGTCAAAGCCAAAGAACAAATAAGACGTTGAATTATGTTTGTGGTTTAATACTATAAAAGATCGTGTATTACTTCCTTGTATTAGGCTGTTCGTGTACACTAGTACAGAGCATCCTCCATGTACATGTCTTTCTATTCTATCCCTAATGAATTATTAAATCTTTATCTAGAAAGAGCTGGCTAACGGTCGTTTGTATCTGAATGGGTGCTGAATAATTAGGCTTCTACAGGACAGAGGTAGTGGATGTGATACTCCACTGGTTCTGGAGGGGGCTTTGTGCTCAGAGTCCTTCATCCTGCCAAGGATTGGGTGAGTGGAGGCCTTTATCCACTGGTTCTGGAGGGGGCTTTGTGCCTGGAGTGCTTCATCCTGCCAAGGACAGAGGTAGTGGATGCCTTTCTCCACTGGTTCTGGAGGGAGCTTTGTGCCCAGAGTGTTTCATCCTGCCAAGGACAGAGGTAGTGGATGTGATACTCCACTGGTTCTGGAGGGGGCTTTGTGCCCAGAGTGCTTCTTCCTGCCAAGGATTGGGTGAGTGGAGGCCTTTATCCACTGGTTCTGGAGGGGGCTTTGTGCCTGGAGTGCTTGATCCTGCCAAGGACAGAGGTAGTGGATGCCTTTCTCCACTGGTTCTGGAGGGGGCTTTGTGCCTAGAGTGCTTCATCCTGCCAAGGACAGAGGTAGTGGATGTGATACTCCACTGGTTCTGGAGGGGGCTTTGTGCCCAGAGTGCTTCATCCTGCCAAGGATTGGGTGAGTGGATGCCTTTCTCCACTGGTTCTTGAGGGAGCTTTGTGCCCAGAGTGCTTCATCCTGCCAAGGACAGAGGTAGTGGATGCCTTTCTCAACTGGTTCTGGAGAGGGCTTTGTGCCCAGAGTGTTTCATCCTGCCAAGGACAGAGGTAGTGGATGTGATACTCCTCTGGTTCTGGAGGGGGCTTTGTGCCCAGAGTGCTTCTTCCTGCCAAGGATTGGGTGAGTGCATGCCTTGCTCCACTGGTTCTGGAGGAGGCTTTGTGCCCAGAGTGCTTCATCCTGCCAAGGATTGGGTGAGTGAATGCCTTTCTCCACTGGTTCTGGAGGGGGCTTTGTGCCCAGTGAGCTTCATCCTGCCAAGGACAGAGGTAGTGGATGCCCTTCTCCACTGGTTCTGGAGGGGGCTTTGTGCTCGGAGAGCTTCATCCTGCCAAGTACAGAGGTAGTGGATGCCTTTCTCCACTGGTTCTGGAGGGGGCTTTGTGCCCAGAGTGCTTCATCCTGCCAAGGATTGGGTGAGTGTATGCCTTTCTTCACAGGTTCTGGAGGGAGCTTTGTGCCCGGAGTGCTTTATCCTGCCAAGGACAGAGGTAGTGGATGCCTTTCTGCACTGGTTCTGGAGGTGGCTTTGTGCCCAGAGACACACTGGGATGGGTAGATGGAGGGGGTTTGGGAGTGGAGGAAGAGGTAGTGGTTGTAGGAGGTGTTCGTTTGCTGACTTTGGGTGAAGGTGCATAGGCTGGAGGCTGTCATGAGGTGGAGGGCTGTTCGGTGGGTGTGTGACTGCGTTTGTGTAGTTTGGGAGGTGGGCTCACAGACACACTGGTAGAGGACTCAGGGGATGTGTGAATGGTAGTGGGGGTGGTGCGTGCACATGAGCGGTGTGTGGTGATGGGCGTGCTGGTGATGGACGTAGTGGCTGAAGATGTAGTGCATGCAGGTGTGAGTGGAGACGTGACAGGGAGGGAGGAGGGAGACGAGGAGGAGGGGGACACAGTGGAGGCAGTGGATGTTGGCATGTGTGCATGGGTATGATGCTTGTATGAGTGCCTGTGGGATGTGTGGTGCTTATGTTTGCCAGAGCTGTGTGTTGTGGTGTGTGCATGATGGTCTGATGGTGTGCCTGGGATAGGCTGAGGTACTGGGGATTGGGGCTGGGTGGAGGAAGTTGGAGGGGGGAGGCTGGACACAGGAACAATGGCTGCCATCAGTGCTGAGGCCAGAGTCTGAAAAGCTCGCTGTTGGGCTGCCTGACCAGAATGAATGCCCTCCAGGTATGCATTTGTCTGTGGCAACTGCCTCTCTACACCCTGGATGGCATTCAGAATGGTAGACTGCCCAACAGTGAGGGATCTGAGGTGGTCAATGGCCTCCTCACTAAGGGCAGCAGGGCTGACAGGGGCAGGGGCTGAGGTACCTGGGGCGAAGGAGATGCCCACCCTCCTGGGTGAGCGGCCACGGGGCACACGCTGAGGGGCTGCTGGGAGGGCGGTGCTGGTAGGGGGGGTGGCTGCTGTACCTGTAGATGCGGTGGGCACAGAGGGGCCTGCCACCGCAAGGGAGCTCCCATCAGAGGAGGAGTCGGTGTCGCTGGTCTTAGCTCCTGTCCCCGTCGTGGAGCTCCTCTCGCGCTACGTCCCACTGGTGAATTCGGAGTCCGTAGTCTCACCCTCCAGGGCTATGTGGGATGCAGCTCCGTCCTGCTCCAGTGGCACTGCTCCTCCGCGTGATGATGCTAATGCACACAAGAACAGGGAGACCACAAAAGGGGGGGGAAGAAAGTAGAAAGACATGTTCAGTGCATGCAATACCGCTACCGTTGGCGGGCACTACAGACACAGCAGCCCTCTGCACTACGCCATGCACTTAGAGTTCCCTAGTTAATCACAGGGCCATGTGGTACAAAGCCAATGCCCGATTGCTGGACACATGGAAGTCACAGGAGCCTGACTAGGGGTAGATGGCTCTTAACACTGGTGTGGTGGGGTGCCACATGGCCTACCTTACGAAGGGACCTTGCCTACAAAACTAGCCCTGGCCTAGGGGTACCCACAGCCCACCTCCCCCACCCAGACACCTCCAATGTGTGTCGGATTAAGAGAAGGTGACTGTACTCACCCCCTTGAGGCTGCTGTGATGCCCTCAAGCGCCCATCCAACTCCGGATACGCCACCACCAGGATCCGGAACATCAGGGGGGTCATGGTGCGACAGGCACCCCTCCCACGTTGGGAGGCCATTCCCGGCTGGGCCTCCGCCGTCTTCTTGCTCCAGCGACTAATGTCCTCCCATCTTTTCCGGCAGTGGGTGCTCCGTCTGTGGTGGACCCCCAGGGTCCGGACTTCCTTGGCGATGGCACGCCAAATATCCTTCTTCTGGTGGGTGCTGACCTACAGGAATAGTACAGGGGAAAAGGAGAAGATATAACCGTCCGGACCATCACAGTCACTGGCCCATGTTCCTACCCTTGCCATGACGCACAGACACTCACCATTGTTTCATGCACGCCTCATTCCCCCCCTCCTATCCACACCACTCCAAACAGGCATTGCCCAAACAGCATGCTCACAGTGTACTCACCTCACCTGTTTGTCTGGAGGACCGTATAGTAGCGTGTACTGGGGGAGGACCCCATCCACTAGTTTGTCCAACTCCTCCGATGTGAAGGCAGGGGCCCTTTCCCCAGACATTTGAGCCATTGTCGCTTCCAGACTGAGGTCACAGCAGCACTTGCAGTGCAGGTCCTCTCCTGTCGAAGATCAGGTGTCAAGTGAGTGAAGAGTGAGAAAATGGTGGTCACGTCCGTGGCGGTGCGTACCGCCGGCGTACATCGTCATTGGCTCCTGGGACCCATAGGTTCCAATGTTAACCAATTCAGGATTGCGCCGCGGTCTTCGACTGCCTACCGCGACGGTGTACAACGCCAGCGCTGTTACCTCATATCCCCTTGTCCCACCTTACAGGTCAGGCAGCCGCCATATCAGGGGGCCACATGGCATTAATTGTAAATGCGTCACACATATCTAGGTCTTGCATACACACTAAGACAGGCACATAGCGGATTGACAAATGTGTGCAATAAATATTCTATTTAATACCTCAGTGTTGGGTGACTCTCTGCTCGCTGTTCTCGTCCATAGGGCACGTCTGCTGGGGCAGGTGAGGAGATGGCGGCATCCTGTCGACAATGGAAGAGCGACGTGTAATTGTCACCTACAGAATTGATCGTGCCACAATCCAGTAACTGTGTGCCCAGTTGGAGCCAGACCTGATTTCAGCAATCCGCCATCCCACAGGGATCCCTCCTCTAGTGCAGGTCCTGTCAGTACTCCATTTCCTGGCAAGTGGGGCTTTTCAAACTACAGTGGCCATAGAATCAGGGATGTCCCAGCCTATGTTCTCCAACATGTTGTCCAGAGTGTTGTCTGCCCTGCTGAAACACATGTGCAGCTACATTGTTTTTCATCAGGTGGAGGATCTGCCTACAGTGAAAGGTGACTTCTATGCCCTGGGACATATCCCCAACATCATAGGTGCCATTGATGGGACACATGTGGCCTTGGTACCCTAACGCAGGAGTGAACAGGTGTACAGAAACGGGAAGAGCTACCATTCCATGAATGTGCAGATGGTTTTTTTTGCAGACCAGTACATCTCCCATGTGAACGCCAAGTTTCCTGGCTCAGTGCATAACGCTTACCTTCTAAGGAATAGCAGCATCCCTTATGTGATGGGCCAACTCCAGAGGCACCGTGTGTGGCTTTTAGGTGAGGACAAGGACCCTATACCATGTGAATAGTTGTCTTGGTCTGGGGTTGTCCCTAAGGGTTAGTTGCCCCTCGACATTTGCAGGTGACTCTGGTACCACAGCCTGTCATGGCTACTGACCCAAGTGAGGAATCCCAGGACAAGGGCAGAGGAACGCTACAATGAGGCACATGGGCGAACTGGGAGGGTTATAGAGAGGGCCTTTGGCCTCCTGAAGGCCAGGTTCCGGTGCCTCCATATGACAGGTGGTTCCCTCTACTACTCACCAAAGAAGGTGTGCCAAATCATCGTGGCCTGCTGTATGCTGCACAACTTGGCTTTGCGACGACAGGTGCCTTTTCCGCAGGAGGATGGTCCAGATGGAGGTGTTGTGGCAGCTGTGGAGCCTGTGGACAGTGAAGAAGAGGAGGCAGAAGAAGAGGACATAGACAACAGAAACATTGTGATCCATCAATACTTCCAGTAAGACACAGGTAAGAAGACATCACTGCCTCCTACATCTGATACAATTGTTTTACCTCTCATCTGTCTGTCACTTTCACCCAGTGTATGGACCCTGATTTGTCACTTTCCCTTTCGATTTCACAGATGTGGGTCCCACTGTGTAACCTCTGCTATGTAACCTCATGGACTAGAGCTGTGTGACATAGGTATGTTGACAATAGAATGGACATTGCTATTTCCCTCAGTTATTGCAAATACACATTTGTGAAAGCACAGACGCCCTCCAGATAGTTTTGTGATTTAAGGGTGTTTATTTAAGTGCTAAATATTGGAGGGGGTTGTAAAATGGTTAGGGGTGATGGTGGAGGAAAGTCCATGGCAGAGTCCAGTCTATTAGTCTCACAGGTGCATTGTCCAAAGCATAAGAAGTGGAGCTGGGGCAGTTAAAGGATGGACAGGGTGACAAAGTGGGACAGAAGGATGACAAGCAGGGTGGTCTCATTTCTTGGCGGGGGTCTTGGCATTGTTCTCTGTCTTTGTCCTGGATCTCAGGGACCGCTTGCGGAGTGGTTCTCCATCTGCAGGGGGTGGGGTGCTGGTGTCGTGGTCCTGTGGCGGTCCCTCCTGCCCACTAGCGCTGGCGGAGGTGGTGGGCATTTCATCATCCAGGCTAGTGTCAGGGGTCCCTTGTTGTGCCACAGTGTCCCTCCTGGTGTTCACGAGTTCCTTCAGCACACCTACAATGGTGCCCAGGGTGATATTGATGGATTTGAGTTCCTCCCTGGACCCCAAATACTGTTCCTCCTGCAGCCGCTGGGTCTCCTGAAACTTGGCCAGTACCGTTGCCATTGTCTCCTGGGAATGATGGGAGGCTCCCATGATGTTGGAGAGGGCCTCGTGGAGAGTGGGTTCCCTGGGCCTGTCCTCCCCCTGTCGCACAGCAGCCCTCCCAGTTCCCCTGTGTTCCTGTGCCTCTGTCCCCTGAACCGTGTGCCCACTAACACTGCACCCAGGTCCCTGCTGTTCTTGGGGTGGTGGGTTAGCCTGGGTTCCCTGTAGTGGTGGACACACTGCTGCTTGATGTGTCCTGGGGACAGAGGTATGGGCCCGCTGGGTGGGTGCTGTTCTGGTGTTTCCAGAGGGGAGAGGCTCCGTGGTGGATTGTGCCAGTGTGAGGGGAACCGACTGTCCCGAGGTCCCAGATGGGCCGGGCTAGTCATCTAGATCCAGTTGGACAGAGCTGCTGTCATCACTGTGGGCCTCTTCTGTGGGTGGAGTGGACATGTCTGGAACCTCCTGTCCGGTGACGTTGGGTAGGGGTCCTGCAGGGGTGTAAAGGCATGATTATTGCATCTGTGTGTGCCATGGTGTGCAATGGGTGGGTGACCCTGTACCCCAGTGCTTGCATTCCTGTGTAGGACCTTGTGTGCTAATTGTTTAGGGGTCTGTGTGGGTATGTGTAGTGGCCATGCATTGGTGATGGGTTTCCATGCTTTGTTATTGCATGCAGGGCTTGGTGTTGGGATGTGTGGTTTGTGAGGAGCTGGAGTGATGGGGTGAGGTTGAGTGTGGGGGTATGTGATTGCATGCAGGTAGGGTGGGGATATAATAGTTAAGATTTGACTCACCAGAGTCCATTCCTCCTGCTACTCCTGCGAGGCCCTCAGGATGCAGTATAGCCAAGACCTGCTCCTTCCATGCTGTTAGTTGTGGGGGAGGAGGTGGGGGTCCACCGCCAGTCCTCTGAACAGCGATATGGTGTCTTGAGACCACGGAACGCACCTTCCCCCGTAGGTCGTTCCACCTCTTCCTGATGTCATCCCGTGTTCTTGGGTGCTGTCCCACTGCTTTGACCCTAACAACGATTTTGCGCCATAGCTCCATCTTCCTAGCTATGGTGGTGTGCTGCACCTGTGATCCGAATAGCTGTGGCTCCACCCGGATGATTTCCTCCACCATGACCCTGAGCTCCTCCTCAGAAAACCTGGGGTGTCTTTGCAGTGCCATGGGGTGGTGTGGGTGATGTGTGGGGTGGTGTGTGTTGTGATGTGTGGGGTGATATTTAGAGGTGTGTTGTGTGAGGTGCGTGGATGTTGTGTGAGTGATGGTGTTGAGTGCCTGTGGATGCTATTGTTCTTTCTGGTGGTGTCTCTCTCTGGCCTTCTGTTGCAATTGTTATTGTTGGGGTTTGTGGGTGATGTGGGCAGGTGTTTTATATTGTATTGGGTGTGTGGGAGTGGTGTGTGGATGTGTATCAGGTGTGTGTATTTGGAATTGTCCAATGTGATAGTGTTTTGTAAATGTGTGTGTATTTTGAATGTGGCAGTGTGTACCGCCAATGGAATACCGCGGTTGAAAGACCGCCTCGTGGATTCGTGGCTCATTAGAGTGTGGGCATATTCCTGTTGGCGTGACAGTGGAGGTTTTGTTATCGCCAGTTTATCACTGACCTTTGGTGTGGCGGACTTGTGTGGGTGTCTAGATTTTGGCAGATTCCGAGCTGTGGGTCGTAATAGCTGTGGCGGAATTCCACGGCCGCGTCAATGTGTTGGCGGTCTTCTGCACAGCAGTAAGCGACATTTACTGCCAAAGTTGTAATGAGGACCTATGTCTTTCGTTGTGACATCTGTCAACAAATCAAAGTTTCCACGGCCAAGCGCCCGCCGCAGACACCCCTCTTAATTTCAAACTAACCATTACAGTGTGTGTACTTGGACCACTGCAGTCCTCTATCACCTGATAGTGCATACAAATATATATTAGTCGCTGTTGATTCATGCTCCAGATTTGTATGGGTGTGGCCACAACGCTCTGCTGACGCTAGGACTGTTATTAAAGATTTGCAAGTCTTTATCGGTACATATGCAGTTGCCGCGTTCCATTCGGACCAGGGCCCTACTTTTGCCTCAATGGCATTCAGGGACACCATGGCTTCATTGGGGGCCCAACTGCAGTACTTGTCTCCATTTCATCCCGAGGGAAATAGTGTAGTGGAGTGATTAAACCGCATTTTAAAGCAATCCTTAACAGCCAGAGTCTTAGGTACGGGTCGTAGTTGGCTTAATCACCTGTATGGAGTCAAGAGAGCCTTAAATAACCTGCCTAGAAGGTCCTGTTATTTTTTACTTCATATGAGTGTCTGTTCGAAACTTAAATGTTTGTTCCGGATCTTGATGGTCCTGGCGTGGAGGCAGCAGAAACACCTTTTGACATAAATGAACGTGTCACTGTCTTACAGGAATTACAATAGTTCAGTGATGATAATTCTTCCAAAAGTGCTGCCTCCACAGGAATTAAGGATGTGCCAGTCACATCTACCAGATGGATTCCCAGAGTTGGGGATCTTGTGCGTGAAAAGGTCGCATTGAAAAAGGAATTTGGCCCTTCTTATCGAGCACCAGTCCCTGTACTAGGGATGCACAGTACCAGAACTGTTATTCTACCACCGTTGGCAGGTGCCAAAGAAAATCGTTTTGTCTCTATTAACAATGTCAAATTGCACCATGTGGCCGATCCTGCACAGCCGACCAAGAGGAACATCCAGTAGTTCCCGAATCCTTCTCACTACTGGCGAAGAAGTTCCACTACAAGTTATTTATACCAACACTGAAACCTCTCCAAGCTTGGGGAGGGTGGAAGATGATCTTGCATAAGTTCCACTAACATCAACTAACTTAGAAACATTTGATCAAGTTAACTCGACTACTACTACAAGCCAAACAGATGGTGCTGTCTATAGTGTGCCACCACAGGAAACACCAACTCCACCACTGACAACGGCTACGCCATTTGCAGAAACTGCCTCTGGTTATTTTGCCGACTTCAATGATGATTTCTCGGACTCATATGCCTCTTCGACAGCTGATTTGTCAAGTGCACGTATGCTAACAAACTGGCTTAAAGAAACACATTTCATATTTCCATGGAACTATATATGGCTTTCTCTGACTGTCCCAGCCTTTCTACTTTGGATTGGTTTTGTTATTACCTTTTTCTTATCAATACATTGTCATTTTCTTCCTGAAAGATCAACAGTTGAACAGGTGGAGGAGGTTTTGAAACCACATTTTTCATCACATAAGGTCCGAAGACACTTATCCTTTGTTAACATTTCCGCAGTGCCAATTCCTGATGGGATTGTTTGGGACAAAATAATGTTTGATATATATGGTCCCACAAAAATGATTCAAATACCGTATGTGTTCAAATTATCAATGAATGATATAGTAATACCAGGCATTGTATCTGATGATTGGGATGTGAAAACAGTCGATTCTATGATGACAGAATTGCAATATTATGCTGTCTTTGAAAACAAAGATGTTTACCAATTCAAAGAAAATTATGGTGATATGTTTTGCTATAATTATTATGGGCACCACTTCATACATAGAGCGAGCAGTCCAAAAATTATCTTTAATTACACGCAATGGGAACATTGTCCAACTCCACCGCAAGGGAGTTCTAAAACATATTCTGAAAAGTTTGCATATTTTTCTAGGCACAATCAAAAGAATGCTGAGTCATATTACTTTAAGGTACCACCTACTAAGGATATACACATGTTATTGACTAATATGAAATGTATATATTTGAATCCTTTGTTTTCCGGTTATCAATAGAAGGCTATGAATATTGGTCCTAATCAATTGATCTGAAAAGTGTCTGGGGAACAAAAAATTGGCAAATTAAGGGAAAAGAAACATTGTTTAGAGCATGTCTCATTCCTGTTCAAATTATCTTTTTAAATTAAACTGTGCAACAAATGTGTTGTTTAGGCTTAGCAACAATCAGGGAATTAAGCATGCCCAGTATACCTGCCCCTGAAGTTTTTTACAAATGGCAAAAATACACAAATGCAACTGAAGATAAACTTGATGAGTGGGTCGAGAATGGTACATTTAATGCTTCACTGACACGTCCAGGCAGGTGTTTATTGTGGCCGATAGATATCAATGGGTGTCATAAACGTTTTATTAACTCCTCAGGGGGTTTTAGGACAAGTAGGTCAGACCCTCGCTATACATCACCAGAGCATGCAGAAATAATTACAACATATATTGTGGGAAAATTATGCCAACATTGGCTAAAATCATCCTCACTGAACCCAGTTAGAGAACACCTCAATCTCCTGTCTAACACTACTGACTTACAAGATTTCTTGTCAGGCCCCAAAACACCACGTAAAAAGCGTTAATTTTTTACATGCAGTACTTGATGAGATTTGGAATCTTTCCCAACAAGATGCTGCTGCCCGGTTAAGGCAAATAGATCAGGAAAATCTAGAAAAGGCATTAGCTGTTGTGGATAATGGGATTAGCACCTTGTCCGACCGTATTTATATAATTAACAACATTGTCTCTTCTGCTATAGACATTATACAATCTGATATGTCTTCTTTATACCATGGACAGAGTCAGACCAGGTCCATTATGCAGTTGGGTTGGATGCTTCAAACATTAAAGGTGGGTCGCGTTCCATGGCAGCACGTCAGTGCAAGTGGAGATATTTTCTTCTTTTATTCTAACGCGACAACAACAACTAATGGCTAAGAAAGAAGTCACTTATGTCATGGTTAACATCGAGAAATTAGAAAAGTTGCCTTTTACCGTGGCCGAAATACCATCAGCAGAGTGGTTAATTCATGGGGTTATTAATCTGCCTATTTCAACACCACAATTCACCTCCTGTTTGAAACACATTCCGGTAGTCAGATATGAAAAGCTGGGAGATAATTGCATCCATGAGGTGTGGGAGCTTCCCTTCTCGTACAAATGCTTCAATGGCATGAAAGAGGTCTTTCTTAGCAGTAGTGAACGTGAGACTTCTGTCAGCAGTTTGATGATTTGTAAACAGCTGTCCTTGCATGGGGAGTGTAATGCCTCGGCTGCAAACTTGGCTTGTTATCTTAAGGGAATTCCAGTCCCCTTGATTAGACCAACGTTCCAGGTGCTTTCAAACGGCAGCTACGTCCTTCTCAATAGTGAAGACTGTTGTGGCATGCGAGCCTGAATAGTTTACGTTGTTTTGGTCTCTAAAGTCGTTACATGCTGCAGGAACGTATTGTTTCCCGCCACTAAATTTAAGGAGGTAGCTGATATCTGGCCTTACATTGCTACTTCAAATGTGAATTTTTACAAGTTAAGTAGACTCAAGGCTTTATTGTTTCAAAAGCATCAGGCCCTTACATCTGCACGCAAGACCTGCGCACTTCAAGTGGCAAGGTCATCAGCAGAAATACAGTCCCTGTTAAATACAAACTTTCTGAGACACTTTGGTGAACTCGTGGGACGAATATTTAATGTGTCCAGCATGACTGGAATAGCACATTGTTTTCAAAGTTGTTGGTTCTGATTTTGTTCACACCTTCTCCATTATATTCGGTTTGATACCTTCAGCTATCCACTCAATTTTCGGTAGTATTTTTGGGGGATTTCCGATAACTTTGGCTTTATTAGCCGGCAATCTGCTGTTGCTGTTGTTTATGTGCAATGGCTGTCCCACCGCAACAAGGACAAATGACGGCGCTCCCATCAGCGCAGCTGTGTCGTGAACATATGATGCAGCATTTTGGAGCAACACTCCTGGAGCATTTGGAGTGTGACTGGTCATTGTCATTCAGACCGGTTTTGTATTGTGTGCAGCCCGTGTTCCGGTGCCTTTGGTGCTCTTTTGAACATGCACTGGAAGTTTGTCTTTCACAGCAGCGCCCCCCAGTAATGGATGCTGATCTGTTGATGTTCTCGCTGAGGGTTCATTACCAGACATGTGCGCTGAGGCTGCGTTTGCTACGTGAAGCTGATTATGAGACACCCTTCCTGAAAGAAGTTGCCATCAACTCATCAATAGGCACTCCATGGGATGCCGCCTTGGTTGATACTGGAACACATTTGCTCCGCAATCATTTTTAGCACAGACTTTTCGGTTCTGTCATCTGCCGAAGTGGAAGATCTCCTACTTTCCATGACTCATACTTAATTTGGAGCTTTTCTAAATTAACGTTTTCTTGAATTTGGTTATAAGCCACATGCTCATATTTTAAATTATCAAGTGGTGTGCTTGTGTTTCCTTTTAACTCGTCAAAATTGACTAGCACTTATATATGAAAAAAGAATACATAGAACCGTTATTAAAGAAAACAAACCTAGACCCGCACGACCCGAACAACTACAGACCAATCACAAATGGACCTTTCCTGGACAAATTGATAGAAAGAGCAGCATTCTCCCAGATGTCACAATTCATTAAAGACAATTCTTTCAGACTTCCAAACTGGATTCCACTAAGGAAGGGGCACTGAATCGGCAGTCATAGCAATCTGGGATGATCTTAAAAACACAGTTGACCGAAATGGAGTTCCTGCACTACTTCTCTTGGATCTCTCGGCTGCCTTTGAAACGGTTGACCATGACACCCTAATTCAAAGACTCCATGAAGCCGGCATACAAGGGGCTGCTCTCGACTTGATTACTTCCTATCTTCAAAAAAGATCTAATATCATCTACTCGCCCCCCTTCTCGTCCAAACCCTACCTCACAAAAGCAGGGGTCCCCCAAGGATCAATCATCTCACCTTTGCTTTTCAACATCTACATGATATCATTACGAGAATTGATCAATGATTTCCATCTCACATGCTACAACTATGCAGATGACACATACATACTACTTAAATTAGAATGCCCCAAAAACATTAAAAACTCAGACATCTTCAGTTTCCTCAGAGCCGTTGATCAGTGGATGACCTGGAGCCATCTCAAACTAAATACCTCCAAAACAGAAATACTCATATGTGGTGACTGGAAAAGTTATGACCCTCTGTGCATCTGGCCTGACGATCTCGGACCACCTCCTCAATTATCCAAGGAAGTTAAAAACCTTGGAATCACCATGGATTCCAAGTTAACTATGATGCCCAAGTGGACAAATTAGTGTTGGAAAATGGGTTATTGGTAGGGCAGGTAGGTACCTACACCTAGCAACAAGCCACTAACCTCCACATAGGTACAGTTAGGTCTCAGTAAATTAATCCCAGCTCAACCCTTGGTAGCTTGGCAACGAGCGTCAAGGCTTAACTTAGGAGACAAAGTGTAAAGCATTCAAATATCACAAAACAGTAATTAAATAAAACACAGGAAACAGTTTAAAAATCCAAAACCAATTTATAAAAATAGTTTATATTTTTATCTTTAAAATGACACAAAAACGATTAAAATCGGTTCAGGGGAACCGGAGATATGAATTTTTAAAGAATTATTACTTTTCTAGCGCTTAGAAACAAAAAGCGCCAATCGGGTCATCTGGTTGCACCTCGACCGGGGCAAAGTCAAACTTTCAGGCCGACCGCGATGGAGCCCTGCTCGGCTACAGGTCGCGGGAGGCCTCGGTTAAAAAGTTACCTTCTGACTTAGTCTTTATTTTGAAGTTTTTCTTCACCGGGACGAACCTGCCAGTTGAATCCGACCTCCTGGAGCCCTTGTCCGGATACTCGATGTGGGTTTCCTCGGTGGAGACTTTTACCTTCGGACTTAGTCGTTTTTTCGAGATGAAAATCCTTCGACCGGGGTAAACCTGGATCTTGATCCGACGTCCATGGAGCCCTTCTCGGATACGATGGCTGGGAGGTCCCGGTCAACTTTTTACGTTCGGACTTAGTCTCTTTTTTGGATATTTTTCTTTACCGGGACGAACCACGAAGTCAGGCCGGGTCGCGGTTGAGGCAAGCCGGCTAGAATTTCCGCGGCGGGTCGGTCCCTCTCTGGAGCTTTTTTCCAAAAATTCTCAAATCTTTTCCAAACTTCTGGGGCTTCACCCAGATGTTCTTTTAAGGTTCTTTTGGGGTCCACAGCTCACCCCAAGGGTCCAGAATTTCTGTGATGGTCCTTGGGGGGTGCGGACTTCAACTCCCAGAATGCACCTGCCGCAAACTCCTTTTTGGCCACTGGACAGTGGTCAGCTGGTCGCTTTCTTCAGGAGTTGGTGCAGGGGACTCTGGTTAGCAATTTTTCACCTGTAGCAAACAGGGAGTCCCTCCTTGAACCAGTTGAAGCCAGGCAAAGTCCTTCTTGTGGTGAAGCCCAAGTGTGCAGCTGGTGCAGTCCTTCTGAGTGCAGGGTCCAGGTGCAGGCCAGGGGTCCAGCAGGGCAGTCCTTCTTCTTCTTTAGTTCCTTTCTTGTTGAATTCTGGAGGGGATCTGAGGCGTGGGTGCAGGTCTGCCAGTTTTATCCTTGCTCCTGGGTGAAAAGCAGGGGGGCCCTGGTTCTCCAATCAGGGACAGGGTCGTCCCCCTGTGATGACCACTTCCTGGGAAGTGTGGCAAAAATCCATCCCAGAAGGCAACAGTCTCTAAAAATCCAACATGGATGAATCTGATTTTTGGAGGTTACATCTGGCTGAGCCCACCCACTGGTGTGGCTAAAAATCATAAACACACCCCTCTCCTGCCCTCTCCTAATCTAATCAAGGGGGCACCTAATTGTCTGGGGTTGCAGGATGTGGGGGTGTTGCTGGGTGCTGCAAATGTCCTTCTCTGCCTTTGAAGACCAGTTTGGCAGCCCTCCCCCTTCCTGCCTCACCATCTGCTGAGGGGAGATTCTCTCCCCCAAGCACATTCCTTTGTGTGAAGCCTGGCCACTTCACACCTCATCAAGGCAGCCTGGCAGAAGCTGCTGCAGGCTGGCCAATCAGAGCACAGCAGCAAAAACAATGCAGAGCTGAAATTGGCAACTTTTTAGGTAAAGTCTAAACTTTTTACCTGGACAAGTTATATTAAATCCAACAACTGGAAGTTGTGGGATTTATTACAACAATCAATTTGATACCAAATTCTTGGTATGTAACATTTAAGGAGACTTTAAAATTTAAAATAAAGTCTGCCCATTCTAACCTATGAAGGCCATTTACTTCAATGAGGGAAAAACGAATTTGGCTGTTTTTACCTCACCAGGATTTATAAATCTATTTTTATAAAGTCCCTGCTTATAGTTACATGGCACCCAGCCCTAGGGGCACATAGGGCACACCTTAGGGGTGACTTATATGTAAAAATAAGGTAGTTTAAGACTTTGTAAGTACCTTTAATTCCAAAGTCGAATTTGCATATAACTTTAATTTAAAAGCAGCCAGCAAGGCAGGCTTGCTTTTAAAATGGCACTGGGCACCTCAGCAGTGCACCTAGGTGTGCACCACCTATGCTGTGGTCCCTAAACCTACATGCCCTACCATATACTAGGGACTTATAGGTAGGTTAACTTAGCCAATTTTAATTAGCCTAATTTGCATATCCATTTTACACAGAGCACAGGCCCTGGGACTGGTAAGCAGTACCCAGGGCACCTTTAAAGTCAGGAAAACACCAGCAAAAAGTGGAAAATGGGGGCAAAAAGTTATGGGGCCTCTGCAATCAGCCCTGTTTTCTCACACAACCCCCCCCCCCCCCCAGCCCACACGCCCAGGACACTCAGCCCAACCCTGGGAGAGTCTTCCTGGCTTGTTAGGCGAGGAAGACAGTGAAGAAAACTGGCTGTCCCTTTGCAGGGCCTACTCTGCCTTATATCCTCCTGTCAGGGTCACTCCCTATGGGTAGTGAAGCCATCCCAACAGTAAAAGGACCCAACACAAACTGAAACTTTCCTCTAGGGGGGTCTTCCTCCTTTCTCTCTGCCAACTTGGGTAGTGAGGTGCCCACCTCCCCTACTCCAAACTTTGCTAGGGCAACACCTAGCTTACCCAAAGAGGTCACCCAACACTTGAGCAACCCCACCATGACCAATAGGGTCAGGGGGCCTACTTTGCTATTGGCCCTGGGGTCTGCCTCCCAGGCCAAGTACAGTGCTGCCAGGAAGGCTAGCACCCAGCAGAGGCTACTGACAGCTGTCAGTACCCAGAACCACACCCTAAGCTCTCCACTGACAGGTGGCTGAGCTGCTTTAGGGGCAACTTTGGGGTCCTGGCACCCCTCTTGCTGTCTAGAGTGGGGGGCTACCACCTCCTGTGGCAGACACCCTCCTTCCACTCTCCCTTCTGTCAGTGCAGGGGCAACACCTTGCATCTGGACAGCTGCCTGACTACTCAGGACTTCCTTGGGGTCAGGGGAGGCCTCACCAGTGCCAACTCTGGGCTCCCCCCCTACTGGGGCAGAAGGCCTTTGGCTCCCTGGAACTCTCTTTAAGATTGGCCTACCCTTCCTTTTCTTCTTTCCTTTTCTTGGGGACCCCTGTCTCCTAACTGTAGGGACTGACTCCCCAGGACTTTGGTTTGGGGGGGCGCCCTGGGCGACCACCCCATCTGGGACCAGACTCACCTCTGGGAGGTCATTGCCCAGGATACAATCTAGGGGGAGGTCAGCACTGACTACCACCCTAATCCAGTCAAGGATACCCTCCCTCTCTAGGGACACTATGGCTACAGGTTTGGAGGTGACCTCTCCTGTTGCTATCCTGACTTTCCTTGTCTCTCCTGGGACATACATGCCTGGTGTCACTAACCGGTCACTCACTATAGTGTGACTGGCACAGGTGTCTCTCAGGCCAGTGGTAGGGATCCCATTCACTTGAATGTGGTGGAAGTGCCTACTCCCACCCTCAGGGATCACCAGCTTACCATCTGGTCCTGTCTCCCAGCACAATGCTAGGAGGACTTCATCATCTGAGGAATCCTCCTCTATGGCTACACTGGACAGCCCAGTGCTAACCACCTTCCTTGGACAGGCTGCATCTCCTCTGAAGTGACCTGTCTGCTGACAGTCAAAGCAAGCCCTACTGTCCAAGAGTTTTTTTAACCCTGGGTCTCCCTGTCTCTGCTTGTCAGAGTGGGAGTGGGATTTACTCTCCTCCTTCTTAGGGTTCTGGGGTACCGAGGGAGTCTCTGTGGTGGGCTTACCACCTCCCTCCTTAGGTTTTTGGGGACCTGTCCCCCCCTTCTTGGAGTCTCCCCCCTGGGACTTGACAACCACCCTGGTTCTCAACCACTCATCAGCTGCCTCCCCTAGCTCTCTAGGGTTGGTCTGCTTAGAGTCCACTAGATGCTGGCGTAACCTTTCTTGGATACAATTGGTCAAGATGTGCTCTCTCATGATCAGATTGTATAACCCCTCATAAGTATCTACTTTGTTACCAATAATCCAGCCCTCTAGTGCCTTTAGTGAAATGTCCACAAAGTCAACCCAAGACTGGGTACTGACCTTCTGGGTGTCCCTGAACTTCATTCTATATTGCTCTGGGGTCAGACCAAACTTCTTGGCTAAGCACCTCTTCATACTAGGGTATGAATCTGCCTCCTCCCCCCTTAAGGTCAGAAGCCTATCCCTCCCTGAGTTGGGGACCAACTCCCACAAAAGGGAACCCCAGTATTGAGGCCTAACCCTTTTCATTTGGAGTGCCCTCTCAAAGGCCCCCAGCCACTTATCTATGTCATCCCCCTCTACATAAGAAGGAACCACCCCCTTGGGTAATCTGGGGCAAACTCCCCCACCCATGGACACCTCAGCTTCTTTATCGCTGCCTCCATCTCTTTTCTCTTTGTATGCCCACTTTTTCTTTTCTAGGGCCAGCTTCTCTGCTTCCAAAGCTATGTATGCTAGCTGGGCCTCCAGCTCTCTTTCTCTGATGGATGGGTTCTCTCCCCCTGAAAGGACCCCCTTCCCACCACTAGCTTTGGGTCTGCCCCTAGTGACTGTATTTACTGAGGACCGTTCTTCCTCATCCTCACTTGGGCTCAGATGCCTTCCCTCCCCTGAGTGGTTAGAGTTTGCATCCTCCCTTCTTTCTCCCTCCTCTGGAGCTTCCTCTGACTCTACCTCTTGGGCCTCAGCCCATGCTGTCAGGGATGTGATCAGGATTTGCTTCCTGAGATCAGTGGTTGCAGGCAACCCTCTTTCAATACACAACCCCCTAAGCTAGACTACTGTCAGTGTGGGTAGGCTAGCCAGATCAAGCTCCATGGTTCCCTAGTTTTGTGTCAACAAAAACTTTTTGCAAAAATTGGAAACACGAATTTAGAAAAATTACAAAAATTCAATAATTGAAATTAATCCAAATTAAAAATTAAAAACAATTTTTGCACTAGGACAATTTAAAGGATTTTTAATTTGTTTTACCCAAAACTGTAACGTGATATTGAACACAAGTACAGGATCCCGTCGCTGCTTCCAATTATGTTGGAAAATGGGTTATTGGTAGGGCAGGTAGGTACCTACACCTAGCAACAAGCCACTAACCTCCACATAGGTACAGTTAGGTCTCAGTAAATTAATCCCAGCTCAACCCTTGGTAGCTTGGCAACGAGTGTCAAGGCTTAACTTAGGAGACAAAGGCCCTCATTCTGACCTTGGCGGTCGGCGGAGAGGCGGCGGTCGGACCGCGAACAGACCGGCGGTATTAAAAATGGCATTCTGACCGCGGCGGTCACCGCCGCGACCGACCGCCACTTCCCCACTCCGACAGCCACGGCGGTCATGACCGACGGGCTGGAGTCTGCGCACTCCGGTCCGGCGGTCGACCCAAGACCGCCAACGCTATCATGACCCTGCTTACCGCCGCGGTTTCTTGCGTTCGGGAACCGCCATGCGAACCATGGCGGTAGGCACTATCGGGGCCAGGGAATTCCTTCCCTGGCACTGATAGGGGTCTCCCCCACCCCCCACTGCCCCCCGAGTCCTCCCCCCACACCCTCCACCCCCCTGCCACCCCCCAGAGGTGGTACGATTCCCCTCCCCACCCCCACCCCGACATGCACATACATGCACCCCGACATGCACACACCCCCAACATGCACATATACACACCCCCTACACACACACATACACAACGGGGACACATACCCGCACACATACATGCCGACATGCGCACCCGCCGAACTACACACATTGCCCATAGGCACAGCAGCACTCCCCGCCCGCATGCACGCACTCACACACCCCCTCTACACACTCCCACGCACACCCCCATGCACGCACACATCACACAACACCCCCCCACCCCCTCCCCTCACGGACGATCAACTTACCTTGTGCGTTGGTCCTCCGGGAGGCGACGGGAGCCATAGGGACGTGACCGCCAACAGAAGACCGCCAACAGAAGACCGCCACACAGAAATGTGGGTCGTAATTCTGGGGGCGGTGTTCTGCTGGCATGGCGGTGGAGGTTGACCAGTCTCCACTTTCCCGCCGACCGCCAGTGTGGCTGCTGGCGGTATTCCGGCGGAACGCTCCCAGCGGTCGGAATACGCGCAGCGGCATACCGCCGCGGTCGGCGGTCTTTACCGCGGCGGTAACTCGGCGGTCTTGCGAAAAGACCGCCAAGGTCAGAATGAGGGCCAAAGTGTAAAGCATTCAAATATCACAAAACAGTAATTAAATAAAACACAGGAAACAGTTTAAAAATCCAAAACCAATTTATAAAAATAGTTTATATTTTTATCTTTAAAATGACACAAAAACGATTAAAATCGGTTCAGGGGAACCGGAGATATGAATTTTTAAAGAATTATTACTTTTCTAGCGCTTAGAAACAAAAAGCGCCAATCGGGTCATCTGGTTGCACCTCGACCGGGGCAAAGTCAAACTTTCAGGCCGACCGCGATGGAGCCCTGCTCGGCTACAGGTCGCGGGAGGCCTCGGTTAAAAAGTTACCTTCTGACTTAGTCTTTATTTTGAAGTTTTTCTTCACCGGGACGAACCTGCCAGTTGAATCCGACCTCCTGGAGCCCTTGTCCGGATACTCGATGTGGGTTTCCTCGGTGGAGACTTTTACCTTCGGACTTAGTCGTTTTTTCGAGATGAAAATCCTTCGACCGGGGTAAACCTGGATCTTGATCCGACGTCCATGGAGCCCTTCTCGGATACGATGGCTGGGAGGTCCCGGTCAACTTTTTACGTTCGGACTTAGGCCCTCATTATGACCCTGGCGGTGTTGCACCGCCAGGGCCAACGTGGGCGGGAGCACCGCCGACTGGCCGGCGGTGCTCCCTTGGGCATTCTGACCGCGGTGCTTTGGCCGCGGTCAGAAATGGAAAACCGGCGGTCTCCCGCCGGTTTTCCGTTGCCCATTTGAATCCCCCATGGCGGAGCAGCTCGCTGCGCCGCCATGGGGGATTCTGACACCCCCTACCGCCATCCTGTTCCTGGCGGTTCGCCCGCCAGGAACAGGATGGCGGTAGGGGGTGTCGCGGGGCCCCTGGGGGCCCCTGCAGTGCCCATGCCAATGGCATGGGCACTGCAGGGGCCCCCGTAAGAGGGCCCCGCTAGTATTTCACTGTCTGCATAGCAGACAGTAAAATACGCGACGGGTGCAGTAGCACCCGTCGCACCTTCCCACTCCGCCGGCTCGATTACGAGCCGGCTTCATGGTGGGAAGGTCGTTTTCCCCTGGGCTGGCGGGCGGCCTTTCGGCGGCCGCCCGCCAGCCCAGGGGAAAAGTCAAAATACCCGCCGCGGTCTTGCGACCGCGGTACGGTATTTTGAAGGCGGGACTTTGGCGGGCGGCCTCCGCCGCCCGCCAAGGTCCGAATGAGGGCCTTAGTCTCTTTTTTGGATGTTTTTCTTTACCGGGACGAACCACGAAGTCAGGCCGGGTCGCGGTTGAGGCAAGCCGGCTAGAATTTCCGCGGCGGGTCGGTCCCTCTCTAGAGCTTTTTTCTAAAAATTCTCAAATCTTTTCCAAACTTCTGGGGCTTCACCCAGATGTTCTTTTAAGGTTCTTTTGGGGTCCACAGCTCACCCCAAGGGTCCAGAAGTTCTGTGATGGTCCTTGGGGGGTGCGGACTTCAACTCCCAGAATGCACCTGCCGCAAACTCCTTTTTGGCCACTGGACAGTGGTCAGCTGGTCGCTTTCTTCAGGAGTTGGTGCAGGGGACTCTGGTTAGCAATTTTTCACCTGTAGCAAACAGGGAGTCCCTCCTTGAACCAGTTGAAGCCAGGCAAAGTCCTTCTTGTGGTGAAGCCCAAGTGTGCAGCTGGTGAAGTCCTTCTGAGTGCAGGGTCCAGGTGCAGGCCAGGGGTCCAGCAGGGCAGTCCTTCTTCTTCTTTAGTTCCTTTCTTGTTGAATTCTGGAGGGGATCTGAGGCGTGGGTGCAGGTCTGCCAGTTTTATCCTTGCTCCTGGGTGAAAAGCAGGGGGGCCCTGGTTCTCCAATCAGGGACAGGGTCGTCCCCCTGTGATGAACACTTCCTGGGAAGTGTGGCAAAAATCCATCCCAGAAGGCAACAGTCTCTAAAAATCCAACATGGATGAATCTGATTTTTGGAGGTTACATCTGGCTGAGCCCACCCACTGGTGTGGCTAAAAATCATAAACACACCCCTCTCCTGCCCTCTCCTAATCTAATCAAGGGGGCACCTAATTGTCTGGGGTTGCAGGATGTGGGGGTGTTGCTGGGTGCTGCAAATGTCCTTCTCTGCCTTTGAAGACCAGTTTGGCAGCCCTCCCCTTCCTGCCTCACCATCTGCTGAGGGGAGATTCTCTCCCCCAAGCACATTCCTTTGTGTGAAGCCTGGCCACTTCACACCTCATCAAGGCAGCCTGGCAGAAGCTGCTGCAGGCTGGCCAATCAGAGCACAGCAGCAAAAACAATGCAGAGCTGAAATTGGCAACTTTTTAGGTAAAGTCTAAACTTTTTACCTGGACAAGTTATATTAAATCCAACAACTGGAAGTTGTGGGATTTATTACAACAATCAATTTGATACCAAATTCTTGGTATGTAACATTTAAGGAGACTTTAAAATTTAAAATAAAGTCTGCCCATTCTAGCCTATGAAGGCCATTTACTTCAATGAGGGAAAAACGAATTTGGCTGTTTTTACCTCACCAGGGCTTATAAATCTATGTTTATAAAGTCCCTGCTTATAGTTACATGGCACCCAGCCCTAGGGGCACATAGGGCACACCTTAGGGGTGACTTATATGTAAAAATAAGATAGTTTAAGACTTTGGAAGTACCTTTAATTCCAAAGTCGAATTTGCATATAACTTTAATTTAAAAGCAGCCAGCAAGGCAGGCTTGCTTTTAAAATGACACTGGGCACCTCAGCAGTGCACCTAGGTGTGCACCACCTATGCTGTGGTCCCTAAACCTACATGCCCTACCATATACTAGGGACTTATAGGTAGGTTAACTTAGCCAATTTTAATTAGCCTAATTTGCATATCCATTTTACACAGAGCACAGGCCCTGGGACTGGTAAGCAGTACCCAGGGCACCTTTAAAGTCAGGAAAACACCAGCAAAAAGTGGAAAATGGGGGCAAAAAGTTATGGGGCCTCTGCAATCAGCCCTGTTTTCTCACAATTAGCATGAACAAGCCTCATCACCTTGAAGACTCTATGTCTCATCTTCCCCCACCTCGGATTTCCACTCAAGGTGCAAGCTACTATCTTGCTTGTACTATCCAAACTGGATTATGCCAATAGTGTCTACCATGGATCATCTCTATCTATTGTGAAAAAACTACAGCGTATTCAGAACTCCGCAGCCAGGCTACTATTACATGTAAAGCCGCAAGCCCACATCTCCCCTGGCTTGAGAGCTCTACACTGGTTACCTGTTGCCAGAAGATGCACTTTCATGCTGCTTTGTATCACCCACAAAGCTATACATGGAACAGGACCGCTTTTATCAGAAACAAAATAACCAAATACATCCAACAAAGAAACCTCCACTCAAGATTGGCACCACGCCTTAGAACACCACTATGCAAGAAAAAAAACTATAGGTGGTACATCCTTCTCCGTTCAAGCATCCAAAGTATGAAATTCATTACCCCCAACTATAAGAGCCACAGATAACTTTCTTGACTTCAGAAAACTAGTCAAGATTTGGCTCTTTACTTCATAACCATCATATTCAAACAACTATGGACTGCTTATGCCTATGTTGATAAATATTTTTTCTGAATATGAGTCTATTTCTGGTTATGTATAGTTCTTTAGAAAATATGTATCGCTACTATGTCATAACAATAAAATACACACACACTCTTTAAAACTAGACTAAGGGGCTCATTCTGAGCCCGGCGGGCGGCAGGAGCCGCCCGCCTGGAGGGAGCCGCCAAATGACCGCACCGCGGTCAAAAGACCGCGGCGGCCATTCAGACATTTCCTCTGGGCCGGCGGGCGCTCTCCAAAAGAGCGCCCGCCGGGCCAGAGGAAATGCCCCTGCAACGAGGACGCCGGCTCAGAATTGAGCCGGCGTAGTTGCAGGGGTGCGACGGGTGCAGTTTGCACCCATCGCGTATTTCAGTGTCTGCATTGCAGAGACTGAAATACACAGTGGGGCCCCCAAGGGCCCCGCGGCACCCCCTACCGCCATCCTGTTCCTGGCGGGCGAACCGCCAGGAACAGGATGGTGGTAGGGGGTGTCAGAACCCCCATGGCGGCGCAGCTTGCTGCGCCGCCATGGGGGATTCCAAGGGCAGAGGAAAACCGGCGGGAGACCGCCGGTTTTCCTTGTCTGACCGCGGCCGAACCGCCGTGGTCAGAATGCCCTGCGGGGCACCGCCGGTCTGTCGGCGGTGCTCCCGCCGACCCTGGCCCTGGCGGTCTGAGACCGCCGGGGTCAGAATGACCCCCTAAGTATATTTACCCATGATTCTAACTATGTATTGTATGTACATATAAGTGTGCATGTGTGTGTATTCAAGTGTGTTTGTATGTGTGTGTATGTGTGTGTGTATATATATATATTTATATATATATATATATACATATATATATATATATGTATGTTGGTCTGTGCTTGGCATGTTCTACTGGGTGTGTTGTTATGCTAGTTATCTATGAATCCCTGCTCTCATCTTATCACACTTGTCTACCCATCATCATATGTCATGTCTCTATCAATCTATCCTCCATTCCCACTCTGACTCATCCCAAATCCATTCTACTACTTTCATCTCCTAAATTACTCTACCTAACCTCTTCCCTCCGCTTCCACATCTAACTCACCAAACCTCACTCTACTACCATGACCTCCCAAACATCCCTACTAAATTCTCCCTCATTTATCTCACCCTGCTACTATGATCTCCCTAACCCATCCCTCCTCCATCCCCCTTTACTCATCCCAAGCCTTTGGGATGAGTAAATGAGGGATATACTCCCAATTAACGTTTCTGGATTTCTTTCCTCCTCCACCCCTCCATTACTCCAGTCAATCTAACTAACAAACTCTCATATCCGCAGCTCAAATAAACTCATAATAATACTAAAACTGTACTCATATTTCCCAATACTAATCCATCACTAATTCTTCTTGGGTATCGGAGTAGCGTGCTACTCGCCGAAAAGCGCTTTGACGCCTCGTCAGGTGTAGTAAGCGCTATATAAATACTATTACAATACAATGCAATACAATATATCTTAGGTTAAGAAATTTTAGTTTTGTCTTGAACCACTTTCAACCGACAAGGGGAGGGTGTTGTGTAGCTATTTTAGTTATAGCTCCATGCACGTTTGTTTAATACACTAGGCCGCTGTGCACCTTGACCTAGATATATTTTATTCAGCTTCACATTGTTATTTTTACAATAACCAGTTTTATGGTCTTATTTTGCTTAGTCCAGCACTGTGTTCTCAAACAACACACTCTGTGCTTCAGTCAAGGCTACAATCCGGTACATTGCCGGTGAACGTGGTAGAAGTTTAGTCTCCAACATTCGTAGAAAAATACACATCTTTATGTAGGGACATTTTCTTAGAACATCAGCTGTGTTAAATATAAAAACACTTCTTAGTCCCATTACACGTCAAGAGGGAGATTCCAGCCAGGGAACCACAGCTGTACACTGAATGCTTTGCTACAGATGCTAACGCAGACTACAAGCCTTTGCTCAGGTATGAGGGTTGATGTCCCCCCCGGGGAAACCTGAAAGGCAGGATTAGAGCTTAACATGCTGTGATCGAAATATGATTTAGATAGAAAACAGTCCATTGATTCTAGTGGCAATATGATAGCATTATTCTTATGCTTCACTCTCATCGTCACCTTTTCAATATTGTTGTGTTGTGTTGTTCTGGTTATTGCAGCTCTCGCTTTGCTATCTAAAATGCAGTTGTTTTATTAAACCAATCTTTAAAACTTATACTGCTTTTATTGTCATTTATACATGAGACCGAATTGTGAATGAGAGAACCGGATGCAACCTGAGTGACCACGACTTCCCTGAGAAGTATGATATGTCATGCGTTCGGCTGCCCAATCATCTCTACCTTTCGGGAGAGATGAGGCACTGCTAGTTAGCCGGAGCAAAGCCCGGATTTGGAGTGACAGGTGTCACCCACGATGGGTCAGACTCAGTCTCCCACACTGTAGACGATCTTGCTGCTCAAAATCCAGTAGTCTCATTAGAATAATGTGAGCCTACACGACACCTGGTATTACAGATCCCAGAATGCATAGTATGCATTGGTATGACATCAGTAAGTGTTACCCTACCATGTATACTCGTGCCCAAAGGTGCCAAAAACGTGCAGAAAATTGTGTTCCTCTATCAGAGAGGGTGACTCTTGGAAGTCCACAAAGACGAACAATGTTTTCTAAGATGATAGTTGCTAAGGTGTCAGAGGTTGGGAGACCCTTACAGGCAATGAACTGAGGATATTTGGTAAGACTGTCCACCACCACTAAAATGTTTGTAAATTGCTTTACTTGAGGAAGAACAGTAATAAAATCCATAGAGATATGTTCCCATGGATGATTGGGAACGGGTAGAGGTACCAATAGACCTTTGGGCTTGCTATGTTCGCGTTTGCATCTTGCACATACTTCACATGATTGTAGCATTTGCTTTAAGTCATGAACAAATGTAGGCCACCAAAAATACCTTTTCGTGAGTGCGAGTGTGTTTTGAGGACCTGGATGTCCTGCCAGAGGATGACTATGCAATTAATAAAAAGCTGTCTCTCCTAAATCCTCAGTGGGCAGGAATACTCGAGATTTGTGTAGAGGTAGGCCTTGTTGAATGGACCCTTTGGTGTCTTGCTGTAACCACTCTTGCCACTTGGTGATATGAAAATGATTATGAATAGGATCAAAGAACTTCTCAGCTGTTATTAAACACAACACTTTTGAAGGTGTTATAATAGGCATGGGTTTTTGTTCAGTATGTGTGATCGAAGAATCTTGTCTAGACAATATGCCGGCCTTACGCTTATCTACTCCTGGTCTAAAAGTCGCTATGAAATCAAATTCTGCAAAGAATAGCCTCCACCTCAGTTGCCTGGGAGTTAGTAGTCTGGCAGAGCTCATAAATTGTAAGTTTCTTTTGTCGGAGTATACAGTTATGGTGTGTGTTAGAAATGGAGTTTTTGGTTGGCAGTCAGGTTACCCTCTGTCCAAGCGAGAACCCTCACTCTAGTCAGGGTAAGTCACACACAATCCAAATGATCCTGTGCCCACCCTCTGGTAGCTTGGCACGAGCAGTCAGGCTTTACTTAGAAGGCAATGTGTAAAGTATTTGTGCAATAAATCATACAATAACACCATATAGCACCACAAAAATACACCACACAGTGTTTAGAAAAATATAGAATATTTATCTGGATATTTGCAGATCAACACAATAAAAGATGCAATAAGAATTTGTAGAAATATCACTGAAAAGTGATATAAAGGCCCTAATTCTGAGTCTGACGGGCGGCGGAGGCCGCCCGCCAGACTTCCCCCCTCCGAAATACCGCTCCGCGGTCGAAAGACCGCGGAGGGTATTCCGAGTTTTCCCCTGGGCTGGCGGGCGGTCTTCGCAAGACCGCCCGCCAGCCCAGGGGAAAACTCCCTTCCCACGATGACGCCGGCTCGTAATAGAGCTGGCGGAGTGGGAAGGTGCGACGGGTGCAGTTGCACCCGTCGCGTATTTCAGTGTCTGCTTTGCAGACACTGAAATACTTTTAGGGGCCCTCTTACGGGGGCCCCTGCCGTGCCCATGCCATAGGCATGGGCACGGCAGGGGCCCCCAGGGGCCCCGCGACTCCCCCTCCCGCCATCCGGTTCCCGGCGGGAGAACCGCCAGGAACTGGATGGCGGGAGGGGGAGTCGGAATCCTCCATGGCTGCGGAGCGCGCTCCGCAGCCATGGAGGATTCCTACGAGCGGCGGAAAGTCAGCGGGAGACCGCTGGCTTTCCGCGTCTGACCGCGGCTAAACCGCCGCGGTCAGAATGCTCGTAGGAGCACCGCCAGCCTGTTGGCGGTGCTCCCGTGGTCGGTGGCCCTGGCGGCCACCGACCGCCAGGGTCGGAATGACCCGCAAAGTGTCTTAAGTCTTTAAAAAGCAAACAAAGTCTCTTTCAAGCACAAAGTACCTGGTTTGGAGTGGAAAATCTCTGCAGAGGGCCTGCAGAGGAGGAGATGTGTGGGAAAATGGTGTGTGCATCAGTTTTGCCCCTTCACACACTGACTTGCGTCGTTATTTTTCACGCGGGTAGACGTGCGTAGTTCTGCAGGAAGAAAAATGGTGTGTGTGTCGGTTTCGCCCCTTCACACACAGACTTGCGTCATTATTTTTCACTCGGGGAAGACGTGCATCGTTTTCCGGCACACAGGCCGACTCCTTCTATGGTTCGCGGGATTGCTAGATGTCCCAGGGTCTGTGCGTGGATTCCTCGGCTTGATATCCGGCTGCACGTCGTTCCGGGAGGCTGTGGGTGGAATTTTCTTTCTCACAGCAGGCGTTGCATTGATTTCCTCTCTGGAAGCCGGGCGGTGTTGTCCATGCGAGGCCGTGCGTCGAAGTTCCGGTCGCACCGTAGGCGTCGCTTCGAGCGGCGTCTTTCTGGATTGGCGTGCAGCGATTTTCTCACTGCGGAGCAAGCTGTGCATTGAATTTTTCGGCGCACGAGGAGTCCAAATGAAAAAGAGAAGTCTTTTTGGTCCTGAGACTTCAGGGGACAGGAGGCAAGCTCTATCCAAGCCCTTGGAGAGCACTTTTACAGCCAGACAAGAGTTCAGCAAGGCAGCAGGCCAACAGCAAGGCAGCCGTCCTTTGTAGAAAGGAGACAGGTGAGTCCTTTGAGCAGCCAGGCAGTTCTTCTTGGCAGGATGCAGGTTCTGGTTCAGGTTTCTTCTCCAGTAAGTGTCTGTGGTGGTAGGGCAGAGGCCCTGTTTTATACCCAAATGTGCCTTTGAAGTGGGGGAGACTTCAAAGTGTGGCTTAGAAGTGCACCAGGTCCCCTTTCAGTTCAATCCTGTCTGCCAGGGTCCCAGTAGGGGGTGTGGCAGTCCTTTGTGTCAGAGCAGGCCCTCCACCCTCCCAGCCCAGGAAGACCCATTCAAAATGCAGATGTATGCAAGTGAGGCTGAGTACCCTGTGTTTGGGGTGTGTCTGAGTGAATGCACAAGGAGCTGTCAACTAAACCTAGCCAGACGTGGATTGTGAGGCACAGAAAGATTTAAGTGCAGAGAAATGCTCACTTTCTAAAAGTGGCATTTCTAAAATAGTAATATTAAATCCAACGTCACCAGTCAGCATGATTTTGTATTGCCATTCTGGCCATACTAAATATGACCTTCCTACTCCCTTCAGATCAGCAGCTGCCACTTCAACAATATATGAGGGCAGCCCCAATGTTAGCCTATGAAGGGAGCAGGCCTCACAGTAGTGTAAAAATGAATTTAGGAGTTTTACACTACCAGAACATGTAAACTACACAGGCACATGTCCTGCCTTTTACCCACACAGCATCCTGCTCTAGGGGTTACCTAGGGCACACATTAGAGGTGACTTATGTGTAGAAAAAGGGGAGCTTTAGGCTTGGCAAGTACTTTTAAATGCCAAGTCGAATTGGCAGTAAAACTGCACACACAGGCCTTGCCATGGCAGGCCTGGGACAAGGTAAAGGGGCTACTTGAGTGGGTGGCACAACCAGTGCTGCAGGCCCACTAGTAGCATTTAATCTACAGGCCCTAGGCACATACAGTGCACATTACTAGGGACTTATAAGTATATTAAGTAGTCCAATTGGGTATGATCCAAAGTTACCATGTTTAAAGGGGGAGAGCATATGCACTTTAGCACTGGTTAGCAGTGGTAAAGTGCGCAGAGTCTAAAAGCTAGCAAAAACAGAGTCCAAAAAGTGGAGGGAGGCAGGCAAAAAGTTAGGGGTAACCACCCTAAGGCATGTCAGGTCTAACAGTGTGTTTTGCTCCAAATAGATAATTTCTCCATTCTTTGAAAGTGTTGCGAATTGCTAGTAATTCTTTTTCTGCTATGGTATAATTCTGTTCTGCTTCGTTCAGTTTTCTTGACACATATGCTATGGGGTGCAATTGTCCAGTTTCTCGGTGACGTTGGGATAGGATGGTCCCAACAGCGACCTCGGGTGCATCAGCTTCCACAATGAATGGTTCTTCTACATTGGGGTGAGCTAGAATGGGAGCTGAAGTAAAAGCCTTTTTTTAAATCTCGAAATGCTTCGTCTGTCTCTTGGGACCAGTTGAAGACAGCCTTTTCCCTTAGCAATTTGGTAATTGGTGCCACCTTTTGGGAGAAGTGATGGATGAAGCGTCGATAAAAATTCACAAAACCCAAAAAACATTGCATGTCACGTACTGATATTGGTGTGGGCCATTCTGATACTGCTTGAATTTTTCTTTCAGTCATTTGTATGCCATCAGTTGTTAAAATTACTCAAAAAATTCAACTTCTTTGTTATGGAATTCACATTTTCTTAATGTGCAAAACAAATTATGGTTTTGTAGAGTTTGTAATACCTTTTTTGCATGTTCTTCATATATGTCTTCGGAGTTTGAATAGGTCAATATGTTGTCAATACAAACGATGACAAAGATATCTAGATATTCTCTCAGAACATCGTTTAGGAAATATTGAAAAACTGCTGGGGCGTTACATAGACCAAACGGCATCACTAGATACTCAAAGAGACCATAACAAGTCTTAAAAGCCATTTTCCATTCATCTCCCTCTCGAATTCGAACTAGGTGATAAGCACCTCGTCAGTCAAGTTTGGTGTAAGTAATGGCAGATTTCACCTGGTCTAACAAGACTGGTATGAGAGGTAGCGGATATTTATTTTTAACAGTGATCTTGTTTATCGCTCTAAAGTCAATACACGGACTCAATTCGCCATTAGCTTTGGGGATGAAAAACAGCGTAGAAGCCGCTGGAGATCGTGATGGCCGAATTAGCTTGTTGGCTAAGCATTGATCAAGGTATTCTCATAGGACTTGATTTTCTTTCTCTGATAATGCATAGGTTCTACAATTTGGCATATTGGGGCCGGGTACAAGGTCGATCTGACAGTCGTACAGCCTGTGAGGTAGTAAGGAGCTTGCTTTGTTTTCACAGAAAACATCAATATATTCTGAATACTGTGGTGGCAGCTCAATTTCCTTCTCGACTGGAGTAGCAATAGAATGTTGAAGATTTCTTTCTTTGTCTCATCTTGGTTGAAGACATTTTCTTGAACAAGAAGAAGAAGAAAAACAGAAAACCTGGTTGCCCCAGTCTATGCATGGATTGTTTAACATTAACCACAGCATTCCTAAGATAAAACCATAATGGGGTGCTTGGGTTATATTGAAGCAAATTATCTCACAATGGTTCAGATTCTCATCATCTTTGCAAATCATTTGTATTTGTGAGGCTTGTTTAGTAACGGTGCCTCCTGCCAATTCACAAACATCAACTGCATAAACAAGTTCAGGAACCTTTTTCTTGACACTGGGTATATGGAAATCTAGTGCAGTTTGTGGGTCCACAAAATTTCCTGTTGCCCCTGAATCAATTAGAACTTGTACATTATGGGGGTCATTCTAACCCTGGCGGTCGTCGACCGCCAGGGCTAAAATGACGGGGGCACCGCCAACAGGCTGGCGGTGCCCCGCAGGACATTCTGACCGCGGTGGTTCAGCCGCGGTCAGAAGTGGAAAACCGGCGGTCTCCCGCCGGTTTTCCGCTGCCCTTCTGAATCCTCCATGGCGGCGCAGCTCGCTGCGCCGCCATGGGGATTCAGACACCCCATACCGCCATCCTGTTCCTGGCGGTTCGCCCGCCAGGAACAGGATGGCGGTATGGGGTGTCGTGGGGCCCCTGGGGGCCCCTGCAGTGCCCATGCCAATGGCATGGGCACTGCAGGGGCCCCCGTAAGAGGGCCCCACAATGAATTTCACTGTCTGCATTGCAGACAGTGAAATTCGCGACGGTTGCCACTGCACCCGTCGCACCTTCCCACTTCGCCAGCTCCATTCGGAGCCGGCATCCTCGTGGAAAGGTTGTTTTACACTGGGCTGGCGGGCGGCCTTTTGGCGGTCGCCCGCCAGCCCAGTGTAAAACCCAGAATACCTGCAGCGGTCTAATGACCGCGGTGCGGTATTCTGGAGGGGGGAACTCTGGCGGGCGGCCTCCGCCGCCCGCCAGGGTGAGAATCACCCCCTATGTCTTTTTCCCTGTACAGTCAGTTGTACTAAAATTAAAAAATGTTTGACATAGCGATTTGTGCAAGAACAAACTGAAGGGACTGTCAATTTGCCCAAGAGGTCCCCTTCGTTTTTCCTTGGGCACTTTAGATTTCCTGTGAATTTTGCAAAGCAATCGCTATCTTTTTCTTTGTCAAAAATGTTGGATCAATTTTACCTTTGGGTTTCTTTTGACTTTCCTTTACTAAATTACCCTTTTTTCCACAATACAGACGATGTCCATTTCTTCGTCGCATGTCTTTCTACTTTTTGGTCAATGGTGGGTGAACAGTTCCAATATCCATCAGCTCTATAACAGGATCTGAGGACAACTGAAGGTGTCTGGACCTTTTCATTCGTCAGTTGGGGTTTTTCCCATTTTTCCCTACTCCTTTTCTCTCTGAGAGTCTATGATCTATCCGCAGGGTTAGATTAATTAAATCAGTACAAGTTTTCGGTTGCGGTTCAACTTGGGCCAATACGTCTTTCAGTTCGTCTTTTAGCCCTTGATAAAATACTGCTGACCTTTGTTCCTCTGGCCAAGCGGTTTCCACTACTAACCCGTTGAAGTGTGGCAAATACGCTATCAAGGCTTTGTTTCCTTGACGTAGTTCTAATAACTCTGTGTCTGCAGACATAGTTATTGCGCACCTGTCAAACACATTTACAAATTCTTCTACAAAACAACACCAGTTATACAAAATGGGACTGTCTAATCGGACTAATGGCACTGCCCAAGTAGCTGCATCACCATTCAGAGATGATATAAGGAATGCAATTCTAGATTGTGCGTCTGGAAAGGCAATGGGACGACACGTAAAATGTAATTCCACCTGAGTGAGAAAAACCTGAACCTTATTGGGGTCCCCAGAAAATATTTCTGGTGCAGCTAGAGGAATCTGTGTCGGCATGTTCACAGCTATGTTAGTAGGTGTGGAAAGCGTAGGACGAGACTCAGATTCAGAACCGTCCACCTTACTCTGTAACTGGGTTACTTTGTTAACTAAATCAGCTGTAACATTTTTTGAGTCTGTCAAATTTCTTTGAATTTGAGTGACTACTTGCGTAAGGGAGT
Source organism: Pleurodeles waltl (assembly GCF_031143425.1). Lineage (NCBI taxonomy): Eukaryota > Metazoa > Chordata > Amphibia > Caudata > Salamandridae > Pleurodeles > Pleurodeles waltl. Next base: position 1,160,729,630 of record NC_090445.1, read on the forward strand.
CTAAGGTGGCCGTTTTGCGCAGCTCACATACAGACCAAGAGAAAAGTATAAACTCGTGGGCTCACTATTCTGTCACAGTGCCCTTTCCTCAGGATCTGCACGCTGCTGAACAAAAGGCCCACCTCCTGGCGTCACCAATTCAGAAAGCTATTATAGCACAGAGTTATGATGAAGCCAGGTGGGGGGAAGGGAATTAGGGTAGGGAACTGCAGTGAGAGAGTTCTGAAAAGAAACGGTTAGAACAAATATGGATACATTAATTCAAAACAGTATAACTCACCAATAGACTCTTGAATAAAGGCGTCTCCATGATATCAGACTGAGACCCTTTGTGAATTGGGATTAGCCCCTTCTTTGAATCATGGAACAAGAAAAAACTGCAACCTTTGAACCTAGAGATGGCAAGAGCTTTGGACTATGGTCATACTCTGAATATCAATCATGTAACAATTATGCATTCATAAGAGAAACTTTTGATCTCATCCTAGTAATTCTCAAAGTCTCAAATATGTATCTCACATATTATGCTACCCAAAAAACAATTAAACTATAATTTGCTTATCTCTGAAACGTTTTCACATTTACTACCTAGGCCTGAAAGTTTACTCATTGAACTTAAAGTGTTTTTGTTTGTTAGGCAGAAGCGCCTTGCTTGTTGTTCATGAAGCGCTTTGATCATCATACATGAAGTGCTTTGTTCATTATACCAGAGAGCGCTTTTACTTGCTTTGTCTGAAGCGCTTCGCTCGTTATGCCAAGGGGCGCTTTACTCATGTGGCCTGAAGCGTTTTGATGCTCGTGCCCAGATCACTTTACTCATGTAGCCTGAAATGCTTTGATTGTCGTGCCAAGGGCACTTTACTCTTGTGCCTTGAAACACTTTGCTCGTTGTGCTAAGGGGGCGCTTTTACTCATGTGGACTAAAGCGTATTGATCATCGTGCCAAGAATGATTCACTCATGTGGCCTGATTGTCGTGCCAGGGGCGCTTTACTCTTGTGCCTTGAAGCGCTTTGCTCGTTGTGCTAAGGGGGCGCGTTTACTCATGTGGACTAAAGCGTATTGATCCTCGTGCCAAGAACGATTTACTCATGTGGCCTGAAACACTTTGATTGTCGTGCCAAGGGCGCTTTACTCATGTGGGCTGAAATGCATTGATTGTCGTGCCAAGGGCGCTTCGCTCATGTGGACTGAAACGCTTTGATTGACGTGCCAAGGGCGCTTTACTCATGTGAACTGAAACGCTTTGATTGTCATGCCAAGGACGCTTTACGCGTGTGGCCTGAAGCGCTTTGCTCGTTGTGCTAAGGGGCGCTTTACTCCTGTGATCCGAAGCGTTTTGATCATCGCGCAAAGGCCGCTTTACTCCCATAACTGGAAACGCTTTGCTCATTGGGCTAAGGGGCACTGTACTTTTGGGAAGTAACGACTTCCTTCAAGATTGGGCTCATCAAGACATGTCTGAATTCACCATGGGAACAAGGATACTCCGACTTGGTGTCAATCTGCCATGCAGGAAATCTGCTCTTCTTCAGAGGAACCCCCACGAGGTCTGACTGCATCAAAGTCTTCAAAATAGTGAGCAATGTGCTTGGGTGTGGCTGGGCTTTATTGGCCTGCCACAACCCAAGATGACCGCTGCCTCTAAAAACCTGGGAATTGTAGTCCCTTCATAGAATAGCACTGATAAGTGCATCTTGTCCACCAATGTCCTGACCCTGCAGCTACATGAGCTTTACCACAGGGCAGGCGACGCTGATGACCACTTTAGAACAGGAAGGGATGACAAGTGGTGCACATAAAGTGCCGCAAATACGCACATAATTTGGTGTATGCCATTTTGTGGGGGAAATTTCCTGGTCAGTGATTTCCTTGGCTTACAGAGCAGTAGAACATTGTTTTTCTGACGTTTGTCACAGCTACTAGTAATTATCTCAGACACAACAACCTAGAAGTAAGAATATGCTGACATGTATACCACCAGTAGGTAAGCAGAACTTTAGAGAATGCAAGGCAGATGAGAAAAGAGGGGTGATGGGAAAGTGTGAGAGGGAAGAGAAAAATCTTGGAAATTGGCAAATTAGAAACCAAGAATAGAATTCATTTAAATACTTTTGTCGTGCTGCTGCGTGCGGCACGAGCCGACATTCGGCCCGGGCCGTGGCACGCGGTCTGCAGACACGCCGCGTCCCCAGCCTGCTGTGCACTTTACGAGGCCCCAAATTGGGCATGGGGCCTCTTTCTTTCTTAGCGCGATGGGCTTCCAGGCAGGTCTGACCTCCCCGACTCACCTGTTCTTCTTTTCTTCTTCTTTTCCTGTCTTTCATTGTGCCTTCCTTTATGTTTTTTTCCCTTTTCCCATATTACCCCTCTCTTCCCAGCATGCCTTTGTTCCCTACTCTCTATGGCTCCTAGGTCATTATGTTCTATGTGTTTTTCCCTATCTAAGATGGTGTCCTTTTACTTCCTGTTGGTCGCTTCCTGTTTGTTGGTATTTAAGGGCTTTGATTCTTTCTCTCCTTGCACTGCAACACTTTCTGTTTGGATGGTGTCTTCGCTCCTGCTTCCTCGTATTCGATACTGGCTAATGTCTGTTCCAGTGTTTTTCCTGTACTTTTGCTCTTGTATTTCCCTATTCCAACGCTCCATTTTCAGGAACCTTTCCTTTTTGGAGGATTTTCCCCCTTTCATGGTTTTTTTTCCCTCTGGCACTACTTCTGAAGGACACGGCCTGCTCTTGGCGTTTCCATTGCCTCCAGCACCATGGCTACCAGAAAGAGATGCCCCTACCTGGGCCGAACCTTCAGGAACAAGATCCTCGCCACTCGTTCTGCAGACTCCAGGCTAAAGCAGCGCGTAAGTCGTGACAGATTGCAGCACCAAATACTCCCGACGTCGTCTAACACCATGGATGATACAGTGGCGGCTGCTGCAGATCCTGATCAATCTCTTCTGGCAACCATTCAGCAACAGGCTCTGGAACTGCAACAATTACGCAATGAGAATGCTGCCTTATGACAGGCTTTGGCTTACCGCAGTGCAGATGTTCCGGCCGTCTCCACCTCAACTCCTTGTTTCTCTGGTGAACCAACTAAACTGCAAGAGTTCCTCCATGCATTAACTGTGTATTTCGCCTTCCGACCCACCCAATTCTCCCACAACAAGACAAAGGTGGGCTATCTTATCAATGCGCTATCCGGTCCGGCCTTGGCAACCCCAATGGTATCATCCAATGACCCAGTATTGTCTGACTATCCAGCCTTCGCGAATCAGTTCAAACAGATGTTTAGTCGTCCAGGATTGGAGGCCTCTGCTGAAGAAGCATTATGTGACATCCAACAAGGCTCACAAGATGCCCTTCAATATATTACCCGCTTTCGACAGCTAGCGGCTGAGACAACCTGGGTGGAACGAACTCTGATGACTTTATTCCGTAGAGGACTTAAAGAGGAGATCAAAGATGAGTTAGTACACTCCACCCGAGTTGAAGATCTTCGTGGTCTGATGGATCTAGCTCTTTCCATCGAATACCGTCTCCAAGAACGACGTATGGAGAAGAGAAAAAGTAGAGGATCCTCCCAGCCAAGCACTTCACGTGTCTTTTTGCATCGTCCTGAGGAACCTCGTCCTCCAGTCAGAGACACAGAAGGTGAACCTATGCAGGTGGATACTACTTGAGGACCACTTTCCGTCAGCGAGCGGGAAGAAAGACGTAAAAAAGGATTGTGCCTATATTGTTGTGCTGCCGGTCACATGCTTCGTACCTGCCCCGTTCGTCCTCTAAGGCAATCGGAAAACGCCACTTCTCGTCCTCTGTTAGAAGGGAGGGGACGGAATCATCTGCTATACCTTCCATCAGTTCATTCAAGGACAATTCCACAACTTTGTTTGTGTTACCTGTGACGTTACAGTTACCTGACGGCCGTGAAGAAAGAACTATGGCTTTACTTGATTGTGGTGCTAGTGGCATATATATGGATAAGACTTGGACCACAGCACAAAAAATACCAATACGACCCAAAGAAGTCCCGGAACAAGTTCACACAGTGGATGGATCCTTAATATTCTCTGGTCCAGTGGATACTACCACCCTGACAATAAGTTTACAATTTGGGAACCACCAAGAACACATCTCATTTGACCTAATATCATCCCCCAATCATACTATCATTTTAGGAATTCCGTGATTCATAAGACATAACCCTTATGTAAATTGGGAAACCCGGACTATTTCCTTGTCCTCACAGTTTTGTCATGAAAACTGCTTTACTTCAGACACATACTGGTCACCCAAGAGGTTGATGCCCACTGAAATTACTACCGGATGTTCCATCGATACAGTCCAAGGAGTCCCCGATCACTATCTAGAATTTCAAGATGTATTCCAAAAACCATCCAGACCTATGTTACCCCCACATCAAGATTACGATTCTGCTATTCCCTTAGAACCTGGGGCGATCGTTCCTTTTGGGAGAATGTATTCACTCACGGAACCCGAAAGGGAAGTTCTCAAGGAGTATCTGCAAGAAAACTTGCATAGCGGTCTGATTGTACCATCATCCTCTCCAGCAGGGACTCCTCTCTTTTTTGTACTCAAGAAGACGAAGGATCTTCGTCCCTGTCTGGATTTTCGAGGTCTAAATAAGATCACTATAAAAGACCATTATCCTTTGCCCCTTATCAAGGATATTCTAGAAGCAGTCAGAGGGGCTCAACGATTTACCAAACTAAATCTTCGTGGAGCCTACCACCTTTTGCGTATCAAACAAGAGACGAGTGGAAGACTGCTTTCCGAACCCCATTTGGTCATTATGAGTAGAGAGTTATGCCTTTTGGTCTCACTAACGCCCCATCAATTTTCCAAAGATTTATGGACTCTGTGTTTTCTGATCTCTTGAACCATACGGTCGTCATCTATTTAGACGATATCCTTATTTACTCTAGATGTCCTGAACTTCATTCTACTCACGTGAAACAGGTCCTCCAAACACTCAGGGAACATCAACTGTCCTGTAAACCAGAAATATTTGAGTTTGACAAGACCGAAGTCAAATATTTGGGATATCACCTTAGCCCCACTGGAATAGCAATTGACCAGGAAAAGGTACAAGCCATCCTAGACTGGCCTTCCCCTTCCTCTATTAAGGAAATGCAATGTTTTCTAGGACTGGCTAATTTTTATAGACAGTTTATTTTTGACTTTGCAGAACAAACCGGCCACATAACTCAAACATTAAAGAAGGAGAATTTAAATAAAGGCTTTGTCTGGACAAGTGCGGCTGAAACAGCTTTTCAGAGTCTAAAAAAGGCCTTCACTCAAGCACCGATATTGAGACACCCAGATACCAACAAACAATTTATTGTTATTACTGATGCTTCTGAAAGAGCCATTGGAGCTGCCTTACTCCAACAACAAGAAGATGACAGTCTTGAGCATCCTGTTTTCTATTTATCCCTTGTACTCTCTGCATCAGAACAACATTACTCAGTACTAGAAAGGGAGTTATTAGCCCTGAAAACAGCCTGCCTAGAGTGGAGACAGTTTCTTATGGGTTCCAAAGAGCCCTTCGAGGTGAGAACAGACCATTGTAACCTCCAATGTTTACGTAATATTCTATGCCAGAACAGTCGTCAGACTCGTTGGGCCTTTTTCTTCAGTCAGTATGACTTTTATGTCACCTATATTCCTGGATCCCAAAACACACTGGCCGATGCTCTGTCTCGCCATTATCCAGATATTACTCCTACCCCATCACAATACCTACTTGAGGCTAGTAAAATCATCGGTGTAGCTCAATCTTTCCTGGATGAGGTATAACTGGAATATTCCAACCTGTCTGATCAAGAGTTAAAAAACCTAAACACCCTAATACGTAAACAGAAGGGGTATTATTATTATAAGAGCCTGTTGTTCCTCCCTACTAACGGAGTAAGAGAAAAGGCGCTACAAATGTGCCATGATTCTCCAGTTGCTGGTCATAGAGGCATCAAGGCCACGCAGGAACTGCTCTTGTGGTCTTTCTGGTGGCCTACCTGGAAATTGGGTGTCGAAAGATACGTTCAGGCTTGTCCCATATGTGCCCAAGTAAAAATACCCTGTACCAGACCTGCGGGATTACTACAATCCTTACCTGTTCCACCTGCTCCCTGGCACACCATTTCTACTGATTTCATGTATTCACTGCTTCCATCAGCAGGAAACTGGGCTATCATGGTCACAAAAGATTACTTTACAAAGATGGCTCACTTCACTGCCCTGAAGAAATAACCTACCTCTCAAGAACTAAGTCAGATATTTATCCATCATATTTTTCGACTCCATGGACTCCCACACAGCATTGTATCTGACAGGGGACCTCAGTACATCTCTCGGTTTTGGAAACATTTCTGTTGGATACTGAATATCAATATAGCACTATCATCTGGTTTCCATCCCCAAACCACTGGACAGACCAAGCGTCTCAACCAAGGATTGGAGCAGTACCTTTGCTGCTTTTGTAATTCTACCCAGAGCAACTGGAACACTTTCCTTCCTATTGCTGAATTCTCTTACAATAACACTGTCCATAGTGCCTCCAAGGTCACCCCCTTTTTCTGTTCTTATGGCTATCATCCTACCTCTTTTCCTACTAGTCCTGAGTCTACATCTTCTCTTCCTGCTGTCACTTCATTTTCCAGACGACGTTTACAGATCCATAGATTGATTTGATCTAACTTGCTGAACACTAAGAGATACAATAAGAGAACAGCAGGTAAAAAGCGTAAGGATGCTCCAGTATATCCCCTCCAGGATAAAATCTGGCTTTCTTCAAAATGTTTGCCTTTACGCCTTTCTCAGAATAAGTTCACACCTCGTTCTTACGGTCCTTTCAGTATTCTTCAGCTGATTAATCCTGTCACTGTCCGTCTTCACTTGCCTCGTACCTGGAGGATTAATCTGGTCTTTCATGTTTCCCAGCTAAAAGCCTACCTGATCCTTACTCTCGACGGTTTCCTTGTCCTCCTCCTTTGTTAGTGAATGATGTACCAGAATATGAGGTACAAGAAATTTGTGACTCTCGTATCTTTCACAAATGTCTTCAGTATCTGATTCATTGGAAGGGTTACCCTCTCAGTGAATGCTCTTGGGAAGAAGCATCTTCTGTTCACGCCCCTCTTCTGATTCGTCATTTTCACCGCTTGTTTCCGCACAAACCTGGACCTTCGGGGTGTGACCTACTGTCGTGCCGCCGCGTGCGGCACAAGCCGAACATTCGGCTCGGGCTGCGGCACGCAGTCTGCAGACACGCCGCGTCCCCAGCCTGCTGTGCACATTACGAGGCCCCAAATTGGGCATGGGGCCTCGTTCTTTCTTAGTGCGATGCGCTTTCAGGCAGGTCTGACCTCCCCCACTCACCTGTTCTTCTTTTCTTCTTCTTTTCCTGTCTTTCATTGTGCCTTCCTTTATGTTTTTTCCCTTTTCCCATATTACCCTTCTCTTCCTAGCATGACTTTGATCCCTACTCTTTATGGCTCCTAGTCCAATATGTTCTATGTGTTGTTCCCTCTCTAAGATGGTGTCCTTGTACTTCCTGTTGGTCGCTTCCTGTTTGTTGGTATTTAAGGGCTGTGATTCTTTTGCTCCTTGCGCTGCAACACTTTCTGTTTGGAATGTGTCTTCGCTCCTGCTTCCTCACATTCGATACTGGCTAACGTCTGTTTCAGTGTTTTTCCTGTACTTTTGCTCTTGTATTTACCTATTCCTTTGCTCCATTTTTAGGAACCTTTCCTTTTTGGAGGTTTTTTCCCTTTTCAGGTTTTTTTTTCCCTCTGGCACTACTTCTGAAAGACACGGCCTGCGTTTCCATTGCCTGCAGCACTGTGGCTACCAGAAAGGTTCGCCCCTACCTGGGCCAAGGCCCAACCTTCAGGAACAAGATCCTTGCCACTCGTTCTGCGGACTCCAGGTTACCACAGCGCGTAAGTCGTGACAACTTTAGGGCATGCAATTTATTGTATACCTTTCATCTGGGCAATTGACAAAACATTTTCCAAGGTTCTTTTTTATCTTAATGCATTAATGGTTACTTTTTGAATAAAAATGTAGATCTTGAATCATAAAGGAAAACATAATTGTGTCGTATCACACTTTGAGTACACCTGCTAGGTGTGCCATTCAGAAAATTTAAATTCACACATAACACCAAATATTAGTTAGGGGCTCTGTCGGTGTTCAAATAAACACTTATGTATGCACAATGTTATGGCTAATTCCAGAGAATAAAATATAGGTTTCCTAGGATGCCTATGCAAATCACCATGTCCTTTAACAGGAATAATGAACAGCCAAGAGAAGTATTTGATGCCAAAGAATTGCAGACATGCCTACTGCAGTAGTACTAAAATCCCTGGTGCAGAACATTACTTATATACAACATAGGAGTAAATCACACACCACACACCACACACAGGACAAATTGTACTAATGCAAAATATGCAGACAAAAAAACCACAATTGCATTGTTTTCCCACCCACATTAATTACAAATAAGGATTGGAAATGTCAAGTATAAGAAATTATATCACAATCAGTCATATAAATACATTTTGACCAAAATATGTCCATTGTGAAATGCAAAACACCAGCACAGCAGTAAAGCAATACACCAATTCACATCATTGATATGTAATGTCTAACATCCCATGGCAGGGATGAGTTGCAGCTCATAGTGAAATGCATTTGTGTGTGACAAAAACAGAAAATGGCAGTGACTTACACCTTACCACAATAATGACAAACACAGTGTCACATACTATTATCAAAGACTGAGTAACCCATCATTCCTGAAGGGAACCCACAGAACACATGCACTGATATTAGTAAAAAGGAACATGACTTTAGTCTAATGAAGGGCTAGTGAGGCATATCATTTCCACTTTTGAATCCCTTATCCAAAGTAACAATGCCACATGATTTGATTGACTGCCACTGTGTTAGCCCTATGCCAGACCTTGCTGTCAACCACCAACCACACAACCAATAATCATCCCCAGTGTGCATTAGGTGTCCATGGTGGGTGGAGCACAGCACCTGGTCTGTGGCCAGGCCCAGCAGCCAAACTTTGATGTGCCCTGCCTTTAAGTGCGGAAATGCCTTGGCTACCCATAGCAAGATGGGCATAGGTCCCGGGCAAAGACCAAGTCCTGATACCAACCCACACTCCACACAACTGAATGCAGCACACAACAGGGGCAGGCTATTTACAGCAGGTTGAACAAAGGAAACTGTGGAATGTGATACATTTTCAAAAGGAGGTAAACAACTCTCAGAAATAAATAAAAGCAAACCTGAAGTTATAGTTAGCTTTGGTTAATAGACCGAAACCTAGCTAAATATAAATCAGAATTCACTACAAAAAACACAGTTCATGTGAAGATATGGTTGTAAATTAAAAAAGAAAAAACACTGAAATTCACAACTTATGTCTTGGACCACAACCATGAACTCGCACAACAGACATGCAAACCATAACTTGCACTCCAAATGAAATTGTTATCAGTGCACAATATTCATACCAATATGTAAGAAAACCTAAAAGCACACAATTAACAATAAATACCTAAACCAATAAATTATGCTAATTTTTAAGGGGCTGTTCACAAAGGCAACACTTGTAAGTAATTTACAAGTGTAATGTACTCTTGTAATAAATGTACTACTTCTGGCTATTTCACAAAATGCCAAGGTAAAGTAATTTAAACATGTAGAATTACATGTCTCCACTCCCTGAAAAAGGTGGTGAGGCCAAATTCATGTGTGTAAGTTACTATTTCCAAAAACAATCTTTAGCAAGTCCAGCACCACAAAAGGCGAACCACTGTCCAGCAATAACCCCTCAATCTCAGACACTGGTAATTACACTGGGCTACATCCCAGTTAGTTGTTTTTTTGGTCAAAGTGACACCTCAGATTCGACCCAGCCATGGACAAATGATGGACTGGGATGAGGCCCAAGTAATTACCAGTGACTGAGGTTAAATCACAAATTCCATTCATCACTGTTTTGAAGTTTACATTGTAATGCCCCAGGTGTAACAGATATGCCCAGTTGTGGGTTCAGTGCTCACTTTGCCCCTGGAACAAAGCTTCACCGAACAGAAGAGGTCAAACTAGGCAAAAACCAGTCTTGAGTTACTTGTGTTCAGGTCTGAAAAGGCCTGCGTTAGACTTGGCATCCTTGGCGTGGTCTCCCCTAACTTTTTGCCTCTGTTTCCCAGATTGTTGATATGTGCTGGACTCTGTTTTTGCTGTTTGTGATACTCTGTGCACTTTACCACTGCTATCCAGTGCAGTTGCTTCTATGTAAAATGTATGTGTAATTGGCTTTCCATGATTGGCATAATTGATTTACCAGTAATTCCCTAGTACAGTGCACTAGAGGTGCCCAGGGCCTGTAACTCAAATGCTACTAGTGGGCCTGCAGCACTGGTTGTGCCACCCAGATAGGTAGCCCTGTAAACATGGCTCTGACCTGCCACTGCAGTGTCTGTGTGCAGCTTTAAACTGCCAATTCGAATTGGCCAGTGTACCCACTTGCCATGCCTAAACATTCCCTTTTCATGCATGTAAGGAACCCCTACGGTAGGCTCTGGGTAGCCCCAGGACCAAGTTGCAGTGCCTGTTGAAGGTGGGACATGTACTGATGTGTTTTACATGTCCTAACAGTGAAATACTCCCAAATTTGATTTTCAGTGTTGCATGGCCTATCTCTCTCTCGTAGGTTAACATGGGGGCTGCCTTTAAATATTATGTAAAAGCAGATTCCCTTGGGGAGCAGATCAAATATATGAAAGTTAGGGTCACTGAACCCACAATTTAAACATACATTTTTTAGTGAAGTTGTTTTTTAGATTGTGTGTTTGAAAATGCCACCTGTAGAAAGGAGGCATTTTCTTGCTTAAAACCATTCTGTGACTCTGCCTGTTTGTGGATTCTCTGTCTGGGTCAGTTTGACAGTTGGGCTATTTGCACCTCTCTCTAGACAGTGACACAAAGGGAGCTGGGGTGTAGCCTGCATATCCTGATGAGCCATCTGTGCTGGGAAGGAGGGGAGGAGGGGTCACTTACACCTGAAAGGGCTGTGCCTTCCCTCACAATGCAATCTCAAACCCCCTGGTGAGTGTCTGAGGCCTGGCCTGGGCAAGGAAGGATTTCCCATTCAAGGGAGACTTTGCTTTGAAGTATGCCTACTTCAAAGGAGAAATTGGGTATAAGAAGGGCACCCAAAACCACAGACTTTAGAACACTTCTGGAAACCAAGAAGAACCTCTGCCTGGGGAAAAGCTGAAGAGCTGAGGAAGAAGAGCTGCCCTGCCTGTGACTGTGCTTTGTGGAGCTATCCTGCTGCGTCTGCCAGAGTAAGAGGGCAAAGACTGAACTTTGTGTGCCTTCCATCTTGTGAAGATCTCCAAGGGCTTGATTTAGAGCTTGCCTCCCGTTGTTTGAAGTCTTAGGGACAGCAAAGACTTCTCTCTGCCAGCACCTGGAATCTCTGGTGGGACTCCTACTCTGCCAAGTGGTGCCCATCCAGTGAATGTGACCCTGAAAGGAGAAGCTGGCTGCCGAAGAGGAAGAAATCCACGCACAGAATGGCGTGCGGTGAAAAGATCGACGCAACTCCGATCTGCGGCTGAAGAAATGCCGCGCTGCCGGCTTCGCGGCTGAAAATCGGTGCTCGCCTGTAAAGCAACCGAAGAATTGATGCACAGAGCTGGAGAATTGACGTGCAGCATTGCTGACGGAGGCTGGGATATCGCACCCTGTGCTGCGTGGTTTTCGGAACATCGTGTGGCTGGATTTCTGACGCAAGCACCGCTGGGCATGTAAAAATAATGCAAGGCCTGCCCGGACCTGAGAGTGTTGACCAAATCCACGCATCGCTCTCCTGTGGATAGAAGATACGATGTACCCTGACCCGACGAAAGGAGAAACAATGCAAGGTCTCGCTTGTGAGTGAAATTGATGCATCGCAAGCCCTTTTTGATGCACACTCACCCATACGGGGTTATTTTTGATGCACCCAAGGTACATTTTCACACTAACAGTGCTAGTGTGTGTTTAAAATTACATGAACACTCTTTTTGCTTTTTAATTGATAACTTGACTTGTGTATTGTGGATTTTTGTTGTTTTCGTCTTGTTTTGTTTAGATTAATATTTCCTATTTTTTAAAACCTGTGTTGTGTCAATTTGTAGTGATTTTGTTAAGTTACTGTGTGTGTTTGTACAAATAGTTTACACCTAGCACTCTGAAGTTAAGCCTACTCCTTGTGCCAAGCTACCAAGGGGGCATGCAGGGGTTAGCTGGAGGTGATTCTCTTTTACCCTGACTAGAGTGAGGGTCCTTGTTTGGACACGGGGTATAGTGAATCCTAGTTTGTTTTAATGGGATAACAGGAGCTAGCTTAGCCTCTGGCTTGCAGACTTGTGCCCCTGTTATCTAGTGACTTTTAACCTACTTAGCTTGCTCTATCTTAGCCCATTTAATTATTTAATTCATCTAAGATCACTGCCTTGTTTATAGTTAGGCCACTTGTTATGCTTTGCATTATCAGTGCCATCGCGCTGAGGCGTCAAGATCAAGCAATAAAGACAAACAAACAGTAGGTGTTCACACTTAGGGATTTTCCCTCTCTATACTTTCAAGGGATTGTTTATAATAATTGCCGTCCCAAGCATGTCTGTTATCTATTGTTTGGGAACACACCTACGTCAGGGGTCCTGATAGATCTGTATAAATACATCGCACTTTAGACAGATAATCAGAGGGATTCCGACCAGAGGGCATCACCACCATCGCTGATACCAATGCTGCATGTCGTCTTGACGCTGACCCAGTCTTCGTGTCCATGCGGAGTCTGAGATAGAGACCTCATTCCAAGGTAACGAGGTTTGGGGGCTCCTCTCATGGACATGGCATTGGCATATTAGGTTTAGCAAACCCAGCTCTCCTTTAGGTAGGAGGTTAGGCCTATGGTATTAGGGTATTAGGGCATATTACATCTTGTTTGTCTTTTACATGCATTGCAAGATGGTGGGGTTCTTTGTCATAATGACTCTCGTCTTCACAATTCTGTTTCTTGCATTATTCATTATCCTAATCATTGCAGCCCATGCAACATATCGCATATTGCAGTTGTGTTAAATAAAAACTATTGAAACTTTACTGCATCTTTTTCATTGCCTGTGTTTGTATGAGACATGATATATCTGTGAGAAAGGGGTAATCTCAGTTTAACCATGACACTCTCTGAGATGTCTTATCCTCGAGTCCATGCGTTAAGGCTGCCACAAATCACCTTTTACTATTGTGTTTTTGGTGAGGTGCTGCTAGTGAACCAGTAAGGTTGGAACAACAGTTGCGACTTGTTGTAGGATAGGCATAGTCGCCTACAAACAAAAGTACTGTCATCCTTTAACCAGCAGTCTTGCCTAGAGCAAGAGTCCAAACTACTACAGGGGTAACCTGACTGCCAACCAAAAACCCCATTTCTAATAACCTGCAGCATAGATTGTACCACCCTCTTAAGTAGCCCTTTGAACATGTCTCAGGCCTGCCATTGCAGTGCCTGTGTTTGCCATTTCAAACTGCCAAAAGTAAGCTTTTGCCAGGTCCAAACCTTTGGTTTTTTATACCTATGTCACATCTAAGGTATTCCCTGGACAGCCAGATGGCAGGTACAATGTATTTAAAAAGTTTGATAGGTTCTTTTTTAGCTTTACGTGGCCTGCAAGCGAAAAATGTGTTTTTCACTACTGCAAGGCCTATCTCTCCTATAGGATAACATTGGTGTTGCCTTATTAAATTGTAAGTGTAATTTCCAAATGGCAAGGAATAATCAGTTCATTTTTTATGTCTTTGGAATTGGGGTAAAAAGCTTTATTTAGTGGTGAAGTTGGTTTTTTGATCACAGTTTTTGAAAAAATGGCACTTTTAGAAATGTGGCATATTTCTACCCTTAGCCCTTTTGTGCCTCTAGCCTAGCCTGGTTCACATGGCTGGGTGTAACTGACAGTTAGACTTTGTAATATGCTCCCAGACATGCACATAATAGAGGGATTAGGTGTGCCTGAGTGAGACATCTGCTGGCAGGATGGGGAAGGAGCTGAGCACAGCCATGCTTACATCTGAATAGCCTGGACTCTGGCTTCACACAAAGGGTCTGATGACCCTGCATTGTCACCTATACTAGCTTGGACCAAGCCAGGGAAGGCAGGAAATTCCATTCACTTCAAAGCTATTGTTTAGAAGCTTCTCCCACCTTCCAGAACCAGGGCACCAGAGAATAAAAGATGGATCTGAAACCCAAACTCTTCAGTACACTTCTGGACCTGTGGATACTGCCTCTTTGCTGGACTGTTACTCTGAAGGAGATACTGCCCTGCTGTGCTGACCTGTTGTCAGCTTCCCATGTGCCTGTGCAGGAAGAACTGAACCTGAAACCCATCTTGAATTCATGACCTCAGAGTGACTTCAAGGGCTAGTCTGCCGGCCTCTAGATCTAAACCTCAAGGACATAAAAGGCTCCCCAACAGCTCCTGGATCCGTCTTCAGTGGTTTCCTGACCTCCAAGTGGTGGCTCACAGGCTCTTTAAATTATGCATTTGGGCTCTTCACAAATGGGCCCATTCGCACCAAGACACGCAGCTCACATCAAATTCCAGTGCGACGTGCCGCCAGCAAGTATCTCTGCATAGCAAGCATTGATCACAGGAATTTTCATAGCATTCAGGATTGTGTTCTCTTTCATTCAGAAGTCTCCTTAATTTGCAATACCTACAGCCTCGGGCTTCCATGGGGTGACTGCTGGGCCAACAACTTTTCTTAAGATTGCCTGTTGATGAACAACATGCATTGACTGTGAACGGTCAGATGTCACATCATCTATTTACCATAACCAGCCGAGTATCCTAAAAAGATTATGGACACAAACAGTCAAAAGAGGCAACCGTTCTCAATCTTTTAGAACCTCTTTTGAGCAGTCATTTAGGCATCAGCCAAAATTATTTTGGACTTGAAGAGATTTAATGGAAAAGCCATATAGGCATCTTAATTCCTATTGTAGGCGTTCATTTATATAAAGTGTATGTTGGGCAGCACAACAGCCACAGGTAACGTTAAAAAGCACTTGGTAATACGTTTCTGTGCTCCTTCCAATCAAACAGGAGCAAATTTGATGAAAATGCAGTGCTAGACAGGCCACTATTTCAAGGCTTTTGGTATTGAATCACTTTTTATATACATTGATTTTCTCTCTCCGCATCATGAATAATGGTAAACTCTGCACAAACGGCTTACTCAACTCCCATGACACATGTGCCACATTTCTGTGAGTTATGCACATAACCACAAGCCCTGCCTAGTATGGGCACAGATGGGTAGCATACATT
The DNA here is from genome assembly GCF_031143425.1 of Pleurodeles waltl. Classification (NCBI taxonomy): domain Eukaryota; kingdom Metazoa; phylum Chordata; class Amphibia; order Caudata; family Salamandridae; genus Pleurodeles; species Pleurodeles waltl. The sequence goes on from NC_090445.1 coordinate 1,160,745,058, forward strand.
TTTTATCAGTAAGTGGCAATTTTATTGAGTTATTCTTAACTACCAATATGTAAAAAGAAAAACTCTTTCTTTGCCCCTTTCTCAGTTAGGAATAATTTCATAAATTGCGCTAACCAATGAAAATGTAACGTTTATTTACTTAAGGTTTCTTATATAATCTTATTCTGCCGTTGGGTATTTGCACGCATCGCAAAGATAAAGATGGCATTCTGGGACTCCTGTTCCTTGGTGAATATGGTTGGCCTAGCCCAGTGTGTTTCTCGCAGCTATTACACTGCAGTAAGTTTTCTGGTTTATTACGTTATCATCGGCAAATGATCCACCAGCTCCCTCTCTTAGCAGCCACTGCCTTTCAAGGAATATTTTCTCCACCAAGTTACACATTATAGAACTAGAATTTCCTCCTCATCCTTTCCCTCATACAAGCTAGACACATTTTTAAAGGCAGCACTGGTTCCTTTCAGGAACACGGGGAGCTCTGTTAAAAAAAAAAGTTCCTCATTTGGCAAAGCAAATACAGGGATGTTGGTTTGCTTTTCTTTGTAGGCCACCGTCCATGTGTTTGTGTCAATCACAGGCAGTAAAAAATAGCGACTTATTTAAATAATATTCATTGGGCATATAGGGGGTCATTACGACCCTGGCAGTCGGAGATCGCCAGGGGTAATGTAGCGTCCGTACCGCCAACAGGCTGGCGGTACGGAGGCCATTATTACGACGCTGCGGTCGCATCGCCGGGGCCGGTGGTTTCCCGCTGTTTTAGCCCCGGCGGTGATAATCCGCCAGGGCAGCGCTGCAAGCAGCGCTGCCCTGGGGATTATGACACCCCTACCTCCAGCCTGTTTCTGGCGGTTTGCACCGCCAGGAAGAGGCTGGCGGTAAGGGGTGTTCTGGGGCCCCTGGGGGACCCCACACTGCCCATGCCACTGACAGGGCCCCGGCCAGCTTTTGACAGTGAAAAGCGCGACGGGTGCTACTGCACCCGTCGCACGGCCGCAACACCGCCGGCTCCATTAGGAGCCGGCTCCTATGTTTCGGCCTCATCCCCGCTGGGCCGGCGGGCGCAAACTTGGTTTGCGCCCGCCGGCCCAGCGGGAATGTCGTAATGGGGGCCGCGGGAGTGCGGCTGCATTGGCGGCCGCATGGCGGTTACCGCTTGGTGAGCGGTGGTAGCCGCCTGCCAATGTCAATCAATCAATCAATCAGAGAACTTATTAAGCGCACTATGTACCCGTCAGGGTTTCGAGGCGCTGAGGGGGGGGGGGAGGGAGCTGCTAGCGTTCGAAGAGCCAAGTCTTGAGGAGTCTCCTGAAGGTGAGGAGGTCCTGGGTCTGGCGTAGCGAGGTGGGGAGAGAGTTCCAGGTCTTGGCGGCGAGGAAGGAGAAGGATCTGCCGCCAAAGGTCTTGCGCTGGATTCGGGGGACGATGGCGAGGGCGAGGTTGGCAGAGCGGAGTTGACGTGTGGGGACGTAAAAGTTGAGTCTGGTGTTGAGGTAAGTGGGTCCGGTGTCGTGTAGAGCCTTGTGAGCGTGGATGAGGAGTTTGAAGGTGATCCTTTATTCCACGGGGAGCCAGTGGAGGTCTTTCAGGTGGGGGGAGATGTGGCATCGGCGGGGTATGTCGAGGATCAGGCGGGCGGATGCGTTCTGGATGCGCTGGAGTCGTTTGATGTCTTTTGTTGGGATGCCTGTGTAGAGTGCGTTGCCGTAGTCAAGTCTGCTACTGACGAGGGCTTGAGTTACCGTCTTTCTGGTTCCTATTGGAATCCACTTGAAGATTCTGTGGAGCATTCGGAGGGTGTTGAAACAGGAAGAGGAGACGGCGTTGACCTGTTTGGACATGGTGAGAGCGGAGTCGAGGATGAATCCGAGGTTTCTTGCGTGGTTGGCTGGGGTGGGTGGGGGTCCGAGTGCAGTGGGCCACCAGGAGTCGTTCCAGGTCGAGGGGGAGCGTCCGAGGATGAGGACTTCCGTCTTGTCGGAGTTGAGCTTCAGGCGGCTGTTGTTCATCCACTCGGCGATGGATTTAGTCCCTCGTGGAGGTTGGTTTTGGCGGTGAGAGGGTCTTTGGTCAGAGAGAGGACGAGCTGGGTGTCGTCGGCGTAGGAGATGATGCTGAGGTTGTGTTGACGGGCCACTTTTGCAAGGGGGGCCATGTAGACGTTGAACAACGTTGGACTGAGAGAGGAGCCTTGGGGGACGCCGCAGATGAGGTTGGTGGCTTTGGAGCGGAAGGGGGAGAGCCGGACTCTCTGGGTTCTGTCGGAGAGGAAGGATGAGATCCAGTTGAGGGCTTTGTCTTGGATGCCGGCTTCGTGGAGACGGGCCAGTAGGGTGCGGTGGCAGACTGTGTCGAAGGCGGCTGATAGGTCGAGGAGGATGAGGGCTGAGGTTTTGCCGTTGTCTATTTGTTGTCTGATGTCATCAGTGGCGGCGAGGAGTGCGGTCTCGGTACTGTGGTTTCGTCTGAATCCAGATTGAGAGGGGTCTAGGATGGAGTTGACTTCTAGGAAGTGGGCGAGCTGTGCGTTGACGATCTTCTCGATGACTTTCGCTGGAAAAGGGAGGAGAGAAATCGGTCGGAAGTTTTTGAGATCGTTGGGGTCAGCCTTGGGTTTCTTGAGGAGGGGTTGGATTTCTGCGTGCTTCCAGCTGTCCGGGAAGGTGGCGGTGTTGAAGGAGAGGTTGATGATCTTGCGGAGTATGGGGGCGATGGTGGCGTCGGCTTTGTTGAATGCGTGATGTGGGCATGGGTCCGTGGGAGAGCCTGAGTGGATGGAATTCATGGTTGTTAGGGTTTCGGCGTCGTCCACTTGGGTCCAGGCGGTGAGGCGGCAGGCGTGGGCGTCGTCGTCAGGGGTGGGGTCTGGCGGAGGAGCGGTGTTGAAACTGTCGTGGATGGCTGCGATTTTCTGGTGGAAGAAGGTGGAGAGGTCGTCGCAGAGTTTCTGGGAGGGTGGGATGTCGTTGATGTTGGCGTTAGGGTTGGAGAGTTCCTTCACGATGCCGAAGAGTTCTTTGCAATCGTGGGCGTTGTTGTTCAGGCGTTCAGTGAAATGGGCGCGCTTGGCGAGTCGGATCCGTTGGTGGTGATCACGGTTGGCGTCTTTGAGGGTGGCAAGGTTGTCGGGAGTGCGCTCGAGGATCCATTTCTTCTTGAGCTTCTGGCAGGTGCGTTTTGAGGTGGTCAGTTCTTCTGTGAACCAGGCTGGTTTTTTCTTTCCTTGGTTGGTGGTGGGTTTCTTGAGTGGAGCTAAGGTGTTGGCGCAGTCGAGGATCCATTGATGGAGGTTGATGGCGGCGGCGCTCGGGTCGTTGGAGTCGGGTGGTGGGTGTTTGACGATGGAGCTGGTTAGTTGGTCTTCGGTGACTTTTCCCCAGCGGCGGTGAGGTGGTAGAGGGATGCGGTGGTGTTCGGTGTTTTTCTTGAAGGTAAAATGGACGCAGTGATGGTCGGTCCAGTGGAGTTCGGAGGTGTGGCTGAAGGAGATGTGGTTGCTTGAGGTGATGAGGGGGTCAAGCGTGTGACCGGCGATGTGGGTGGGAGTGTTGACCAGTTGGTGGAGTCCGAAGTTGTGGAGGTTGGTGGTCAGTGAAGCGGTGTTGGCGTTGTTGTTGTTTTCAAGGTGGAAGTTTAGATCTCCCAGGAGGATGTAGTCTGGAGAGGCAAGGGCGTGGGTGCTTACGAGGTCGGAGATGGTGTCGTAATGACCCCCATAATTCTGTGACCCACATTCTCCACTACTGGAGATTTTGCAACACAAACTGTAGTACATACAAGATGGGTCATAAAAAAAATCAGTGAGCAATTCACAACCACTTTTTTCAAACTGCCTCTTAGTACAATTGTCCCATATTCCTGTAGTAAGATATGCTGTTCTATAGCACAGTATGGTATGGGGAGGAATGGTACAGTATGAAGTGGCATGGTATGCTGCTCTGGAATACTATTACTCATGATTTACAGCTGCTCAATCACCTTTAATGAACACTTAATAGTTATAAATGTAGGCATAAGTGCTTGTACTGCTACATTGCAAGGCCCAAATTGCTTTGTGAATCCGATTCTTAAAATGTGTCAGTGTACTCAACCCAGGGGCCATTGCATGACAATGCATGCTTTGCAAAACCTGGTATGGTGTTCTTGCTTTTCTGTGGTTCAAATAACTAATCATCAGCTTGCCCATATGTCCTTTGTTGGTATTAGCACAGAATCTCCAGTGGGGCAAGCAATATGAGTAGCAAGGAAGTTGTTCCCCTCAAAAACAAGAAATGTAACTTGTGTCAACCTGACCTCAAATAGTTCTCCGTGTAACCCCTTCACTTTGAAACTCTCTCCCCTTCAAAATCAGATGAGACGAAATTTAGGATCTTAAAAACAGAGGGGGTTATTTACAAGCCCAGTGGCACAGAGCAGCACAGCAAATGTCTCGCTGCACCACCTTGCACCACCAGGAAAGGGCAGAAATGCACCATATCTACAATATATGGCTAATTTCTGTCCTCTCCACCTGCGATAGCACACAAATTACTGCCTAGCGCCAATGCTAGTACCCTTGCACCTGTGTTGTGAGGATAATCGTTTTTGCGCCGGAAGGGACACCTTTCTGCACAAAAACAATCAAGAGAGGTGTTTTCCCCTTTCTAATGGTGCTTCAGAATGCAACACATATAGCAAGAGGTAAAAATGGGGAGAAAGAAATACATTTCTCTCCATTGTGTCACTTCTACTCCACCTCTGAGGTAGTGTAAGACTCTGATGCATTCCCAGACTTGTAAATCTGGGAATGCGTTAGATTCCTTTGCATTTCATGGGTGTTGCGTGGTAATTCCCACAGCAACATCCATGGAACGCCCCTTTCACGCAGTTTTATGCGTGAAAGGGGGCCATTTTTACAAGGCCATGAAAAGCCAAGCAAGGTGGCTTTGCTTGGCCTTCTAAATATGGGATGGATCACTGCACGACCAGAGCGTAAACAAAGAACTCTCCAGTGGCACAGTGTGCCGATAGGGCCTTTGGAAGTGAGGCCCCTAGGGGCATATTTACTGAAAAGTGGAGCAGGACAGCACAGCAAGTGACGCTGCGCTGCTCTGCGCCGATGGAAAAGGGCAGAAATGCACCGTATTTACTGAATACAGAGCATTTCTGTCCTCTCCACCATTTTGCAGTCTTTAGGTGCTGGGGAATGTTTCAATTACTATATTTTTGAGACATTTCTTGGTGATAGGGAATGAGAGAACATGTCTGATGCTTTTAGACCGGGATTTCCAGATTATGTTTGTCTCTATTTTACGCCAGATGTGTGTCAATAGTATGTATTGTGCTTCTGGGATGCCTGAGTCCACCTGATAACTTTAATTTCGGTGTTAAGTATGCAGGGTTGTTTGCGCGAAGTGCTTTATAAAGTGTTTTAAAAAAAATAAAAAAAATTATGAGCGTGTGTCCTCTACGAGCAGCCATTTGAAACAAGTTGTAAATGAAGAGATGATGTGTCACGTTCTTGCTGTTAGTTAGAAACAAGCTTCCGCAAGGAGTACACCTCCATGGTCCAGGTGAGATGTGATTAACAGCTTGACCCTCAGTTTTTAGGTCACGTTCGAATTGCATGTGTTTGATATTTGGGGGAATTAGGGCAAAAACAATTTAATTTACATCTTTACTCTGTGAAGCTGATCTTAACTTTTCAGCGAATCCAGTTTTATCAAGTTGCCGGAGAAGTTCACACACACACAGATGCTACGTAGGTTATGTCTGCTATTAAGCAAAATGAAGGAACAAAAAATGCACAAACTGATCATTAAAATCATATGCTTGCTAGAGAAAAAACACTAAGAAAAAGCCACCCCACCAACAGGCTGTTGCTACAAGAGTAATCCCTCGGCGAAGTATATACCTGTAAATATCTGCAAAGACAACATGACTAATCCTTTTCATGTGTGCAGTTTTATAAATTATTTTTGATAATTAAAAAGATAATCCACATCTGCCTCTGAAAATGCTATAAACTAAGTTATGCAGCAGCCCTCTTAAAGAATGGAAATTGCAACTAGGTTTTTGCAAGGCACGTGCATACTTCTGTGTTCGCACGACTACTCACGCTCTGGGTGTAAATGATAATTTTATGGCAAAGCTCTTACACTTAAAAACGTATGGTGTATTAATTGCAATCTTGTGAGACGTGTAATGAATATTAACAGAAAAGTGTTGATGAGAGTCAAGCTTTACTCATACTTCTAAACTCAAAATTAAGTAGCACAAAAATGGAAAAGACTCGTTCCTGCTACCCACAACCATGACACTCCTTTACTGCCACGTGGCTAGGACTTCAAAGTATTTTGGAGCCATCAGGACATTTTTCTCATAGCGCTTAAGTGTTTAGTCTCAGTAGCAACTTCTAGGGGCCTTTGCTTCATTTGGAGAATTTAAAACAGAGAAAAAATAAGAAAGTGTCTCACAATCATCTTTAGGCAGAGCAATCACACTCTTTTGCATCATAGCGAACAGTGGAAAAAGTCAAGGCAAAGAGTGTCCAAAAGTGCGATCTGAGCTGGTCTTGGGGTCTGTGTGTGCTATGAGGGCACTAGGCCGCAGCCCTCCATCAAAGCAAGGGAAGCGGTCAGCGTTAGGCTGGTTGAGGCTTGTGTGTGAGTGGAAGACTGCTCCTGCACGGCAGCCCGGAAAGATCACCCTGACAACAGCGTAATTATCACTACCACTTCACAGACCGAACTGGAGACAACAAGAATAAGAATATGACGCGTTCAGTAACAACTTCAGCAACTGCCCGTCCTCTTACAAAAGCTCACAAAGCTTCAGAGGCTCACCGACTCACTTGGCAAGAAGTGTAGTACTAAGGAAGAAGAAAGCCATTTATCCCTGGGTAGGGTGGAATTCAAGCTCAGGGGGCGCTTGTGCCTACCTGTCTAAATTGGCTTCTTACTAATTAGAGGTGTTAATTGATGAAAATCGATGCCATTAGGGTAAGGAAGCCCCCAAGTAGGTTTTCCCAAACCAGTACCAAGACGGGCAATTCTGCAACATTTAACAGTATCGGCTGGGCGGCAAAGTAGGTGCAAAAATCTGTGCAGAATTGTGGCAATATTATGGCAAGCAATAATGAAAATTGCTCAAATCCGCTCATAATCTCCAGCCACCAACATAGAGCTGACTAACTGGGAAAACTTCTTCACGTCAAGTAAGTTTTTGATCTTCCGGAATAATAATGCAGCTGGGGAAAGTAAGGATGACACTGGCTTGAGGGAGGAACAAGGCAACAGAGACATGGTTCTCCAGGATCTTTAGAGGAGGACAAAGCTACATGTCAGGGTGAAACCTCAGGTCTGACAACTCCCACAAGAACAGCTGCATCCAAGAAAACAAAAGTAGCAGCTACCATTAAGAAAGAGGAAAATAAAATTACCCACTTTATATCAACAAAACCCTCAGATAACTTGCCTGCCATTTTGAGCAGTCCTTTGCAACCCTCATTACCAGACTCTGAAATTACACCTGCAAATAGTGAAGAGGCCCTCTCGGCGAATGGAGGTTGCCGAGTTGTGTCAGAAACCAGCAAAGTACAGAAGCCGTATTTTAGCAACCCCAGCCAAACAATTCAAGTCATAATTGCAATCCGCATGGCTCCTTCTCATCTTTAAATTTCAGTAATTGGAATCATTTGAGTCTGACTTCTCCATTACCAAATCAGCAGGGGCAATCAGATAGCATAGGCCTGCAGGATCAACTGCTAATTGACCTTCCAGAAATAGTATTATGCAAGCAGGATGCCAGTGCAAGTCTCGCAACTCGCTCTCGGCACAGCCTCCTATCCCCCATAAGGGGAGGTGGGACAGATGGACACCACGAGAGTCAGCTTAAGCCATTTTCTATTTGCAGCAGTAGTTCCCCAGTCAAGACCAAATTTTCCTTCGAGCTCAGGAGTTTGAGGAGTTTCAACAAGCAAGATGAACAAATTGACATTGCATCAGTCTGTCAAGAGAAATTTGACAACCTTTTGCCTTCTTCACATTTAGCTAAAGTCAATAAGGCAATTCCTGAACCTTCCGTAACAAGAGAGCCAGTAGCTACATAGCGTGCCCTCTTGTCAACCATGGACGCAATTTCCACAGCAATTCACCATCAAGGTGACAAACAGGAACTTCTAGTGGAGCCCAACTATATCTGGCAATGCACATAGCGGGTGCCGACAAGAAGCTACAAGCGCTCAATGATTTGATAAGGAGGGCTCAAAACCACTGTTACACTAAGGAAGTCTCATGTCAGTGTGCACTTTCAGGGGAAAAACCCCAAGTGATCTCAGCAATCTTTAATGACATCTTGACATAAGTAAGGGCCCAAACATCTAGATCCCTTGCAGGCACCGCGTTGTAGAACATGAGATTAATGAAAGAAACAGTTGCAAAGGGCACAGCAGATGCTGAAGTTTCTCAGGCAATAGCAGATACCCTTACACAGGCTGTTTATACCTCCCTCATGCAATGGGTCAGATCTCAAATTAAAATGAAACAGGCTACAGCACGCAAAATTCAGTCGCTCCTGGGACAGAGAACAGCGCTGAAGTGGCCGCAGAAACAGCAGAGAATAGAACCACAAGCACTAGGAGGGAAAAGTAAAGGCAAAGGAAAGAGTGTAAGAAAGGCAAGGTGGTGCAGGTGGCTAGGGGGAAAACAAGGTAAAAAGTAAAATAAAAGCCTCTTGACAGGACAACTTACACAGGAGTCCACGGAGGATCATGGCAGCGACATGCACCCAGAATATGGCAAACAGTGTGCAGGAAAAAAAAACTCTGGCCAGTTAACAGTTGGTCATGATTAAGGTTTTAAGCCGATGAGCAGTCCACCAGCTAAAAACATGGAAACGGGCAAACAAGAAGATGATTATAGAGCCAAAATACAGGGAGCCATTGAGGATTACTCTTCGATATTGGCACTCAAAAATTTGAAATGACAAAGTCACTCATTGATCAAAAGAAGCCCAAAATTTAGAAAAAGTCAGGAAGGCAGCCAAGTTCAACAGGTAGAATCAATAAACCATCCTCTAGAGCAGAAGTACAATAACCCTCAACCTGACAGCCAAAGAGTCCAGCAGGTCCACTTCCTGTTTACTGTACAATCAAGTTGGATGAATAACCAATCAGTACAAGCAGGAATTCCAATGTTGTCCCAGAGAAGGTGCAACACTCTATGCCTGACAAGGACCAGCAATCAAAAGCAGCCACGCTATCAAGGTATCAACACTCTGGGATGCAGCAACCAAGTGGGGGCCCTGGAGACAACAAACTATTGTTAATTCCCTATGATAACTCAATGGGGACATTCAATACCTTAAACAGAGGAACCTGTATCAAACTCACAAATTAAATTCAATTCCTAGTATGCATTAGGTCTGCAGACTTGTGATCAGTTGAGTTTACACCATATCCTTACAGAAGGGATAGAGAGTCAACATTAACAACCTGGGCCTCCTCAGAAATCATAACCCACATTCTGGAAAATCAAGGGAAATCATTGTTCAAAAGATCGAACCTCCCCACTACTCAAGTGCATTCCTCCTGACAAAAACTATGGGGAGCTCAGCCTTAAGAGGAGCAGTAGGAGTAGGCAACACAATGAGAAAATTGGAAAATCTAACAATTGTGAAGCATCCGAGTATGCTCCACCAGAGCATGATTGTTGGAAAATGGGTTATTGGTAGGGCAGGTAGGTACCTACACCTAGCAACAAGCCACTAACCTCCACATAGGTACAGTTAGGTCTCAGTAAATTAATCCCAGCTCTACCCTTGGTAGCTTGGCATCGAGCGTCAAGGCTTAACTTAGGAGACAAAGTGTAAAGTATTCAAATATCACAAAACAGTAATTAAATAAAACACAGGAAACAGTTTAAAAATCCAAAACCAATTTATAAAAATAGCTTATATTTTTATCTTTAAAATGACACAAAAACGATTAAAATCGGTTCAGGGGAACCGGAGATATGAATTTTTAAAGTATTATTATTTTCTAGCGCTTAGAAACAAAAAGCGCCAATCGGGTCATCTGGTTGCACCAGGACCGGGGCAAAGTCAAACTTTCAGGCCGACCGCGATGGAGCCCTGCTCGGCTACAAGTCGCGGGAGGCCTCGGTTAAAAAGTTACCTTCTGACTTAGTCTCTTTTTTGATGTTTTTCTTCCCCGGGACGAACCTGCCAGTTGAGTCCGACCTCCTGGAGCCCTTGTCCGGATACGCGAAGTCGGTTTCCTCGGTGGTGATTTTTACCTTCGGACTTAGTCGTTTTTTCGAGATGTAAATCCTTCGACCGGGGTAAACCTGGATCTTGATCCGACGTCCGTGGAGCCCTTCTCGGATACGATGGCTGGGAGGTCCCGGTCAACTTTTTACCTTCGGACTTAGTCTCTTTTTTGGATGTTTTTCTTTACCGGGACGAACCACGAAGTCAGGCCGGGTCGCGGTTGAGGCAAGCCGGCTAGAATTTCTGCGTCGGGTCGGTCACTTTATGGAGCTTTTTTTCAAAAATTCTCCAATCTTTTCCAAACTTCTGGGGCTTCACCCAGATGTTCTTTTAAGGTTCTTTTGGGGTCCACAGCTCACCCCAAGGGTCCAGAAGTTCTGTGATGGTCCTTGGGGGTGCGGACTTCAACTCCCAGAATGCACCTGGCGCAAACTCCTTTTTGGCCACTGGACAGTGGTCAGCTGGTCGCTTTCTTCAGGAGTTGGTGCAGGGGACTCTGGTTTAGCAATTTTTCACCTGTAGCAAACAGGGAGTCCCTCCTTGAACCAGTTGAAGCCAGGCAAAGTCCTTCTTGTGGTGAAGCCCAAGTGTGCAGCTGGTGCAGTTTTTCTGAGTGCAGGGTCCAGGTGCAGGCCAGGGGTCCAGCAGGGCAGTCCTTCTTCTTCTTTAGTTCCTTTCTTGTTGAATTCTGGAGGGGATCTGAGGCGTGGGTGCAGGTCTGCCAGTTTTATCCTTGCTCCTGGGTGAAAAGCAGGGGGGCCCTGGTTCTCCAATCAGGGACAGGGTCGTCCCCCTGTGATGACCACTTCCTGGGAAGTGTGGCAAAAATCCATCCCAGAAGGCAACAGTCTCTAAAAATCCAAAATGGATGAATCTGATTTTTGGAGGAGAGATCTGGCTGAGTCCACCCACTGGTGTGGCTAAAAATCATAGACACACCACTCTCCTGCCCTCTCCTAATCTAATCAAGGGGGCATCTAGCTGTCTGGGGTTGCAGGATGTGGGGGTGTTGCTGGGTGCTCCAGATGTCCTTCTCTGCCTTTGAAGACCAGTTTGGCAGCCCTCCCCCTTCCTGCCTCACCATCTGCTGAGGGGAGATTCTCTCCCCCAAGCACATTCCTTTGTGTGAAGCCAGGCCACTTCACACCTCATTAAAGTAGCCTGGCAGAAGCTGCTGCAGGCTGGCCAATCAGAGCACAGCAGCAAAAACAATGCAGAGCTGAAATTGGCAACTTTTTAGGTAAAGTCTAAACTTTTTACCTGCACTAGTTATATTAAATCCAACAACTGGAAGTTGTGGGATTTATTATAACAATCAATTTGATACCAAATTCTTGGTATGTAACATTTAAGGAGACTTTAAAATTTAAAATAAAGTCTGCCCATTCTAGCCTATGAAGGCCATTTACTTCAATGAGGGAAAAACTAATTTGGCTGTTTTTACCTCACCAGGGCTTATAAATCTATTTTTATAAAGTCCCTGCTTATAGTTACATGGCACCCAGCCCTAGGGGCACATAGGGCACACCTTAGGGGTGACTTATATGTAAAAATAAGGTAGTTTAAGACTTTGGAAGTACCTTTAATTCCAAAGTCGAATTTGCATATAACTTTAATTTAAAAGCAGCCAGCAAGGCAGGCTTGCTTTTAAAATGACACTGGGCACCTCAGCAATGCACCTAGGTGTGCACCACCTATGCTGTGGTCCCTAAACCTACATGCCCTACCATATACTAGGGACTTATAGGTAGGTTAACTTAGCCAATTATAATTAGCCTAATTTGCATATCCATTTTACACAGAGCACAGGCCCTGGGACTGGTTAGCAGTACCCAGGGCACCATCAGAGTCAGGAAAACACCAGCATAAAGTGGAAAATGGGGGCAAAAAGTTAGGGGGCCTCTGCAATCAGCCCCAGTTTCTCACAATGATTCAGCAAGTGTAAGTTGGCCCATCACCTCTTAATGATCAGACCAAGCACTGGCCTTTAAATGGTCAAACCAACAGCTGGTCCTGACGAGAAACCCCACAGCCCAGCAATAGAGGACAATAGTATAAACATCTGTTCCTGGAACACTCATGGGTTGGAGAACCAACTACTGGAGAAGAGGAAGTTTCTCCAGAATTACAACATCATTTAGACACAGGAAACTTGGCGCACAGAGCCAATTTAAAGTTTAGGCGATGTTGTGTATCATTTTCCAGCAACAAAGTCCCTGAAATTGGGACACCCTAAGGGAGGTCTCTCAACGTTTTGCTCTACCAAATACAACTGGGCCATTGAACAAATTGACCTTGGAGTAAAGTGGATGCTTCCAATCAAGCTGGTGCCCAAGAAAGCATGTATCCCTTATACGTCATTGCTGCTTATCAATGTATATATTGATCTGAACAAAGTACAAAAAAGTGAAAACATGGAAATGTTGTTTAAAATGATTACATTCTACAGAAGCAGTATAAGCATGCAACTTTTATTATCTCTGGAGAGTTTAATGAAAAGCTAAGCAAGGCCAGAACAAAGGCAGACTCAAAACTTAGTAGAATGAATCTGGGAAAGAGGTTTTCACCCAAAGGAGGTTTCATCCCCCTCAATTACATTCTTAAGTGGCAAAAAAGTTAAACAATTGGCTTTACATTAATTAGCGAAGTAGCTTTCCTCAAGTTACCACCTACCAAATATTTTTCCATCCAGATTCAGTGCAAGTTCCAGCAGTTGTGTCCAACAAATACCACAATTTCCACCCCAGTAACCTACAATACAAAACATTTAAAGGGGTACTGACTTGGGGTAGGGAAAGTGCTGGAAGATGTTTACCGATGAGCGGGATCCATCAAAGTTGTCAAGAGGGATCTAGAAAGGCAGACAACACTTGAAACTAAACCAGGCCAGCGTGAAATGGCATGCTTACATTTATGTGTCTCCCTACTGACAAAATGTCCCACAAACAAACAACCCCTAACATCACTAAATGGGACAAATAAAAATGGAGGTCATGGAAAAAACCATGGTACAACAGAGAGCTGCGTAACCTAAAAGCTTGAATCACACATGAACCAAGAAATGTGGCAAAGAAGTTACTTAGTAAGAAGCCAGATAAATCCAGGCTCCATAAACTGAAATGGCAATACCAGAAAAATTGCTGGTCAGAAAAACAACACTACCAAGAGGATTTGTGGACTAAGGTCCAGATGTACGAAGCCTTTTGCATGTCGCAAACTGCGAAAAACGCAGTTTGCGGCATGCAAAAGGCCGAACTCGCAATTTGGGGATGCGACTCGCAAATAGGAGGGGGTGTTCCCTTCCTATTTGCGACCGCATCGCCATTCAGAGTTGCTTTGTGACCACGAATGCGGTCGCAAACCAACTTGCAGTTACCACTAGTGTCACACTGGTGGTAACTCATTCGCAAAAGGGAAGGGGTCCCCATGGGACCCCTTCCGCTTTGTGAATGCTGAAAAAAATGAAACCAAATGGTTTCGGTTTAGTTTATCATTTTGCAGCCCGTTTTCCTTTAAGGAAAACGGGCTGCAAAATGAAAAAAAAGACTGCTTTATTGACAAAGCAGTCACAGACATGGAGGTCTGCTGACTACAGCAGGCCACCATTCCTGTGAGTGCACGGACTCGCTATGGGGTCACAAACTGCGACCCACCTCATGAATATTGATGAGGTGGGTCTTTGCGACCCCATAGCGAGTCGCAGAAGGTGTCTGAGACACCTTTCTGCATCCAATTTTGCGAGTTGCAAATTGCAAGTCGGTCAGACTCGCAATTTGCAAGTCGCAAAATTGAAGTTTCATACATCTGGCCCTAAGCTCCTCATGTCCAGCAAACTGCAGAATAAAAAAAGTTCTGGCAGCTGGTGAACAGGCTGTCATGGGGAAAAACTAGACAACTTAAAGCAGGGACTGATCGAGTCATTTGTGAAGTGCATGTGCTTACGATGTTCTCAGTGCCAGCTCAAGAGGTTAAGGTTGAAGACCCATTGCCACGTTGCAAAGCAAGACAAGCCTGGCGCCAACCAAATTTGATTTTGGAGTGAAGGCGGAAACTTGCATGCCTCCAAAAAATCACGAGCATGCTCCCATTGCCGTGGACTTAAAACGGTTGAAAAGAATTATAAAGAAACTGAAGATGGAAGTGGCTGCCAGTCCAAATGGAATTCCGAATGCCCTATTCAGAGGAGATGTAACATATTTGCCTTATTAATTAGCACAACATTTTAATGATCTTTACCGTACTAAGGGACTGCCAGATTCATGAAAAGTAACATTAACATTAACAGATACTCTAAAAAGTGGGCTGAGGTGTTTTTTAAGAAAATTGATAATTTTGACGGTCTTTTCTAGCCCCCTTATAGTAGAGCTAGCTAGAGAGCCCCTTGATTAAATTACCCTCTCAGACAAGAGACCCCCAGTTCAGTACTAATATGGATTGCTCTTCAAATGTTGCTTAATGCTTTATGTTGCACTGGCAGGTTAAATAGGCTAATTGACTCAGCCCGGTATTCAGGACCAGCCTTTCGTGGGAAAAGGATTCAGTGGGCTTGTAGCACAGCTCGTCTTCAGCATTCCTTTGTATAAAGTAAACACTGGTGCCTTATAAGCTGAAACAGAGTGTATCACTCGCAGGTATCAGTGCACATTTATAGTTCAGTCTTATGAATATGTTTTTCGGGCAATATCTTTTAGTATTGGATTGCCCCTACATTTTGGAGCACTTTTATGTGAAACAATGAAAATGATTTTCTGTGTGTTTACATTTTCTGGATGTATGTGAATTGATTTTATAGTTGCCACTGGTTTTAATTAATTATGCCAATAAACTTGACCTTGACTTTGACACTCTCCTGCCAATGAAAGTACCCTTTTAGAACATTAAACTCAACATTCAATGATTATGAGAACTTTTGACTCACAGAAGGTGCTTTGGCTGTGCTTCCATTTGAGTATCCTGGCAGAAGAACAATTTTTAGATTCTACATGACAACCGATCATGTATGAATCTTTGCGAGGAACAGATATATGTTGATATAGGAACAAAACAAAGTCTACCATTTGCATTTAATTAAAAATAGCATTGTCAGTTTTGAAGGTAATACTTTCTAGTTCTGCAGTGTGAGGGCATATATAACAACAGTAGTAGATCATTTTGACAGATGCAATCACATGGTCTTCACTACAAGGGATACACCACTTAACTGTAGATGGAATATGTAAACTTAAAGCCCATACACCAAGGTAGATGGCATAAAGGACAGAACAGTGCTTTCTCTTACCCACCATCACATCTTTTGGAACTCCACACGAGTTCTGACACAAGTGGGTTTTCTTGTCAGGCAAGGGTCGAGTGAAGTCCCCACCAGAAGGATGACCTCCTTGGTCTCAACTGTTGAGGTACGGGACACACATCGTGTCGATTTTGGGGAAGTCTGTTGGTGATCACTTCTCACACTACTTAAAAGTAGACCAGCAAAATGGTGGCCTACATTTCAGTGGTTCCTCCTTTGTCTGTGGGTTCTGAAATGCTCACTCATCATTCCCAGCCAACTGAGTGTGTTGACACATTGGAATGGGGCTTGTCGTAAATGTGAATCCATCATCTCCCTATTTCTCACCCAAGTTTGATACACAGTGGAGCCCCTGCATGAAGGGGTTTCTGAAATGTGTAATGTGTATGTGGCACTGCCAACATATGGCAAGCATGCTGATTATGTACTGAGGGCTTTGAACAAAGAGGGCCATGGACAGTGCCATGCTGCTCAATTTTATCATGTTCACCATATTTGGTTTATAGTGTTGTTAACTCAATGTGGATTTCAACTTTTTGTCTTGAGGCATGCTTACTAGATATATGCTATTTGTGTATTACAATCCTCCCTCCAGCATGCTGTTACATTCATGTATCGCTATGTATTTTATCAGCCTACAAATTAAATAAACCTATTAGAGACTATGGCAATATGAATAACTGACCACTGCAATGCACTACTCAGTGATTACCAGAAGTCAAATCTTGCTTAGCTGATAGTGTAACTATGCTGTCGGGCTCATTTCCAAAACGAAGAAACTCTAAGTCTCTGGTTCACAGTTAACACAAAACAGCTCTTGTGATAGTGAGTCCTTTCAGTGTAAAAGCACAAATTAAGCAGCTGAGTAATAACTTTTAAGCTGTATGACATAAAGGGGGAAAAGTCTATCCAAAGAATGTTTACTTATTGTTCATTTGGTATTTTATATAGTACTGTAGTTATGTTGAAATAAAGAATTATATCACAGGTAAGATAATAATAATAACAACAATAATAATAATGATAATAATAATAATATTTATTCTTTGTATTATTGTTGCTATTAATATGAATTATTATTGTTGTTATTATTGTTGTTATTATTATTATTATTATTATTATTATTATTATTATTATTACTGTTGTTGTTAACCCCTTTGCTGCCAGTCCTTTTCCTCCAAAGATGCCAGGCCTTTTTTATTCTATTTGGGGCAGTTCTCGCTTAGGCCCTCATAACTTTTTGTCCACATAAGCTAACCACACTGTTGGATTTTTTGACTTATGCAGGGTCATCCCCAATCTTTTTGCCTCCTGTCTCCTATTTTTTCTGACTTGTTACTGTTGGCTTTTGAACTCTGAGCACTTTACCACTGCTAACCAGTGCTAAAGTGCATATGCTCTGTGTGTAAATTGTATTCAAAAGAGACTTTACTTTGAAGTAGGCCTACTTCGAAGGAGAAATTGGGTATAAGAAGGGCACCCAAAACCACAGACTTTAGAACACTTTTGGAAACAAGAGGAACCTCTGCCTGGAGAAGAGCTGAAGAGCTGATGAGACGTGCTGCCCTGCCTGTGACTGTGCTTTGTGGAGCTATCCTACAGACTGGACTTTGTGTGCCTTCCATCTTGTGAAGAAATCTCCAAGGGCTTGATTTAAAGCTTGCCTCCTGTTGTTTGAAATCTCAGGGACAGCAAAGACTTCTCTCTGCAAGCACTTGGAGTCTCTGGAGAGACACCTTCTCTGACAAGTGGTGCCCTATCCAGTCCCTGTGCCCTTGAAAGGAAAGCTGGTGAAAATCCAAGGAACTCGACTTCGGACGACTTTGGACCGACGCCGCTGCTGAATCCGGTGACGCCGCCTGCACCCGATGCCGTGTCCTTTGCTGGAACACGACGATCTTCGCAGGCCCGACACCGCTGCAGCCCCGCTGAAGTCCGCGACTCCATGGAAGTCGCTGCACCTCGTCGTGATCAACGCCGCTCGAAGTGCGCGGATTCAACATTTCGCACAGACGCAGCGATCCCCGACTTCGCGCATCGACTTGTTTTCACTCTTAACCAAAGGTAGTGTACTTGGGGGTCTACGGGACTCCGTGTCCAGCGCCGCTGGTGTCGGCTTGTTGAGAACGGCTCCATCACGATGCCTTGTTAACACCTCAACGAAGCATTTTGGGTTTCTAATTGCTATTTTTGAGTTTAATCTTTAAAAATTCATAACTTGACTTGTGTATGTCGGATTTCTGTCGTTTTGGTCTTGTTTTGTTTAGATAAATATTTCCTATTGTTCTAAACTGGTGTTGTGTCATTTTGTAGTGTTTTCAATAAGTTACTGTGTGTGTTGGTACAAATACTTTACACCTAGCACTCTGAAGGTAAGCTTACTGCTCTGCCAAGCTACCAAGTGGGTAAGCAGGGGTTAGCTGTGGGTGATTCTCTTTTACCCTGACTAGAGTGAGGGTCCTTGCTTGAACAGGGGGTAACCTGAATGTCAACCAAAGACCCCATTTCTAACACACACCAAATTTGCATCCTTTTTTTCCAACATCCTAGGGATTCTATAGGTACCCAGAGTTTGTGGGTTCCCCTAAAGGAGACCAAGAAATTAGGCAAAATACCCCAAAATGTTTTTTTTTCTTCAAAAAAATTTGAAAAAAGGCCTGCAGAAGAAGGCTTGTGTTTTTTTTTCTGACAATGGCATCAACAAAGGGTTTACGGTGCTAAAATCATAATTTTCCCACCTTTCATGAATAGGAACAGGCACACCTGAATCAGAAAACCACATTTTTCAACACAATTTTGGCATTTTACTGGGACATACCCCATTCTACTATTTTTGTGCTTTCAGCCTCCTCACAGTTAGTGACAGAAATGGGTGTGAAACCAATGCTGTATCCCGGAAAGCTAAACATTTCTGAAAAATAGACAAAATTCTTCATTCAGCAAGAGGACATTTGTGAAGATCCTACAAAGTTTTCCTACAGAAAATAACTTCTGAAATAAAAAATATTGAAATTGAGGTAAAAAAAACAACAATTTTTCTGCACATTTTACTCTGTAACTTTTTCCTGCAATGTCAGATTTTTTAAAGTAATAAAGCGTTACATCTGCTGGACTCTTCTGGTGGCATGGATATATAGGGCTTGTAGGTTCATCAAGAACCCTAGGTACCCGGAGCCAATGAAGGAGCTGCACCTTGAAATGGGTTTTTATTCTATGCTGGGTATACAGCTATTCATTTGCTGAAATATAAAGAGTGAAAAATAGGTATCAAGAAAACCTGTGTATTTCCAAAATGGGAAGAAGATAAGGTGTTGAGAAGCAGTGGTTATTTGCACATCTCTAAATTCCGGGGTGCCCATACTAGCATTTGATTTACAGGGCATTTCTCAAATTTACGTCATTTTTGCACACTGTCTTATATTTGGAACGAAAAATGTAGAGAAAGACAAGGGACAATAACACTTCTACTGCTATTCTGTGTTCCTCTAAGTCTCCCGATAAAAATGGTACCTCACTTGCGTGGGTAGGCCTAATGCCTGCGACAGGAAAAACAACAAAGACACTTCACATTTTTACATTGAAAACTGACATGTTTTTTAGAAAGTGCCTAGCTGTGGATTTTGACACCTAGGGGAATCCAAGATGGGGTGACATGTGGGGCTCTCACCAGGTTCTGTTACTCAGAATCCTTTGCAAATCTCAACATTTGGCCAAAAAAACACTTTTTTCTCACACTTCTGTGACGGAAAGTTCTGAAATCTGAGAGGAGCCACAAATTTCCTTCCACCCAGTGTTCCCCTAAGCCTCCTGATAAAAATGGTACCTCACTTGTGTGGGTAGACCAAGTGCCCGCGACAGGAAGTTCCCCAAAACACAATGTTGACACATCACATTTTCCCAAAGAAAACAGAGCTGTTTTCTGCAAAGTGCCTAGCTGTGGATTTGGCCTGTAACTCAGCCGGCAACTCGGAAAACCTACCAAAGCTGTGCATTTTTTAAAACTAGACACCTAGGGGAATCCAAGATGGGGTGACTTGTGGGGCTATCACCAGGTTCTGTTACCCCGAATCTTTTGCAAATCTCAAAATTTGGCCAAAAAATCACCTTTGTCTCACATTTCAGTGAGAGATAGTTCTGGAATCTGAGAGGAGCCACAAATGTCCTTCCAACCAGTGTTCATCTAAGCCTCCTGATAAAAATGGTACCTCACTTGTGTGGGTAGACCAAGTGCCCGTGACAGGAAATGCCCCAAAACACAACATGGACACATCACATTTTCCCAAAGAAAACAGCTGTTTTTTGCAAAGTGCTTAGCTGTGGATTTTGGCCTATTGCTCAGCCGGCAACTAGGAAAACCTACCAAAGCTGTGCATTTTTTAAAACTGACACCTAGGGGAATCCAAGATAGGGTGACCTGTGGGGCTCTCACCAGGTTCTATTACCCAGAATCCTTTGCAAATCTCAAAATTTGGCCCAAAAAATACTTTTTCCTCACATTTCGGTGACAGAAAGTTCTGGAATCTGAGAGGAGCCACAAATATCCCGCCACCCAGTGTTCCCCAAAGACTCCTCTAGCTCAGCCAGCTACTAGGAAAACCGACCAAACCTGTGCATTTTTGAAAACTAGACACCTAAGGGAATCCAAGATGGGGTGACTTGTTGGGCTCTCACCAGGTTCTGTTACCCAGAATCCTTTGCAAACCTCAAAATTATGCCCCAAATAAACGTTTTCCTCACATTTCAGTGACAAGAAGTTCTGGAATTTGAGAGAAGCAACAACTTTGCTTCTACCCGGCGTTCCCCCAAGTCTCCCGATAAAAATGGTACCTCACTTGTGTGGGTAGGCCTAATGCTTGTGAAAGGAAAAGTCCCAAAACACTATGTGGACACATCAAAATTATCAAATACAAAACTACCTGTTCTTGTAGGGGCACCTGCGATTTTGGTCCTGGGCTCAGCTGCCATACAGAGAAACCCAAGGGAATCCAGGGAGGTGTGACTTGCGTGGATCCCCCAGTGTTTCCTTACCCAGAATCCTCAGCAAACCTCAAATTTAGCTAAAAAATATCACATTTTCCCCACATTTCTGTGTGGGATCACTGCATCGTGACAAGTTTCCTACCACCCAACGTTCCCCTCAGTCTCCCAGTAAAAATGATACCTCACTTGTGTAGGTGGGCCAAGTGCCTGTGACAGGGAAGAGCCAAAAACATGTTGAAATTGAGGGGGAACCAAACCGGGTCGAAAAGGTCAGTTTGAAAAAAAAAAAATTTAGGCTGACAATTGGGGCAGTATTTTATCGGTATAGATGTGACAATGCTGGGTGGTAGGAATTTTGTAGATTCCAGAAGGTTCCATCACAAAAATGTGGGAAAAATGTGTGATTTCCAGCAAAGTTGGAGGTTTGCAGGGCATTGTGGTAAAGAAAATGATGCAGGGTGCATGTGAAGCACACCATCCTGGACTCACCCAGTTGTTTAACTTTCAGATGTGTCTAGGTCTTGTGGATTCCCTGGTGTCTAGGGATTTCTGCCCCCTCTGGGGGCAGATCGGACTAATTATAGCAGGCCGATCTGCCCCCAAGGGGGGCAGAAATTGCAGTAAAATAATTCCCCCCGGGGAGCAGCCCTTGCCCAAGGGGCCGCTCCCCTTATGCATAACATTTAAAAAAAGACAATTTCCCTGGTGTCTAGTGGTCATTTCTGCTGCCCAATTGCGATCAGGCAGCAGAAATGCTGAGAAAGACATGAAAGCAGAGGAAAGGCCTTTCCTCTCCTTTCATGCCACCCTCGCCCCCTCCACGTGGTCAGAGGAGAAATGCTTTTTCCTCCGATCAGACCTGGCGGGTAGGCCTCTGATGGGGTCAGCGTGTGATGGCGTGCTGACATCATCAGTCACCACAGGGGAGTCAGGCGGTGCAGGGAAGCGATAACCCTTCCATCCCTGCCCAGGGGAGAGGGGTGCTTGGCCTGGGGGGGGGCGCTTGCGCTCCCCGAGGTCCCATAGCAGGATGAGCTGGTCTCGTCCTTGGCACCGGGCAACTGTTGCCTCACAGGACTGTTTTTGTGCAGGAAGGTGATCCACTTTAGTGCTGTCTTAACGTCAAAGAAATGACAGTATGGCGGCACTAAGGTGGTGCTAGCAGCTCTTAAATCTTCCCTCTAATGTTTTATATGGCTCTCAGTTGGTAAATGAAATATTTTATTATTGCCTTGATGTAGGTATCTAAGATTAGTTTACAGTTTAGGATGAAGCCCAGAGATTTTGGTGGTGTAACACATTTGGATATCTTACTCTTTCTATACTAGTGCCCAGCACAGTGTATTGGTAATTAGCAGGGTAGGGAATTCTGTTTTGGAGAACTCAGGGGCTTAGCGGCCTGCGTAGGCGGTGCGTCACTTTTTGTGATACACCTGTGGCACAGGCTACTGACCCATATTTACCGTCCACACAAAGCTACTTTGCATGGCTTTTTGTGGCCTTGTAGATATGGAGTAGGGCAACGCAGCGCAAGTCGCTGCGTTGCCTCACGTTGCATCAGGGAAGCATTTCCAAGGGTGTCCCGTAGGTGTTCCCACACAAAATCCATGGATTACAAGTTTTTGTAAAACTGGGAACGTGTCAAAAGCCTACACCAACCCAGAGGTGGAGTAAGGAGGAAGCAACAAGGATAAATATCTTTATTTGTCGCTGTTTTTCCCCCTTTCTGTGTGTGCTGTATTTTGCAGCGCACCTAAAAAGAGGTAAATGCCTCTTATGATTGTTTTTGTGTCGGAAGGTGTCCCTTCCTGTACAACAACAATCCTCCCTGCAACGAAGGCACACTTGCACCATGGTGCAAGGTTGCCTGCATTAGCGCATGGCAGTAATTTGTGCACCAGTACAGGGGGAAAGAACAGGAATGTGCTGTATCTTGCAGATACTGCACATTCCTGCCCTTTTGTTTTAACTCACGGCTGCTCATCAAGAAGATTTGCAGTGCTGCCCTGCATCAAAACATTGTAAATGAGGTCCTCAGTTTGTTAGATGTTTCATCCAGACCTAAATTTCAGAGAGGCACATAGAAAGTGTCTAAGAACTTTTCGAACTGCCATGCATTAAGATACAAAAAATATTTTCTGAGTAGTTATTGATAATAGACAACTGCCTTCTATTTAATTAAATGGTTTGACTGAACTCACCCACAGAACAGTAGAGAAAGAGATATGCACAAGCACACTATCGGAACCAACAATACTGTATTGTGGCCAAAAATACAGTGTCATTATACTTTTCCTATACTTATTATGGTAAGCACAACAATGTAAAAACAAATGTAGTTGTACAATAATATCATTAAAAAAATACAAAAATATCATATTTCAAATATATCTATCAGTTTAAAATAGTAAATGGTAAATATATGAATATAAAACGTTGCTATGACTATATAAAAGTATATACTTCTATGACACCACACACGTGTAACTTTATATACATCCAGTTATAGTTAGGACCTAGTTTCAAAAGAAAAAGTGTTTTTTTACTTTCCTATATCTTTGGCACTGGTTGATGAATCCCATAAAATTTCACTTCAGCTGGTGTCTAGAAAGTTTTGGGGTAGTCTGTCAAGCAAGGGCCCAGAAATAGGGGGGTCCCAAAACAACTTTTCTCCATACATTTTTCCATTGGGGTTTTGAACATGACAACAGACTGCACCATTGGATGGAATTACACCAAATTTTACAGAAAGATAGTACCTGGTCCAGAAAGAACCCTTTTAGGTATTCAGTGTAATTACATTCAGTAGTTTGGGAGATATTAAAGTAAAAAAAACAATTTGTATATATGGATGAGAAGTCAGTGCAAACCCTCCAGATCTTGTGCTGAAATCTGATTGACTGCCAAAGCATCGACTATGAATAAGGGTTGGCAAGCACCTTGTGACTCCGCTTCAGCTGCGTCCCAGAAGAAATACAAAAAGAAGAAGCAAATGGGGTAGGGAAGGGACACCTTGACTCCTTAGCTCTGGTGTTGGGGTCCCAGAGGATATCCACCAGCACAAAAATGTTTTTTTTTTTTTAAATGTTCTGAAAATCACAGTGGAGCCGCAAATCTTGTGAATGCTAAAATCTTTTGAATAGAGCCTCAGGGTGGCCCAGGTCCTTTGGGTATTTTTTTTAAAAAAGGAGGGGGACTTATGGGGCTCCCCTCTTAAGGCTCCTTGAGCCCCGGGCACCACCATCTCCCTGGGCCTTTGTTTTAAACCACAGAGGGGGGCTTCTAAAAAGCCCCAGGGACCACCACCTCCCTGGGGATTTTTTTAAAATCACAGAGGGGGGACGCACAGACCACCATTTTGGTCATGCACCTAGGAGGTGGGAAATCGGCTGGGACCATGTGGGTATTCGGGCTCCCCCTACAGTCCCCAAAAGTGCTGACTGGGTGCCCTGGGGCCACCCAGGAGACATGGCTGGTCCCTTAGGGATGGGGTCCCTGTGGCTGAAATGGTCCCGGGAAGGGGAGCCTCACGGCTCTCCTCCCTCATTTGTTTTTGGCTGGGCCCTATGGAGGTGAATGCATCCCTGATCTATTGGAGCACAATCTGTATGTGACTGACGAGCGGGTTCTTTCTTGTCCTTTCCTGGTGAGATCAGAGTCTATGGTTCTCTCTTTAAATAGCTACAATAATGCAAATGTGCAAATCTCCTGGAAGCTGCACCTGCTTGGCCCCACACCATCCACCTTAGTGGTATGCAAAGGTCTTCTAGCCTTTTGATAGGATGATGGACAGCTAACCAAACCGCCCCCCAGTGTGGTTACCACAATTTTGCTAGCATGTTCCTTATGCAGAGGAATATAAAGACATCACCACATAAGAAAGAAGCACTTACGTTGTATAGATAACAGGTAGGACACTGCTTTGGTGGAAATGTATGTCTTTGCAGTCTTGTTGGCTTCTCTGCAGGAGGATTCATGTTATCAAAGAGTTCTAGAGAAAAGCGCACCAGGAACTATCATGTTGCCAAAATGTCCAAAAGGTCACTGGTCACATTTCCTTGTCCTCCAGTACATAGCTGTGGTGTAGTCTACACACTTGACATTTACCCAAGGAGGTAGAAAGAACTCCAATTGGGTAGATATGTTGTGCCAAGCTGTGGACTCCTTTAGGATAAAAGGGCAGGTGAGGTTCTGCTGTGGTCAAGTCACTCACACAAATACTGACACACCCACACAGACACACACCAACTCACAGACAAACTCAGACACTCACTTAAACACTTATACACCCAGTCACAGACCCACTCAGAGACTCATGTACTCACTCACAGACCCACTCAGACATGCACCCACTCACAGACCCACTTAGACACTCATGCACCCACTCACAGTCCCAATCAGACATTCACACACCCACTCATAGACCCTCTCAGACATTCATGCACCTGCTAAAAGATACACTCAGAGATTGATGGACCCAGTCACAGACTTATTTAGACACTCACAAACTCACATACCCACCCAGAGACCCACTCAGACACTCATACACCCACTACAGACCCACTCGGACCCTCACGCACACACTCACAGACCCTCTCAGACACTCACACACCCACTCACAGACCCACTCAGAATCTCACATACCTGTTCATAGACCCACTCAGACACTCATGCACACACTCAGACAATCACATAATTATTCGGAGACCCACTCAGACACTCATGCACAAACTCAAACAATCACATAATTATTCGGAGACCCACTCAGACAGTCATGCATCCACTCACAGACACATTGAAAGAGTCATGCATACACCCACACATCCACTCAGAGACTCAGGCACCCACTGACAGACCCACTCAGAGACCCATGCACCCACTGACAAACCCCCTGAGGTACTCATGCTCACACTGACAGACCCACTCAGAGACTTATGCATTCAGGGTTGGGTGGTTTAAGGGGTTAGCCACAGGGCCTGTCTACAAGTCAAGTCCTGTGTCCAACCACTGCTGTGCATAGCCAACGCCACACAGCACAGGGTTGGGGGTTGCGTGGTATATATATGTTCACTGAAAAAAACAAAGGTTACAGGGACATTATAGTTAGGTTCTGAATTTACTCGTACAAAACCATAGACATTCAGCTGTTATTTCAAGTAACTATAACTCGCTCCCCAAAGTAACTATAACTCGTGCCCACACCATACACAGTTTTGTTCATATATTTGAGTGCTAATTCTTCATCTATTTATTTAATAACATTACAGAAGCTGTCAAGAGTGCTGTACTACCTGGGGTAATTAGCAGTGCATGGCCATCATGTGAGTTATAGTTACCTTAGGGTGTACCCACTCAGAAACTCATGCACCCACTCACAAACACAGTCAGAGACTCATGAATCCACTCACAAACCCACTGAGGCACTCATGCACCCAGTCACAGACACACTTAGACACTCATGCACCCAGCCACAGACCCACTGAGACACTCATCTACGTACTCACATACCCACTTCAAGACCCATACACCTAATGACAGACCCACTGAGCTACTCATGCACACACTCACAGATCCCCTCAGAGACTCATAATCCGATTCAGAAACCCCCTCAGAGACTCATGCAACCCATCAATAACCCAATGAGTTACTCATGCGACTACTCACAGACCCACTGATGTACTCATGTACCCAGTCACAGACCCACTATGGAACTCATGCACCCACTCACAGACCCAGAGACTAATTTACCCACTCACAGAGCCACTCAGGCACTCATGCACCTAGTGACAGATCCACTCAGACACTCATGCACCCACTCACAGTCCCACTTGGAGACTCATACACCCACACACAGACCCACTGAGACAATCATACACCCAGTCATATGCCAATTTAGAGAGTCATGCACCCACTTAAAGACACTAAGGTACTTATGCACCTATTCACAAACACACTGAGAGATGCATGCACCCACTCACAGACCCACTGAGGTACTTATGCATCCACCCACAGACCCACTGAGACACTCATGCATCCACTCACATAGCTACTCAGACACTCATGCAACCACTCACAGACCCACTGAGGCAAACATGCACCCACTCACAGACCCAATAAGGCACTCATGCACCCACTCACACACTCACTCCAACACTCATGCACCCACCCACAGACAGAGTCAGACACTCATGCACCCGCTCACAGACCCACTGAGGCACTCATACTCCCACTCTCAGAGCCACCCAGACACTCATGCATCCAGTGACAGGTCCACTCAGACACTCATGCATATACTCGCAAACCAACTCAGATGCTCATGCATTCACTCACAGACCTATTTAGACACTCATGCTTCCACTCACAGAATCATTTACACAGTGATGCACACAGTGTGATACACAGAATCATTTATATAATTATGGATTTTTAATGTGGTGGTTGTCATTGAAATGTTAGCTTTTGTTTTGCGTATTGGCGACATATTCATGAATTACAAAAAATATCAAGTAATTTTACAATAAAATAGAGCAAGTTTTAAGAAATATGATGGCTCTGAGAAGAGTACTTTTGTTTATTGTGTTTAGATGACAACTACACATAAAACAGGATGAAGTGTTTCAAGTTGAAGAGAAAAACCCTGTTACCTTTCTCTGTAAAGTGGACTCTGTCACTTCTATATATTCCATCCTTGTCAAAGCGCAAGTTGCTTTTGTAGAAAGAGCCCATGTTATGGTCTCTGGGAAATGCAGAAACAGTTTTATTGACAAGGTTCCTGGCTTTGTCTACCTGTGGACAGAATTCAGTTGAACCCTTCCATTTCTGCTTTTGGTAGGTGTTGGAGAATACCATGGCTGTATGAGGAAAAAGTGGCATTAACTGAGCAAAGGTATGCTTCATTAAGATTTCCAGTCCTCCCCCAGTAAAAGTGTGCCCAGGTCATTACCACCACAGTGCACAATCATGAGGTCAGGGTTTTGGCAATCTATATTGCTTTCAACCAAATGCAGCAAGTGATGCCACTTTAACTCTCTCTGGCTAATCCAAGTAATGTCCACCTTTGGCAAACCAGGTCCTTACCAATGCCACTCTTTCTAGCACACTCTTTGACCCAAAACACAAAGCTGTGTCCCACCATCCACACTCTAACCATCTAACCATTTTGAAAGCAAAAAGGAATAGCTCACAGGGAAAGGCTGAAGGAGAATGAGATATTTAAAAAATGAAAGGCACTTAAAATGGAGAACAGGCGTTGTTTATTAAAAGGATACATTTCATTGGATGGTGTTAATATGGAATTAGTTAAAATTAGGTAGTTCTTTTTAAGAAACAGTAAGTATGCCTGTGATTTGCTGTGGCTAAAATAAAAAATATATAATGTAGTCTTAGATATGCTTAATTTTGGAAAGCGTAAAGTAAACCTGCTGCAGATGAGTTTGACGGTAACATGTAGTTTGTACAATATATTGTGAACTTCTGACCCACTGGTTCTAGTGGGTTGCTATAGAAACTGTGCGAAGGGAGTTTTGTGGGAAGGGTATTAATGAGACAGAATTCTGCCTTACTTAAATTAGAGTTATTTAGAATTATCATAGAATAATGATGAAGTGCTTTCCTAATGAGGCGTTCTTTTTGAATGGTAATTTAGTTGTAAAGTATAAAAAATAGTAAGCTAAGAATGTTGTTGGACTTCTGTAAATATTCATGGATTTGTAGCAAATTCACATGGGGGGCTGCACTGAAGGTCACAAAGAGTTCATGAATAAGCACAAATAGCCTACCATATTTAGCTTCTTCACAGAAGTGATGAAAGGGTTAACACACAATGACCATTGGCAAGTGGAGGGGACTCTGGTCAGCTATTATTTACCTGTAACAAACAGGGAGTCTGTTCTTGAAGCAGTAGAAGTCAAGCAAAGTCCTTTTTGTTGTGTAGACAAAGTGTGCAGCTGGTGCAGTCCTTCTGAGTGCAGTGTCCAGGTGCAGGCCAGGGGTCCAGCAGGGCAGTCCTTCTTCTTCTTCTTGTCATGTTCCTGTAGGGATCTGAAAGGTGGGGGCAGCTCTGCCATATTTATCCTTGCTCTTGGGGTGGAAAGATGGGGGCAACTGTCCAATCTCAGACAGGCCACCACCCTCTTGAACGACCACTTCCTTTGAAGTGTCACAAAAATCAAATCCAGGTAGCAGCATTCCTCAAAAATCCAAAATGGCAGAAATTCAATCTCAGAGATTAGGTCTGGCTGAGCCTAACCACTGGTGTAGCTAGGTTTCCCTTGACACACCCCTTCGTAGCCCTCTCTCAATCTAATCAGGGGACACCTAGCTGTCTTGTTGTGTAAGAAATTGGGGAGGTCCACTTGCTGGACCAAATGTCTTTCCCTCCTTTGAAGTAAAGTTTGGCTACTCTCCCAGCATCCTGTTTTACCATCTTCTGCAGCAGTGCTCTCCCCGCAGACACTTCCTTTGTCCTTAGCCCAAGCCACTACACCTCACCAAGGCTACCTGGTCAGACTGCCAGAGGCTGGTCAATCAGAGAAGGGCACTACAGGGATGAAGTTGGAAAAATTCAGGTAAAGTTCTAAAATTATTTCCCTGAGTTGGTTATATTAAATTCAATAATGGCAAGTTGTTGGATTTATTATAACAATACGTTTGATACCAAACTTGAAATATTTAGCTCCTTCTGAGACAAATTTGGCTATTTTTCCATCACCAGGGCTTATAAAACATATTTTCTGACAGTCCGTTTCTGCCTGGTGGGACTCCAAGTCCCAGGCATCTCTCTGCTCCCTTACACCTGGGGATCATCACGCGGGCGCTATTAGCATGCCACGCATCGTTGTACAGCTGCTGACAGTCCATTTCTGCCTGGTGGGCCTCCAAGTCCCAGGCATCTCTCTGCTCCCCTACACCTGGGGATCATCACGCAGGCGCTGTTAAGCGTGCCGCACATCATTGTACAGCTGCTGACAGTCCGTTTCTGTCTGGTGGGACTCCAAGCCCAGGCATCTCTCTGCTCCCTTACACCTGGGGATCATCACGCGGACGTTATTAAGTGTGCCGCGCATCGTTGTACAGCTGCTGAGAGTCCGTTTCTGTCTGGTGGGACTCCAAGTCTCAGGCATCTCTCTGCTCCCTTACACCTGGGGATCATCACGCGGGCGTTATAAAGCGCGCCGCGCATCATTGTACAGCTGCTGACAGTCCGTTTCTGCCTGGTGGGACTCCAAGTCCCAGACATCTCTCTGCTCCCTTACACCTGGGGATCATCACGCGGGCGCTATTAAGCGTGCCGCGCATCGCCGCTGTGCGGGACGCGCCCGGGCAAAGCCCGGGCCAAGGGGGGGCCCATCTGCGCCCATCAGAGCCTGTAGGAGGCTGGGCTGGGCCCCCCCTCTGGGCCCCAAGGTATGGAATTGACCCCTTCCTGCCATGCAATTGTTTAAGTGAAATTTTGTGTGTTGAATACCTTTTTTTAAATAGTTAAGCTGTTAGGTCAATCCAGGGCGGTGTCAAGGTTTTTACTTCCCTCCTTCAAAAAGGAAAAAAGTGTGCTGGGCAATCTTTATTACCCTTTGAATTTGTGAACTGTATGCTGTCAGCACTTAGGAATGGGGAAACGTAAAGCTATGGATGTCCAAACCCGCCAGAATGGTACTAAGAAATCTAAAAAACTTCCTAAAAACTTAGTGAGCCCCACAACTAGTAAAGGAACTAATCCCTTGGATGAAATTGACTTGTTGTTCAAGGAGGTCGAAGACATTTTGAACTGCAATTCTTACATGCCCATAAAAAAGAGCGAAACCCTAGGGGTGGGGAAGATACCAGAAATTTTTGCTAAGAAGAAGAAGACATCAACCACACATTCTCCACTTTTAATTTCTCCAAGTGAGGCTTCTCTTGCCCCTAATGGCAAATCCACGCATATGACAGCAGCAATTTCTTGCAGCATTCCTGATGCTCCACTCAGTCATCTGGATTTTCTCTCCACGGGTACCACGGCTCACCCCCCCACTCAGCCCAGAGATCGTGGTGATCCCTAATATTCCGTGTACAAACCGATTTGGGCTATTGGTGGAAGAGAGAGGTTCGCCTGTTTGTGAACCACATGACCAGCATGGATTGCTATTGAGAATAACGCTCAGCGAAACAGTGATTTCACTTTTGATGGTGTGCAAACCCCTTGTGAGAACAGTAATTTAGACCTTGTTTTACAAAAGGTGAATGAAGTAAAGACCCTGGTTGTGTCCTCAATGGGGTTGTTGAAAGAGAATTTGGTGCCGAAATATGTTTGTAGTTGCCAGACAACTAAAAAAATGGTGGGAATCGGTGATGGATCAACAGCTGTGTCCAAGCTTGGACCTCAATCAGTTGTTTCTCCCCCAAAAGGTTGCTATTAATCCCCTTCCATTTGAATCACTCTTGACCCACGCCAAAAGCAACCAGCCAGAAGCTGTTAGGCCGCGGCAGAAGCATACTGGAGTTTCCTATTTAAGGGGTGCACAGGGGGAGTCCACATTGTGACACGTTCCTGCCCCACGGAAGGTTTATTCGAGGGGGCAGCCACATCCGGAATGTTCTGGTGAAGCAGCAGGCCCTTACACGATCCCTAGAGGAGTAGGTATGCCTCTTATTTACAATCCACAACGGGCACGACAGACACGACACTTGGCCCAAACCAATAGAGATCGCACTGTTATATGATTAATGTTCCTAAATTTCCATCTGGTTCCTTCGAGGACCATGAGTCTTTGACCAATAAGGTCATTCATTGACTAAGATTTAGACGCAATTGACTTTCGGTTATCCGCTCGGATATTCTAAAGGTAGGTAGACATAGCCTACCAGGGTTAAATCATGATTATATCTCCGTTTCTTTTATTAAAAAAGTTATGATGGATCAATTTATCGAACTTGTAATCCGAACCAACAATTTGCGGGTCAAGGGAAGGGTTGCCATTAATTTATCTACAAAACCACCCTCCATTTGTATAGGAAAGAATTGTAGTGAGCCTGCCCCAGTCCTGGGATGTGAACCTTTCGTGGATCATAACTCATCCCACTCCCTGGATGCTATTGATTGACTAAATAGTAGTCGGAAGTGCGGTTTGGGGACACCATTGGGGACAATTGTATGGAAGAGGGACTGAGCCCCGCTCACAGCAACAACACAATTAACCCCGAGCTTTTAATTTTAACATGGAATGTAGCTGGTCTTGGCAAGAAGCTAGGGGACTCGGAGTGGGCCACCTTCATTAATAATTTCCACATTTGCCTGTTTCTGGAGACCTGGGCTGTTGGGCAAATTCATATTGACAGGTTTTTTTCTTATCATATCCCCGCCCAGTTATCAGAGAAGGGCCGAGGCCGTGCCAAAGGAGGACTGCCAATGCTCATTAATAAGAACCTGCAATGTGAGCATTTTCTGTTAAAAACAGATTCATCGGATCTAATGGGAGCACAATTTACTTTTCATCGGGAATTCAAAATCATTGTTATCAATGCATATGCCAGATCTGTTCCAAGGGGTACTGAGTCCCAATTTTTGATACAGCTGACAGAATTTCTTGACTACTTATGTCCCCCATTTTATCTAATAATAGCAGGTGATCTAAATTGTACCTTTGAACCCTCTAATTTGGTTACTGGATTAACAGATGAGGAAGATGAAATGTGGGGAATCCCACAGTTAACGAATAATCATCCATGCACCCACTCTCGCGTAGCCCTTCAGTTGGCTTCGCTATGCTCGAGGTATGGGCTGAGGGCTTGCAATGGACGCACACCCTCAGATTTAAATATGGCACCTACCTTTAAATGTGGGATGTCTTTAAGTGTAATTGACTATTTTCTACTTGATGTTAGATTGTGGCCTCTACTGAAGGATATGAAGGTGGAATTTTGATGCGAAAGTGATCATAACCCCTTGTTACTATCCATGGATGGGGATATTTTTAGAAGAACTCTGAATTTACAACGCACAGTGGTTCCCTCCTCATTGCTGAATAACAATCACACTAGGGTTTCCTGGCCTAAGGTTCTGTCTAGCTCGTACTCAATAAGTGGGATCTATAAATTGTTTATGGATAACCTGGCAATCTATGAGAATTGTGAAGTTGACAACATCCCCATTCTGGATATTCATCAAGAAATGCTGAAGGGATTGCAGAGGTACTTCTATAAAAAGTCTCGTGTCAAATCAGGTGTTGATCTTACCAATGGTGATAAAGGGTGGTTCGATGAGGACTGCAGTAGGGCCAAATCTGAATTAAAAGTTGCCATCAAGACAGGTTCCCTAGTAGAGATTCAACCAGCTAGGCGATTATACAAGAAGGCACAAATGTTAGCAAAAAAGTAATGGGAAGATGCAATATGGCAGGGCTTGATCCTTGCTACGGAAAACAAAAATTATGTGATGCTTTGGGATTTATTGTCCAGTGGGCAAGGAGGAAGCAGGAGGCCTATCAGGAACCACATTCAACCCGAGACTTGGGTAGATCATTTTACTCAACTCTATGCTACCCACCATAACCCCTTGGTTGCAGCATATGACTCATCAACCCCATGGTTGGCTAGCCGGAGTGATTGGTATTAACCACTTGTTTTCTCTATAGAGGAAACCAAAGCTGCAATTCATTCGTTAAAAACAGGAAAAGTACCTGGGCCTGATAAGATACCAGGCGACCTACATAAATCAGAAATATCTATTTGGTCTTGGTACATTAACTTGATTTCAAATAGAATTGCCGCTGGTGGTGCAATCCCCAGCACCTGGAAGGGAGCAGAAATAATTCCCATTTTCAAAAATGGTAACGCAAATTCCCCTGCCAACTATAGACCCATCAGTTTGATTGATAATTTGCAGAAACTTTTCGCCAAACAACTGTTAGAGAGGTTAACTACTTGGGTTCAAGACCACCAGGCCCTCTCCACAATGCAAGAGGGCTTTCGGTCTAAAACCGGCACGAAAGACCAGGTTTTTAGACTGACTCTTTTGTATTGGAAAAACGTGGTTCTCGCCAAACAACCCTAATATGTTGTTTTCGTGGACCTCAGATCTGCCTTTGATCTAGTCTCCAGAGAAAAGCTGTGGGAAGCACTACTTCAGATAATTTAGTTTTTCTTCTACAGCGGTTACATGCCAATACGTATGCACAAGTGAGGTGGGGCGCCCAAGGAGAACTGACAGACAAAATCTCTATATGGAGGGGAGTTCGACAGGGCTGTGTCTTGGACCCCATACTATTCACCTTATTTATTAACAAAGTGGTTCGAACTCTATCCTCCTGTTCTAATGACGCTCCCACTTTGAATGAGCAGTAGATCCCAATATTATTGTTTGCTGATGACTCGCTCCTTATCTCTAAGACCCCTATGGGCCTTCAAATCCTTGTGGATAAATTTAAGTCTTTCTGTGATGACCATGGTTTGGAATTGAATGCCAATAAAACAAAATTGATGGTGTTTACTTCCGGCTCTGGTCGGAAATTCACCATCAACTTGGATGGGGCCTTATTAAGTAGAGTTAAGACCATAGATTATTTGGCAGTGCGTTTATCAAACAATTTGCACTCGAGGAACAAATCAGTAAAAGCCTGGGGCTTCTCCAGCACAGAGCGGCAGCTATCCTGCGCTTTTATAAGAATTCCTTATCCAAAGTTGTATCACCAGCCATTAAAATCTATTTGGCAATGGCGCAGGGTGTCGCCGCTTATGGTGCTGAAATATCAGGATTCTCTGATAGTAAAAGATTAACAGTAGGAGAAAATAATTTTGCAAGGGCTTTACTAGCATGCCCCTGTAGTACTCCTTTGATCCCTATGTCTTTGGACCTAAGCTTTAACCGCATAGCTGACTTTATAGCTTTAAGACCTTTACTATACTGGGTAAGGATTTGGACTGTCCCTGAGCTTATTGTATACAGAGATTCAGCATTCGATATACTAATGAGGCCGAAAGTGGCCACTATTCCGTGGGTCAAACACGTTTCCAATTGGTTCTGCATTCTTGGATTACAAAGGTTTTGGGAAGAGCCACACAAGCTGGAGAGATCTGACAAGACTCTTTAGAAGACAGTATATTGGTCCTATGTAAAAAATAACCTGGTCACTTGTACATCTTATGGCCGATTGACCAACTCATTCACTGATTTCAAGTGGTACCCCCAGTATGAACCATATCTTGATCTGATTCCCGATTTATTGGGGAATGGTCTCTATGCACGCTTCCGTGTTGGAAGCCTCCTGTTGTTATCCTTAACTAAAAGCTGGGGCACCACCTCATCTATTGATCTCTGCCCAGCTTGTCTTGGCTGTACTGAAACTATTGAACATTTTATGTTTTTCTGCCCTGCTTATATTGTCCCAAGATCGAAATGGTTACGTGCAACGTGTCGAGATTTAGGATCTTAAAGAGTGATACTTCTAAATTTGTAATCCTCGCGGTTAGCAAGTTCCTTGTGACCGCGTGGCGTATACGATATCGTTCACTGAAACAAATTCCTTAGCTTCTGCTATTAACCACCTATTGAAGGTATGAACAAAGGGATTCACTTTTTCTTGTGATATTTTAATTATTGTATATATATATATTAAGTTATTAAGCTAGTTTGCTTTTTTATCATCTTGTTTTTAATTTTGTCATGTATGTATTTTATGCTTTGATGGCCTTTTAGACCGAATAAAGCTTTGCTATTGACATCTTTTCTAAAGTCCCTGCTCATAGTTGCATAGCACTCAGCCCTTATGACACTTAGGGCAAACGCTAATGGTGCCTAATATGAAAACATAAAGTAGTTTAAGACTTAGAAAGTACTTTTAATTCCAAAGTCATATTTGGGGTTAACTTTAACTTAAAAACAACCAACAAGGCAAGCCTGCCTTGAAAATGATACTGGGCAATACAGGAGTGCACCTATGGGTGTACTACGTATGCTGGGGTCCCTAAACCTGCATGCCTGACCATATACTTTGGACTTATAGGTAGGTTGACTCGGCCAATTATAATTAGCATAATTTGCATACTTATTTTAAGCAGAGTACAGGCCCTGGGACTGGTTTGCAGTGCCCAGGGCACCATCAGAGTCAGAAAAATATCAACATAAGTGAAAATGGAGGCAAAAAGTGAGGGGGCTTCGGCAATCAGCCCAGTTTTCCCACAAAGAGTTAACAGTTTTATGTGTGCAGTAAGACATGTACTTAGTCGTAAATCATCCCAAAACACCTACAGCCTCAGAAGGACAAAGGCTTCAAAACAAATGAATGACTACAATCCTGTCATGTTGAAAATGTAGAATGCCAAGATGGTTATTCAATCTGTGGCAGATAATTCTATAACTGCTGCTTGTCACATAACTTTATATATGACACAATCTGAGAAGTAGAAGATAAAAGATGTGTGGAAAGAGATCTCTGCTTAAAAGTATATAACAAACAATTGTACAGCTGCAGTTTGAAGATGCTTTCACACAGGAAAATTGGATCCGAAGAATGCTGTGATCGGTTGAGTCCAGCTAGTTTATATCTAAGTTGAGAGGAACTGTTTGAGTGAGTCTAGGCTTAGCAGCAACTCAAAACAGAGTTTTGAAGTCTTTTTTCAGAAATTCAATACCTTGCTGAATTTGAGGTGACAGTATAGATATTGTAAAAACAAACACATTTGCGTCATTTTTCAACACAAAAGCGGCGCAAACGTACAAAATTCAATTATATTTTGTACGTTTGCGCTACTTTTGCGTCAAAAAATGACATAAATGCGGTGTCAAAATGTATAAATCAGGCCCCTACTATCTAAAAAGGATAATTTTTATTATAACTTAAGCTATCACCATGTGCTGCTAATTACCCCAGATATTACAGCATGTATGACATCTTTGATAACATCATTGATAATATCACTGTGACATTTGCAGTAACTTATCGATGACAAAGCTGTGAATGATGAGGGCACAAGTTACCTTAGGGCATGAGTTATTCA
Organism: Pleurodeles waltl; assembly: GCF_031143425.1. NCBI lineage: Eukaryota > Metazoa > Chordata > Amphibia > Caudata > Salamandridae > Pleurodeles > Pleurodeles waltl. The sequence continues at coordinate 1,160,781,548 of NC_090445.1, forward strand.
TATATATATACAGTCTATATATATATATATATATATATATATATATATATATATATATATATATATATATATATATATGTGCAAAAAGGGAAGAGAGAACTCTGGGTAGTTCTCATGTTTAGGTGGAGAGCAGCTCCAGTAATAAGGACTCTGCAACACCAGGACACTCTAAATTTGCTCACCTCAATGCCTGTTTATCTAGCAAAGCTTTTAAGCATAGAATCAACACAGTGCTATCCATGCCAAGCTGGATAGGGACAAAGTAGTGTGCCACTTGTACACCAAAATCTTTAAGCATTGAATTGACACAGTGCCATCCTCGCCGAGCTGTAAAATGATAAAAGCCATTCACCACTCCAGGTACAGTATTACAGCTTTGGACTGGTAAAATACCATCCAAGCTAACCTTGAATGAATAAAGGAACTCCTGACATGTATTTCACTATCATTATAACCATTCAGAGTGGTTTAGCTTTGTCCAGACACAAGGGAGCACCCAGTATAAGTCAAAATAAAGCCCATTCAGGGTTAGAATGATGCATAAATTATGCAAAAAAGGAAGAGAGAACTCAGAGTAGATCCCAAATTTAGGTGGAAAGCAGCTCCAGTAATTTGCACTCAGCAACACCAGCGACACTCTAGATTTGCTCAGCTCAAATGTCTGTTTATCTAGCAAAGTTTTTAAGCATAGGATCAGCACAGTGCTATCCACTCTGAGCTAGATAGGGCCAAAGTATTTCGCCATCTGTGCAGCAAAATCTTTAATTGTAGGATTGACACAGTGCCATTCTTGTAATATTGTGCCTGGAGTGGTGAATGGCTTTTGTCATTTTATAGCTCGGCATGGTGGCGCTGTGTCAATACTATGTTGGGGGGGGCATGTGGGAGCAATAGGCCCCATCTGACCCCACCCCGGGGGGGGAAGCCTACTAGGCACCAGGGATTCTTTTTTGGTAGTGTAGGGGTAGGAGCAGCCCAGAATGGGCATAGTAACACTCCCACCACCCAAAAAACAGTAGACATACTTTTTCTGCCCTCCACGGAGGTAGATAGGGATTTTTTTTTAAATAGAGGGATGGAGGCTGTCCTCCACCATGGGCATGGTTATGCCTCCAATCTCAACTGAAGGGGCAACAGTCTTTCCGTTCCCCCCTGTGGACTAAATCATTTTATCCCAATAGCAAGCAAGAGGACATTTAACTCTTTTGGGTTTTGTTTTTGCATATGGGCCAAGAGACCTTGGATGACTCCCAATATCGTCCCACTTGCAATGGTGAGTGGCTGCGCTTTATGGACTTGGGTACGCTGCCACCTGGAAAAACCTACCAGACCCTCACACTTCTGCAAACTAAACCTCCAGGGAAGTCCACGGTGGTGTGCTTCACATGCACCCTACATCATTATCGTACTTAGAATGCCCTGCAAACCTCCAATGTTGCCTGAAATCATGCATTTTGGCGACAATTCGGAAGGAAACTTCAGCAATCCACAGGAATCCACAAACTTTCTACCAACCAGCATTGCCCCATCAGTACTTGTAGAAACTATTCCCCACTTTTGCAGGTGCTCAAAGCAGAATCAGCCTAAAAATGTTTTAAAAACTTTTACACATTTTTTGCCCTTCCCTTTCTCAGGCACTTGCCCAACCTACACAAATTAGGTGTCATTTTTATTGGGAGATTGAGGGGAACACTGAGTGATAGGAAATTTGTGGCTCCCCTCAGAGTCCAGAAATTTCCACAGAAATGTGGGGAAATTGTGTTTTTCAGACAAATGTTGAGGTTTGCAAGGGGTTCTGGGTAACAGAACCTGGTGAGAGTCACACAATTCACCCTATCCTGGATTCCCCTGGGTGTTTAGAGTACAGGTTTCCTAGGTTTAACTAGATGCCAGCTGAGATAGAGCCCAAAAACCACAGCTACTCACTTTGCAAATAAAGTTCAGTTTTGAGGGAAAAATATGAAGTATCCATGTTGGGTTTTGTGCCATTTTCGTCCTGGGCTTTAGCCTACCCACACAAGCGAGGTAACATTTTCATCAGAAGACATAGTCAAAGGCTGAGCGGAAGGCAGTTTGTGGCTCTGTACAGATTCCAGAAATTTCCATCACAGAAATGTAAGGAGAATGTGTATTTTAGTCAAAATGTGAGCTTTGCAAGGAATTCTGGGTAAAACAACCTAGTTAGAGCCACACATCTCACCCCCATCCTGGATTTCCCTGGGTGTCTAGGTTTAAAAAATGTATAGGTATGCTTGGTTTCCCTTGATGCAAGCTGAGGAAAGGACAAAAACCACAGATACCCCTTTGCAAAAAATGGGTCAGTTTTGCATGGAAATATTTGATGTACCCATGTTGCCTTTTGGGCCATTTCCAGTTGCGGGCAGTAGGCTTACCCACAAAAGTGAGGTACCATTTTTATCAGGAGACTTAAAGGAACACAGAATAGTAGAATAAGTATTACTACAGATTATCTTTCTCTGCATTTGCGCCTCCCAAATGTAAGACAGTTTGTAAGAAAGAAGTCATTTTGAGAAATGCCCTCTGATCGACATGTTAGAAAGGGTAAATCCAAATTCAGAGATGTGCGAATAATAACTGCTTCTAAACTCCGTATCTTGTGCCCTCTTTCGGAAATGCATAAGTTTCATTGATACCTATTTTTCACTCTTTATATCTTACCAAATTAATTGATGTATACTTGGCACACAATGAAAACCCATTACAAGGTGCAGCTTAGTTACGGGCTCTGTGTACCTAGGGTTCTTGGTGAACCCACAAGCCCTACATATCCCTGCAACCACAAGGGTGTAGGGGATGTAACAGTATATTGCATTCGAAAATCTTCGATACTTAGAAGTTACAGATTAAAGCGTAAATAAAAATGGCTGTTTTTTCAAGTCAGTATATATATATGTATTTTTAATTTAAACTGTTATGTTCTTAAAAAGAACCTTGAAGGATCTACACAAATGAACCCTCACTGAATTCAGCATTTTGCCTACATATCAGAAATATATAGATGTCTGGGATCCACCATCGGTTTCACACCCATTTCCACCACTAACTGGAAGGAGGTTGCAAGCACAAATAATAGGCAAAATGAGCTATGTCTCAGTAAAATGCCCAAACTGTCTTGACAAATTTAGTTTTCTGATTCAAATCTGCCATTCCTAAAAGCTGGGATGATGGTGAGTTAACACTGCAAACCCTTTGTTTCCAAGGGAAATAAAGCTGCCTGGGCCAATCATAATGCTCCATTTTTAAATTGGATCTCCCTCAAGAGTCCCTCAAGACTTTTGCGGGCACAACAGTCCAAATATCTATATAGTTTTTCGACCCTTAATTTCTCAAAAACTTCTGAACAGATTTACACCAAATTTCAAAAAGCACAATCTGTCGACCAGGATCTTGCTTCCAGTCGTTTTTGACGTAGCCCGTCTTAGAGAAGTCTATAGAAAATGCACATTTATTTTGCATTTCGGGACGTCTCCTTTTTCTAGGTGCCCACTTAATGGATTACCCCAAAACTCTCTTAGAAGGTGCTGAGGTGCGTAAACTTTTTTTTTGAAACGTTTGTGAACGTTCGTCAAACAGGCCAATTTCATTAGCCAACCAAAAAATTCTCTTTCTATAGAAAAGTAGACCTACCACCAATATGTATATACATATATATATATATATACATATATATATATATATATATATATATATATATATATATTACTGAGTGACAGTTGTCACTAAGTGGTTTTAGTTAGGACGTATTTTCTATATAAAAAGCATGTTTTTTATTTGCCCATATCTTTGGCGCAGCTTAACAAATCTTCATGAAACTTTTGAAAAAAAAATCCCAGTCATGTCAGCTGCTGCCTGGGGGTGATCCATCCAGGGGGGCCTGAGAAAAAGGAGGGGGTCCCAAAACACACATTCCCAATTAATTTTTCCATAGGGATTTTGAACGGCGACAGCGCAAAAACTACTGGACGGAATTACACAAATTTAGCAGGAATTTGTGTCCTGATCCAGAAAGAGTGCTTTTTTGTTTTGGTGTAATTCTGTTCAGTAGTTTTAGGGAAATTAAAGAAAATTAAAATTTGATATCTAGGGATGTGAAGGATTCTCGCCCCTGGAGAGATCTGATTGGCTGATAACACTTCAGCAACAGAAGTCGTTGAAGTGCTGAAAGCTATCTCTGGACTTGGCTGAAGCAGCATCCCAAAAAAAAGTAAAAAATTTAAGAAAAGAGGCCAGGATAGGAAAAACCTGACCCCTTAGCTGTGGCTAAAAAGCATTTATTTTTTACTTTACAAGTGGAGTCGAGGCAGATCTGTACTTATAAGCCACAGGGAGGTGGTATCCACGCTTCGTTTTTTAAAAATTTTAGTGGCTATATATATTGAAACCAAAGTAAGCGAGAAATAGCATTTTTGACTGTTGCATTAGTAGGAACCAAAATATTTGGGACCTAAACAGATCGCCATAAGTAGCCTAGGCACTTTAGGGTGAATGCCATGCTTGTTCTTTGAAAACAGTATACTATATCGGTGCGATCCAATAAAATAAATCAAAAATAACTATCCCTTATAGGGATTGGGAAAGATATTTTGAAGTAAGAAGATACATTATTTTGTGCACAAACTATCACCAACACATTCACTTTGACATTTGGTCAGAAAGGATCTATTTATAGTCTAGCTTTGTTTTGAGTTGTAGGTTTTTAAAGTTTATTTAAAAGGGCACAAATATGGAAACAAGGGCAGCCAAAGGACTGCAAAGAGCAGAATGTCTGTTCAGGAAGAATAAAAGGACAAATGAAGTGACAACTAATCAAATGGAAGAAATGTGTATGGAAAACAATCAGAAATATTTATACGTTAAGTTGGAACATCTATTGAAAAACAAAATCACAAAAAGTTGGGCTTAACATTGGAGAAATATATAGAAGTGGGGAGAGTTCCCAGCGGTCTAAGGATCTTTACATTACCCAACCATCCGGATACAAAGTCAGAAATGCTTGAGGAATGGGGTGCTAATAATATGGAATGCTCAAAAAATATGATGCAGATTATTATAAAGTATGCAAAGAAGGACATTGAAGAAATTTTGAAGAACATAAAGGAAATAGAGGAGAAGATGACATTGCTTAATAAGGAGGATGAAAGTAATAAACTAAGATGAACAATGGAGCATAACCTGGAGAAATATGAGAAGATGATAGAGGAACGGAAACAGAGAAAGTTTAGGAGGGATGAAATCGATTATGCAACTGGGAGAATATTAGCATTTGCTAAGAGATATGACACATTGAAACTACAAACCCATATTGGTGTTGAGAGCACTATGCATTCCACTGAAACATGAATGAGTGAATTGGATGCAGAGTTAAGTGAAGGTGAAGGAACATCGATACCTATTAGAAAAAACAACTTTTTTAGATGAAATGAAATTGATCTATATGGATCAGAGAACACCAAGGGGCAGAGGTCAGCCATGAGGATGAGGAAGAAAATTTGGAGTGGAATGGGGAAACATCGGAAAATAAGATTTGGACCATGAAAGAACAAGTTACCCATTGAGATGCAAACAAAAGAATCAAACGAATTAACAGAATCAGAACTGAGTGAAAATCTGATTGTTAATTTGTCAAATCATGAGTTGACACAACAAGAAAGGACTCTTTTAAATAAAGGACTAACGTTGTGTCCAGAAATGCATTATGATTATGTGGAAACCAGAAATGACTTATATAAATTTGTGCGGAAAATGAAGTTGACCAAATTTTTCTCCAATCATGTTCCTAAAGATCGGGCATATACTGGCCATGAAACATCCACCTCTAATCTGATTATTCAACAAAAAACTGTCATGAAGACAGTCTATGATCTGATGTACAATTTTGAGGACCATGAGATTTCTGAAACTCAAGTCCTAGAGGAACTAGGAATTGATACAGCGGAACATTGTTATACTGAGTTCAAGCCTAAATCCAAATTTTGTTCAGCACTGTCACCTGGCAATAGGATAGATGTGTTCCATGATCTGGTGGTGGAAGAACTAGATAAAGTAGAAAAGATCAAAAATACTAAAAGGGAAAACCTTACCTTGCAGGAATGTAAGGCACTCAAGGAACTTATGGAAAATCAAAGTTTGGAAACAAAACTGGGTGACAAGGGGGGCAATATAGTGATTATGGAAAAACAACAATATATGGAGGAAGCATATCGGCAACTGAATGTAAATAATCACTATTTGAAACTGGACACCAATCCCCTAAACGAGCTAACTATGGAGCTGAATAAATACCTGGATATATGGCGTAAGGAGGGTTTATTAAATGATAGGGAAAGATTGTTCTTGGAAAATGAAAGCCCTATTATACCCACAATATACTTTCTCCCAAAGGTACAGAAAAGCTTGAACAAACCACCAGGACGTCCAATAATATCCAGTTGTGGATCATTATATGAAAAGGTTTCAACATATGTGGATTATTTTTTAGCCCCAATGGTATCTAGTCTTAGTCTTAGTCGTAGCTTGTATATTAAGAATACAGGTGACTTTCTAAGAGCATTGGCTGGTATTGGATGGGATGAGGGTTACAAGCTTATCACTTTTGATGTGGTATCCTTATTGATCCACATCCATTAGTCATGAAGTAGGATTGACAGCAGTACAATACTTTCCACAGCAACGTGCCATGAACAAATTGAAACATTCACAAATATTATTGAAAATGATTGATCTATGTCTGAGAAACAACCATGGGTTGGTTTGAGAAACACGTAGCTTGGGGAGAAGATAACGAAGAACTTGCAGAAAAAGCAGTAATGTAGTTGAGGTATATAGACAATCTCTTTATCATTTGGAATGGAGCAGAGATGAAATTTGTGAAATACTTTGAAAGGTTGAATAAGCACAATTTGGTCTACAATTTACATACAATATGTGTACCAAGTATGTCAAATTTTTGGATGTACAGGTATATATAGAGAACAATAAAATTGAAACTACCCTATTTTAAAAGGCAACATCAACAAATAGTATACTGCATTGAGATAGTTTCCATCCAAAATCACTGAAGAGGAGCATACCCTATGGAGAATTCATTAGGATCAAACAAAACCGTTCCACTGAACAGGAAGTAGAACAAAAGTTTATTGAAACCAGACAGAGATTCATTCAGAGAAAATATCAACACAAAGATATAAAATCTGGAGAACAAAAAGCAAGATCCTGGACGAAAGAGGAGATATTAAATAAATCAACAACCAAGGCAATAAACGATGAGCAAAATATAAGACTGGTAATGACATACAGCAAGGAAAATCACCTAATTTTAATTGCCCTCAATAAATACTGGGATCTGATAAAAAAAGATCCATATGTTGGACAAATGATTGGAGACAGACCAATGATAACGTATAAAAAGGTACCATCTTTACAAGATTTATTGGTAAAAAGTCACTTCCAGATGAAGAAACAGTCAAATTGGCTAACAGCTCAGACAACTGGTTTTGTATGTATGGGAAGTGTAAGGCATGCCGCATAGGGACAAATAAGAAAGAATACTTAGACCACTGAGGCAACAAGTTGATGATCAACAAAAGGATTACTTGCAACACCACTTATGTGGTTTACATAATAGAGTGCTTCTGTGGCTTACGTTATGTGGGGAGTACGATCTGCCCCCTAAAGAAACGTATTTTGGAACACATAAGAGCCGTACAAAATAAGGGTTTGACCTGAGCTATGGCAAAACACTTGATGGTACACAATGGAGTGAACTGGACAGATATGAAATTCTTTGGGATTGCGAGTATTGACTGCAATGCGCGAGTGGGAGATCGAGAAATCAAAGTGAAACGCTTGGAATCACGACTTATAAGCCAGCTTAAAACCAAGACCCGGAGGGGTCTTAATGGGGATGAGGAACTTCACTATCATTTATAATTGAATATGGTATATATATTATTAACCAACATGTGGGTATCAAATTGACAATGTATGTGTAATGGACAGAATAGATAAAACAATGGTAAATGTCAATAAGAAAGATAGATAGTGAAAATATTAGGATATGAGTGATTAATAACTGTGAATCGAGTAGTGAATTCCCCATATGAGGATTAGTGACATGTGAAATGTTTTTTCACATCTAAAATGGGGACCCCTCTTTCTTCCTTGCTACCATATGTATTAGTGGTTAAGAATATTTTTTGGGAAGTTTGTGCACCCTTTTGATTATTTATATAATAGATATTCGTTTTTTGATAATTTGGTTTTGGGGCTGTATCCTTTGACTGGGATACATGTTTTTAAAGTTCACTACATGTCCCATAATGCACCAGATAGGATAGAGAAGATGGACTATAAATAACAAACATTGAAAAAATACTCACATACTGTGAGCAAGACCGGGAGGTCGAAACACGTTGGTGGTGATGGTTGGTGATGTACACAATTGAAATTAAATAGCGTATAAACTTTCCTGGAGTGCAGCGTATATATATATATATATATGTGTGTGTGTGTGTGCATGTGAGGCCTGTAAAATTTCAGAGATATTTTTAAAGAGACTAGTCCCTTACTAAATCCTACTATGCACAGCCTTTGTTCTGTATGGAGGCCTCACCTTAGAGGCCAGGGAGACCAGTCCCTCAATAGACGTCACTGCACATGGCCATCGCCTTGAGAAGCGGTTTGACCAGAGAGGTCAGACCTTTCCCACACCTTACTATGGAAGCCCATCACCTTGGAAAGCAGTCTGACCAGAGATGCCGGTCACTCAACATAACATACTATGGACGCCCATTACCTTGGGAAGCATTCTGACCAGATAGGGCAGTATCTCACCACACTGCGCATGCCTGCTGCTCAGGTGTTGGAAAATGCCCTCTCTGAAGGGTCACCTCAAACTTTTTGCCTTGCTCCTTCTTTTTTTCTTACCTCAGATTTGTTGGCTTAAGGACTCTGAGTACTTTAGCACTTCTAACCAGTGCTAAAGTGTATGTGCTCTCTCCTTTAAACATGGTAACATTGGCTCATACTCAATTGGCATTTACTTATAAGTCCCTAGTAAACTGCACTACATGTGCCCAGGGTGCCCAGGGTCTGTAAATTAGATGCTACTAAGTGGGCCTGTAGCACTGATTGTGCCACCCGCTTAAGTAGCCGCTTAACCATGCCTCAGGTCTGCTATTGCAGAGCCTGTGTGTGCAGTTTTAAAATGCTATGTCGACCTGGAGAGTTAAACCTCTTGTCAGGCCTAAACCTTCCAGTTTAATACAAATGGGCAGGGGCAGTGTTTGTAAAAAGCAGGACATGTACAGTTAAGTTTTACATGACCTGGTATTGAAAAACTCCCAAATTCGTTTTTCATTACTGCAAGGTCTATCTCTCCCATAGAATAACATTGGGATTACTTTAATGCATCCTTTAAATGTTCCCAATAGTTAAGAGATAGATTTTTATGTTTGTGTCTCTGGACTCACAATTTAAAATTACAACTTATGGTGAAGTTGGATTTTAAATTGCCATCATGAAAATGCTACTTTTATAAAGTTGGCATTTTCTTAATTTGGCCATTTGGTGCCTACTGCCTGTCTCAAATACACACCTGGGGTGCGGTGACAGCTGGGCTTGTGCTTTCCCTACAGACAATCACACACAACTGGAAGCTTAGGTGTGACTAATGGGCCATCCTATCCGACCTGTATAGGCAGTGTCCTGCCCCACACAAAGGGTGCTTACCCTCTTCTAGTGAGTCTCGAGCCAGAGCAGGAAGGGACAACCTATCTGCCCTTCAAAGATATTTCTTTGAAGTCTTCCTCATTTCAAAGGCACAACTGGGTATACGTTCTGGACCTCAGGCACCACCAAGGCTGTGCTGCTCCAAGGACTGCCACTCTGCTGAGCTGGTACTCTGATGGACTCCTACTTTGCTGGGCTGACCTGCTGCCTGCTGCATTCTTGCATCTTGAAAAAGAACTGGACCTGCAACCTCCATTTTGAACTCAGACCCCAGAGTGACTCCAAGGGCTAGTCTGCTGGCCCCCTCATATGAGCCTCAGGGACATGACAGGCTCTTCACAGCTGCTGAACCCATCTTCAACAAGCTCCTGATCTTGAGAGGTGCCTTTCAGGTTCTTGGCCCTTTAAAGGGTTTTTTGGCTCATTAAATTAAGCTTTTGGGCACTTTGCAACTGCAAACCAGCTAGCTCGCACCAGAACCACGCCACTCACCCAAAGAATCAGTGCGAACCACCACAAGTTTGCTCTTAACACAGCAAGAATCGTCCCTCACGATGCGAAGCTCCAGCCCACCTGTCCTCATCACCCTGCCGACTCTTCGCGTCCACAGACCACAACCAGCGACTCTCTACTTGCTCCCAGTGAACTTCTTGGCCCAACTCTTGAGAAGATAAAACTTTAGTGGGACTTATTGGGGACTTTACCCAGCCCGTGCTCCATCAAGGTCAACCTGAACTTTTGGATTCAACTCTGTCTAGTGTCACCAAGTATCCCAGGTTGATGCTTTATGCTTTTAAGCACTACATTGTAGTTGAATCTTTAAAAAAAACATATATTGACTTCTACTGAAAGTATTTTTGTTGTTTTGGTTTGTGATTGTTGATAGAACTAAGCTCTATTTTTCTGTACAGATGTAGTGTCTTTTTGTGTGGTGTTTTCACTATTTTACTGTTTGAAGTGTTAAAAAATACTTTACACTTTGCCTCTTAAATTAAGCTTGACTCCTCTGTGCCAAGCTACCAGGGGTTGAGTACAGGTTAATTTATGGTGTGTATCTGATTTACCCTAAATAGGACTGTGGTTCCTGCTTGTACAGGGTACATATATCAGCCAACCAGAAACCCAATTTCTAACATTGGGCACAGCAGTGGGCTAGCACTTTTGTTGTTGCAGTGCCATACATTGACTTGGTATACACTACCAATCCATACCAAAATATACAATTTGAATAATTTCCTACCCTCCCTGATTGGCATTTTTAATTGTTTCCTAAATCATGAATCTACATCTGCACCTGCAAAAATTGAATTTGAGCTGGCTAACCTGGAGAGTTGTACTGTAGCCCAGCTCAAGGATTTCTGCAGGGAGCTGGCTTCCTGCAAAGAGTGCCACCAGGATGGTGCAGCTGCAAAAAGGGCTGAAGGCCTGGGCAGAAGTTTGTGCTGCTTTGGATGTGACCCCAGGAGAGGATGAAGAGATGGATGGCGTGAGGAATTCCCTTCAGAGCAACCACCTGTGGTAGAGGGGGAAGAAATGACCCCAGAGTTGAAGCTTCCTGCAAGAGCAGGGGACAGTGTCTCTTCCGGTGGCCTCTCCCTAGAGGAACTGGTAAAGAGGAGGGATGGAAAGAATTCCAGACTGCAGATGACAAAATTGAAAATGGAGGAGAAGCTTGCATTTAAAAAGATTGGCTCATGAGAGGAGCCTGAAAGAGTTGGAACTGAGGGCAAGGCAATCAGAGTCCAGCAATGGTGGCAGCATTCATGCAGTACCTGATGGAGACAATAGAGTTTGTATACCCAAGTGTTCAGTGCCCAATTATGTGGTGGGAGATTACATTGATAGATGGTTTGCTGCTTATGAAAGTTGCACTGAAAGTTCAAAGGGTTCCTGAAGACACTGGGAGGGACATACATCTGACATTAGAGGTTGGGGACCAAACCAAGCACATCCCCATCAAAATCATGTCACTAGCCAGAAGCTCCCCATCCACTTCTAGATTTTGTTGATTACTCCTGTAAGGCACTGAATGGCTGGGTGAGAAGCAGCAAAAGTAATAATTATATTGGACTATACAATCTGAATATGGGAGAGCGCATGCTCAGTATTTGTTTCCCAGAGCTGCACTAGCACCTAGTTGACAGCAAGATGACTGACTCCAGGAAGGTTGCTGAGGAGGTAAACCTCATGGCCAATATCAGAGTGTGCAAAAAGGTACTTGGGAGTGACCCCAAGGAGGGTGGTTCAGGTTCCCTTTAGCAGAGTAAAGGGGAGGCTAGCAATGACCCAGACAAGTCCAGAGTAAGGGGGAAGGAAAGAGTTCTCATGCCCCATCTGAGAAAGAGGGTGTTGGTTCTGGGGGCGGTGGCACAGGGTGCCATATTTCCAACCTCTCTGCTTTCAGTGCTCCCAGAAAGAACAAAAGCAGGGGGAGTCTATTTGTCCAAAAAAAGACCCACTTGTGGAACCTTTATAGTGGGGGCCAATGTGGCCTTAGGGGCAAGTAGTCCCCAGGGGCAGGTCCTAGACTATGACACAAAGTCCCTCAGTTGGCAGATAGACTCAGACAGTGAGCTGATGATCCCTGGGGGTGGGAGTCATCACTTCCATCATGTAAAAGTAATTGGGAACCCAGGCTCTGCTCTGAGGGACACAAAGGCTAGCCATGCCATGATAATGGAAAGGCTAGTTTTCCCAGAGCAGTACACCCGCCAGTTGTGGAGTGTGACCACAGCCAATGGGCAGGACTTTTTATGCCTTATGGACCTGGTATTCCTGGAGTAGGAAGAGGAGGTGACCCAGAGGAGGGTCATAGTTAGTCCCCAGATGCTGCATTTTGGGGAATGAGTGTCCTGGCGGCAGGGGAACTTGGAGGAGTGGCTACCCCAGGGCACTCTGATGGTTCAGTTTTCTGGGGGTACCACTCCCATGTAAAGGGTACGGGAGCACAGATGTAGAGCCAGGGTAGGGGAGAACTTACCATGGTTCCCTGTGCCGCCTAAGAATACAGACCATGGGGTCAATGGCCTGTGCCAAAATAACCCCCGAACTGGTGGGAGATAGAGTGGAAAAAGGGTGCAAGTCACCTGGGGCTACTGCTGCCCCACTTGAGAAACTTCAGGGGTTAGAGAGACCTGGATGGCCTGAAGTCTGGATTTTGGCATTGACAGCTGTTAGTGGCCTCTGATGGTTGTTGAGACAGAGTTTTCTCTGGATTGGTGAGAGAAGTCAGACGCAAGGGGTGGAGGGAGCCACACTACAGCCTACGGTAAAAATAAAAAACATAGAAATTCACGGAAAAAACAAAGGTGAAAGGGACAATATAATTAGGTGATCATGTATTTCATAACATTACGTTTTAATCTTGATAAACCATTTAAATTCTCCAGTTATAGTTCAGAGAGTTAACTGCAACTGCACCCCTACCATACACTGTAAATATCAATTCATTCATGACATGTTCAATTACATCATCAAACCTTCTGGTCCTCAAAATACATTACAAACCAGTACAGGATTTCAGATATGAAATTTAGTATTAAATGGCGCAGACTGTGCTTCAGACAATTTTTGCCCTGTGAACAACTTACCATGTGGAACCCACGAGTTACCAAACCCCTACTACGCACAGCCTTTGTTCTGTGCTAACTCCTTCACAGAAAGCCAACATCTTGTGGGAAGTCATGGGTGGGAAAGTATCTATTGCAAAGAGTTTTTGCCCTATTCAGAACCACTCCATGGAGATCCCAATACCTCTCCACGCCCAAGACCCTTATAGGTAGTGAAGTCCCTGCTACGCACAGCCTTCACCTGTACCAAACACTTTGCAGATAGTTCTTGTGCACACTCTTCATTCCTATGTGCAACTCTTCATGCAGAGTCCACTCCTTATAGATTCTGATGGTGCCTTGGGAGAATAAGCATCTACTATGTACAACCTTCATCCTGTAGCAAAGCTTTTACAGATAGCCAACCTCTTGTGGGCAATCAAACACACAGGAGTAGTATGTTGGCATGTCATCAGTGATCTCAACGGTGATGTCATTGATCATGGCATGAGCGATGTTTAGGGTTCAAGCAGACCTTGTCAGGGGTGGAAGTTATAGTAAGCACAATAAACTATAAATGGTTAATTTCAGTATTTTTGTGCATTTAAAAGTAATGTAATGAAGTAACTATATCATCATTTGAATATAGTAGGTTTGTGCGTAATTCATGTAATTTGCTGTAGCATAATAACATAAAATTATGGCACAATTATGTAAGATTCGATGGAATTATGTGAGGAGCGTAACCATCATTTAGTGGTATTGTCTTAGCGCATAATGCATCCTCACAACCAAAATGGCCAGCAAATGCATTTTGAGCCAAAAGATTGTGATCAATGCAGCAGAATATAAACAGCAGCAGACAGCCACTGCTTGTGCTAGCTAAATTTAGTGATTTCTTGGTTCCTGCTGTAGGGGTTTTGTGCCCAATTACTCATAATTACGTGAACAGGCTTAGTCTTGTTGTTTTTAGCAATTTCATGTCACAAGAGTAACACCAAATTACTTAAATTACTCTGGCATAAATCAAATTTCACCCAGACCTAAAACATGTATATAGACATATAGATTACATTTTTGATCCTTTTTTTGCACACAATGGAGTGGTATAATACCTATATTTCACAGGGAACTGCGAAATATAGGAAATATTTACATCATAATGACAGCCACTAAACCACTCTGTAGAGTTTAAACGTTGTTATAGCTACTAGGATTATGTGGTGGGGAAACGCATATCATGTGCCCAGGTCTTCTAAATTAGGCAGCAAAAGAACAAATAAAAGTATCTGCACTCATTTTCTGTCAGTGTTATTTATCTGTTGGAGATAGAAACAACACGTGGCCTTGCAAATGATGTTGCAGATTATACGGCGAATGCTGTAACTCCATAATTATACTGTTATGTCAGTTACCAAATTACGCTAATGTTGGGCCAGGAAAGAAATTAACTAAATTTACTGACGAAAACACAGTTAGCTACATTTCAACATACCCAAAAACAAAAAACACTGAAATTCGCCCATTATGGTATGAAGCCCTTAATATCCACCATAGTTCATGACCCACGCCACGTTCAGTACACGGCGTAGCCAATGGCATATAAAAAAAAGACTATCTACAAAGAGTAAAACATGTTGAAGGTGTATATAAAAGCCATAAGTATAAATAAGTATGGCTGTCAAGGCCACCTAGATTTCTCTATTTCCCAACCTGCTGTAATCGCACATACCTAACTAAGGTCCTATTTAGAATTTGGAGGAAACTGAGAATCCTCTACTTTTTGGAAGACACGCTGCGTACGGTGCAAAATCCCTCCGCTGATTTTCCTCCTCAATATTGTCCATTTGGTGGAGGAAATTCATACAGAGAATTCCACAGTTCGTGATATCTCCAACGCTGTCTTTGCTCCGACACTCAAAAAGCCCAACTATTCTGCCCTTTTTTGGCATCTGCACTAAAATTGACAGACAACAACTGCCCCTGCTCTTGATTACGTTGTGTACTTTATGTTATGAACCTTCAAGACAGCGTGAACAGCTCTCTCCAACAGGAATATCCTGGCGCTCTAACTAACCTATTACAGAGAAGGCGAGCAGCAGGCAGACCAGAAAAAAGCCCCGAGTTGCTATGACAGCCATATTTTAACAACTTTTAAAAAACAATAACACCGTGACAGGAATGATTATGAAAAGGCAACATATTTCAGTAGTAAAGTCAAGGTAAGAACAAGAGTGTCCTCCATTTATGTTAATCCGAAATTGGTGGAGGTTTACTAGTGCAATATCAGTTGATCTAGGTTTTCTGGCTAGCTGGTAAAACCTACTTCTTGTACTTAGGCAGGCAGGACCTTCACTGTACAAGGCTCTGTGGGCGTGGCAAAGGGGCTTAAAATAAAGTGCTTCCTAACAAGGGGCCAAAAAAGGGATCTCAAGTGAGACCTGTTGAGGTTCCAGAAGAAAGACGACAGGGCAAACGGGCAGCTATAGCATTTGCAGGCTCCACATGAGGGACTCCTTTCCTGCAACTAGAAGAGCATTAGAGAGTTAAGGTGGCTGGTTATGAAAGCTTGTATGAGAAACCAGGAGAAGGCTACATAGTCGAGGTGGCTGGTTAGGACTGCCTTTAGAATAGTTTTCTTACATTTCAGAAGGGGCTTGGAGGATACCTTTCTAAGCCATTGAAAGATTCTGCTAGCGCAGGGGCTTTAATAAAAAATTATAATGAGTGGTTATGTATTTTGATTAATAAGTTTATGTAGAAAATGAAATACCGTAGGAAAATTATGCACACATTTGGAAATATGATCACAAAGAATGGCCATCAATGTTAACAAAGTGTACTAATCAATGATTAATACTTGTGAAATACTGAATATATGTTAGACTAATGCAGAAATATGTCATACCAAGGGTTATGAATTAAGCTTTAGCTTCATTAATAGTAGGCCTTAACTTAGCAAGTGTTTTGGCCTATTTTTTCCAGGCCTCACGTAAAAGCTGTTTTTCTTAGCATTTAATAAAAATGCTGACCAAGTGAATTAAACTGTGAAATGTCTATTGTATTGTTTAAATGGGCTCATAACGGAAGCTTTTCGTGTGAACCGACTACTAGGAGATGATGTTCTTGCTAATGCAACATTTTATGTGTAGTGTGTGTGAGACTGACTTTCCCAGGACAAGAACAATGAAGATACTGACTAGAGGAGAAGCTGCAACAATATTCTTACTTGACAAGCTAGATGATGAGTACATCGCAAGACGAACCAATCAACAATGTGAGAATGTAAAAATATTAGAATTCAAAGATTTAGGATAATAGTTTTATTGGACAGAGTGCGAACATACGATTAACTGACCAATAGGGAATTAGGGGATAGTTTAGGTGACTTTAATATAACAACGTACATTCTGAGAGAAGACAGTTCATTCCGACATTCTGGCTCATTGGGCCCATATTTTCCTGACTGAGAGCCTGATGCCTTGCTGATCGACTGATGTCCTGAGGACGAAGACTAATGCTGCTTTGCTGATCTATACCGAGGATAAGTATATTTCTGAAATGTGATTATTATGCATATTTGCTTTTTCTTTCTAGGTACCAACGGCACTATTTTGATAGAGCCATAGTTAGATGTTTTACCAAATTTGTATTACTAAATCGTTTTGCATGAAGCCAACATGCTGATGCTAATCTGATGTTAGTTATGGATTCCTGACTTATGACAATAGGGACTAATGCTTGATGAATTTCTCTGCTCAACTTTATGTACTTCGTCTCATTGAGGCAGCTGACTTTTCTATTGATTTGCACCATAACTCTAGAATGTGTTGTAGTTCAAGCTTTCATTAGATTGCGTTTCTTCTGCCGCTTTGGACAACCAGTGTTGTTTATGTATGTGTTTCATTTGATATTGAGATCAATCAACATGACCTTAGCATTGTTAATATAGGGAATTAAATATTCTAAACTTTTACTAAGGGTGTTATTCATGACTGGAAAGTCATGGTGCGTGACAATTACTGACTCCATTGATTATTGATGTTATTGATTGCTAATGATTATTGATTATTGTGTATTGGTTATTGATTATGTACTGGAGCTATGGTAAGGACCTCTTAATTGCAAGTGAAAAGGTTCATCGACCTATTCGCGTCCCCTTATAAGTTTACTAATTAAGGTCAGGCACAATGAAATTGTAATAGGAGTGTGTGTACTCTGCAGTATGAGAGTAGGGAAGTCGGCAAACTTCATATTAGTGTGGCGCTTTGTGCTCAAAAATTGTCCACGTGGTTGTTGATGTATGGACCCTGCGTGGTCTAAGACTCCGGAGTATATCGAAAAGTGTATGAGACACTTGGTTTATGTTGTAATCTGTCTGGTTTAGTAAACTTATTGGGCGTGGTCAACAAGTCAGTGTGTGAGTTAAAGTGGGCAAGAGAACTTTGACTGAGATTTTTGGAGTCCTCTGTGCACCAGGACAAACCCATTGATCAGTTGAGAATAAAATTTGTGGGTCGAATTTTGCTTGTGGATCTGGGAGACCGAGAAAGAAGGAGTAGCTGTAAGTGCAGGAAGAGCCATCAGTGAAAAATCCATAAGGTTTCTGAAGTGGTTGTGATACCTTTCCTGTCGTAAACCTGCAGAATTGTTTTTGTTTTTTAGGTTTTATTAGTGCTCGCAATATTTCGCATTAGTTTTGTGTGAGTTGAAGTTGAGGAGGACGAGCCACAAGACTTTGTCAGCCCCAGTACTTGTGAGTGTGACGTCATTGGAGTGGCGCTGGGATAGGTCTGTTAGTGAGAAGGGTTGCGCACGGATTGGCAGCTGACTGTGAGAGACAATTGGTTGAGAATGTGAGTGAAAGGAATCTTGGGATTAAAAGTAACTTCCTGATTTGATTTTGAATAACAAAAAGGAGAAAAGATCAAGTTTTTCAAAGCATTACAAAGTGCCCTAAGGGGACATCCGTATATTAAAGCAAAGGTAGGCGAGGCTACACCGCCAGAAGGTACACCAGCTTACATTGTAATGGAAGAGAGAGGTGTCGCCCCATGTCTTTGGTTAAAGCAATGGTGCAAATTGACAGAGAAAGATGGGACCTTAGTGTTTCCTACAAATGGGACGTTCAATTTGAGGAGTTTGAAGCATTTACGGATGGCGCTATTCAAATCTAAGCCCCTTCCAAGACCAGCACATTTTGAGGCATTAGCGATTTGGGAGCTGGTAGCCAGGCAGCAACAGCAATTGAAATTTGAGAGGAGGATGACAAAGGCAGAAAATAATCTAGTGGAGGCTAGATGAGATAGAGTTCAGAAGGTATGGAGGTATGGAGACTTGGCAAGGGATTAAGGGGGTCATTCTGACCCCGGCGGTCTGAGACCACCGGGGCCAGGGTCGGCGGGAGCACCGCCGACAGGCCGGCGGTGCCACGCAGGGCATTCTGACCGCGGCGGTTCGGCCGCGGTCAGATGCGGAAAACCGGCGGTCTCCCGCCGGTTTTCCGCTGCCCTTTCGAATCCTCCATGGTGGCGGAGCGCGCTCCGCCGCCATGGGGATTCTGACACCCCCTACCGCCATCCTGTTCCTGGCGGGTCTCAGGCCAGGAACAGGATGGCGGTAGGGGGTGCCACGGGGCCCCACTATGTATTTCAGTGTCTGCTATGCAGACACTGAAATACGCGACGGGTGCCACTGCACCCGTCGCACATACCCACTCCGCCGGCTCCATTCGGAGCCGGCTTCCTCGTGGGGAGGGGTTTCCCGCTGGGCTGGCGGGCGGCCTTCTGGCGGTCGCCCGCCAGCCCAGAGGGAAAGCCTGAATGGCCTCCGCGGTCTTTCGACCGCGGAGCGGCCATATGGCGGTTCCCGGGAGGCGGGCGGCGGTTTCCTGCAATTACGCAGGAAAATAAGAAGGAAGGAAAGAAGGCTACCAGGAAAATTAGTCAAAGTCAGTCCGAGAGTAAGGAGGCTAGAAAGTCTTCAGCATTGTAGGAGGATTCGGACGATGAAGAGTTTATCACACAGTTATTGAGAGATCGACCACCACATATACAGTACATGAGATTGGTCCGAGTACTAGTGTTGATCCGACAGCCCCAACACAGGTTAATGGGACAGCGAGTTTGGTACAGATTGATGCTAACGTGACACAGAATGCGGTGCAAAGTGGTCTTAATTGGCCTACTATTCCTGTAGTGCGGACACAGATCCAAAGGTGCAGAAAATATATCCTGATGTGCCCATTGTGGAATTGACTTCGAACTTAGTGGTGCCAACGGAACAGGTGATTCCGAAACCAATACTGGTCCAGACTGAGCCGACTCCGATTTTGTTGCCTCAAGTGCAGCCACAGGTAAAGATTTACTCCAGTGACAGGGACACAGTCAGATATGACTCAGATGATGAATCAGAATATGGGAGTTACTCTCCCACAGAGTGTAGGTGCCAGAGCAGCCCCGAAAGCTATATCACTTCCTATTACTGTTGGTCCAGCGGTACCATTATTTGTACAAAAGAAACCAACTGTAAGTGAACAGGGAGCAATGTCCCAGAGCCTAATGAGGGGTTGACATAATAAACATGTTCAGGTAGTCTCTCCTGTGGGTCAGACTTTTGATGGATCCAGATCATTGCTAGACTTAAGTCCCTTTGTAGCACTTCCAGATACAGTGACAGGGCCAAATGTTAGTCAGAGCTTGAAATTATTGACACCGCAGACTCCGAATACAGTTGCACAGCAGGTGCCACAGGTCCTAGTGAATAATATTTAATTACAAAGACTGACAGCTCAGCAATTAACTGAATGGTTAGACAAGCTAAATACCCCACAGAGTGCCCCCGAAAGGGGAGGAGTATTTGAATTGTGCTAGACTAAGCATGGAAGTGGGTGAACTCATTTAGGGAATGATGGGGGTGAATAGGTTAGAATCATACACAGAGCCAGGGTTGGTCATATCTGTGCCCAAAGATTACGAGAGAAGTGAGCAATTAGCAGACTTAGCAGAGCAGTACGGCATAGACATAGAGAAAACTAAGCACTGGAAAATGAGTTACAGATTAGATTTTGAGGCAAAAGATTTTGAACACATGAGATCTGCTGGAATGAAGGCACACCTTAAAGAATTACTGCAAAATGCTCAGACCTGGGAAGAATTAAACAAATGGGAAGGCAGATGGGTAAAAAAAAAGAAACGAGAAAAAGGGATTCTTTGGAGCTGACTGAAAATGTGCAGCAGGATAAAGATCCAGTAAAGATTTTATCAATGAGTGAGATTCCAAGGGGAAATTTTGTTTATGTCCCTTGGAGCAGAAGCAACATTCTCCCATTCACAAATGATTATCCAAAATAGAGAGAAAAGCCAGTAGAGTGGTATCAGCAGACAGACAGGTTTGTGAAACTTGCAAAGTGTTTGTGGGAAGGATTGAATACATTACTAGAGATAGTGGTTCCAGCTGATCTGTGGATCGAGTGTAAGAGGAGTGTAGACTGGCCAACAAGTAAACTGGAGAGAGATAAGAATACAGGTGCACCATCTTCTGAGGTAATGAAATATTACTATAAGGTGATAGAGTTTCTAAAATCGAGAATTTCACCCAAGAATATTGATTGGCAGAGAATTGACAGGACAGCTCAAGAAGCAAAAGAATTGATACATGCGTATTATGGGAGATTGTTGCAGGTATTCAAGCATTACAGTGGTACAGAAACAATTGAGGCGAAAGACTTGTTACATTTTGTTTTCAGATTTGTGGAAGGATTGAGACATGAAATTAGCCGGATGATTAAGAGTAATTTGATTTGCTGGCAAGCAAAGCTGATTGGTGACGTGTTGCATTATGTGAAATACTGTAGTGATGAGATTGAGTTGAAGCATAAAAAGGTAACAGAGAAAGCGATGGTGATGCATATTAAAGCAGCTCAATTTGGAGTGCAAGGGAATTTTCCGCAGCCGTTGCCACAGCAGCAACAGGGAAACTTGATGTTTCAGCCTCAGATGAGAGGTAGGGGTCATGGAGGTAATATGAATCATGGTCCAGATTTCAATACTGTAGTGGTTCAGAATGATGTGCAGGGAATGAAGAAGCTGTTGCTGTGTCACATTTGCGGAGCCAATGGACATTGGAAAAAGGAGTGTCCGATGATGGTGCAGGAAGGTGTTGTTCAGCAGAGTAATGACATCAATTCATTCCAGAATATGACAGGACCGAGAGTATGGGGTCCTAATCCAAATTTTCAAAATAATGTAAATCAAGTGGAAAAATGTCAGCCCATGCAGCAGGTGCAAATGCCCTGTGCACAAGTGTCACAGTTGCCACCGATGCAACAGCATATTTCTATGGTACCTAGACAGCAAATTCCAAAACCTCAAGCCTCGATGGAGCAGCAACAGATGGTGCTTTCTCAACAGGTCGCAGGACAGAGGCAAAACAGAAATATCAATACAGTGCATCAATTCCTGTTACACAGTGAGAATGGAATAAATGGTGAATGGACGAGTGACAGTTCAGATGAGGAGCCATGTGTGCTTGCAAATTCCTTAGAGGTAGATCAGAGAGGACCCTATTTGAAGTGAAAGGTTGTGGGTCACAGAGTTTCATTCTTGTTGGACACAGGAGCTACATGCTCTACAGTGAGAAGCAAAGAGGTTCCGAATTCGCCCCTTTCAGGAAGGACAGTTCAGGTGTGGGGGTAGCAAACCAGTATGTGACAAACCTGATTACAGATCCAGTTCAATTTGAGAGTGGACATTTTCAGGGATTGCATAAATTTGTAGTCTGCGATTCAAGTCAGGTATCCCTGCTGGGAAGCCTTGTTGTGTAAAACAAGGTTTTTGATTACTTGCTCAAGTGATGGAATTGAGATTCAGACGAATAGTGATGATGAAGAAGAACAAGCCCCAGAAATAGTGTGAAACTATAAATGAGGAGTACCCTTTGATTGAGTTTTTCCCGATGTTCACAGTGAAAGCGCTCCATCACGATTTGCAGAGAACAGTAAAGGAGAAAGTGTAGGTATTGACAGGAAAAGAAGTAGGTTTGATAAAGTGAGTGGAGCCAGTCAAAGTTACTATAAAACCAAATGCAGTTTTCCCTCATCTTCTGCAGTACCCTATGCCACAAGATGTCCTGATGAAAGTGGCTCAGATAATTGCAGACTTTGTAAAGCAGAGGGCTCTGAAAGACGTATTGAGCAGTCCATGTAATTAACCAATAATGGGTTTGAAGAAGCCCTGTGGGAAGGTTTGGGGGCATGTTTATACTCTGTTTGCGCCGGAATTGCGTTGTTTTTTTGACGCAATTCCGACGCAAAACTAACTCCATATTTATACTTTGGCGTTAGACGTGTCTAGCGCCAAAGTCCATGGAGTTTGCGTCATTTTTTTGCGTGGACACCTACTTTGCGTTAATGATATGCAAGGTAGGCGTTCCCGTCTAAAAAATTGACTCCGAGGCATGTGCGCTGTATTTACACTCCTGGGCAAAAATCACACCCGGGAGTGGGCGGGTCAAAAAAAATGACGTCCAGCCGCTTTTGCGTGTTTTTTTAGCACCTGGTCAGGGCAGGCGTTAAGGGACCTGTGGGCTCGGAAGGAGCCCAGAGGTGCCTTCCCATGCCCCCAGCGACCCCCCCTGTCACCCTTGCCCACCCCAGGAGGACGCCTAAGGATGGAGGGACCCATCCCAGGGAACATAAGGTAAGTTCAGGTAAGTAATTATTATTTTTTTTTTTTGTGGCATAGGGGGGCCTGATTTGTGCCCCCCTACATGCCACTATGCCCAATGACCATGCCCAGGGGACAGAAGTCCCCTTGGCATGGCCATTGGGCAAGGGGGCATGACTCCTGTCTTTGCTAAGACAGGAGTCATTTCAATGGGGGTTGGGAGTCAAAAAAAATGGTGCAAATCGGGTTGAGGCGATATTTTTGCCTCAGCCTGACTTGCCCCATTTTTTGCCGCCCAATCTCCATATTCCCCTACGCCGGCGCTGCCTGGTGTACGTCATTTTTTTTATGCACACCAGGCTGCGCCGCCGGCTAACGCCGGCTAACGTCATTGAATAAATACGGCGCCCGCATGGCGCTTCAGAATGGCCTTAGCCGGCGTTAGATTTTTTGACGCACAACTGCGTTGGCGCAGTTGTGCGTCGAAAAGTATAAATATGGCACTTGGATTTTTCAGGATTTGAGAAAAATAAATGAGATTGTGGTAAAATGTTGTCCTGTGGTGCCGAATCCAGCTTTGATAATGTTCCAAATACCATGTGATGTAGAGTTGTTCACTGTCATTGATTTGTCACAAGCATTCTTTTCTGTGCCTCTTCGTGAGGATAGCCAGTTTCTCTTTTGTTTTAAATTTCTGGATCAAGTCTACTGCTGGTGCACAATTCCTGAAGGGTATCCAGAGTCACCCTCCATATTCAATTAGATCTTGAAAAAGAATTTGGAGTCATTGGAATTGCCTTTCAAATCGACCTTGGTGTAGTACATTGATGACTTACTGATTGCATCCAAAACAAGGGACGAGTGCAAGTATGATACGATTGAACCATTTGGGAAAGAATGGCCATAAAGGGCCATATGTACGAACACATTGTCCCATAGACAAAGAATGGGTAAAACCCTTTGCTACATCTGGCCCAAAGTGTCTCCACTGAAATTGCATTACTGTCAGAAAGTAGTGAAGTATTTGGGCTACCAGATTGAGAAGAGTTCAAGAAAAATATCCAGAGAGAGGATTACAACGATATTGCAGATAAGTCCCCCAACCACACAGAGAGATGTCAGGATGTTTCTGGGAATGGTGGGATATTGTTGCCAGTGGATTACAAATTCTCAATCATTTCAAGACCATTGCAGAAGCTGACTCATAAGGAAGTCACTGATCCCATAGTGTTAAACCAGGATGAAATGAAAGTGTTCACTGAATTAAGAGAGAGTTTGTGCAGGGCTCCGGCTTTGGGTATGCCTGATTACAAGCAACTGATAACGTGTCCCTCTATGTCAATTTATACACATTAGGACTCGTTTTAGGCCGATGAATCTTTTGACCCAGTGGTGAGACACCGTAGAACGAGATAGCTGATCAATATGTCAAGCAATATATCAATGATATTATCAACGTATATCACCACAATATACTTTACTTTAGACATTGATTAAACTGTCGGCGCAACCATGACCTTTGAGTCATGAATAACCACACCTTTATTGAAGTTTTATGAATTTTATTCCCTATTGATTACAATCTAACAATAAGAGTATCAATCTCAAAACCAAGAAGCAAAAGAGCATAGTCACAATATGGCAACTGTGACAAGATTTCGACAATGCAATGATCACAAACATAAAAGCACCAATGTAAGATATACACAGATCAGAGTGCATAGAACATCATATACGTCTTAGTTCAGCATAGCACAAAGTCAGTCACGTCGGTTGCGTCAGTCAAAGTGAACGCCTAATCTAACACTAATTAGCATCAGCATGTTGGACTTCATGCAAAACAATTTAGAACACTAATTTAGAAAACATCTGACTAGGGTCTCTATCCAAAAAATACAGCAGTTGGTACTTAGAAAGGAAAAGCATATAGACAAATTACGATAGCAATTGTCATAATTGCCCTCCTCGGAATGAGTCAGCATACAGGATCAGTCTTTGTCTTCAGGACATCAGTTAGATCACCGTCAAACTATTTCATCTACGGGACGGGGTACACTTCCCTCATAAGGAGGAAAAGTGTAATGGGGCAGTCTATGGATAAGGATGGTTTATTTAAGTCTCAAATCACCAAACAGAGTGACAGAGTTTCTGGATGCAATCAAAATCATTCCCTACCTAGTTCTCTCGAGTCTTCTGTGTCATGGGTTTTTATCCCTCTTTCGCACTATCTTCCCCCAAAATTCTATTGGATAGTCGCTACACCCCACTATCTTTAACCTATCAAATTATACATTAGTTAATGCAATTGTCACCCCACGATAATTTATAACACTTTGATTGGTCTTCATAATTGACGTTTTTCGTAGGTGGCACATCCGGGGTTACTTCATTCTTGGCACATTCTTCAGGTCAAAAGGTCTCTTTTCCATGGTTGACTGTCCTTGAGTGTTTCAAATATTGTTGCAAAAGCATATAAAACATATACTAAAGCATCTAGCATGCGGATGAGAAGAAACCTAACTTGCAACATAAAACAAAGAAATGAACATGCTGGGTCATGGCCTTTTCCGAATCAGCACACTGGAAAAACAGAAAAATATGATTTAATATGAGGGCTACACGGCTAAGTTTCTGGCTCATGCTAACTTAAGGCCTATGAGTTTTAATGCAATCTTCGTAGGTGTTAACATTTCAATTAATCAAAATGCAAGCAATTATTTCTTATAATCGACATTAATATATGTGAACAATAATAACTTCACACTTATAAGTATGTTTAGAATACATCCAAGCGAATAATATTTTATGATTATTAGTGCAGCACTGTTAAGTATAAGCATTTCACATCTAATGTATGTAATATTTAAACTACGCTCTCTCAGTCCCTCCTCTGATGACGCTCGTCATCACACAAATCTTTCTTTGATTTAATTTTTCACCTTGCGCATAATACGCATTTCAACATCTTGCCCTTTATGTGAGCTTTCCCATATCTCATTGAACATTTTCTCTCTTTCACTTTCTTCATTTCTTCTGGTTCTTTTAGTCCAATTTCTTTTTATTTTGTCATTAATTTTACATGCCCCCCCATAATCCCAATAGACAAACCAAAACAATTAGTAAACCCATCAGAATTTTTGCAAGTACCCCATTCCAAATGTTGGTAAACCAGCTTCCAACTCGGGCAATTCCCTTTCCAAATTTCTCCCAAACACCAAGTTCTTTCAAATCCTTCAAATCTGTACTATCTCTAGTAAGGTTAGTAAGCATGCTTCTAATTTTCTTACTGTTATCCGGGATAAATGAGCAACAATGACGCTCATTAAGCATCTTGCAGACCCCTCCGCTTTTAGCTAAAAGAATGTCTAAAGCAAGCCGATTTTGAAGAGTCAAAGCTCTTTCTGCAGCAAATTCAGTATCCATTAGGAGTATGGCTCCGGTAAAATTTGTCAACATGTTATCCACTATAGTAGACAACTTTTTAATTTTCATGGAATTTAAGATAACCCCTACTGATGGGATTATGGCTCCAAATATATCACCAATGACAGCCGCCACTGATTCTCGTTTTTGTCTAGGATGTTGTAATTCAGATGTTTTAGGTATTTGTTTTAAGTCATCAATCTGGTATATCTTTGGGAATACTATCCCCAAATAACATGTCCCATACCACCCCTTAGGGAGACGGTAATAAGCATTTAGTCCAAAGATGTAATAGATTCCAGGGATTGCTGGATCTTGTCCATTCAGCATAAAGGTCCATTTGCTCTGAACCAAAAACACATGCCTACACTCACTCGTACCCACAAACAAATTGTCTTGATCAGATTTTGGCCTATATACACAAAGCCTACCTACGTGTAATGCATCTATAGCTAATTTGCCTTGCGTCTTGATTGCAGTGTAAGCATAATCATTTGCATATGTACGTTTCTCTAATCCTTTTTCTAGCCTTTCTTTCAATGCTTTGCGTCTATCGTCTGTGTGATCTAGATAGCTTTTCTCTACAGGTGACAGTAAGCAAGTCAAATTGTTGCGATGTGCATAAGCAGTTCCAAATGTAAGTGTTGGCTCAAAGAATCCTATAACTATTTTTATATCATGCTCTTTAGCTAATTTATTTAAGAATTCAATCACAGGCACAAAAGAAAACACAACATCCAAATTCGAATAAAAGTATTGCACATGCTCTTGATTATAGAATCTTGTTAGTAGCAAGCTGCAACTAATTCCATAAGTAAGAGGGAGACTATGATAGGTAACTCCCTCCTGCACAGATGAAGGAATTTTAGTACATACATAACAATCTTTCGCATCCATGGTTTCCACATACTCATTTAGTAAGCGATATAAGACATTAGTAGAAAGTTCTCCCTTTGCATTTGTCCCTTCATGCATATGTCTTGCATCCTGCTCAAATCTCTCCCACGGTGTTAGAGTAGTAGTTTCAGGTTTTGAAGTGGCGTTAATAGTCTCTTTCTCTCTCCTTGGCATTCCCACAATCACTCCCACTATTATCACCGCACACACGACACCTATTATAAGACCTAACCAACCACACACTTTACTCCCCTTGTTATTATTTCTATTGTAAGCCATGTTTGTATAGAATCAGTATAGCAGATCAACAATCAACTTGAGAATAAACTCTTTTTTATTCACTCCTGCGTATATTACAGCGTCTTCACTCACTCCAGGACCTCTTTTGTCAAATCAGGTTAGCAGCTTGTCGTAATCAGGTTTCTTCAAAAGTCAAATCCGGTTTTAGTGTCACTTCCAGTAGTTTCTAGAGTCTCTCTCTTTTCAGTTTTCAAACATTCACATTTAGCCAAGTTTTCCTTTGAACTCTTTCAGGTACCGTAATATTGGCCTGGTACTTCTCGCTCAAAACAGAATGCTAGGAATTCTTGTTGACATTCAGAGGTTGTAGCGTATGCCCATTCAGGACCTGTATATCTTCTATTTGCTATTCTTTTTCTTTTCAACCTTCGTTCACCTTGTTGGTCTCCTTCACTCAGATCATCTGCTTGAGAAGTATCACTCTCTTCTATTATTGTGTCATTTGATACCTCCTTTATTTTAATGAGTTGCTTGTCTGGCCAATTGTCGCCTCTATGTGTCTTTTCTCGACGTTTTCCTTCAGGACGTTGGACAGCACCCTTGTGATATGGTGTTTTCTCTTGACGGACCTGCAACTGGTTCAGGATATTCTGACACGTTTTGACTTCTCTCTACAATTTCTCCTTCTCTTTGTCCTTCCGGTTCTATGTTGGGGTCGGGCTCTAACCCGTATCCGTCTACTTCTGGGAGAACCTCTCCTTGACTTAGTTCTCCTGCTGCCTCTACTGAGATAGGCACTCTGTCACCTCTCTCGAACTCATTGATTGTTTGGGGGACAAGGCTGTTCTCAGTGGGCCTTCCGGTAGTCTCAGTTCCTTCTTGACTGTTCTCTGACCCTGAGACCTCTCCTTCTAAAGTTGCTGTGCCGGAAATTTCAAGTTCCTCTTCAACAGGACACGTTACCTTTTTCGTGTGGCTGGCATGTATCCAGTTGGGAACCCTGGCCCACTTTACAGCGGTAGTAGTCGTCAATATTACTTGATATGGCCCTTTCCAACGTGGTTCTAGACACGATTTTCTCACGTGCTTCTTGACAACCACCCAATCAACGGCTTGTAGAGAGTGGCCTTGATCGCCAATCGGCGGCAACGTGTTAGGTTCCACCTGGTGAGAAAAAGAGCGAATCACGTCAGCCAAACCTTTGCAGTAATCCAACACCATATCATCTGTAATATTCACTAGTGCATTTGCAGGTACTGTTGGTAATCTCATAGCTCTGCCCATGAGGATTTCATGGGGGACAATCCCGTTTTCTTGTCTGGGGTGTTTCTCATTGACATCAGCATTAGAGGTAAGGCATCTGGCCACTTCATATTAGTTGCTGCGCACATTTTTGCCATCCTTGATTTCAAAGTACCATTCATCTGCTCTACTAATGCTGATGCTTCAGGGCGATAGCTACAATGCAGCTTTTGTTCAATGTTGAGTGCGGCACACAGGAGTTTAATCACTTCATTGTCGAAATGTCTTCCCCTATCTGATTCTATAGAAACCGGAAACCCAAATCTTGGTATCAGTTCCCTAAATAGTAGTTTTGCAACTGTAAGACTGTCATTTCTACGTGTGGGATATGCCTCGATCCAATGACTGAACACACACACAATCACCAACACGTATTTCAATCCTCCACAAACAGGCATTTCGATAAAATCCAATTGCATTATGTTGAACGGACCTCCAGCTCTCCCAATGTGGCTCAAAGTTACCACAATTCCTTTTTTCCGGCGTTCATCTGTTGACAGATGACGAACCTATGGCAAGTGATTTCTGCGGCATGTCTGAATTTTGGGTTAAACCAATCAATTTTAAAGGACCTGATCATGGCATTCCTTCCCAGAAGTGCCTGCCCATGATAGAGCCGGGCAAACTGTGACAGAAGGCTATTTGGCAAGACCAATTTTCCTTCCTCTGAAACCCATAGATCATCAACTCTTTGTACACATTGCATTCTTTGCCACAAGCGTTTTTCTTCCTTGCTCGTACGACCTTATAATGTTTTTAGTTCATATAAGGTGTCAACCACCCGTAATGCTAAGTTTAAACACGTATCACTCTCAGATTGTGGTAACAATTCCCTATGTTCCTTGAACGATATACAGTTCAATGCACAAAATCTTGCGACTTGATCTGCATAGCCGTTGCCCATAGACACAAAATCTTGTGATCTTATGTGAGCACTGCACTTCACCACGGCAATTTCGAGAGGTAACTGAATCGCGTGTAACAAATCTCTTATTTGTTCACCATTTTTCACAGGAGAACCAGAGGAGGTCATAAAACCTCTCTGTGACCAAAGCTGGCCAAAATCATGTACGATTCCAAATCCGTATCTGCTGTCAGTATAGATAGTGACCTTTAAATTTACAGCTGCGTGGCATGCTTTTGTAAGAGCAATCAATTCTGCCACTTGCGCAGAAAACACTTTTTCGAGCCAGGAGGCTTCAACAATGCCAGTTATAGTACATACTGCATAACCAGTTCTCAGTGTTCCTGCAGAATCTCTTAGACAGAACCCATCGACAAACATAATGCAGTCATTTTCTTTCAATTGAGTGTCCTGAATATCTGGACGAGGCTTGGTGCACAGCTCAGTCACCTCAAGACAATCATGTTCAAATTCTTCGCCATCTTTAATTTCAGTATTTTCATTTGGAAGCAAAGTTGCCGGGTTCAGTACAGTGCATCTTCTAAGAGTAACATTTGGTGACCCCAGTATAATCGTCTCATACCTAGTGAGATGTGCATTTGTCATGTGCTGAGTCTTAGTTCGAGTCAACAGAATTTCAACTGAGTGTGGAACCATTACTGTCAGAGGGTATCCCATGACTATGCCTTCACATTGTAAAAGGCTCTGACCAACTGCTGCAACTGCAAGCAAACAACCCGGTAAGGCTGCTGTGACAGGGTCCAAGGTAACTGAAAAATATGCTACAGGGTGATTTGCATCACCATGGACCTGTGTTAAGACAGACAAAGAACAAGCATCACATTCATGACAGAACAACAGAAAAGGTTTCTCGTAGTTTGGCATTCGTAATGCTGGTGCCCTGCACATACATTCTCTTAACTCCAAAAATGATTCAAGCTCTTCTTTTGACAAGGTTATAGTGTATGGCTCATCCTTGATTTCTTTACCTGTCAGTTTTATCAATGGCTTCGAAATGATTGAGAAGTTGGGTATCCACTGGCGACAGTAGCCCACCATTCCCAAAAACATCTTGACATCTCTTTATGTTGTTGGGGGATTCATTTGCAAAACAGCTGTTATCCTTTCTTTTGATATTCTTCTGGACCCTTTCTCAATCAAATGTCCCAAGTATTTTACTTCTTTCTGACAATATTGTAACTTTCTCGGTGACACCTTGTGCCCATTCTTTCACAGATGATTAAGTAATGCAATGGTATCGTATTTGCAACTGTCTCTTGTTTTGGACGCAATTAGCAAATCATCAATGTACTGCACAAGAGTTGAATTGAAAGGCATCATAAGATGTTCCAGATCCTTTTTCAATATCTGATTGAAGATGGATGGTGATTCAGAAAACCCTTGAGGAATTCTGCACCAACTGTACACCTTGCCCAAGAATTTGAAACTGAACAAAAATTGGCTGTCCTCATGAAGAGGTATCGAAAAGAAGGCTTGTGATAGGTCTACTACAGTAAACCATTCAGCATCACAGGGAACCTGGAACATTATTACGGCTGGGTTAGGTACCACAGGGCAACATTTTATCACAATTTCATTTATTTTTCTCAAATCTTGCACAATTCGAACTTTTCCACAGGGCTTCTTTAAACCCATTATAGGAGAGTTACATGGACTGCTCAAAACCTCTTTCAGGACTCCCTGTCTGAGAAAGTCTGCAATTATTTGTGACACTTCAATAAGAACGTCTTGGGTCATGTGATATTGTGGCACTTGTGGGAACACTGCATTCGGTTTTATCTGAACTTTGACTGGTTATACTCCCTTTATTAATCCTTCTTCTTTCCCGGTCAAATCCCACACTTTCTCTGTCACTGTTCCTTGCAGTGCAACAGGCAGATCAATCAAAGTATGCATCGGGAATAGAGTAATTAAAGGGTAATCTTCATTTGTCCCTGCTTCTTCCTCAAAAATTTGACCTTCATCTCCCTCATCGTCACTATTTGTCTGTACTTCAATTCCATCATTGGAACAGGTAATTGAACATTTTGTCTTGCACAGTAAGTCCCTTCCCAGTAGGGATACCGGACTTGAATCACATACAACGAATCTATGTAACCCTTGAAAGTTGCCAATTTCAACTTGCACTGGATCTGTAATCGGATTAGTCAGATACTGATTTGCTACTCCAACCACTCGTATAGTACGCCCTGAGAGAGGCAGTCTTGGAACTTCTGCACTTCGAACTGTAGAGCGTGTGGCTCCTGTGTCAACCAGAAATGAAACCTTATACCCTATCACCTTTCCCTCAATGTATGGGCCTCTCTGATCTACCTCTAAGGATGCTGCAAGCCTGCACTCTTCACTGTCTGAACTGTCATCTGACCAATCCTCATTCATACCATTTTCACCTCGTAGTGGGAACTGTTGTACAGTGTTGTTTTGATTTGTTACCTGGCCTGTGACCTGCTGAGGAAGCATCACCTGTTGCTGTCCCATCGGAGGCATTGGTAATTGCATTTGCTGTCTAGGCACCATAGGAATCTGCTGTTGTACTGGTTGCGTTTGTATTGACTGAAAACGTGGCATTTGTATCTGCTGCATGGGCTGTACCCCTTGCATTTGTACCAGATTATTCTGAAAATTCGGGTTTTGATGTCTTATTTTTGAGCCTCGTGAATTTTGTAAGGTACCAACGTTAGTGCTTTGCTGAACTGCACCATCCTGCACCATATTCGGACACTCCCGTTTCCAGTGCCCCACACCCTGCACGCGTGACATGGTGACATCTTTTTCGCTCCTTGAACATCATTTTGAATAACAACGTTATTCATGTCTAAACCGCGGTTCACAAACCCTCGACCTCGGCCTCTCGGCTGTGCCTGAAACACACCATTCATTTGCGGTTGTTGTTGTATCATCTGCTGAACTCCATTTACCTGTATTTCAGCCTGTGCAGCTCTTATCTGCATCACCATTACCTTTTCCTTCAGCTTTTTCTGCTTCAACTCAATCTCATCACTACAGTACTTTGCATACTGCAACACCTCATCAATCGGTTTAGCTTCCAACAAATCAAATGATTCTTAATCATTTGGCTAACCTCTGGTCTCAATCCTTCGACGAATCTAAACACAAGGTGGTTCATGTCCTTTGGTTCGATAGTCTCAGTACCACTGTAATGCTTAAATGCTTTCAACAATCTCTCATAATAAGCATGTATTGACTCTTTAACCTCTTGAGAGGTCAGGTCGATTTTCTGCCAATCAGTCACTTTCGGCAACACCTTTTGTTTCAAAAATTCAATCACCTTATGATAATACTTCATCACCTCTTCTGAAGGTGTTCCAGTCACCTTATCTCTCGCCGGCTCCTTCGTCGGCCAGCCTACCCCTCTCTTGCACTCAAGCCACAAATCAGGCGGAACAATGATCTCAAACAAAGTATTCAAGTCCTCCCAGTGACATTTTGCAAGTTTCACAAACCTGTCCATTTGTTGATACCACTCGATCGGTTTCTCTCTCAATCTGGGATAATCATTAGTAAAGGATAGAATGTCTTCTCTATTCCATGGCACATGTACTAAAACACCACCAGCTGTCTCTCTCATAGGTAATATTTTTACCGATTCCAAATCAGGCGAGGTTCTAGCTTGATTAGGCCCTGGGCTATCACCCTTTCCCTTATCTCTTTTATTTGTCCATCGGCCTTCCCATTTCTCCAATGCACCACAAATTTTTGCACTCTGCAACAGTTCTCTCAGATGTGCCTTCATGCCTGCAGATCTCATATGTTCAAAATCATTTGAGTCAAAATCTAGTCTGAAACTCCTTTTCAAATGCTTAGTGTTTCCGATATTAATATTGTATTTGTCTGCTAAATTCACTAATCTCTGATGTACTTTGCCTACTTCCTTGGTAATCTTGGGGCATAAGTATCTCAATTCTGCCTCTGTGTAGGACTCCAATCTATTTACTCCCATTGTCCCTTCTACTAACTCGGCAGCTTCTGCCCCTAGTCGTACAAAGTTCAGGTATTCATCTGTTTTTTCTTTCTCAGGTTCAACTGTAGCCACTGCAGTCTTCTGTGAAGTATATGTTTTTTCTAACCATTCATTTAACTGTTGAACTGTAAAACCCTGCAGTGAAATGTTCCCTGCATGTATCATTGGAGAATGTGAGGTATTCATACTCATGGTTTGCGGAGTTAAAACTCCTAACCCTGCTTGACGCATTGCTTCGAGAGGTGCCCCCACTGGACTAAGATCCATTAAGGGTCTCGGTGGTTCATTTACTTGTTCTCCAGGGGCCATTATTTGTGGAGTTCCCATAGACATTCCTCTTATCGCCTCCATAAATTCCTCATCATCTGAATCATCTTCCTCTTCCCAGGATCTTTTATTCTCTTTAGATTTGCCTGAGTCTTTGTCGGTTTTACAAGAGGCTTTCTTTCCCTGCGTTTCTTCTCCCTGTGTTATCGCTGGGAAATTTTTTAACCCATCTACAATTCCCCGTCTCCACATTTTCATCCATAAACAAGGCGCAACACCTTTCTCTTCCATAACTGTATAAGCTGGAGTACCCTCAGGTGGTGTAGGTTCCCCTTCGGTTGCAACAATATATACATCTCCCTTTAGAGCGCTCTTGAACGCTTTGACAAAATTCATTTTCGCGATTCTCTTATTTCGTATTTAATCAGAAATGGCTTAGTTCCCAGGACACTCTTCACCTGCCTTTCTCAACCTATTGCCTCTCATGGACGGCAGCCAATCCATGCGCGACCCCTCTCAACATCTGACCTATCTCAGCGCGGCACCACTGACGTCACACTCACACACACTGCAGCTGACAAAGTCTTGCGGCTTGTCCGCTCCTCACTGAACCCCTACAACTAACACAAACTAATGAAAATAATTGCGGGCACCTTTAAATGACAACACAAATCAGTTTACTAAAGGAAGGGTAACACATTCGCTTCAGAACTTTGCAGAGATTTCACTTGAATCCTCGGCCGCTACTTTCTCCTTATCAGTTCCCGCATACGCAAGCAGAATTCGACCCGCAAATTCTACTCTCGACTTGTCAATTACTCCTTCTAGTGCACTTTAGAATTTGTCAAATCTCCATCGAAGGTTTCATACACACAATATAGCTCAAACTCGACTTGTCAACCACGCCCGATTGACCTATTAAACCGCACAGATTACAACATAAACCACATTTGTCTTCATACTCCGGAGTCTTAGACCTCGACAGGTCCGTACACAACAACCAACCACGTGGATAATTTTGAGAGACTAGGGTCTCTATCCAAAAAATACAGCAGTTGGTACCTAGAAAGGAAAAGCATATAGACAAATTACGATAGCAATTGTCATAATTACCCTCCTCAGAATGAGTCAGCATACAGGATCAGTCTTCATCTTCAGGACATCAGTTAGATCGCCGTCAAACTATTTCGTCTACGGGACGGGGGACACTTCCCTCATAAGGAGGAAAAGTGTAATGGGGCAGTCTACGGATAAGGATGGTTTATTTAAGTCTCAAATCACCAAACAGAGTGACAGAGTTTCTAGATGCAATCGATATCATTCCCTACCTAGTTCTCTCGAGTCTTCTGTGTCATGGGTTTTTATCCCATTTTGGCAGTATCTTCCCCCAAAATTCTATTGGATAGTCGCTACACCCCACTATCTTTAGCCTATCAAATTATACATTAGGTAATGCAATTGTCACCCCACGATAATTTATAACACTTTGATTGGTCTTCATAATTGACGTTTTTCGTAGGTGGCACATCCGGGGTTACTTCATTTTCTGGCACATTCTTCAGGTCAAAAGTTCTCTTTTCCATGATTGACTGTCCTTGAGTGTTTCAAATATTGTTGCAAAAGCATATAAAACTGATACTAAAGCATCTAGCATGCGGATGAGAAGAAACCTAACTTGCAACTTAAAACAAAGAAATGAACATGATGGCCTTTTGCAAATCAGCACACTGGAAAAACAGAAAAATATGCTTTAATATGAGGGCTACACGGCTAAGTTTTTGGCTCATGCTAACTTAAGGCCTATGAGTTTTAATGCAATCTTCGTAGGTGTTAACATTTCAATTAATCAAAATGCATCAATTATTTCTTATAATCGACATTAATATATGTGAACAATAATAACTTCACACTTATAAGTATGTTTAGAATACATCCAAGCGAATAAGATTTTATGATTATTAGTGCAGCACTGTTAAGTATAAGCATTTCACATCTAATGTATGTAATATTTAAACTACGCTCTCTCAAAACCTTTCACATTGTTTTGTCATGAGCGTGATGCATGTTCTTTTTCTGTCTTGACACAGGTCCATGGAGGTGTAAACCGCCCAGTAGCATATTTTTTCACTACTTTGGACCCAGTCGCAGCAGTCTTACTGGGTTGGTTGCATGCAGTTGCTGCAGTTGGTCAAAGACTTACACAGTGTGAGGGCATTGTGATGGGATATCCCCTGACTGCAATGGTCCGTCACTCTATTGAGATTCTACTGACAAGGACGAAAACCCAATACTTGACGAGTGCAAGGTTGACGAGATATGAAATGAGTATTTTGGGGTCACCAAATGTGACATTGAAAAGATTTACAGTGCTGAACCCGGCAACCTTACTTCTGAGTGAAAATGCACTGAGTGCCAGACGTCATGGTCTATTTACTGAAAGAAGTTTACTTATCTTATTTCCGTGGTATAGCAGGGCTCAACATTCATTGCAGGCATCTCATGAGAAGCAACCAATGAGCCTGGAAAAGCACATACACTAACCTACTGACCTAGGACAATGTCAGACCAAACGTTTACCCATGATCGTATTGGGAGGCATGGCATGATTTAAAGTGATTGTACTAGCTTCAGTATTAACTTTAACCATTGCTAAATAAACATTGATAAATATGCAACCTTGTGTAATACAAATGTTGTAAAAGATAGCCCTGCATTACAGTACACTTTAACCGCTTTGGTGCGGAGGACATAACGTTTACGCCCACTGCAAACAACAACCTAATCCCTCTGCTGTTTTTAGTTCTCACTGAAATGACGATCAGCGTGCACTGAGCGCTGACGTCATTTCAGTAAAAACAAAAGTGAATTGAGACAATTGACTCATTTCACTTTCACTGCCTTAGTGCTCAGGTGAGTATATCAGCCACCAAGCACCGAGGCAGATGGGGGAGGTATCAGTTGAAAGGAAAGAATCTCCCCTTTCGAATGGTATCCCTCCCCGTGGATCCCTGGTTGGGGATCTCCACAGGTGAGCGATCCCCAAGCAGGAGTGTATTCTGCCCAAGTAGCGGAACTGGTAGCCCTTACCAGAGCGTGCCATGTTTCTGCTCAGCTAAAAGTTACAATCTATACGAATAGCCAGTATGGGTTTGGAATAGTTCATGATTTTGGTCAGTTGTGGTCACAGAGAGGTTTCCTGACCTCTACTCGTTCACCTGTGAAAAACGGTGAGAGCATTAAAGAGTT
This sequence comes from Pleurodeles waltl, assembly GCF_031143425.1. NCBI lineage: Eukaryota > Metazoa > Chordata > Amphibia > Caudata > Salamandridae > Pleurodeles > Pleurodeles waltl. Next base: position 1,160,818,793 of record NC_090445.1, read on the forward strand.
GTTACATGCTATTCAAATGCCTGAAAAGATTTCTGTGGTGAAATGCAGTGCACATCTGAAACCGCTGGACTATGTGTCATTGGGAAATGGATGTGCAGATAAAGTCGCAAGGTTTTGCGCATTGGACTGTATATTTTTCAAAGACAAATGGGAACTGTTACCTGAAGAAGATGAAACTTGTACAAGCTATGCATTGAAAATAAATAAATGACCCTTTGGAAGAATTAAAATTGTTGCAGAATAATGTTGGCAGGGAGGAAAAACTTTCATGGAGCAAAATTAAATGTGAACAAATAGCCTGTTTTCTCAAATGGCGAGGTACTATCGAGGTCAAGCACATATTGGGAGGGTTTCCATGATTTGTTTGTTCACAAATGAATGGTTTAACCCAAAGTTTAGACAAAATGCTGAAGCAGTTTGCCATCATTGCGTTATTTGCCAACAGCTCAATGCAGTGAAAGGGACAGTGGTTAATTTGAGCCACTTTGGAAGAGCAGAATGCAAATGGATTTTATTGAGATGCCTATGTGTGGATGTTTGAGCTATGTGTTGGTGAGTTTATGCATCTTTAGTCACTGGATTGAAGCATACCCTACACAAAGAAATGATAGTCTCTCAGTAGTAAAATTACTGCTTAGGGAACTGATACCACGTTTCGGGTTTCCGATCTCTTTAGAATCAGATAGGGGAAGTCACTTCAACAATTAAGTGATTAAATTACTCTGTGCAGCATTGAACATTGAGCAGATGTTGTATTGTAGTTACCGCCCTGAAGCATCAGGACTGGTGGAATAGATGAATTATACCCTGAAGTCAAGAGTTGCAAAGATGTGTGCGGCTACGAATTTGAAATGGCCTGACGCATTGCCTTTAGTGTTGATGTCAATGAGAAACACACCTGACAGGAAGACAGGACTGTCGCCACATGAAATCCTCATTGGCAGAGCAATGAGGTTGCCAGAGGTGCCTGCAAATGCACTTGCCAACATTACAGATGATATGGTGTTGGATTACTGCAAAGGTCTGGCTGATGTGGTCCACTCTTTTTCTCAGCAGGTGGAGGCCACCACACTGCCACCAATCCGTGACCCAGGGCACAAGCTGAGAGTTGGGACTGGATTGTCATCCAAAAGCACGTGAGAAAGAATTGTTTGGAGCCTCGTTGGAAGGGACTATACCAAGTGGTCTTAACAACTGCTACAGCTGTGAAGTGTGCTGGAATTCAAAACTGTATTCATGCAAGTCACACGAAGAAAGTGGCATGTCCATTGGATCATGAAGAAGCGTTGTTGAGAGAACCAACAACAGTGAAATAAGTCTCAGGGCCAGAAGGAGAACAAAGGGTATCTGAGCTCATTGAGGACAGTTCAGTCACTCCTGTGAAAGACGAGGGGGAGAACTCCAGGAGGGTGACGGAGAGCCTATCTCAATTGAAGCAGAAGGAGAGCTTAGTCAGAGGAGGGCTTTCCCAGAAGCAGACAATCTTGAGAGACAAACAGAGCAATTGCCAGACCCAGAAGGGGAAGGAGTTGAGATGGATCAACGTTTAAGTGATCTGACTCCCCTAAACTGGTTTCAGGTGTGTCAAGAGAAAACACCACAGATCAAGGGAAAGGATCAAGTTAAATCCTGAAGAGAATACTGACAAAGGGTCCACTGAAAGGAGACAAGTGGCCGGAATCACAAGTGGAAAAAGGGAAAGAGGTGGTTGTTGAACCAACAATCGAGGAAGAAGTAGACGTAACAAGGAACGAAGATCTGAGTGAAGGAGAGCTGAATGGTGATCGAAAATTGAAAAGAGAGAGAATAGCAAGTCAAAGATACACAGGTCATGAATGGGCTTAAACAAATACTAACGAATGGCAGCAAGAGTTTTTGTCTTTTTGTTTTGATGGAGAAGTTTTGAGTCAGTATTTTGGCACATGAAGGAAGCAAATAATCTGAACTGTTGAAACAATCTGAGAGAAAATGTAGAGAAAGAAACTGTTGAAAGTAACCAGAAGAAATACTGATAACCTGATTTGGCTTTTGAAACCTGATTCTGACAAAGCTGCTAACTGATTTTGACAGGGTTTCATCAAAGTGAGACTGAACTGCTGAAAGAAGAGTTGTCTTTTTTTGATTTTTGCTACAAGTTTTCTAAATTTCTTCTGATTTCAGATTTTTTACAGATCATGAGTAACATTAGCCAACAAGGTAGCGGTGCTAGGTGCTGTAAATATATGAGCATTGGTTTGGCAATTATGTGTGGGATATTGTTTGTGGTATTGATTGTGGGTGTGTCTGTTCTTGAGAGAAGCCAACCATACTTCTGCTTTTGAGACAACTACTGCACTAACGGCAATAGAGTAGTTTAGGTTAGATGAGAAATATTTGCACAAGGATACTAATGCCCAGGGAGAATGTTCTTCTAAAGTTTTCTTTCACTTATTGAGTGAGTATGTTGAGACAATGGATGTGAAGAATTGTTGTGTGTGTACGCAGATTCCTTCATCAGTCGAGGAAGGAGTCACCTATCATAGCTCACCTCTAACTCTCCAACCTACGGGATGAATTGTAGTCTGTTACTATCAAGATTTTATAACCAGGAGTACATTCAGTATTTTTACTCAAACCACGATGTGTTTTCGTTTGTTCCTATAATTAGCTATTGAGTAGAGTAGCTAAAGCTAATGACATAGTAATAGTTAGAGGGTTCTTTGAACCTACATTGATGTTCGGCACAGCTTATACACATAGAAATAATTTGACATGCTTGCTTGCACCTTTAGAGAAAAGTTCTTAGATCACACAGATGACAGGAGAAAAGCATTTAAAGAGAAATTAGAAAAAGGCTTAGAGGAAAGGTCTTACAAGAATGAATGATTATGATTATAGTTCATTCAAACTGCAAGGGAAATTAGCTTTAGATGTACAACACGTAGGGAAACTTTGTATATACAGGCCTAAAGCATGCACTGACACTTTATTTGTGGGAATGAGTGAATGTAGGCATGTGTTTTTGTTTCAGAGTAAATAGACAATTATGTTGAATGGACAGGACCCTGCAATTCCAGGGATTTCCTATATTTGTGGACTTAATACTTATTACCCTCTTCCAAGAGTATAGTATGCGACATGTTATTTGGGGATAGTTTTACCAATGATTTATCATAGGAGACAGAGGAGGGAGTCCTCTTCTGCTATGGTGGGAGATATATTTGGAGCAGTGATTCCTTCAGTGGAAGTCATTCTGAATTTAAAAAAGATTCGAAAGTTGTCTACTATTGTGGATAAAATGCTGACAAATTTTTCAGGGGCTATACTCCTGATGGATACTGAACTAGCTTCTGATAGAGCTATGACTCTTCAAAATTGTGTTGCTTTAGACATTATTTTTGCGAAGGAGGGTGGAGTCTATAGAATGATTAACTCTAGGCATTGTTGATCGTATATTCCAGATAATAGTAAAGAGATAAGAGACTTACTTACTAATTAGACTAATACAAGTGCTGATTTGAAAGAATTGAAAGAACCAGGTGTTTGGGAAAAGGTTTGCAAAGGGTTTGCTTCAGTGGGAAATTGGCTCAGCAACATTTGGAATGGGGTTCTATTGAAAATATTAGAAGAGATATTAATTGTTGTGGTTTGTTTATTGGGGATATGGGGTTATGCAAATTATGCAAAGTAATTAAATTGAAAAGGTCAAAGAAAAATCAGAGGAGGGAAGAAAAGAAAAGGGAAATATTCTAATGGGAAATTTCACGGGGAAAACAAAATTATGAAGAAATTGAATTGTAAGGGTTTTAGCTTATGCAAAAATGTGTGGGAAATAGTGTGATGACATATTTAGTCATCATAGGAGGGATTGCGAGCACAGGTGCTTTAATACACATTTTTAATGAATGTTTATGTATTTTGAATAATAAGGTTATGTAGAAAATGAAGTAATGTAGAAAAATAATGCACACATTCGGAAAGTGATCACAATGAATGGCCACCAATGTTAACAAAGTGTACTTATCAATGATTAATACTTATGAAATATTGAATATATGTTAGACTAATGCAGTAATTTGTCATATAAAGGGTTATGAATTAAGCTTTAGCTTTACTAATTGTAGGCCTTAACTTAGCGAGTGTCTTGGCCTATTTTTTCCAGGCCTTCTGTAAAAGCTGTATTTCTTAGCGTTTAATAAAAATGCTGACCAAGTGAATTAAACTGTGAAATGTCTATTGTATTGTTTAAATGTGCTCATAACAGAAGCTTTTTGTGTGAACCGACTACTAAGAGATGATGTTCTTGCTAATGCAACATTTTATGTCTAGTGTGTGTGAGAGTGACTTTCCCAGGACAAGAACAATGAAGATACTGACTAGAATGGAAGCTGCAACAATATTGTTCCCTGACAAGCCGGATGATGAATGCATCGCAAGACGAACCAATCAACAATATGAGAACGGAGAAATATTAGAATTAATTGATTTGGGATAATAGTTTTATTGGACAGAGTGCGAACATACAATTAACTTACCAATAGAGAATTAGGGGATAGTTTAGGTGACTTTAATATAACAACGCACATTCTGAGAGAAGACAATTTATTCTGACATTCTGGCTCATTGGGCCCATATTTTCCTGACAGAGAGCCTGATGCCTCGCTGATCGACTGATGTCCTGAGGATGAAGACTGATTCTGCTTTGCTGATCCATACCAAGGATAGGTATATTTCTGAAATGTGATTATTATGCATTTTTGCTTTTTCTATCTAGGTACCAACTGCACTATTTTGATAGAGCCATAGTTAGATGTTTTTCCAAATTTGTATTACTAAATCGTTTTGCATGAAGCCAACATGCTGATGCTAATTTGATTATAGTTAAGGATTCCTGACTTATGACAAAAGGGACTAATGCTTGATGAACTTCTCTGCTCAACTTCATGTACTTTATCTAATTGATGCAGCTGACTTTGCTATTAATTTGCACCATAACTCTAGAATGTGTTGTAGTTCAAGCTTTGATTAGATTGCATTTCTTCCGCCGCTTTGGACAACCAATATTGTTTCTGTATGTGTTTCATTTGATATTGAGATTAACCTGCATGACCTTAGCATTGTTAATATAGGGGAATAAACATTCTAAACTTTTACTAAAAGTGTGGTTATTCATGACTGGAAAGTCATGGTGCATGACAATCACTGACTCCCTTGCTTATTTATGTTTTGATTGCTAATGATTATTGATTATTGTGTGTTGATTATTGATTAGGTACTAGAGTTATGGTAAGAACCTCTTAATTGTGAGTCAAAAGGTTCATCGACCTTTTGTTGTCCCCCTATATGTTCACTTATTAAGGTCAGCCGCGCTAACAACTCCAAAGCAAGTACCACACATAGCAGTAACTTGACTTATCCTGTTAAGCTTCTCAGCTAATAGAAAACCCAAATTCTTTACAACTTTTTTTTTAGCAAGGGGGTTTGCACAATACAGTGGGCCAACAGTCATCTGAGTAGCTTTGCTGAATAATGACATCACAGTTTCCCCTCCCCCATATTAAGTTAAAGAGGATTCTACTTCGTCCAGGGTACCACAACACTCAGGCAGTCACCAAACCTGGCTCTTGTTATTTCCAGGTTTTGTCATCAGCATAGGACAAACTATCCAGACCAAAAAAAACTAATTACCTTTGGCAGTGGTGCCACATAGATATAAAGCAGGTAATCCCTCAGCCGAGCCTGTGAATGAACCCCAATACCAAAAAGCCTTTCAATCAGAACAGCATGTGAGACTGTATCGAAAGTTATGGCCAGGTCTGATAATGCAAGTGCAGCAGAGTTTCCTTCATCCAGACTGGTCCTGATAGTATTAGTGAGTGCCAGAAGAGTATCATCTATGGCATCTTAATAGGGGAACAGCAACAGCAAAATCGGAAGAGAGTTTGAGAGATTTGGATGGTCATCTATAGCTGTTTTTTTTTTCTTTTTTAAAGGGGGAAACACGAACATGTTTTCAGGCTCTAGGTACCTTGGCAGCTTTTTGTGAAAGATTGAAAGGATCAGTAAAACATGGCACAAACAAAGACAAGAAGGAACAAAGCAGATGGGCAGGACATGGATTATTGCAAGACCCAGACTTGACTGAGGAAACCGAATCTCAAACCACCTCTGGAGAAATTAAGTTGAAGGTTTCCAGCTGAAATAATGCATCAGTAGGTAGTTGGAGGTACCGCACTATACTGTATAGAGGTTCTGTCTGATAGTTAAAGTCCCCATAAATTTTATTCAAATATAATGAAAATATATTTGCAATGATTCACATAATCCAGGAAAGGCAGGGATTGATTACTGGCAACAGTTGTGCTGTGTGAATTCAATTATAATCTCTTTAGCAGAAGAGTCAGACTTTCGAATCCTATCAGCTAACAACCTCCTGCTTGCCTCCCATAGGTGCTCATGATAAAAACGTAGGGACATATTCATCAAAGATTTGTGTCACTCTTGCACTCTTGCATTCTGCAGCACACATAGAAAGTGGAATATGCCTCAGCAGGTTGTTTTTGTGCAGGAATGTGTCCATTTGTGAACAAAACCAACCCTGCTTACAATGCAGGCAACGTTGCACCATGGTGCAAGTGTGTCTGTATTGGCACTAAGCAGCACATTGTGCGCCAGCATCAGGAAAAGCCAGGAATGGGCCATACAATGTTAAGTAAAGCGTAGTACTGCCTTTTCTCTATCATGCAGTGCAGCAAGGTGACTCTCTGTGCTGCACTGCATGGTATAATGATGAAGATGTCACATAGGAGGTGTTTGTAGGAGAGTTTGTCCTGAGAAGATATAGAGTGATGCCAGACTCTCCTAAGCCTCTTACACCATTGTTTCTCTCTTCTAAGCTTGTCATTATACAATTTAGCCTGGTATTTACATTGCCTCGTTGTAAAAGATTAAAAAAGGGCCCAATGTTCAGAGCATTAGTCAGGGTCTTATGATACGTTGCAGCAGCCCAGTCAATGTTTGTAATGTTAGCCAAACCCTAAAATTGTAAGCAGGTCTCAGATTGATCTGATTACATTTCTTGCTTGGGCAAACAGTAGTTGCTTCTCAACCAAAAAAGTCTTGGAATGATCAGACAATAGAGTATTCAAATTAATAAGGATATGATCCATTCAAATATGAGTTATGGGTAGATCTAGCTTTATCTGGTTGGCGTTACTAAACATTAAGGGCCTCATTTACAAGAAATCAATCACGATGCACCAGTTTCCTTGCGCCGTCCTGCACCCACCTAATGACACCATGGGAGTGCAGTCTTTAACATACAGTGCTCCATGGGGCACAGTATCCACAACTGTGTCAGAAATTCTGAAGCAGCTGTGGCCCTAAATCTTAGCATTGCTGGACTAGCGTCAAAACATATGACGCTAGTCCTGCAATGCTAAGGGGGCCCCATTGAAAACAGCACATCAGGCTTTAAGAAAATGGCGCAGTGGCGGCTCAGAATGGCACATCAAAATCTGGGCGAAGGTATATGGTGCAAGGCTTTACAAACTGGTGCCAGTTTGTAAATGCAGTGCTGTGTGGGGGACTGTTTGTGCCACCGTAGCATAAAACAATTGACACTTGGGTGGCTCTATTCCTTGTAAATGAGATCCTAAGTCTTATATATGGCTGGAAATATGCATCGCACTACAAACCATTTGTCCCAGTTTGACTGTTCCCAGGTCCTCTGCCACTTGAATAACTTCACTGTGTTCTGTATTTTCTCCATGGTAGTTAAAATCCCCAGCCAATAAAAATGTGTTGACCTGCATAATGTAAGAGGAAAGAAAATGTAACAACAATAAACTAAATTCTGTCTTTGAACCAGACGGATGTTATCCACAGGGTTTTCTAATTTGAACATCAACTTCTCTGACTGTATGGAAAATTGAGACCCAAAATTGGAAAAATGAAGGGCCTAATTTATGAAAAGTTTGCACCACCTTGGCATCATTTTGTGACGCAAAGCGGCACAAATTTACAAAATATGATTGCATTTTATAGCTTTGTGCTGCTTTTGTGTCAAAAAATGGCGCAAAAGTGGCACAAACGTTTTATAAATCAGGCCCTAAGAGTTTTAGAAAAAAATATTCACAGCTACATCCCCAACCCTGTCTTCACTATCCTTACAGTGAGCAGGAATGTCACTGGATATGTTCAGGGGGTGGTGGGGCAGCAGAATGAAGCCAATTCTCAGTGGTAAAGCAAATGTATAGTTAGATAGATATTCAAGGTGAGAGTAGGTCTGACTGACCTCATGGAGACTCCCTACATCTCTGCTTCCTCCAGCCTTGCAAATCCTGGTTAGAAATCATCATTTTCACTCTTGACATTTCAAGCTGATAGTGTCTGGTTTATACGGTGCAAACAACTATAAATTGTGGGGAATATTTACAAGCTGCTTGCACCTCAAATGTGTCACTTTTTTTTACATTCCAGTGGAGCGTAGTGCACACCCATATCTGCGAGGTCATGCAAAGCAATGTTGCATGACTTTTAATGGCCTCGTAGATATGGTGTAGGCAACGCAGCACAAGTTGCTGTGTTGCCCCATACTGCACCAGGGAGGCATTCCATGGGAGATGCAGTGCATTTTTCCATGCCACACCCATGAGTTTTGATGCATTCCCAGATTTACAAGTCAATGTAAACCTGGGAATGGTCAAAATCTTCACCTCCTGAGAGCAGGGATAACGAGGAGAAATATCACAATTTCTCTTCATTTTTTTCCTCTTTCTATGTGTTCTGCAGCACACATAGAAAGAGGAAAACACCTCCATGGATGATTTCTGTGCAGGAAGGTGTCGCATATTTGGCACCAGTGCAGAGAGATATGACAGGAATGCACTGTATCTTGTAAATCCGGTGCATTTCTGCCCTTCCAAATTGGCATAGAGCAGAGCAGCAAACATAGGGCCTCATTATGACCCTGGCGGGCGGCGGAGGCCGCCCGCCAGGATCCCGCCCTCCAAATTACCGCGCCGCGGTCAAAAGACCGCGGCGGGTATTACGAGTTTTCCCCTGGGCTGGCGGGCGGTTCCAGTAAAACCGCCCGCCAGCCCAGGGGAAAACGACCTTCCCACGAGGATGCCGGCTCGTAATCGAGCCGGCGGAGTGGGAAGGTGCGACGGGTGCTACTGCACCCGTCGCGTATTTCACTGTCTGCAAGGCAGACAGTGAAATACATTTTGGGGCCCTCTTACGGGGGCCCCTGCCGTGCCCATGCCATTGGCATGGGCACGGCAGGGGCCCCCAGGGGCCCCGCGACCCCCCCTACCGCCATCCTGTTCATGGCGGCTTTCCCGCCATGAACTGGATGGCGGTAGGGGGGGTCAGAATCCTCATGGCTGCGGAGCGCGCTCCGCAGCCATGGAGGATTCCAATGAGCAGCGGAAAGTCAGCGGGAGACCGCTGACTTTCCGCTGAGCACTGCCAGCCTGTCGGCGGTGCTCCCGTGGTCGGTGGCCCTGGCGGCCACCGGCCGCCAGGGTCAGAATGACCCTCATAGTGTGTAACAGCCAACAAGTAGCGTTATTTATGGAGTAGTGCATACTGCACATGGTTTAGGGATATCAGGTTGAGATCAGGGTGATAGAAATAAAGCCAGATCTCTTCCACCCTCGCCTTTGAAACTTTAGCAAATAAGATATGCACCATACAGATGAAGTAACCTGTCTTCTTTTTGTTCTTTCAATTCCACTCTTTTTTTAAACCTTTGCCATGGAGCCCAGGGTCAGGTGTTGTCAGTTTTAAAGCAGTAGGGCTGCTTCTAATTTCTTTGCTGAAAGTAAGTCTCTCATCTGTGTGGCAGTCCAATAGTGTGTGGTTTTCAGTAGGAGTAAGAATAAATTAAATAATGAGTTATCTAGGTACAGCTATACAGCTGTGCCATCTAATATGCCAGACTTATGAAAGTATCAGACCCCTGCAAGGTCTATCAGCATATCATCCTTCAGAGGTCAATAAAATAAGTATCAATTCAAATTGTTAATAATATTGCATACACAAATGCCTAGAACTGTGCATAAAAGTCGTATGTAATCAAAATCAGTTTGAGTCCAGGTTTTTCTAAAGTGTGCTTTTCTGGGCCAGCATATTAAAAAAAGAGCTGTGGGGATGGGACACCAGAAGTGCCAAGAGAAATTCTGCTGAAGCGCTGCCCTTATCTAGTCCCTCTTGGAGATGACACTCCGGGCCAGACTGGGAACCAAAAGCATTCCTGGAAAAATTTGTCAGACAAGCCCGATACTGCATATAGCACAATGAGCGAGCTCGAGAACAGCATGGTGGGGTCTGGGGAGTGTTTCTTCCTAAAAATGTTAGAAAATAATATGAAAATAGTGCATTTTCCAACACATATAGAGCATTTCCAACACATTTATACTACATAGAGAAATGTCATAATTTTTTAAGTATTGTAAATGATTACCTTAGTGTGATGAATGATACCTACTCATGGTTGACCCAACAATGCACGTACAGACATACGTATAGAGGGCACTTAGGCCCATATTTAAGGAAACTTAGGGGCATATTTATACTCGGTTTGCACCGCATTAGCGTAATTTATTTTAACTCTAATTCGGTGCAAAACTAACTCCATATTTCTACTTTGGTGCTAAACTCGTCTAGCACCAAATCTATGGAGTTAAAGTCATTTTTTAGAAGTGGAAACCTTCCTTGCCTTAATGAGATGCAAGATAGGCGTTCTTGTGCAAAAAATGACTCTATGGCCTTAATGCCATGTTTATAATCCAGTGCAAAAATGGTGCACTGGAGGAAGAAGGGGGTCAAAAAATAGGGCAACACTTGCTTTGCCCCGTTTTTTAACTCCTGGGTCAGGGCAGGCGCTAGGGGACCTGTGGGCCTATTTCCATGGTGAAACACCAAGGAATAAGCCTGCAGGTGTCCTCCCCAGGCCCCAGGGGCACCCCCACCCACACCAGAGGAACTGCGGAGGATGAGGGACCCCATCCCAGGTAAGTACAGATAAGTACAGGTAAGTATTGCATTTTACTTTTTAAAGTGCCATAGCGGGCCCTGTAATGGGCCCCCATACATGGCACAAGGTGCAATGGCCATGCCCAGGGGAACCTTGTCCCCTGTGCTGGCTATTGGGGTGGTGGGCATGACTCCTTCCTTTTCTAAGGCAGGAGTCATGTGGCATGGTAGGTTTAGCACCATAAAATGACGCTAATCTGGTTAGAGTCCTTTTTTTTTACTCTAACCTGCCTAAAGTCATTTTTTGGTGCTAATCCCCCTTCTTCTATACAGCTAGCCCCACCCGACTAAAGTCATTTGCTAGTCTACCCTTTGCACTGGCTTGCACCATTGCATAAATATGATGCCCGTCTGGTGCATAGAAATGGTGCCAGCCGGTGCTAAACGTTTTGGTGCAAAACTGTTTTAGTGCAGTTTTGCACCAAAAAGTATAAATAAGGGCCTTAGTGCTGCCTTTGTGCCATTTAGTTTGCTGCAAACTTGCGCTAAACTTATATTTTTTTCGTTAGACCTGTCTAGGCAAAAAACATTCAAGTTTGCGTCATTTTTCGGGACCGGCACACCACCTTTCGTCATTTAGCAGGAATGATATGTAAGATAGGCGTTCCCTCCATAAAAAGTTACGCTAACCCTCCAGCGCCATATTTACTGCCTGACGCAAAAATTAAGCACATTAAGGAACCAGTCCCAAAAAATGACACAAAGTCTGATTAGCCTCAAATTTGAATGCCTCGTCAGATCAGCCTTTCAAATGAGGCCCACACACTGATACATAAGGAAAACACATAGAAGGAGCATTGGCAACCCCCCAGAAAACATGAAACTATTAATACTCCAGATTGGCACATGTTGCAGCCAACAGTGAGAACAAGTCCTACCAGCACCACAGCAGCAACCCGAAACACCACTACAGCAGCCACAATTGCAGCTGAGAAGGCAGGAGAGGATATTTAAACAGTGCACAACCATCCTTGCGCTCAGGGAACAAGATGTCATCAGGACCTACAGTCTCAAGCCGGAGACCATTGTACGCCTGCTGCACCACATTGCACCAGACATCACTGCAAGAGTGGAAACTCCAACAACTTTTCCACCCATGACCAAACTCCTGGCAGTCCTCCATATGCTGGCATCAGGATCGTTCCAGACAACTGGCGCACAAGTGGGTGGTATCTCCCAGCCATCCTTCTAAGCCTTCCTTCCAAAGGTTCTGGATGCAATCATCCCCCTTACACCCCACCACCTCGGCTTCCCCAACACCCAGCAACTGCAGCAGGAGATCAAGCAAGGTTTCCACCAAATTGCTGGGTTCCGGCATGTGCTGGATGCAATGGACTGCACCCATGTCCAACTTGTGTCACCTGCTGCAACAGAACTGTAAAGCACACAATGCTCATGAAGGAATCATTCACATCGAAATATTTGTGACACCAAATACTATTAATGTTCTAATTAACCATAGATCAAATTCCATAAACAAATAAATCTTCAAACAGCGTGTAATTTGTTTTTGGGAAAAAGAAGAACTTTTATATATTCACTTTTATATATCCATCAGTATAGCAAAGCAACAAAGAGATTTTTGTGTGTTTTTATACAAATGCACTGGTGACCCCTCTAGCTCACAATCTTTGCATCCATCGTAGGTAAGGCACCATACCAATCAATACACAGCAACATTATAGGACAAATACACATAAACCACACTAAACACACATTGACAGGGGAACACAGATGTAGCGACAACAATACATATGCCACATGCCACACTACACCGCATTCAATGCACATCACACACAAATACACTGATATGTACGTAATACAGCCACAACCTGACTGGCTTACCACATGAAGGACAGGTGAAGCTATGTCCCCTTTGCGTACAGAAGCTGTCCCAAACCACTACAAGTGTAGACTGGTTGACAGCTAAACACAGACCCCACACACATTACACCTAACAAGGAATAGCTCAGCGATGTGAATGACATTGGCCATGGCAATATAAAGAAAGTCACATATAGGCACAGCCCCACATTTGTCATGGTGTAAGAGCCTCCGGTGGCACCAATATCAAATGCCATCTGAGTGTTGCAGTCTACAACTACATATCACCTAAACATACCAGACAAACCCATTGTGTCCACCTTCACCTGTCTGGTGCATTGTGCCACTCACATAGGAACACAATATCAACAGCCATGAAAGACCATGTGCAGAGATGGATACCTCGCAGCACTCCTACAATCATACCTGGTAATTCCACAACTCCCTAACATGATATCAGGGTACCAACAGGGGTCTGCATGAGCTGGACTACTGACAATGTACTGGGAGAGGCCAGAGATGCATTTCTCTGGCCAGAGATGCATGTGAATGAGGACACATGGGACTTACCAGGATTATTTATGCGATGCAGAGCATTGCAGAAAAATGCATCTTTACCTCTCCTGTCACACTGGTGTCTCAAAATGAATGCACACATCATTAAAAAAAAAATACAACAGGGCTACACTGTGCCCATGATCCACATGCAGATACGTATGGCAGCCAGTAATTACCAGCAACAAAACATTTTCTTCAAGGGAGCTTTTCCAAGGAAAAAGGGATGGGAATAAAATGCTACACACAGGGCACTATACATGTGTCATGGCACACAACACACAAAATATGTTCAAAATCACAGAACATCAGGTCTAAAGTGAAGGGACTGAGGGCCACATGTTAGGAAAGTGTCTAAGCATCAACAGCAGCTTAACTGTAATTGTGCCCCTTTGCCACACCCTACCGCCACCATGTGTGAGAAAGTAGCCTCTTTCTAGCATGGTTACCCCCACTTTTGGTCTGTTTGTGAGTTTGTGTCAGTGTGTTTTTTACTGTGTCACTGGGATCCTGCTAGCCAGGACCCCAGTGATCATAGTGAAAACCCTATATGTTCATGTGTTTTGCCTGTCTCACTGAGATCCTGATAGCCAGGACCTCAGTGCTCATAATTTGAGGCCTAGTGTGTGTGTTGTCAGTAGGGCTTAACTGTATCACTGAGGCTCTGCTAACAAGAACCCCAGTGTTTATGCTCTCTGCTTTTAAATTTGTCACTATAGGCTAGTGACTTCATTTACCAATTTCAGGTGGCACAGTGGACCCCCTCTTATAAGTCCCTAGTATATGGTACCTAGGTACCCAGGGCATTGGGGTTCCAGAAGATCCTTATGGGCTGCAGTATTTCTTTTGCCACCCATAAGGAGCTCAGACAAACCCTTTCACAGGACTGCCACTGCAGCCTGTGTGAAATAGTGCACATACTATATTTCACAGCCATTTTCACTGCACTTAAGTAACTTAAAAGTCACCTTTATGTCTAATCTTCATTTAATGAAAGCTAGGTGCAAAGTTACTAAGTGTGAGGGCACCCTTGCACTAGCAAAGTTGCCCCCACGCAGTCCAGGGCCAATTCTCTGGACTTTGTGAGTGCGGAGACGCCATTACATGCATGCACTACATATAGGTCAATACCTATATGTAGCTTCACAATGGTAACCCAGAATATGGCCATGTAAGGTGTCTAAGATCATGAAATTGTCCCCCAGCCCAAATCTGGTATTGGGGAGCCAATTCCATGCATCCTGGGGACTCCACCATGGACCCCCAGTATTGCCAAACCAGCTCTCTGAGGCTTGCACTACAGCTACAGCTGCTGCCACCTCACAGACAGGGTTCTGCCCTCCTGGGGTCTGTGCAGCTTAGACCCAGGAAGGCAGAACAAAGCATTTCATTTGGGAGGAGGGTGTTACACCCTCTCTCTTTAGAAATAGGTATTACAGGCTGGGGAGGGGTAGCCTCCCCCAGCCTCTGGAAATGCTTTGAAGGGCGCTGATGGTGCCCTGCTTGCATAAGCCAGTCTACACCGGTTAAGGGACCCCCAGTCCATCCTCTAGCACAAAACTGGACAAAGCAAAGGTGAGTGACCACTCCCCTGTCCATCACCACCCCAGGGGTGGTGCCCAGGGCTCCTCCAGCGTGTCCCAGACTTCAGCCATCTTGTTTTCCAAGGTGTGGGTCACTATGGAGGCCTCTGAGTGGCCAGTGTCAGCAGGTGACGTCAGAGACTCCTCCTGATAGGTCCATACCTGATGAGGTAGCCAATACCCCTCTCAGGGCTATTTAGGGTCTCCTTTGTGGGTTTCTCCTCAGATTCTACTTACAAGGTACCAGCAGGAATCCTCTGCAACTACTACTTCATCGGCTGACCTTGGATCGCTACAGACTGCTCCAGGAATGGCTGTAACAGCAACAAAGTATCCAGAAGGGCTACTTTTCCTCTACAACTTCAGCTCCAGACAGAAACTGCAGCAGTTTACACTGTGTGCACACTCTGGGGACTTCCTATCTTTACCCTGCACCAGAAGGACTGAAGAAATCTGTGGAGTGACGGAGTCACTTCTCTGCTCTTGCAGGCACCTTCTAAGTCGACAACTGGTTCTCTTGGACTCCTCTCCTGGTGACAAGCATGCTCCTTGGAACACAGGTGGTGGACCCCTTCGACACAGACTGTCCTAAGGTCCTGCTGTCCAAATTTTGAGGAGGTAAGCGCTTGCCTTCCCCGTTAGCGATAGTACCTCTGTGTACTGTGTCATCTTCACCTACAGGGGCCTCTGTGCACTATTTGCAACAATCCTTTGTGCACAGCCTGGCCCAGGTCCATAGCACTCTACCCTGCGACGCTCAAAGCACTGAGTTGATCTCCGGTGGCTTGGGACCTCTTTTAGTGCTGCACCAACCGCAATTTGCACCTTCTTTGTCCCCATGTCCTGGGACCGCCGTGGATGCTGCCTGGTCATCTGTGGGTTCCCTCCAGTGTTGGGAACCCATCTGCCTCCTCAGTCCAAGTTGAGGCCCCCATGTCCCTCCTGGGTCCAGGCAGAACCACTTTGATGCAAAACATGACTTTGCTTGAACCAAGGCTTGTTGGATGAATCCAACGCCAAAATTCGCCTTCATCCAACATCTCTTCATGGGACATCCATTGCGTCATGCACGAACCCACAGCCATCTTCCTTTGGTGCATTTTTGCAGTCTTTGTCCAACAAGGGACTCTTCTTTTGCACACGCTTCTAGGTTGGCAGAGGCTCCTGTCCTTCCTGAAACTTCTTGCGACTTCTGGACTTGGTCTCTTTGCAGGTCTTCAGGTCCAGGAATCCACCATTTGTTGTTTGCAGTCTTGCTTGGTTTCCTGTAATAGCCCTAATCACGACTTGGAGTGTGTCTTAAGGAAACTTGCAATACTTTACTCCTACTTTCCTGGGCTCTGGGGTGGGGTATTTTACTCACCTTTGTGGAATTCTTACTCTCCCAGTGATTCTCTACACACTACACTTGTCTATCGGGGAATTCGTGATTCGCATTCCACTTTCTTAGTGTTAGAAATGGGGTCTTTGGTTGGCAGTCAGGTTACCCCCTGTCCAAGCAAGGACCCTTACTGTAGTCAGGGTAAGTCACACACAATCCAAATTATCCTGTGCCCACCCTCTGTCAGCTTGGCACTGAGCAGCCACACTTAACTTAGAAGGCACTGTGTAAAGTATTTTGCAATAAATCGTGCCATAACACAGTATAGCACCACAAAAATACACCACACAGTGTTTAGAAAAATGTATCATATTTATTTGATAAGATGCAGGTCAAAACGATAAAAATGCAATAAGTAGATGTTGAGATATCACTGTAAAAGTGATATAAAGTGTCTTTAGTCTTTAAAAAGCAATAAATGTCTCTTTCTAGCATAATGTACTTGGTTCGCGCTCAAAATCTCTGCAAGAACCGCAGAGGAGGAGATGCGTAGAAAACAAGGGGGGTGTGCGTCGATTTCCCAGGCCGCACACGGCGATGTGTTGTTTAATTTTCATGCAGGGATGGCTGTGCATTGATTTCGGGCGCTCGGTCATTGATCCTCTTTGAGTTGCAGGGTTTTTGGATGCCCCCGGGATGATGCGTGGATTTCCTGCGCTGACAAGACGAAGTCACATGGGGCTGCATCGATCCAGTGGGCATTGCTGTCAATTTCTATTGCATGGCAGGCAGTCCATCGATTCCTCTCTGGAAGTCGGGTGGCGGCATTCCGGTTTTGCTGTGCGTCGATCCAGTGGGCCGCGCATCGAATTTCCAGTCGCTACCCTGGCAAAGTTCCGTTCCGGTTCGGCGTGAGGTCAATATTTCAAAGTTGAGCTGCGTCTTTTCTGGCAGGCTGTGCATCGATTTTCACTGCACAAGGAGTCCTTCTTGTAGAGATGAATTCTATTTGGTCCTGAGACTTCAGGGAACAGGAGGCAGGCTCTATTCAAGCCCTTGGAGAGCACTTCTCACCACAGCCAGAGAGCAGCAATGCAGCAGGGCAACAGCAAGGCAGCAGTCCTTCACAGAAAGGAGACAGGTGAGTCATTTGGGCAGCCAGGCAGGTCTTCTTGGTAGGATTCAGGTTCTGGTTCAGGTTCTCTTCGCCAGGAAGTGTCTGAGTTGGTAGGGGCAGAGGCCCTGTTTAAATACACAAATGTGCCTTTGAAGTGGGGGAGACTTCAAAGAGTGGCTTAGAAGTGCACAAGGTCCCCTTTCAGTTCAATCCAGTCTGGCAGGGTCCCAGTAGGGGGTGTGGCAGTCCTTTGTGTGTGGACAGGCTACTGTCCTTTGACATGAAATTGTCAGGCCCTCCACCCTCCCAGCCCAGGAAGACCCATTCAAAATGCATATTTATGCAAGTGAGGCTGAGTATCCTGTGTTTAGGGTGTGTCTGAGTGAATGCACAATGGAGCTGTCAACTAAACCTAGCCAGACGTGGATTGTAAGGCGCAGAAGGATTTAAGTGCTGGGAAAGGCTCACTTTCTAAAAGTGGCATTTCTAAAATAGTAATATTAAATCCAACTTCACCAGTCAGCAGGATTTTGTATCACCATTCTGGCCATTCTAAATATGACCTTCCTACTCCTTTCAGATCAGCAGATACCACTCAAACAATATATGAGGGCAGCCCCAATGTTAGCCTATGAAGGGAGCAGGCCTCACAGCAGTGTAAAAACAAATTTAGGAGTTTAACACTACCAGGACATGTAAACTACACAGGTACATGTCCTGCATTTTGCCTACACAGCACCCTGCCCTATGGGCTACCCAGGGCCTACCTTAGGGGTGACTTATATGTAGAAAAAGGGGAGTTGTAGGCTTGGCTAGTACTTTTAAATGCCAAGTCGAATTGGCAGTGAAACTGCACACACAGGCCTTGCAATGGCAGGCCTGAGACAAGGGTAAGGAGCTACGTAAGTGGGTGGCACAATCAGTGCTGCAGGCTCACTAGTAGCATTTAATCTACAGGCCCTGAGCACATACAGTGCATTTTACTAGGGTCTTATGAGTAAATTAAATTATCCAATTGGGTATGAACCAATGTTACCATGTTTAAAGGGAGAGAGCGTATGCACCATAGCACTGTTTAGCAGGGGTGAAGTGTGCAGAGTCTTAAAACCAGCAAAAACCATATCTCAAAAGTGGAGGGAGGCAGGGAAAAAGCTAGGGGTGACCACCATCAGGGTGTCAGATCTAACACTTAGTATATGGTTTGTGTTGCCCCCAGACCTATTTTCCCCCATTGCATTCTATAGCATTTCCTATTGTTTGTACTATCCTATGTCTAATAATTTACCTTATATTGGTGTCTAGTGTATATATTGTGTATAATACTTACCTCCAGAAGGAGTATTGCCACTAAGATCTTTTTGGCCTTGTATCACCCAATTAAACTACCTTTATTTTTTGGTAATACTGAGTATTGTCTTTACTTGTGTATAAGTACTGTGTAACCATAAGTGGTATTGCAGGAGCTTTGCATGTCTCCTAGTTCAGCCAAAGCTGCTCTGCTATAGCTACCTCTATCAGCCTAAGCTGATAGAACACTACTATATTTCACTAATAAGGGATAGCTGGACCTGGTGTAAGGTGTAAGTGCCTAAGGTACCCACTACAAACCAGGCCAGCCTCCTACACCATGTTGGCCCCATATACAATAAATGGTGCATCATTGTGCAGAGTAGGTGCAATAGTGTCAAGATAATGGATGCCATAGTTGGACTCTGTAGGAGTATTGAAAACACACCAGACCATTTCATGCACAGTACATAGGGACCAATTAAAAACTCTGGTGTGCCCCCTCATAATGCCTGCTCTGTGCAGGTGTTGAAAGTGTCTGTAATAAATCATGTCTGGAAACCATGGAACCTTGGAGAATACTCTGCACCAATTTGGCTAGGCCTCCTATTGTATGAAACTCACCCTTGTACACATGATGGCTGGCACAGGCATAATCTGCCACAAAGGGTCAATAAGTGCCGCACTGCATGCATAGTGACACGTGGTAACAACACTATTTTGGTGCAAGGAGTTGGTTAGTTCCACTAACATTAGGATACAGCCACAAATATTGTTAACACAACACAACACATAATTTGCATGGCTGAACTGTCAGTCCAGATTTAATTTGAAAATCACCAGTACTCTGAGCCACAACCTGTGATAATAATGTCCACCACCACACACCAATGCAACCATTCAACAAAACAGGAACACACACACTACGAGATGCAAGCCTGAGTCACCCACTCCACCTAAAACTAACATCTGCCATGGCATATATGATACCACAAATCTGCATGACAGACACCTGTTCTCACATTCCTTTGCAGCTGACTAAGGTTACAGCATCCAGTCATTGGTGATGACTCCTTTCGGCAACCTGAAAATGGAGGAAGAGCGGGCATACAATGAATGGCACAAAAGGGCAAGAAATGTGGTGGAAGGGACATTTGAGCTCCTGAAATCACAGTGCAGGTGCCTGGCCCTGACAGGACCACCCCTGGTATGCAAAATGATCCTTGTATGTGCAATCTTGCATAACAAATGTTTTCAGACTAATGTGCCCTGGAAGGAACTGGTCCCCAATAAGGAGGAGGATGACAATGGTACAGCACAGGTAGAATGTAACAACAAAACACTGCTGAAGGAGTTCCCATGGGGCAACAAATTATAATGAACTTCTACATCCTGTTCATATCACCATTAAATCATTTTGCACCACATTGTCCATGGTGTACTCATTCTCTCCTACATATACCATTGGAAAGTTGCTAACACCCCAGAGAGAAGGAAAAAAAACACAACAGTTACAAAGAATGTTTGAACATAGGTTGTGATATAAGAGGGCCTAGCACCTCCATGCCACACATCTATGTCACCTAACTCACACTCATGTGGCTCTCGAAGGCCTAGACCTAGGCACCTGAAATACAAAGTGGTGTAATGTAGGCATAGCACCAATTCCGATCCCTTGCACCACATCATGGCTACACCAGGCAAGATGTATGCAAGGAAGACGTACATACGGTAGGGGCTGTATCAAATTTGTGTACTTGAAAATAAGGAACTAAACTGTGTCACATCTCAGGCAAGTAGCTGTAACGCCTCCACTGACAAGGTGTGACAAGGGGGAACACCATTGGTATCAATGTACTGGTCAGGGTAAGGAACACATTTTGTACCCTAACCCTGTACAGTATATCAATAGTGTTATGTACCATGAGCGGTATGGGCCCCAACCCTTCCACGTGGTGTTCTGTCTCAAAAATATAGCACAGGCATGTTGGCTGTGATGTGAGCTAAGGGTCGCAAGACAAGTGGCGCAGCAATGGGTGCTGATCCACTCTCCACACATATGCCCCATAGCCAAGAATGATCAATACAATGGGAGAATGAACCACCACATGAATGTGTGGGTGGAATGTAGGCAGAGTCTGTAGCACTTCCAATGCACATTCTTAGACATGTCACACAATTGTGTTGTCTTGAAATATGCCTGCAGCTAACCTGGAAACACATATGAAGACTGATGTACCGGTATATCGCCTAGTTAGGAAAGGGTTAGCAGTTACCTGCAATGGTTGATATGTGTCTGCAAGCCAACCCAGTATAGCCTGTATGATACCATCACACCACATGTAAAAACACACCTCTCATTGACACTCATATGCCTTACCAAGAGAAAGTGACCTACTGGGAGCAATACCCTAAAATGTCTAGGTCTCCCACATGCCAATCCAGTTTGGAATGTGCATGTAAGTCTAGCAATGTCCAAACGTGTCACAGACCCATCCTAAATTGTATGGGTGAAGAAGGAGACAGAAATGTTGCATGTGGCAAATCAAATAATCAAATTAATCAAAATCAAGATGACTTCCCACACTAACGAGAAATACTCATGGTGAAAGTGACATAGGTTGTGGAATGCAGATATGAGTGCGTGCCCATGTACACCAAAGGATGTGGATGAACAGCTGAGAGGCTCCCCCATACACTTGGAGTTACAACACTAGAAAGTCACTTGGACACTACACAAGTGCTGTCGCTGGTGTACCGTCATGTGTGTGTGGAAGTCATGTAATCTAGCAAAGCCTGGAAATGTGAGGGATACTGTCACGTGGCCATTAGTAGAAAATGTGTATATATGCAAATTACACAAGTCACACGTAGCATCCTGTCCATGTATGACCGGACAATGTTGCAGTAGAAGAGATGTACAAAGGGTAAGCAGGCTAAAGAATGCCAGCAATGTAGGAAAAAATAAATTCTAAACAAAATATTGCAGTAATGTTGGAGAAGGTACATACATAGACCAATACTGAGTGTGCAACACAACAATGTTACAATGTGATCACTCATCATATGCTCACAGAGAATGTCTTGGTCAGTACATAACCCATTCATGTTTGCAACTACAACAATAAAGTAGTTGCCTATTGCATACTATTCTGACAGAAGGCAGTGACAGATTACATCAACTGTCCCCTGAGTCGGAAAACATAAACAAGTTGCACTAGAGATACATGCCCTAACCAAGCTGCATAAGGAAAATACAAATAATGTATGACTATTTGTGCAAAATGATGAGACTTGTCCTATATGAACAAGCAGCCAGTCCCCTTTACTTGATAGGGCAAGCCTGACATCAAGTACCCCAGAGGGAAAACAATGTCAGGCCATGGGATTACATTTGTGCAAGTGTCTGTCTGCTGGGGACTGTGCATTTCACTGCTGAAGAGCTATTATGATGGGGGTAGCTCCCCGTTCTACACCCTCTAACTCCCCTGCTGATGCTACATTGACTCTTGACACAGTCAGGGGCCGGATGCTTGTGTATAGTGGACTGAGCTGAGTGGAGCACCGTCAACCTGCGTCAAAACATGCAACCATGGGTCTCTGTTGGAACACAAAGTGCCACAGGAGCAATGATTACTAGGGTGTCATCATAGCTTAACAGCAACCCTACTACACAGTTGTATGCCTTTGCATGTAACAGTCGAAACAAACATGTTGTGGTCCATTGTATGTCACAAGTTTGTGCCTTGCACACATATGTCTTAATTCTGAGCACTCATGTACCACTTCAATGGTACAGGCCTGGTATTGTGTATCGGAGTGCACAAAAGTCTACTTTCCACTGATGAAAATGTATATTTATCACATGATTATACGTAGACTTAAATGACCTTCAGATATGTTCCCATATAGGGAAACATAGGTGGCACTGATATGAATACACAGCCATGAAACTATGGCCAGCATATGTCTATGCTACAAGATAGATTTGTGAGGTTTCATATCCCATTAACACACCGCTTTGGCATTCATTACACATATTATACTACACATATCTTTGCACAAACGCATCACATACCAACCTTCATTGACACATGTCAATACACCATCTCCTGCATCACAGATGCATGGGAACCATATTTTACACCTGTGGCGTTACATCATGAACCCTGAACCATACAGCAAACCACAGTGTAGACACACATGCACTCACATTGCCATGGGTTATGTGAAATAAACCCAGCCGTAGTCAACTACTTCCTCTGAGTACGATTTGTCAAGGGGATCACATGCATGAATATGTATTGGACATAGCCCATCATATCAAAATTATGTTGTCAAACATACATTTGGAAGTCAGACATGAAAATGTGGTAGACCCACAATTATGTGTCAAATAACATATGTACATGCACAGTACACATGTGGTAACATGTAGGTGGAAAACGTCTACCAATACATGCACATATGCAAACGGTATCAGTCATCGCATGCATGACTCACACATACAAACATATGGTAACACATTCCGAGGGTTCCGTTACATGTATGAATGCACATGCACACACACGTAGCCATACCATACTGACTACATACATACAGAGCCTTGTAACGAGGTATGTGAATCTGGGCACACTGTCAGCCTTTCCAACAAAATCCACGCATTCCCATTATGCGTTATCATTTTTTATGCAAACGGCAATGCTCCATACTTTGCTTATCAAAAAAATGATGCCTGGCCCCTGGGCGTCAATCACAAGTCGACAGGGCTTGTCAGCCTTTATGGGAAGGAATACCACGCATGACCGGCATGCTTCAAATTTTTTCACGCAAATCCCACTACTTCATACTACACTAATCAACAAAATGACACCTGGCCTCTGCTCATCGCAGGTTAACAGGCCCTGTGAGCCTTAAAGGGAAAAAAACATGCATGACTGTCATGCGCTAAAAAAAATTACTCATACCTGAAAACCTGATGCACATGCCCAGGAAGTGATGAAACAGGACTTCCTTGATGCAAACATTGTACAGTGATTTCACTTTCACTTTTACTTTACAGTCTTTTTATCTGTGCTTGTGAGAGGCTGTGTGGAGCTGGTGTTAATGGCGGAGTGGTGGCTTGTGAGAGTTATGTGCTATGTCACGCTGCTGTCCTGTCCATTTTCTCATTTTGCTGAGTCTTGTGTAATGTTTTTGTCCTGTCATAGTTATTGTATTATCAGGTGTTAGTCTTGGGGTAGCGTAGTCTGATGGGGTATTTGGGGTTAGGTGGGATGGTGTTTTATCATTTTTGGGGCTACTTTAAATGCAGTGGAGAGAAACTGCAATATGTCGAGGAAGGGGACAGCACAAAGGATGAGTGAAGATTAACTGGGAGGGTTCATCTGGCTGGTCAAACACTACCTCCCGATGATGTTCAGTATGGGTTACCGGGTCATCCAGGGCTACCCAATAGAGGCACGGAAGCTGCAGTGGGGCAAGGTGCTCCACACACCTACTGCAGATTTTGGTGTTGTGCGCACCGACCACCAAATCAAACACCATTGGGCAGACCCCATTGCATGAGAGCGAGATCTACGGGCTCACCTGGTGATTCATATTGTTGGACCAGTTGGTAAGTACCCCTTTCCACTGCAACATCTTCATTTGCATGTGCATGACAGGTGGATATAAGGTTGACTGCAGCATGTTTTGTCAAGGGACGGGACAGGAAGTTTTGTTTCTTAGGCAAATTGCATTTAAGAGAGCTTAGCTATGCACCAGGTGCACACTACTATAACATTCCCCATTGTGTATCACATTTACCCCATAAAGTGTCAAATATCACACACACTGCCTCATGATGCTACATATGTGTCTAAATCTTTATTGGTAATGTTGCCAATGTAGGCAACTGCTACCTAACAAAGTGTAAAAAGTTTGACAAGTGAAAGCATTGTGGCAGTGTGGCAGTGTGAAAGGCTGGTGCCAAATGGTGACAGAACTAGTGACAAATATGTTGACACAGGCATGCTAATCAGATAAACAGCACAGCTGTTACATATCTTGACTGACATTACTGTGTATGTGAGCATGCTTTCCTTTTCCTAACACCCACAATTCCATAGCAGCAGAGGCTGGCACCTGTGAAACAATCAACTTAATCTACATCCTCAACATTGCATCAGCCATGATGTCAATATCCCAACTCAGATGATGTAATTTCATTGGTCACACATGACATTTCAACATTACATTTCACACATCATACCCTCTCTCACGAAACCCTGGAATTACACATGTGACGCACAAGGTTACACTTATTGGCTGCATCGGGGTCTTTAAACTGGGACACCTCTCCAAATTGTTGTAGTGTGGATGCCCATCTGCAAGACATGACAGGAACACATAGCTTAGTGATTTTTGAACATTTATGTGCATGGAAAACAGTTGCACATTCAACTTGTTCAGCTGAGTAAGGAAGCCAACTTTGTGTTAGGACTGAACAACTGCCAAACATTACAATTCTGTCTGTAAGACAAAGGACCAGATTATAGAGGCCATAGCACCACCAGATCGTCTCTTTTGCTGACACTCCTGCGGTGCTTTTCACTGCACCATATGTACAAGGTTCTGTCATGCAGCTTTTTGTAGCGTAATGCCTCCATGTACAAATGGGGCAGCATGACACAGTAATCTGCATCAGAGGGGCATGCAATGGTTTTTGCAGTGGCCATCCCATTGTAAGACCCATTGCTTTTGATTCTGCCCATGATGTTGAAGAAATCTTACTTGTTGCCAGTGCTAAAAGTCTAACAACATCCCTGGGGTGGTGTAAGCATAGCAAAGTGTTGAGGAATGCATTGATACCTCCTTGTTTCTTGCTTCTTATATGTCTGCACCATTTGAAGGCACACACAGTAGAGGTAAAATGCAATGCATGTGTGCTTGTGTGCACGTAGGTGTCCCTACTTGCACATTAACAACATAAAATAATTGGATGTCTTGGCACTACTATGTGCGCTGCATTCTGCAGAACACATAGAATTGGCATATCACTATTGTAGACTGTTTATGTCCATGAAGGGATACCTGCCTGCACATAGACTCTCCCCTTAACACAGACACACTTGCACTGTGGTCCATGTATGCCTGCATTGGCGCAGGCTGCTGTTATGTGCTGGTGCAGCCACAGATGCAGGCCTGCCCCATACTCTCAGTAATACAGGGCAGGGCTGTGTTACAAATTCAGCGCCGCACAGTACTGCTGATGTTAGCATAGCACTGTTCTGCACCTGTTTCACACATATATGGCTCATAGTAATCAAAAAAGAACATGCACAGATTTGGTTGGCAAACATATGTACATATATATCTATATAACAATATAGGTAGGCAGGATACTGGCCATTGGCTAAAACATTGACTCTTCTAGTTGATCTATGTGAAGAAGCAGCCAACCACTCAGATGCTTGCCTGTTACATTCACACAGCACCAACACATACCCCCATCATGTGCATGCCATATGTAACATATGACATACCATGGTGTATGTCAGGACACTGATGTTGGGAACCCTGTCAGTATGGTTGCACTTGGCATGTTTGGCACCATAAATGAATATGCTACACATATAAAGTGGAAATTGGCTTCATGATGACAGGGGAACAGTCATGTAATCAACCAACTGTAGGCAGATATATCAGTTGATTTAAAAAAAAGGAACAAAGTAACCAAGTTGATGCTGAGGCTATATTTTTATATTTTATATATCTGAAAGGGCTGCCTGTTAAATGAGAGTATGGACATGAGCAAAGGCTTTGATGACTAGAGAAGTATTTGGACATTGGCACACACTTGTGTGAGTGCCCGTTTTGGCTGTGTTACAATTTTCCATGATGGTGAGTCTGGGGCATTATTGTGCAGTTGTTTGTATTCATGATAGATGTTTAGAAAATGAACTTCAGTTCCCATAATCCCTACACAGCAAGTGGAGAAGTGTGACTCAATGGTTAGAGTGGCAAACCCTGATGCAGAAATCTGGCCTGGGACCAGGGTTCAATTCCCACCTCAGCGGTTCTTGGGCTCAATTTCCTCAGACCTGATAATTCTCGCATCGGTGCCTATTCTAATTCATGGGTCCCACTCTGTAACTCTGGGCAATAGCTTGCTTAATCTCCACAACGGCCCCAACAGCGCTGGGGTGCCTGGCTTTACCTTGGAGGTTGCTCAGGAGTGGGCACCTCACAGGGAAAAGCCAGGAGGGGTTCCACAGCGGTATGCGTACAGTGCCTTGAGACCCTAACGGGTGAGTAGTGCGCTATACAAGTACAAAGTTTACAGTTTAGGTTTCGGTTTTTATTGACATTTTTGCCTAAATGCCATTTTTTATTCATTTTTTCAAAGTAGGCATTTAGGGGGTCATTATGACCCCAGCAGTTGGCGTAAATGTAGCGGTAGTACCGCCAACAGGCTGGCAGTACACACCGTCACATTATAACATTGGCATTGAAGCCAACCCACCAATGTACCACACCGACCGCCATGGCAGTAGCAGCCTCTGGGCTGGAGATAACAATTTCCAACCCGGCCGACACTACTGTCCCATCTGGGGCATTATGACACCGTCTACCGCCATGGTTTTTGTGGCGTTCGTAATGCCACAAAAACCCTGGTGGTAGTCCCTACCAGTGAAAGGGAACCCCTTAACCCTCCCCAGACAATCCCCCTCCATCCACGCACCCTCCTTCCAATCCTCCCCCCATACAAGCACACTCGCAGGCACACACCACACATTCACACACTCACTCACACTAGCATACATGCATTCATACACGCATGCATCCATTCATTTACGCACAAGTCCGTACACACACTCAAACCAACACGTAGACACGCATTCACATTTCCATTCATTCACTCATTCTCACACATGCACACACATGCACACAACACTACACACTCATTCGCATTCACGCATACACTCACACATTCATGCACACACCACAATGCACACATACAACACCTCCACCCTTCTCCCCTGTCGGAAACCCGACTTACCTACATCCAGGGGGTCTTCCAGCAGGGGACAGGACAGGGCACTGCTACCGACAGCAGAACACTGCCAGGCCGTATTATTTGTCATGCTATGGCTGGTGGCAGTCTACTGGCGGTGCTCTGCTGGCGGTAGCAGTGCCACCTTAACACCATCTACCAGCATGCTGACAGCCATATTTCTGCCCTTCTTGTGGCGGAAATCTGGCTGTGGTCATATTATGGCAGACGGATGTTAGCCACAGCGCCGGTCTTTTGGCGGCCGTCGCGCGGCAGTTGGTGGCACTTACCGCCAATGTTAAAATGTGGGCCTTAATCTATTTAAAATTCACTCATGTTTTTTGCTAAGAATAATTTTTCTGTCCTTTTTTAAGTTTGATAAGTAAGGCGCAGCTGCTGTACGTCACAGGTTAGGGCCAGACGTTAATTAATCCCCCTCTCCATTGCGGTGGTTTCGTTCCCGTGACCATTCATTTGAGCATTTTTTGCTTACACTAGATATTGGTGTTTGTTGCCAAATATAGTTGTTTCATTAGCTTGTAAACTTTGGAATTCAGTTTATAAGTGACCTTTTGTAACTATTTATTTTAGAATAATATCAAAAAGGGAGTTTCATTTTTGGTACTGCAAGTTGAAGAATGGTTTTCCCGCATTTCACAGAGTAAGATTATTGCTCCATTGTAAATTTGGTTACATTTATGCTGTTCTCATCGTGCTTTGGCTGTGTCATTTTCACAGAGCTGTCTCCGGCTCACTTTGAAGTGATATAGGTCCATATATTTGTAGGAATATGATGGAGCGCGACGCTGCGTCAAAAAAGCAGGAATGTGCCGTATTTAATTAAATATGGTGAACCCCTGTGTTGTCCCCTGCACTGATGCTAAATTTAACTGCCAACGCAGGCATCCTTGCACCATCGTGCAAGGATGTCTGCATTGAGGGGTGTTATTGTTGATGAGTGGGAAGGTGTTCCTTGGTGTGATTGTTTATGTGTGGGAAGATTTTCCTTCCTGCACATAAACAATCACTAATAGCTATTTGGCACTTCTGTGTGCGCTGCAGAATGCAGCACATGCAGAAGTGCCAAAGCGTAGTTTTGAAATTATTGTTTATGTGCGGGAAGGGACACCTTCCCGCACATAAACAATCACTTCTGGCATTTTGCTCTTTCTATGCATGCTGCAGAATGCAGCACCCATAGAAAAAGCTAAACACAATGAGGAATAAAAGTATTCCTCCCTGTTGCGCCTTTCTAATGATTTTGGTGCTGCCTCAGCTATACAAAATCTTGTGAATGTGAGGCACCTTCAAATCACAATGGCTGTTGTTGTGGCATGCCGAGAGCAACACACATTGCACGCCCCCCTGGTGCAGACAACTGCGTCGCAGAGGCTCATATTTACAAAGAGACGTAATGCCACAAAAAGCGGTGTTACACCTCCTTGTAAATATGGAGCAGTGTTATGGAGAAAAGGTCAGCACCACTGGGGTGTCATGTAAAGTGATGCTCCAGTGGCGCTAGGACTCTTAAATATGCCCCATACTTTCTAATAAGCGTTTTACATCTTTTGGTTGTGCATGGCTGAATTCCATGCATAATTTATCTATCAAATGCTAGTATTTACAATGCCTCTTGTTCACATATTAATTACTAAGTCATTGAGATTTTGTTATCATGCAATCGAGTGTCTCAATAATTGCGTTGAAAATGGTTTCTTTTGTCCTTTAAGCAGTAGGATAGAAATGTTGGCATGCTTTTTCCATATGCAATGAATGGGTGATAGCTCAATTAAACACGCCTCAATTCTTTTAGTAACTTGTGGCTTTTACATAGCTTCATTCAATGCATACATTTAGATGAGTTGATAGATCACAGTAAAGGTTGACATGATACACATGAATGTGGAGATTTATTTACATGTGCAAGTGTATTTTCCAATGCAATACACTGTCCAGTTAATGGACCCCATGAGAGATCCTGATCCATTTGTTGTGCTTTCAGAGTCCAAGGTTGAGGGACATCTCATGGGACATAGGTAGGAGAAGTATGCATTAGTGAGGAGGTGTCCAAACTGACAATAGGTAGGAATTGAGCTAATTACAGTCTATAACAGATAAGTCAACAGTATTTGAGTGAAGAGGGCACATTGCCAGCTGTCACAACACTGGCATGATCTTAAGCACAGGCCTAATGAGATACTGTCCATGTGGCACATACTGGTGCTACTGGGTGGTTTTCTGTGTGAATATTGTTCCTTCCACATTTTCATCCTCTGATGTATGTGGTGCCTTCTGTGCCATGGGTGGTGCTGTTGTTGAAGGTAAAGGAGTAACACACTTCAGAGGAAAGTGATGTGGAATAAAAGGCCCCAGCAGCTAACATTTGTGGGAACACATAATGCATCGCTGCAGCAAGTAGGAACTGCTGATTTGTCAACACCGCAGCAACATCACAGTGGTAGGCAGCCATATTTTCCCTGAGGGAGGCCACTTCCCACTATATGGACTCCAGGCTATTTTATACAGCACCCGGTCAGTTACCTATCATGCTGCTGCCACTTTGGAAGGATAATTCGTGAAGCCTCTGCCTCATGACAGCAGCTATGTCAGCCAGGGTCTGCCACACAGCGGGGAGTGCATGCCTCTGATTGCAACTGAGGTGTCATAGTCTCCATCCCCACCCGGTACCTGCTTGGCCAGCTCCCGCTGGACTCCTACCACTGTCCTCTGAAAGGCGATGTCTGGGTCCTCGAAGTCGAGGGCTGTGCCAGGACTGGTTGGTGCTGTGTGTTGGTAGTTGGGTGGGTCATGGGGAGACCCTGCAATGCTGTGTGTCCTCCCTGTGACTGGAGGGAACCTAGGACATCCTGGAGAGTCTTTTCATTGATGGTCAGCAGCTGGTCATCCATGTCATCTGTAAAATGCAGGACAGGCAGGTCAGCATGAGGTAAGGCATCCTTCCCTGAGATAGTGAAATGTCAATCTTTGACTGCAGTGGCTGTTGGCATGGCTCATCATGTACTTGCTTCTGGAGGCTCAGTGACATGTTACAGACCCCTGTTTGTTGTTGGTAATTATGTGTTGCACTGTGCATCACAAATGGGGCAACCTTTCAAGGTATTTTATGCATTTATCTCACATCATCATATTCCTTGCAGGACCCTTGCCCCAGCCACTGACACCATGGTAACATGTCATTTACCTTCCTATTCACCATGGTGAACATTCCCACAGTAGCGTAATGAGTGTTGTCACTCTTTAGGTATTTCACAGCATTGGCACCAAGAATGATGGCAGTAGTGCAGCAAAGCACGGGGAGGTCCATTGCTTACAATGCTTGTGTTACTTTGTCATCTGATTTTAGCAGGCCTCACACATGTGCTAAGTGTATGGCACTGTGCAACCATTATGGTCTGTGTGGAAAAACTGGGCTGATTGCCAAAGCCTCTTACATTTTTTCCCCTGTTTCTCACTATTTTGCTGGTGTTTTCCTGACACTGATGGTGCCCTGTTCTCTGATTAAAATGAGTATGCAAATTAGGCTAATTATAATTGGCATTATCAACCTACCTATAAGTCCCTAGTATATGGAAGGCCATGAGGGTTTGGGGAGCTCAGCAGGAGTAGCACCTCCATAGGCGTACTGCTGAGATACCTAGTGTCATTGTAAAGGCATGCCTGCCTTGCTGGCTGCTTTTAAACTAAAGTTATATGCAAATTTGACTTTGGAATTAAAAGTAGTTCCAAAGACTTAACTACCTTATGTTACATATAAGTCACAAAGGTGTGCCCTCGGTATCACCCGGGGTTGAGTGCAGTGTAACTATAAGCAGGAACCTTATAAAATATGCTTTATAAGCCCTGGTGGGGAAAAATAGCCAAATGTGTTTTTCCTTCATTGTAGTGTATAGGCTTGATAGGCTAAAACCGGGAGAGTTTATTTTAATTAATAAAGTCTCCAAAGGAGCTAGATATGGCAAGTTTGGTCTCAAACTGACTATGATAATAAAGGCAACAACTTGCCGTTGTTGGATTTAATGTAACTAGTTCAGCGAAAGGGTATTAGAACTCTTCCTAAAAGTTACCAGTTTCAGTTCTGTAGTGCCATTCTCTGATTGGCCAGCCTGAGGTGTGAAGTGGCCTGGGCTGAACACAAAGGAAATGGCTGGGGGAGGAGATCTGCCTCAGCAGATGGGGAAACAAGATGGGGGGTAAGCAGCTAAACTTGTCTTCAAAGGAGGGAAGGACATTTGGTACAGCTCTGGACCTCCCCTATTTCCGGCAAACCCAGACAGCCAGGTGCCCTCTTGATTAGATTAGGAGAGAGCAGGGGAGGGGTGTGTTAAGGATTTGTACCCACACTAAAAGGTGGGCTCAGCCAGACATACCCTCTAAAGTTCAGTTTCATCCATTTTGGATTTTTAAGGAACATTGCTCCTTGGGATTGATTTTTGCCACACTTACCAGGAAGTGGTCATCCAAGAAGGTAGTGGCCTGCCTTTGATTGGACAGTTGGCCCGCCCTGCTTTTCACCCCAGGAACAAGGATAAAGGATACATTTGGCAGAGCTGTACCCACACCTCAGATCCATTCAAGGAACAACGACAGAAGAAGAAGGCCTGCCCTGCTGGACCCCTGACCTACACCTTGACACTGAATTCTGAGGGATTGCACCAGCTGCACACTTGGGCTTCACCACTAAAATAACTTTGCCTGTCTTCAACTGGTTCAAGAAGAGACTCCCTACTTGTTACAGGTGTAAAATAGCTAACCAGAGTCCCCTGTATCAAAACCTGAAGGAATTGACCAGTTGACCAGGGGCTAGTGGTCGTTTTTGGATTGGAACCAGGTGCCTTATGGGAGTTCCTTAATCAGAGCTTCTGGAACCTTGGGGTGAGCTGTGGACCCCTAAAGGACCTTCTAAGACCTTCTAGAGCAAGATCCAGAAGTTTGGAGAAGTTTGGATAACTTTTAGAAACAATCTCCATAAAGGGACCGACCCATCATGGTGAGTCAAGCCAGCTTACCCCAATCGTGACCCGGCCCGACTTGCAGATTCGTCCCACTGAAATGCTCTGGAGCCCCAGATTTCCAGGATTTCACTGGGGGCTCCTGGAAAGGTGATCCAATTACCTCACATCAATATCGGCTTGCTATGGAGGGTCGACCTCCATCGGAAGGAAAAAGTTCCAATAAAACTGACAAAATTCCAAACATAAAAAGTTGACCTGGACTTCCCGCGCACCATATCCGAGGAGGGCTCCAGGAATGTTAGATGAATATTCTGCTTTGGCCCAGATGAAGATTTCCGTCCTGAAAAATCGCCTAAGTCTGAAGGTAGACTTCTTCACCAAAGTCTCTGTGACGTCCATCTGAAGAGGGCTCAGGGACGTCGGATCGGATTGGTGATTTCATCCCGCTGAAGAAAATCTTCAACAAAAAGACTAAGGGTTTGATTTATACTTTTTTAGCACCACATTTGTGTCATTTTTCAATGCAAAAGTGGAGCAAACTTACAAAATATAATTGAATTGTGCAAGTTTGCACCACTTTTGTGTAAAGAAAATGATGAAAATGCAGTGCTAAAAAAAGTATAATTCAAGCCCTAAGTCCGAAGGTAAACTTTTGGCCAAGACCCCCCTTGCTGAAGCTGAGCGGGGCTCCATCACAGTCGGCCTCAAACTTTGACTTTGGCTGGGTTTAATGTGACAAGATGACCAGATTGGCGCTTTTAGGGGCCCATCTAGCACCACATTTATGGAGTTAAAGACATTTATTGGACGAGGAAACCTACCTTGCCTTAATGAGATGGAAGGTAGGCTTTCCTGTGCAAAATGACTCTATGGCCTTAATGCCATATTTATACTCCTGTGCAAAAATGGTGCACGGGGGGAGGAGTGGTCCAGAAATGGTGCAAAGCTTGCTTTGCCCCATTTTTTAATGCCTGGGTCAGGGCAGGCGTTAAGGGACCCGAGGGCCTATTTCTACGGTGGAACACCATGGAATAAGCCCACAGGTGCCGTCCCCAGGCCCCAGGGACACCCCCACCCACAACAGAGGGACATCGGAGGATTGGGGACCCCATCCCAGGTAAGTACAGGTAAGTAATTTATTTTATTTTTTAAAGTGCAATTGGGGGCCCTGAAATGGGCCCTGATACCTGGCACAGGGTGCAATGGCCATGCCCAGGGGACCCTGGTCCCCTTTGCTGGCCATTGCGGTGTTGGGCATGACCCCTGTCTTTACTAAGACAGGACTCATGTGTTACGGATGGTTTTTATGTCAGAAAATGTCTTTAGGCAGGTTGGAGTCATTTTTATTTACTCTAACCTTCCTAACAACATTTTTTGGTTCAAACCCCCCTTCTTCCATACCACCAGCCTAACGTAATTTTTTTTTTACACTAGCCTACCCTGTGCACCGGCTTGCACCATTCCATAAGTATTGTGCCCAGCTGGTGCACAGAAATGGTGCAAGCCGGTGCTCAACGTTTTGGTGCAATACTGCGTTAGTGCAGTTTTGCACCAAAAAGTATAAATCAGGGCCTTAGTGTCTATGCACTAGAAAACATTAATTCTTTAAAATGTCATATCTCCAGTTCCCCTTATCTGATTTTAATGGTTTTGGTGGCATTTTGAAGATATACATTAAATCTATCATTATACATTGGTGCTGGATTTTTATTGTGTTTTGTGTTGTACTTCATTACTGTTTTGTGATTTTTAAATGCTTTACACACTTATCTTCTAAGTTAAGCCTTGACGCCCGTTGCCATGCTATCCAACGGTTGAGCTGGGTTTAGTTCATTAAGACTTAACTCGACTTAAGTGGGGGTTAGTGTCCTATTGCTAAGAGAGGTATTTATCTTCCCTTACCAGTAATCCACTTTCCAACAGATTGTCAGCCCCATTAGTTCGTCCCTGCCTACATTAGGGAAATTTTCTTGCATACAGCAAATCTGCCACAGGCATATATTGGTGTAAGGATGTACAATGTGGGTCAATGCATGCATTTAGAGACTTTGTTAATGTGCTACGAGTTGGGAATGGCCAGCTTGGATCCACATGGGCGACTATTTTTATGATGGTACAGTTGCATTAAGCACTATGGACATTGTGCCCATAGTGCAACATTGATGCCAGTTCTTACGCATGAAGGTGTCCCTTTATACACAACACCAACCAGTCACACAACACAGACAACCTTGTTGCATGGTGAAATTGAAGCTACTTGTACAGCAGCACAAATGATGATCACAGATATCCCCATATGTTGTATGAGTTCACTTTTGTACCAATTCCCAAATGGCGCATGGAGCTGTGTGAGAGTTGTTCTTGGGTCACGCTGTGCAGGTTGCATTCCACACTTTGCACATTGAGGCCCTGATTTTTTCTTAAGGGGAGTAGCTCAGTGCAGCGGCAATATTAGTTGCACCAGGCTGCACCACTTTTGAAACGCAAGGATGCGCTGTGTTTTCTGAAAAATGGCACACTCCTGCATTTCCACCAGTGTCTGCACAGATTTATACTTCTTGCACTAACGCAGACATCCTTGCATCATATTGCAAGGGTGGCTGTGTTGAAGGGATGGATTGTTTATGTGGAGGAAGGTGGCCCTTCCTGCACATGAACAATCTATTATGGCAAGGTGGCATTTCTATGTGTGCTGCAGGATGCAGCGCACATGAGAAGGGCAATGACACGAGGAGGATGGAAAGCATTTTGCCTTGTTGTGCAATCCTGACACCACCCCTGGGGTGGTGTTGACTTTAGTCACAGTCTCTTGGATCTGGGGCAAGGACAATATGCAATGGGTGTTGATGTGGCACAGCCACACTGATTGCAGGCCCCTTCCAGGCAAAGTGCTGCGTGTGTTGGGGCCATATTTACAAGGTGGTATTAAGCCACAAAAAGTGGCTTAAGACCACATTGTGCATATCTGGGAGTGTGTAGCACCACCTGAGTGTCACTAAAAGTGAGGCTTGGGTGGCGATGTGGCCTTTTGATTCTGGCCATATCTGTCCCAATGCAACCCTTTTGCATGCATTCAGTGTGTCCTATGTGCCTCCCCCTTCTGCCATTTGTGAGATTCCATATAGTCCCCACTGCACCTTATCCTGCTTTTGTGGTAGTTCTTAGTAGTCTGCACTGTCCTGTCCTGCGATTCCAGTGACCAGCTATTCCAGGATGACCGCTTCTACCATCTCCTCCAGCTCATCCAAGTCCTCCTGGGGTGCAGAACTTCCACCTCAAGTCTGCAGTGTTGCCTTTTGGTTCTGGAAAGCTTCTCCTTAGTTCTGCACTAGCAATCGTGCCAGTGCTCCTTACAATCAGTGACAGTCCTCTTCACCTCTGCCACTCTGTTGACTTTATCTACCATTGCCTGACATATAGCCTCTCTCCAAGCTATTGACAATTTGGAGGTGATGAAGAGCTGGTGTTGTTGCTCTGTCACCTCTCTGACCAAGATGTCATTCTCCCCCTCACTAAAGCAACCTTTTCACTTCCTCCTCTCTTTCTCCTGGGACTTTGCTGGACCCTCCTGGCTGGTACTTGGCTGATTGGGATCTCCTTGGGTTCTCTCCTGGCCTGCATTCTCCATCTTGTCTTCCCAAAATTGTTTTTCTTATTCACACATATATATTTTTTTTTTTACGCTGATGCTGTTAACCCGTTTTGTGTAAAAAGAATGTGCTGCAAAACATTCAAACTTACTTTTTCAGCATTAGCACAATTTTTACTCACGGGATGTTGCAGTGGTTAGTATCATTGTTTTATGCTAACCATGCCTTTGCGCCACTGTGCGTAATTTTATAAATATGGCACACAGATGGTGCTATGGTATGGCGTAAGCTCGCAACTGTTTTTTGATGCACAACTGCGGGAGCGCAGTTGTGCATCATTTTTCTTTCATATGTGCCTAAAAAGGATGTCAAGCATGAAAACAAGTGATTTATGCTAGTTTTCTAGTTGCCAAATGACTAATTGTTCACTCAGGTTTGACTTCTCAGCCTACGGTACATTGCATTCTGGGATTTGTACTTTTTGTAAAATCCCAGCATGCAAAGAGCTGTTGACTAAAACATCACGACATGCTGAAAGTGTCATACATTATATGGTGCCTCTTGCCACTTATCTGTGCTCTGTCAGAATGAAATTTCAGATTAGTTGAAGCAGACTCTGCGCTTACTCCCAGGATGGAAAAACATGATGGGGACATTTGTCCTCATGCTACACTAAAATCGCTAGCCTTATCACAAAACTTTCACAAAACAGCCTTCACATCTGAATATAGTGTGTGGAACAGAATAAGCAGGACATGGGTCTGCTTGAGTGAGTGGCTGCTCACTGTTTTCCCTACCTTCAGGGGTTCAGTTATGAGCCACATTTACAGAGATCCCTCTTTATTGGGACATTTTGTTATCTAATGGAATGGCTTGGTTCAGAGCACCAAGAAACTACAGGGTCTTTGCTTTGTAGGGGGCTGTGAGCAGGCAGATACATTCATCACAGAGGTTTGTTTATTAAGGAGAGTATGTATCAAAGTTGAAATTGAGGGACAATGGAGAGTACTTTGGTGGAGTGTTGCAAAAGACAACTAGAGGCGCAACAATGGGAACCAGAGGTTATACAAGGTACTTGGGCCCTGATTTATATTTTTTGGGACAAAACTGCACTAGCGCAGTTTTACACCGGCTTGCACCATTTCTGTGCACCAGCCGGGCACCATATTTATGGAATAGTGCAAACCAGTGCAAAGGGAGGGCTAGTATAAAAAAAAAATTACTTTAGTCGGGTGGGGCTGGCGGGATGGAAGAAGGGGGTTTTGCACCAAAAAATGACATTAGGCAGGTTAGAGTAAAAAAAAATACTCTAACCTGCCTAGAGTCATTTTTTTACGCAAAACCATCCATACCACATGACTCCTGTCTTAGAAAAGACAGGAATCATGCCCACCACCCCAATGGCCAGCACAGGGGAACAGGGTCCCCTGGGCATGGTCATTGCACCCTGTGCCATGTATGGGGGCCCATTTCAGGGGCCACTATGGCACTTTAAAAAATAAAATAAAATACTTACCTGTACTTACCTGGGATGGGGTCGCCATGGTGTGGGTGGGGGTGTCCCTGGAGTCTGGGGAGGGCACCTGCGGGCTTATTCCATGGTGTCCCACCATGGAAATAGGCCCACAGGTCCCCTATCACCTGCCCAGACCGAGGCATTAAACAATGGGGTAAAGCAAGCGTTGCCCCATTTTTTTGCCCCTTCTTCCTCCCTTGCACCATTTTTGCACGGGAGTATAAATATGGCGTTAAGGCCGTAGAGTCATTTTTTACACGGGAACACCTACCTTGCATCTCATTAAGGCAAAGTAGGTTTCCACATCCCAAAAATGACTTTAACTCCATAAATTTGCCACTAGACGGGTCAAGCGCCACAGTATAAATATGGAGTTAGTTTTGCACCGATTTAGAGTAAAAAAAATGACGCTAATTCGGTGCAAGCCGAGTATAAATATGCACCTAAATGGGTATGATGGGTGCAAAGGTGGATATAAGTGAGAGTGCCAAGGAGTACCCGGGTGGGGATGAAAAACACAGACCCAGATTTATATTTTTTGATGCAAATCTGTGTTTGCGCAGGTTTACGTCACAAAGTATAGCGCCAGTTAGTGCCATCCCAGGATGCCAGCCGGGAGCCATATTTTAAGAATGGCGCAAGCCGGCACTAAGACCCTGTTAGCATCAAAATAAATTACGCTAACATGGAGGGGAGGCGTAGGGCAAACTGGAGGTTGTGTGGGAAAGAATGGCACTAGTCAGGTTAGAGTTAAAAAAATGACTCTAACCTGACTAGCATCATTTTTTTAACGCACATCGCCCATGGACATGACTCCTGTCTTACTAAAGACAGGAGTCATGGCCCCCAGCCCAATGGCCATGCCCAGGGGACTTATGTCTCTGGGCATGGCCATTGAGCACAGTGCCATGTAGGGGCCCCAAGTTAGGCCCCCCTTTTGCACTTTTAAACAAAATCATAAAACTTACCTGGACTTACCTGGGATGGGTCCCCCCCATCCTTAGGTGTCCTCCAGGTGTGGGTGGGGGTGCCCCTTGGTGCAGGGAAGGGCACCTGAAGGCTCTGACCATGGAAAATGGCCCACAGGTCCCCTAACGCCTGCCCATACTCAGGCGTTAAATAATGTGGCTAAGCAGGCTTAGTGCCATTATTTAAGGCCCTCCTCCTCCTGTGCGTGACTTTTGCAGGGGAGAATAAATAAGGCGCAAGGGCCTTAGAGTCTTTTTTTGCCAGGGAGCGCCTATCTTTCTTCTCATTGACGCAAGGTAGTTTCACGCAGGCAGAAAATTACGTTAACTCCAATATTTTGACGTTAGACAGGTCTAGCGTCAAAATATAAATATGAAGTTAAGTTTGCACCAGATTTGCATCAAAATAAATGACGCAAATCCGGCGTAAACAGAGTATAAATATGCCCCACTATATCTACAGGGATTTCAGAAGAGAACATACCTAAGGGGATTACCTGAGGTAATGAAGAAGAGATTGTTGGAAATGAGGCAGGCAAAGATTACAGGTATATATTAGGAAGCATGATGGCTAGGGAGTACGGAACGTACATCAGTGGAGTGGTGGCAGAGTGTGGCAGAGTTTTTGTGTAAAGAGAGACATGATAGGATTTAAGGCACATAGAAATATTTGATTGCAACTCAAATACTACCATTTGCAGATGAAGCCATATGTTGAAAAGATAAATATCTGTAAGAAACAGTGCTGCATAACCCCTAGTGATTTGCTCAGCTCAAAAGAGTCACATAAGATGTCATAAATCAGACATCTCTGAATATGTATAAAGTGACCTATTTGAGTAACAAATTCATTGAGTTGATTACTTGAAGAGCAAGTGCTTCCAGCTCCAGTATAAACATGAATAAATCTGAATAGTATGCTTTTCCCTAAATGTTAGATATAAATGTAAGCATTTTTAAGACTAAGACCACTGCCCAAAATGGCATTTTGCTAAGTTAGCTTATTTGCCTACCAGGCTCCAGGATGAACACAGTTGGAGGAAATGGAAGGGAAGGCAGGGAGGCCTCTTCAGTCACCAGCAGCTGCAGTCTCCAACTTTGATCTCTGCTTGTTCAGGATACAAATGTATCTGCTCCATTGTGATTTTATGCTGTTCCAACACACACTTTCATTCTGTGATGGATCCCCTAGCCTGGAGGCATCCAGCCCGGCTCACCAAGGAAGGTGCCCACAGGACAGGCCCCATGTGATGACCCTGCATCAGAAGAGGCACCAATTAAAACATTGCTTTCTGTGGCAACTGTTCTTGCCCTGGACCGCTGGTGAGGAATGGACCATACTTACCTTGTCTCATGTAAAATGCCAGTGCTGCTCAAGGGAACAGAAGAAAGGCCTTAGGTCTTCCCAGAGCCCGTCACATAGATGCATGACCTGTTTCCATAGTAGGCTATTTGTGGAGCAGCGCTTTTAATGAGGGAGAGATACTACACAAATGTGCTTGAACCAACAAGGGCTGCCCATGTGTTTTTGCTGCATAAACAACTAGCTCGTAGTCCTCATCTGTGGCTCTGAAAGTGCTCTACTAGCACTTCATGAGAACCCCGGTCCAGGACTGAGAGTACCTGATGCTGCGCTAGGAAGGTCGGAGCAGCCTGAACCTGCTACACAGTGACATGTGGCTCTAAATCAAGGGATTTTCAATTTGTTTTAAACTGAGGCCCTCATGTCATGCACTCATCACTGAAATTGGCAGGCAAATCTGCCCATGATCCTCCCCATGCCCTGAGTCAGCCCAGGCCAGAAACCTGCTTAGCACTAATGCTTGCCTATATGCTGCAGTCACCAGCCTGCCTTAAGCACAATAATGCGGGGTGCAGGAATCCAGCTATTTTACCTGCCATGCTCTTTTGTTCTTATTTTTAGAGTTGATCCGACAAGAGCATGAGCTATTTCACGCATCTTGCTTGCAATACCCTGTTGTTAACTAAAAAGGACTATGAGCCCGCCTGTCACTTACCATTTATTGTCTTGCCTGCCATTCTTCTATAAAGCCTTGTAATTTGTCACTGCAGGTCAAGCATCAGTTCCGTTTCTGTCTGTTGAGCAGGGACTAAACACTGATTGGTTCAACTTAATCAGTCCCCGCCTGCTGCTCCTGATGTAATTGAGGTACTTATTTTTAACTGCTAGGACCCTGCAAACAGAAGCCGTGTGGCTGGCCAAAACGTGCCCAGCAGGACAAACAGAATTGCTAAGTTTTATTTTCCATAGTTAACTTTTTTCTTTTATTTTGCCAAGTCTTCTTCTTTCACTTTGCACTCATGTTTTGTTTTGTTTTTGCTCGTGGGCACTCTTCTCAAAGGATGACGGTTATCTTGTTCCAATTATTGCAAAGCAATATTATTTCTTTCTTATGTGTAATTTCTGAAATGATGCTTTAAGACAGTGGTTCCCAACCTTTTGACTTCTGTGGACCCCCACTTTATCATTACTGGAACCTGGGGACCCCCACTGAATCATTATTGGAATGCAGGGACTCCTCACTGAGTCATTACTGAAAGCTGGGGACCTAATCTGTTAAAATTATTTAATTTTCTAAGCAGTTGCAGACCCCCTGAGGAGACTTCGTGACCACCAGGGGTCCGCAGGCCACAGATTAGGAACCACTGCTTTAAAACATAATCCTGCAGTACACCTCTATCCACCACACTCCATTACAATCTGTCCCACTTCAATCCAAACAATCCACCACACGCCACACCAATCCACCCCACTTAATGCAATCCACCCCACTCAATCCTGTTTAGCCAAGACAAATCCAATCCACCCCACTCCAAAACACTCCACTCCAGACCAAAGCACTCACTCCAATTCTCTGAATCAGCCCCACTCTAATCTGCTACATCTGCTGCATTCCAATCTGCCCCACTCAAATCCAAAACAATCTGTCCCACTCCATTCCAAAACAATCTGCCCCAGTCCAATCTGCCCCACTCCAATTCAAAACAATTTGCCCTACTCCAATCTGTCCCACTCAAGTCCAAAACAATCTTTCCCATTCCAATCTGCCCCAATCCAAAACAACCTTCCTCACTCCAATTAGCCCCACTCCAATCTCAAGCAATCTGCCTCAATCAAATCTCAAACAATCTGCCCCATTCCAATCCAAAACAATCTGTAGTACTCAAATCTTAAACAATCTGCCCCACTCCAATCTAAAAAAAAATTGTCCCACTCCAATCTCCTGAACTCCAAGTCCAAACAATCTGCCCCACTCCAATCCAAAAAAATCTGCTCCACTCCAATCTTCCCCACTCCAATTTAAAACATCTACTCCTCTCCAATTCAAAATATTCTGCCCCACTCCAATCTGTCCACTCCAATCCAAAACAATGTGCCCCACTTTAATCCAATACTATCTACCCCACCCCAATCCAAAACAATCTGCCCCACTCTAAACTGCCCCACACCAATCCAAAACAACCTGCCCCACTCCAATCAAAAACAATCTTCCCCACCTCAATCTGCCCCACACCAATCCAAAACAATCTGCCTCACTTAGATCTGCCCACCCAATCCAAACCAATCTGCCCCAGTCCAACCTGCTCCACACCAATCCTGATCAATCTGCCCCACTCCACTCTGCCCTACTCCAATATGCCCAACTCAAATCCCAAACAATCTGACAAACTCCACACTGCCCCACACCTATCCAAAATCATCTGCCCACTCAAATCCAAAAAGCAATATGCCCCACTCCAATCTAAAAAGTCTGACCTACTCCAAGCTGACCCACCTCAATTCAAAACAATCTGCCTTACTCCAATCTATACCACTCCTGTCCAAAATAATCTTCCCCATTCCAATCTTACCCGCTCCAATCCAAAACAACATGCCCCACTCCAATCCCAATCAATCTGCCTCAATCCAATCCCAAACAATTT
Source organism: Pleurodeles waltl (assembly GCF_031143425.1). Classification (NCBI taxonomy): domain Eukaryota; kingdom Metazoa; phylum Chordata; class Amphibia; order Caudata; family Salamandridae; genus Pleurodeles; species Pleurodeles waltl. The sequence continues at coordinate 1,160,861,531 of NC_090445.1, forward strand.
CCCCAAGCCAATAAAACACAATCTGCAGTACTCCAATCTAAAACAATCTGCCCCACTTCAATCTAAAACAATCAGCCCCACTCCAATCTCCTGCACTCCAATTCAAAACAGTATGTCCCACTCCAATCTGCCCCAATCCAATCCAAAACAATCTGTTCCACTCCAATCTTCCCCACTCCAATTCAAAACTGTCTACCCCTCTCCAGTACAAAATAATCTGCCCCACTCCAATCCGTCCCACTTCAATCCAAAACATTGTAACTCACTCCAATCCACTACAATCTGATCCACTCTAATCCAAAACAATCTGCCTCACTCTAAACTACCCCACACCAATCCAAATCAACCTACCCCACTTCTATTCAAAACAATCTTCCCCACTTCAATCTGCCCCACACCATCCAAAACAATCTGTCCCACTCCAATCTGCTCCACACCAATCCAAAACAATCTGCCCCACTGCAATCCAAGAGAAACTGCCCACTCCAATATATCCCACCCAATCCAAACCAATCCACCCAGTCCAATCTGCCCCATGCCAATCCAAACAATCTGCTCCACTCCAGTCTGCCCTACTTCAATATGCCTGACTCAAATCCTGAACAATCTGCCCCATGCCAATCCAAATCAATATGTCCCACTCCAATCTGCCATACTCCAATATGCTAGACTCAAATCACAAACAATCTGCCAAACTCCAATATGCCCCACACCAATCCAAAATAATTGACAACACTCCAGCCTAACAAACTGCCCCACTCCAACCCGCCCAAAATCTAAAACAACCTGCCATGCTCCAATCTGCCCCACTCCTATCCAAAACAATCTGCCTTACTCCATTCAGCCCTACTTCCATCCAAAGCAGTCTGCCCCATTCCAATCCTAAACAACCTGCCCAATCCAATCTCCGCACGTCAATCCAAAACAATCTGCATCGCTCCAATCTAAAACAATCTGCCCCACTGCAATCTAAAAAAATCTGACCTGCGCCAAGCTGACCCACGTCAATCCAAACCAATCTGTCCTACTCCAATCTGTCCCGCTGCAGTCCAAACAATCTTCCCCATTCCAATCTGCACATCTCCACTCCTAAGCAATCTACCTCAATCCAATCTCAATCTGCCCCACACCAATCCAGAGTAATCTGCAGTGCTCCAATCTAAAACAATCTGCCCCACTCCAATCCACAACAATCTACTCCACTCCATTTTCCTACACTCCAATTCAAAACGATTTACCCCTCTTCAATCTAATATAATCTGCCCCACTCCAATGCGTCCCACTCAAATCCAAAGCAATGTGCCCCTCTCCAATCCAAGACAATCTGCCCCACTCCAATCCAAAACAATCTGCATCACTGTAAACTGCCCCACACCAATCCAAAACAATCTGCCCCACACTGATCTACCCCACACCAATCCAAAACAATCTGCCCTATTCTGATCTGCCCCACACCAATCCAAAATAATCTGCCCCACTCCAATCTGTCCCACCCAGTCCAAACCAATCTACCCCAGTCCAATCTGCCTCATGCCAATCCAAAACAATCTGCCCCACTCCAGCCTGCCCTACTTCAATATGCCCGACTCAAATCCCGAACAATCTGCCAAACTCCATTCTGCCCCACACCACCCAAAATAATCTGCCCCACTCCAATCTAAAAAAACGACCCCACTCCAATCTGTCCCAACTCTATAACAATCATCTCTACCCCAATCTGCCCTACTCAATCCAAAATATTCTGCCCCACTCCAATTTGAATCAAAATCTGAGCCACTCCGATCTCATCCATGTCAATCCCAAAAAATCGGCACCATTCAAATTTGCCCCACTCAATCCATAACAATCTGCCCCACTCCAAGCTTCCCCACTCTAGTACAAAATGATCTATACACTGCAATCTGGACCACTGCAATCTGGCCCGCTCCAATCGAAAACAATCTGCCCCCCTCAATCCATAACAATCTGCCCCATTCCAAGCTGTCCTACTCCAATCGAAAATAATCTACTGCACTTCTATCTGGCCCGCTCCAACCCAAAACAATATGCCAGACTCCAATATGCCCCACTCCAATCTAAATCAATGTGCCTCACTCCAATCCGCCCCACTCTAATCTGTCCCATTCCAATCTGCCTCACTCCAAAATATGAACTACTCCATTCTGCCCCACTCCAATCCAAAACAATATGTTCCACTCCAACCAGCACCACTCCAATCTGTCCCTCTCCAATCCAAAACACTCTTCCCCACTCAAATCTCTCCCACTATATACTGTCCCAATCCAATATGCCTCACTCCAATCTGTCTCGCTTCAATCCTAAAAATCTGCCCCATTCCAGTCCACCGCACTCCAATCCAAAACAATCTGTCTCATTCCAATATGCCCCTCTCCAATCTGTGCCACTACAATCTGCCATACTACAATCTGCCCCACTACAGTCCACCCCAATCCAATCCAAAACAATCTTCTTTACCCCATCTGCCCCACACCAATCCACCAAAATCCAATCTATCCTCATCCAATTCAGCCCGCTTCGCCCTAATCCAATCTACCCCACTCCAATCGAATCAACCACAATACACCTTACTCTAATCCAGAAACAATTTACACCACTCCAATCTGCTCCACTCCAATCAAAACCAATTTGCCCTACTTGGATCCAAAATATTCTGCCCCAATCCAATCCAAAACAGTCTGCCTATGCCATTCCAAAAAATCCACCCCCCTCCAATCCAAAACAATCTGTCAAACTCCAATCTGCTTCTCTCCAATTAAAAACAATCTGCCCCACTCCAATCCGAAATATTCTGCCCCATTCCAAACAAAAACAGTCTGCCAATGCCATTCAAAAAATTCCACACTCCTCAAGTCCAAAACAATCTGTCAAACTCCAATCTGTCCCACACCAATCCAAAACAATCTGCCTCACTCCAATCTAAAAAAAAACTGCCCAACACCACTCTGCCCCAATCTTAAAGAACATGCCCTACTCAATTCAAAATAATCTGACCTACTCCAATCCAAAATTATCTGCCCACTCCAATCAAAAACAATCTGCCCCAGTTCAATTTGTCCCACTCCAATCCAAATAAATCTGCCCCACTCCAATCTGCCCATGCCAATCTGCCCCACTCCTATCCAAACCAATCTGCCACACCCCAATCCCGAACAATATGTCCCAATCCAGTCTGCCCACACCACTCTAAAGCAATTTGCCCCACTCCAATCTAAAACAATCTGCCCTACTCCAAGCTAAAACATCTGACCTATTCAAATCAGCACTTCACCCTGGTCTAATCCACCCCAACCCACCCCACTCCAATTGATTCCACCACAATCCATCTCACTCCAATCCAAAACAATTAGTTCCACGCCAATATTCTCCACTCCAATCCAAAACAATCTGCCCCACTGCAATCCATTACAATCTGCCTCACTCAAATTTGCCCCACTTCAATGTGCCTCACTCCAAGTTACCCACTCCAATCTTCCCCCTTCCAATTTGCCCCACTCTAATTCACCCACTCCAATCTGCCCCAGTCCAATCCAATCCACCTCATCCCAATCCAGTTCATCCTACTCTATCCCATTTCACCCCATTCCAATCCACCACAATCTATCCCACTCCGATCCACCCCACTCCAGTCCAATCCACCCCATCATAGTCCAATCAACCCACTCCTTTCCAGTCCAACCCAGTCCGACCCCTGCAATCTGTTCCAACTCATTCCAGTCCAATTCACCACACTGCAATCCAGTCCACTTCACTCCATTCCAATCAACCCCATCCCACTCTAGTTAACCCCACTTCAATGCACCTACCTCCAAAGATCCATCCCACTTTAATCCACCTATCCCATTCCACCCACACCAGTCCACCCCTCCCCAATCTAATCCACCCCACTCCAACTCAATCATCCCCTCTGAAATCACATCCACACAACTCCAATCCACCCCACCCCACCCATGCCAATCCAATCCACTACACTCCAGTCCACCCACTCCAGTCTACCAACCCCATTTAGTCCATCACACTCAATCCAATTCACTCCGCTCTAATCCAATCCACCTCACCACACCTCATTTCAATCCACCCACTCCAATCCACCCCATAACACCCCACCTAACCCCAATCAGTCCATCCCATTCAAACTCACCAAATCCAATCCACCCTGCCACACTCCATACCACCCTGCCCACTCTAATCCAATCCACCCCATTCCAGTCCAACCTACCCCACACCACCCCATTTCAACCCACCCCACTCTAAGTCACCCCATCCAGTCCACCCACTCCACTCCACTCCACTCCACTCCAATCCAATCTATTGCAATCCAACCCACTCTCCCCCAATCCAGCCCACCCCACTCCAGTTCAGTCTACCCCACTCCAATCCATCCAGTCCACCCCATTGCAATCCAATCCTCCTCTCTCCAACTCACCCCACAGTAGTCTTATCCACCCCACTCTAGTCCAGTCCACCCCACCCCAATCCAATGAATCCAATCTATACCACTCCAATCTACTCCACTCCAACCCGCCCCACTCCAGTCCAATTAAACTCACCCCACTCCAGTTCAGTCTAATTGACCCCACTCCAATCCACACACTCCAAACCACCCTATTCAAATCCAATACATTCCTCCAAATCAAACCACCCCATCCCATTCCAATCCACCCCACCTCAGTCCTATTACTTCAGTTCAATCTACCCAACTTAATCCAATCTAACCTACCCCTTTCCAATTCACCCCACACCAATCCACCTCAATCCAATCCATTTTATCTTATTTGAATCCACCCACTCCATTCCACCCACTCTAATCCACCACACTCCACCCAATCCACCCCACTCTACCACAATCCAATCCACCCCACTTTACTCCAACCCAATACACCAGACTACCTCAGTCCACTCCAACCCACTCTACCCTATTCCACCCCACTCCACTACACTCTACAACACCACTTTATGACACTCCTCTGTGCCACTAAACTCTACTGCCTTCTACTCAACTCTACAACACGCTACTCCAACAAATCCACTCTCTAACACTATCCCCCACTCCACTCTGACATTCCTTGTCACTAACTTTTAGCCATGCTGAACAGCAGTCACCCTGGTATACAAGGCAAAAACACATTGCGAGGCCAATAGCTCTTGTACAGATGAGACCTATTGGCTTTGACAATACTTATTGCTGCTTTCCATGTTCACTCAGTTAATGCAGGCAGGCGCCAACGTAGCTGTTATTGGTGCGCATGTGCAGGCATGTGCCCTAAAACAGCTCCAAAAAATCAAACAGCAATTGCGAGTTCCAGCATGGCCGCATAAATCTCAGCACTACTTCTGGGGCTAATAACGGCCTCCTAGAGGCAAAACAAACTTCCACCGGTCAAAACTGACCTCCAAAGGGGCTGCCAGTCTTGCCATGATGACACTACCTAAAATCACTGCTTGCCCGGAAGGAAACGGGAAGCGTGATCCATTTACCACCCACCATGTACAAAACTACACTCAAAGTTGTGTTTTGCAGTTAAGAAGCTATGCTTGTGAGTGTAACTGAAAGCTATGCTCAAACTATATGAGTGTGGCACAAGTGTTTCCATATGCTAGGAAGCTATCCACCCCTTTACTACCGTCCAATGGACACCAGGGCAAAAGAAAGGTTTACGTTATAAATATAAAATAGATATAATTTTAGAGGATTAGTCCAGCACAAAGTCCTCTATAGAGTGAGTTCTCTCTCTATCTCAAATTATACAGCTAAGAGTACTACTAATTATTGGAGGCACCTAGGCTCATATTTACACTTTTTGACGCAAAACTGCACAGAGTTTTACATCAAAAAGTATAGTGCTGGCTTGCACCATTCCAGGATACCAGCCGGGCGCCAAATTTATGGAATGGCTCAATCCAGCACTAAGGGTGGGATAACGTCATAGAAAATGGGGGGTTTGCACCAAAAAATAATGTTAGGCTATTTAGAGAAAGAAAAATGACTCTAACAAGACTAGTGTCATTTCTTGACACAAAAACATCCATACCATATGACTCCTGGGTCTCCTGGGCATGGCCATTGCACCAGGTGCCATGTAGGGGGGCCCATTACAGGGCACTTTAAAAAAACAAATTACAACACTTACCTCTACTTAACCTACTTACCTGGGATGGGGTCCCCTATCCTCTGTTGTCCCTCTGGTGTTGGTGGAGGTGTTCCTGGGGTAGGCACCTGTGGGCTCTTTCCATGGTGTTTGACCATAGAAATGGGTTCAAAGGTCCCCTAACACCTGCCCTGACCCAAGCATTAAATAATGTCCCTAAGCAGGCTTAGGCCCTCATTACAACCTCGGCGGTCTTCCCAGAAGACCGCTGAGGCTACGGGCACCAGAATACCACCATTGCTGGCGGTCTGACTGCCTCCCTATTTTGACTTTTCCGCTAGGCCAGCGGAAAAGTCACATCAGTATTGCTGCCGGCACACAATAGAGCCGGCTGCAATGCTGTTGTGCAGTGGGTGCAGTAGCATTGCAATTCGGGCAGTGAAAAGCGCAATGGGGCTATGCCTGAGGGCCCCTGCACTGCCCATGTCCAGTGCATGGGCAGTGCAGGGGCCCCGAGGGGCACCCGAGTCCTCTTACCTACAGCCTTTCCTTGGCAGTGTCTACTGCATGGACAGGCTGGTGGTAAGGGGAGTCAAAATCCCCAGGGCAGCACTGCTTGCTCAAAACTCAAGGAGAGCAAGACTTTACAAGGAATGTTCAGCATGCACACTGACTGATGCTGTACATGTGTACATGTTTACTATGAGCACAGTGTGACCTGCAATTATCACTCAGTGTACTTTCCCGACCAAAATCAACCCACCTGATCCCTCCTTAGGATAAATAGGCTTGCTAGCTGTGCTTGCTCAGTGATGGCCATATGGCTGGAAGTGAAGAGGAGTTTTTTTTCGAACTACTCTTTTAAGAAACGCAAGCAGCAAAAGCACATTCAAGTCTTCTTATATGGATCTTAGTCATACCAAAAGTAACACAGCCCATCTCATCTATGAAGCATTCATGAATGTCCATGGCAAAGCATACAAGAGAAGCATTGTGCAAAACATTCCTTAACAGCACATGTAAAAAACACACCGTGCTCAGTAACCTGTCTTAAGATTTCGAAATGCTGAAAAAAAAACACTTATCTTTTTACTGTACATGGCTCTATGCCAACTATTAACGAATTCTAAAGTATTCTAACCAATATTGTGACGTGAACTCTCAGAATGAAGAATATGAGTGCTTTATAACTCAGTAAAAGATTGCACTACTAAGGAGCACATCTGGGTTACGACATTAGCGGGCATATTTGTACTGTTTGCACTGAAATAGAGTCATTTCTTTACGCTATTTCAGTGCAAACTTAATTCCATATTTATATTTTGACACTGGACCCGTCTAGCGTCATAATATTGAAGTTAAAGTCATTTTTTGCATGCAGAAAACTACATTGCGTCAATGAGATGCAAGGTAGGAGTTCCCGGGCAAAAAATGACTCTAAAGCCTAGGAGCCTTATTTATCCTCCCGTGCAAAAATGGTGCATGGGAGGGAGGCAGGCCTAAATAATGGTGCTAAGCTTGCTTAGTGCCATTATTTAACGCCTGGGTCAGGGCAGGTGTTAAAGGACCCGTGGGCCTTTTTCTATAGTCAGAGACCATGGAAAGAGCCCATAGGTGCCGTTCCCTAACCCCGGGGACACCCCCAACCAACCCCACCCACACCAGGAAGATACGTAAGGATGGGGGGACCCCATCGCAGGTAAGTAGAGGTGACTATAGTTAAAAAAATAATAATAGTCTATAGGGGGGCCTAACTTGGGCCCCCCTATATGGCACTGGCCCCAATGGCCATGCCATTGGGCTGAGGGGCATGACTCCTGTCTTTACTTAGACAGGAGTCATATCCATGAGGGTTGTGTGCCGAAATATGTTGCTAATCGGGTTAGAGTCATTTTCTTGACACTAACCTGACTAGCGCAATTCTTTGACGCACAACCTCCAGTTTTCCCTACGCCTCCCCTACCCAGTTAGCGTCAACTATTTTGACGCTAACTGGGCCTTAACACCGGCTAACGTCATTCCATAAATATGATTCCGAACCGGCGTCTTAGGATGGCGCTAGCTGGCGGTATACTTTTTTACGCTAAACTGCGTTAGCACAGTTTAGCATCAAAAAGTATAAATCAGTGCCTAGATGTATAACTGCCATAATTTAACATGTCATGAATGGTAATTGTAGATGCTGAAGACTTTTGATCAAGAAATAATGCTATTCATCACACTGTAAGAACCTTGAAAAAGCATGTGAATGTCACGAAACATGTGTTCGTCATACTACTTTTTGACCATAATTAATATAATATATTATTACACATATATTAGCATATGAACTTCTAGATAGAGTGTTCTAATATATCACTATGACCTAGTATATTTTTTGGTACCCAATACCATCATCTATATATCAATATCAAAGAAATATGTATGTTAAATATATTGATACTGAAAAAAAACAATAATATTCTAGGTCTCAAAGAGAAATGCATACCTGATTCCAAATCTCACATTGGCATATTATGGCCCAGATTTATACTCTGTTTGTGCTGAATGAGCATTATTCTTTTTACACTAATTCAATGCAAACTTAACTCCATATTTATACTTTGACGCTAGACTAGTCTAATGTCAAGATATTGAAGTTAAACTCATTTTTTGGATGCGTGAACCAGTCTTGCGTCAATGTGATGCACGGTGGGCGTACCCATCTAAAAAATGACTCTAAGGCCTTAGCGCCTTATTTATCCTCCTGTGCAAAAATGGTGCACGAGAGGGAGGTGGTCCTGAATAATGGCACTAAGGCCCTCATTATAACCCTGGTGGTCGGTGACCGCCAGGGGTATAGTGGTGTTCATACCGCCAACAGGCTGGCGGTACTGGACACCACATTTTGACCATGGCGGGTATACCACCATAATCTACCACGGCAGCGCTGCAAGCAGCTGTAAACATGAACAGCATCAGACAGTGTGCATGCTGAACATTCCTTGTAAAGTCTTGCTCTCCTTGAGTTTTGGGTGCTTTGAGTTACAAGTGCTTCAGAGGTAAGTCAGAAAGGTGAAGGAAGGGCTCTTGCTATGCTTGATAGCGTGTCAGAACCTTGATAAGTAAACTTACAAGGAGTCACACCTAGGCTAATGGACCTTTGGACCACGTTCGAATACTTCCCAGTACGAGGTGTCTCTTTGACATCACAAATCAATAGATCAATAAGCCAATCAATATTCACAATAACTAGTCAACAAGTTAGTCAATAACATTTAATAAGAATCAATATAATGGACACACCATGACCTTTCAGTCATGAATAACAACACCAATTTAGTTATGAGTTAGATTATTTATTTCCCTATTAGTTACAATCTACTATCATCTCCGTTAATCTCATTAGCAATCAATCTCATTAGTAACTCTTCAGATTTGTAACTAGAACACAATTGATCAATGCATAGAGAATATTTATTCAGCATTAATAATAAGCAGATTTAGCAAAGTCTCAGTAGCGCAAGATTCAACAAAGCAAGAACTCAGTCATTTGTCTATTTGCGTCAGATATTAGTGAACACCTTAACTAACCTCCGATTAGCATTAGCATGTTGGGCTTCATGCAAAACAATTTAGCAAACACCAATGTGGAAAACATCTAACTATGGCCTCTATCAAAAGAGCAGTTGGTACCCAGAGAGAAAAGGCAAACAAACAATTAAAATTTTCATCAGATAGTTACCCATCCAACGAATCAGCAAACAGCGTCAGTCTTCGTCCTCAGGACATCAGTTGATTCACCAACAGCAACGATAGGACAGGACAAAAACTCAGTATGGCATAGCTAAAGAATAAGACTCTTCCCTCGTATGGAGGAGAAGTAAGTATCACGTAAGAATTGGGATAGAGGATGGTTAAAGTATCAGGAAGGATAAACAGCAAAGTCTCAAAAGATTAATGACAAAGTATGGCTTGGAGTGGAATGTCCGAAGAAATGGGCTGATTTCTCCTCGGGTCATGAGGTTAAATCAAAACTGTCGAATTAGCACTTAATTCCCCATTGGATAATATTTGGTGCATCATTATCTCTGTCCAATAACTCTCCACATACTTCACTAGAATTTTCCACAAACCACAGTTCTCATGTCGTTGATTGGCCCACGGTATTGGCGTCTTCATCGGTTGGAATGTCAGGTAAGAAAAGTTACACTCTACGCTCCAGTCAGTAGTTCCATTGTTTTCTCCTACTCCAGGGAGCCTTGCACCTGTTACGAATTACACTGTTACATTCAGCAAGAATGTCTCCTTGAGCAAGTCGGGTCCCATGAGAAAGAATTTACTATGGCTACACACACACATAACTAGCTTCTGGAAAAGTACAGTTTCGTGTCCTTCAGGAAAACAGCACATTGCACGTTAGGAAAAACACAGTTTAATATGAGACCAGGAAGCTAGGCCCAGACCCTCACTAAACTAAGGCCTAGTAATTTAGTTAACAAACTCCTAATACATAACTCTATTTATGATATGCTAATACAAATTCAAAACATTAGTACATAATTAGTCAATCATTAATAGGTTTCATTAGTCTTCGTATACATTGGTAGCCACTCCCCGCGGGTACATTTCAAACGTGTGCATTATTTTTCACATTAACACATTTTCTGTGCAGCTTCATCACACAATATATTGCAAGCTTTCCATTGTTAATATTAATTATAAAAGACACGCTCCAACAATCCCTCCTCTGATGACTCTTGTCATCACACAAAACTTTCCCCACGAATGTTACATCTTAAAATTCCCTCATTTCAATCTCTTCTCTTCTTTGTTTCCCCTTTGATTTTGCCCTGAATAGTTTTTCCCTTTGTTTTTCTTCCCTCCTCTTATTATTTTTTCGCCATTTTCAATTTTATTCTTTTACTTATTTTACATGCCACCCACAATCCAAATAGGCAAGCTATAACATCCAATATTCCCTGTATTATTTTAGACAATATCCCATGCCAAATGTTGCTAAGCCAATATCCCACTGAAGCAAATCCTTTCCCGACCTTCTCCCAAACGCCTGGTTCTTTCAATTATTTCAAGTCCATGCTATCCCTAGTTAAGTTAGTAAGCATACTTCTAATCTCATTACTATTATCTGGTATGTAAGCACAACAATGACGCTCATTAAGCATCCTACAAACTCCGCCATTCTTCGCTAAAAGAATGTCTAAAGCAAGCCTGTTTTGAAGAGTCATAGCCCTCTCCGCAGCAAGTTCAGTATCCATCAGGAGTATAGCTCCTGAAAAGTTTGTCAGCATGTTATCCACAATAGTAGACAACTTTCTAATCTTTATGGAGTTTTAGATAATTCCCACTGAAGGAATTCTTGCCCCAAATATGTCTCCTACTACACCAGCAGCCGTTTCTCTCTTCTGTCTAGTACGATGTAACTCAGACAATTTCGGAAACCTCTTCAAATCATCAAGTTGATATATCTTTGGGAAAACTATTCCCAAATAGCATGTCCCATACCATCCCTTTGGAAGACGGTAATAAGCATTACGTCCACATATATAATAGATCCCAGGGATCGCTGGATCCTGGCCATTTAACATGAACGTCCATTTACTCTGAAACAAAAACACATGCTTACATTCACTCGCTCCCACAAATACATTGTCATAATATGACTTCGGCCTAGATATGCAAAGCTTCCCTACGTGTAGTGCATCTAAAGCTAACTTCCCCTGTTCTCTAATTGCACTATAAACCTCACTACTAGAAAAAGTCAGCTGCTGCAATCCTTTCTCCAATTTACCCTTCTATGCCCTGCTTCTATCTTCCGTGTGATCCAAAAAGCTTTTCTCTACAGGTGTAAGCAAACATGTCAAATTATTGCGGTGTGCATAACATGTACTAATTGTTATTGTTGTCTCAAAGAATCCTTTAACTAACTTTATGCTATAGTACTTAGCTACTCCATTCAAATCCTCTATGATAGGCACATAAGAAAACACAAGATCATGGTTTGAATAAAAATATTGAATCTCTTCCTGTTTATAGAATCTTGTTAGTAACAGACTACAACCTATCCCATATGTTAGAGGCAGACTATGATAGGTAACCCCCTCTTGTACTGAAACAGGAATCTGTGTACACGCAAAACAATCTTTCACATCCATTGTGTCAACATACGCACTCAGCAAGCGATAGAAAACATTAGTGAATAGTTCCCCTTTTACATTAATTCCCTAATGCAAATATTTTGTATCCAGCTGAAACCTCCCCCAAGCTGTTAGTGTGGTGGTAGTCTCAGGAATTGTAGCATTGTTAGTCCCATTCTTATCCATTAGTGTCATACCCATAACCACAACCATAATAAATATCACACACACAACACCCAAACCAACACCCAAATATTCACAACTCATACGTCCTCTATTATCCTCTCTAATGTTAGCCATGATCTGTAAAGGATCAGAAAGTGAAGGATGGTAAGTTCAAACAACGACCAACAGAGGATGGTTAAAACTCTTTTTTTAACTTTTTTTTTCAGCAAGTTAAAGCAAGCGAAAGACTTTCTTCAGCAATTATTTACAGCTTTCAGTTTCACTTCCAGGATCCTTGTCAATTCAGGTTAGCAGCTTTTCAAAATAGGGTTTCAAAAGTCAATTCAGGTTTTCAAAGTCTCATCTGTTAAGTTCTCAGTCTCTTTCTCAATTTTCCTTTCATTTTAATTCAATTCTTATACCAATTTAGTCTCTTCGGCCAGACTCAGGTACCAAAGTACTGACCTGGAATCTCTTGATCAAAGCAAAACGGCAAGAACTCTTGCTGCCATTCAGCTGTCGTTGCATACGCCCATTCAGGACCCTCGCACGCTACTCTCTTTTTTTTCAACTTGCGATCACCTTGCAACTCTCCTTCACTTAGATCTTCTCTCCTTATTGAATCAACTTCGTCCTCTATTGCATCTTCGACAACCACTTTTCCCCTTTTCACTTGCAATTCTGGCCACTTATCTCCTTTCAGTGTCTCTCTGGCCTTTGATCTTTCCTGTGGCGACCCTTCGCCCTCCTCAGACTCTATGGTGTTTTCTCTTGATGGACTTGCAATTTGCTCAGGAGGAGTCCGGACACTCTGACTCTCTTCCACCTCAACTCCTTCGCCTTCTGGGACTGTCAGGGGCTCTAGCTCATTGCCATATTCGTCTGCTTCTGGGAGAACCTCCCTCTGATTTGGCTCTCCTGCTGCTTCAGTTGAGATAGGCTCACCGTCACCCCTCTGGGTCTCTTTTCCTTTGTCTCTTACTGGAGTGACCAAGTCGTCATCAACGGGCTCTCCTTCTGTCTCAGTTCCCCGTCGATCACTCTCCAGCCCTGAGACTTCCTTCTCTGTTGTTGGTACTTTCAACAATCCAACTTCCTCATTCGTGTGACTGGCATGGATCCAGTTCAGAATTCCCGCACACTTCACAGCAGTAGTAGTCGTTAGTATTACTTGATATGGCCCCTTCCAACGTGGCTCCAAACATGACTTCCTTACGTGTTTCTTGATGACAACCCAGTCACCAGCTTTCAGGTTGTGTCCTGGATCATTAATCGGTGGCAGGGTGGTAGCTTCCACCTGGTGAGAAAAATAGTGGACAACATCAGCCAGACCCTTGCACTAGTCCAACACCATATCATCTGTGAAATTCACAAAAGCATCCTTCGCAGGCACTGCAGGCAGTCTCATGGCTCAGCCAATGAGAATCTCATGAGGGGACAGTCCTGTTTTCTTGTTAGGTGTATTTCTTATTGACCTTAGCACCAAAGGCAACTCATCGGGCCATTTCAAATTCGTTGCTGCACACATTTGTGTCATTCTCGACTTCAGGGTACCATTCACCAGCTCCACTAGTCCTGATGCTTCAGGGCAGTAGCTACAATGCAACTTCTGTTCAATTTTCAATGCTGCACACAATAGCTTAACCACCTCGTTGTTGAAGTGACTTCCCCTATCTGATTCCAAAGAGATCGGAAACCCGAAACGTTGTATCAATTCCCTAAGCAGCAGCTTCTCTACTGTTAGACTGTCATTCCTACGTGTAGGGTATGCTTCAATCTAGTGACTAAAGATACACAAAGTCACCAACAAATATCTCAGACCTCCACACACAGGCATCTCAATAAGGTCCAATTGCATTCTGCTAAATGGACCTCCTGCTCTCCCAATGTGGCTCAAATTCATCACTGTCTCTTTCCTCGCATTCATCTGTTGACAGATGATACACCTGTGACAGATCACTTCTGCAGCTTGTCTGAACTTCGGGATAAACCAGTCAATTTTGAACAACCTAATCACGGCATCCCTTCCAATATGGGCTTGACCATAGTAAAACCTCGCAAATTGTTACAGGAGACTGTTCGGCAAAACCATTTTCCCTTCATCCGAAACCCACAAGTCATCTGGTCTTTGTACGCATTGCATCCTAACCCTAGAATGCTTCTCATCTTTGCTGGCACGTCCCTGCAACAATCTCAATTCTTGTAACATATAAATTACCCTTAAGGCTTAACCTGTGCATGTCTCATTTGCTGTTTCAGGTAACATTTCCCACTGATCCTTAAACAATATACAGTTCAATGCGCAAAACCTTGCTACTTGATCCGCATATCCATTGCCCATTGAAACAAAGTCTTGTGATTTCAAGTGAGCACTGCATTTCACCACGGCAATTTCATGAGGTAACTGAATCGCGTGCAACAACTCCTTAATTCTCTCACCATTTTTCACTGGAGAACCAGAAGAGGTCAAGAAACCCCTCTGTGACCATAGTTGGCCAAAATCATGGACAATTCTGAATCCGTACCTGCTATCAGTATAGATAGCCACTCTCAACTGGGCTGCGGCATGGCAAGCTCTAGTAAGAGCAAACAATTCAGCCACTTGAGCAGAATATACTCTCTCAAGCCAAGACGCTTCCAGGATACCAGAGATCGTACATACAGCGTATCCGGCTCTCAGCACTCCTAATGAGTCTCTCAAGCATGAGCCATCGACAAAGATAATTTGGTCATTCTCTTCCAATTGGGTATCTTTAATATCAGACCTCGGTTCGGTGCACATTTCTGTTACCTCGAGACAATCATGTTCTACATCTTCAACATTCTCAACCTCTGTGTTTTCATTTGGAAGCAGAGTTGCCCGGTTCAACACTGTACATCTTTTCAACGTTACATTTGGTGACCCTAATATAATCATTTCATATATTGTCAATATTGCATTTGTCATGTGCTGCGTTTTTGTACGGGTTAACAGGATTTCAACTGAATGAGGGACCTTGACTGTTAAAAGATGTCCGATCACTATGCCTTCACACTGTGTGAGGCTTTGTCCAAGTGCTGCTACTGCATGCAGAAAACCCAGTAAGGCTGCTGTAACTGGGTCCAAAGTAGTTGAAAAATATGCTACTGATCGGTTTACACCTCCATGGACCTGTGTCAGGACAGACAAAGAACATGCCTCACGTTCATGACAAAACAGAACAAAAGGCTTCGTGTAACCAGGTATAACTAAAGCTGGAGCCCTACACATGCTCTTCCTTAACTCAGTTAACGCCTTCATTTCCTTCTCTATCAACCCTCGTTTTGGATGCGATCAACAAATCGTCAATGTACTGCACTAGAGTCGATTGGAAAGGCAATTCTAATGACTCCAAATCCTTCTTCAGTATTTGATTGAATATGGAAGGTGATTCCGAAAACCCTTGAGGAATTCAACACCAATTGTAAACCTTGTCCAAGAATTTGAAACTGAAGCGAAATATGCTGTCCTCTTGAAGAGGCACAGAAAAGAACGCTTGGGACAGATCACTTACTGTGAACCACTCTGCATCACATGGAACCTGGAACATAATCACAGCTGGATTTTGGCACCACAGGGCAACACTTCACCACTACATCATTAATCTGTCTCCAATCTTGGACAATTCAAACCTTCCCACAAGGCTTTCTCAGTCCCATTATTGGTGAATTACAGGGACTGCTCATCACTTCTTTCAAGACTCCCTGTTTCACAAAGTGTGCAATTAATTGTGCAACCTTTATGAGGACATCTTGCGCCATATGGTACTGCGGTACCTGGGGGAACACAGCATTTGGCTTCAAATTGACTTTAACCGGTTCTTCTTTTATTAGTCCTTCTTCTTTTCCTGTCAAATCCCACAACCTTCTCTTGGACTGTTCCCTGCCAGAAGATCAGCCACTGTGAACATTGGGAAGAAGTTTATCAGAGGATATTCCTCATCTGTAGTATCTCTTTCAGGTTCTGAAACCGGCTCCTCTTCCCCTTCATCATCACTGTCTGAACCTCAATTCCCTCATTGGAACAGGTAATAGAACACCTTGTGCTGCACAGTAAGTCTCTTCCCAGTAGGGACACAGGACTCGAATCGCAAACCACAAACCTATGCAATCCCTGGAAAGTGCCAAGCTCAACCTGAACCGGATCTGTGATCGGGTTAGTCAGGATCTGATTTGCTTCTCCTACTACCTTGACTATACGTCCCAAAAGAGGCAGTTTTGGAACCTCTGCACTTCTGACTGTAGAGCGTGTAGCTCCTGTGTCAACCAAGAATGAAACCTTGTGACCCATTATCTTCCCCTTCACAGAGGGCCCTTTCTGGTCTACCTCTAGGGACGCTGCAAGCCTACACTCCTCACTATCTGAGCTCTCATCCTACCATTCATTGTTTATTTCATTCTCACCACGCAATGGGAACTGTTGCACTGTGTTATTTTGACTCATCCTTTGACCTGTGACTTGATGAGGAAGCATCACCTGTTGCTGTTCCATTGGCGCTAAAGGCACTTGCATTTGATGTCTAGATACCATGGGAACCTGTTGCTGCATTTGTTGCATCTGCATAGGTGGTATAGGTGACATCTGCACCTGCTGCATGGGTTGAAACCCTGCATCTGATTCATATTATTTTGGAAGTTCGGATTGGGACCTCTCAGCCTTGGTCCTTTCACATTTTGGAATGTACTGACATCATTGCTTTGTTGAACAACACCCTCCTGCACCATCATCGGGCACTCCCGCTTTCAATGTCCAATGACCGCGCAAGCATGACAAGGTAACATCTTCTTCATCCCCTGTACATCGTTTTGAACCACTACAGTATTCATATCTGGACTTCTGTTCACAAAACCTCCTCGACCTCTGCTCCACATTTACGCCTGAAACATCCCGTTTTCTTGCGGCTGTTGTACCATCTGTTGTAGACAACCTCTCTGCATCCCTGACTGTGCTGCCTTAATTTGCGTCACCATCGCTTTCTCCTTCAACTTTATCTGCTTCAACTCAATCTCGTCACTACAGTACTTCACATACTGCAACACCTTGTCAATCGGCTTTGCTTGCCAGCAAATCAAGTGGTTCTTGATCATCTGACTAATCTCAGGTCTCAGCCCTTCAACAAACTTAAACACAAGGTGATTCATGTCCTTCGCCTCAACAACCTCTGTACCACTGTAGTGCTTGAACTCCTTCAGCAACCTCTCATAATAGGCATGTATCGACTCCTTAGCTTCCTGCGCTGTCCGATAAATTTTTTGCCAATCAATATTCTTTGGCGAAACTCTCTGTTTCAGGAACTCGATCACCTTATAGTAGTACTTCATCACATCAGGAGACGGTGCTCCTGTGACTCTATCCCCTGCTGGTTCTGCGGTCGGCCAGTCCACACTTCTCTTGCACTCAAGCCACAAATCAGCTGGAACTATAATCTCAAAGACAGTATTCAGGTCTTCCCAGAGACATTTCACAAGCTTCACAAACCTGTCCATCTGCTGATACCACTCTATTGGCTTCTCCCTTAGCCTGGGAAAATCATTAGTAAATGACAGAATATCACCTCTAGTCCACGGCACATGGACAAGAATCCCTCCAGCCGTCTCTCTAATTGGTAACATCTTTACCATACCAGCATCCTGTAAGGCTTTTGCTGGCTGCTCTAAGCAGTCGCTCTTCCTCTTGTCTCTTTCCTTCGCCCATCTACCTTCCCACTTCTCTAAGGCTCCCCAAACTTGTGCACTCTGTAGTATTTCCTTGAGGTGTGCCTTCATCCCAGTAGACCTCATGCGTTCAAAATCCTTAGGCTCAAAGTCCAACCTGTAACTCCTCTTCAGATGTTTGGTATTTTCTAAGTCTATTCTGTATTTATCTGCCAAGTTTGCCAACCTCTGGTGCACCCTGCTCACTTCTTTAGTTATCTCTGGACACAAGTATCTCAATTCTGCTTCCGTGTATGACTCTAGCCTGTTCACTCCCATTCTCCCTTCAACAAGTTCATTTGGCTCCATGCCCAACCTCACAAAATTCAGGTACTCTTCTCCTTCCATCCTCCCTGCTGCTGCAGGAGTTGTCTGCAGAGTGTTAAGCTTGTCTAGCCAATCGTTCAGCTGTTGCACAGTTAAACCTTGTAAGGAGATATTCCCAGGCTGCGCTAAAGGTGTCTGCGGTATATTCGCACTCGAGATCTGCGGAGTTAGCAGTCCCAAACCTGATTGTCTCATGGCATCTGGAGGAGCCCCAATTGGACTAAAGTCTAACAGGGACCTAGATCTTTCGAACGTAGGTTCCACTGGAGTCATCCCTTGAGAGCTCTCTACGAACCCTCCTTTTGTCATCTCTTGGGTCATTATCCCCTGATCGCACACACTAGGCTTCGCCTGTGCATACAATGGTACTGGTGGACCAACTGTAATGGGCAAGGATATGGCAGCTGGCGTCTGCCTGTTTCCCAAAATCTGTGGAGCATTAACTCCCATACTCTGGTTCATTACTGGCGCCATGGTTGACTGCGGTCCTGTGACCGAAGTGCAATTCGGAATCATTTGTTGCTGCACCTGAGGCCTTAAAGGTGGAGTTGGGTCAGCCTGAATCAGCTTTGGTCTCGAATGTGCCGGCCCTGACGGCACCATCAGATTTGTGGCAGTCTCTAATATTGGGACATCAGGGTAAAGTCGCTGAACCTGCGGTGGTTGCAGCTGAGATTGCATGCCTGTAGCAGTGGACACACTAATACTGCTCGGCACCGGAACTGGTGTGGAGACAGGACTAACCTGTACCAGATTTGTTTTCCCCTTGTCTTATGTCGAACCTACAGGACATGTACTAGTACTAGGTCTATTGTCATCTATTGCATATGGCGGTGGTCGGTCATTCAGTAACTGATTAAGGAACTCATCATCATCTGAGTCATCTATCTCCGACCAGGGCTTCCTAGCCTCTTTGTCTTTGGAAGGACTTTTGCCAGTCTTACAAGTAGCTTTCCCCCTTTTGTCTTCGCCTTCTTGAGCTATTGCTGGAAACATCCTGATTCCATCTATTGTTTCTCTCCTCCAAACTCTCTGTGCACTATCCCACCTATCCTCCGCTAGTGTCTTTTCTGCTTTCCTCATTCTCCTCTCAAATTTCTAACACCTCAAACTGTGCTGGCCTCGGAAGTGGCTTTAGCTCATTTAGCACCCTCCTGAAGTTCTCCAAAACCCTTATATTGAACATTCTGTGCTCCGGAAATGCCAAACACCCTTCTTTCTCTGTAGCTTTGCACCATTGCTTTGGCCAAAGACATGGCATGACACCTCTTTCCTCCATTACGGCATAAGCCGGTGTATCTTCTGGCGGTGTAACCTCCCCTACACTCACAGTAATATATACATCTCCCCTCAAAGCGCTTTTTAAAGCCTTGAAAAATGTCATTTTTGCATCTTTTAATTTGTTCACAATCGAATCAGGAAGTGACTTTAATTCCCAGAACTCTCTTCGCCTACTTTCTCAACCGATTGCCTCTCACGGACGGCTGCCAATCCGTGTGCGACCCTTCTCACTAACCAACCTATCCCAGCGTGGCTCCAATGACGTCACACTCATACACATTGCGGCTGACAAAGTCTTGTGGCTTGTCCTCCTCACTCTCGATTCACCCAAAACAAGTAAAATATATTGCAAGCATGAACAAACTCAAATTTGCCGGTTTACTACAGGAAAGGGTAACACAATTGCTTCAGAACTTTACAGAGATTTCGCTTAGCATCGGCCGCTACTCTCTCCTTCTCAGATCCCGCACTTGCAAGCAAAATTTGGCCCGCATAATTTACTCTCGACTTGTCAATGGATTGTTCTAGTGCACTTAGAACTCACCAAATCTCCATCGAAGTTTCATTCACTCACTTTGACTCATATTCGACTCGCCGATTTCACCATCGACCTATTAAACCCCACAAATTACAACATAAACCAAGTGTCTCATACACTTATCAATATACTCTTAGACCACGCAGGGTCCGTACATCATCAACAACAACATGGACAATTTTTTAGCACAAAGAGCCACACTCACATGAAGTTTGCCGACTTCCCTACTCTTATCAAACAGTGGTTCCTCGTCCTGGGGCCTCAAAGGGCCAAACCATTACAAGGAGACACGCCAAGGCCGATGGACCTTTGGACCACATTCGGAGACTTCCCAGTACGAGGTGTCTCTTTGACATCACAAATCAATAGATCAATAAGCCAATCAATATTCACAATAACTAGTCAACAAGTTAGTCAATAACATTTAATAAGAATCAATATAACGGACACACCATGACCTTTCAGTCATGAATAACAACACCAATTTAGTTATGAGTTAGATTATTTATTTCCCTATTAGTTACAATCTAATATCGTCTCTGTTAATCTCATTAGCAATCAATCTCATTAGTAACTCTTCAGATTTGTAATTAGAACACAATTGATCAATGTATAGAGAATATTTATTCAGCATTAACACGTCATTAATAAGAAGCAGCTTTAGCAAAGTCTCAGTAGCGCAAGATTCAACAAAGCAAGAACTCAGTCATTTGTCTATTTGCGTCAGATTTTAGTGAACACCTTAACTAACCTCCGATTAGCATTAGCATGTTGGGCTTCATGCAAAACAATTTAGCAAACAGCAATGTGGAAAACATCTAACTATGGCCTCTATCAAAAGAGAAGTTAGTACCTAGAGAGGAAAGGCAAACAGACAATTACAATTTTCATCAGATAGTTACCCATCCAACGAATCAGCAAACAGTGTCAGTCTTCGTCCTCAGGGCATCAGTTGATTCACCATCAGCAAGGATAGGAAAGGACAAAAACTCAGTATGGCATAGCTAAAGAATAAGGCCCTCATTACAACATTGGCGGTAAAAGCCGCTTACCGCCGTGCAGAAGACTGCCAACACACCACTGCGGCCGTGGAAAACCGCCACAGCTATTATGACCCACAGCACACAAGTCCGCCACACCAAAGGTCAGTGATAAACTGGCAAAAACAAAACCTCCACCGTCACGCCAACAGAAATACGCCTACAGTATCACAACCCATGAATCCACGCAGCGGTCTTTCAACCGCGGTATTCATTGGCGGTACACACCGCCGCGCTCAAAATACACACACATCTCCAAAACACAGCCACATTGGACAATTCCAAATACACACACCTGATACACATACACACACCACTCCCACACACCCATTACAATATAAAACACACACCCACATCACCCACAAACCCCTACGACCAAATTTCATGAACGAAGGCCAGAGAGAGACACCACCATCAACAATACTAGCATCCACAGGCACACAACACCATCACCCACATAACTTCCATGCACCTCACACTACACACCACTACATATCAGCACACTTATCACCCCACACACCACCCCACACATCACCTACACCACCCCATGGCACGGGAAAGAAACCCCAGGTTCTCAGAGGAGGAGCTCAGGGTCATGGTGGAGGAAATCGTCCGGGTAGAACCACAGCTATTCGGATCCCAGGTGCAGCACACCTCAATTGCAAGGAAGATGGAGCTATGGTGAAGAATAGTGGACAGGGTCAACAAAGTGGGACAGCACCCAAGAAATCAGGAGGACATCAGGAAGAGGTGGAACGACCTACAGAGGAAGGTGCGTTCCGTGGTCTCAAGACAACACCTGGCGGTTCAGCCGATGGCGGCAGACCCCCACCTCCTCCCCCACAACTAACAACATGGGAGGAGCAGGTCTTAGCGATTCTGCATCCTGAGGGCCTTGCAGGAGTAGGTGGAGGAATGGACTCTGGTAAGTCAAATCTTAAATATTATATCCCCTACCCTACCTGCATGCCAGCACATACCACCACCCTCACCCTCACCCTCACCCCCATCACTCCAACTCCTCACAAATGTCCCAATATCACAACCCATCCATCCCAACACCAAGCCCTGCATGCAATAACAACGCTGGACACACATCACTAAAGCATGCCCACTGCACATACCCATACACCCCCCTAAACCATCATCACACAAGGTCCCACACAGGAATGCAAGCACTGGGGTACACGGTCACCCACCCGTTGCACACAATGGTTCACACAGATGTAATAAACATCCTTTTATACCCCTGCAGGACCCCTACCCAACGTCACCGGACAGGAGGGTCCACACCACCAACAGAAGAGGCCCACAGTGATGACAGCAGCTCTGTCCAACTGGATCTAGATGACCAGCCCGGCCCATCGGGGACCTTGGGACAGTCGGTTCCCCACACCCAGTCACAGCCCACCACAGAGCTACCCCCCTCTGGAAAAACCAGCACAGCACCCACCCAGCTGGCCCATACCTCCGTCCCCAGGACACGTCAATCAGCAGTGTGTCCACCACTACAGGGAACCCAGGCTAACCCACCACCCCAACAACAACAGGGACCTGGGGGCAGTGGAAGTGGGCACACGGTCCAGGGGACGGAGGCCCAGGAACACAGGGAAACTGGGAGGGCTGCTGTGCGACTGGGAGTGGACAGGCCCAGGGAACCCACTCTCCACAAGGCCCTCTCCTCCATCATGGGAGCCTATCACCACTCCCAGGAGACAATGGTAACGGTACTGGCCAAGTTTCAGGAGACCCAGCGCCTGCAGGAGGAACAGTATATGGGCTTCAGGGAGGAACTCAGAACCATCGATTCCACCCTGGGCCCCATCATAGGGGTGCTGAAGGAAGTACTCAACACCAGGAGGGACACTGTGGCACAACAAGGGGCCCCTGACACTAGCATGGACGATGAACTGCCCACCACGTCAGCTGGAGTTAGTGGACAGGAGGCACCACCACAGGACCCCCACACTAGCACCCCACCCCCTGCAGAGGGAGAACCACCTCGCAAATGGTCCCTGAGATCCAGGACCAAGACAGAGAATGATGCCAAGACCCCCGCCAGGAAATTAGACAACCCTGATTGTCATCTTACTGTCCCACTTTGTTACCCTGTCCATCCTTATACTGCCCCAGCTCCACTTCCTATGCCCCTTTGGGCAATGAACATGGGAGACTAATAGACTGGACTCTGCCATGGACATTCCTCCACCATCACCCCTCACCATTTTACAATCCCCTCCAATATTGAACACTCAAATAAACACCCTTAAAGCACAAAACAATCTGGAGTCTGTCTGTGATTTCGGAATACTGTATTAGCAATAACTGTTGCAAAAAGCTCTTTCATTTGTAATGTCAACATACCTATGTCACACAGCTCTAGTCCATGAGGAATCAAAGCAGATGACACAGTGTGGGACCCAGATCTGTGAAATCGTAAGGGAAGGTGATAACTCAGTGACCATACACTGGGTGAAAACGACAGAAAGTAGAGAGGCAGTAGTGTTTAAGTACATGTAGTAGGCAGCTCTGTATTCTTACCTGTGTTTCACTGGAAATATTGCTGGATCACTGAGTCCCTGTTGTCCATGTCTTCTTCCTCTGCTTCCTCGTCTTCACTGTCCACAGGCTCCACAGCTGCAACAACACTGCCATCTGGACCATCCTCCTGCAGAAAAGGCACCTGTCGTCGCAAAGCCAAGTTGTGAAGCATACAGCAGGCCACGATGATCTGGCATACCTTCTTTGGTGAGTAGAATAGGGATCCACCTGTCATATGGAGGCACCGGAACCTGGCCTTCAGGAGGCCAAAGGTCCGCTACATCACCCTCCTAGTTTGCCCATTGTCCTCATTGTAGTGTTCCTCTGCCCTTGTCCTGTTATTCCTCACAGGGGTCAGTAGCCATGACAAGCTGGGGTAACCAGAGTCACCTGCAAATGGCAATGGACAACTGTTAGACACACACTAACCTGGAGGGATCTCCCCAGACCCACACAACCATTCCCACTGACTAGCTTCCAGGTGCTCACCTAATAGCCACACACGGTGCCTCTGGAGTTGACCCATCACATAAGGGATGATGCTACTCCGCAGGATGTAGGCGTCATGCACAGAGCCAGCGAACATGGAATTCACATGGGAGATGTACTGGCCTGCCAAACACACCATCTGTACATTCATAGAATGATAACTCTTTCGGTTTCTGTACACCTGTTCACTCCTGTGGGGTGGGACCAAAGCCACATGGGTCCCATCAATGGCACCTATGATGTTGGGGATATGTCCCAGAGCATAGAAATCACCTTTCACTGTAGGCAAATCCTCCACCTGAGGGAAAACGATGTAGCTCCGCATGTGTTTCAGCAGGGCAGACAACACTCTGGACAACACGTTGGAAAACCTGGGACATCCCTGATGTTATAGCCACTGTTGTTTGAAATGACTCACTTGCAAGGAAATGGAGCACTGACAGCACCTGCACTTGAGGGGGGATTCCTGTGGGATGGCGGATAGCTGACATCAGGTCTGGCTCCAACTGGGTACACAACTCCTGGATTGTGGCACAGTCAAGCCTGTATGTGATTATCGCATGTCTTTCGTTCATTGTCGACAGGTCCACCAACGATCGATATACCAGAGGATGCCGCCATCTCCTCACATGTCCCAGCAGACGGTGCCTATGAGGGACAACAGCGAGCACAGAGTCAACCAACTCAGAGGTAAGTACCCACAGCTTACACAGAACACCATTCATAATCTAAAAAGTGGCCTGTATATGTGTTGAGTCTAGGCCTAGGTATGTGTGACGCAGTTGAAAATGTAGCCATGTGGGCCCCTGAAATGGCGGCTGCCTGACCTGTAAAGTGGGACAATGGGATGTGAGGTAACTGTGCTGGTGTTGTACACCGTCGCAGTAGGCTGACGAAGACCGCGGCACAATGCTGCATTGGTTAACATTGGACCATATGGGTCCCAGGAGCCAATGACGATGTACGCCGGCGGTGACGGTACGCACTGCCGCAGACGTGACCGCCATTTTCTATCTGTTCAATTACTCGATACCTGATCTTCGACAGGAGAGGACCTACACTGCAAGTGCTGCTGTGACCTCGGTTTGGAAGAGACAATGACCCGAGTGTCTGGGGAAGGGCCCCTGCCTTCACATCGGAGGAGTTGGAGAAACTCGTGGATGGGGTCCTCCCCCAGTACACGCTACTCTACAGTCCTCAAGACAAACTGGTAAGTACACTGGGAGCATGCTGTATGGGCTATGCCTGTGTGGAGAGGGGTGGTTGTAAGAAGGAAGGGGGGAGAGTGCGGTGTGCATGAAACAACGGTGAGTGCATGTGCCACATGCCAAGGGTAGGGCTGGGGGCCAATCACTTTGACGGTGCAGTTGTAATAACTTTCTCTTCCCGCTGTACAATTCATGTAGGTCAGCGCCCACCAGAAAAAAAATATTTGGCGTGCCATCGCCAAGGACGTCCGGACCCTGGGGGTCTACCACAGACAGAGCACCCACTGCCGGAAAAGATGGGAGGACATTCGCCGCTGGAGCAAGAAGACGGCGGAGGCTCAGCTGGGGATGGCCTCCCAACGTGGGAGGGGTGCCCGTCGCACCATGACCCCCCTGGTGTTGAGGATCCTGGTGGTGGCGTACCCAGAGTTGGATGGGCGCTTGAGGGCATCACAGCAGCCACAAGGGGGTGAGTACACTCGCATTCTGCTGATTTTGCACGCAGTGGAGGGGTCTGGGTGGAGGGGTGGGCTGTGGGTTTCCCTAGGCCAGGGTGAATTCCGTAGGCAAGGTCCCTCCTCAAGGCAGGCCATGTGGCACCCCACTGCACCTCTGTAGAGTGCCAAGTACACCTAGTCATGCCCGTGTGTCATCCATGTGTGCAGATGTCGTCCATAGCCTAGTAGGCCATTTCCCAGGAATTGAACAGTGGAGCCCAAGAGCGCGGTGTAGTGCAGGGGGCTTCTGTGTCTGTCGTGTCCGCCAATGGTAGCGGTAATGCATGCACTCAACATGTCTTTCTTCTGTCGTCCCCCCACTTTTTGTGGTCTCCCTGTTCTTGTGTGCATTAGCATCATCAGGCGGAGGAGCAGTGGCACCGGAGCACGAGGGGGCTGCATCCCACATGGCCATGGAGGGCCACACTACGGAATCAGACGGAGGGCGAGGGGAGCTCCACAGCGGGGACAGGAGCTGATAACATTGACACAGACTCGTCCTCTGACGGGAGCTCCCTTGTGGTGGCGGCAACATCTGCACTCCCCCCATCTACAGGTACAGCTGCCACCCCCCCTTCCAGCACTGCCCTCCCAGCAGCCCCTCAGCCTTCGCCCTGTGCCTGTTCACTTGGGAAGGTGGGCATCACCTTCGCCCCAGTCACCTCAGGCCCTGCCCCAGTCACCACTGCTGCTGCCCTCAGTGAGGAGGCCATTGACCTCCTCAGGTCCCTCACTGTTGGGCAGTCTACCATTTTGAATGCCATCCAGGGTGTAGAAAGGCAGTTGCAACAAACCAATGCATTCCTGGAGGGCATTCATTCTGGTCAGGCGGCCCTTCAGCAAACTTTTCAGACTCTGGCCTCAGCACTGATGGCAGCCATTGTCCCTGTGTCTAGCCTCCCCCCTCCAACTTCCTCCACCCAGACCCAATCCACTGTACCCCAGCCTCCCAAGCACACCTACAGACCAGCATGCACTCACGTCAACACACAAGGGAAGCTCAGGCAAACATAAGCACCACACATCCCAAAGGCACTCACGCAAGCATCAGACACAACAACATCCACTGCCTCCACTGTGTCCCCCTCCTCCTCGACTCCCTCCTCCCTCCCAGTCTCGTCTACACTCACACCTGCATGCACTACCACTGCAGCCACTACTACCATCACCAGCACACCCACCACCACACCCCGCTCACATGCACTCACCACCCCCACTACCATTCACACGTCCCCTGTGTCCTCTCCCAGTGTGTCTGTGACGCCCCCTCCCAAGATACACAAACACAGGCACACACCCACCCAACAGCCATCCACCTCACGACAGCCTCCAGCGCATGCACCTTCACCCAAAGTCACCAAACGGACACCTCCCACAACCTGTTCCTCCACTCCCAAACCCCCTCCAGCTACCCATCCCAGTGTCTCCCAAAAACTTTTCCTGTCCAACCTTGAATTCTTTCCCACACCTCCCCCACCCCGTCCGTCTCCTAGGTCCCGAACTAGCACCTCAGCCACAACATCTCCGGGACCAGTGGTGCCTATTGTCACCGGAATCTGGAGTGCACCGGCCACCAGGGCAGCCAGTGTGGCACTGAGCCACAGCACAGACAGTCCCCCACCTGTAAAGCATCAGAAGTTGGCCAGTGCCCGGTGGGAGAGGGGGAAGACTCCAGCCACCAAAGCTGCTCCCAAGGGTACAGGTGGGAGTGTGGAGTCAGCTGCAACACCTTCCAAGGTGGGGAAGGGCCACGAGAAAGTCAGCAAGTCTGGGACGAGCAGCACGCCGGAGAAGACCGCCATCATCCCCGCTGCCCAGGAGGCCACCGCCATCATCCCCGCTGCCCAGGAGGCCACCGCCATCAACCCCGCTGCCCAGTAGGCCACCGCCAGCACTAGCCCAGCTGTCCAGGAGGCCACCGCCAGCACCAGCCCAGCTGCCCAGGAGGCCACCGCCAGCACCAGCCCAGCTGCCCAGGAGGCCACCGCCAGCAAAAGCCCCACTGGGCCATGAAGGACCGCCAGCAAAAGCCCTGCTGGGACAGAGAGGACCACCAGCAAAAGCCCCGCTGGGACAGAGAGGACCGCCAGCACAAGCCCCGCTAGTCCATGAAGGACCGCCAGCAGCTGAGTCACTGCAAAGGAGACCGCCGCTCCAAGCACTGCTGAACAGGGCACCGCAGTCTCAAGCACCGCTGAACAGGGCACCGCCGTCTCAAGCACCGCTGAACAGGGCACCGCTGTCTCAAGCACCGCTGAACAGGAAACAGGGCACCGCTGTCTCAAGCACCGCTGAACAGGGTACCGCCGTATCAAGCACCACTGAACAGGGCACCGCCGTCTCAAGCACCGCTGAACAGAGCACCGCCGTCCCAAGCAACGCTGGCCCATGAGCGCCAAGGGCACTGACACTACTGAGTCCGTCACCAGCAGAATGAAGCACTCTGGGGACAAAGCCCCCTCCAGAACCAGTGGAGACTGTCATCCACTACCTCTGTCCTTAGCAGGATGAAGCACTCTGGGCACCATGCCCCCTCCAGAACCAGTGGAGAGATCCATCCACTACCTCTGTCCTTAGCAGGATGAAGCACTCTGGGCACCATGCCCCCTCCAGAACCAGTGGAGACTGTCATCCACTACCTCTGTCCTTAGCAGGATGAAGCACCCTGGGCACCATGCCCCCTCCAGAACCAGTGGAGACTGTCATCCACTTGAGAGACTGTGGCTTTGCACTCCCCAGGATTGAACAGTGGGCAAACCACCCACTGTAGAGACTTGAGAGACAGTGGCTTTGCACTCCCCAGGATTGAACAGTGGGCAACCCACCCACTGTAGAGACTTGAGAGACTGGCTTTGCACTCCCCAGGATTGAACAGTGGGCAACCCACCCACCGTAGAGACTTGAGAGACTTTCGCTTTGCACTCCCCAGGATTGAACAGTGGCCATGTGGCCTTCTCGTGGATTTGGCGTTGTGCACTCAACCGGCTGAGGTGCCCCCCGTTTCCCTCCCCCTGAGGTACCTGTTTTATTGCTATCTGATGCCCCTGCAGTGTTCTCTCCGTCATGGTCGGGGATCATACCGTGTGGGCCCAGTGTTCCATGGACTTAATTGGAGCACTACCTGGACTACTATGCTTGGTATATATTTTGTACATGGTGTATATATATTTTTGCCTACTTGCTTAATATATTACAATGGTTACACTAATTTTCTATTGTCTTTGCATTCTTCTGGGGGGGTTGGGGGGTGTAACTGTGATGTATCATGCTGTATTAGTGTGTGTGTTGTAGTGGGTGGGGGTGCGGGTGTTGCGTGTTGTGTGTGTGAGTCCCTGTTTTTTCCCTCCCCCCTCCCCTGTGTCGTAGGTGCAGTACTCACCGTGGTCTTCGCCGCCGGCGTTCGTGCTCCTGGTAGAGGAGCAGGAAGACAATCGCAGGGATTATGTGGAGTTCCGGGTCCATGACGTCCTCGTTCCTCGTGGGGTGTGTAGAGGTGAGTGTTTTCCCTTCGAAGTCCTGTTTCCTCCGTGTTTATATCCGCAGTGAATCCGCCCCGGAAAAGGTGGCGGATTGGTAGGTTGTGATTCTGTGGGCGTTACTTTGTCCTCCGCCTGTCTGTTGGCGGTGACCGCCGTACTGTTTGTTTGTACCACCATGGCGGTCGGAGTGCTAAAGTGGCTGTCTTTGTTGGCGGTTTCCGCCACGGTCGTAATTGCTAAATTTTTACTGCCGGCCTGTTGGCAGTCTTACCGCTGCTTTAACACCGACTGCCAGGGTTGTAATGACCACCTAAGACTCTTCCCTCGGATGGAGGAGAAGTAAGTATCAGGTAAGAATTGGGATAGAGGATGGTTAAAGTATCAGGAAGGATAAACAGCAAAGTCTCAAAAGAATAATGGCAAAGTATGGCTTGGAGTGGAATGTCTGAAGAAATGGGCTGATTTCTCCTCGGGTCCGGCGGTTAAATCAAAACTGTCGAACTAGCCCTTAATTCCTCATTGGATAATATTTGGTGCATCATTATCTCTGTCCAATAACTCTCCACGCACTTCATTCAAATTTTTCACAAACCACAGTTCTCATGTCGTTGATTGGCCCACGTTATTGACGTCTTCATCGGTTGGAATGTCAGGTAAGAAAAGTTACACTCTATGCTCCAGTCAGTAGTTCCATTGTTTTCTCCCACTCCAGGCAGCCTTGCACCTGTTACAAATTACACTGCTGCATTCAGCAAGAATGTCTTCTTGAGCAAGTCGGGTCCCATGAGAAAGAATTTACTACGGCTAAACACACATATCTAGCTTCTGGAAAAGTACAGTTCCATGTCCTTCAGGAAAATAGCACATTGCACATTAGGAAAAACACAGTTCAATATGAGACCAGGCAGCTAGGCCCAGACCCTCGCTAAACTAAGGCCTAGTAATTTAGTTAACAAACTCCTAATACATAACTCTATTTATGATATGCTAATACAAATTCAAAACATTAGTACATAATTAGTCCATCATTAAAAAGTTTCATTAGTCTTCGTATACATTGGTAGCCTCTCCCCGTGGGCACATTTCAAACGTGTGCATTATTTTCCACGTTAACACATTTTCTATGCAGCTTCATTACACAATATATTGCAAGCTTTCCATTGTTAATATTAATTTTAAAAGACACACTCCAACATGCCTCTTATAAGTAGGAATAATGGCTACTATAGAGCTGGATAAAGGAAATTTTGTTTATTTTTGAAGAAATTAAACCTGAGAAGGATGCATGGATGGTATAATCCCATGCCCCTGATATACCTCTGTAAAAAATTGTTGTCCAGAGACTTTCATTTTTGATTTGTGTTTTTGGATCATTAGAGAAGTATTTTGGCTTGGGTTGACTTTGCTGATCCAGGTCAAATTTTTTTGGACGACATTTTTTAAAATGGCAGATTTGTAGCAGTGATAATGTAATATTTCAGTAACCGTGAGACCTACATACTTCATTTTGGTATAAAAACATAGGTTTTGGGCATCAAGTACTCTTATAGATACAGAGAATAAGTCCTCAGAGCAACCCTTTGCCATTTTTCGAAATGGTAACTATATTAGAGGACGAAGAGACATATATGGAAATGAAACAAATAGCAATGTTTTTATAATCCTTTTATGTATACACTAAACAATGTTTATGATCTGAATATGAAAAAATAATGTTTATCACTCCTGTTTTAGACACATTTTCATAGTTCACTTTATTTGTTTCAGCAATCGCTCATGCTGCATATACAGAATGCTGAACATTTCAGAGGAGCATATCGACAGGGACATATTTTTGTAGCACAGGTTTTGCAAGTACATGTATGTGTAAGGTCGATGGGTTGAGGTTTTAGAAATTTCATAGATTTTATCAACTCATCAATATCTTCCCAATCAAATTCAGACAGATCTTTCTCTACATATACATGATCGAAAACGTACACACCTTCTGATCAAGTAGAGCGCTCTTTTAATGTGTCCACGCACAGAATATGACGTTGTTGGAAGGTCACTTAGTGGGACTGAGCTCTTGAACTCCCTGTACCGAAGATTGTCACATATGTCACATTCAGAACTCATTTTCCACACAAGCACAAGGTATTTTTCAATGTCTTTGAAGTCACATTCTCCTTCTAGCTCAGCAAATTCTTTTAGAAACTTCACATGTTCAACAGTTAAAACTCCAAACTTTGTTCCAATTTTGCTCATTGTGTCTTCACCCTTAAGAATATGCGCCTTGATAAGAACAGTGGGCACCTCTGGGTCAAGTTTCTTGCACAGAATATGAATCAGGTTTAAGGGCCATATTTAAGGAAAGTTAGCATTGTCTTAGTGTCATTTATTTTGATGCTAAAGCGGCGCTAACTGAAATCTATATGTATATTTTGACCAGTCTAGCATTAAAATTATGGAGTTAGTGTCATTTTTTGGAAACACCAACCCATCTTGCGTCAATGAGATGCAAGGTAGATGTTCCCTTCCTGAAAATTAAGATAGCTCCCCATCACCATATTTAACTCCTGATGCTGAAACAACGCACAACTAGGAGGTGGACCTGGACTTGAAATAATTGGAAATTCAGTGTTCACTGAAGCATCTCCAAGGTCAACTTTTTCGATGTTGTTGACCAGAAGGTATCAAGATACACAGATATAGGTGTCAAATTTCTGAAGCAGGCAAGGTCAATTGTTCCACTTGTAGACATTCTTCTGATTCTCTCACATTCTTTGACAGATAGTTCAAGTTAGCTGTCAAAGACAATGTGCAGTTCTTGCAAGGTGCAAATTGACTTTGATATCTGTAGAACAGCCTGAATGACCTCTCCGAAGTTCTAAAACTTAACTATTCACAATTGTGATATACAGTCCAGCACAACAGCAGTTTTCAATGAGGATACCTTTTCGAGTTGAATTTTTTCGGGTGAAAGTTTTTTTTCAAGCTTTTGTCTGAGTCTGTGCTTCACTGGTTTGGTTGCAGTATCACCATCAAATAATGCAGAATGTCCTTGATAAATTCACCCCTTTCGTTTGCTACATTCATCTCTCTATGTGCTTGCCAAAGTTGTTTTTTTGTAACCTGTTTTACAGTGGCTGGTTGGACAAAATTCTATGGCAATTAATGCGTTGAAGTTTAGCTTTAGTGATTATGTCAAACAGCTTTTTCTCTGTCAATGCAAATCTCTCCTGCTTGAGTTCTGCGTACGGTTTTGATCCATGTCCCAGGACATCTAGTAGATGTGACTTTATAACGTAATCAACATGTTGTTTGGTCATGACATTATGTAGTTGCATATGCTCAGTCATTTCAATGGGGTTTCCTTGCTGCTGTATGAAAGAAGGCTGTCAATATGTTTAATAAAAAGTTCCCCTCTTTTTCCCACAAACTCATGGTGAGAAGCAGTGTCACAATGGTCCATGTATTTTACATTTGTCATCCCTCTGAGAAAATTGCAAATAAAAGGACTTCATGCTAAACTAGCTGCCATTGAGCAATGTATTCACTTTTAAGTTTCTGACCAACAATTCCCTTAGCGCTTTTATGTGATCTCGTTTCATATCTAGAGCCACAGCATTGAACCTTCCCACTCTGTCTTTCACCACAAAATGTCTTTGGATGAATTTTCAGAAGAGGTATGGTTTTTCTATTTCTTACTTCTTTACCTTTTTCAAATAACAAGACCACTATCCCAGGTAGATTATGCAATCGTATTTGCCAAACACGCTAATCAGTGACTCCACAGTCTTCTCTTACAGCTCCCAATCACCTTCCCAATCAGCATGATCACGTTTTTTGCTAGAGCTATCATGTGTAAAACATGTCCCCATAACTTGCAAAGTTCTGATTTTTCTTCACATTCTTTGACAAACCTTACAAATTTGTTTTTCAGGTTTTCTGATTTTGAACTGCGTATATTGAACATTCATTGGCTTTGCATTAAGGCCCATATTTATACTTTTTTAGTGGCGCATTTTCGGCATTTTTTTATGCAAAAGCGACGCAAACTTGCAAAATACAATTGTATTTTGTAACTATGTGCCATTTTTGCGTCAAAAAGCAATGCAAATGCGGTGTTAAAAAAGTAATAATATGGGCCTAAGTCTTTTGAATTAAGTGCATCCCGTGCCTTGTTCATTCTGAGATTAGATATGCAAGACCTAATTTGTCATTTTTGTTCCAGAAAGCAGTCCAATGCAATGTTTCTATAGCCTCAGATATGGTGAGCATAACTTGTAGCAAACAAACATAATGATTTCCACTCAATACTGATTGGGCAATTTTGCTTCCAAAGATTTCAGTCTTGATCAGTGTATAATCTACCCCACATCCCTGAGATTATTTCCTGCACACCACAATGTAACTTCTGTCATGTGGAAAGCGACCATCATTGGATAAAGATCATTAAATTCTAGTGGATTACTCATGTAATGTAAGCTTATAATATGGAAAACACCTTCATTGCAGAAAATCGACAGGATAGTCTATACTTCAAGCTGAACACTCACATTTTGGATATTTTTTAGATCTGTGCATACTGTTGCATAGTTCGTGACTAGAGATGGTATTACTGGTAAAAACAAAACTTTCTTCAGTGGGACAATATTCTCAGAGATCAGAGCATGTATTCCAGGCCAAGGAAGAAGTTACTTTTCTTCCTTTTTCTGTCCGCACTGAATAAGCAATATGATAAATTCAGTTAAATTAGCTTTGCGGACGGCAGCATCAGGTAGAAGATCCATGTTGTCAGCCACTTTGAAACTTTCTGGTAGACTGGTATGTGTTGAAGGCTTGTAGTGATTTTGAACATATTGGCAAGGCAGTTAGGTCATAAGTTTGCAGCTTTGTTTGTTAATGCTTACAGCTGATACAACATGTTTTCCATCAGCTCCTGCATTGGTACAGTCTTGAAAAAATACCATGGCAGTATCATGTGTGCTGGATGTTCCATTCAAAAAGGAGCTGTCTTCAAAATCACAATTATCAAGAGGCGCAAGTGTAAATCCTTTCCTGGTAAAGTGACTTGGAAGTGGAGTGCTGTTGGATTCACAAGATTTTACAGCATGAGCTGTTAACAAGTTCCTGCTACGTACTATGTCATTTTAACTTGTTGATACACAAATCCTCTTCATTGAAGTGATTAACTGTCTACTTTTACACTTGTCAAAGATTGCGTGGGAGGTCATCATGTGCAGCAGAGTTTTATTTTTGCCCTGATCTAATTAATTAATCATGATTTAGAAAACACAGTACATTTACACAGCATAAGCCTGTCAGTTCATGGGTTTGTCTTCCACTTCTTCATTTACATCTTCAAAGCCATC
The DNA here is from genome assembly GCF_031143425.1 of Pleurodeles waltl. Lineage (NCBI taxonomy): Eukaryota > Metazoa > Chordata > Amphibia > Caudata > Salamandridae > Pleurodeles > Pleurodeles waltl. The sequence goes on from NC_090445.1 coordinate 1,160,896,409, forward strand.
ATCAATGTTGTCGGCTTCTGTTCGGAACTCAAGAACTTTAGTTTGTAGTAATTTTACTTTGCTGATAATAAATAATGATGTAAAAAACGTTAAGACAACATCAGGCATTCTTGTTAACTCCCATGATTCGCCATGCTTTGAGGCTTTACAAAATTTGTCATTAAGTCCAAAGTCTAAATCTTTCAAGGTGTTGCTTAAAATGGTTTGTGTGATTTTACTGCATCCTGCTATCTTATTTTGGGAGCAAGAACTTCAGGAGTCAAACCAGCTGAGAGCACCATAAGTGGCTCATTCTTTGTGTTTGACTTGCAAAAATGAATTCTGTCATTGCACATTTCCATCAGAAAAATCTTAATTTCATTATTATGAATCAAGATAGTTTCATCAATGTTGACCATTATTTTCTAACCTCACAGAGTGTGAACCCATAGCCAGCACTCAAGATTGGCTTTAAAACTTAATTTGCTTTTTCAAAGAATGCAACTTAACTGAAGGCTGGCAGTTACACAGCTGCTTAGAGCTCATTGTACATTTGTATTTTTTTAATGTATGCACACATGCAGTTTGGACGGGCATACAAATCTGCTGCAAATACATTCACCTTGCTGTTCAGATCAGCTACTTGGCTGAAAACTTAATCTTGGAAGAAACTAGCTGCCAATAAAAAGATGTTTGCTCTTTGAGGCTCACATACTCTGTACTTTGCTCTTTCGTCAATCCCTTAGGCCTTTGTTCTGGCTAAACTACACATTAAAGATCCTCTACTTTCTGATCAGTTGTTGGAGGTGCACAAAGGTAGCTATCGATTTTCTAAGTGGACGGGCATTGGGTTTGGTTGTCAACACTTTCTTAGAAGACTCAGGTGGTCATTACAACCCTGGCGGTCGGTGTTAAAGTGGCGGTAAAACCGGCAACAGTCCGGCTGAAAAAAAATAGAATTACGACAGTGGCAGAAACCGCCAACATAGACAGCCACTTTAACACTCCGAACGCCAAGGCGGTACAAACAAACACCGCAGCGGTAACCGCCAACAGACAGGCGGAGGACAATGTACCGCCCACAGAATTACAACAGGCCAATCTGCCACCTTTTCCGGGGTGGATTCACCGCAAACAAAAACACGGCGGAAACAGGACTTGGAAGGGGAAACGCTCACCTCTACACATGCCACGAGGAACCAGGACGCCATGGAACCGGAACTTCAGATTCTACCAGCCTTTATCTTCCTGCTCCTCTACCATGAGCACGAATGCCGGTGGTGAAGACCACGGTGAGTACTGCACCTACGACACAGGGGAGGGGGGAGGGAAAAAACAGTGACACACACACACGCAACACGCAACACTCCCACCCCCACCCCCACCCCCACCCACGACAACACACACACTAATACATCATGATACATTACAGTTACACCCCCCAAACCGCCCCCCGGAAGAATCCAAGGACAAAAGGAAATGAGACGAATGATTGTAATATATCCAAAGACAGTAATCAAAAATATATACATATATAAAGATATTCACACTATAAATAAATATATACACCAAGAATACAAGTCCAAGGTATTCCACTATCATAGTCCGTGGACCACTGGGCCCAAAAGGCATGGGCGAGGCCCACTCTCAATACCCGAACAAGACGGAGAGAACACTGCTGGGGCATCAGATAGAAATAAAATAGGCACCTCAGGGGAAAGGGAAGGGGGGGCACCTCAGCCGGATGAGTGCACGATGCCAGATCCACGAGGGGGCTCCATGCCCACTGTTCAATCCTGGGGAGTGCAAAGCCACAATCTCTCAAGTCTCTACAGTGAGCGGCTTGCCCACTGTTCAATCCTGTGGAGTGCAAAGCCACAGTCTCTCAAGTCTCTACAGTGGGTGGTTTGCCCACTGTTCAATCCTGGGGAGTGCAAAGCCACAGTCTCTCAAGTGTATGACAGTCTCCACTGATTTTTTGAGGGGGCATTGTGCCCAGTATGCTTCATCCTGCCAAGGACTGTGTGAGTGGATGTCTTTCTCCACTGGTTCTGGAGGGGGCTTTGAGCCCAGAGGTCTTCATCCTGCCAAGGACTGTGTGAGTGGATGTCATACTCCACTGGTTCTGGAGGGGGCTTTGTGCCCAGAGTGCTTCATCCTCCCAAGGACTGAGGTAGTGGATATCTTTCTCCACTGGTTCTGGAGGGGGCTTTGTTCCCAGAGTGCTTCATCCTGCCAAGGACTGAGGTAGTGGATGTCTTTCTCCACTGGTTCTGGAGGGGGCTTTGTGCCCAGAGTGCTTCATCCTGCCAAGGACTGAGGTAGTGGATGTCTTTCTCCACTAGTTCTGGAGGGGGCTTTGTGCCCAGAGTGCCTCATCCTGTCATGGACTGTGTGAGTGGATGTGATACTCCACTGGTTCTGGAGGGGGCATTGTGCCCAGAGTGCTTCATCCTGCCAAGGACAGAGGTAGTGGATGTCTTTCTCCACTGGTTCAGCAGGGGGCTTTGTGCCCAGAGTGCTTCATCCTGCCAAGGACTGATGTAGTGGATGTCTTTCTCCACTGGTTCAGCAGGGGGCTGTGTGCTCAGGGTGCTTCATCCAGCTCGTGGTGGCCTCAGTAGCGTCAGAATCTTTGGTGCTCACTGGCCTGCGGTGTTGGTGGCGGCGGTGTCCTGGTCAGCGGTGCTGGTGGCGGTCTTGTCCGCTGTGCAGATTTTCCCAGACTTGCCGGTTTTACTGTGCCTCTTCCCCACCTTGGATGGTTGCGCAGCTATCTCCAGACTCCCAACTGTATCCCTGGGAGCGGCTTTGGTGGCTGATTTCTTTCCTCTCTCCCGCCGGGCACTGGCCAACTTTTTGTGCTTTACAGGTGGGGGACTGTCCGTGCTCTGGCTCCTTGCCACACTGGCTGCCCTGCTGCCTGGCGTACTCCAGAAGCCAGTTACTACTGGTACCACTGGTTCCGCAGATGTTGTGGCTGAGGTGCTGGGTTGGGACCTGGAGAGGCGGACCCTAGGAGACTGAAGGGGTGGGGGAGGTGAGGGGAAGAGGTCAAGGTTGGACTGCAAAAGTTTTTTGGGAACACTGGGACGGGTAGATGGAGGAGGTTTGGGAGTGGGGGAAGAGGTAGTGGTTGTAGGAGGTGTACGTTTGCTGACTTTGGGTGAAGGTGCATAGGCTGGAGGCTGTCGTGAGGTGGATGGCTGTTGGGTGGGTGTGTGGCTGCGTTTGTGTAGTTTGGGAGGAGGGCTCACAGATACACTGGTAGAGGACACAGGGGATGTATGAATGGTAGTGGGGGTGGTGACTGCACGTGAGCGGGGTGTGGTGGTGGGTGTGCTGGTGATGGACGTAGTGGCTGAGGATGTAGTGCATGCAGGTGTGAGTGGAGACGAGACAGGGACGGAGGATGGAGACATGGAGGAGGGGGACACAGTGGAGGCAGTGGATGTTGGTGTGTCTGCATGTGTATGATGCTTGCGTGAGTGCCTGTGGGATGTGTGGTGCTTATGTTTGCCAGAGCTTCCCTTGTGTGTTGAGGTGTGTGCATGCTGGTCTGATGGTGTGCTTGGGATAGGCTGAGGTACAGGGGTTTGGGTCTGGGTGGAGGAAGTTGGAGGGGGGAGGCTAGAGACAGGGACAATGGCTGCCATCAGTGCTGAGGCCAGAGTCTGAAAAGCTCACTGATGGGCTGCCCGACCAGAATGAATGCCCTCCAGGTATGCATTGGTTTGTTGCAACTGCCTCTCTACACCCTGGATGGCATTCAAAATGGTAGACTGCCCAACAGTGAGGGACCTGAGGAGGTCAATGGCCTCCTCACTGAGGGCAGCAGGGGTGACAGGGGCAGGGGCTGAGGTGCCTGGGGCGAAGGAGATGCCCACCATCGTGGGTGAGCGGGCACAGGACACACGTTGAGGGGCTGCTGGGAGGGCGGTGCTGGTGGGGGGGGGTGGCGGCTGTACCTGTAGATGCGGTGGGCACAGATGGGCCCGCCACCGCAAGGGAGCTCCCATCAGAGGAGGAGGAGTCCGTATCTCTGGTCTCAGCTCCTATCCCCGCCGTGGAGCAACCCTCACCCTCCGTCCCACTGGTGAATTCAGACTCCGTTGTGTCGCCCTCCAGGGCCATGTGGGATGCAGCTCCCTCCTGCTCCGGTGCCACTGCTCCTCCGCCTGATGATGCTAATGCACACAAGAACAGGGAGACAACAAAAAGGGGGGGATGACAGAAGAAATACATGTTGAGTGCATGCAATACCGCTACCGTTAGTGGACACTACGGACACAGAGCCCCCTGCACTACACCGTGCACTTGGAGTTCCCTAATCAATCCCAGGGACATGGGTTACAAGGCTATGCCCGATTGCTGCACACATGGATGTCACAGGAGTCTGACTAGGTGTAGTTGGCACTGTACACAGGTAGGGTGGGGTCCCACAGGGCCTGCCTTAAGAAAAGACCTTGCCTACTAAACTCGCCCTGGCCTAGGGGAACCCACAGCCCACCTCCCCCACCCAGACACCTCCAATGCACGCTGAATCAGCAGAATGAGAGTGTACTCACCCCCTTGTGGCTGCTTTGATGCCCTCAAGCTCCCATCTGGCTCCGGGTACGCCACCTCCAGGATCCTGAACATCAGGGGGGTCATGGTGCGATGGGCACCCTCCACCGTCTTCTTGCTCCAGGGGCGAATGTCCTCCCATCTTTTCCGGCAGTGGGTGCTCCGTCTGTGGTAGACCCCCAGGGTCCGGACTTCCTTGGCGATTGCACGCCAAATGTCATTCTTCTGGTGGGTGCTGAGCTACAGGAATGTTACAGGGGAAAAGGAGAAGATATTACCATCTGCACTGTCACAGTCATTGGCCCGCATCCCTATCCTTGCCATGACGCACATGCACTCACCGTCGTTTCATGCACGCCTCATTCTCACCCCCCACTATCTTTCATCCACACCACTCCACACAGGCATTGCCCATACAGCATGCTCACAGTGTACTTACCTGTTTGTCTGGAGGACCGTAGAGTAGCGTGTACTGGGGGAGGACCCCATCCACTAGTTTCCCCAACTCCTCCATGCTGAAGGCAGGGGCCCTTTCCCCAGACACACGAGTCTCTTCCAGACTGAGGTCACAGCAGCACTTGCAGTGTAGGTCCTCTCCGGTCGAAGATCAGGTATCAAGTGATTGAACAGAGAGAAAATGGCAGTCACATCCGCGGCTGTGCGTACCGTCATCGCCGGCGTACATCGTCATTGGCTCCTGGGACCCATAGGGTCCAATGTTAACCAATGCAGGATTGCGCCGCAGTCTTAAACCGCCTACCGCGACGGTGTACAACGCCAGCGCAGTTACCTCACATCCCCTTGTCCCACTTTACAGGTCAGGCAGCTACCATTTCAGGGGGCCACATGGCATTATTTTGGACTGCGTCACACATATCTAGGCCTTGCTTCAACACTAATACAGGCATATGTCGATTTGCTAATATTTTCCAATTAAGCTGTGTTTACATACCTCAGAGTTGGTTGACTCTTTGCTCGCTGTTCTCCTCTATAGGCACCGTTCGCTGGGGCATGTGAGGAGATGGCGGCATCCTCCGGTGTACAGACTGCTGGTGGACCTGTCGACAATGGAGGAGCGACATGTGATTATCACCTATAGACTTGATCGTACCACAATCCTTGAACTGTGTGCCCAGTTGGAGCCAGACCTGATGTCAGCTATCTGCCATCCCACAGGAATCCCCCCTCAAGTGCAGGTGCTGTCAGTACTCCATTTCCTTGCAAGTGGGTCTTTTCAAACTACAGTGGGCATACCATCAGGGATGTCCTAGCCTATGTTTTCCAACGTGTTGTCCAGAGTGTTGTCTGCCCTGCTGAAACACATGCGGAGCTACATTGTTTTCCCTCAGGTGGAGGATTTTCTTACAGTGAAAGGTGGTTTCTATTCACTGGGACATATCCCCAACATCATAGGTGCCATTCATGGGACACATGTGGCCTTGGTCCCCCCACACAGGAGTGAACAGTTGTACAGAAACCGGAAGAGTTACCATTCGATGAATGTGCAGATGGTGTGTTTGGCAGAGCAGTACATCTCCCATGTGAATGCCAAATTTCCTGGCTCAGTGCATGACGCTTCTATTCCACGGAATAGCAGCATCTCTTATGTGGGGGGGCAACTCCAGAGGCACCATGTGTGGCTATTAGGTGAGGACATGGACCCAATAGCCAGGGCTGCGTGGGTCCCAGGTGTGATGCAGTTGGCAGTGTGTCCTCCTCCTCATGCCTTGGTGACTAGCCATTTCACTGATAGTGCAATGCATAGTGCGTAGGCCTGTTCCCTGTGTGTGAGGGTTCTGTGTAAGCCAACGCTTGTGCTGGTGCAGTAATTGACCCAGTGCATCCTTTGTCTCGCTCACCCCCTTTCTTGTTTTGTCATCCTGTCCTTGTGTGCGTTAGCATCATCTGGCGGAGGAGCTGGGGCACCGGCGACAGAGGGAGCTGCATCCCACATGACCGTGGAGGCAGAGTCTACCGACGCTGAGGGAACTAGTGGGATGGAGGGCGAGGGGAGCACCACGGCAGAGACTGGGGAGACAACACAGACTCTGATACCTCCACCGATGGGAGCTCCCCGGTGGTGGCGGACACCTCTGTGACCACCTCAGCTGCAGGTACAGCCGCCACCCCCGTACCAGCACCGCCCTCCCAGTAGCTTCTCTTCGAGTTGCCTGCGCCCACTCACCCAGGAGGGTGGGCATCTCCTTCGCCCCAGGTACTGAAGGCCCTGCCCCAATGAGCCCTGCTTCCCTGAGTGAGGAGGCTATTGACCCCCTGAGATCCATCTCTGTAGGGCAGTCAACCATTGTGAATGCCATCCAGAGGCTGCATCCCAGATGCAGCAATGCAATGTATTCCTAGAAGGCATTCATGGTGGTTTGGCGGCCCAAGAGAGATCGATTGAGGCTCTGGCCTCCTCTCTGATGGCAGCCATTGTCCCTGTTTCTACCATCCCCCCTCCAACTTCACACACCTCACTCGTAGACAACCCCACAACATCCATGCATGCGTTGCCTGTGTCCTATCCCACCGTGTCTGTCCCCCACTCCTAAAGGACACAAACGCAAGCACTCAGACACCCAACAGCCATCCACCTCACATCAGCCTGCAGCCCATACACCTGCACCCAAATCCAGCAGACATACACCTCCAACAACCACACCCTCATCCTCCACTCCCATTACTCCTCCTTCCTCCCGCCCTACTCCAGTGAGCCCTGCTGCCCTGAGTGAGGAGGCTATTGACCTCCTGAGATCCATCTCTGAAGGGCAGTCAACCATTGTGAATGCCATCCAGGGGCTGGCACCCCAGATGCAGCAATGCAATGCATTCCTGGAGGGCATTAACAGTGGATTGGCGGCCCAACAGAGATCGTTTCAGGCTCTGGCCTCCTCTCTGATGGCAGCCATAGTCCATGTTTCAATCGTCCCCAGTCCAACTCCCACTTCCCAGTTCCATTCTCCTCAACCCTAACCCATCCCAAGCACATAAACAGACGACCATGCACACAAGGCAACACACAAGAGTGGCACAGGCAAACACAATCACCACACCTCATCACACAGGCACTCACACAAACACCATACTGTTGCAGACAAGACAACATCCACTGCCTCCACTGTCTTCCTCTCCTCCTCTTCCTCCACTTCTCTCCCAGTTATGTCCACACTCACACCTGCATGCACTACATCAGAATCCACTACCAGTATCACCACACCAAGCAGAACACACACCTCACTGGCAGACACCTCCACAACAGCCATGCACGCGTCCCCTGTGTCCTCTCCTACCGTGTCTGTCCCCCCCATCCTAAATTACACAAACACAAGCACTGAGACATCCAACAGCCTTCCACCTCACATAAGCCTACAGCCCATGCATCTGCACACACATCCAGCAGACATTCAACTCCAACAACCACTCCCTCATCCTCCACTCCCATTACCCCTCCCTCCTCCCACCCCAACATCCCTAAAAAGCTTTTCCTTTCCCAAATTGACCTCTTCCCTACCCCTTCCCCCGTCCTGCACGTATGAGCAGGGTACCAAGGGCACAGCCCAGCACCTCAGCCAAACAGTCCACGGGTACATTGGTAGCACCACCTACTCATATTGGCAAGGATACCAGACCTACAACATTGAAGGTGAAAGAGTTACCACCACCAGGGAAGAAAGGGAAGAGTCCTGCACCAGCTGTGAAGAAGGGGAAGGGGCCTGTACCATCTGTGAAGAAGGGGAAGGAGTCTGCATCAGCTGTGAAGAAGGGGAAGGAGCCTGCACTAGCTGTGAAGAAGGAGAAGGAGCCTGTACCAGCTGTGAAGAAGGGGAAGGAGCCTGCACCAGCTGTGAAGAAAGGGAAGGAGGCTGCACCACCAGGCACAGAGGGGAAGAGCTCATCCACCCCTGCCAGGAAGGGTAAGGGATTCCTGACCCATAAACAGGAGGAGATGAGGCACTCTATGCCAGTGGAAGCTGTCAGGCTAACACCGCCACCACCACCAGCTGTCCTGGGGCCCCCACCGTCAGCTGTAGAAGTGCAACCATCAGTGAATGCAAGGGCTGCCCAGGACACTCCTCCAACCACCACCACAATGCAGCCATCGGTGAGTGCAGGGGCTGCCCAGGAGCCTCCCCCAACCACCGCCACAATGCAGCCATCAGTGAGTGCAGGGGCTGCCCAGGAGACTCCTCCAACCGCCACCACGGTGCAGCCGTCACTGCCGGCGGACGCTATGTAGGCCACCCACCAGGGGCTACTGTGCAGACTGCTCCCTCCAGAACCAGTGGGGGAATCACCCACTTGAGAGACTGTGTCCTTGCACTCCTCGGGACAAAGCAATGGGTATTTTGCCCCATCCAGAACCAGTGGGCGAGTCACCGACTCCAGACTGTGTTCTTGCACTCCCCAGGACAAGGCAATGGGCATTTTGCCCCATCCAGAACCAGTGGGGGAGTCGCCAACTCGAGAGACTGTGGCCTTGCACTCCCCATGACAAGGCAATGGGCATGCTGTCCCCTCCAGAACCAGTAGGCGAGTCGCCCACTCCAGAGACTGTGGGCTTGCACTCCCCAGGTCAAAGCAATAGGCATGTTGCTCCCTTTAAAACCAGTGGGCAAGTCGCCCACTCCAGAGACTGTGGGCTTGCACTCCCCAGGTCAAAGCAATGGGCATGTTTCTCCCTCCAGAACCAGTGGGAGAGTCACCCACTCAAGAGACTGTGGGCTTGCACTCAACAGGACAAAGCAATAGGCATGTTGCTCCCTTTAAAACCAGTGGGCAAGTCGCCCACTCCAGAGACTGTGGGCTTGCACTCCCCAGGACAAAGCAATCGACATGTTACCCTCTCCAGAACCAGTGGGCGAGTCACCCACTTGAGAGACTGTGGCCTTGCACTCCCCAGGACATAGCAATGGGCATGTTGCCCCCTCCAGAACCAGTGGGGGAGTCGCCTACTCGAGAGACTGTGGCCTTGCACTCCCCAGGACAAATCAATGGACATGTTGCACCCTCCAGAACCAGTGGGGGAGTTGCCCACTTGAGAGACTGTGGTCTTGCACTCCCCAGGTCAAAACAATGGGCATTTTACCCTCTCCAGAACAAGTGGTGGAGTCGCTCACTCGAGAGACTGTGGCTTTGCACCCCCAGAACAAAGCAATGGGCATGTTGCCCCCTGCAGAGCCAATAGGGGAGTCACCAACTTGAGAGACTGTGGCCTCGCAGTCCCCAGGACAAAGCAATGGGCCTTGAAATGTGCCCTGTGGCCTTGTGTGCCCTCATGACTTTGGACTGGGCATTCGGCCATTATGGACATTTGTAAATACTTGGTTCATCAAGTGGAATTAAAGCAAAAAGTTAGATAATAGTATTTTTGAAAACTGAGAACAGAACTCAATGGTAAAACAATCAGATTCAGGCACTTTTCATTTTCTGAAATGGAAACTGCTTTACTTATTTCTACCGATTAAAATCCTTTTCTAATGATACAAAATCAATAGTCCATGTTTAAGGGGAATCAATAGATTTCAAAGCATTGGATATATCTGTTTGATACAAATTTGTTTCATGAGTATATATGTTTTTTATTAAAAGTTGACAAATTTAGTTAAAGTATCTTTATCTTTAAGTAGTGCTTCACCAGTGTTATCAGTCAAAGATTCTATTTCTCTTCTTTCTTTCTTAACTTTTAAATATTTTGCAAGGAATTAACTCATAATATTTTGTCCACCATAATAGCATGCATTGTTGTTTAATAAATGTACTGACTCATTATTTGTATTTAGTCAATTAATAGTAATTTTGGCATCAATTAGTTCTTGTAGGTAGATGTCACTGTGAAAATAGGTATGTCCAAGTTTTTCTTCTACTTAACATTTTAAAAAGACATATAGCTCATGATGAACCCTCAAGCTGCAGCCTTAAATGGATCCAATGCAATAGAGAAAGTAGAGTCTGCTGTGGTATTATGACCAAAATATTATTTAGCAAATTCTTTAAATGTTGAGACAAAATTAGTATCTAATAGCAGAGAGTTGTTCAAACACCATTTGCGTAGTGGGGTACATACGGGGCAAACTGCCTCATTACGAGTTTGTCCATCCCATTGTGGGACTTCCAAACTCCTGGGGAGGGCACCACCGCCATGGTGTTGTAGTTTAGCAGCGATTAGATTAAGCATTAGCAGAAGACATCTTGTAATTAGTAACTATTGTGAACATTTCGCAGAATCCATTTTGTATTCATGGCAGCCATTTTCTCTGCCACATGCTGCCATGTGCTCACCATGTGCTCTGTCCTACCTTTCTGTTAACTAATCTTGAAAATCTGCCTAGTGACAAGTTATATTTAGCATCTCCCACTTTCGCACATGCCCAGTAAGGTCTGCAGCTGTTAGTCCTTGAAAACTGTTAGCCCCTCCTACCTGTCGACTGTGCATTTCCACATGACCTTACATGTATGCAAGTCTTGCTTCTATAATTGTACCACCTCCTTTTAGCCCCTGCGTGGGTATAAAAGGACCATGCTCTCTCAGTTCAGTGTGCTACTTCAAACATTACCGAAGGGTGCTGTTTGAACTGTAGTACCACCTCATGAGGTTTAATAAACTTTGGGGGTCATTACAACCCTGGCATACGGTGTTAAAGGTGCGGCAATACCGCAAACAGGGCGGCGGACAAAAAAAGGGAATTATGACCCTGGCGGAAACCGCCAACAAAGACAGCCACTTTAACACTCCGACCGCCACGGCCGTACAGACAAGCAGCGTGTCGGTCACCGCCAACAGACAGGCGGAAGACAATGTTCCGCCCACAGTATTACAACACACCAATCCGCCACCTTTTCCGGGGCGGATTCACAGTGGATAAAAACACGGCGGAAACAGCCATTTCAATGGGAAAACGCTCACCTCAACACATCCCACGAGGAACGAGGACTCCATGGAGCCCGAATTACACATTCTACCAGCCCTTGTATTCCTACTCATCTACGAAGACCAACGCCGGCGCGGGCTAAGACAACGGTGAGTACTGCACCTACTACATAGGGGAGAGGGGAGGCAAAAGTTAGGGGGACACACACGAAACACCCCCACCCCCACCCTCGCATGTTACAACACACACACCAATGCATGTACAAAAATCACAGTAACAACCCACAACCCCCCCGGAAGAATGCTAAGACAAAACAAAATCAGTCCAAACATTGTAATGTATCAATACACGTGTCAAAAATATACAGATATTTTATAAAATCAGTCAGAAATATATACATTACGAGAAGTAGTGCAGATATGCACATATCAATGTCCGTGCACCACTAGTCCAAAAAAGCATGGGCCAGGCCCACAATAGATACCTGTCCAGAATCGGAGAGAACACTGCCGGGGCATCAGATAGAAATACTACAGGCACCTCAGGGGGAAGGGAAGGGGGGGCACCTCAGCCGGATGAGTGCAAAGCCAGATCCACGACGGTGCTCCATGCCCATTGATGTATCCTGGGGAGTGCAAAGCCACAGTCTCTCAAGTCTCTACAGTGAGTGGGTTGCCCACTGTACCATCCTGGGGAGTGCAAAGCCACAGTTTCGCAAGTAGATAACAGCCTCCACTGGCTCTAGAGGGGGACTGGTGCCCAGACTGGATTAGTCTCCCCGTGAAAGTTACAGTCCCGTCACTGTCCCAGCTGCACATGGGATAACGATGCTTGATGTGGCGGTCTTTTCATTCTTCCCCGGTGCATGCCCTGTTCAGCAGTGCTTTGTCATGGCGGTTCTGGACTGTTCAGCGGTGCTTTGCCATGGCAGTCTCTGGACTGTTCAGCGGTGCTTTGCCATGGCGGTTCTGGACTGTTCAGCGGTGCTTTGCCATGGCGGTCTCTGGACTGTTCAGCGGTGCTTTGCCATGGCGGTCTCTGGACTGTTCAGCGGTGCTTTGCCATGGCGGTTCTGGACTGTTCAGCACTGCTTTGCCATGGCGGTTCTGGACTGTTCAGCACTGCTTTGCCATGGCGGTCTCTGGACTGTTCAGCGGTGCTTTGCCATGGCGGTTCTGGACTGTTCAGCGGTGCTTTGCCATGGCAGTCTCTGGACTGTTCAGCGGTGCTTTGCCATGGCGGTCTCTGGACTGTTCAGCGGTGCTTTGCCATGGCGGTTCTGGACTGTTCAGCGGTGCTTTGCCATGGCGGTCTCTGGACTGTTCAGCGGTGCTTTGCCATGGCGGTTCTGGACTGTTCCGCGGTGCTTTGCCATGGCGGTCTCTTGACTGTTCAGCGGTGCTTTGCCATGGCGGTTCTGGACTGTTCAGCGGTGCTTTGCCATGGTGGTCTCTGGACTGTTCAGCGGTGCTTGACCATGGCGGTTCTGGACTGTTCAGTGGTGCTTTGCCATGGCGGTCTCTGGACTGTTCAGCTGTGCTTTGCCATGGCGGTTCTGGGACGGGCATTGGTGTGTGGCATGATGTTCTCTGGACTGGGCATTGGTGTGTGGCATGACGTTCCCTGGACTGGGCACTGGTGTGTGACGTGACGTTCCCTGGACTGGGCATTGGTGTGTGGCATGACGTTCCCTCAAAGCCCAGCGGGGCTGTGGCAGCCGGGGCCCTCCTGGGCAATGACTCCGGCGGTGGTCTCCTGACCAGTGACGATACTTGGGCCCTCCTGGGCACTGACTCTGTCGGTGGTCTCCTGACCAGTGACAATTCTTGGGCCCTCCTGGGCACTGACTCCGGCGGTGGCGGTGGTCTCCTGACCAGTGACGATACTTGGGCCCTCCTGGGCAATGACTCTGGCGGTGGTCTCCTGACCAGTGACGATACTTGGGCCCTCCTGGGCACTGGCTCCTGCGGTGGCGGTGGTCTCCTGACCAGTGACGATACTTGGGCCCTCCTGGGCAATGACTCTGGCGGTGGTCTCCTGACCAGTGACGATAATTGGGCCCTCCTGGGCACTGACTCCTGCAGTGGCGGTGGTCTCCTGACCAGTGACGATACTTGGGCCCTCCTGGGCAATGACTCGTTTGTGTACTTTGGGAGGGGGCGTCAAAGACACACTGGGAGTGGACACGGGACGTGTAAATGGGAGTGGAGGTGGTGAGTGCAGGTGAGCGGGGTGTGGTGCTGGGTGTTCTGGTGTGAGTCCTAGTGCCTGTGGATGTAGTGCATGCAGGTTAGAGTGTAGACGACACTGGAAGGGAGGAGGGAAAAGAGGAGGAGGGGGACACAGTGGAGGCAGTGGATGTTGCTGTGTCTGTATGTGGGTGATGCTTGCGTGAGTGCCTGTGGGTTGTGTGGTTCCTATGTTTGCTTGAGCTTCCCTTGTGTGTTGACTTGTGTGCATGCTGGTCTGTAGGTGTGCTTGGGATGGGCTGGGGTACAGGGGAATGCGTCTGGGTGGAGGAGGTTGGAGGGGGTAGGCTAGACACAGGGACAATGGCTGCCATCAGTGCTGAGGCCAAAGATTGCAGGGTTCGCTGAAGGGCAGCCTGACCAGAATGAATGCCCTCCAGGAATGCATTACCGTGTTGCAACTCTCTTTCTACACCCTGGATGGCATTCACAATGGTAGACTGCCCAACAGTGAGTGACCTGAGGAGGTCAATGGCCTGAGGTGCCTGGGGCGAAGGTGATGCCCACCCTCCTGGATGAGCAGGCACGGGGCGAACACTGAGGGGCTGCTGGGAGGGCTGGGCCTACACTCAACACACATACAGGAAGGGTTTTGTGTTTGGTGTCGTCTTCTGTGTAACTGTGGGTACATACCTGGAAATAAATTGACTTGATCGTCGCTGTTGTCCTTCCTAGGCGCCGTCAGCTGGGACATTTGAGAAGATGGCGGAATCCTCTGGTGCACCGACCGCTGGTGGACCTGTAGACAATGGAGGAACGACATGTAATCGTGACCTACAGGTTTGACCGTGCCACAATCCAGGAACTATGTACCCAGTTGGAGCCAGACCTGATGTCACCAATCCGCCATCCCACTGGAATCCCGCCTGACGTGCAGGTGCTGTCAGTGCTCCATTTCCTTGCAAGTGGGTAATTTCAGACAGGTCTGCTGTATGTCCTTCAGCACCCCTACGATGGTGCCCAAGGTGGAGCTGATGGTCCTGAGCTCCTCCCTGAACCCCAAATATTGGTACTCCTGCAGGCGTTGGGTCTTCTGAAACTTGACCAGGACCGTCGCCATCGTCTCCTGGGAGTGGTGATATGCTCCCATGATGGAGGAGAGGGCCTCGTGGAGAGTGGGTTCCCTTGGCCTGTCCGCCCCGTGTCGCACAGCAGCCCTCCCAGTTCCCCTGTGTTCCTGTGCCTCCGTCCCCTGGACCGTGGGCCCACTACCACTGCCCCCAGGTCCCTGTTGTTGTTGGGGTGGTGGGTTATCCTGGGTTCCCTGTAGTGGTGGACACACCGCTGATTGACCTCTCCTGGGTACGGAGGTTTGGTCCCGCTGGGTGGGTGCTGTGCTGGTGTTACCAAAGGGTGGAAGGTCAGTGTTGAGCTGTGCCTGTGCAAGGGGAACCGACAGTCCCGAGGCCCACGATGGTCCGTGCTGGTCATCAGGCTCCAATAGGGCAGAGCTGCTATCGTCACTGTGGGCCTCTTCTGTGTGTGGGGTGGAGTTGTCTGGACCCTCTGGTGTGGTGACTGTCCTTCGTGTTCCTAAAGGGGCATAAGAGCATGATTATAGCATGTGTGTGTGATGGTGTGTAATGGGTGGGTGTTTGTGTACCCCAGTGCAAGCATTCCTGTGTGGGGGCTTGTGTGATGATGGTTAGGGGGTTGTCCTGGCATGTGCAGTGGGCATGCTTAGGAGATGGGTGTCCATGCTTAGTTGTGTCATGCAGGGCTTGGTGTTGGGATGTGTAGTATGTGTTATTAGGAAATTAGGGAGGAGTTGGGGTGATAGGGGAGGGTGTGAGGGTGGGGGTGTGTGATAGCATGCAGGTAGGGTGGGGGATATGATAGTTAAGATTTGACTTACCAGTGTCCATTCCTTCACCGACTCCTCCGAGGCCCTCTGGATGCATGATGTTCAAGACTTGCTCCTCCCATGTTGTTAGTTGTGGGGGAGGAGGTGGGGGTCCGCCACCAGTCCGCCTGAACCGCGATGTTGTGCCTGGAGACCGTTGAACGCACCTTCCCCCGTAGGTCATTCCACCTCTTCCTGATGTCGTCCCGATTTCTTGGGTGCTGTCCCACAGCGTTGACCCTGTTGACTATTCTTCGCCATAGCTCCATCTTCCTGGCTATGGATGTGTGCTGCACCTGTGAGCCAAATAGCTGTGGCTCTACCTGGACAATTTCCTCCACCAAGACCCTGAGCTCCTCCTCTGAAAAGCGGGGGTGTCTTTGGCGTGCCATGGGGTGGTGTGTGTGATGTGTGGGGCGGTGTGAGTGTTGATGTGGGTGGTGATGTGTAGTGGTGTGTGGTGTTTTGTGCGTGGATGTTGTGTGGGTGATGGTGTTGTGTGCCTCTGGATGGTGGGGTTGTCTTTGCTGTGCTGTCTCTCTGGCCTTCGTTGGCGATTTTAGGTCGTAGGGGTTTGTGGGTGATGTGGGTGTGTGTTTTATAAAGTATTGGGTGTGTGGGAGCTCCAAAATCGTATGGTACTAGATGTGATATTAGCAGACCGAGGTGGTGCATGTCGCATCATCGGTAGTAGTTGCTGTGTTTTTATTCCAGATCATTCACCTTCAGTATATGATGCAATATCTAAATTGCATAAAATTGCTGCAGAAATCCACACAGAGACTGGTACTTGGACTTTTTCTGGATGGTTTTGGGCTCTTGTTTCCGCCTGGGGCTGGAAACTACTGACTATCCTGTGTGTAATGATTGCAATATTTTTCACATGCTGTATCTGTATTCAGTGTGGTCCAATGTTCTGCTCCATGTGTATTACTACTTGTATGCCTACCAAAAGAAATATTACAGAAATGAAAGCACAACACATGTTAGATAAGGAAATAGCTGAAATGATGAGCATAAATATACAAGATGAATATTTAGATTATCCCAGAAAGACGAATGTCTTCAGCTAATGCTGAAAGGGTCGTCTGTTGTCGTTTAGCAGCAATTAGATTAAGCATTAGCAGAAGACATCTTGTATTTAGTAACTATTGTGAACATTTTGCAGAATCCATTTTGTATTCATGGCAGCCATTTTCTCTGCCACATGCTGCCATGTGCTCACCATTTGCTCTGTCCTACCTTTCTGTTAACTACTCTTGAAAATCTGCCTAGTGACAAGTTATATTTAGCATCTCCCACTTTCGCACATGCCCAGTATGGTCTGCAGCTGTAAGTCCTTGAAAACTGTTAGCCCTCCTACCTGTCGACTGTGCATTTTCACATGACCTTACATGTATGCAAGTCTTGCTTCTATAATTGTACCACCTCCTTTTAGCCCCTACATGGGTATAAAAGGACCATGCTCTCTCAGTTCAGTGTGCTACTTCAAACATTACCGAAGGGTGCTGTTTGAACTGTAGTACCACCTCATGAGGTTTAATAAACTTTGTCTTTTATTTCAGTTTCTGTGCCAACTTCTTCCGATATGGTCTGAGGACTTTGTGCAGAGAAGGGTGAACCCCTTGCACTAGTAGGCCCTGCTGAGGCTTACTTCAACAATGGGGGTAACATCCCCACATCCTCTATTACAATTTTCCCGCTGGTCTGACCCTTAACCCCTTCTGTGCCGGGGACGTAATGGTTACGTCCATCGGCACAGTGCTCCTGTGCCGAGGACATAACCATTACGTCCTCGGCACGGAGCTCAGAGGGAGCGCTAGTGCTCCCTCTGTGGGCTTCCCTCTCACCCCCCAAGGCAAGGATGGAAGGGGAGGCCCATCGCGCTGGAAGATCAGAACAGAAATGCTCAGCTTCTCTCTTCTGATCATGTGATGGGGGCCTGAGAGGCTGCAAAGGGAAGGAAAGGAATTTCCTTCCCTTTGAAGTCTCTCAGAGCATTTTAGAAGCCGGATGGTAAAGCAATCCAGCTTCTGAAATGCCCACTAGACACCAGGGATTTATTTTAGAAATGGAAATTGACATAAGGGGAGTGACCCCTTAGGCAAGGGTCACTCCCCAGGGTGGCAATATTTTTCAAGGCCTCTTCTGCCTCCAGGCAGACACCACTAGGTGCCAGGGATGTATGTATTTGTTTTGTTTTTTAGAGTTGGGGAGTGACCCCTTAGGCAAGGGTCACTCTCCTAGGGGGCAAATTTATTTTAGGCCATTTCTGCCCCCCGGGGGGAGATCGGCCTATTGTTATTAGGCTGAAACCTTTAGGCACCAGGGATTGTTTTTTTTAATTATTTTTATTTTTTATTTTTGTTTTTTAGATGTGGGGAGCGAACCCTTAGGCAAGGGTCGCTCCCCTGGGGGGAAAATTTTATTTAGGCTATTTCTGCCCCTCTTGGGGGCAGATCGGCCGATTTTTGATGGGCCAATCTGCCCCCAACGGGGGCAGAAAACACTAAGCACCAAGGATTATTTTTTTTGCACCAATTTCACACAAGGGGAGCGACCCCTTAGGCAAGGTTCGCCCCCTGGGGGGGGGGAATTTACTTTTGGCCATTTCTGCTCCCCTTTGGGACAGATCAAAGTATTTCTATTAGGCAGATCTGCCCCCGGGGGGGGGGCAGAAACCACTTAGGCACCATGGATTGGTGTGTGTGTATGTGTGTGTTTTCTTTAGGGGGGCAGCCCCTTGGGTAAGGGTCGCTCCCCATGGGGGCACATTACTGTTGGCCATATTTCTGGAAGGCCCATCTGCCCACCAGAGACCAGGGAAGTTTTTTTTCCAAAATAGGAGGGTGGGGGTATGCCATACCCCTACCCCCAAAAAATGGGGCCGAAGTTGTTCTGCCTGGGGCAATTACCCCTGATCCACACCCCGGGGGAAGAAAGTCGACTAGATGCCAGGGAATAAAAAAAAAATAGTGGGATGGTGGCTACCAACCAGTATGGGCCTGGTTAAGCCCCCACCCCAACTGAAGAGGGTAACAGTCTTTCAGCTCTCCCCCACACTCTAAAACATCTTATCCCACAGCACGCAACACAACATTTGATTATTTGGGGTTTTGGTTTTGCATTTGCGCCATGAGAGCTTGGTTAACTCTCAAAATCTTCCCACTTGGAATGGTGAGGGCTGCACTTTATGGACTTTGGGACGCTGCCATGTAGAAAAATCCACAAGACCTAGACAAATTTGAAAACTAAACATCTGGGTGATTCAAGGGTGGTGTGTTTCACGTGCACCCGCACCATTTTCTTAACCACAATGCCCTGCAAACCTCCAACTTTGCTTGAAATCACACATTTTCCCATGTTTTTGTGATGGAACCTCCTGGAATCTGCAGGAATCCACAAAATTCCTACCACCCAGCATTGTCCCATCTATACCGATAAAAATTCTGCTGCACTTAAATGTTTTTTTTCAAACTGCCCTTTTGGACCCACTTTGGTTCCCCCTAAATTTCGACATGTTTTTGACTCTTCCCTGTCACAAGCACTTGGCCCACCTACACAAATGAGGTATCATTTTTACCAGGAGGCTGAGGGGAACGTTGGGTGGTATGAAATTTGTCCCGGTGCGGTAATCCCACACAGAAATGTGGGGAAAATGTGACTTTTTAGCTAAATTTGAGGTTTGCTGAGGATTCTTGGTAAGAAAACATTGGGGGATCCACGCAAGTCACACCTCCCTGGACTCCCTCGGGTGTCTAGTTTTCAGAAATGTCTGGGTTTGGTACGTTTCCCTAGATGGCTGCTGAGCCCAGGACCAAAAATACAGGTGACCCCACCCCGCAAAAATAGGTAGTTTTGTATTTCATAATTTTGAAGTGTCGAGATAGTATTTTGGGGCATTTCCTTTCACGGGCAGTAGTCCTACCCACAAAAGTGAGATACCATTTTTATCGGGAGGCTTGGGGGAACGCTGGGTGGAAGGATATTTGTGGCTCCTCTCTGATTCCAGAACATTCTGTCACCGAAATGAGAGGAAAAAGTATTTTCTTGGCCACATTTTGAGGTTTGCAAAGGATTCTACGTAACAGAACCTGGTCAGAGCCCCACAAGTCACCCCATCCTGGATTCCCCTAGGTGTGTAGTTTCCAAAATTGTGCAGGTTTTCTAGGTTTCCCTAGGTGCTGGCTGAGCTAGAGGCCAGAATCCACAGCTAGGAACTTTGCAAAAAACAGCTCTGTTTTCTTTGTGAAAATGTGATGTGTCCACGTTGTGTTTTGGGGCATTTCCTGTCGCGGGCGCTAGGGCTAGTCCCACAAGTGAGGTACCATTTTTATCAGGAGACTTGAGGGAACATAGAATAGCAAAACAAGTGTTATTGCCCCTTGCTTTCTCTACATTTTTTCCTTTCAAATGTAAGACAGTGTGTAAAAAAGACGTCTATTTGAGAAATGCCCTGTAATTCACATGCTAGTATAGGCACCCCGGAATTCAGAGATGTGCAAATAACCACTGCTTCTCAACTCCTTATCTTGTGGCCATTATGGAAATACAAAGGCTTTCTTGATACCTACTTTTCACTTTTTATATTTCAGCAAATGAATTGCTGTATACCCGGTATAGAATCAAAACCCATTGCAAGGTGCAGCTCATTTATTGGCTCTGGGTACCGATGGTTCTTGATGAACCTACAAGTCCTATATATCTCCACAACCAGAAGAGTCCAGCTGACGTAACGGTATATTGCTTTAAAAAATCTGACAAGCAGAACAAAGTTACAGAGTAAAACGTGGATAAAAATGGCTGTTTTTTTACCTCAATTTCAATATTCTTTTATTTCTGCTGTTATTTTCTGTAGGAAATGTCAAAATTGTGTTGAAAAATGGGGTTTTCTAATTCAAGTCTGCTTGTTCCTGAAAGTTGGGAAGATGGTGATCTTACCACTGCAAACTCTTTGTTGATGGCATTTTCAGGGGAAAAAACACGAGCCTTCTTCTACAGCCCTTTTTTCCCATTTTTTTTTTTTTTTAAACATTTTTTTTGCTGTATTTTGGCTAATTTCTTGGTCTCCTTCAGGGGAACCCACAAAGTCTGACTAACTCTATAATCCCTAGGATGTTGGAAAAAAAGGACGCAAATTTGGCATGGGTAGCTTATGTGGAGAAAAAGTTATGAGGGCCTAAGCGCGAACTGCCCCAAATAGCAAAAAAAAAAGGCTTGACACAGGGAGGGGGAAAGCCCTGACAGCGAAGGGGTTAATGGAGCTGAGTGCTATCTCGCAGCACAGATGGGGCCTACCAGCACCCTTGGAATGTATACTGTGTAAAAGCAAACATTCCAACAGTGCTGGGTAGGGAGGCACCTGTGGCCTCAGCTCACCCTCACTTCCAGCCTTTTCATGTCAGTGAAACCGTCATGGAACGCTGGAGGTCAAGGGAGTTGTAATCAGCCAGGTGAGACTGACTTCAGCGCTGCGCTGGCTGAGTACAACTCAGATTAGGCCGACAGGTGTCACCTGTAGTGGGTTAGACTGAATTCCCCATTGTGCAAGTGATTCTGCCGCCCAAATCCAGTAGTCTCCTTAGAATAATGAGAGCCTACACGACAGAACCAAGTGCAAAGTTAGTCACACCATTACAATTGCTAAGTGATGGGTATGAAATTTTGTCTTCCACATCTTGTGTAAGCACAAAGTATGATTGTCAACTTGCGTACACTAACAAAGCAGCCATGCTTTCAAGAAATTTGAAAAACTAGGAGCTTTGAGCAAATGTCTAAAGCACCACATGTGTAAGCAGAGGCATAGTGAACTCTGTCAGCTCGAGTGGGGGAGGGATGGTACTGCGCAGACGTCAAGCTCTGGGTAGCAGTAAATTAACTTTGCATTGATTCGGAGGAGTAAAAAGGCAGCACACAATCACTGGTAGTCCTTGCGGGGCAGCATGTGCAGCAAGTGATACAATTGTTGTAGAGAGGGTGTATCCCGGTGGTGCTTAATGCGCTCCGCCTAAATCACACAAACCTCTAGGCAAGGAATGAACTCAGAGTCATTGTTTTTCCTTTCCCTGTTTCTCTTGAGGCACACCAAAATGCTGCTGCTTGTATGTTTTTCCAATAAGTGTTAATGTTAGCTTATTAGCATCAGATGTTTGCATTTTGGTCTGAAAGGCTATCTCCGCCCTCTTAGTCACTAGGCTGTTTTAAACAGTGGTTGCCTACATAAACATAGGCAGAAAGCCAGGAAGTACATTTTATTTTGCGTTTCACAAGTCTGCCAATTGGTACTTTAACATATACCAACAGACATTCCTGACTTTTCAGTGAACAACATAGTTCTTTGTGGGAGTGTAATTTGTTTATATTTTTGTTTTGAGTTTATTAAATTACTGAACATCAATTAACAATGACATAAGAAAATATAATATCCACAGCAACGTCTTAGAGATAAAACATGGCTGTAATACGTAACAGTGACTATATAAATAAACCAGAGAATTTTGGAATATCAGTCCGATAATGTGAGTACAACAAAAAAGTAACACTTTGAAGGATTATGGGGAAGGACAGGGAGGATGGAGAACATTGTAGGGACATGTTATCAGAGAATACATGGAGTATAGCAACCTGAAGACATATTGTAAAGAAAGAAAATAGAAATATAGGCCCTCATTATTACCGCCGCGCTGACGGCCACCAACATACTTCACGGTGACAGATATCCATTCGCCATATTATGACACACACATACCAATCAGACAGAATACAGCCACATACACAAATCCGCCAGGCAAAAGGTCAGTGATAAACCCATACCATTACACCAGCAAAACAACGACCATCACATTATGACACACAAATCACTACGGTGGACATTCAATGGCAGTAAACTATTGCAGGTACATACCTCCGCGGTCAAAAGGGACAACCACATACAAAACAACTCCACATTGGCCAATATGAAAAACACACACCTGACACCCATACACACACCACACCCACACCACTATAAAACTCACACCCACATTACCCACAACCCTTTAACAACAACAATTGACACCAGGAGACTGAGAAGAAGAGCACAGAGACAACTACACACACAACTACACACACCACTTACACGCATACACCTGTCACGCACTCCACATCACACACCCCACCACATCACCCAACAAACCCTCACCAACACACATCACACAACACCCATGGCACCCCAAAGGCACCCTTGTTTCACTAAAGAGGAGTTAACGGTCATGGTGGAAGAAATTGTCAGGGTAGAGCCACAGCTCATTGGAGCACAGGTACAGCAGATATCTATAGCAAGGAAGATGGAGCTATGCCAGAGAATCGTAGACAGGGACCGCACCCAAGAACAAGGGACAACATCAGGAAGAGGTGGAACGACCTACGGGGGAAGGTACGCTCCATAACAGCAGGACACAAACTCGCAATCCAGAGGACTGGCGGTGATCCCTCACCTCTTCCCCCACAGCTCACAGCATGGGAGGAGCAGGTACTGGCAATACTGCACCCTGATGGACTCGCTGGAGTTGCCGGAGGACTGGACACTGGTAAGTCAATATACTTACTTCCTATCACCCCCTCAAAACATGCATGCCATCTCACACCCACACCCTCACTCCCATCACTACACTCCATCCCATACACTGCACCTAGATATCTCACTAACTCCAATGCAAAGCCCTGCATGCTGTACCAATGCATGGACACCCCTCACACCACTGAGCAGGCATTAAAAGTGCCAAAAAAATGTTGAAAGGAAATCTCTTAGATTTTCTTGCACCATTTTTTCAGCCCCTCCTCATACATTATGCATGGCACCGGTATAATGTGGCACAAGGATTTACAAAATGCCGCAATGCGTGCATTGAGCCACTTTGTAAATGTTGCACAGGGAAAATGCCACTTTATCGCCACTTTAACGTAAACAAATGATGCTATGATGGTGCTAAGGTGACACTATGGGCTCTTAAGTATGCCTCCAAGTCTCTGGGTTTGTGGCCATTTCTTCAGTACTGGACATGCTACTTTTACTACTGCCATCTGATCTGAACTCAGCCTTCCTGGCTTCCAGCTCTCTCACCTTCAACTCGGGAGTCAAAATAATTTCTTCTTTCTGGGCTAAGGCTACCTCCGCCTCAGTCCCGTTCTCTGCCAGGGCTGTGTCAGCCTCAGCTCCTCTCTCCTCTGCATCAGGTTGATGCATCTGCAGCTTCAGCTGCAGGTCCCTCTCAGTCTGTCTGTCCTTGAACTCCTCAAGAGACGTGGTGTGGGAGGAGACACTACTCCCATCAGTAGATCTAGCAGGGGACTCCCCCTTCAGAGTCCTCCCCAGAGTCATCTGATAGTGTTGCTACATCGGGTGTTTCCTCACAACAATACAGATCTGTCTCAAGATCCCGCCTTGTGGATCTCCTTTACACAGCCAGACCCCCTCTCCTTGCAGAAAACTCTCAGTTCCTTCATAGTATACATGTTTAGGTGCCAGAAGTTCATTTCTATTCTGGCAAGGCTTCACAGGTGCAACAACCACACAGAATTCCAAGTTGATCTAGATGAAGCAGGGGTAACTTTGGAAAAATGATCAATTGAGAGAAAAGGAGAAACAGTATACTGTTACGTAATAGACTGCGATATGGAAGTAGGGTACACCAATCACTGTATGTCAAGTACAAATATACCTCTTATGCCCACTGCTGATCACAAATGTTAGAAATGAGGTCTTTAGTTGCCAGTGGTTTGCACCCAGTTCAAGAAGAACCCTCACTCTAGTCAGGGTAAGGGAGCCACACAGCTACGATATCCCCTGCTCACCTCCTTGGTAGCTTGGCACGAGCAGCCAGGCTTATCTCAGAGTCAATGTGTGAGATATATGTACACACACAGTAACTCAGTGAAAATATTACAAAAGGACTCCACACCAGTTCAGAAAAAGAGCCAATATTTATTTGAATAAAATAAGATCAAAATTACATAAATCCTAGATTCACAAACAAAGAAACACATTTTTAAACATTAAAATCTCAGTAAAGTGCTTAGAAATACAATAGCTCCAAACAGGGATATCACGACGTCATTGACGGAGTCGTTCCCAACAGTTTGAAACTACTAGCAATGGAGTGAGGGCAGGAGATGGAGTCGCACAGACCCAAGGCACAGTACCTTTGGTTATCAATGAAACAAAGGTGTTGCACTGAGTCGGGCGGTGAGGGGTTTCTGGAGCTGGTGCGGCATTGGTTCCTTACTGCTACTGGGCAGGTGAGGTTGGTTCCTTACTGCCAGGCAGAGCCAGTGAGGCTTTGATTCCTTATGATGCAGCATTGATGGCAAGGCGTCGGTTCCTTATGATCCGATGGGGTTGATGAGTCCAGCAGGTCAAGATGCAAAGTATCGACTTCATGGTGTCACGATCACACCAGGGGACAACAGGTGCTGCAGGGAGTCTGGTGTCAGGGATGTCTGTGACATGGGTCTTGGAACTCATGCTATGGCGGGATTTCAGCAGTGTCGGGCCTGTGGTGTCGTCACAGTCGTTACACTCAACCGGGACCACAACTCCGGTGCAGGCAGCGGCTCAGAATTGGCCAGCGGCCCTGGTTGTAGTTGATGTACTTGGGCCCAGATTTATACTTTTTGCGGATAAACTCCGCAAATACATAGCACCGGCTAGTGCCATTCCACAGCACCAGATGGGTGCGATATTAGAGGAATGGCACAAGCCGGCGTTAAACTTTGGCTAGCGTCTTAAAAGAAGATGCTAGCCTGTGGAGGTGGTGGTAGGGAAGAAAGGGGTTGTGTGTTAAAAAAGGACGCTAGCTCTAACCAGACTCGCGCCATTTCCTGGAGCACAACCACCAAAAACATGACTTGTGTCTTTGGAAGGAGCGGAGTCATGCCCACCACCCTAATGGCCAGACTTAATAAGACTCATTCCCTCATGTTACCTTATGGGTAGAGCAGTGTTCATAGGTAGTGCAAACACCAATGGGTGCTCGGCACTCCATCGTACATATGTCCTAGGTCACACCCATACCTGCCCGGACATGCCTCCACAAAAGTCCATGTGCGCCATAATGTCCTGCTTTATCAGTCTCAGTTCCTATGTTAAGAGACCCATGCATATATATGCAGACCCTGGTAAGTGATGCCAGCTCCCGTGCCTACATAAGAAGACCCCCAGGGTGCAAGTTGCACACGCAGGTGAGTGATAGTAGTTGCCATTCACAAATGGCGATACCCGTGTGGAAGTATGCACACACTGCAAAGTTGTGGTACTCCCATTTAACTGTATGACATCTGGTTGCAAGTAGGCACCTTACGGCCAGCTAAGCCAAGCTCCCCAAGTACCTGAACTCCGATGTGCACATGTACATGGAGAGGCCATCTGGCTCTGGGTCACTATATGATCAGGTACCCCTTGATCAGAGTACCCCTACTGGCAAGCTGTGCCAGGTGTAACATACTGTTGGGCCTGCAAATCAGATATGCCTCAGTAAAAAACTTCTGAGTTGATTATTTGCCATTGCAGGGACCAATTATTGTTTACAGAGACCAATGCTTCTTTGCAGAGATCAATGCTTGTTGGAACTAATGCTTGTTAGAGACTAATGCTTATTTGGGAACATGTGTTGCACAAGCCTCCAGCATCTTTATGACTCAGAGTGGCAATGGCTCCCTATGACTAAGACTGGGTGTGGCAGGATGCAGCAGGTATTTAAACCACCCGACCTAAGTGAATTGCTTGCTGTGAAGGTCACCAGCTGCAGAGAAGGAATCTCTACACCTCCTCTTTTGATCTCAACTGTCTCATCTGTCCAGCATCTTGGAGGCCACTTCTGGAAGAAGAAGAGACCGTGGAATTAACCTTTAAAAAGTAGATAACACACTGCTCATGATCTAAGAACATTTACTGCTAAAACTTGATACTTGCTGAGTTGAAACTTGATAAGCGAATGTTCCAGGATGTGATGCGGCTAAAAGAGCCCATCTTTGGGTTTTAAGGTTATTGGGTTGTTCGCTGCTTGACATGCTATAACGTGTAGTGTAGTTTCTTGCATTATACCACAGAAAGGAGTTTCTATTGAACAATTATGAAAACAATAAACTGTGAATGTTTATTATTGCTGAGTTTAATGAGGCATTAATATTGTTAATGATACGATGTACTGTGAATTAATTTGTTATTGTTGAGTTCAAAGTGGCATTTGCATTATTTCAAATTGCTGCTGGTGATGTGGAACAGTCTGTGTTTGGCGCTTAAACAAATTTGAAGCTTATCTTTGCCATGATCCAAATTACACTGTGATGTAACAGTGATAAGCTGGTTGTTCATGAAGTTGAACGCTATTGATTAACCCTACTGTATGTTTTTATAGCAATACAACGTGGACCGTAATTCTTGATATTAACCCTATGTTTTTAGTGTGATTTAAACACTGAATTGTGTTCCTCACAATACTAGCACAGTACAATGATTAACCATGAATATCTAGAGAATCTAATCCCCTGAGAGTTTGTTCTTAGTAATGTTGCCTATGTAAATGTCTATGAGTCGAATGAGTCAGCATTTTAGGGAATCTCGTCAAGGGGAAACACGCAAGATATCCACTGAACATCAAGAAACATCTAGGTAGGCTTAATTGAGGTGACGAGGGACTAATCTGCGATCACAATGGGAGTAGTTGTACACAGTATAGACAGTTAAAGGCTCTTATTTAATAACAGATAATCCACATCATTCTTGAAAATTCATAGAGAGAGGAAGAGCCATCAAAAGCGGGAAATGGGACCTCAACAGGTACACATAGTTTGCACATCATAGTTTAACAGTAGAGTATGCATGGGATATGAGATATTAGTTTTTTGATTGATGTGTAATTAATCGTAGGAAAGACTGGCTCTTCAAGAACCATCACTAGGTGTCCGGGTCCAGCTCTGCGACTCCAGTGTCTCTCTCCTTCTCTCATCCATCCCCTTTCCCCCTGGTACGTTGCTTAGCCAACCATGTATATTTAAGTGGGAGGCACGCAACATTTAGGTGGAATTGAGAACAAGCAGCTTGGTCAACATTGTGTCTCTGTGGGACAAACAGTTAGTGCTTAACACATACATGAAATCCCCCATATGTAAGAGTGCACCCACTGGCCTGTTATGCTAGGCTCAATACCTCTGAGGGCCCAATGGCCTCTGTGCATACCTGCGCCACTGCCATGGTGGGACCCACAAATGTTGGTCAGCATCATCTCCCCTACTGGTGAGGACATGCATGTGCCCTTCCCCTTTACACATGCAGGGGGACAGCACCCATGGCCCACAGCCACTGTTAGGACCGACCCACCCCTATGGATGTGGCCAACCCCCAATTTAGGTAGGGGATACCTACACGGAAATGCTCCTCTGCCCGGACAGGGCACACCTTTGTATCCCTGCCTTCTCCCCACCACCAGCCCTGCCAATGGGGCCCTCTGAAGAAGGAGTAAGACAGCTTAGAGTTAATTCCCGGAACAGGACTGCCACCCTAAGAACAGGCACACTAGTACCCCTGGAGTCTTCTTCCACAGGCCTGGGACAGGTTTGACAGGTCCTCTAGAGGGTAGAACACCTAGTGCATGTCTCCCTGGTAGCCAGGGCCGTACCCACTCCAGGTATGTGGTATTCCTGTTTTACAGGCCCTCCTGGATACAGCATCTCAACCATGTCCTTGCCTGCCCATTCCTCTCATTGGTAGGCATGCCAGCTTTTTCACTGTGTCAGTGGGAAAGTGCCAGAGTCCTACAGTCATGCACCAAGAGTCAGCAAAAACTGGGAGGAAAAAGCAAAAAGTTTCAGGAAAATTATCTCAGCAGAGCCATGTCCAACACTTGCCCACATGTAACAATCCACATGGGCACCTAAGTACATATATGGAAGTTTTTGTCACACCAGCAAAAATATTGCAATTATATTTCTATGCCACTATAGAAAAGTGACACACTAGGTCCTACTATGATGTGAGGATAATTAACGCAGGGGAAATGTCCCCAATCTTTTTGTCACTGGTTTTCTGTTTGATTTGTTTCCTTGGTACTGTTTTCTTCATTTTTTGGATCTTTTGTAAGCAAAAAGCAGCCCTTCTGCAAAAAGTGAATCAAAATCTTGCTCACTCTGTAAAATGTCACATCGTTTGTTGATGATTTCCTGAAAAACAACTGCTTGGGAAAAAGTAGAAATACAAGTAAACCTGGCATCATCATCTTTTTGTGATTTTTAACAAATGCTGTCTTGGCGTGTTCTATTGTTGGCTTAATTGATGACATCACTTGGTTTTCCTTAATTGCAAAACCCTTTGGTAGTATTCTTCTGTTACTTGAAACAACTAATTTTCCTCAGATGTAATACATTTCAAACAAGTATTTGGTGAATATAGTAGAGCTCTCCTCAGAGGCTCGGGGAGTACACTTTTATAGTCTAACAGTATTTCTATCAGCCTTTTTGCACTATATCTCTGTACTAATCTCTCCATCTTTTAGATGTATCAATGCATCGATGAATGTGGTCAGAATGTGATTTTTTCATTGCTGATATTGTGGATAAATTTGATGTGTTAATTTCTCTGACTGAGGGTTGAAATGTTTTCAATTGACTTGTAAAATGAGGACTATGGCCTTCATTATGAATATGGCGGTAAACACCGCACCACCGGTGGTGGCGGTAACTACTGCCAACAGACTGGCGATCCGGACCGCCAAATAATGAAGCACATGAGAAACAGCCAGAAGGCCATCCACCCACCACCATTTTGGTACTTCCGCCGATGATGGCGGAGACCATCTTCAGCCAGCCGGATAGGCTCTACCCACCCACCATATAATGAAACACCACACCTCCATCAGTTTAGGGGCGGGAACCACCGACACGCAAAGCTTGTAGAAATGACCCATATACAGGGAAACACTCACCAAAGGCACACAGAACATGCCGACATGGAGCGAGAGTTGGAAATAGTCCCACTGCTTCTCCTTGCCATATTTCTCTAGGACCGTGACCGTCGAAGAAGACGTCAGAAGTAAGTACCGCAGCCTACCACACATAGGTGGAAAGGGCATCATTACACAAACCACCCACCCCACCCACACTGCTATGCACTCACTCCACCTCCCACTGCCCCAAATCATACATACCCTATAAAAATGTACTTACCAGACACATGCAAACATACATCAGAACAAGTGCACACACCTATGTACACCACTCCCCCACCGTGAAACACTGCATGATGGGACAATATTGCACCAACAGGTCTGCTGGGCACTAAGGGGCATATTTATACTCTGTTTGCACCGAATTAGTGTCATTTTTTTTTACTCTAATTCGGTGCAAAACTAACTCCATATTTATACTTTGGTGCTAGACCCCTCTAGCACCAAATTTATGGAGTTAAAGTCTTTTTTTGAAAGTGGAGACCTACTTTGCCTTAATGAGATGCAAGGTAGGTGTTTCCGTGCAAAAAATGACTCTATGGCCATAACGCCATATTTAGGGGCATATTTATACTCTGCGGCATATTTATACTCTGTTTGCACTGAATTAGTGTCATTTTTTTTTACTGTATTTCGGTGCAAAACTAACTACATATTTATACTTTGGTGCTAGACCCATCTAGCACCAAGGCCCTGATTTAAACTTTTTTTGCACCGCATTAACGTCATTATATGACACAAAAGTGGCGCAAACTTACAAAATATTGGCCCTTATTTATACTTTTTGCTGCAAAACTGCACTAACTCAGTTTTGCACCAAAAAGTTTAGCACCGGCTTGCATCATTTCTGTGCACCAGCCGGGCACCATATTTATGGAATGGTGCAAGCCGTTGCAAAGGGTAGGCTAGAGTTTAAAAAAATGACTTTAGTCAGGTGGGGCTGGCAGTATAGAAGAAGAGGGTTTAGCACCAAAAAATGGCTTTAGGCAGGTTAGAGTAAAAAAAAATGACTCTAACCAGATTAGCGTCATTTTATGGTGCTAAACCTACCATGCCACATGACTCCTGCCTTAGAAAAGGCAGGAGTCATGCCCACCAC
Source organism: Pleurodeles waltl (assembly GCF_031143425.1). NCBI lineage: Eukaryota > Metazoa > Chordata > Amphibia > Caudata > Salamandridae > Pleurodeles > Pleurodeles waltl. Next base: position 1,160,926,990 of record NC_090445.1, read on the forward strand.
CCCAGTGGCCAGCACAGAGGACAGGGGTCCCCTGGACATGGCCATTGCACCCTGTGCAATGTATGGGGGCCCATTTCAGGGCCCCCTATGGCACTTTCAAAAATAAAATGCACTTACCTGTACTTACCTGGGATGGGGTCCCCCATCCTCGCAGTCCCTCTAATGTGGGTGGGGGTGCCCCTAGGGCCTAGGGAGGGCACCTCTGGGCTTATTCCATGGTGCTCCACCATGGAAATAGAGCCACAGGACCCCTAAAGCCTGCCCTGATCCAGGTCTTAAAAAATGGGGCAAAGTAAGCTTTGCCCCATTTTTTCACCCCTCCTCCCTCCCTTGACCATTTTTACATGGGAGTATAAATATGGTGTTAAGGCCACAGAGTAAATATTTTGCACGGGAACGCCTACCTTGCATCTCATTAAGGCAAGGTAGGTTTCCACTTCCAAAAAATGACTTTAACTCCATAAATTTGGTGCTAGACGGGTCTAGCACCAAAGTATAAATATGGAGTTAGTTTTGCACTGAATTAGAGTGAAAAAAATGACGCTAATTCAGTGCAAACAGAGTATAAATATGCCCCTTAGTTTCAAAAAATGATGCTAATCTGGTCAGAATCATTTATTTTGACTCAAAACTGCCTAACGTCATTTTTTTTTAAACTAGCCTACCCTTTGCACCGGCTTGCACCATTCCATAAATATGGTGCCCAGCTGGTGCTAAAAAATGGTGCAAGCCGGTGCAAAAACTTTTGGGGCAAAACTGCCTTAGTGCAGTTTTGCACCAAAAAGTATAAATAAGGCCCTAAATGTATTATTTAGAGACAATAATAAATGTCCAAACAAGGGCATAGGCCAGTACAAATTCATGTCCCGGAAGGGCAAATATAGGCCACACATGACACTTACGATGGAAAAATCCTCCATTGAGAAAGGGGCATCAATGGGGCAGCCAGGCACCTCAGGGAACAGGGGTAGGGGGTGGGGAGGTTTGGAAGGGGGGTCTTCGACGTGGTTCTGGAGGTGGTGAGTGTTTGGGATTGCCCTTGGAAGGAGGAAGATTGGGCCCAGACCAGGGGTTGGCAGAGGGACCAGGGGCAACACGGTCCTTCTTCCTCCCTGGGGAAGGGGCACAGGAATGGGAAGGGTAGACTGGGAGAACCTTGAAGAAGAAGGAGTAGACTTGTTGAGGCCAAGGGAACATTTAGGGACAAGACGGGGTGGACCAGTGGGTTCAAACAGGTCAACACGGGAGAGGAAAAGCTTTTTAGGAGCAGCTGGAGGGATTTTAGTGACTGGTTTGGGAGAAGAGGCTGAGGGAGTGGTGGTACGAGGTGTAGGGGTGCTGGATGTGGATGCAGGTGCCTGTTTAGTCTGCTTATGTGTGGTGGATGTGTGTGGAGTGGATGAGTGTGAGTGTTTGTGTGCTTTGGAAGGAGGGGGGTGGACACAGTGGGAGAAGACAGGCTGCCAGTGTATATGGATGTTGTGTGGGTGTCTCCATGTCTGGTGAGTGTGCTGCAAGTGTCTGTGAATGTAGTCATGGTGAGTGCAGGTGTGGTGTCTGTTGTGCATGACTGGATATCAGCTGTTGTGGTAAATGCAAGAATGAGGCCAGCAGCAGTGACTTAGGGTGCAGTGCATGTGGGTGTGCATGGTGAGGAGTCAGACAGGGAGGAGGGGGAGGGCAACACAGTGGGGGAGATTAATGTTGGTGTGTCTGCTTTTGTTTGATGTGTGCCTGCATGTGGTAAGACATGCAGTGCTTATGTTTCTCTGTGTGCTTCTTGTGTGTTGACTTGGGTGCATGGCTGTCTGTATGTGTGCTTGAGATGAATGAAGGGATTGGGGTGCTGGAAGGAGTAGAGGTGGTGGGAGGGGGCACCGAAAGACCAGGGACACTGGATGCCGTCAAATAGGAGGCCAGAGTCTGAAAAGATCTCTGTAGGCCAGACATGGCACTGTGAATGCCTTCCAGGTATGCATTGTGTTAGACTTGACAGTCTTAGGATGGTGAACCCTAACATTTTGCCTGCCTCCCCCTACTTTTTAGTCACCATTTTTGCTGGTTTTAAGACTCTATCCAGTGCTAAAGTACATATGCTCTCTCCCTTTAAACATGGTAACATTGGATCATACCCAACTGGATTATTTATTTTACTTATAAGTCCCTAGTAAAGTGCACTGTGTGTGCCCAGGGCCTGTAGATTAAATGCTACTAGTGGGCCTGCAGCACTGATTGTGCCACCCACTTAAGTAGCTCCTTAACCTTGTCTCAGGCCTGCCATTGCAAGGCTTGTGTGTGCAGTTCCACTGCCAATTCGACTTGCCATTTAAAGGTACATGCCAAGCCTAAAACTCCCCTTTTTCTACATTTAAGTCACCCCTAAGGTATGCCCTAGGTAACCCATAGGGCAGGGTGCTGTCTAGGCAAAAGGCAGGACATGTACCTGTGTAGTTTACATGTCCTGGTAGTGTAAAACTCCTAAACTTGTTTTTACACTGCTGTGAGGCCTGCTCCCTTCATATGCTTACATTGGGGCTGCCCTCATACATAGTTTCAGTGGTATCTGCTGATCTGAAAGGAGTAGGAAGGTCATATTTAGTATGGCCAAAAACCTGCTGACTGGTAAAGTTGGATTTAATATTACTATTTTAGAAATGCCACTTTTAGAAAGTGAGCATTTCTCTGCACTTAAATCCTTCTGTGCCTTACAATCCACGTCTGCCTGGGTTTAGTTGACAGCTGCATTCACTCAGACACACCCCAAACACAGGATACTCAGTCTCACTTGCATGCATCTACATTTTGAAATAGTCTTCAGGGGCTGGGAGGGTAGAGGTCTTGACACTTGTATGACAGTAGTCTGCCCTCACCCAAAGGACTACCACATCCCCTAATGGGACCCTGGCAGACAGGGTTGAACTGAAAGAGGACCTTGTGCACTTCTAAGCCACTCTTTGAAGTCTCCCCCAATTCAAAGGCACATTTGGGTATTTGAACGGGGCCTCTGCCCCTTCTAACTCTGACACTTCCTGGAGAAGAAACTTGAACCAGAACCTGCAACCTGTCAAGAAGAACTGCTTGGCTGACCAAAGGACTCATCAGTCTGCTTTCTGTGAAGGACTGCTGCCTTGTTGTTGCCCTGCTACCTTGCTGCTCTCTGGCTGTGGTGAAGAAGTGCTCTTCAAGGGCTTGGATAGAGCTTGCCTCCTGTTCCCTGAAGCCTCAGGACAAAAAAGACTTCATCTCTACAAGAAGGACTTCTTGTGCGGTGAAGTTTGATGCACTGCCTGCCAGAAATGATGCACAGCCTGTACCGTGGGGAAAAAGTCACTGCATGCCGAATCGGAACAACGTACCCTGGCTTCGCATCGAAAAGATCGACGCAGCGCCAGCGTAGCGACCAGAAATTCAACGCACTGCCCACCGGATCGACACACAGCCGAGCCAGAACGATGCAGCCCGACTTCTAGAGAGGAATCGACGCAGCGCCTACCGCGTGGTAGAAAATTTGACGCAACGCCCAATGAATCGACGCAGCTCCTTTGAGTTCATCTTGCCAGTGTGGGAAATCCACGCATCGTCCCGGGGGTGTCCGAAAACCCTGCAACTCAATGAGGTTCCATGACCGAGCGCCGGAAATCGATGCACAGCCATCCCTTCATGAAAACTAAACGATGCATCGCCCTGTGCGGCCCAAAAAAATTGACGCAAACCCCTTTGTTTCCACGCAGCTCCTCCTCCGCAGTTCTTTGCAGAGATTTTGCACGCGAACAAGGTACTTTGTACTTGACAGAGACTTTGATTGTTTTTAAGAGACTTAAGACACTTTGGCCCTCATTACAACCCTGGCGGTCGGTGTTAAAGCGGCAGTAATACTGCCAACAGGCCGATGGAAAAAAAATGGAATCACGACCATGGTGGAAACTGCCAACACAACCAGCCACTTTAACACACCGACCACCACGGTGGTAGAAACAAACACCGCAGCGGTAACCGCCAACAGACAGGCGGAAGACAATGTACCGCCCACTGTATTAGAAAGCACCAATCCGCCAACTTTTCCGTGGCGGTACCAACGCCAACAAAAGCACGGCGGAAACAGTACTTGGAAAGGAAACCTTTCACCTCTCGACTCCCAACGGGGAACCAGGACGCCATGGATCCCAACTACAGGTGTTACCTATGTTGGTTTACCTCCTCTTCTACCAGGAACATCAAAGATGACGGCGACGACAACGGTGAGTACTGCACCTAGCACACAGGGAAGGGGGCGAAAGAGAGTGACACACACATGCAACATGCAACATCCCCACCCCCACCCTCACCCCGAACACCATACACACAAATACATGCATCAACATTACATAGACACCCCGTAACCCTCTGGAAGAACGCAAGGACCAAATAAAATGATTGTAACAAGTGTAATCATTGAAAATCCAGATAGGGCAACAGGTCTGTAAAAGATCAATATATACAAATATGTACAGCAACTACACAAGTCCGGATAGTGTTCCATTCATTGTCTGTGGACCAGTGGTCCCAAAATGCATGGGCGAAGCCCACACAAGATACCTGACTCGAAACAGAGAGAACACTGCAGGGGCATCAGGTCGAAAAAAACAGGCACCTCAGGAGGAAGGGGAGGGGGGCAAGGCCACAGTCTCTCTAGTGGATACTTTTCTCCACTGGTTCTGGAGGGGGCTCAGTGCCCAGAGTGCTTCATCCTGCCAAGGACTGGGGTAGTGGTTGCTCTTCTCCACTGGCTCTGGAGGGGGCTTTGTGCCCAGAGTGCTTCATCCTGCCAAGGACTAGGGTAGTGGATGCTCTTCTCCACTGGTTCTGGAAGGGGCTTGGTGCCCAGAGTGCTTCTTCCTGCCAAAGACTGGGGTAGTGGATGCTCTTCTCCACAGGTTCTGGAGGGGGCTTGGTGCCCAGAGTGCTGCACATGGTGTGTGGCAGTTCCCATTCCCTTGCCTGGGTGTCAGAGCCACGAGATTTTCTGGGAACAGGTAACATGATACTCAATGGAGGCAGAGACACACTCCACCCTGCGGCGACTTTGCCTGCCAACTGCTGGTACTGCCAGTACTGGTTGTGGTGCCTCATGTAGTCTGTGCAGGGTCCAGGATGTCTCTTGCAGCCTCGGATGACTGCCCACTGGGGATGATGTTACTGGACTTGCAGGGACCACAGTGCTCGAGGATTTTGTGGCTGAGGTGCTGGGCTGGGATCTGGCCATCCTGGCCCTAGGGGAAGGACGGTGGGGAGGAGTAGGGAAGAGGTCAACGTTACTGAGGAAAGGTTTTTTAGACACACTGGGACGGTAAGATGGAAGGGGTTTGGGAGTGGATGAAGAGGTAGTGGTTGTAGGAGGTGTACGTCTGTTGAGTTTGGGTGAGGGTGCATGGGCTGGAGGCTGTTGTGAGGTGGATGGCTGTTGTGTGGGTGTGTGCCTCCGTTTGTGTAGTTTGGGAGGGGGGCTCACAGACACACTGGGAGAGGACACAGGGGATGTCTGAATGGTAGTGGGGGTGGTGATTGCACGTGAGCAGTGTGTGGTGATAGGCGTGCTGGTGATGGAGGTAGTGGCTGAGGATGTAGTGCATGCAGGTGTGAGTAGAGATGAGACTGGAAGGGAGGTAAAGGACGTGGAGGAGGGGGACACAGTGGAGGCAGTGGATGTTGGTGTCTGCATGGGGATGGTGCTTGTGTGAGTGCCTGTGGGATGTGTGGTGCTTATGTTTGCCATGTACACTCTTGTGTGTTGATGAGTGTGCATGCTTGTCTGATGGTGTGCTTGGGATAGGCTGAGGTAGAGGGGATTGGGTCTGGGTAGTGGAAGTTGGAGGGGGGAGGCTGGACACAGGGACAATGGCTGCCATCAGTGCTGAGGCCAGAGCCTGAAATGCTCTCTGTTGGGCTGCCACACCAGAATGAATGCCCTCCAGGTCTGCATTTGTTTGCTGCAAATGCCTCTCGACACCCTGGATGGCACTCCCGTTGGTTGTCTGCCCCACATAGATTGGTCTCTGGAGGTCAATAGCCTCCTTAGTGAGGGGCAGCAGGGCTTACTGGGACAGGAGATGAGGGGCCTGGGGCGAAGGAGATGCCCACTCTCCTGGGTGAGCGGGCACGGGCAATTCAGTGAGGAGCTACTGGGAGGGCGGTGATGGTATGGCGTGGTGGGAAGATGGCAAAGAATGGGTGGGTCCAGTATGGTCCGCCACCACCAGGGAGCTGCCATCAGAGGAGGTTTCGGAGTAACTACTTCCAGTGGTAATTGCCTCCCCCGTGGCACTCACCCTCCAACCCTCTGGACCCATTGGCGTCGCTAAACTTTGCCTCCTGGGTCCCATGGGCTGCAGCATCCCCACTCGCCGGTGCCTCAGCTCCCTCACCAGATGGTTCTAAAGTACACAAGGACACAAGAGCACAGGGGGGACAAAACAAGAAAGAAGTATGTCAATTCCAGGAAAAATATACATACTGGGACACATACATTCCCACCCATCTTAGGCACTAACCCTCAGCACACACAATATATGATTTGAATGTGCACCTGACTGGTAGTCATGATCCCACGCTACACTACATTCCCATGCTGGCCCTCTACTCTGATACACTGATTGAAACAATGAGAGACAATGCCAAGACAACATATCTGCTAGTCCATGAGGCTACATTAAAACCAATAGCCCAAATAGGGAAGCCCTCACAGGCCTACAATCCCAGCCATAACTTCCTATGATACTATCCCACAGACGTAGAGGGGACAGGACTGCAGGGACACACCTGTCTACGGGCCTGGCACTACTATGCATGCACCCCTTAGTACCTAACGACACTCATCAAAGTAGCATCACAACAGTGTTGGTTCTCACCCACTTCTGAATGCTGTGCTGCCTTCAAGCACCCATCCAAAACCAGATAGGCCAACTCCAAAATACGGGCCATTAGGGGGGGTCAGGATCCGAGGGGCACCCCTCCCTCATTGGGAGGCCATCCTCAGACGGGCCTCTCCAGTCTTCCTGGCCCAGCGCGCCAGGTCCTCCTACAGCTTCCTACAGTGGGTGCTCCACCTGTTGTAGACCCCCAGGGTCCGCAATTCCTTGGCGATGGCTTGCCATATTCTTTTTTTCTGATGGACTCTGACCTGCATGGGACACACAGAGTAAAGAAACAGGTGTCAGTGTGAGTGCCCCATAAACAAAGGCCTTGCCAGTTCAACCTCACACAGCCCATGGAGGCATACATATAGACTGCCAGACACAGTATGGGTGAGCATTCACACAGAGCCAACAAACATTCCTACAGGCGTCCGCAACATTCGCACACATTTAAGGAGGACAAATAGCAACTCACCTGCTACTCTGGTCACCCTTACAGCTTTGCATACAGGGGTAGAATGCCATCCACCAGCTTCTCCTGCTGCTCTGTGATGAAGGCCTGGGCCTGTTCCCCTGTAGCACGTGCCATCTCAAGGACCAGAGTCAAGACACAGTAGCACATGCAGTGGTGTCCTTCCCTACTCAAGGTGCAGGAGTCAAGTGGCAAGGGCATGGCAAAATGGCAGTAGATACTACCGCCGGTGGTGATCATGATTGGTCCTGCTTCCCCATTGACAAAAATGTTATTTAATGATCAGGTCCACTGTGGTGAACACCGCCTACCGCCGTGACAACTAACGCCAACAGAATGAAGTCACTTCCTACACTACACTACCTGTAGGGCAGGGGGCTGGCCCAGGGACTTCCTCTGCATCCACCACATCTTCATAGTTTGGCCGGGGGCCTAGTCATTGGCTTCATTCCCTCTCCCCCATTCGTCGAGTACTATTATTATTACTGGTCCTCCTCATGGAATCATGGTGGGAAGTGTGTCTACACTGTGATGCTATAAAACATACACACCTCACCACACATTAGCCTGACAGGATTACCTTGTTCTTTGTTTCTGTGTGAGGGACAATTGTGTTGTATGTAAAACATGAATAGTGTTACAATGTAATGCAAGTGTATGTCCCAACTCAATGTGTCTCTCTTCCTCCCCCATAGGTACAGATCCACGTGGCGAGGGAGGGCCCCATCTGTTTACAGACCCCTGGTGGATCTTGCCACCATGGAGGAATGCCATATCATCATAAATTACCCCATGAATCGAGCCACAATTCTGGAACTCTGTGCACAAATGGAGCCTGTTGTGATGCCAGCTAATAGGAGTCCAGGTGTGCAGGTAATATCTGTGCTACATTGTTTGGCCACAGGCTCATTCCAAGTGACAGTGGTCAAGGCAGCCGGTGTATCTCAGCCAATATTCAGCCAAATCCTATCTAATTTCCTGAATACATTTGTGCAATACCTGCAAAGTTAAGTCTAGTTTCCCCAAAGGGCTGTTCTCACCACCATTAAATCAGGATTCTTTGCTTTTTCAAATATCCCCCATGTGATAGGTGCCATTGATGGTACCCACATTGCCCTCATACCCCCAAGAGTAAATTGAACAGGGTTCAGGAATCGTAAAAACGGACACTCCATGAATGTCCAATTGGTGTGTACTGCTGATCAGTACATTTCTCATTTCCATGCAAGGTTCCCAGGGCCAGTCCATGATTCATTTGTCATGAGAAACAGCAGTGTGCCACACATGATGGAACAACTACAGGGGGACAGAGCTTGGCTCATAGGTGAGTATGTATGACACTGTATTAGTGACATACCTGACAGGCAGGCTGTATGCAAGTACAAAGTGTGAGTTTTAACCCTCTTTCACCCCCTTTTGCAGGAGATTCTGGCTATCCAAACGTGCAATGGCTCCTGACACCTCTGAGAAATCCCAGGACAGATGCAGAAATGCATTATAATGAGGCACATGATCGCACTAGGAGGGTGATAGAGCCAACCATAGGACTCCTGAAGGCAAGATTTTGGTGCCTGCATATCTCTGGAGGATCCCTGTGCTAAATCCCTGACAAGGTGTATCAGATAGTGGTGGCCTGCTGCATGCTGCACAACTTGGCTGTGAGGAAAGCTATCCCACTTTTGGAAGAGGAGGATGCTGTCTAACCACCAACGCCACCTCAGAGGATGGATGAGAGTTATGGAGAAGAAGAGAGGGAAGATATCAACTCCAGAATACAGCTAATCTGGCTATACTTCCAATGACTCTCAGGAACTTTTTATATAATGCTAATGGCCTTACTGCATTGTTTCAGGGTGACTTATGTACTAAGTGCTGTGGTGTCCATTACCAGTGATGTGGCAACTTTATGACTGAAGAAACAGATGTGTGTTAAAGCAATGGAATGTGCAGTGTGACATACTTCAGACTACAGTCTGTCAGACCCCCTCCTGCAATGAAAGCAGCATTATGATGGTAACTGGCTAATGCATACACATTCACATTTGATTGCTCATATTGAATAAGGACAGATATTTTGTGTGTACAAGTGTATTTATTTGTGGATAATACATACATGAGTGATGGGACAGTGGAAGGGAGTGGGCATATGGTGAACACTATGCTCAAGTACATTTGCACAGCAGTTGGTAGCACAGGGGCATAGTCCATGGGGCCATTGGAAAATGGTGAAATGGCAGTGGCATTTCAAAAAGGTAGCTCAGTGGCACACAAGGGAGACAGTTCAGGGCAGAGTCACTTACTGGGATTGGTCTTGGCTGGTGTTTCAGTGGGATATCTGGGTCTGAAGCCACATTTGTGAGGGGGAACCTGGGCTGCAGGGGAAGTGGTGCTGGTGTCCTGTGAGTCCTCTGGCAGTTCCACCAGTCCAGTCGCTGCTGCAGATGTACATGGTAGGGCTGTGTCCTGGCTAGTAGAAGGGGCCTGCAGGTGGGTTGAAGACTCAGCCTTGATGTTGGGCTGGTGCTGCAGAACCCCTGCAATGGACGTGATGGTATAATTGAGTTTTTTCCAATGCTCCTTGGCGTCCTCGTGGTGTGTTACCTGCAGCCTCTGATTCTCCTCCAACGTGGCCATGATCTGGCCCATCCTGTTGTGGGAATGGTGGTATGGTCCCAGGACCTCAGCAATGGCCTCCTGGGCAGCAGCATCCCTCCTTGGACCACCTCCCTGGGCCACTGATATCCTCACACTGGCCCAAGCCCCCTGTGCCTGTGTCCCTTGCACAGGTCTGGCAGTCCCACTTGCACTGGGCGCTTCATTATCCTGTGTGGTAGAGGGTGTAGGCTTGGGCCTCTGAACATGTGGGCAGACAGTCTGTAGCCTGGAGACACTGGTGTGGGGATGTGGGGCCAGTGCTAATGGTGCTAGCTGAGTGGTAGCGGTGTCAGTGGTGTCCTGGGTGTGGCTTCTGGAGGGTGACCGTCTAGGACTGTGGGATGGCCCAGGGACTTCCTCTGTGTCCAGACATCCCTCTGCACTCTCCTGAGTGGGACCTTTGTCTTCAGGTGGAGGTCTGGCACTCCTTGATTTTTCTGTCCGGGTGGCATCGGTGGTGGTGCCTGTGTGTGAGAGAATAGAGATGTGGGTGTCCTGCACTTTCTTGTCAGTTGCAGCATGGGTCAGCAGTAATTGGTGATTGCATTCCCATGTAGTTGAGTGCAGGGTCCCTTAGTGTTCTTTTTGATGCGTTTATTGAGGGGGTGGTGGTGAATTGTGGTTGTTGTAGTGCTCCTGTCATTACATGCATGGGCTGGTGACTGTGCATAGGGGGCTGGATGGTGATTTATATGGGGGATTGTGGGCATGCAGGAAACATGGATATGAGTGTGTGGGTGTTGTTGGCTGGGTAGGGGATGGGGTATGGTGGTACTGAGAGGGATGGGGTGATACATGCATTAGAGGTGTGGTGACTGTTAGGGTATTGTAGTTGACTTACCTGAGTCCAGTCCTCCAGGAAGTTCAGTGAGGTCCTCTGGGTGCAGGATAGCCAAGACCTTCTCCTCCCAGTCGGTGTATTCGGGGTGGAGGGGGACCACCACCAGTCTTCTGTACGGCGATGTTGTGTCATGATGCCATGGAACGCACTTTCCCCCACAGGTCGTTCCATCTCTGACGGATGTCATCCCTTGTGCGTGGATGGTTTCCCACGGCATTGACCTTGTTGACTATCCTCTGCCATAGCTCCATCTTCCTGGCCAAGGGTGCCTGCTGCACCTGTGCCCCGAATAGCTGTGGCTCAACAATGAGTATTTCATCCACTATGGTCCTTAGCTCCCTGTTGGTGAAGCGGGGGTGCTTAGGGGGTGCCATGGTGTGTGTTGTGGGTGTGGTGTTGCAGGTGTGTTGGTGAGGGCCCTGTTGTGTGGTTGGGAATGTGGCTTGTGATGGTGGGTGTGCAATGTATGTGTTTTGGTGGTGGATTTTCAAATTTGCCAATGTGTGCATTTGTTGTTGGTGGTTCCCATTGCTGGCGGTAGTGGTCGGTACCGCCAATGGTCGTTCAACAGTCACTGTCCGCTGAGATGATTTGTGTATCATTATTTGGTGGCTGGGGGATTGTATGCGTGGCGGTGGTGAGGTGAGGTGGAGGTTGGCAGATTTTTGGAGGTTTGTCTTTTCGGCATCATTATACGGCAGTGTGCATTCCACCCCCACTGGCAGTTTTTTGTTGGCCATCAGCACGACGGACGGCGGCGTTTACCGCCATGTTCATAATGAGGGCCTATGTCTTAAATCTATCCATAATAACAAAATATACTCGTTTTTCACCTGTTGTTGTAAATGTGTTCTTCTTCAATCAGTGATATAAACACATTAGCATAGATCCGGGCCCCAGAGAGGCCTCGTAATATGCAATTTTCTTTCAGGAAAATTCTTAGGTCCAAGAGAAGTAGCTATGATGGAGAGAGAAACACATTAGAAATACTTTGTTTGCACTCACATTGTCTACTTTCAATGATCCCATTCAACCTCATCTAAACCCTAAAAATGAAGTATGGAGGTATACAACAAGCTGCAGCAATAGTGCACAGCCACGGATTGCTACTGTTGGTCAATGTGACTGATTATAACAAAAAAAAATCAACCCTACCTTTCAAATAAGGACACATATTATGCGTAATGGGCGGTTGAAATGTGTCTTTAAATTTAGCAAAGGTTCATACAACAAACCACAGCATGCCACTATTGGTCGAAAGGGAGGATCCAGTAATTGTTTAGGGATTGTAGGCAACATGTACAACCAGGGATGTTTTGGGTGGCAAGTTGTCAAAAATCTCTTTAAATTCCTTTTTATCAGTTCCAGCTCTTCAACATAAGAAGGATTTGCAAAGTTCTTTGGAACTCTTTGGTAGGAATTTTTTACAATTTTATATAAACAGTGGTATTTTTAACATGCTCTCCTCTTCAATAGAAGTAGGAAAAGCAGTAGGTGGGCCTAACTTAGATCTTGGCAGATCTGGTCCTGCCGTCACTTTTTCATTGGTTAAACTGTCCACCTACTAGGTGGTACACTCACTAAATTTAGGTTTTAGATGGTCTATGGACAATAGTCCGTCCAAGTTCTGCTGTCTATGGCAAAATTTTCCTCCCATGCCGATGGCATCATAGGCATAACAGGCTGTTGAAGGGAGGACTGCCAATATTTCCACCAGGCCAATCATTATGTGCCTTCTCGTCAATAAAACTGTGGTGGGTAAAACTCCACAGCTGAGTTGGTGGTTTTGAAGACACATAAGGTAGAATCGTACCGTTTTTATTTTTTCCACTTCTATTTCTGTCATGAACCCTATCATTCAAGTCATTCTTCTGCTGCTGCTACTTGACCATGAAGCAAATCAAACCCGTCATCGACAGAATCGAAGGTATGTTTTTTTTTTTTTGCTTGTTTTCTTTTGAATTGTTTACATTTGCTCTGGAGTTGTGCATTTCCAAAAATCCCTTACAAGACATTTTTTTTTACAAATGTATAATGCATATCTGTGTAATGTTGTAGTTCAAGAAATTTAAAGAAACAAACCTGTATTAAATGTTCTTTATCTGTTCAAATTTTCTGTGGGCTTCCATCATGATAATGGACACTTTCACAAAATGTGACATCAATTAAACTACATAATGAGTTCACACAGGTGTGTTCAATGAATTATTCTAAACTCACACATTCTAAACCTATGCCTTAAGCATTTTTGATTAATTTAAATTTACTTGAATCCAATAATAGCACTAGACAAGGTAAAAACCTTTTTCAAAAGAAATGTAAAATCAAAGTTAGTTCTAAAATCAAATTATATTTTTATTTTTTTATCCTACATTTCTCCTTGTCTAGTGCATTTTTCTTATTTTATAAAATTTAATTTCAATTTTTATATTATAGGTGTAATGCATATGTGTTTTTCTACTTATTAAGCTAAAATGAACACACCTGTAATAACACTTCAAAATGAAAATATTGATTGTATTTTTTGGTGTAAGTGTCCAGTATCATAATGAAAGCTTGCACCACATTTTAATGCCCAATACATTTTAATTATTTTCTAATGTTTGGACTTTACAAATATTTCTTATATACTGTCATGAATGTAAGTAACAATATGTATCATTTTCATTATTAAAATAAAAAAACAGTGATTTGTAGATGCATAACAATGGTAGGACAAACTTTGTGAAAGTAAAAGCTTTTATTCAGAACAGAGATATTTCTCTTATAGAAATGTTTTCAAAGTTTTAGCAACAAATATGCAGAAAAGTCTCCACAAATGCAACAGCTTGTGACATTGTTGGCCTTAACGTGCCTCCTAAACATAGTCGAAGGGAAACCACCTCAGGAAGGGGCATCTATTGGGCACAGAGCAGGCACCTCAAGGCTTTTTCTTGGGAGGGGTGTGTTTAGGTTGGCACGCAACTGGCACATTGATTGAATGGACGTTTTCATGATTGCGGTAGACTTGTTCTCTGTTGTGTGGTGGTATGAAAAACAATATGTGATTCATCAATTGCTCTAACCACATGTGTTAGGTGACAAGTGTACCGGAATGATCCTGTTGCCACAAAATGGAGTATTGGGATAATGCATGCATTCTAATGTAATTGAAAAATATGGAAAGGATTTTTTTCTTCCAAATTAATGAAATAATACATTTAGATTTGTTGTTTTTTCATGTAATTTTTGTAATTATAAAAAAATGAGGGAAATCATTATCTACATGTAATGCATTTATGCATGTACAATCTTTCACATTTTTACTTTTTAAAATGTATGAAGAAACATAAAATAGAACAAATTGAAAAAAAAAATGCAACACCAGTCTTTAAATGTGTAATATTTGGTTTTATTAAATGATACAAAATAAAAAAAATAAAAAAGATTTAAAACACATTTAAAAAATCAATTCTGGTGAATAAATTGAAGAGCCTAAATTGTTTGAAGTCCAATGTACAAAATACAACTGGCATTAATGAGGTAAATATGTCCAGAAAATAGTCCACAGAGTGAATGCTCGTCACACACTGGATTAAAGTAGGGGGCAGATTTATGGAAAGTGACACTGCAACCAGTACAGCGCCACTTTCCCTCTGCCCCTTAGCACTCCCCTGCTGCCACCACGTGTGCTCTAAATTTAAAATACCGCGCACCAGGGTAGGGGGCAATAACGTAATTTCAAATTTTTTCAAATGACGTTACTGATGTACTTTGCAGGAGTAGTGCCACAATATTGGTGTTACTCCTGCAGGGTACATAGGGTTCCATCCTAAAGAATAGATGCCCCCTTTTAACTTAACTCCTGCTCTTGAGCAGGTGTTAAAAGTGTTGAAAAAAAATGGCGCAAGAAAATCTCATAGATTTCCTTACACCATTGTTTGAGCTCCCCTACTGGGGAACGCCCCCTCTGTATACATTATGCCCGGTGCAGGCATAATGTAGTGCAAAGGGTTACAGGGTGGCGCAATGCAAGCATTGTGCCACTCTGTTAATACGATGTGGGGATTTCGGCTGTGTTGGGCCACATTAACTTAAAAAATAATTACATTAATGTGGCACAAGGTGGTGCTAGGACATTATAAATATGCCCCTAGGTTGCTGGTGGTGGTAGAGGTCTTGCCACCCTCTCCTGCTGGACTGGATGAGCATCTGCTCCTGAGAGGGACTGGTGGATCCACATTGCAGGGACTGAGGTGGGTGCAGGTGTTTGCTCTTCTGGTAGGGCCTCCCTGTCTATGGCTGAGGCAGATGAAGTAGGGCCAAATGTTGTTAGATCACAGACAGAGGAAGACATTGCTTGAGATGCCCTGCACCAATATGGGAAACAATCCTGCAGCACACAAGTCAGAGAGCCCAAATTTGAGGTAAGATTTTCTGATGAACATGATGCTTCCTTTGCAACTGTCTTGAGATTGATTGAGAGACCTTACGACTTGTTTGATAGTGGCCTGGGTGACAATGAACCCTTTGTCCTCACTTTATCTAGCCTACAGATTCTCTCCTATGAACTCTACCCCACTACCCTGTGCCCTTGACCCACTGTGCCCCATCCCAATGGGTCCCGTGTGAACTGGAGGTCGTGTTGGATCAACAGCAGCCAGGACTGGGGTGGCACAAGATTGGGATGATGTTCCTCTGGACACAGGGCATGGAGGTATCCAGAAGTGTGGTAACAGCTGAGGAGTAAGGTGGGAGTTGTAGGTGTGGGCCAAGTGAGATTCACTGGAGCTGTCTGCACACACAGACAAGATGGACCAGCCTGCTTCTCAACATCCAGAGTTGCAGGAGTGAATTCCTCACTGAAAGCTTGATGCTGGTCTGGAATGGTGGTATCCTCACTAGCAGTGGCAGATGGTTGTCCAGGAACTCTGAGGCCCGCAATGTGACTTTGGCAGTCAATTTCCCTGACTGCCAAAGCCCACCCTGCCAGATGACTGCCAGAGCTGCCGGGCAGCCGACCACCATATTATGAGCGCTGGCTGCTTTCCACCATCATTGATGCAGAAAGCAGGCAGCAGTCATGCTGGCAGTCGGTGCTGCAGAGGCAGGTCTCTCGCCAGCACCGTCATGCCAGCAGGACTCTGCCCACAGTATTACAAACCGTAATACGGCTTGGCAGAGTCCTGATGGCGTGGTGGTGGTGGTGGCAAGGTAGGTAAGTGGGCGTCCGAAGGGAGGCTGGGAGGAGCTCTATGTGTTTGGGTGTGTGTGTGCATGTTTGCGGAGTGGGGAGCAGGGTGCTCAATATGTGCATGTATGTGCGCGTGTATGTGGGTGTCTGTGCGGATAAATGTGATTGTATGGGGGTGTCTGTGTTGATGAATGTGAGTGAGTGGGGGTGTCTGGGTGTATGTATGCGTATGATGAATGGGTGTGTATGTGAATGCATGCGTACGTGAAGGGGTGGGGGATGTTTGTGAGTGTATAGATTGGTAAAGGGATGTGTGCATGTGTGGGGATATGTCTGTATGTGTGTGCCGGCAACAGGAATGGAGATTCCTGTCGACTGGGTGCCTGACAGCCAGGGTGACTGCCATGGAAAGCCTGGCACTTTGCAGCCTCATACCCCAGACAGCAGGCTGGGACCTGTTGCCGGATTGGAGGTGCGTCTGCCAAGCCTCACAACTCGTAATGTGGCAGTCCGTACCATTGGCTCCACAGCAGTAGGACTGCCACGGCGAGGCAGGCAGTCTCATGACCGCCAGCCTCGTAATGAGGTAATGAATATTGAGCCTATAAGTAATTACAACAAAATTATTTAATTAATTAAAAGTCTGGTATATACATCAAATGAGTTTGAAGCAAAAAATGAAGCAACCTAAAAGGTAAGAGGCAATTAATATAATTAATATACCTTTCAGTTGTATTTTAATGTTACAAAAGCAGTTTAAATTACACACAAAACGACTTCAAATTTAGCATGTAAAATGATGTCCTGAAAAGAAAGTACACATAAAATATACCAAACATTCAACACAACACAGGAAAGGAGAAATGTGAAATAAACCATTCAAAGGCCTAGCAGGGTACAAATCTTAACATTGAGGCCCACATTTATACTTTTTAGCGCTGCATGTGTGCCGCTTTTTGACGCTAAAACAGCGCAAACTTACAAGATACAATTGTATTTTGCGAGTTTTTGCCGCTTTTGCGTCACAAAATTACGCAAATGCGGCGCTAAAAAAGTATAAATATGGGCCTAAATAACTTAGAAGGATAAATACCATTAGTCATCTTATAAACATTTCAAAGTGCATTTATTAAAAAGATAACTTATATTCAGCACATAAAATAACATACATCAGCATTTTCAAAGTCAACAAACTTTGATTTGTGAGACAAGTAAAGATCAAAACAATGAAATGACAAGAAAATGCAACATACATAATTAAATAAAAACAATTCAAAACATAGCATAAAATCGGGATTGATAAATAGAGAACACTTCAACGTACGTGAAAATATGTAAGATAAGAGAGAACGACCAAAATAACATTATAATGTTATGTGAACAAAACAAAACAAAGGCATCATGGTTGTTGTATTCATTTCAATTACACAATAAAAACACTTGCAAAATTGTAAGTTAAACATACCTAGTAAAAATATGCAGTGGAAATAAACAAGCATTTGCAATATAGGACACATATAAGAAATGTATTATTAGGCGATGAAACACTTGCTAGCAGAATAGCATAATGTAAAATTTGGTGGAAATTGAAACCTGTAATCTTAAATTCAACAAGATACATTCATACAAACAAAGATTCCAGAAATATAAAACATAGAGAAAAAAAACATAAAAAAACATATTGACAAAACATTTTAGCAAATAGTTAAACAAAAGAAACCCCAATAATGCTACAAACCCCCCCCCCCAAAAAAGTGTACATAGGTTTATATGTTTGAAAAAGGTGCAAAAAACTTTAGCAACAGCTAAATTGAAAGCAAAAATGACATTTAAGTTTAGTGACACAATCAAAAGTATAGCTTACCATTCTCCACTCCACCAGGGATTCCTGTTAAGCCTTTAGGGTGTAGGATCTGCAAGACTTTCTCCTTCCAGGGATATAATGGCAAGATTGGGCTGGGAGACCCACCACCAGACCTCTGGCCCTCTAGGTGACACTTGGAGGCCAGGGAGAGTACTCTCCCCCTCAGGTCATTCTACCTCTTCCTCTGCACAGGTTGCATGCAACAGCATTCACACTGTCAACTTTTCTGGCCCACAGTTGCCTTTTCTGAGCTTTAATTATATTTTTGACTTTGGCGCTAAACAATTGTTCCACTCTAATGATTTCATCCACCCTGACAGTTCTCTCAGTGCAACAGGTATTTCTCCTACCTGTCATTATCATACGATGAACTTAAATAAACTTGCCATCAAACAAAAAACACAGAAAGCAAAAAAACTGACTTCACTGAAAAGACTTCTCAGAGACAATGTTCTGCTGCAGTGGACTAGCAAAGGATCATAGTCTGAAATGGAGCGTTTTTTATAGTGTGTTGTGCAAGTAAAAACAATTAGCCTAAGCACAGCAGGTGTGTGATGCTAACATCCATTGAAAAGCCACAGAAGTAGTACAATGTTGACACATCCTGCAATGATTCCTGCCATCAGGAATCCGCTGCTAGGACAACGCTAACAGAATTGAGAAATTGAAATAGGCTTGGCCCGATCCTGCCACTCTGATGGTGATTGAGTAATGTTAGCCAGCAGAGGAGTCCACCTCGTCATCAGAGGTGAGCTGGTCAAGCAACCGCAAACATTCTGTCAATGCAGACAGATGGTCAGCCAGCCCACATCTAAATAGGGCCGCCCGGAATGCTCCAGCTTGACAGAGTACCTGTAACCGCCGCCATGGAGGGATGATGGGGGTCCGGCCAATATCTTAATTGCCCCTTTGAATTGTTGCCCATTCCTACAGAAGACAGTCAAGTCATAATGATAGTCATTCCTCCCTCCCCGAATTTAGAACAGTGAGATCTATAAATGACTCTCATGTGCTGGGAAAAGTCCTCTTGCATGTCAGGGCATTTGATTTTCGATTTCCAGTAGGGAGCCCCAGCTTTAGAGGTTTGTTTCTAGGAAACAAATTACTTTGCTAAGTGGGTGCAATGGCTAGGCAAAATTCACAATCTTCACTGCAACTGCCGCTTTAGGACTTGCAATGAAGGATTTATATGTCCCCACCTAGCAGGTGTTTGTCTCTAACTATGGCTAGTGGTACTCGACTGAAGGAGCAGAGGTCATAACATCTTCTCATCTGGTAGGCTGGGCAGCCACCCGCCACCTTCCATACCCAGCCCTCAGATACTATAGTTGTGATCATCGTATGTAACACAATTCTCAGATACTGTTGCAAACACCCAGTGAGTCATGTGTACATTCACGGAGGTGTACCTCTCAAATCACACTTATTTACCGTCTTGTAAGAACATTTATTTGTAGTAAGAGATATTATACAAAGACACATTTTTAGAAACGTTAACTCATAGTATGCCGAACAGATTATAACAATCTATAAAAGTAGTCAACTTTTTATGAAGTGATGTTTATCACACATTTAATGCAGATGGTTTTCAAGCAAACCTAATAAACGTTAATTCATTAGTTTTCCAATAGATCCATTTGTTAATCTGCAGAATAAGGCTCCATATAAGGATTAATTTCCAAAGGACTGAGGCATTGAGCAAATGCTCCAATAACTGCTTCTCAGATATTTACCATGTCACTATGAGATAGATCTAAATTATGTATAGTAGAAGACACAAGTAGTCTGTGTTAATGCCAAGTTCAATGTAGAAGTAGTTAGAGAGAATCATGGAAAAATACTTTTGAAGAAAAACTTCAATGAGTGATGAAGAGTAAGAGACAGCCATCAGGTAGTTACCACCCTGTCTTTCTACTCACAGGTCTGCACCAAAACAGTCATTTGGGTTTCGTTTTTTTACTTAATAAGAAATAATAAGTGTGGGCAATTAATTAGGACATTGATAGGACAGCTTAGTATTAAGGAGGGAGATATAGCTGTCTTGCAGATTTTATTTACTTCCTAAAATCTAATTTATCCACAATTTTTCCAGAGTAGCTCTTTACATCCATGCACACCCAATCGAGCTTAAAAATATATTTTGGTGGATTCACACAATCCTTTATTACTGTTACTATTAGAAATTGGATGTTCATTGACTGTGATGTAAGCCCTGGTCAAGTAGCAACCACAAACATACAAAAGGTAAGGCACAAGCAAACCCTAAAATAACCTGTGCTCACCTTCCAGGAGACTGGTTCAGAACAGTCAGGCTTAACTTATTGGCAATGTGTAAAGTATTACCGCAACACTGCAAGCAGTAAAACACCACACACAGAAAGATTCCAGATGAGGTCAGAGAAAAAGCTCTGAATTAAAAAAAATATAGCACTGAAAAGCACAAATCTCGATTGGGGATAACTGGACGCAATGGCCTGGGACAAAGGCAAACGTTCAGGCCAACCGTAATGGAGCACAAACAGCTTACAGGAACCTAGTTAGGCAAGTTGAACCATGGTACTCTAAATCCTAGGTTGCAGATCATTCCGTGGATCTGCATTGACGATGCATAGTGCAGCTGAAGCGATGTGCCATTTCTGAGATGCAGCGAGGCTGAGGTGCAAGAGGGCTTGCAATGAGAAGGGTGTTGAGAATGCGTTTCACAGTTGAGGCAATGGGTTAGTTCCGATGAGCGGTGAAGCTGCAATGAGAAGTTTTGCCGTCGGCATTGAGGGAGCGGTGATGGCAGATGGGAGAAGCTTGGACTCGGAAAAGTGTTGCATAATGGCAGTTCTGAAGGTGATGTGTTAAGACCAAGATGCAGGATGTGCTGGTGATGTGAGTCTTGTGCGACAGGTCCAATCCACATAGCAGCGGCAATGCATCTGTTTCTCTCAAGGAAGTTTGGATTTTAAATGGCGATTACAGGTATACCAAAGTTATAAAGTCTATCTCTTCGCAATTGGGAATTACACTAATGAAAGGTGATAAGGTGATTCCAATGTTATCCCATTGGAGCAATAGGCCTTGCAGTGATGAAAAACGATTTTTGAGTTTTTCACTATAAGGGCATTGAAAACTTAAAAGTACATGTTCTGCCTTTTGAATACATTGCACCTTGCCCTTTGAGATGTCCAGTGCCTATTGTGAGAGCAAAATATGTGTATAAAAAGGGAAGGTTTGGGCCTGGCAAAAGGGTTATTTTGATAAATATCTGGACCACAGTGGTGGGCCAGACCCAGAACGACCAGCAATGAGGACCAATTGTACGCAATTTTATTCATAAATTGTGATCCAAAAACAACACAATGGTGCTCATCATGAATATAGCGGTAAGCACCGCTCCGCCGGTGGTGGCAGTAACTACTGCCAAATAGTGAAGCACATGAGAAACAGGCAGCGGGCCATCCACCCACCGCTATTTTGGTAGTCCCGCCGATGACGTGTGAGGTCACCCTCAGCCCGGCGGAACGCCCCTACCCACCCTCCAAATTAAGAAACACCACACCGCCATCAGCTCCGGGCTGGGAACCATGCGTGGCGGAAACCACCCATATAAAGGGAAACACTCACTGAAGGCACACAGAACACGCCGATGCAGACATGGAGCTAGAGTTGGAAATAATCCCAGTGCTTCTCCTTCCTATATTTCTCCAGGACCGTGACCAACGACGGTAAGTACTGCAGCCTAGTACACATGAGAGGAAAGGGCACAGTTACACACCCTCCCACACCACCCACACCGCAACGCACTCCCAACCCCTCCCACTATCCTAAGCAATACATACCATAGCAAACTGTACTTACCAGACACAAGCCAACAAATACCTGCAACAATGCACACACCTGTGCACACCACACCCACACAGTGAAATGCTCCACAACAACTCAATATTGTGCCAACAGGACTGCTGGGCACTCAAATTTAATAAGAATACATAATATAAAATGTTCAAACAAGGCCATAGGCCAGTCCATAGCTAAGTCCCGGAAGGGTAAATGTCGGCTTCACTTGACTCCTACAATGGCAAAGGAAAGTCCACTGTGAAGGGGCATCTATGGGGCAGCCAGGAACCTCAGGGATCAGGGGCAGGAGGTGGCAGGGGTGGTGAGTGTGGTTTGGAAAGGGGGTCTTGGGCTTAGGGTGAGGAGGTGGAGGTGGAGGTGGAGAGGGGTTGGGCTTGCCCCTGGAGGGAGGAGGAGTGGGCCTGGACCGGGGAGGCAGAGGTACCTAGGGGAAATGGGGCTTCTTCCTCCCTGGGGAAGGGGCACAGGAATGGGAAGGGTGGAATGTTGAGGACTTTGAATAGGAAGGAGTGGACTGGGCTTTGGCATGGGAATGTTTAGGGACAACACGGGTGGGCCTGTGGGTTCAATCAGGTCAACACAGGAGAGGAAAAGCTTCTTAGGTGCAGTTGGAGGGGATTTGGAGCCAGGTCTGGGAGTGGAGGTTGAGGGAGTGGTGGTGGTAGGTGTAGGTGTGCTGTACGTGCATGCCGGTGCCTGTTTAGTCTGCTTATGTATGGTGGATGTGTGTGGTGTGGATGAATGTGAGCGTTTAAGTGTTTTGTGAGGAGGGGGTGGACACAGTGGGAGAAGACAGGCTGCCAGTGTATATGGTTGTTGTGTGGGTGCCTGCAGGTCTGGTGAGTGTGCTGCAAGTGTCTGTGAATGTAGTTGTGGTGAGTGCAGGTGTGGTGTCTGGGGTGCATGACTGGATATTATCTGTTGTAGTGACTGCAAGAATGGGGGCAGCAGCAGTGACTGAGGATGCAGCACATGTGGGTGTGCATGGTGAGGTGACCGACAGGGATGGCGGGAAGGTTAACACATTGGGGGATTTGGATGTTGTGTGTGCTTTGGTATGTTGGGGGTGTGCCTGCCTGTGGTGAGAAGTGTGGTGCTTGTGTTTCTCTGTGTGCTTCTTGTGTGTTGATCTGTGTGCATGGCTGTCTGTATGTGTGTTTGGGATGGGTGAAGGGAGTGGGGTGCTGGAAGGGTTAGAGGTGGTGGGAGGGGGGATGGAAAGACCAGGGACAATAGCTGCCGTCAAAGAGGAGGCCAGAGCCTGAAAAGATCTCTGTAGGCCAGACATGGCACCATGAATGCCCTCCAGGTATGCATTGCATTGCTGCATCTGGGATGCTAGCCCCTGGGTGGCATTCACGATGGTTGTCTGCCCTACAGAGATGGTTCTCAGGAGGTCAATAGCCTCCTCCGTGAAGGCTGCAGGGCTGACTGGGGCAGGCGATGATGTGCCTGGGGCCAAGGAGATGCCCACCCTCCTGGGTGATCGGGCACAGGCAACTCCATGGGAAGCAACTGGGAGGGCGGTGATGGTATGGGGAGGCAGAAGATGGCAAATAATGGTTGGGCCCAGTAGGGTCTGCCACCACCAGGGAGCTGCCATCGAAGGAGGTATCCGAGTCACTACCTCCAGTGGTCGTGGCCTCCCCCGTGGTACTCCCCCCGCCCTCCAACCCACTGGTCCCCTTGGCATCAGAGGACTTAGCCAAATGGGTCCCTGCAGCATCCCCAGTCGCCGGTGCCTCAGCTTCCTCACCAGATGATGCTAATGTACACAGGGATACAAGAGCACAGGTCAGGGGAAACAAAACAAGAAAGAAGTATCTAAATTCCAGTAAATATGTACATGTTGTGACACATACATTCCCACCCAGCTTAGGCACAAACCCTCAGCAGACACAACACATGTCATAAATGGGCCCCAGACTGGTAGGCATGACCCCACGGTACACTACATTCCAATCCTGCCCCACTACTCTGATAAACTTTGTGAAGTGAACCAATGAGAGACGATGCCAAGCCAACACATCTGCAAGTCCATGAGGCTACATTGAATACATTGAATATAATGGGCCAAACAGGGGACACCTCACAGGCCTACAGATCCAGCCAAACCTACATAGGACTGCAAGGACACCCGTCTACGTGCCTGGCACTACTATGTGTGCACCCTTTAGCATGTAACTACACTCATCATAATGGCATCACAACAGTGTTGGTACTCACCCCCTTATGGCTGCTGTGCTGCCTTCAAGCGCCCATCCAAATCCGAACAGGCCACCGCCAGAATACGGGCCATTAGGGGGGTCAGGGTCCAACAGGCACCCCTCCCTCATTGGGAGGCCTTCCCAGCTGGGCCTCTCCGGTCTTCCTGGCCCAGCGCCTCAGGTCCTCCCACCGCTTCCTGCAGTGGGTGCTTTGCTGGTTGTAGACCCCAGGATCCGCACTTCCTTGGCGGTGGCATGCCACAGTCCCCTCTTCTGATGGGCACTGACCTGCATGGGACACATAGAGTAAAGAAACAGACGTCAGTATGGGTGCCCCATACACAAATGCCATGCCCGTTCAAACTGACATTGCCCATGGAGACATAAATATGGGAAAGTTTCAAGCCAAAAACTGACAGACACACTACGGGTGAGCATTCACCCAGCAAACAAAAATACATTCAGGCATCCGCCGCATTCACACACATCCAAGGAGGACATATAGCTACTCACCTGCTCCTCTGGTCACCCATACAGCTTATCACACGGGGTAGGACCCCATCCACCAGCTTCTTCAGCTCCTCTGCAGTAAAGGCCAAGGCCCCTTCCCCTGTAACACGTGTTACCTCAGGGACCAGAGTCAGGACACAGCAGCACACGCAGTGGAGTTCTTCACTTCTTGTAGTGCAGGAGTCAAGTGTTAAGGGCTTGTCAAAATGGCGGTAGATCCCGCAGCAGTGTGCACCGTCACCGCCAGTGGGGATCATGATTGGCCCAGGTTCCCCACTGACAACCATGTTATCCAATGATCAGGTGCGCAGCAGTCAACACCGCCTGCCGCCATGACGAGTTGAGCCAGTGGAATGAAGTTACTTCCACACTACACTACTTGGATGTCAGGAGGCTACCATTTTGCATCCACCACGCCTCCATAGCCTGGCCAGGGGCCTCATCCATTGCTCCAATCCCTCTCCCCTTCATCGACCACTGACATCAGTACTGGTCCCCCACATGTAATCATGTTGGGTAGTGTGTCTACACTGTGATGCCATTTTGACTGAGACACCTCACCACACATTAGCCTGACAGGATTACCTCCTTCTTTGTGTCTGTGTGCGTTACATATGTGTCACATGTAAAACATTAATTCTGTCACAATGTGATGCAAGTGTATAACCAAACTCAATGCGTCTTCCTTCCTCCCCCATAGGTACAGACCCATGTGGCGAGGGAGGACCCCATCTGTTTACAGACCCCTGGTAGATCTGGCCACCATGGAGGAACGTCACATCATCATAACTTACCAACTGAATTGAGCTACAATCCTTGACCTCTCTGCAGAAAGGGAGCCTGTCCTCAGGCAGGCTGATAGGAATGGACATGCCATACTTACAACTGTGCAGGTACTATCTGTGCTCAATTTTTTGGCCGCAGGCTCTTTCCAAGTTACAGTGGGCATGGTTGCAGGGGTATCTCAGCCAATGTTCATCCACATCCGGTCCAATTTCCTGAATGCATTCGTTCAACACATGCAAAGTTATGTCCAGTTTTCCCACCACCATCAAATTAGGATTCCATGCCTTTACAAATATCCCCCATGTTATAGGTGCCATTGAAAGTAAATGAACAGGTGTTTCGGAATCGTAAAAACGATCACTCCATGAATGTCCAATTGGTGTGTACTGCTCATCAGTACCTTTTGCATGTCAATGCAAGGTTCCTAGGATCAGTCCATGATTCCTTTGTCCTGAGAAACGGAAGTGTGCCACATATGATAGGACAGCTACAGGGGGACAGAGCTTGGCTCATAGATGAGTGTGTATGCAACAAAAATGTGTGTGTTTCAAACCTCTTTTGCCCACTTTTGCAGGGGATTCTGGCTACCCCAACATGCAATGGATCCTGACACCTGTGAGAAATCCCAGGGCAGATGCAGAAATGCATTATAATGAGTCACATGGTCATAGTAGGAGGGTGATTGAGCGTGAATATAGGACTCCTGGAAGCAAGATTTTGTTGCCTCCATCCCTTTTGAGGATCCATGACAAGGTGTGTAAGATTTTGGTGGACTGCTGCATGCTGCACAACTTGCTGTGAGGAAAGCTATCCCACTTCTGAAAGAGGAGGATGCTGTCCAACCAGCCCTGCCACCTCAGAGGAGGGATGAGAGTGATGGTGAAGAAGAGGAGGAAGACATCAACTCCAGGACCCAGCTAATCTGGATATACTTCCAGTGACTCTCAGGTTCATTTCCTACGATGCTGATGGCTTCACTGCATTGTTTTAGGGTGGCTCATGTAGTAAGTGCTGCTGTGTCCTTTGCCAATGATATGGCAAAATCATGACTGAAGTGGCAGATGCACAGTGTGGCATACTTTAGACACTACATTCTGTTAGATCCCCTCCTGCAATAAAAGGGGCATTATGATGGTAACTGGCTAATGCATTCACATTCACAATTGATTGCTCATATTGATTAAGGACAGATATTTTGAGTGCACAGGTGTATTTATTCAAAGACAAAATATCCATGAGTGTTGGGAAAGTGGAAGGGAGTGACCACATGGTGAACAACATTCTCAGGTACATATGCTCAGCTGTTGGTAGCACAGGGGTATAGTCCATTGGGCCATTGGAAGATGGTGAGATAGCAGTGGCATGTCAACAAGGTAGTTCAGTGACACACAAAGGAGACAGTTCAGGGCAGAGTCACTTCCTGATGCTGGTCTTGGTCTTGGCTGGTTTTTCAGTGGAATGTCTGGGTTGAATGGGATATTTGCGAGGGTGAAGCTGGGCTGCAGCAGTGGGGGTTCTGGTTTCCTGTGAGTGCTCTGGCAGTGCCACTAGTCCAGTAGATGCAGCAGATGTAGATGGCAGGGCAGTGTCCTGGCTAGTGTAGAAGGCCTGCAGGTGGGTGGAAGACTCAGGCTGGATGTTTCTGCACCCCTGCAATGGAGGTCATGGTAGCATTGATCTATTTCCGTTGCTCCATGGCCTCCTGGTGGTGTGTTACCTGCAGCCTTTGATTTTGCTCCGACGTGGCCAGGATCTGCCCATCCTGTCCTGGAAATGGCGGTCTGCTCCCATGACCTCACCAATGACCTCCTGGGAAGCAGCATCCCTCCTTGGGCCACCCCCTTGGGCCAGTGTTACCCTCCCACTGGCACTAGCCCCCTGTGCCTGTGTCCCCCGCATAGGTCTGGCAGTCCCACTTGCAGTTGGGCCTTCATCATCCTGCCTGGCGGTGGGTGGAGACTCGGGCCTCTGTTCATGTGGGAAGCCAGTGTGTGGCCTGGGGACACTGATGTGGGGTCATTTGGCCAGAGCTGATGGTGGTGGCTGAGTAGTAGGGGTGTCATGGTGTCCTGCGTGGGACTTCTGGAGGGTGACCATCCAGGGGTGTGGGATTGCTGAGGGATTTCCTCTGTGTCCAGACATCCCTCTGCAATCTCTTGAGTGGGGCCTTTGTCTTTAGGTGGAGGACTGGCACTTCTTGATGTATCCCTCTGGGTGGCATGGGTGGTGGTGCCTATGTGTGAGAGAATAGAGATGTGTGTGTCTTGCACTTTCTTGTCAATTGCAGCACTGGTCAGCAGTAATTGGTGGTTGAATTCCTATGTAGTGGCATGCAGGGTCCGTTTGTGTTCATTTTGATGCATTTATTGAGGGGAGTGGTGTTGCATTGTAGGTTCCTGAGATTACATGCATGGGTTGGTGACTGTACACAGGGGGATGGATGGTGATTTGTATGGGGGATTGTGGGCATGCAGGAGTTTTGGATGTGAGTATGTCAGTGTTGTGGGCTGGGTAGGGGATGGGGTTCTGGTGGTAGTGAGGGGATGGGGTGGCACATGCATTACAGGTGTGGTGACTGTTAAGGTATTGTAGTTGCCTTACCCGAGTCCTCCAGTGAGGCCCTCCGGGTGCAGGGTAGCCAGGACCACCTCCTCCCAGTCGGTGTATTCGGGAGAGGAGGTGGGGGACCACCACCAGTTTTCTGTACGGCAATGTTGTGCCTGGATGCCATGGAACGCACCTTCCTGCGCAGGTCGTTCCATCTCTTCCTGATGTCATCCTTTGTGCGTAGATGGTTTACCACAGCATTGACCTTGTTGATCATCCTCTGCCATATCTCCATCTTCCTGGCCAAGCTTGTCTGCTGCACCTGTGCACCGAATAGGTGTGGCTCGACCCTGAGTATTTCGTCCACCATGGTCCTTAGCTCCCTGTCTGTGAAGCGGGGGCACTTAGGTGGTGCAATGGTATGTGTTGTGGGTGGTGTGTTGTAGGTGTATTGGTGAGGGTGCTGTTGTGTGGTTGGGTGTGTGGCTTGTGATGGTGGGTATGCAATGTGTGAGTTTTGGTGGTGTTTTTGTGTGTGACTTGTGTGATGGTTAGTTCAGTGTATGCGTGTTGTGTTGTCAATCTCTGTCAAGCTATTGGTGTTGCAAAGGCTTGTGGGGTGTGTATGTGTGTGTTTTCAGGTGTTGTGGATGTGTGTCAGGTGTGTGCTTTTCAAACTTGCCAATGTGTGCATTTGTTGTTGGTGGGTCCCATTGCTGGCCGTGGCGGTCCATATCGCCACTGGTCATTCGACATTCAATGTCTGCCAAGCTGATTTGTGCATCATTATTTGGTGGGCAGGGGATTTGTCTGCATGGCGGTGGCGGGGTGAGGTGTACTTCCTTTCTGACGTTGTTGGCTCTGGCGGTGGGTGGAGGTTGCAAGAGTTTTTGAGGTTTGTCTTTTTAGCATCATTATACGGTGGTATGCAGTTCATCAGCAATGACAGTCTTTTTCTCACCGTCAGCATGGTAGTCGGTGGTGATTGCCGCCAAGTTCATAATGAGGGCCAATTTCTTTGTCAAGACTTGTATTCTTGTGTCCAACAAAAGTCTTTCACGATTAGTTCAGGAAAACAGATTTCAGTTCTGATCAAAACATATACAAATGTTACTGCACATTTGCAAAGTCCTTCGTGGATAATGCTTATTCAACATACAGACTGCAGACTGTGTAGCAAACCCAATGCATTTCAGGAACATTTGTCCCTTCTTCAGGGGTAAGTGCAAATTTAAACAGTAAACAAGGACGGGTGCAGACTTAACATGCAACGTGCCCAGTGACAATTCCCTTGCAACTTTACAACAACCTCAGAAGAAACATTCCATTGATGTTTCAGACAGAAAATGAGCCAATTGGCCTCATCTGAAAGCATATTGTAACATATTACATGCGGACCTGACTTCGCACCATGGCCCAGCGCCATTTTTCTTGCACCCCTTAGCACCCCTCTAACGCCACCATGTGGGCACCATATTTAATATACAGCGCACCATGGCGGTAGTCAGGTGGACTAGGTTCATCATTTTTTACGCTAGTTCAGTGCTTTGCAGGACTAGCGTCAACATTTTTGATGCTAATCCTGCAAAGCACCCAGAAGCCAATTGAAACATTAGGAGCCTTTTTTTAATGCCTGCTCTGAGCAGGTGTTAAAAAATGCCAATAAAAATGGTGCAAAGGAATCTCATAGTGCCCTTTGTGACATTTTTACGGACCCCCCAGCGTTGGAATGCCTCCTTGCATACATCATGCCTGGCGTAAGCATAATGTGGCGCAAGGGGTTACAAAGTGGTGCAATGCAAGCATTGCGTCACTTTGTAAATAAGGCGAGGCACTTTTGCCCTTCCAATGCCACATTAGCGTTAAAAAAATGATGCTTATGTGACGTTGGAATGATGCGAGGCCACCATAAATCTGGGCCCATATGTCTAAAATCACCCATGTGTGTAAAGAAACAAGCAAAACAAGCATTTGCAATGCAATAGGTCTTGCATTTACTTCAGTTAGAGCTATTGGCATTGTAAATTTATAACTAGACTTTTCTTGCCAAATAAATTGGTCAACTCTGCCTCATAATTTGATATTTACCTGCCACATAATTTCAATGGCCCTGCACATTACTAAAGCACTTCCATTTACATTAGAAGCGGGTGCTGCAAGAGCAAGCAACCACATTATGGAACAAACAACTCTCTATGTTCCATATAATTCGCATTTAGCTAGTGCTCACATATGTAATTTCCTACAAAGTTTTAGGTAACCAAATCTTTTTGGTGCTAATGAATTAAGCATAAAGACAGAAAAAAAGGAAACTCACAGGTTTCAATAATTGTTGGTCTTCTATCTATCATGTTTACTTAATGCTATATTAGACTAGATGACAGCATGCTTGCGCGCTGTTATGCTTGACCTAAAAAAATTGTGTCCAGTAACAATTACAAAACACTACAGACCAAAAGAGCATTTAAGTACTTATGAAGGTTTTGACAAAGTGGAAGTTCAAACATGATTGGATCTTGTGTGGGAAATCATTTGTCCCTGTGCTCACATTAATTTGTCTGACAAAATCTAATAACACGAAAAAACATGATAAACCATGGAAGAAAACATGAACAATACCACTTCTAATAAGAGGCTGTCAATGTGTTGATGTAATCCGATGCACTAAGGTGAAACACCTTCCGTGTGTTAATGAAATATACTTCTTTTAGTTTTGAAGTGAGTTTATCATATTTTTATTCAATGTTTGTTGAACAATTTACACGACCCCTGGTGCACGGGCTCCTAGAGCCAAGCCAGACTCTTGGCTTGGCTCTTCCTTGTAATTCCTTGGCTCGCCCACCTTTAGTGTCCAATGGAGTGATTAAGGAGTGTGCATGCCCTCATTGCTCGCCGGGGTTTTGGGAAGGTTTTGCCATTGACTTTATTCAGAAGGGGAGTAGATTGCAGCGTGCAGCAGGTGCAGTGGTCCCGTGGCCTAGAGGCTTGAGGGGCCCACTGAGCACTGTTTATTGTTGTAGGATGCAGGATCAGGTCTGTATGGTATCTTTCAAATCAGGGCAGTTTTCAACCCTGTATTCCTCTTTCCACCACCAATGAACATGAACAGCACCCAAAATGTGCGTTTCAATACTCACCATTAATGAATACATGAGCGCTCTCCATCTTAACAAAGAGAACTGTGGTATTGAATGCCTTTGTTTATTGAGGGGCACGAGGGCTGAGAATAGTTTCACTTCCTGATGCTGGTCTTGGTCTTGGCTGGTTTTTCAGTGGAATGTCTGGGTTGAATGGGACATTTGCGAGGGTGAAGCTGGGCTGCAGCAGTGGGGGTTCTGGTTTCATGTGAGTGCTCTGGCAGTGCCACTAGTCCAGTAGATGCAGCAGATGTAGATGGCAGGGCAGTGTCCTGGCTAGTGTAGAAGGCCTGCAGGTGGGTGGAAGACTCAGGCTGGATGTTTCTGCACCCCTGCAATGGAGGCCATGGTAGCATTGAGCTATTTCCGTTGCTCCATGGCCTCCTGGTGGTGTGTTACCTGCAGCCTTTGATTTTGCTCCGACGTGGCCAGGATCTGCCCATCCTGTCCTGGAAATGGCGGTCTGCTCCCATGACCTCACCAATGACCTCCTGGGAAGCAGCATCCCTCCTTGGGCCACCCCCTTGGGCCAGTGTTACCCTCCCACTGGCACTAGCCCCCTGTTCCTGTGTCCCCCGCATAGGTCTGGCAGTACCACTTGCAGTTGGGCCTTCATCATCCTGCCTGGTGGTGGGTGGAGACTCGGGCCTCTGTTCATGTGGGAAGCCAGTGTGTGGCCTGGGGACACTGATGTGGGGTCATTTGGCCAGAGCTGATGGTGGTGGCTGAGTAGTAGGGGTGTCATGGTGTCCTGCGTGGGACTTCTGGAGGGTGACCGTCCAGGGGTGTGGGATTGCTGAGGGATTTCCTCTGTGTCCAGACATCCCTCTGCAATCTCTTGAGTGGGGCCTTTGTCTTTAGGTGGAGGACTGGCACTTCTTGATGTATCCATCTGGGTGGCATGGGTGGTGGTGCCTATGTGTGAGAGAATAGAGATGTGTGTGTCTTGCACTTTCTTGTCAGTTGCAGCACTGGTCAGCAGTAATTGGTGGTTGAATTCCTATGTAGTGGCATGCAGGGTCCGTTTGTGTTCATTTTGATGCATTTATTGAGGGGAGTGGTGTTGCATTGTAGGTTCCTGAGATTACATGCATGGGTTGGTGACTGTACACAGGGGGATGGATGGTGATTTGTATGGGGGATTGTGGGCATGCAGGAGTTTTGGATGTGAGTATGTCAGTGTTGTGGGCTGGGTAGGGGATGGGGTTCTGGTGGTAGTGAGGGGATGGGGTGGCACATGCATTACAGGTGTGGTGACTGTTAAGGTATTGTAGTTGCCTTACCCGAGTACAGTCCTCCAGTGAGGTTCTCCGGGTGCAGGGTAGCCAGGACCACCTCCTCCCAGTCGGTGTATTCGGGAGAGGAGGTGGGGGACCACCACCAGTTTTCTGTACGGCAAAGTTGTGCCTGGAAGCCATGGAACGCACCTTCCTGCGCAGGTCGTTCCATCTCTTCCTGATGTCATCCTTTGTGCGTAGATGGTTTACCACAGCATTGACCTTGTTGATCATCCTCTGCCATATCTCCATCTTCCTGGCCAAGCTTGTCTGCTGCACCTGTGCACCGAATAGGTGTGGCTCGACCCTGAGTATTTCGTCCACCATGGTCCTTAGCTCCCTGTCTGTGAAGCGGGGGCACTTAGGTGGTGCCATGGTATGTGTTGTGGGTGGTGTGTTGTAGGTGTATTGGTGAGGGTGCTGTTGTGTGGTTGGGTGTGTGGCTTGTGATGGTGGGTATGCAATGTGTGAGTTTTGGTGGTGTTTTTGTGTGTGACTTGTCTGATGGTTAGTTCAGTGTATGCGTGTTGTGTTGTCAATCTCTGTCAAGCTATTGGTGTTGCAAAGGCTTGTGGGGTGTGTATGTGTGTGTTTTCAGGTGTTGTGGATGTGTGTCAGGTGTGTGCTTTTCAAACTTGCCAATGTGTGCATTTGTTGTTGGTGGGTCCCATTGCTGGCCGTGGCAGTCCATATCGCCAATGGTCATTCGACATTCAATGTCTGCCAAGCTGATTTGTGCATCATTATTTGGTGGGCAGGGGATTTGTCTGCATGGCGGTGGCGGGGTGAGGTGTACTTCCTTTCTGACGTTGTTGGCTCTGGCGGTGGGTGGAGGTTGCAAGAGTTTTTGAGGTTTGTCTTTTTAGCATCATTATACGGTGGTATGCAGTTCATCAGCAATGGCAGTCTTTTTCTCACCGTCAGCATGGTAGTCGGTGGTGATTGCCGCCAAGTTCATAATGAGGGCCAATTTCTTTGTCAAGACTTGTATTCTTGTGTCCAACAAAAGTCTTTCACGATTAGTTCAGGAAAACAGATTTCAGTTCTGATCAAAACATATACAAATGTTACTGCACATTTGCAAAGTCCTTCGTGGATAATGCTTATTCAACATACAGACTGCAGACTGTGTAGCAAACCCAATGCATTTCAGGAACATTTGTCCCTTCTTCAGGGGTAAGTGCAAATTTAAACAGTAAACAAGGACGGGTGCAGACTTAACATGCAACGTCCCCAGTGACAATTCCCTTGCAACTTTACAACAACCTCAGAAGAAACATTCCATTGATGGTTCAGACAGAAAATGAGCCAATTGGCCTCATCTGAAAGCATATTGTAACATATTACATGCGGACCTGACTTCGCACCATGGCCCAGCGCCATTTTTCTTGCACCCCTTAGCACCCCTCTAACGCCACCATGTGGGCACCATATTTAATATACAGCGCACCATGGCGGTAGTCAGGTGGACTAGGTTCATCATTTTTTACGCTAGTTCAGTGCTTTGCAGGACTAGCGTCAACATTTTTTATGCTAATCCTGCAAAGCACCCAGAAGCCAATTGAACACATTAGGAGTCTTTCTTTAATGCCTGCTCTGAGCAGGTGTTAAAAAATGCCAATAAAAATGGTGCAAAGGAATCTCATAGTTTCCTTTGTGCCATTTTTACGGACCCCCCCAGCGTTGGAATGCCTCCTTGCATACATCATGCCTGGCGTAAGCATAATGTGGCGCAAGGGGTTACAAAGTGGTGCAATGCAAGCATTGCGTCACTTTGTAAATAAGGCGAGGCACTTTTGCCCTTCCAATGCCACATTAGCGTTAAAAAAATGATGCTTATGTGACGTTGGAATGATGCTAGGCCACCATAAATCTGGGCCCATATGTCTAAAATCACCCATGTGTGTAAAGAAACAAGCAAAACAAGCATTTGCAATGCAATAGGTCTTGCATTTACTTCAGTTAGAGCTATTGGCATTGTAAATTTATAACTGGACTTTTCTTGCCAAATAAATTAGTCAACTCTGCCTCATAATTTGATATTTTCCTGCCACATAATTTTAATGGCCCTGCACATTACTAAAGCACTTCCATTTACATTAGAAGCGGGTGCTGCAAGAGCGAGCAACCACATTATGGAACAAACAACTCTCTATGTTCCATATAATTCGCATTTAGCTAGTGCTCACATATGTAATTTCCTACAAAGTTTTAGGTAACCAAATCTTTTTGGTGCTAATGAATTAAGCATAAAGACAGAAAAAAAGGAAACTCACAGGTTTCAATAATTGTTGGTCTTCTATCTATCATGTTTACTTAATGCTATATTAGACTAGATGACAGCATGCTTGCGCGCTGTTATGCTTGACCTAAAAAAATTGTGTCCAGTAACAATTACAAAACACTACAGACCAAAAGAGCATTTAAGTACTTATGAAGGTTTTGACAAAGTGGAAGTTCAAACATGATTGGATCTTGTGTGGGAAATCGTTTGTCCCTGTGCTCACATTAATTTGTCTGACAAAATCTAATAACACGAAAAAACATGATAAACCATGGAAGAAAACATGAACAATACCACTTCTAATAAGAGGCTGTCAATGTGTTGATGTAATCCGATGCACTAAGGTGAAACACCTTCCGTGTGTTAATGAAATATACTTCTTTTAGTTTTGAAGTGAGTTTATCATATTTTTATTCAATGTTTGTTGAACAATTTACACGCCCCCTTGTGCACGGGCTCCTAGAGCCAAGCCAGACTCTTGGCTTGGCTCTTCCTTGTAATTCCTTGGCTCGCCCACCTTTAGTGTCCAATGGAGTGATTAAGGAGTGTGCATGCCCTCATTGCTCGCCGGGGTTTTGGGAAGGTTTTGCCATTGACTTTATTCAGAAGGGGAGTAGATTGCAGCGTGCAGCAGGTGCAGTGGTCCCGTGGCCTAGAGGCTTGAGGGGCACACTGAGCACTGTTTATTGTTGTAGGATGCAGGATCAGGTCTGTATGGTATCTTTTCAAATCAGGGCAGTTTTCTACCCTGTATTCCTCTTTCCACCACCAATGAACATGAACAGCACCCAAAATGTGCGTTTCAATACTCACCATTAATGAATACATGAGCGCTCTCCATCTTAACAAAGAGAACGGTGGTATTGAATGCCTTTGTTTAGTGAGGGGCACGAGGGCTGAGAATAGTTTGCATGTTTGCATCTTCGTCAAGGATGTCTTTTTAGGTCGGGCATAGCAGCGCAACACTGCTTTTCCAACGTGTTGGTACTATCTTGGTTTTTAAGTACACCCACCGCACGCCCATCACTATCACTCGTTATTGGGCTTGCCTTTCAAAAATCCTTTATTTTTGTTGGTAAATTCTTCATGTTTGTCTCTCCTTGGAACTGTTTAGTCACCGCCTTGGACATCATCACTGTTACATAGTTAATTGCACTTTGGCCGATTTGTTTGACTGTGAGCAAACTTATTGTTCCTTATGTGAGCTCCTTCACACTGTTGCTGTGGCACTTTGAATTGGCTCGCTAATGTGAAACTGTATTACTTTTAATTTTCAGCTTATGTGACAAGGAAAGTCCGGGTAGGAGGTTCCAACACTAATAGCTCTAACTCGAGCAAATATGAGACCCATTGCATTGCAAATGCTTGTTTGGTTATGCTGTGCTTATGGAAGATAAACTAAAGCAGCCTCCTCTACCCCCACAAAACACAAGCGCACAAGGAAACCATATAAACAGCCATCCAAACACAAATCATATAATACACTAACACACAAGCATGCCCACACACAAACTTGAAAACCACACAGCCACACAGACCCTTTAAATCTTATTTATGACATCAGTTCGAGAAGTGATTTCATTTTGTAAGACAATTATCAGTGATTCCAAAACAAGTTTGTGTTTTGCATCAATGTGTTGGTATTGTACCCTCGGTGGGAACAGCATACTGAATATAATAAACATAAAACTCGAGGAGAGGTCATGCAATTTTTCATAAAACCATGCATTGTGGCCTGAGGTGGTGTCACTTACATCGCAGTGTGTCACCTCAAGGAGATATTAAAGCATATACAGTACATGGGAAGTTGAGGCCCTCCGCCCCATTCTGTGTCACCACTTCGTGTGGAATTAATTAACCCATTTAGCCCTGCCAAACCACACCAACATGTGACAAAATCAGATCGGTTGGAGGCGCATCTGCAGGTGGTGCGCAGGGAACAGCCATCTATGCTACCACAAGCTACCGCTGGGGTACCACACGTGGTACTCAAAAAATGTCTGGCAAATAGATCATTTTCATGGATGAGTGCCAGTTTATACTTCAAAGTATGCTGACTAGCTCTGCACGCTGTACACTATAGCAGTTCACTGAACAGGTTTCAAGGTCACGCTTCTGTTTTTGTCAGTCTGCGATGCAGCCACCATATTACAGGTGAAAACTCCTTTAGAACACTGATGGTGCGTGACGTTTGGCTTTTTGTAACTATCATCTGTCTTGAACATTAGGTTTTATTGCTGCTTTTTTTTATTGCATGCATTTGAAATGTCTGTTTTATGGCGCCATCAAGGCAAACTTATTTCTAGCTGAAAGTCAAGCAACATGAAATACGTGTATTTCATGGCAAACTTAGTTTTTTCTGTCCCCGTGCTTAATCAAAACTGTCACTGCTACGCTAATACTGCAATCAGCTTAGAAAGTAAAAAAAAAGGAGGGCGCAAATATGCATTTTGATTGTGGCCCAGACAACATTGCTTCTCTTACTAGCATACATAGAGGCAGTTTCCGGAATTTAAAATTGACTTTTAAAGGAGGAGAGCATGTCTCTGCTTTGCTCATGCTGATAGCAGTGTATTTTATGAGCTGACCTTATCTCCAGTTGAAAACACAAGTAATAATATGAAAGGTCTAGCATTTTCTGGAGTGTGGGAATTCTTAAAGTGGTAACATTCTGCAACAAGAGATCCTCTGCCTTTGCTGTCAGCACCTGGATCACCGTGAGGCATGGTAAAGAAAATCCAATCCAAGGAAGGGTGGGAGCCAGCCAGAGAGCCCACAAAGACCAAGGCACATATTTATAATTTTTTAGCGCTGCATTTGCGTCGCATTTTCATGCAAAAATGGCGCAAACTTACAAAA
Source organism: Pleurodeles waltl (assembly GCF_031143425.1). NCBI lineage: Eukaryota > Metazoa > Chordata > Amphibia > Caudata > Salamandridae > Pleurodeles > Pleurodeles waltl. The sequence continues at coordinate 1,160,964,338 of NC_090445.1, forward strand.
TACAATTGTATTTTGCAAGTTTGCGCCACTTTTGCATCAAAAAATGACGCAAATGCGGGGCTCAAAAAGTATAAATATGGGCCCAAATGTGACCAAGATAGCCTGATTTATAGCCTTGTTTACAGCTAAGCTAAACTCAGAGCAAGAATGCTTTGCAAATGAAAAGGCAAGCTTCCCTGGACATGAGCAGCAAACTAGGTGAAAAAAAGTCCCCTACAGACCAGATGTACAGATAAAATTGAGTTCTTATGGGCGAGCACAAAGTGCTCCGTCCATTCTGTAATCTCTCTTTGGGCTTGAAACCACACCCATGCCACGTCAGTCACTTACATTGGTTTGTGGGCTTGCCTTTTAAAATCCTCTTGCTTTCATTTGTGAAAGGCATGCATACGTCATGCCTTTTCAGGTGTTTAGCCCACCTACACAGCACCGGTAAAGTACCAAAAACATGCGAGGCTCAATGTTTTCAGCCTGGAGTTCGGACTACTTTATCTGCTTATTTTCCACACAGCACGATCGGGCTGCATTTAGTTTTTGCTTTGCGAAGCTAATAGCTGTAACTGGAACAAATGTGAGACCCGTTGCATTTAAAATGCTTGTTATTGGGAAGCAAGAGATTAGCTTAGCCTTTTGGCTTGCAGGCCTGTGACCCTGTCACCTAGTGACTTTTAACCTACTGAGCTTGCACTGTCTTGGCCGATTTATTTTATTATTTATTATAAGATGGCTGATATTGTTTACAGTAAGAGAAAAGTTTTGATTTGTGTTATCAGTGCCACTCTGTGAAGGCATCACTATCAGCATCATAATCAAATGATATATGTAGGTATTCACATCATGTCCCTTTCCCACTTACGTGTGACTGGAACATAATGTATATTTGGTGGTAATTATTAACATAATTGCTGCCGCAAGCCTGCCCCCTTACCTATTGTTTGCGAACATACCTGTGTCAGGGTGTCCTACATGATCTGTATAAATACATCTTGCACAGACAAGGTTATCAAAGGGATTCCTACCAGATGTTATCCACACCATCTATGCTGCACGTCACCTTGCTGCAGAAATCAGCTTTGTGTCACCACGGAGTCTGACCTAGACCTCATTCCAAGGTAACAAGGGTTGGGGGCGCTTCTCATGGACATGATACTTGCAGATTAGGTTTACCACACCTAGCTCTAATTAGTTTAGGGATTAAGGCCCATATTTGTACTTTTTTAGCGCCGCATTTGCGTCATAAAGTGGCACAAGTGCGGCGCTAAAAAAGTACAAATATGGGCCTATGTTCCCTATGCTAGAGAGTTTACATTTCATGTTTATTTCAAGATATGGGGGTCTTTGTATTCACAACTCATCTTTACAATCATGCTTCTTTTATTATTCAGTATCCTAATCATTACAGCTCATGCATTTTATAGTAGATTGTAGTCTTTCAATAAATACATTGAAAACTCTCCTGCATCTCCTTCATTGCCTGTGTGTGACTGATAATTGTTGCTAAACGTGAGAAAAGGGTAACTTCCATTCCACCACGACTCCCCTGAGTTGTCGCACTTTAGAGTCCATGCGTAAGGCTGCCAGAAATTCCCTTTTACTGCATGGGTTTTTGGTGAGGTACTGCATGTGAGCCTGGAGGATTGGGCAGGCAGTTGCGACTTGTTATAGGAGTGGCTTATTTGCCTACGAACAAAAGTGCTGTCATCCCTAAATCAGCAGTCTCGCCTAGGAGCGAGAGTCCATCTATGAAAAGGGAAGCTTCCCTGGACACGAGCAAGAAACTAAGGGCCAGATTTATACTTTTTGACGCAAAACCGCGCTAACGTAGTTTTGCATCAAAAAGTTTCGCTTTTACTGGTGAGAGAGGTGACGGAGCACCAGAATCAACTCTTGATCATTTCTAAAATGCCAATTGGGAGCAGAGAGGCAATTTGGCAACAGATTGTGGACAAGTTTAACAGTGTGGCAGAGGTCAGGAGAACTGTTGCTGAGTGCAAGAAATGCTGGCATGACTGCAAGCGGAGGACAAAGGAAACAATGGCAAGGAACAGGAAGGCAGCATTGCAGACTGGAGGTGGGAGTCCAGCAATGCAAGAGGAATTGGACGAGATAGAGGAGATAGTTGCAGCTGTCATCCCAGAGGAAATTGTCACTGGTATCGCAGGACGGGACAGCGCAGACTACCAGGAAACAACACTTATGCAGGGTAAGTTGCATGGGGGCCTCAATGTCAAGTACATGAAGGGGGAGGCACATACATACTACACTATGCATATCAGCCCTTGCAAATCAGGCAGTGGAAAGGACAAAGGGGCACAGCACAGGACTCCCTGCACTGCCCATGCCAGGTGTATGGGCTGTATAGGGGCATCCAGGTGCACAGCACAACATAACACCAACAACGTTTGCATGGGGCTACACTGCCATGCCAAGGCTGGTGGAAATGCTGAAGCAGACCAGGAAGATAGGGTAGAATGTAAAACTGGTCTGTTGTCACAGGACATCTGGTATAGTCAGAATGTAAACTAGAGGACAATGCCCAGTCTCAGGACATTGGCTCAAGCGGCATTCACCATTGACAACATTTGCCACAACTACCCGTGCTGTGTGCGCTGGTCAATTAGAAAATGGCAGTTAGGTGCCCATGGAACAAACACACTCGAAATGAGAGTTCAGTATGACTAGGTGATCAATCCTATCAATCCCTATCCAAGTGCAACTCCTGTCAACTGGTCATGTCCATAGACTCATTAACCATCAGGCACTGTCACATACATAATGATGTACACAGCAGTAACCTCATACCCATGCTGCCCAGCCCAGGGTTTACCCCTGTGTCTGTGTCACAATAGCTGCAATGCCACCATGCAACATCTCAGGTATCATAGTGCTAAGACAACTGCATTGAGGTGGAGGACATATGTGTGCAGGAAGGTAAACACCCCAGCACAGTCACAAGAAGAAATGGAACTCTGCCAGATCCATCAGTGCAATGCAATGTAGCACACATATGCAAATATCAACATGAGAAACTACCAATGGTAACACCTGTATTGTCTCCTGGAAATGCCATGCATGGTGTGGTGCTAGGTCCCAGCACCGCATGGGTGTATGTGAAAAATGATAGACAGGGCCATAATGTTTTGTGTGGTGATGTGGCATCAGCACACAAATAATCATTGCAAGGCCTCACCATGCAAATGGAAGCAGAGGGGGGGTTGATGAGGACAAGAAGGTGGCAAGACACAATTTGGACAGAACCCACACCTAGAAGATGTGACACAGACAATTGCCCAAACTGCCCACACTACATGTGACATGTAGGCGGGGCATAAGGCTGAGAGAGTGCAAACATCAGTGACGGGAACAACGCATGTGAACCAAGATGACAATCTACCACCAATAGGAAGTCAGTGACGTCACAATACAACTGGCACAACAAAGACACACTAACTATATATAATATCTCATTGCAGAGAACGATGGCTCTCCTGTGGATCTGCCTGTCCTGCACTACCCTGATGACCTGGATGACCAGCTGACAACCATCATCAAGGAAACCCTCCATCCAAGATGTCCTGGGAACCCTTCAAACACCACCTCCAGTTGTATGAGCATTCATGTAGCAGCCATCCCAGAGAACCCAACCACCACCCCAATAGCATGACCTGCCAGCTCAAACACAGCTGAGGACTCTGATGACAGAGGGACCACCTTTGAGAGGACAGTAGTGGGAGTACAGCAGAAGCTGGCCAAGGAGGTGTGGGTGGGGATGCAAACTATGGCAGCCAGCCTTGAGGGGATGCGCATGTGCATGATGACATCTGCAGAACAGACAGCTGCCAAACAAGCCACACAATCCCTACTGCATGGAGTCCAACAGTGTGTGAGAGACCTAACCACTGCTGTGAGGGAGTTGCCACAACACCTGCCCTCCCAATCTTGCTGCTGCATGCATGACAACAAGCTGGACTCCTTGCACCGGGAACTGGCCTCCATCATGGCAGTCATGGCTGTCTATCACAGGGGTGTTGCTGTCATACTCAGCAACTCGTCCTTGCTGCAGTGATGCCATGTGTAATTCCAGAGATGGCAGCTGCTGGGAATTTGGTGTCCACTTCTATAACCACTGCAATTGCCGCAATTCCAGCTGCTTCTGCTCCATCGTTTTTTTTCCTACAGCTATGGCTCAACAGCTCCAGCAACCGTAGTCAAAAACAAACAAACAACAAACATCCCCGCATACCGGCACACCAGCATACTGGTAAGAAGTACCCTTCGTCCCCTCAGCCCCCCCCCCGGGGCAGGGGGTTTGGGGAGCTGGTTGAAGGTTGTGGGGTGCATGGTGGTTGCAGGGGGTGGCAGGTGGTGGTGACGGTACGGAAGGCTAGGAACAGTCAGGTGTGGGGTGTGAGAGCTGCACACTCCCCCTGCCTGCTGTGCCCCTTCCTGGGTTCCTTTTTTGCTCACCCACTAGTTCCCACCTTGCTCCCCCTTTGCACCCCCTCTGCCTAACTCCAGCCCGATTTTTACTTCAGAACATCATTATTTTAGCATTCCAGGCGTGCTCGTACCCCCCCTCACCACCACCCCCCAATCATTCATCTAGTGCCAGTCAATTGCCTATAGTCTATAGTTTGGATGCGTGGAGGAGAGGCAGCGCCATTATTACTAAGCCGGCTGGCTGGCTGCACCAAGCATTCTTAATCCTCCAGTCGGTGTGCTCGTGCCCCTCCACTGCCTCCATCACCCACTCATTGCCAGCCTAGTGCTAGCTGCAACGTATAGGCATGGAGGAGAGGCGGCACCCAGAACACACAACTAGATTGGACAAATTCATTGCATTATTCAAGTCTAACTTGAACAAATCCCATCATAGGTTGCTGCTCCTTCAGCGGCAGTAAGCGTTAGTAAGTAAGCCAGTATAATGCGTTCTGGCAAGCTTCGGGTCAATCCCGATGGGGGGAGGACAAGACCCCCAAAAGGAGCAAAGCATTTCCATCCAGTGAACTCCCCAGTGGTATGTTTAATATCCTCTGGAATTGAAGGGACACACCCCACTGAACAGAGGGAACCCAACTTGGCACCATCCTCAATGTCATCAGCAGAAAAAGTGGAGTATAAAATCACAGACTTCTTATCCATTGAGCTTTCACGCCTGCAGGAAAATAAAGTACCAATAGATCTAGCTGATGCTGTGACCGTGATAAATTCTGAGAAGGATCTCCTTCTGGGAAGCCATTCTTTCACACAGCAAGAGCCTGAGAGGTTGGCCTTCGGTAAGGAGATCTCAAAGGTCGAACCCGACAGACCAGATTGTTCAGGGTCAATACTAGACCTGGATTTCAGTGTCTGGGAGGATTCACTTCCAAGCTTTCAGGCAAGGAAGGAGACGGATCTACTGGATTTGGGTGGGACTCCTGACCATCCCTTGATAGAACTCATTGATACAGACTTCCTTGAGGGTGACACAAGCACAGAACAAGGAAAAACTATTCATCCCCATGAATCCAGTCAAAAGCACGAAGCAGATATGTTGCGTACCATCATTTCCCTTAGCCCGTTTCAGGATAGTACCCGCAATTCCCAGCTCCAGTCGGATGTTCCAGCCAACACGTGGGGCACACTTCTGTCAACATTGGATGTCATGGCAACCGTAATAAAGCATCAGGCAGATAAGCAAGATATTCAAGTCGATTTACTTAATGTCATGGCTAAATATATTGTGGTTATTGATTCAAAACTACAGGCCCTCAATGATTTGATTCAGAGAGCCCAAAAACAGAATTACATACAACAAGTGGCCTGTGACTGTGCGATCTCAGGGGATAATTCCCAGACCATTTTCCCCATACTAAATGATATATTAGCGGAGGTCAGAGCACAGGCCCTAAGTACAAGGGAAAGACTCTGGGGGTCATTCTGACCTCGGCGGTAAAAGTCGCTTCCGCCGGTCAGAAGACCGCCATAACACCGCCGCGGTCACGGTAAACCGCCACGGTCATTCTGACCCGCAACTGGCAAACCGCCAAAAACCCGATAACAACAAAAGTCCGCCACACCAAAGGTCAGCGGGAAACTGGCGATGACCAAACCTCCACCGTCACGCCAACAGAAATACGCCCATACCATTCCGACCCACAAATCCCCGCAGCGGTCTTTCAACCGCGGTATTTCATTGGCAGTACACACCGCCGGGTCAAAATACGCACACCTTTACAAAACACAGCCACATTGGACAAATCAAAATATACACACCTGAGACACATACACACACCACTCCCACACACCCAATTAAATATAAAACACACACACACATCACCCACAAAACCTTACGACCACTATTGCGACTGAAGGACAGAGAGAGACAGCACAGCATAGAGTAGACCATCACACAGAGGCAAATCACAACATCACCCACACAATTTCCACGCACAAAACACCATACACCACCACACTCACCACACTCTACAACACACCACCCCATGGCACCCCAAAGACACCCCAGGTTCTCTGACGCAGAACTCAGGGTCATGGTGGAGGAAATAGTTTGTGTAGAGCCCCAGCTATTCGGGTCACAGGTGCAGCACACCACCATTGCCAGGAAGATGGAGCTATGGCAAAGAATAGTGGACAGGGTCAACGCTGTGGGACAGCATCCACGCAATCGGGACGACATCAGGAAGCGGTGGAACGGCCTACGGGGGAAGGTGCGTTCCATGGTATCAAGGCACAACATCGCGGTGCAGAAGACTGGTGGCGGACCCCCACCTACTCCCCCAGAATTCACAGCATGGGAGGAGGAAGTCTTGCACATCCTGCATCCTGAGGGCCTCGCAGGAGTAGGCGGAGGAATGGACTCTGGTAAGTCAAATCTCCACTACTTCATTCCCCCCACCCCACCTGCATGCCAAATCATACCCCCACCCCCACCCCCATCACACCAACTCCTTGCAAATGGCTCACCATCACAACCCACCCATCCCAAAACCTACCCCTGCATGCGTCCCCAAAGCATGGACACCCATCACCAAAGCATGCCCACTGCACATACCCATCTCCCCCACAAGCCACCATCACAAAAGCCCCCACAAGGGAATGCCACCACTGGGGTCCACGGCCACCCACCCATTACACGAAATGGCACACACAGAAGCAATAACCATACTCTTATACCCCTGCAGGACCCGAACGCCACCACACCGCCACGGAGGGTCCAGAGATGTCCATCCCACCCCCAGAAGAGGCCCCCAGTGATGACAGCAGCTCTGTCTCCCTGGACCCAGATGACCAGCCCGGCCCATCAGAGACCTCAGGACAGTCGGTTCCCCCCAGACAGCCACAGGCTTCACCAGACCTAACCCCCTCTGGGAACACCAGCACAGCTCCCACCCAGCGGGCCCATGACTCTGTCTCCAGGACACGTCAATCAGCGGTGTGTCCACCACTACAGGGCACCCAGGTTGACCCACCACCCCAACAACAACAGGGACTTGGGGGCAGTGGTAGTGGGCACACCGTCCAGGGGACAGAGGCCCAGGGAAACAGGGGAACTGGGAGGGCTGCTGTGCGACAGGGGGGGGACAGGCCCAGGGAACCGACTCTCCAAGAGGCCCTCTCCTCCATCATGGGAGCATACCACCACTCCCAGGAGACGATGGCTACGGTACTGGCCAGGTTCCAGGAGATCCAGGTCATGCAGGAGCAACAGTACATGGGGTTCAGAGAGGAGCTGAGGAGCATTAGTTCCGCAATGGGGACCATCGTCGTGGCCCTAAACCAGATAGTCACCACATTGCGGGACCATGTGGCACCACAAAGGGCCCCTGTCACTAGCCTGGACCAGGAACAGCCTACCACCTCCGCTGGCGCTAGTGGACAGGAGGCCCCCACACAACGACAGGCCACCAGAACCCCACCTCCTGCAGAAGAAGAACCACCCCGCAAGCGGAACCTGAGATCTCACAAGAAGACAGAGTAGGATGCCAAGACCCCTGCCAGCAAACAATACCCCCTGATGTCATCCCACTGTCCCACATTGTCACCCTGTCCAACCTTGAACTGCCCCTGCTCCATCCTTCCACAGGCATATGGACAATGCACCTGTGAGACTGAGAACTGGACTCTGCCATGGACATTACTCCACCATCACCCATCACCGTTTTACAATCATGTTCCTAATTTTAGCACTTTAATAAATTCACTTATTGTACTTAATAAATCTGGAGTCTGCTTGTATTTTCAACAAATGTATTAGACATAACGGTGCCAAAATGTTCAGTTACATTGTGATGACAACATACCACTGTCACACAGCTGTAGTCCATGGGCAAACAAAGCAGAGGTCACACAGTGGGGCCCACAGCTCTGAAAACGGAAGGGAAAGTCACAACTCAGTTAACAGGAACTGGGGGGGAACTCAGACAGTAGAGAGGCAGGAGACTTTAAGGAAATGTAAAATGGCGTGGTTGATTCGTACCTGTGTGCTACTGAAAATACTGTTGTATCACTGTGTCCCTGTTGTCTGTGTCGTCCCCGTCGTCTTCCTCCTCTTCACTGTCCACAGGCTCCACATCTGCTACAACACCACCATCTGGACCATCCTCCTGCAGGAAAGACACCTGGCGTCGCAAAGCCAGGTTGTGAAGCATACAGCAGGCCACGATGATATGGCACACCTTCTTTGGTGAGTACATTAGGGATCCACCTGTCATATGCAGGCACCTAAACCTGGCCTTCAGGAGGCCGAAGGTTCTTTCTATAACCCTCCAAGTTCGCCCATGGGCCTCATTGTAGCGTTCCTCTGCCCTTGTCCTGGGATTCCTCACTGGGGTAAGTAGCCACGACAGGTTGGGTTAACCAGAGTCACCTATTAGCCACACACGGTGTCTCTGTAGCTGTTCCATCACATAAGGGATGCTGCTATTTCGCATGATGCACGCGTCATGCACAGACCCAGGGAACTTGGCATTTACATGGGAAATGTACTGGTCAGCCAAACAGACCACCTGGACATTCATCGAATGATAACTTTTTCTGTTCCTGTACACCTGCTCACTTCCACTGGGAGGAACCAAAGCCACATGGGTCCCATCAATGGCACCAATGATGTTGGGGATATGTCCAAGGGCATAGAAATCACCCTTCACTGTAGCCAAATCGCCCACCTCAGGGAAAACAATGTAGCTCCGCATGTATTTCATCAGGGCAGACAACACTCTGGACAAAACCTTAAAAAACATAGGCTGAGACATCCCTGATGATATGGCCACTGTTGTTTGGAATGATCCACTTGCCAAAAAATGGAGTACTGACAGAACCTGCACCAGAGGGGGAATCCCTGTGGGTTGGCGAATGGGGGACATCAGGTCTGACTCCAGCTGGGCACACAGTTCATGTATAGTGGCTCGGTCAAGTCTGTATGTCAGTATGACATGTCGTTCTTCCATTGTCGACAGGTCCACCAGCGGTCTGTACACGGGAGGATTCCTCCATCTCCTCGCAAGTCCCAGCGGACGGTGCCTAGGAAGGACAACATGGAGCACAGAGTCAAGCAACCCACAGGTACGTAACCACAGCTTGCACAGTACATGATTCGCTACGCATTGAATGGCTTGTATGAGTGGCAATGCAAGGCCTAGGCCTGTGTGACGCAGTAGAAATTAAGCCATGTGGGCCCTTGAAATGGCGGCTGCCTGACCTGTGAAGTGTGACAATGGGATGCGAGGTCAATGCGCTGGCGTGGCACACCGTGGCGGTAGGCGGTCGAAGACCGCGGCGCAAAGCAGCATTGGCTAACATTGAACCCTATGGGTCTCAGGAGCCAATAACGATGTACGCCGGTGACCGCCATTTTCTAACTGCTTAATCACTCGAGACCTGATCATCCACAGGAGAGGACCTATACTGCAAGTGCTGCTGTGACCTCGGTCTGGGAGATACAATGGCTGCTGCGACTGGGGAAAGGGCCCCTGCCTTCACATCTGAGGAATTGGAGAAACTTGTGGATGGGGTCCTCCCCCAGTATGCGCTACTCTACGGTCCTTCAGACCAACAGGTAAGTACACAGGGAGCACGTAGTATGGGCTATGCCTGTTTTGAGTGGGGTGGATGTAAGATGGTGGGTAGGGTAGCGAATGAGGAGTGCAACGCACGACAGATGAGAGCATGTGCCACATGGCAAGGTTGGGGAGGGGGGGCCACTCACATCGACCATGCAGGAAAGTGATGATATTTCTTGTTCCACCCTGTACATGTTACATAGGTCAGCGCCCATCAGAAGATCGACATTTGGCGTGCCATCGCCAAGGACGTCCGGGCCCTGGGGGTCCACAACAGACGGGGCACCCACTGCCGCAAGAGGTGGGAGGACATCCGCCGCGGGAGCAGAAAGACCGCTGAGGCTCTGCTGGGGATGGCCCCCCAACCTAGGAGGGGTGCCACACGGCAATTGACCCCCCTGATGTCCCGGATCCTGGCGGTGGCCTACCCCGATTTGGATGGGTGCGTGAGGACATCACAGCAGACACAAGGGGGTGAGTATCAGCACATTCTGCTATATTAGCGCACAGTGGAGGTGTCTGGGTGGGGGAGGAGGGCTGTGGCTATCTCTAGGCCAGGGCGGTTTCTGTAGGCTAGGCCCCTCTATTAGGCATGGCCCTGTGCCCCCGCCCCCCACCTCTGTAGGGTGCTAAGTACAGCTATACATGGTCCGGGCTCACCTATGTGTGCATTTGTCGTCCATAGACTTGTAGGCCAAGTCACAATAATTGAGTAGTGTACCCTGAGTGCGCGGCGTAGTGCAGGGGGCTTCTGTGTCTGTCCTCTCCGCCAACGGTGCCGCCAATGCATGCACTCAACATGTCTTTCTTTCTCCCCCCCCTTTTTTTTGGTTTTCCTGTTCTTGTGTGCATTAGCATCATCAGGCGGAGGAGAAGTGGCATTGGCGCACGAGGGAGCTGCATCTCACCTTGCCCCGGAGGGCCATGCAACCGACTCCGAGTACACCAGTGAGACGGAGGGGAGCTCCACAACGGGGACCCGTGGAGACGTCAGCGACACCGACACGTCCTCGGAAGGGAGCTCCCTTGTGGTGGCGGCAACATCCGTGCCCACCGCAACAACAGGTACAGCCGCCACCCAGCGCACCAGCCCCGCCCTCCCAGCAGCCCCTCAGCGTTCGCCCCGTGCCCGCTCGGCCAGGAAGCCGGGCATCTCCTTCGCCCCTGGCACCTCAGGTCCTGCCCCAGTTACCCCTGCTGCCCTCAGTGCGGAGATCATTGACCTCCTGAGGACGCTCATTGTTGGGCAGTCTACCCTTTTGAATGCCATCCAGGGGGTAGAAAGGGAGGTGCATCGGAGCAATGCATACCTGGAGGGCATTCATTCGGGTCAGGCTGCCCATCAGCGATCGTTCAACGCTCTGGCCTCAGCACTGACGGCAGCAATTGTCCCTATGTCTAGCCTCCCCCCTCCAACTTCCTCAACCCAGTCCCACTCCCCTGTTCCTCTGCCTATCCCAGACACACCTACAGACCAGCCTGCACACACCTCAACACCCAAGGGCAGTTCATCCAGACATAAGCACCACAGATCACACAAGCATTCACCCAAGCAATATCCACATGCAGACATGCCAACAGCCACTGCCTCCTCTGTGTCCCCCTCCTCCTCCTCTCCCTCCTCCCTCCCTGTGACGTCTCCACTCACACCTGCATGCACACCAGCATCAGCCAGTACGTCCATCACCACCACACCCACCAGAACAGTCCGCAAACGTGCAGTCACCACCCCCACTGCCATTTACACGTCCCCTGTGTCCTCTCCCAGTGTGTCTGTCACCCCCTCTTCCAAACCACACAAACGCAGGCAGTCACCCACCCAACAGCCATCCACCTCACGACAGCCTCCAGCACAAGCACCTGCACCCAAAGACAGCACACTTGACTCTCCTACAACCACATCCTCTTCCTCCACTCCCATACCCACTACAACTACCCGTCCCTGTCTGTCTAAATTGATTTTCCTTTCCAACCTTGACCTCTTTCCAACAACTGACCCACCCCCTCCATCTAATAAGACTCCAATCAGCACCTCAGCCACCACAAGCCCTGCACCTTCTAGGACCATCGTTCAGGGCTATTGGAGTCCACCAGGTCCTAGGGCAGGAACATCGCCCAGCAGCAAGGGGACAGCCAGCCCACCCCCTGGGAAAAGAACCAAAAAAGGGAAGGGCCGGCACGACAGGCCTGAGACGGCTGCCCCCAAGGACACCACCCTTGCACCGTCACCTGGCCCATCCAGAAAGGGAGGCAAGGGCCCCAGAGTTTCTCCCAAGGAGGGCAAGGGCAGCAGGGCGGACAAGTCCGGCAGCGGTCGAGCTGCCCAGGAGGGCCCCACCAGCCCCATTTGGGGTGTGACGGAGGACACCCACGGGCCCAGGACTCCAGCACAGGAGGGCCCCGCAAGCGAAAGGTCGGATGGCGACTGAGCGGGAATTATTGGCCAGATCTGGTTCCCTACGAACACAAGACAAGCACCGCTGAACAGGGCCCCACCGTGAGAAGCACCGCTGAACAGGGCCCCGCCGAGACAAGCACCGCTGAACAGGGCCCCACCGTGAGAAGCACCGCTGAACAGGGCCCCGCCGTGAGAAGCACCGCTGAACAGGGACCCGCCAAGACAAGCACCGCTGAACAGGGCCCTGCTGAGACAAGCACCGCTGAACAGGGCCCCGCCGTGAGAAGCACCGCTGAACAGGGCCCCGCCGTGAGAAGCACCGCTGAACAGGGCCCTGCCGAGACAAGCACCGCTGAACAGGGCCCCGCCGTGAGAAGCACCGCTGAACAGGGCCCGCCGTGAGAAGCACCGCTGAAGAGGGCCCCGCCGAGACAAGCACCACTGAACAGGGCCCCGCTGTGAGAAGTACCGCAGAACAGGGCCCTGCCGTGAGAAGCACCGCTGAACAGGGCCCCGCCGTGAGAAGCACCGCTGAACAGGGCCCCGCCGTGAGAAGCACCGCTGAACAGGGCCCCGCCAAGACAAGCACCGCTGAACAGGGCCCCGCCGAGACAAGCACCGCTGAACAGGGCCCCGCCGTGAGAAGCACAGCTGAACAGGGCCCCGCCGTGAGAAGCACAGCTGAACAGGGCCCCGCCGTGAGAAGCACAGCTCCGCTGGGCCCTTCATCTCAAGCACCGCTCCGCTGGGCACCGCCGTCTCTGCACCGCTCCGCTGGACCCTTCATCTCAAGCACCGCTCCGCTGGGCCCTTCCTGTCAAGCACCGCTCCGCTGGGCCCTTCCTGTCAAGCACCGCTCCGCTGGGCACCGCCGTCTCTGCACCGCTCCGCTGGGCCCTTCATCTCAAGTACCGCTCCGCTGGGCCCTTCATCTCAAGCACCGCTCCGCTGTGCACCGCCGTCTCTGCACCGCTCCGCTGGGCCCTTCATCTCAAGCACCGCTCCGCTGGGCCCTTCATCTCAAGCACCGCTCTGCTGGGCCCTTCCTGTCAAGCACCGCTCCGCTGGGCCCTTCCTGTCAAGCACCGCTCCGCTGGGCACCGCCATCTCTGCACCGCTCCGCTGGGCCCTTCATCTCAAGCACCGCTCCGCTGGGCCCTTCATCTCAAGCACCGCTCCGCTGGGCACCGCCGTCTCAAGCACCGCTCCGCTGGGCCCTTCATCTCAAGCACCGCTCCGCTGGGCCCTTCATCTCAAGCACCGCTCCGCTGGGCACCGCCGTCTCTGCACCGCTCCACTGGGCCCTTCATCTCAAGCACCGCTCCGCTGGGCCCTTCCTGTCAAGCACCGCTCCGCTGGGCACCGCCGTCTCTGCACCGCTCCACTGGGCCCTTCATCTCAAGCACCGCTCCGCTGGGCCCTTCCTGTCAAGCACCGCTCCGCTGGGCCCTTCATCTGAAGCACCGCTCCGCTGGGCCCTTCATCTCAAGCACCGCTCCGCTGGGCCCTTCCTGTCAAGCACCGCTCCGCTGGGCACCGCCGTCTCTGCACGGCTGGACCATTGGCAGGGCCGGATCTGTGTCGGGCAGGGCTTCACGAAGCACTCTGGCCAACATGCCTCCTCCATAACCAGTGGAGTCTGTAATCCACCTGATGGACTCTGGCTTTGCACTCCCCCGAATGGTACAGTGGGCAATCCACCCACTGTAGAGACTTGAGAGACTGTGGCTTTGCACTCCCCAGGATGGTACAGTGGGCAATCCACCCACTGTAGAGACTTGAGAGACTGTGGCTTTGCACTCCCCAGGATGGTACAGTGGGCAATCCACCCACTGTAGAGACTTGAGAGACTGTGGCTTTGCACTCCCCAGGATGGTACAATGGGCATGGAGGCCCCTCGTGGATCTGGCGTCGTGGACTCATGTGGCTGAGGTGCCCCCCCTTCCCTTCCCCCTGAGGTGCCTGTGGTTTTATCATCTGATGCCCCAGCAGTGTTCTCTCCAATGGAAACGGGTCTCGTGTGTGGGCTTTGCCCCTGTGTTTATGCACATTGGCCCACGAACAATGGAATGTAGGCAATATGTGCCGGACTTTTGGACTATGGATATATTGTTAATGTGGTAATATATTTATTTGATAAATCTCATTTTTCACTTCAGTTCAAATATGCTTTAATATACTTCAATTTTAATGAACATTTTATTTTGTCTTGGCATTATTCTGGGGGGTTTGGGCGGTGTCACTCTGACTTGTTGCTCTGCATTGGTGTGTAGGGATTTGGGGGATGGGGGGTGTCGCGTATGTGTGTGCCCGTAACCTTTTCTCCTCCCCCCTCCCCGGCGTTCGTGCTCCTGGTAGAGGAGCAGGAAGACAATGGCTGGTAGGATGTTTAATTCGGGTTCCATGCTGTCCAGATTCCTCGTGGAGTGTGTATAGGTGAGCGTTTTCCCGTTCGTAGTCTGTTTCCGCCGTGTTTTTATCGGCGGGGCTCCCGCCCCGGAAAAAGTGGTGGATTGGTGGGTCGTGATAGTGTGGGCGGTACATTGTCTGCCACCTGTCTGTTGGCCGTGACCGCCGCGCTGTTTGTTTGTCCCGCCGTGGCGGTCGGAGTGTTAAAGTGGCGGGCTGAGTTGGCGGTTCCCACCAGGGTCAGAATTCCATTTTTTTTACCGCCTGCCTGTTGGCGGGTTGGCCGCCGCTTTAACACCGACCGCCAGGGTTGGAATGACACCCTCTGTGTTTTAGAATTTGAAGAATCAGGAAAAGGTGAAGAAGAAAATAATATCATGGAAATTTGTTAAGAGAACCCTTCAATGCTTCTTCCCTAAAAGTTATGACACAAATAGAGCCCGGAAACTCCCATAGTAGTTCACATGAAGGGGCCCACCAATTAGGGAACCATTATAAGAATTCAAGTATCCTTAGAAAAATTGAGGTGAATACTCCCCATAATGCCTCACAAAGTCCAGTACACGTGAGGTCAAAAAGGGAAGAAGAAGAAGAAGCAAAGGAAAGCAAGGAAAAAAACAAAACTAGTCAAACAGAAAAGTATATGTCAATTTCTTACACATTACAAACAACCAGTCGTTAGTAATGCTAATGCTAATACTTCTTTGCCATCCGATATCAAGTTATCTGCAACAGTCGAGGAATGTCCCGGTTCAGGCCCAAGTTCTCAAAGTGTTTTGGATCTTCAGCAACAGAGGGCCAAAGACACAAGGAACAAAGCCGTCTTTTTGGTCAATCAATGGCTGAAAAAAATGTGCCCAAAGTGTTATATACTACCAGTAAACCGATTAACAAAAGACCAGTCCCCAGAGTATGCACGCCAGTAAATTCTCAAAACAATACAGAGTCTAACGACATAGTAGATCATCAGCATTTAACAACAGAGGATATCAATCAGGAACAAGAAAAGGTGGGAAATGCCCAAAGACGGAATGAAAGGAGTCCATCCAGCTCCAGCACGCCGTCAAAATATCTGTTGCAGCATCAATCGGATACAGGTTATAAACATACAATCCAGAACAATGAAGCATCCACAAATGCCTCATTGATGGCAGCGCCCACAGAGGTACATAAACGACTTCTTATTCCCCATTTTAAATCAGAGGGAAATTTTGATACCCTGAATAGAGAAAACATTCTTAAATTAATTGGGGAAATAAGAAGCCTATCTCACATCTCATCAGTGGATCTGCTCTCTGTTGAGTTTAAACTCCACCCACTTAGGAACGATCGAGAAGCCACACTCACAACTTGGTCCACAGTAGGCCATGTGCATCAATTAATATCACACACCAACGCTTTTTTGTCATGGGGCATCGAACAACTTCAAATAGACCGCCCTCGTTACCCAGGTCCACTGCGGGCCCCCAGGAACTGTAAATAAATCAGTGTTAAGAGGGGCAACAGGGGCAGATATAGGGCCTGATTATGACCCAAGGTACCGCCGCTGAATGACTGCACCGCGGTCAAAAGACCGCGGCGGCCATTTAGACATTTCCTCTGGGCCGGCGGGCGCTCTCCAAAAGAGCGCCCGCCGGCCCAGAGGAAATGCCCCTGCAACGAGGACGCCGGCTCAGAATTGAGCCGGCGGAGTTGCAGGGGTGCGACGGGTGCAGTTGCACCCGTCGCGTATTTCAGTGTCTGCTTAGCAGACACTGAAATACTTTGCAAGGCCCTCTTACGGGGGCCCCTGCCGTGCCCATGCCATTGGCATGGGCACGGCAGGGGCCCCCAGGGGCCCCGCGGCACCCCCTACCGCCATCCTGTTCCTGGCGGGCGAACCGCCAGGAACAGGATGGCGGTAGGGGGTGTCAGAATCCCCCATGGCGGCGGAGAAAGCTGCGCCGCCATGGGGGATTCTAAGGGCAGCGGTAAACCGGCGGGAGACCGCCGGTTTGCCTCTTCTGACCGCGGCCGAACCGCCGCGGTCAGAATGCCCTGCGGGGCACCGCCGGCCTGTCGGCGGTGCTCCCGCCGACCCTGGCCCCGGCGGTCTTAGACCGCCGGGGTCAGAATGACCCCCATAATCCCTTTGGCAAGGGGAAAATTATCAGTCGTGAAACACAATGGTGAAACAAGAATAGGCCACATATTTTGAGCCTCCAAAGAATCTCACCCTTTTATTCTACAAAAAAAACCCTGACAGTAGTAAAAAAATCAGGAATCAGGGTGCAGTTAATCCATACGTTACAATTTGTTCATGGAACGTCCAAGGTATTCAAACACTTCTATATGATCAAGAAGTCCAAGCCTTCTTCAGGAATATGATATCATTTTACTCCAAGAAACCTGGTGCACAGAGTTTATTGTGGTGTCCAGGTACGACACCTCATACATTTCAGCAAGGTCTAACAGCAAACATGGCCATGCAAAAGGAGGCCTGGCGACCCTGATTTCCACGGCCCTCATATGCCATAAAATCCCAATTGATATAGAATCAAATTGGATCCAAGCAACCAAGATCACATTAGGCAGACCGCAGTTCAGCCAATTAGATCTAATCCTTATAAATGTGTACATTCACCCAATAAAACCTCTTAAGGGGGGGAATTGGAAACTCTGTGTGAATTTATTAAAACCATATTGAGACAACACCAGGAGTCCACACTCATCATTAGTGGCGATTTCAATCGTAATCTATTGTCCCCAAAAGGAGGAAATGCAAAAAGCATGGGGTATGCGCCAAAGATATCAGTTTGACAAATTAGGCCTAATCTTACTAAATGGAAACAGCGAAAAGGACTCTCCAGCATCTGTTACCCTTGTAAGTGGGAAAAGAAGTTCAACCATCGATTACACCTTCATAAATTCCTCTGCAAGGGCACTGGTAAGGAACTTTCAAATTAAATGCACAGTGGAGAGTGATCATTTCCCACAATCATTGGAACTAGCATATAAACCAGAGTTGCTACAGTCCTCGAATGGTTTAATAAATCCTCCAGAGTTGTTTAATCTTAAGAGATTGTAAATGGTGTGAGAAGGAAACAGCATCAGTGATGAAGGAGGTGTCCCAGACAGCTGGTGCCCTGGGTGAAAGAAAAACACTTGCAGATATGCAACAAAAGGAGCCGATCCTCAATGTAGATTGGAACAAAGACTGGGCCGTGCCTGTTGGCTAAATTCCCAGTCGCCCCTAACTCAAACCTGCTAGGGCCATCTCACGTACACAAAAAGGGTCCGTGTTAGTCAACTTTGGTTCAACAAAGCTTTGCGCAATCAGAAATCACAAATTGCGTGTCAAACCAGGAGACGAAGGAAACCGCATTTTATGGTCTCTGAAAAAAAAGTATTGTCTTGATTGTTGGGTCGCAAAAAGAACCTATCAGGAACATGCATGGTCCAAATTATTGTGGGCAAGCCGACAGTCAAATAGTAAGCTCTTTTGGGGGCTGGTGAACGATCTGGCAGTGGGGAAAAGTAGACATCATAATTGTGGGATATCCCAAGCAGCCTGGGTGAGTCATGTCAGTAGTCTGTACGGGCTGGCAACCAAGCCATCTAAAGGTGGAGCCAGACTTCTTCCCACAGTGATGGGGTCCGACCTATCAATAAGTAATAATCAACCACTAAATCTCCAAGTCAAGTGTAGGATCTTAGACATTGCCGAAAAGGATGATCAAATGCAAGTTTGGAAGCTAGAGCAACTAGTCGGTTTGATCAAGAAATTGAAGTCGGAAGGGGCAGCCGGACCAAATGGACTTCCAAATGCAATCTTTAAAGCATATTGGGAACAATATTTTCTGCCACTCTTTAACGCTATTGTTCACTCCAATCGGGTCCCAGAGTCTTGGGGAGGAAGTATAATACACACCATCTATAAAAGTGGAAATCCAATTCTTCCTTCAAATCATAGGCTGATAGCCCTCACTGACGTAGAGGCCAAGCTATACGGCTCATGTTTGCTGCAGCATCTTCAAGCCTGGGTAGACGAAAATAAGATACTCCTGAGGTTTCAAACAGGCTTCAGGGCAGGCATGGGAACGTCATCAAATCTAATTGCACTTTCCCTTATAGTGGAAAAAGCCAGGCACAAGAGGTTGGGCCTCTATGCATGTTTTATTGACCTTAAATCAGCCTTTGACTGGGTTCCAAGGGAAAGATTGTGGGCTAAGCTGGCTAAATGGGGCATCCCCAACAACCTACTGAGGGCCATTATAGATCTCTACACTGATACCTGGGTCCATATTAAAATTGGAGATGGTTCAAGATTAACAAATAGAATATCTACAAAATCAGGCTTAAAGCAAAGTCGTGTTCTGGCACCTATTTTTTTTAATTTATACGTGGCAGACCTCGCTGGTATGTTAGCACAAGTGGAAAGTCTCCCCCCGACATTGGGTTCAGAGAAAATTGGGTGCTTACAATATGCAGACAACATCGTCCTGCTGAGCCATACTCCCCAAGGACTGCAACAAATCCTATCAGCACTCAACATCTTCATAGCCGAGCAATGCCTGGAAATTAATTTGGATAAAACTAAACTGATAAGGTTCCTAGGGGCAAATTATAAACAATTAAATTGGTACCTGGGAGATAAAAAAGTGGAGATGGTGCAGTTGTACGAATATCTAGGTGTTCACCTTGAACCAGGCCTGAAATGGAAACGCCAATTACAGTTGATCAAGGCAAAGGCCAATTCATTAACATATAGCTTTAACCTGCTCAAAAAGAAGCTGGACTGCTCAAACTGGTCCCATTTATTAAAAATTATGTCTGCTCAGCTGCTTCCAGCCATCTCCTACAGGTCTGAAATATTGAAAGGCCGTGAGATCATGGCTCTGAATACCAGTCAGGTTAAAACATACAAGGGTGTTTTTAACATCCCGAAAAGTGCCCCCCCGGCGCAGGTAAAACTGGAGATGGGCCTAAAAAAACAAAGTTTCCAGCAACAGGGCGCCTTCCTTAAATCATCTTGGAAGTTACGTGTGGCAGAGGACTCTTAAATTCTCTACTCCTGCTGGCAAGAAGTGCAGGCGCAGCAGATGGGCAAAATGAAAGGAACATGGGGAAGCTACCTAACCCAGTTTATCATTAGCCTGGGAATGGAAGAAGCCTGGAAATGTAACATAGGGAAGGCAGAATTTAACAGATTAGTTAACAAGATGGTTCGCTTACTCTCGCTCATCAGAGACAAAGCCATCCTGGCTAAAAGACGGCATGCCTGAGCCTTCCTGGGGTCCTATTTGCAATTGTCTCCACAGGGATACTTGGACGACCACTTTTCTGTTCACATCAAACATCAATTCCTGTTATACCGTATGGGTTTCTTTGACACTAAAGAAGATCTTCCTTCCTGGAAAGGCCAGTACATCGATCAAAATTGCCGCTTATGCAGCTATAATCAAGAATCTTTGCAGCATGTTTTTTGTATTTGTCCCGCTTTAGGTCTGGAAAGAAGAAAACTGCTAAAACATGATTTTATAGTCAATCATATCCGTTCATGAGATCGGCGGTAATATTCTGGCTCAAGGGTGAGTCAATTTCATTTTGCTGTAAAGGGGTAACATTTTTACAACTGCTCCATAAGAAACTGAACAAAGCGGACTTGGGAAAACTGCTGTAGGTTAGTTCTCAAAGGTTGATCTGATAAGTTTATTTGGGTTAGAAATTATTTTTAGCTGTCAAGCTTTTTAAAATTTCTTTTATTTTTAATAGTGTTATTTTTATTGTGTAATGTGTTTGTTTTATGTTACAATGGTTTTTATTAATCAAGCAATAAATCTAAATCTGAATCTGAATCTATAACCACTGAAGTGTGTGTTGCTCCCTCAAACCCACCAGCATCACCATCAAGGGCAGAGGAGACGACACACACATCAGAGGATGAAGATGTGGAACAGATCATCTTCACCCATAGGAGTACCCGGTAGCACCCGCCCATGCCACATGGGCACTGATTTTCCTTTGTCCTGTGCTTGACAACATGCCAGTGTTGCTACAGTTGGTGGCATGCACTCTTCACTGACACACTGTTAACCTTTCCACTATGGACTGCAACTGTCTCTTACTACTCAATTGGCAATTCATGTTCCTCTGCACTGAATGACACTTCACCTCAGCATGTCCAATGACATGTCCCTCAACCTTGCACTTGTGTTACCTCACAATAGAATACTTTACACTAATGGGGTCACAGACCTGGACTATGTAAATATCGCACTACAGCACTTTAAAATAAACAGCACCTACACACCCACTTTGTCTCTGTGTAATGTGACACATTTACTTTGCTGGAGATTTGTCATGCATGTAACATGTCTATGGACACAGGGTGTCAATACCAGAGTGCAGAAATAATGTGGGCAGATATCTACGCAAAAGGTATCCACAAGATGAACGTCAATGCTGGCCACATCCCCTACAAGCAAGTCACAGTGTATGTGACATTTGCTTTAAAACATACATGCCTCACCCACAACATACAGAAGAAATGGCTCAGCCAATAATGTCAGCTGGGAGTACAAGTAAACACATTGGCGTTAAATTTGTATACTTGACCTCATCTGAAATTGGCACTAGTCAGTTTAGCAGGGTTACAATGAACTTCAGGCTGCAGACAGATGTCCTACAGTGCCCAACATCACGACACAGGATCAAAACAATTACAGCTTAAAAAGCACACCTACCAGTCCAATACTTGGGAATCATAGCTACGTTGAGTGGTGAGTACAATGGATGGCAGATGCATTGAGATTTAGATTTGTTGTAGCTGCCAATGTGACAGCTCAGTTGGAAGTGGAAATTAACATGTCAAGAGAGGGATGTGGATGCAGGACGGAATTCACAGGCCAACAGACAATTGGCACTGTACACTCATGCAAAGACCCTGAGCCCCAAGCATATGACACATGCAGTAAGGGAGTACCTCCATTTTAAATATCTATGTACGGAACAGAACTTAAAACTATGTAACACACCTATACTAACCTAATTTATCCTAACTATACATTACCCAGAACTGGCGCTAACTACCCTAAGCCAAGCTTACTTACCACATTTAACAACACATTCTAAACATTTACCCCCACCCCCCTTATATGACGAGACACATGCAGGACAACATATACTGACCTAAACATATACTACCTAATACTAAACAAATACATAAATATTTATTTTTTAAAATACACAAAACCCCCAACATAAACCCCACCCTTCCACAAACTAACATGTAATAATATGGAAAACCACCCAAAACCTACTTATCCTCTCAAAACATCTACTCTACTCTAACCTATCACTAAACCCCTTAAACTCACTCCAAAACAGGATGAGGAATGAGGAGGGAGGGGACTGAATTAGGGGGTGAGGGAAGGCAAGATTTCACAGGTTGGCACCCCCACTGTCTTTTTAATTGCCTTCAGTCTCCTTATATTTTTGTCCACATCATTCTGAATGGTGTTGAGTTTTATTAACACCTTCTTCATGTCCCTCTGGAGCTCAGCAATTGCGGCCATATCCATTGCAGCCGGTGTGGTGGTCTGTGTTGAAGAGGTTGATGGTGCAGCA
This sequence comes from Pleurodeles waltl, assembly GCF_031143425.1. Classification (NCBI taxonomy): domain Eukaryota; kingdom Metazoa; phylum Chordata; class Amphibia; order Caudata; family Salamandridae; genus Pleurodeles; species Pleurodeles waltl. The sequence continues at coordinate 1,160,986,811 of NC_090445.1, forward strand.
GGTGTGGTGGTCTGTGGTGCAGAGGTTGACGGTGCAGCAGGTGGGGCAGATATGATGATGGTTGCTGTGGTACTGTGTGCAGTTGTGGTGGTGGCTACAACCTTTGTGGCCAATGCCAGTTCCCCTTGGCTGAAAGCACACCATTCACCTGTGGCTCGCTCTCTTTGATAGCATCTTGTCATCTTTTGGTACCTAGACTCCACATCAAAGATGTGCAAGTATCTCACTGCCCACTTCTGGAAAGCCCTGATTTCCGCTACATCCATGTTGGCAGCTGTAAAAATGAGACAGGCAACCATCAGTGACATCATTGTGTGGTACATGTACAGATGATAATCTAACACTCTGCCTCAGTTTGCACATGCAGTCCAAATCACAGTCCAGATAATACAATGCCCCTGATGAATGTAATGGCAGTACGGCCTACCCATCTTGTCTTTTACACCACAGCAAAGCACAACAAGAGTTGGACCAAATAAAGGGTTCTGTGCATTGATGTAGTGCAATGTGTCAAAATGGAAAGGCAGCAACTAGTTCACATGGGCCAGGCCGACTAATCTTTATCATCTGAGTCTACTTCAAAGCACACAAGACCAGTGACCTGTAGTTGTAATTGGCAGGATGGTATGCAGTTGCTAATCATAAGAGGTCAGTGTTGTTTGGGACATGCATGCTTGAATCAGATGACTGTCATCTACACTGTGACCATGACATCTACCTACATATATGTTGTTTCCCTACCCCGGGCCCTCATGTGGGATGGGCATGCAATACATCATCACAACTGTTGAGGACAACCACGAAGGCATGTCCACTTGTAAATGGATTTAGTGAGTGGAACACATGTGAGGAGGGCTGCCACCTAGGAATAAGGTATCAATAAGTCATTCACATCTACATTCATGTGTCCAGTTGTGGACAACCATCAACACCTAATCTGCCAACACAATTCACAAAACACCCACATTGATGCCAGCACACATCTGGCCTTGACCTGTATTCATGCCTATTGCATACCAGATAAGTGCAACATAAATGGAGTACAACTTATGGGGCTAGATGCTGGTGGACAGTTGCCCATGCAGTCCTACATGCACATTACAATACAGGGATGCACAATTTTGTGTAGAAACTGAGCATCGCTGTGTTGTGAGAATGAGGGTATGACCCAGTGCCAATATAATGACACTGGAACACTTCCAAGTCACATGTGTGCCTACATGTGGCTAGTAATCACATTATTCACATGGTGCTGACTATTGCACAGCACAAGACTCCAAAGATATGACTCTCTGCCTGTGAATGTCTAACCCTTGCACAGAACAACATGTCAACATCCAGTCAAGTAATATATCAGATCACGTGCCAGCTCATCATATCTTGCAATCAGTGCAACATACAAGAGTCACTCACACAATAGCTGCAACCACTACACAGGACAGACATTATCACACTTACTGGATACCTCTGGGTCTTGAAATCGAGCCACTTCCCCGATGGTATGGGGACAGGTCCAACTGTGAGACATGGAAAGGAAATATATGCTCATTGTCAGATCACTGTACAAACGTGTGGACAACATATCACAGTGTGTAACATTTTACATAAGTGAGCTGGTGATCCTGCATTTAGACAGTCCAACAGACATACCACTGCAAAATCACACTCACACTGACACTCTAGTGAGTGATAGCCACAAATATGCACACAGTCACTGGGCCTAATAATCATGTGGTGCTAAACCTGATTACAACCATTTGTGGCTAATCCATTTCAGATGGTACTCCATGGCATGATTTGTATTTTGGTGACAATTTCAATGGCACTTCCCTGGTGCACTGCAATACAAGTGACTCAGCTATTGTAGGTTGTGCATCAAGGGACACTGAGTTACTGTGTGATGGACATGTGGCTCAATTTGCAGTCTGCAATTATCATGAATTAAGTGGTCGATGACAGATGTCACACAGTTGTTTGTAGGTAACAAATGCCCCTTTGGCAGTGTCCCCTAAGCCATGTGTGCCCCCTTTGCCAGCATCATGGCAGGAATCATGTGTGTGTGTAATGATGACAATGTAGTCCTCAACATGGATTGGCCACTTTGCTGTCCTGATACAGTGAAATGTGGTATGCTGACAGTGTCTTAGCTGATCATCATTGACAGAATACATGGGCACAGGTGTTGCCATTACACTTGAAATGTGTGACTAAGGGCCACATGTACGAAGATCAGGTTTTGTGAGTCACACATTGCGAGACTTAGCAACTCACAATTTGCGAGTAGGATAATTTGATATACAACACTGTCAATGACACTGTTTGCCAGTCACAAATGGGGTAGCAAATGACCTACCTCATGAATTTTAATGAATTAGGTCTCATTTTGCGAACCTCTTGGGAATGATGGTGCTCACAGGGATGCTGTCCTGCTGGGCTCAGCAGACCACCATGTCTGTGACTGCTTTCAAATAAAGATGTATTTTTTTTTTTTTAATTCAGCCTTATTTCATTAAGGGTAAACAGAAAGCATGTAAAAAACAAATATTATAACTTTAATTTTTTTTTTACAACAAACAGTGGTCCGTGGGACCACTGCCTGCTCTGAAACAATTTTTGGGCATGCATTCAAAAAGGGGAAGGAATCCTATGGTGATCCCTCCCCTTTTGCGAATGGGTTAGTGCCAACTTGAAACTGGTGGTAACTGCAATTGTTTTGTGACTGCATTCGCGGTCACCGAACAATCAATCAGCGTACTGCGACTTGCAAATAGGAAGGGACTGCCCCTTCCTAAATGCCACTAGCAAACCCTGTTTTGTGATTCGGCAATGTGATTGCAGAATTATAAAATTGGGCATGTGCATTGGAATACACAATTTTTCTTGACGTAAACACACAAATTCTGAAAACTAGGCTGTTTGTGACACTTAAAAATAGCTTGGTACATGTGGCCCTAAGTGATAGTCGTATATGACTCAACAAACATCAGGACTGCATTGTTAATATGTATAGACATGTGGACTCCATCTCAGTACTGGGACACTAACACTTTGTGCTGCTTGCATTCAACATGGCCACAAACATTGCATGCAGCACGTCAAGACATCTGCTACTGTAAGTAAGGAGCATTCTACTGTACACATTTGACAATGTGATACTCACCAACAGGGCCACCGATCACCACACCCAGGTGGTCCAGCATATCCTGCTCTCTGGCCACCAGGTTAGCCCAGCAATGTTTCAGCTGGTGATCACTCCTGCTCGTATGTTAGATTGCTTTGAGGTGATAGAGCACCTTACCCAACCGTAGTGCCGTGCCTCTATGTGATACCCACCCATCTCCAGCATCAAGGCAAAGAAGTGGCACACCACCCACGCAAAGCCCCCAAGCTCTTCCTCCCCCATGCAGGTCAGCCTCACCCTTCCCGACATGTCCTTACACAACAAATCAAAACTGAAAAAGTGTAGAAAAGAAGGAAAATAAATGTAAAAAATAGGAAACTTACAGCCCAAACCCAAGAACCCTAACTAACCCAACTATTCTAACCCCCAGACAGACACCCAACATTACAAATACAACCTGAAAGACACTAAACTACACAAAAGCACATACACAGGTACAATAAACAAACAGAGTTCACAAAAGACACAAGAGAGGCACCACAAGATACAAGAAACACAATTGAGACACCAGCAACACCGAGACACAGCCACACAGTCAAAAAAAAGCACAGACTGTTAAGTGAAAGTACACCTACTGTACCATGCCTGTAAACAGGATTTCCTATTACATCACTTCCTGACCCCTTTGCGGCCCATTTTCTGTCATGCGTGTATTTTGTTGACACATATGATGTTTGTGTGAATATTTTCGACGCATAACCTACACGTGCAGTAAAATACCACGCATTACTTGTAGACTTCAATTTCAATGGATATCGACATGTGTTTGGTGCACAGGTGGAATTCACACTAAGGGACCATATATGGTTAGTTAGCTTTTGCGTGATTTTTCAGTGCATTTGCTTCAAAATCTTTGACTCAAACTGTGATTGCGTGATTTTCAAATATTTCACATGCATGCACCCTGTATCAACATGAAGATAGAATGGAATGGTCTGCAGTGTGTGGTACAGTGGTTGGCCACATGTGGTAGAGCATGCAACTGTGTGTTTTGGGTGTGAATGATCTGTAACAACAATATACATGTGTTTCGGAAAAAACGGCATGCAATGCATTAGACATAATGCTAATGTATGAATGTATTCCAAATGGGTATCTACACCTGATGGCAATCAGTGATCTACAGCAGTCATGATATGAGTTTGTAATATGTGTTGACTCATGTGATGTGTGTAGTTGTTTGACTTTGGGGACATTACATTTCACACAACAAACAAAACTCAGGGATGATTGAAGATGGCTGATGAGTGCTGTGTAGGATATGTTACCCCTCATATGTCATTAATTGTTGGTTACGACTTCATGGTGACTTGTGTGTGAATTACACAAATTTAATTTCGGACATGTGTACATGTTTGGTACGTAATGTGTTTGAGACACTGTGCCTTAATTCCACCCATAAAATGTTTGGCACACGTCAGTTTGACTCTTACTATTACCTATGTTACTTATGTTGCTGGGGTGGGCCTGCTGTCCTGGCTGCATGTGTTCACATATTTTCAGATGTGCATTCCACAGAAGTGTCCAGTTCAAGTGTGTAGGCATGTGTACCCTTTGTCAGGGTTGGGCTGCATGGTGTTTGGGCGGGTCTAGTCAGGACTCTTTTAGGGGCACCCCTTGAGCTCACAGAGTATCTCACAAGGAGGTAGTGTACCAAATCAGAAAATCAGATAAAGGCATAAAGGGAAAAGGCCAGCTGTGGTAATGCAGAGAAAACAGAAATGTAAAAGCAGAGCAACCTTAGTTTGAACAAATATGGAACGGGTCAGTAATGGACAAACACGTTGGGGTTATCACTAAATTTGTACACAGGGTAGGGCTCAGAACTTACCACAGCAACAGGGAACGTCAGTGCCTCTGTGCAGATTAATCTTACACATAGGGGGTCATTCTGACCCCGGCGGTCTCAGACCGCCGGGGCCAGGGTCGGCGGGAGCACCGCCGACAGACCGGCGGTGCCCCGCAGGGCATTCTGACCGCGGCGGTTCGGCCGCGGTCAGACAAGGAAAACCGGCGGTCTCCCGCCGGTTTTCCGGGACCGCCGGTTTTCCGCTGCCCTTGGAATCCCCCATGGCGGCGCAGCTTGCTGTGCCGCCATGGGGGATTCTGACACCCCCTACCGCCATCCTGTTCCTGGCGGTTCGCCCGCCAGGAACAGGATGGCGGTAGGGGGTGCCGTGGGGCCCCTGGGGGCCCCTGCAGTGCCCATGCCAATGGCATGGGCACTGCAGGGGCCCCCGTAAGAGGGCCCCACAGTGTATTTCAGTGTCTGCAATGCAGACACTGAAATACGCGACGGGTGCAAACTGCACCCGTCGCACCCCTGCAACTACGCCGGCTCAATTCCGAGCCGGCGTCCTCGTTGCAGGGGCATTTCCTCTGGGCCGGCCGGCGCTCTTTTGGAGAGCGCCCGCCGGCCCAGAGGAAATGTCTGAATGGCCGCCACGGTCTTTTGACCACGGTGCGGTCATTTGGCGGCTCCCTCCAGGCGGGCGGCTCCCGCCGCCCGCCGGGCTCAGAATGAGCCCCATAGTCACCACGCAAGCCCCTTAGAAAGGAGGCAGCAGAAGTGATTCTGTGTCTGGACCCTTAGGGCACAAACAAGGATTGTACTTACACACACAAGACTCTCCCTTGTGGGTCCGGCTGGAGACATAAGGGGTCATTACAACCTCGGCGGTCTTTCTACAAGACCGCCGAGGGACCGCCGTGCTGAAGACCGCCAGTGGTGGCGATTTTCCGCTCAGTGTATTATGACTGTTGGCAGCTCTACGTTGTTTTTCCGACGGAGAGCCGCCAACAGCCATAGTGACGGGCGGCGGGGAAGTGGAGGTTGCTCCACCTCCACCGCCACGCCAACAGAACACCGCCCAGCGAATCACGTCCTGTGATTCGGCGCGGTAGTGTTCTGTTGGCGGTGTGGTGTCGGCGGAGCTGCCCCCATGGCTCCCGTCCCCTCCCGGAGGATCGACAGAACAGGTAAGTCGATTGTCCGTCAGGAGAAGGTGGTGGGGGGGTGTTGTGTGTTGTGTGGGTGCATGGGGGTGTGCGTGGGTGTATGTAGAGGGGGTGTGTGAGTGCGTGTATGCTTGCAGGGGTGTTGCCTGTTTTGGGAATGAGTGCATGTATGTCTGTAGGTATGTCTGTATGGATGTGCGCGTGTATGTTTGAATGTGGGTGTGCGTGTCTGTGTGGGTGGATGTTGGCATGTATGTCGGTGTGTGTGTATGTGTGTTGGTGGTGCCTGCGTGCGTGTCGGGTGTGTATGTGTAAGGTAATATCAGGGGTCGGGTTGGGGAGGGGGGCCCTGCCACCTTTGGGGGGTGGCAGAGGTGGTGGGGGGTGTAGGGGAGGGAGTCAGGGTGGGGGGTGGGAGAGACCCCTATCAGTGCCAGGGAAGGGATTCCCTGGCACTGATAGTGCTTACCGCCATGGATTTCATGGCGGTTCCTACCGCTGGAAACCCACGGCAGTAAGCCGGGTCAAAATACCGGCGGCGGTATTGTCACGACATCCGGGCTGGAGACCCAGGTCTCCAGCCCAGCGGTTTTCTCCGCACTGGCTGGCGGTACGGAGAAGCGGCAGATGACCATGGCGGTAACTACCATAGTCATAATCCTCAAAAAAAGACCGCCAGCCTGTTGGTGGTCTTACCGCCGCTTTAACACCGTCCGCCAGGGTTGTAATGACCCCCATAGGGGCAATTCCTGGAATACAGCCATAGCACACTGTCACTGTTAGGCACTAAAGACTACATGCAACACTAGACAAAGGATGGGGGATGGATTTGACTTCTGGAAACCAGGTGCCAACCCAAGTACAAAGTAAAACACTTCTACACAGGTGAGGACTGATAGGACACTTACCAGACATGATAACCCAAGAGGAAACAGAAAGTGAAGGAACCAACTAGGAGGCAAAGCCAGGCACAGGGAACAGGTTCAGGCTGATGCAAAGGCTGGAACAGGTCTGGGAAACAGAAAGCAGGCTGTAGCAGAAACAAACATGAACAAAGCTGAGAAACAGGGAGCATACTCTGATCTGACTGAAACAAGCAGGAACAGGACTGGGTAAACAGAGAGCAGGTTCAGGCTGAATCAGGACTGTAACACAATCCAACAAGGGGTCTGGAACACAAAGGAATCGTACTCCAATGCATGACGAGGAGCATCAGGGAATGGCCGCTTATAAGCAGTTCCAGGCAGAAGCGAGGCTAGGGCAGAGTCACATGGCTGGGCTGCCCAAGAGAGGTCACAGGTTTGTGCAGCTTCAGTCTCTCACAAGTCCTCGAGGAGAGAATCCATTATAACGGGACAACCAGACTTTGCTCATAGGAAGCATGGAGAGAAGATTTCAGGTCCTACAGACTACCAGGCAGTGAATTATGGGACCTGAAGTCTATGCAAGCTAATGTAGTTCTTCTATAGCATGCCATATGGAAAAGGGAAGCAAACAGGAGTCAGAAAGGGACTCTGGGTGAGTGTTAATAATGATTCCCAGGGTACAGATAGTCCACTTACAGTGCCTCTCAGAGATGGGAGGGCAGACACGTAACACATGGCAGTGGCAGGACTTATTTCCAGGGATGGACTGCGCAGGGCATGTGTTGTGAGCACTGCATGTCATACCTGGGGCACTGATGCTATCCATTTTCAGAACTGGTGCCCCCCCTTGTCACACAAGCGCCTTGCAGAGATTGCAAATGTCACACTTACTAATGTCAGGGGTCTGTTCATGCATTCCTGTTTCCACTTTTTTTTCACATCCACTGCCTCATGTATGGGGCGCTTATTTACCTTATGATTGGAGATGTCATAGTTGTGTGCCATGTGCTACAGTAGACCATTTGGCAACGTGGATGTGAGTCATATGCTGTGGTCCATTGATTTTGTCCTTCATATGTGAAATTCAAAAGATGAGTATGGTTTATATGTGTGTAATGTTTGCTGTACAATCATACGCATCACATGTGATGTTGCAACAGAAGTATTCAGATTTGTCTTTGTAACATGCTCCCTGAGGTAATGCTCACATTCCTAAGGAACATGTGATGGAGAAAAAAGAAACCAGAACAGGATTGTGTGATCAAGTAAGGTGTTTATTTACATATCTTATCAAGGTGTGTAGCCTGACTATTGTTGAAAAAGTTTTGTACAATTAGCTGTCTGCGGGCATTCCGGCAGCTGTGTTTTGCTGTTCCCCCTCATTTTCCCTGGCACCATCCTCCTCCTCCTCCTCCTTAGGCAGTTCTTGCTCTTGCTCATATAGAGGGATTTTCCTCCTCACACAAATGTTGTGCAGGATAGCACAGGTAAGTATAATTTTGCATACAATGTGTGGGGCATATATGAGGCTGCCTCATGTGATGTCCAGGCACCTGAATCTGGACTTCAGGATGCCAAAAGTCCTTTCCTGAATGGTGCGTGTTCTCCGATGTGCCTCATTACAGGCACGCTCTGCTGCTGTGCTTGGGTTGGGAAATTAGGTCATGATCAATGGCTGGATCCCATAACCCTAATCCACCACAAAAGATAATAGGACTGAGTATTTTGTTAGTGCTTGCAACAGGAATGTCATATAGCATGGCAGTTTATTTCTTGTGTCGTCTGTGACTCGTATGTGTTTGAGGTATTGTGTGAGATCCTGTGCTTCTGTGAGGTTTATTCTGCAGCGGGTTGTTTGACTTGACAACTTGTGTTTAGCTCACTGACCAGGGATCTATGATTTTGGTTCCAAACTGTTGGCCAGTATGTATGTACCATGCGTTGTGTAGTGTCCAACATGTTTTAGTGTGCTTTCACTGGAGGGGACATGATACTTCCATCCACATTCCAATGTGGGTGGTAATATGGATGCACTACATGGCCTGGACATCCCATCCAATTAGACATATGCCATTGCAGATGAAATGCAACAGTGAGGCCCTTTCATTTCCCAAGGTGACAATGCACAACACATCTCCATAGGTTGGCAGCACTGAGGTGTTCAGTAATGACAATGCGCAATTGTCCCATGTGTGACTAGGTTCTAGGCAAACCTTTGTTGTTCCCTCTGCCAGTGGCTCATGTGCAACCGTGCACCTACACTACCAAACTTGCTCCAGGTAATCTAGCTAACTGCCATGTGGAAGTGGAAGTATCTGTGCAGGAAGGGCCATTCCTCTGTACATATGCTATTTTGATGGACAATTGGCTCTTTCAGTGTGTGCAGCAGTGTGCAGTTTGCATTAGTGCCACATCAATATGTGCTCATAGCACAGTCCACTTCCTTATTGCTACCTGCCAACGACACCCTAGGAGCAATATATGATGTTGGGACTGCCTCAGTATCTCCGTGTCACCTACATGTGAGTCAGTATCATCATGCTATGTGTCTCATGGTGTTAGACCTTCTGCAACACACATTGCACACCCCTTCCACGCTACATACTGCTTGGGAGGGTGTTGGATTGACTATGTGCGCTATTGTAATTGTAAATCATTCATCTTCCAAGTTGTACTTCCAGTGCAGGCAATGTCATTGTCACTGTAGGCTTTGACATTGGTCCCTTGTTGCTCTAGAGTGGCAGCTAATGTTTTTGGCAGCCGTCATTTGTCCAGAGGTGTGTATCCCATTGTGTCAGGCTGTACAACATAACTACCAGTGTCACACCTCAGAGTCATCCTGCCCACATGTCAATTTAATGGTGTATGTTTTGTGTGTCCTACAGGGCTGTTGTGCTGTGTGTATTTTGCTAGGTTTATGGACTTACCAACAAGAAGGCCATTGCCATATTGTCCGTCCTGAAAGTGCTGATTGATCGTGCTGTGGCGGAATATGAATGAATCATGGACCCTCCCACGATACTTGGCCAAGATGTTAGTGAACAATCCCTGGTGGTCAACTATGGCCTGTACATTGATGGAATGCATGTGCTTTCTGTTCCGGAAGAGGTGCTCTGTTGCTGCAGGTGATACAATCCGGACATGGGTGCACTCAATTGCACCGAGCACATGCGGGAAGCCATGGATTTGGTAGAAGCCCTGTTTTATCTCATGTTGCTTCTGCTAGGTGTTGAGGAAGCTGATGTGATGGGGTGTGAGAGAGATTATGGCATCTAAGACCTTGGGCAGGAAGGCCAAGAATGAGGGCTGTGATACCCCAGCGACCAGGGCACCTGTTGTCTGGAAGGACCCACTTGCTAACATATGCAGTACAGCTAGCAGCTTGGTCACCGGTGGTATGTTGTGTGGTGTCTGCAGGTTAGCTGTTAGTTGTGGCTCAGTTTGGCGCAGCAGCTGCTTTATGGCTTCCCAGTTAAGTCAATGCCTCCGGATGATGTCTTGTTCCCTGAGGCCATGGTGGGTTGTCCTGTTCCTGAAGACCCTCTCCTGCCTTCTGCATTGCCTTTGTGGGCCGCGTTGGGGTGGGGGTGGCTGCTGCTGTTGGTCCACTGAGCGTGATCTGGCCTAAAGCTCACTTTTTCTATAAGTCCCAGCATGCAAAATTGATCTTCTGCAGATCGAAAGAAAGATACTCTCTACTGCGGAACGCCAAAGTGCTAAAACGCTGAAAGTGGATATATATCATAATATGTATGTACAATAAACAACACCACAACACACGAGCAGATGCACCTATGAAAAAAATAAACTATGAAAATAGCAAGAAAAACCCAACTACACCAATAAGTGATAAGGAAGGGGACGGGTTGCTATTGTTAACTCAGGATCAAAATGTGCAACTGAGAAAGCAATACTCACGGTTATACTCCTCCTCCTGAAACAGCTTTGTCACATTCAAGTTATCTGTAAATGTAAAATGAACACCACCAGTGTCACACTCATGCTGCCTAGCGCACTCCTTCCTAATAAAGCTAAAACCCCTGCCTTAGCACCTTACAGCTAAGTAGTAGGAAAGGATACCTTTCATCACCATATTAAAAGTGACAGTTATCCCTCACTGGAAGTGACGTCACTTCAGTGACTGAGACTTCCGGTGTCCCTGAGAGCCCTCACCGGAAGTGTTGTGTGTGTAGGGGGTGTCATGTGGTTTGTGACCTCATGGTGTCACGTGTTACCCATGTGGCTGGGTCCTAGTCCCCTGGGTGTTGGTCTATGGGCTTTTGTAAAATGTGGGCCTTTGTGTTGTGCAAGTGTTTTCAGAGCCTGTGCGGACAGGTCTGGACATGTCAGACAATCAGTGGCAAGTGACTGTTAGGGGGTCTCTGAACAGGGCGGCGAAGTGGGCGGTCTGACCAAACCTCCACCGTGCTGGCTAATCCAAAAAGAGGGGCTGGTCAAACCTCCACACTGTTGGCTAATCCTAAAAGAGGGGCTGGTCAAATGATGTGCTTGTTAGAGCCAGCCAATCATGGTAGAAATGCATGCCTAAAATAGATGTAGCACTAAGAGTTCCCAGGCCAGGGACCACAGGTGTTCAACATATGCCAGAGAGGGGTTCCCAGGCCAGGGTCCAAAGGTGTTCAGCAGATGTCAGAGTCTAAACTGCCCATACAGTTAAAATAGTTTTGAGATAAACAGAAGCCAGACATTGTAAACCTAAAACAGATGTAGCACGAAGAGTTCCCAGGCCAAGGCCCAAAGGTGTTCAGCAGATGTCAGAGTCTAAAGTGACCATACAGTTTTAAAAAAAAAGTTTTGACATTGTAAACCTAAAACAGATGCCTATTTCTAAGCCCAACCCATCACAAAAAAAACCTGTGCATAATCAATAGGTTGAACCATATAAAAACAACCCCCACATTCACAGGGGTCTTTTTCTCAACTACACACTGGGCGCCTACAGAGAGCTTAGGCTTCCAGAAACCCTCAAGGAGAAAAATATGAAGACCCCAGCACAGACTGTTGATGCTAAACCTCTTCTACTTAAGGTCTGTAACTATGTGGTGTCTGTATATTTTCTATTATAGTTTAACATGGAGGTAAGCCCCAACCTTTTTATTTATTTTTTAACTATACCCAGCAGTGTAAAATGCACATGTTTTTAAAATAATATTAATGTATGTTGGGAGCTGGTAAGCGGTAATCGGCTGGTTACAATGTTTAATTTGCACTTGTAGGTTCAGGGGATATGTATGTGCCTGTATTTTGAGGGTCTGCACTTAATTTTGGGGTTGGGATGGTAATGCTTAATTTGTACACGTGGATTCTAGTGTTATGCAGTTGTCTGTATTTTTTATGGTCTGCCCTTATTTTGTGGGATGGTTGTAGGGCTTAATTTTTACTCGATGGTTTGGGGTTATGCATTTATTTTGAGGGGGGCGCACTTATCTGTGGGGAGGGTCGGTATTGTTAATTTGTACTGGCTAGTTCTGGGGCCATGTAGGTACATGTATTTTTAAGGGTCTGCATTTATTTTGTGGGTGGTATTGCTTAATTTGTACTTGCTGGTTCTGGGGCTATGTACCTTAATGTATTTTTAGGATCTGCATTTATTTTGTGGGTGGTATTGCTTAATTTGTACTTGTTGGTTCTGGGGCTATGTATGTTAACGCATTTCTGGGATCTGCACTTATTTTGTGGGATGGGCGGGGATTGCTCAATTTGTACTTGTTGGTTCTGGGGCTATGTATTTGCATGTATTTTTTAGGGTCTGCACTTATTTTGTGGGGTGGCTGTAGGGCTTAATTTGTACTTGCTGGTTCTGGTGCTATGTATGTGAAGGTATTTTTTAGGGTCTGCACTTATTTTGTGGGATGGCTGTAGGGCTTAATTTGTACTTTCTGGTTCTGGTGCTATGTATGTGAAGGTATTTTTTAGGGTCTGCACTTATTTTGTGGGGTGGTTGTATGTCTCAATTTGTACTTGATGGTTCTGGGGTTATGTATGTGCATGTATCTTGAGGGTGCGCACTTATTTTGTGGGTTGGCTGTAGGGCTTAATTTGTAAATGCTGGTTCTGGGGCTATGTATGTGAAGGTATTTTTTAGGGTGCACACTTATTTTGTGGGCTGATGCCGGGCTTAATTTTGTAATTGTGTGTTCAGGGGCTGTGTATGTTCATGTGTCTTTGAGGGCGCGCACTTATTTTGTGGGGTACATGTATGTTTGGGTACTCCCGGGAGATGTCCAGCACTCTGGGGGCCCTCACGCTATTACGTTTTCAGCGCTGTTCTCAGAGACTGCGTAGTCTCTGAGAACAGCGCTGAGGCTTTAAGAACATAGGTCTCCCAGTGCTGAGCGTCTCTGAGACATGGGTTACTCTGCCTCAGCATTCTGTTCTTGCACCATTAACTGCAGCAGTAGTGTGTTTATGTAGAGAGCTTTGGGGTGCACAGTTATTAATTTTAGAGCTCTGTTCTTCGCGTTGCGGGGAGCAGAGCTCTAAAATTAATAACAGTGCTCCCTAGAGCAGTCCAGCGCTCTGGGGAGTCGCATTATTAACACTGCCGCGCGGCTCTCAGAGCCAACGAGGTCTCTGAGAATAGCGCGGAAATGTTAATAAAGGGCCTCCCCAGAGCTGTCCTGAACTCTGGGGTGTCCCATTATTAACTTTTTCCGGCTGCTCTCAGAGCCCACGTGGGTTCTGAGAGCAGCTTTGCCACAACAATAATGCTGGGGTCTCCGAGGCTGCAGACACCCTGAGACCCGCGTTATCAAGGTAGCAGATCTCTGCTCAGAGGCCGCTCTGCCTCTGAGCAGAGAGATCTGCTACCTTGATAACGCTGTCTCCGGGCGTATGCAGCCTTCGACACCACATCTCAGGGTTTCAGCAAGGCAGCTCTCAGAAGCCGCTGGGGAATACCCCAGCGGCTTCTGAGAGCCTCCCGGGAGATACACTGAAACACGCGCGGCATTCTCTGTAATTAAACCTTCTTCCGATTGGCTCACCGAGGCCTCGTGGTGTTCCATGAGGCCTCGGTGAGCCGGTCGCATGCCGCCAGAGTGCAGCGCTTGTTATAATGGAGTAATGGTGTGAGGACAGGGCCTGTGGGGCCCTGACCTGGCGTGCTTGGGCCCTAGGGCCCTTACAATTAGAAATAAATGTTGTAAAAGAAAAAATAAAGAAAAATAAATAAAATAAAAAAAAGGCTCTAGTGCTCTGTGGTTTTTGGGGTCCTTGGGATTAGGGCCCCCAGGGCCCCATAGGACCGATTTCGTTAAAAAAATCGGCCCTATGGGTCCCTGGGGGTCTTGAACACGAGGCTCAGAGGCCCCCAGGGGCTCATTGGGCAGCTTTTAAAAAAAAAAAAAATATGGGAAGTGTGACCCTGGGTGTTTAGGGGCCACCTGGGGTCTACAAGGTCGTTTTTTTTTTAAATCACATAAATAAAATTTAAAAAAAAGATATTGAAATAAATTAAAATAAAAATATTTAAAAACTAACCCTAACAAATAGCCTCAGGCCCCCAAGCCCCCATCCACTCACCTTAGTTCAGGAGGTTCTGGTGTCCTAGGTTGATTCCATGAAAAGCCCTGTGCCTCACACATGCTGCATCCACAGTCGGCCATTTAAAAAAAAAAAAGACTGCTTGTGTGCTGTTGGAGCTGGCTCAGCATGGGTGCTTCTCCCTGGAGGCTGGCTTTTAGATTGAGCTCCGCCCCCACACATGGTTCATAGCCTTGTTGAGCTATGGCGAAAACACGGCTTGGATCCCAGGATCCGGTTTCCAGTCTATTGTATATATATAAATTCTAGGAACTGTAATGTTTTTTAAAAAGGGTTGTGTTATATATTTTTACAAATGGTGTAATTACACAGCATTATAAAGACCTTTGACTTCCTTGTAATATGTGTAAAATAAGCTTGTGGAGCCCTTAGAATTATATAAATAATGGCTTATAGAGAGAATCCTAGAGTTTGTATTGTGCTAGAGCGCCACCATGTGGACTTTGTTTATTAAACCTTGTATAGTTTTTGAGAAAAGCTTTACAAATGGTGATGTATATTATACTTCCAGAACATAGGGGTTCAACAGTTGGAATCTTGAGAGCTTTTCTTTTTTTTTATTTATTTTTTTATTATTATTATTATTATTATTTTTATTTATTTTTTTTCAACACTTGTCATGTTATTATGAAGGCCTCATGCATATAACATGAAACAAGTTGTGTTTTAAAGGCAATTCTGTCTCTCGTGTACGTAGGACCTCCAAGAGCCGGCTGCGACCCCAGTGGAAATGAAGACAGTGCACCAGGGTGAGTTACAGGTCACAGGGCATTCTAAACAGAGTTGTCATGATTGGTATTTTTTTTATTTTACCATTAACGGCTTCCCATGTGTCTGTGGGCTTGTACAGGTTATGATGCAGAACTACAGCTTGCGGTTGCCGCTCTACAGCAAATCTTCCATGTTCAAGACGGGCCATGCACAATGTCTCAGGATAGCGCTTTTGCAGGTAAATAATGGGGTTCCTGTGTAAACCCCCTGAAAACCTAAAAAACCCAACAACCATCCCTATATTGGGACCCCTCAGGGAGTTCGTATAGTCTATGTATTATATTGTAAATGTAACATTTTTTTATTTTTATCCCAAGGTCCCCCTGAGGGAGAAGCGAACCTGAATCTGGATGGGAGCTTTAAAAACACTGTCCGCAAAAGGAAGTCCCCAGCGTCTAAGGATGGCCCGCCTATTAAGAAGGGGCCATCACGCCGGAAAACCCCAGGTGAGTTTTTAGAAACTGTTGAACCAGATGTATGCATGCCTTAGTGTGTCTCAAACCTCTTTCACCCCACCCCCTAGGTATAGTAGCAATAACAAACCCTAATATGTATTTTGCTATCTTTACATCCTAGAGTCACCCCACAAGAGCTCCAGAGGCACCAGCCATCCACCTAAACGGCTGATGTCGTCTTTAAAGATCAACACAGTGACAGTTCAAAACCCTATAGCGCCATTGGTACTGGTGAACAGCACAGGCCCCCAAGAACCACCCTGCAGCAGCTCCACAGACACCGTTCATGGTCCAGGTACAGCTCTTAACTACACCACACCAACAGTCATAAAGGGTATGACCAGTACCACGAACACTTCTGCAACAACTACCCCAGGGAGGTGGCTTGGACATTGTCATGCTTACAACACCAAACACCCAGCAGTTTGTACCATGTGAAGCCTCTGGAGGGACCCCAAAGCAGTGCAGCAATCCTAAAATAAATCAGCTGTCATTAAAGAATCGTAGTAAGAAGTTGCAGACCCCTGAGCTACAATCTGGGCCTTTAGACCTATCTTTTAAAAATGTGGTTAAGGTTCAGCCGGTTCTACCTATATCCCAATGTTCTAATACAGATGGGTCTGTCAATGCCCTAACCCCTCCAGTCTGTACACCTAGCCCACCACGGTTACACGACTCACAATTGGAAAATGATCACCCCATAGAGGATCCTTATTCCCATTGTATAGGACTTCTTAAGGCTCTAGCTGGTACTGCACAGAGTTCTGAAGCCCCCTCAACCCCGTGACACTTATAAGACGACCCTCTCAAGGTTACAATCAGAACTGTCTCAATCAGCATCACCCTGCCATAGCACTGCCTCTACATCCGCGGCCATCAGTTATTACGATAAACATTTAGCCTCTCCATGCCTGATGTCCCCCGCTACACCACCAGGGGCATATGACCCCACCAGCCTTGCACCAAGTGCCTGTGCGCAGTGGTCTTCACCATCCTCATCAATATACTCCGCCAGCAGTATAGGATGTAGCGGATCGCAAAATCAGAGTTTTGGAACACCCTCGAGCGATGATCAGGCCTCTCAAACTCCGGGGTGTTCACAATGGAACCCTGTTTTTACATCCCGCTCCGGTCCATCAGCACTGAATGGGGGTGATAATGTTAACCATTGTCCTATAACAGGGGCGGCTCAGGGAGTTGCCAATCACACCTCTAATGTCTCAAATACTGACCCTGACACCAACCCTTCAAACCGTACTAGAGTTCTGGACACCTACATAAAAGAAATACATCAGTCGGTTAGACACTTAAAATTCAGACTCCATCTAAAAACTTTAAAATTGGGTAAGAACGGCTGTAATACAGGGGCATCCAGAGCTAACATAAGGGCTTTAATACAGTGGCTGGCTCGGTGTAGAAGCATGGTGGTCCAAGCTTGCGATTCAGCAGTTGCAGACATGGGTAACATACCAGCGTGACTAGGCCTGCATGCAGACCCGGGGATTGTAAAAGCAACATTTACCGATACAACGGGCCTTAGGTCTAAATATAAAAAGAAGACCCAGTATTTGCTCAGTAGAGCTCTAAGAGTTTTAAGAGCGCTCAAAAGTCAGAAGCCATGTGAGCCACCAAAACCACAGCCCATAAGGCCTCAAAATATACAGTTAGGAGTTGCTGATGGTATTTACAGGTCCTCAGGGGGTGATGGTCAGAGCAGTCTCAGCCCTCAACAACCTGAAGGACCCCCACCCGCAGTAGGTGAAGTGTCAGGGGCACCACTTCTAAAAACCGGGGGCCGGTTATCAAAAACCAAATGGACCTGTAAGAAGCCAAAGTGGGCTGGTAGCACTAGAAACTGCAAGCTTTTAATAAATAAGTTAAAGAAAGCCAGACTCTGCGTTACCCGAAGGTCTAAAAACACACCTACAGCTAACCATAGCCACCTACCTGTGGTTGATAACCCCGGGAGCTCTCCAACAACCAGTAATTCTCATGCTCAGGCTTCAGAACCAGTGTTTATGGAAAGTGTGAGACGGTATAGTCGCGTTGTAGAGCGGTTTAACGCTACAGAGCACTATGAGGAGTTTAGGTTCGTTAACCTTGATTGCCTACACTCCTCAGATCATGGCGTTATAGCTATACACCAGGCTGTGCAAACGCTAATAGAACGATTGTTACACGATGTGGGGCCTAACGATTTCTTTCAGATGAGTTTTCAGGGACAGGTTCTCAATATTCCCCTGTTCACCTGACAGACGTCTTGGGATGTGTTTGACGCTGTGACGTTTTTAGAAAACCTATCTAAACTTTTACAGAGCGAGGCTGAATTACTGGCATACGGGTCCTTTAGAATCATCACCCTCGTTGTTAGGGGTCGCGAGTGTGGTGCTTCCAGAAAATTAAAGAGCGTCATGTACAGTAAAATCATTGGCAAGAAATCTTGTTGGTTGCTCGACTTTAATACCGGAGTTACCAATATGTGCCTGGCAGCAAGCATTGCAGGGTTGTTGGTGGACCGCACTACCCCAGACACCGTTATAATGTCGATGGCAGCAGCAGCCCATGAGGTGCTTTAACTACCGCCTGACAGACTGGTTGGTTTTGGGGACCTGGGACTTTTTGAGAACCACTTTGCCGTGACGGTAAAAGTTCTATACCACAACGGTTCTTGGGAGTACTTCACTACCAATGAAGGTGTTAAAAACAAGACCGTTTATGTGCTACAGCATGAAAAACACTTTTACGGTGTCTTGAACCTGAAGGGTTTTCTAGGTGCCAAATATGTGTGTGAGTATTGCGATCACATATACAACAACAGGACCAAACATCAGTGTGAATTACCCTGTAAAATGTGTCAAAGGGACGGGTGCGTCAACAAGTGAACTGCGCCACTTGCAAGATGTTTTGTCGGTCGCAAGACTGCTTAAACATGCACATCAGCCTAGCACAGTGTGTCCATAAAGCGGACTGTGGGGTTTGCGGCCTTACAAGCCTGCCAAACACAATTGTAAAGGTATGCAATGTCCTAAGTGTACAGTGTTTTTTATAGCCGGAACAACACACTCGTGTTACATGCTCAGAGGCCGCCCCCAGAAAAAAACAGAAGACTATATCATATTTGATATAGAGTGTACGCAAGAGACGGGTATGCACCAGCCAAGCTACAATTACGCCCACCATCTAACAGGTGATGGAAGCTGGGAGTTTGAAGGACGGTCATGCGTGAATGATTTCCTCAACACATTCATGCAACCGAAATACCAGGAGTATACATTTCTGGCTCACAACTCCAAAGCATACGATTCGTTCTTCATTATCCGTGACCTGATACGTCAAAAGCTGGCCGTTGATCTCATTACCCAAGGTTCCAAACTGATGTTGCTAAAGGTTGTGCCTTTTGACATTAGGTTCATAGACACCTTGAATTTTCTGCCCATGAAGTTGAGCAAGCTGCCAAAAGCCTTTGGTTTTGAAGGCTGTAAAGGTTATTTCCCTCACTTTTTTAACACATGGGCGAATCAGAATTACAGCGGCCCTATGCCTCTGCCCGACAGTTATGGTTTTGAATACATGATGCCCTCTGAAAAAGAGAGTTTTCTACAGTGGTACGATGAAAACCGTGAAAACTGGTTTCATTTTCAAACCGAATTGAAAGCTTACTGTCAGGCGGATGTTATGATATTGCGAAAAGCGTGCAACCTTTTCAGAGACGTTGTGGTGGAGATGACGAAAAGGGTCAGGTTTATTAAAACCAAATCGCGCAAGAGAAAAAAATAAAATAAAATAACTGAATACCTGGACCCTTTTAAAAACATTACTTTGGCTTCAATGTGTATGACTATTTATAAACACATGTTTTTAATGCATGGAACTATCGCTTTAGTACCGCCTGACCTCTATAACGGTAAACAGAAACGTTACTCCACCCCGTCTATTCAGTGGCTCATGTACGTCTCGGCGAATTAGAACATCCTCATTCAGCACGCTTTGCAGGGCGGCGAATACCGTCTGGGCAGCTACTACCTAGACGGGTTTGCATTAATTAACGGGGTCCCAACCGCCTTTGAGTTCACTGGGTGCTTTTACCACGGGTGTCCACGGTGTTACAAACCCCACAAGTTTAATAGACTGCAGGGCACCACGTTTGAACATCTGCACCGACGGACTCAGGCAAAGGAGCAGTGTATTGAGAGCTGTGGCTTTGCTCTGAGAACCCTCTGGGAACACGAGTGGTTAGAGGAGCTAGAAAAAGATGGTCAACTGGGCACTTTTATTGAGAGCCAGCAGCTACCTGCACCGTTGGAACCCCGCAACGCCTTATTCAGAGGTCGTACAAACGCCATACAATTGTACCGCGTAGTTGGGGAGGGTGAGAAACTACTACGACTTCACTAGTCTATATCTGTTTGTGAACAAGGTGAAGATGTACCCGGGGGGGCATCCTATGATCAGAAACAGGAACTTTAAGCCTCTCAAAGAGTACTTTGGATTCGTTAAGTGTCGGATTCACCCTCTGCAGAAGCTTTACTTTCCGGTGCTCCCATATAGAGTCGACGGTAAGCTAATGTTCCCCCTATGTCGAACATACGCTGAAAGTAAACAGACTAGCGAGTGCCTGCATAGTGATGAGCAGAGGATGCTGGAGGGGACATGGTGTACCATCGAGGTGCAAACGGCCCTCGAGAAAGGGTACCGTCTCGGTAAAATCCTGGAAATTTGGCACATTTACCAAACACCACAACCCAGCTCTTTTCTGAGTACATCAACTTGTTTCTCAGAGATAAACAGGAGGCCTCGGGGTATCCCGACTGGTGCGTCAATGAGCCCTCAAAGAAAAAGTGTATCTCTGATTACAAAGCTCGCTAGGGTATTAAGCTGAGACCGGCATTCATTAAGGTTAACCCCGCCCGACGTCAGCTAGCTAAGCTCTGTCTCAATTCCTTGTGGGGAAAATTCGCACAGCGCACCAATTTGTCAAACACATCCATCGCCACAGACCCAGACGAGCTTTTTAAGTATATATTCACACCGGCATATGACATTTCCAGTTGTGAATTTATCGACGACGAGATGGCCGTTCTATGTTGGAAATATGCCAAAGAGTACCCCACAACGTGTAACAATATAAACATCTTTATAGCGTGCTTCACAACCGCTCACGCACAACTAGAGCTTTACAGTTTGTTGAATAAGCTTCAGGATCATTGTTTGTACCATGACACTGACTCTGTTATTTTTGTGAGTAAAAAGGGTGATGAAGATCCTCCACTGGGTGATTATCCAGGGGATTTGACCAGCGAGCTCGAAAAGGGGGAGTACATACTTGAATACACCTCCTCTGACCCCAAGACCTATAGTTGCAAGACCTCTAACAACAGGGTTTGCATGAAAGTCAAAGGTATCACTTTAAACGTCAACAATACAGTTAAAATAAACTTTGATAGTCTGAAGGGTCTGGTGCATGAGTACTACACATTGAGCGATCACAAAAACACCAAATCAATAGTCGTAAACCACCCAAGCATAGTAGGGTCCAAAAAAAAGTGGGAAATTACAATACAGCCGCTGTATAAAACCTTAAGAGTAGTGTTTGATAAACGGGTCCTCACTGAGGACTATAAAACCCTACAGTACGGTTATTAAAAGACATTAGAGGGTCGAACCCCAACCGCTATGGACACCAGGTTGCAGCACCCCTTCTCCTGAGTTTTAGCAGGTCCCTCAAATAGCGGTAAAAGTTTTTTTACAAAGAAACTGCTAGAAAACGCTCCCAGTGTTTTATCTCAGACCCCTAACAACATCGTATGGCTTTATTCCTGCTGGCAGGGTCTTTACACGGAGCTATCCCTAAAGTTCCCACACATCCGATTTATAGAGGGCATCCCCGGTAATCTCAACAGCGATGACTTGTTACCTTGTAAACATGATCGTTGTGGACGACCTCATGTGTGAAGGCGGGGACCCCCCGAGATCGAGCAGGCTTTTACTCAATATTCACATCATCGTAATCTGAGCATATGTTACATAGTGCAGAACTTGTTTTACAAGGGTAAGAGCAGCCTCATACCTGGTCTTATTTAAGAACCCCCGAGACAAGCTTCAGATATCAATTATAGCTAAACAAATGTACCACGAAAACACACAGTTTTTCATGGAAGCGTTTAACGACGCTACCGCAAAACCCCACGGTTACTTACTGGTAAATTTAAAACCTAATACTCTAGAAGACTACAGACTGCGCGTCGGTATGCTGCCACCTGACTTCCCGGTCGCTTACACGCCCAAAACAGGTCCCAAAGCCTATAAAAAGACCCGATAAGAAGACTTTTATAACATTTACACTCCAAACCTTGTAATATAAGGTCACCACCATGTCTGCGAGGCTGCTGCGTAATTTAGGCCTCCTAAAAATGCTGATCACAGCTAACCCCTCGAAAAGAAAGGCTATCCTTTGCGCTGCCTCGGACGATTTAGTGGCAGCCATTTCAGAAATAGCCCTAAACACCCTAAAAGGTAATGTCCCGATATCAACGAGCCAGTTCCAGGTTCTGAAGAAGAAGAGACACATTATTAAGAAGCTCAGCAATAAGAGGGAGTCGCTCCTTTCCAAAAGGAAACTGGTCAAACAGTCTGGTGGTTTTATAGGGTCGCTGCTACCTATACCTATACCCCTACTCACCGGTCACCTGTAGAGGACCTGATGGAGCACGCCCACAAAATGTACCTTGTACCCCGCCAACAGCTGGAACAGCTGGGCCCTTCTACCACTGACGTCTGGGACATACGCAAAAATGAGACGCAGCGGCTCGACGCTGAAATCAAAGCCATTTTTAACCGAACCGATTTAAAACCACATGACAAAGCAGGGCTTTATTCAGGAGCCCTTCAAAACTTTCTACAGTATTACAAGCAACTAACCTCTCAAAAAAACAAACTTACTCTGTATACCCCAGATGCTGAACAGCCGCCAGTACCCCCTGTGGCACCTCAAGATCTTGGGCCCTCACCCACCACAGATGCCTTTGTCGTAGACCTTTTAAAAAATATAAGTCAGAAGTATAGAGGGGCTGCTCAAATGTTGCTCAGTAAAATGACTGCTACTAAAGATTTGACCTTGTGGAACGACCAGGGTGAATTCGTTTACAAGGGTCAGCCGGTTGCTGGATCCCGCATGTGTGATCTGGTCAGGGGTCTCACACACGGTAAAACCCTATCGACACAAGACGCTCCTGGAGGTTGGGAGCAGTTTCTAAGTGCCGCGGCGGAACTCAACATTCCCTCAACGATTATCGGTAACGCAGAGAACCGTCGTAACCTTGAAAGTTTAAAAGATCCAACCCTCGGTGTTTTTACACGGAGCCCAACCGTATCGACGTCGCCTTTCTTTCCACAAATAACACCATCTAGGAGCAGCGTTGCTCTGCCTCTGGGGCCTAAAAAGAGACTTTTCAAATTTAACACCTGGCTACCGCTCTTATATGATCCCGAAATTTGAACAAATGTACAGTATTGTTAAAAGGTTCGCATGTCGAAAGATTTTGACATCATTCATTTTTGACCCCAGTACATGTTTGTTGGGAAAACTGTTTCTAATAAAACGCGTTTAAAATTTCATCAGTAGTCCGACATCTTTTTTTTTTTTTTAATGGTTTTAAAATGTGTGATGGGGGATGAAAAATGCATAGTATGTTTTCAGGTTACAATGTTTTTTATTTTAGACAGTCATCAGTACAGTGGAGGCTTTACAAAGCCTTACAACTTTGGCATACACCATATTCTGTTTTAACAATGCTAGACATGGGCCTAGTCTTTTCATTCACGTATTTCATAACAATGCCGTCATTGTTTATGATATCAGCGGAATACAGATTAAAAAAATATATAAACGTCAGACCTTCAGACATTTTACTAATGAAATATATACAATGCTCCCCACATGTGATGGCTAGAGAATCCTGTACACACAGTTTGTTATACACAACCATGGGTGATGCTTTTTTTACATACTTGAATATCGGTTTTGTATAAATGTCATGCTCGTGGAACTCCGCTAAACTGTCAAACACTATAACCTTGTCTACATCAAGAAACATTGCAAACCAGTGTGAACCGCCCTTGTAATGTGGGTCAGTGTTAAAGACGAGGGTGCGGGGTCTTTCTGGGCCTATCTTTTCAGGTAACCCATCACTAGGAAACACACCCAAAAAGTATTTCTTAGCGTATTTATGTCTACTTAAGAAGTCCCGTATCTCAGTAGTGTCCATTTTACAAGCTTTTAATGATAGTCAAACATAAGTTGACAGGCGTGATTGACCTGAATAACGCTGTCAAATACCGAGAATACAACCATGTTCACATTGGTCGCCAAGGCCTGTGTAAAGCGTATTTCAGCTTTTAGATTTCCGTTTTTGATCAGGTTGTAGTGGTCACCGTCTTCCATGTCAGGAGTCAGGTCGAATACAAACAGCGTGTAGCCGGCCTCATTTCCCTCTTTTGAAACAACGACTCCCGAGTCCCGCAGATGTTTCCCCATTATCGAGACCAGACCGAGATATTCCCGGACAAAATTGGATGTTCCAAAATTCTCCATGAACGGCTTTGCGGGTACCACAGCGCCCTTGTGAACCAAAGCTGCGTAGCTGATGTCGTAGTGTTTGAAGTTGAAAGGGTTAGACTTGTAGAGGCCACTAAAAGCTGTATTGTCCACAAACCCTATGATGATGAGTTTCGGTAATTGCCCCAGAAATAGATTCTGCTGCTGCGTTAATCTACTACCGGCGGGGATGCTGAATATCTTCAGAGCAACTCTTTCAATGGCGTATTTAGCGTTCGATAATTGTAAAGCTTCTGTATGGGCAAGTCTGACGCTCGGGGACACTTTCACCCTCTTTACAAACAGGCTTGCAGACAATATAACCAGTTTATACTGCTCCGCATCGCCGCTGATGAGACAGAAAGCGTCCTTGTTACGATTGAGTTTGATCTTGAGATCTACACCGTTGACTAGCAGCTTGTCTTGGAAGAAAAGGTCTGAATGTACAAGCCCCAGGAGATCAAACTGCCTTCTGCCGGCGGCAAAGCTGGCTCTTTTTTTAAAACCCTTGTTGCACCCGTCCAAAGCTGTGTTCTCAAAATGCGCTTCGGTGTCTTTGTAGAAGAGTCCCGCTGAAAGTTGTGTGTCCAAGGCGTCGCAACTGTAATTTAGAATACTCTCTATGTAGGCCCTTTAGGCATACATGTTATCACTCTGCATGACGAGTCTATCGCCTAGGTTAATGTCCACTTGATTAAACATGGTTGCGATGGGGTAGGCTATCGGGCCACTCTAGGATCATCCTCGATGTCGGCGCCATTCGGTTTGGTTATTTTACAGAGAGGTGTAGAAGAGTGTTGTTGAGGTCCAGATACATATCCGTGGACCCCGACACATAAAACTCTATCGGTGCAAGCGGCGTCAGAGCGGCCATAGGTGATACTTTCATGAAAAAACTGTTCTCGATGCTGGTCTGTGTGGGCTTGAGAGAAAACAGATCTAACTCTGATTTGGCACATTCACCCAAGGTGCAGTGTACGAAGGCCATGCTAGTTGATTTAAAAAACATTCACAGTAGAAAGTGTTCTCTTGTTCTTGGAAGATCTCTTCCGTCTTAAGACTCTTCTTTTGTGTGGGCCTTTTGAAGAAGTCCGCCGCTTCTTAAGGGGCATAGGCGGTCCCCTACGCCTCGAAGCCCTTCGCTTCCTTTTAACACCCACACACGCATTGTACATCAACCCTGCTCCTTCTTGGGGCTGTCTGTTCATGCGTTCGGCGACAGCCGATGTTACAGAGCCCACAACGTCCTGGGCTATGTTCGTAGCAGCCGCTTTAACATGCGGTTTTGCAATTTCGAACCCTCTTCTCAAAAAGAGCATGGCTCGCCTAAACAAACTCCGAAAGAAGCCCCCCAAGCTGGCCCCGTACATAACAGGAGCCCCTTGAAAGTAGGACGGGGGCCCTCCATAGCCGGCCTGAACTCTATAATAGTCCCTGTTCATCGAGGTATCCCCGAATGTTTTCATGATGACCATCTCAACTGCCTAATAGTCACTGTCGTGGCGCGGCCTTAAATGAAGCTTAAGAATAACTTTCCCGTATTTAAAGGCCACCGGCTCCGACTGGTCATCGTAGACCATGATGGTTATAGGCGGTATTTCCAACATTGGCTGTAAAAGCCGCTTACCGCCGTGCAGAAGACCACCAACACACCGCCACGGCCGGGGAAATCTGCCACAGCTATTATGACCCACAGCACGGAATCTGCCAATATTCAGACACCCACACAAGTCCGCCACACCAAAGGTCAGTGATAAACTGGCGAAAACAAAACCTCCAAAGTCACACCAACAGAAATACGCCCACACCATCACGACCCACGAATCCACGCAGCAGTCTTTCAACTGCGGTATCCCATTGGCGGTACACACCGCCGCGCTAAAAATACACACACTTTTACAAAACACAGCCACATTGGACAATTCAAAATACACACATCTGATACACATACACACACACCACTCCCACACACCCAATACAATATAAAACACACACCCACATCACCCACAAACCCCTACGACCACAATTACTGAGAGAAGGCCAGAGAGAGATACCACCATCAACAATACTAGCATCCACAGGCACACAACACCATCACCCACATAACTTCTACGCACCTCACACTACACACCACTACATATCAGCACACTTATCACCCCACACACCACCCCACACATCACCCACACCACCCCATGGCACGGCAAAGACACCCCAGCTTTTCGGAGGAGGAGCTCAGGGTCATGGTGGAGGAAATCGTCCGGGTAGAGCCACAGCTATTCGGATCACAGGTGCAGCACACCTCCATTTCAAGGAAGATGAAGCTATAGCGAAGAATAGTAGACAGGGTCAACGCAGTGGGACAGCACCCCAGAAATCGGGAGAACATTAGGAAGAGGTGGAACGACCTACGGGGGAAGGTGCGTTCTGTGGTCTCAAGTCACCACCTTGCGGTTCAGCGGACTGGCGGCAGACCCCCACCTCCTCCCCCACAACTAACAACATGGGAGGGGCAGGTCTTGGCAATTCTGCATCCTGAGGGCCTCGCAGGAGTAGCTGGAGGAATGGACTCTGGTAAGTCAAATCTTGACTATTACATCCCTCACCCTACCTGCATGCCAGCACATACCCCCACCCTCACCCCCATCACTCTAACTCCTCACAAATGTCCCATTATCACAAACCACACATCCTAACAGCAAGCCCTGCATGCAACAACAAAGCATGGACACCCGTCACTAAAGCATGGCCACTGCACATACCCATACACCCCCCTAAACCATCATCACACAAGGTCCCACACAGGAATGCAAGCACTGGGGTACACGGTCATCCACCCACTGCACACCATGGCACACACAGATGTAATAAACATCCTTTTATACCCCTGCAGGACCCCTACCCAATGTCCCCGGCAGGAGGGTCCACACATGTCCACACCACCAACAGAAGAGGCCCACAGTGATGACAGCACCTCTATCCAACTGGATCTAGATGACCAGCCCGGCCCATCGGGGACCTCGGGACAGTCGGTTCCCCTGACACTGGCACAGGCCATCACAGAGCGTCCCCCCTCTGGAAACACTAGCACAGCACCCACCCAGCGGGCCCATACCTCCGTCCCCAGGACACGTCAATCAGCAGTGTGTCCACCACTACAGGGAACCCAGGCTAACCCACCACCCCAACAACAACAGGGACCTGGGGGCAGTGGTAGTGGGCACACGGTCCAGGGGACGGTAGCCCAGGAACACAGGGGAACTGGGAGGGCTGCTGTGCGACAGGGGGAGGACAGGCCAAGGGAACCCACTCTCCGTGAGGCCCTCTCCAACATCATGAGAGCCTACCACCACTCCCAGGAGACGATGGCAACGGTACTGGCCAAGTTCCAGGAGACCCAGCGCCTGCAGGAGGAACAGTATTTGGGCTTCAGGGAGGAACTCAGAGCCATCAATTCCACCCTGGGCACCATCTTAGGGGTGCTGAAGGAAGTATTCAACACCAGGAGGGACACTGTGGCACTACAAGGGGCCCCTGACACTAGCCTGGACGATGAACTGCCCACCAACTCCGCCGGCGCTAGTGCACAGGAGGCACCGCCGCAGGACCACCACACCAGCACCCCACCCCCTGCAGAGGGAAAACCACCTTGCAAACGGTCCCTGAGATCCAGGACAAAGACAGAGAATGATGCCACGACCCCGCCAAGAAATGAGACTACCCTGAATGTCATCCTTCTGTCTCACTTTGTCACCCTGTCCATCCTTAAACTGCCCCAGCTCCACTTCCTATGCCCATTGGGCAATGCACCTGTGAGACTAATAGTCTTGACTCTGCAATGGACATTCCTCCGCCATCACCCCTCACCATTTTGCTACCCCCTCCAATATTGAGCACTAAAATAAACACCCTTAACGCACAAAACAATCTGGAGTCAGTCTGTGATTTCAGAATAGTGTATTAGCAATGACAGTGTCAAGAAGCTCTTTCATTTGTAATGTCAACATACCTATGTCACACAGCTGTAGTCCATGAGGAATCAAAGAATATCTCACACATTGGGACCCACATCTGTGAAATCGTAAGGGAAAGTGACAACTCAGTGACCATACACTGGGTGAAAACGACAGACAGTAGAGAGGTAGTAGTGTTTAAGTACATGCAGTAGGCAGGTTTGTATTCTTACCTGTGTTTCACTGGAAATATTGCTGGATCACTGAGTCCCTGTTGTCCATGTCTTCTTCTTCTGCTTCCTCGTCTTCACGTTCCACAGGCTCCTCAGCTGCAACAACACTGCCATCTGGACCATCCTCCTGCCGAAAAGGCACCTGTCGTCGCAAAGCCAAGTTGTGAAGCGTACAGCAGGCCACGATGATCTGGCCCACCTTCTTTGGTGGGTAGAATAGGGATCCACCTGTCACATGGAGGCACATGAACCTGGCTTTCACGAGGCCGAAGGTCTGTTCGATTACCCTCCTAGTTCGCCCATGGGCCTCATTGTCGTGTTCCTCTGCCCTTGTCCTGGGATTCCTCACTGGGGTCAGTAGCCATGACAAGTTACCTGCAAATGGCGAGGGACAACTGTTGGACACACACTAACCTGTAGGGATATCCCCAGACAACCATTCCCACTGTCTTGCTTCCAGGTGCTCACCTAATAGCCACACACGGTGCCTCTGGAGTTGACCCATCACATAAGGGATGCTGCTATTCCGCAGGATGTAGGCGTCATGCACTGAGCTAGGGAACTTGGCATTCACATGGGAGATGTACTGGTCTGCCAAACATACCATCTGTACATTCATCGAATGATAACTCTTCTGGTTTCTGTACACCTGTTCACTCCTGTGGGGGGGGGACCAAAGCCACATGGGTCCCATCAATGGCACCTATGATGTTGGGGATATGTCCCAGGGCATAGAAATCACCTTTCATTGTAGGCAAACCCTCCACCTGAGGGAAAACGATGTAGCTCTGCATGTGTTTCAGCAGGGCAGACAACATTCTGGACAACACGTTGGAAAACATGGGCTGGGACATCCCTGATGCTATGGCCACTGTTGTTTGAAATGACCCACTTGCAAGGAAATGGAGCACTGACAGCACCTGCACTTGAGGGGGGATTCCTGTGGGATAGCGGATAGCTGACATCAGGTCTGGCACCATCTGGGTACACAGTTCCTGGATTGTGGCACAGTCAAGCCTGTAGGTGATGATTACATGTCTTTCCTACATTGTCGACAGGTCCACCATCGGTCGGTACACCGGAGGATGCCGCCATCTCCTCACATGTCCCAGCGGACGGTGCCTATGAAGGACAACAGCAAGCACAGAGTCAAACAACTCAGAGGTACGTACCCACAGCTTACACAGAACACCAATCATAATCCAAAAAGTGGCCTGTATGTGTGTTGAGTCTAGGCCTAGGTATGTGTGACGCAGTTAAAAATGAAGCCATGTGGGCCCCGGAAATGGAGGCTGCCTGACCTGTAAAGTGGGACAATTGGATGTGAGGTAAGTGTGCTGGTGTTGTACACGTCGCGGTAGGCGGTCAAAGACCGCGGCGCAATGCTGCATTGGTTAACATTGGACCCTATGGGTCCCAGGAGCCAATGACGATGTACGCCGGCGGTGACGGTATGCACCGCCGCGGACGTGACCACCATTTTCTATCTGTTCAATCACTCAATACCTGATCTTCGACAGGAGAGGACCTACACTGCAAGTGCTGCTGTGACCTCGGTCTGGAAGAGACAATGGCTCGAGTGTCTTGGGAAAGGGCCCCTGCCTTCACATCGGAGGAGTTGGAGAAACTCGTGGTTGGGGTCCTCCCCCAGTACACGCTACTCTATGGTCCTCCAGACAAACAGGTAAGTACACTGGGAGCATGCTGCATGGGCTATGCCTGTGTGGAGTGGGGTGGATGAAAGATGGGGGGGAGATTGAGGCGTGCATGAAACGATGAGTGCATTTGCCACATGGCAAGGGTAGGGATGGGGACCAATGACTGTGACGGTGCAGTTGGTAATAACTTTTCTTTTACCCCTGTAAAATTCATGTAGGTCAGCGCCCACCACAAAAAGGATATTTGGCGTGCCATCGCCAAGGAAGTCCGTACCCTGGGGGTCCACCACAGACGGAGCACCCACTGCCGTAAGAGATGGGAGGACATTCGCATGTGGAGCAAGAAGACGGCAGAGGCCCAGCTGGGAGTGGCCTATCAACGTGGGAGGGGTGCCCGTCTCACCATGACACCCCTGATGTTCAGGATCCTGGCATTGGCATACCCGGAATTGGATGGGCGCTTGGGGGCATCACAGCAGCCACAAGGGGGTGAGTACACTCTCATTCTGCTGATTTTGCACGCAGTGGAGGTGTCTGGGTGGGGGAGGTGGGCTGTGGGTTTCCCTAGTCTAGGGCGAGTGTGCTAGTTAGGTCCCCTTGTTCTGGCAGACCCTGTGGCACCCCAGCCCACCTGTGTACAGTGCCAAGTTCACCTAGTCAGGCTCCTGTGTCATCCATGTGTGCAGATGTTGGCCATAGCCTTGTAGGCCATGTCCCAGGGATTGAACAGTGGATCCCAAGTGCACGGCGTAGTGCAGGGGGCTTTTGTGTCTGTAATGTCCGCCAACGGTAGCGGTAATACATGCACTCAACATGTCTTTCTTCTGTTGTCCCCCCCCTTTTTGTGGTCTCCCTGTTCTTGTGTGCATTAGCATCATCAGGTGGAGGAGTGGTGGCACCGGAGCAGGAGGGAGCTGCATCCCACATGGCCCTGGAGGGCGAAACTACAGACTCAGAGTTCACCAGTGGGACGGAGGGCGAGGGGAGCTCCACGGCGGGGATAGGAGCTGACACCAGCGACACGGACTCGTCCTCTGATGGGAGCTCCCTGGTGGTGGTGGCAACATCTGTGCCCCCCTCATCTACAGGTCCAGCCACCACCCCCCCTTCCAGCACCGCCCTCCCAGCAGCCCCTCAGCCTTTGCCCCGTGCCCGCTCACCCAGGAGGGTGGGCATCACCTTCTCCCCAGGCACCCCTGCTGCCCTCAGTGAGGAGGCCATTGACCTCCTCAGGTCCCTCACTGTTGGGCAGTCTACCATTTTGAATGCCATCAGGGTGTAGAAAGGCAGTTGCAACAAACAAATGCATTC
Source organism: Pleurodeles waltl (assembly GCF_031143425.1). Lineage (NCBI taxonomy): Eukaryota > Metazoa > Chordata > Amphibia > Caudata > Salamandridae > Pleurodeles > Pleurodeles waltl. The sequence continues at coordinate 1,161,018,353 of NC_090445.1, forward strand.
CTGGAGGGCATTCATTCTGGTCAGACGGCCCTTCAGCGAGCTTTTCAGACTCTGGCCTCAGCACTGATGGCAACCATTGTCCCCGTCTCTAGCCTCTCCCCTCCAACTTCCTCCACCCAGACCCAATGCCCTGTACCCCAGCCTATCCCAAGCACACCTTCAGACCAGCATGCACACACCTCAACACACAAGGGAAGCTCAGGCAGACATAAGCACCACACATCCCACAGGCACTCACGCAAGCATCAGACACATGCAGACACACCAACATCCACTGCCTCCACTGTGTCCCCCTCCTCCTCGTCTCCCTCCTCCCTCCCAGTCTCGTGTACACTCACACCTGCATGCACTACATCTACAGCCACTACTGCCATCACCAGCACACACACCACCACACCCCGCTCACGTGCAGTCACCACCCCCACTACCATTCACACGTCCCCTGTGTCCTCTCCCAATGTGTCTGTGACGCCACCTCCCAAGATACACAAATGCAGGCACACACCCACCCAACAGCCATCCACCTCACAACAGCCTCCAGCGCATGCACCTTCACCCAAAGTCAGCAAACGAACACCTCCTACAACCACAACCTCTTCCTCCACTCCCAAACCCCCTCCAGCTAGCCATCCCAGTGTGTCCAAAAACCTTTTCCTGTCCAACCGTGACCTCTTTCCCACACCTCCCCCACCCCGTCCGTCTCCTAGGTCCCGAACTAGCACCTCAGCCACAATATCTCCGGGACCAGTGGTGCCTGTAGTCACCGGAATATGGAGTGCACAGGCCACCAGGCAGCCAGTGTGGCACAGAGCCACAGCACAGACAGTCCCCCACCTGTGAAGCATCAAAAGTTGGCCAGTGCCCGGCGGGAGAGGGGGAAGACTCCAGCCACCAAAGCTGCTCCCAGGGGTCACGGTGGGAGTGTGGAGTCAGCTGCGACACCTTCCAAGGTGGGGAAGGGCCACAATAAACCAGGAAAGTCTGGGAAGAGCAGCACGGCGGAGGAGACTGCCATCATCCCCGCTGTCCAGGAGGCCACAGCCATCATCCCCATTGCCCAGGAGGCCACCGCCATCATCCCCGCTGGGCCAGAGGGGACTGCCAGCACAAGCCCCACTGTGCTAGAGAGGACCGCCAGCACAAGCCCCGCTGGGGCAGAGAGGACCGCCAGCACAAGCCCCGCTGGGACAGAGAGGACCGTCAGCACAAGCACCGCTGGGTCAGAGAGGACCGCCAGCACAAGCCCCGCTGGGCTAGAGAGGACTGCCAGCACAAGCCCCGCTGGGACAGAGAGGACCAGCAGCACAAGCACCGCTGGACTAGAGAGGACTGCCAGCACAAGCCCCGCTGGGACAGAGAGGACCGCCAGCACAAGCCCTGCTGGGACAGAGAGGACCGCCAGCAGCTGAGTCGCTGCAAAGGAGCCCACCGCTCCAAGCACAGCTGAACAGGGCACCGCCGCTCCAAGCACCGCTGAACAGGGCACCGCCGCCTCAAGCACCACTGAACAGGGCACCGCCACCTCAAGCACCGCTGAACAGGGCACCACCACCTCAAGCACCGCTGAACAGGGCACCACCGATCCAAGCACCGCTGAACAGGGCACCGCCGCTTCAAGCACCGCTGAACAGGGCACTGCCGCCACAAGCACCACTGAACAGGACACCGCCGCCTCAAGCACCACTGAACAGGGCACCGCCGCTCCAAGCACTGCTGAACAGGGCACCGCTGCCTCAAGCACCGCTGAACAGGGCACCGTCGCTTCAAGCACCACTGGCCCATGAGCGCCAAGGGCACTGACGCTACTGAGTCCGTCACAGGCAGTATGAAGCACTCTGGGCACAAAGCCCCTCCAGAACCAGTGGAGAGATACATCCACTACCTCTATCCTTAGCAGGATGAAGCACTCTGGGCACAAAGCCCCCTCCGGAACCAGTGGAGAGATACATCCACTACCTCTGTCCTTAGTAGGATGAAGCACTCTGGGCACAAAGCCCCCTTCGGAACCATTGGAGAGATACATCCACCACCTCTGTCCTTAGCAGGATGAAGCACTCTGGGCACAAAGCCCCCTTCGGAACCATTGGAGAGATACATCCACCACCTCTGTCCTTAGCAGGATGAAGCACTCTGGGCACAAAGCCCCTTCCAGAACCAGTGGAGAGATACATCCACTACCTCTGTCCTTAGCAGGATGAAGCAATATGGGCACAAAGCCCCCTACAGAACCAGTGGAGAGATACATCCACTACCTCAGTCCTCAGCAGGATGAAGTACTCTGGGCACAATGCCTCCTCCAGAACCAGTGGAGACTGTTATCCACTTGTGAGACTGTGGCTTTGCACTCCCCAGGATTGAACAGTGGACAACTCACCAACTGTAGAGACTTGAGAGTCTGTGGCTTTGCACTCTCCAGGATGGAACAGTGGGCAACCCACCCACTGTAGAGACTTGAGAGACTGTGGCTTTGCACTCCCCAGGATAGAGCAGTGGGCAACCCACCCACTGTAGAGACTTGAGAGACTGTGGCTTTGCACTCCCCAGGATGGAACAGTGGGCAACCCACCCACTGTAGAGACTTGAGAGACTGTGGCCTTGCACTCCCCAGGATATGGCAGTGGGCAACCCACCCACTGTAGAGACTTGAGAGACTGTGGCTTTGCACTCCCCAGGATTGAACAGTGGTCATGTGGCCCTCTCATGGATTTGGCGTCATGCACTCAACCGGCTGAGGTGCCCCCCCTTTCCCTCCCCCTGAGGTGCCTGTTTTCTTGCTCTCTGATGCCCCTGCAGTGTTCTCTCCGTCATGGTCGGGGATCTTGTGTGGGCCTCGCCCATACTGTGTGGGCCCAGTGTTCCACTGACTTAATTGTAGCACTACCTGGACTACTATGCTTGGTGTATATTTTGTTTATGGTGTATATATATATTTTTGCCTAATTGATTTTAATATATTACAATGGTTACACTCATTTCCTTTTGTCTTTGCATTCTTCCGGGGGGGTTGGGGGATATAACTATCATGTATTAATATGTATTAGTGTGTGTGTTGTAGTGGGTGAGGATGCGGGGGTGTTGCGTGTGTGTGTCCCTGTTTTTTCCTGTTGAGGTGAGCGTTTTCCCTTTGGAATCCTGTTTCCGCCGTGTTTTTATCCGCGGTGAATCCGCCCCAGAAAAGGTGGCAGATTCGCCTGTTGTGATACTGTGGGCGGTACTTTGTCCTCCACCTGTCTGTTGGCGGTGACCGCCGAGCTGTTTGTTTGTACCGCTGTGGCGGTCGGAGTGTTAAAGTGGCTGTCTTTGTTGGCGGTTTCTGCCACGGTCGTAATTGCAATTTTATTTCCACTGGCCTGTTGGCGGTCTTATCGCCGCTTTAACACCGACCGCCAGGGTTGTAATGACCACCTTAGTGTCAAAACGGTTTTTAGAAATTACCACATAATCGAGTTTGTGATAGTGCATATTAACCATCGTGTTATTTTCACCCTTCACAGGGATCCATCTCAACAATAGCGGTGAATAACTATCACTGACCCGCTGTGGTTCTACGATGTCGCTATACACGTCGAGTGTATAAAACCCCCATTAATATCGAGGCACGTAGGGTCTGGATCTACCTGTCTTTTTACATGTTGCACGGTCCCTAACACCCTTTGTAATTTACCAGTACAGGTAAACACTGTACGGTGCTCCGGGGCTTTAAGAAACATATTTCTTCTATCCGACCCCAGATGTATATTCGCATACGTCTCAATGCTGCCTATAGATTTGTTGATGGCGTCGACCACCGAGGAAACGGTTGGGTAGTAGCCATGAGGAAATCCTGCGTGGATGCTCAGAGAGTCCTGCCCACGCTTTATAATAAATTTAGCCTCTAGCCTTGTAAATGTATTCCACGTTCTAGGGTATTGAATCTCCGTTAGGGCCACCTCCCATGGCCCTTTCAAGTCCACGGGTTTCGCCAGTTTCACCGTATAATTAGAAATCTGATTGCTGGGGAACATGTCCTTCGAAGCGTTGGATGGTAGCGTAATATAAAAAGGTGAGTTCTCCATCTCAGCGCTTACAGCTTGACCTCACACACTGTGCAGCGAGCTGGCCAAAACCCAACTGTTAAATTTCTCGGACCACCCGCGCCATTTGACCAGCGCCTGTATCTTAGCTCCGGTGCCTTTCCTTTTCAGAACCTTTTCAACCCTGTACACCCGGTTCGGATCGTAGGGCATCTTCTGTAACTCTTCGGTGTAAAAGACGCCTGCTACCTTTTCCCCGTCATAATCCTTTAACCTGTAAATATACACCCCTTCTTTAAGCTCCACACTTTCCACTATGAATATCTCATTGCTGAATGTCTGTTGGTAGCCTTTGGTGAAGACACCCTTCAACTTTGAAACCCTGACGTGATCCCCTTCTTTTAAATCCGGTTTCTTGACCTTCGGCGCAAGACGACTTCCGTATACAATTCTCCACACCATTAACAAATTATCACTTGTTACCTCCGCGGGGGACATTTTGAATGTCCTATGATAATTGGCGTTATAAACATCTATAAAAGCCTGTAGAACATCCACGTATCTGTAGGTATTGTTGGCTGTGAAATATCGCCACATCTTTGATTTTAAAGTTCTTTTAAAACGCTCTACAACCGCCGCTTTTACCTCTGTGTGCGTAACAAAATGTTGAACAGCATGTTGCTTTAATAATTTCTGTAAAGATTTGTTTAAAAATTCCTTTCCGGCGTCCGTTTGTAGTTTTTGAGGTACGCGCCCTCTAGCGAAGATGTCTTTAAAAGCGGCGGTGACGCTGGTACCACTTTATCGTTTAGCGCCTCTGCATAGGCGTACTTGGACAAGAGGTCTATGACTGTTAATATATACATGGCGCTGTTGTTATGTTTTGCTAGATCTTGAAGACTGATTATGTCAGCCTGCCACTGATAATCCAGCTGCGCCCTCCTTTTAAAACGTCTCCTGGCAGGTTTGTGGCGTGAATAAGCCGCTTCCCCCGCTAACCAAGTCTTCACCCCGGCTCTGTTTACAGATTAATTTTCAACTCGAGCCCTTCTAAATAGAGCTTCAGAGCCTCCGAAGCTCCCAACCCCTAGTGTATCATAATAAAGCTTCCTTAAAGCAGCCCCGTCATGTTGTCACCCTCCGCACCCATGAAATGAAAGACGTATATTTTGTGTAAGGTCGTTTTATGAAACATAAAAAGGTAAAAGTTAGTTGGAACATCCTAGACATCGTGTATTTGACATTTTGCGGTATATAGCTTATAACTGTCAAAGCTGCGGAACACAGCGGCCTTTTGCTGGTGTATACATAGTATGACACGTATTACACATATTACTCAACACAGTTCCTTTTACCCTGTCTCAGCGTCACAAACTTTGATATTTTCATAGCTATACTCTCAATAGCTCTAGACATGACTTCCCACTCCCCCGCCTATAACTCTGGATGCTCAGGATACTGACAGCATTCAACAGTTCATACAGTTCTAGGTCGGACAATATCAAACCTTTATTTGTGAAATAATCTTCAGTCATGAGCTCCAAAGCCCTGTGCAGCCCTGTCAATGGCGAAAGTCTTAACTCGCGAGCCTGATCATTGTCCGAGCTCCGGTATTTATCCGATGCGAGTCGCCGGGCGTTGATACACCATTTGGCGATACACACAGGGCTGCTGCACTGCCACAAGGCCGAAGGTTCCGAAATGTTCAGATACCGTAGAGTCAAGGGGTGTATTTCAGCTATTCTTTCTTTAACTAGCACATATATCAATCTCCCGATACAGATGTAGCCAGGGTGTAACTCATAGACACCTTGTACCGCGACACTCTGATACACGTCCTAAAAGTGAGTAAGTATGGAGCGTTAAGTAACACAGTTATGGTCTGCTTTTTTAAAACAACTTTCGTGGGCTAAGTACTTCATTCTTCTGTTTTTATAATAAATGTCACACATTCGTCTGTCTATGACCCTTTCTATCATGCTTTTGTCAAAATAGGGACATAGACCCTGCATACATTCAAGTTTTGAGCATGGCTCAGCAGCGTATCGGATCTCTTTGACAGCAGCTGCCAAGACCTTAACCATATCAATGTGGACTCCATTCTTCACAGCTGACAGCACGTACACCACTTTCAACAACTTATAAACCCTGTGGGGGTCTAACCGGTTACAAATGTGGCGAATTGTTCTCACATTATACGATTCGTATAGACAGTCGTGAGCCTCCTGCCTGCTGAGGTTTGTTAATTTTATGCCCGTAACACATGTCATAATAGTCCCGTTTAACACACGTGTTCACAACGGCCGCCGCAAAACCCTTAACTGGCAATATGGCGTCATAGGGTACGCCCGGAGTTTCCTTTTCAGAATCAGGGCTATTGTAGGTGCAAACACATTTCTTACGCTGCTCTTTGTTCTGGCTTATAATACTTTCAGACTGTCTGGAACATAAGCAGTAAAAGCATAAGCATAAGCAGTAAAAATTTACTTTGTTAACCTTTGGCGAAGACCACTCTAGAGCCTCTCTTTCTTCAGTTGTTTTCTACGGTTCAAACAGAAAGCAAAAGACAAATTATTAGTTAAAAGTATGATATCAGCTTATACTTGAAACTTGTCTATAGAGTTTTACTAACCTCAGCATTTACGCCACACTCAACGGCTGTTCTGAAATCTTGCAATTCGCAGAGGTCCATTGGGGTAAAAGCATCGCCGGAGTTTACACTGGCCGGCTGAACAACGACAGCCTCTGGATCTGGGTCCTCCTGGAAACCCATGTCTTCATAGATGGGCGAATGCGGTGGGGGTACACATTCCTCAGCATCTTCAATGTCGATGAAGTTGACTGCATCACTTAATCCATCTTTCAAGGCTTTGCTGTCGCTGCTGTCACCCTTAGTAGGGGATATCAGTTGCGGCATATCCTTAAGATTGAGCTTTTCAAGCCGCTGGCAAAGTTCCTCTTGAAAACCCGTAACATCGGTATCCTTATCATTAGGGGCAGCCTGTTGGGCATTCTCATCCATCGCAAGCGGTGTTAGAGTCCGGTAATATCTACCGATAGTGTTCAGGGCTCCTGAGGAGGCGGCTTTTCTGGCGAGCGGATTGTATCTCTTCATGGCGTCTTGACAAGCTGTTTCAGCAATGGTTCACGGTTTGGCAGACGGCTCTAACCAGCTCCTTATATTCCACAGTTCAAAAAGGGCGGGCGCTTCTCTACAACACCACGGGGTCACAAACCACGTGACACCCCCTACACACACGACACTTCCGGGTAGGGCTCTCAAGTACACCGGAAGTCCCAGTCACAGAAGTGACATCACTTCCAGGGAGGGGTAACTGTCACTTTTAATATGGTGATGAAAGGTATCCCTTCCTACTACTCAGCTACACTCTTCCTGGATGGTTATGACTGCTCGCCACCATCAACCAGGTTCAAAACGCTCCGACCACGATGCCTTAATTAGTCCCCACCCTTCACATGCTTTTAAAATCGTATCATGAGTCGAGATAAATGCGCAGTGAACGACTTTTTAGAAAACAGACTGCTGTACACACTTGTTGGTTCTCACAGGCGAATGAGACAGGTGACAACAGGGAATGTAAAGCAAGATGCTAAAAAATTAAAAATTTGTGAGGATTTTTCACAAATATTGTCATGTAGTAAAACAATCCGCTGAAAACTCAAGGGAAAATGAATTGTCTCCAAAAATAGAGAAAGCAGTAACACTTCACAAATACGAGACATCAAAAAGGAATGCAGTTCTCTAATACAGAATAACATAACAGCAGTTATATGAAACTGCGACTCATTAAACCACAGTTAAAACCTTCGAATGTAATTCAAGATCCATAACTGAGGACACACATACTTGAAATGTTAGAAAATGCAAAAACGACAATAATTCAACATTTTGTGCCTAACATGCCCAACACTATACAGTATAGTATGAGTCTCAAGCATTAAATGCAACATTTGTTGACATTTCAGAATTGCATAGATTAAACATAGCGACTATTGGGTGAAAACCAACTGGCTTCTGCTATTTACAGAAAACATGCTAACTCCAATTTATCATTGAGACCCCCCTAGGTGTCAATGTATCAAATAGTCTGATCCAAGAGTTTTCTCTCTAAGACAACAATATTGATGTATTAATTTCAGTGCTGGCTCCGATAACCTCCAAAATGTGAAACCGTGATTGTGCTACATTGTGTTTAAATGTCAACTAGTGTAGTACCAAACCAGAATTTTGAATCTTGTTGCTATCATGCTCTTCTGCAATTCGAACTTTGATCTCTCTTTCTGTTTTACCGCAGTATAGGAAACCACTATAAATGACATTTTCCATAGTGCAGGTTGCAGAATGTCCTAATTTGACAGATTGACCGTGGCTGGGTGAACTACAGTAGCACCTGGTATCACATTGTTACAATGGACGAACATCTGAGATTTGTTGGTCCTTACTCAATTCATATCAGTTGTTAATCTGGTTGTCATGAGGATGTCTTTCAAATTCTTTGTGTGTCTGTATTTGTGTGAATAATAGCTTGTGACAAAACAATCCTTTGAAATCCGACTCTGATTGGAGTAGTTCCCACGTAGTTCATATAATCTGTTTGATAGTTGCGGATTTAGTGGAAAACCTTTAGGTGGAAATTGTCCTCTCAGGCTTACTGACTGTGTTTTTTTGCAGTAATTTATTGTGACCCAGTGCTTTGACTTGTTCCACTGTGGAGTCCAACAAATCCTTAGGCTAACCTCTGTCCATGAATAAAGACTTGTACTCATCTAAAATGTTCGTGCACACCGCTGCATCTGCAGTAACCCTCCTAATACAGAGGAACTGGGAATAAACCAGATGTTTTTAAAGTGAGGCTGGATGAAAACTTTGGTATTGAAGTGAATTGTTCCATTCTGTTGGTTTTCTGTGCACTTAAGTGTTCAAGCCAAATGGATGTAATATTAAACAGACGTCCAAATATGTGATGATTTGATCACTAATATGACATGTAAAGTGCATCCTGTGATTCCCCTGATTCAAAATCTTGATCTTGTCTTCTAATGCCATTCTTGTGTTGTGCCAAATCAAAGAGATATCATCAATACACCAAAAGTAGGCCATGAGTGGCCAGATGTACAAAATTGCATGTTTTCAATTTCCTAATAGCAACTTTTAGTGATTCACTATTAGGAAATCACAAACTGTGCAGTAGAAGAGTGTTTTTGACACTGTTAGTGATTCACAATAGGTTTCAAATGGACCTGTGTCATCAATATTCATTTGGCCGGTCACAATTTGTGACTTATTGTGAATGGCTACAATCACAGGGATGGTGGCCTGCTGGGGTCAGCAGACCATGTCTGTGATAGATTTTTCAATAAAACAGTTTTTTTGTGCCATTTAGCCCATTTTCCTCAAATGAAAATAGGATGCATTATAAAAAGAACAATGAAAAGTTTTCTTTTCATTTTTCAGAAATAGGCAGTGGCCACGGGTCGACTGCCTGCTGTTAAAAAATGTTTGCTCCCCCATTTGCAAAGGGGGAAGATCCCCATTGCAAATGGCTTACCAGTAACCTGAAGTTGGTGGTAACTGAGAATGTTTTGTGACCACATTCCCGGTCGCAAAACATTGCTACATTCCAGTGCGACTCGCTATTATGATGGGACAAGCTTTCCACGCCCCTTCCTAATACTTAATCGCTACCCATTTTTCGATTCGGTGATACATTTATGAATTTCAAAATAGGGTTTTGTATGATTAAAAAAAACTTTTTTTTCTGGTCTCAAACAGCCTGAACCTACGAATTAGGTCAGTTGCAAACAGAAAAAAAGTTTGGTATATCTGGCCCTAGGTTCTCACTCCAAGATGGTTCAGAAAAAATTAGTTAATTTTCAAATGTGGGCATAAAATTAGCAAATAGCCTGGGGCTCCTGAAAAGCCCATCAAAGTGCCATTTCTCTGTAAATAGAACTGGTCATCTCATAAAATAACATGTGGTCCAGACAAAAATGTAAAAGCTCCAATAAAAAAAACTGGTTGGCTTGTATATCAGTCTGTTGCAATAGTGTCCCCTCAGCCGTAAGCCCTTCCTGGCCTCTGATTTATGTGTACAGGGCTGTTACTTCAATTGCACATAGCCACCGAGTGGCTAGGTCACTAAACAGAATTGTTTGCAGTTGTCTGACAAAATTCTTCATTTCCTGAATATAGGATCTCCAGTGTTGGACAACTGGTTGAAGAAACGTATCTAGATATTTCCTTCAAGATTCATGAATGGAACCGCAACCTGAAACTATAGACCTGAAAAGGGGATCAGTGGGATGCTTGTGTATTATAGGGAGCACATACAGATGTGGTCTGCAGGGAATCTCCGTGGTCAAGTAGCACTTGCAGTTTCACTGATCCATTCAATTGACAAGGCTTTTTTCAAAATCTCCGATAGGGTTCCTCCTATTGCTGCGGTGGGATCTTGATCAAGCAGAATATACGAAGTGTAATCTGCCATGTGTGCTGATACCTTATATTGATAATATACTCAATCCATGACACCAGGGTTCCACCCTTGTCTACTGGATGAACAATCAAGCCTTTGTTGTGGGATAAGGACTGCTGGATGCCCTGTTCTTTATAAGTCACGGTATTTGACTTTGCTGCACTGAAGTTAAGATGACATAGATGCTTCTTGACCCAATCCTCAAACATATCTAATTTTTTTTATGTGAGGAATGAGCTTTTTGGCTTGAATTCTTGGTATAAGGGCTCCTCTTGGGTAGGGGGAATCGGTGCCACATTGTCAAAGAAATGGCATAGATGTAATGACCTCATAAACCTGTAAAGAGCCATCTCACTTTAGGGCAAATTAGTGTTGTAAATGGAAATTAATGATGTCCCCTTGTTCAATACTGACAGTTGTTGTGTTGTCAGTGCTATTGGTAAGATGTTAATAAGTAGATTTTGTTTTGGCTCCTCAAATTTACCCTCTGTTCTTTTTCCTGTTTTCTGTCCTTAAAGAATTTTAAAGCCCCGATATTGGTTTTTGTTGTTCCTAAGTCTGGTGGGTGTTTCACCACTGGGCTGATGACTGAAAAAGGTAGTTTAGGTTGAGCTACATTTAATGTTGTCACAAGTATCACTTGTTTGTCACTCACACCTGATGTTGTCTCCACAGGTAACCGGGTGGACGCTATATACCCATCCAACACTATGCTGTCTTCAGAGAACACATTAGTTGGCTTTATAGAACTGTGTCTTTGTGCGTACACTTCTGACCAGGTGAAAACTTCATTAAGTTTATAGTCAATGGTGACTTGCTTGAATTTCCTCAACTCAGCCCCCCTTTTCAGAAATGACCAACGATTAGGGTAATATGCTCTGACTAATGGAAGAGGGGATTTCCCTGAGTGACTGCCGGTACACACCTGTGAAATATGACAGACAGGTTCTTTCCATTTGGGCTTCCTTGTGTATTTTGTGCTGACATTGCAATTTGATCTGGAAGATGCCAGTGAGGTTCTAGTGCATGTTTAGTCGAGTCCTACACTTTGGTTGGGAATTATTTCTCTATTTATATGCAATATGAAACTATGCTAGTCGTTGTGTACTATTATTATTTATGATAGCATTTCTCCTTTTTTAGTTATCGTATTGAGGGACTTTAGAAATAGGATAAATGTACCAGGTTCTGTGTGGTACAGTATTTTACTTCCAACATGGCATTTACCATTAATTGTATTGAGTCCTTTTTCTATTTCTATTTGGATTGTCAAAACTAGAGTTTTAGTGGTGGTTGGGCTAATTACTTGCATCAATATGTAAGTGTGTTAATTGTAGACATCAGGCTATTAATAAGAGGATGTATAATATTATCTATGATTACATTTTTCCTTTTTTAAGTTATCTTTTTTTGAAGATTATGCTTTTATATATATTTTGTTGATCTCGTTACAGGTGTACACAGGGTTTTTTGGCCTTGATTAGAGGTCTAGTATATACCAGTATAAGGATCGTCGCCACCCACTCCGTATAGTGGCATTACAAGATTATCAGTTTTTTGATACAGTGTTTTACCCCCAATATAGCGCTCACTATTAACTTTGTTTTGTCCTTTTTTCATTTTTACTTTTATCGATAAAATGAGGGTTTCTAGTGGCGGTTTCGCCTATTAATTGCAGCGTACACGCCGCAATACGAAGTGAGATTTAAACTCCCGTTCTTTCAATCTAAATCTAATTCGAATTTTGGTCAGTTTGAGGATTTCGGGTAAGTGCACATTCAATAGTTCTTTTGGTTTTTGTCTGTAATGATTATCGCTATGAAGCGTGAAGGTTAACACTTTGCTCGTTTACAGTTACGGATGAGCAAAGGTTTCGAAATCCATTTAAAGTAGTTCTAAGCAGCACTTTATATGTTCGCAACGATACTCATACGTATTGAAATATAAAGTATGTTATACTGAATTTTATGACAAGACCGGAGGCTCTATTATGCGTTCTTTTCTTACTTTATTTCAAATAGCAGCAGTCAAGAAACTACAGCTCCCAAAAGGGTTAGCAACAGTCTAACCAATGGGAGTAAAAACAGGAACTAAGGCTGGACCAATCAGCAGAATCCATAAACCATAGAGTGTACACTTGACTGCAAACAGCCCTCTTTTCTTGCTGCTCGCAGTCAAGATAAGTACACTCTTTTGGTCTTCCGTCTACTTATTTGTTTATTTAAGTGTTTTATTAGGTGGCAATGTCTTCTGAAAGTATTATTTTGCCTATATATTAAGCGGTCACCCCCCTTTGCCGCTTCGCGTCAATTTTGTACCCCTTTACCCCCCCCCTCCTTCGTGCTGCCGTTTAGCTTGGCACGCGCGCTAACCACTGCGCGTTCTATCGAGCCTGCTTTCGCCACGTTCTGGCAGAGCGCTCCAAAACTCGCGCGTCTGACAGACAAGGTGGCCCGTACCTGCGTGTGCGCTGTAGCTCGTCCGAAGCAGCTTTCGGAGCTCCGACTCCACGGCGGACCATACCGGCTCAGTCTCCTTCTCCCGATGCGTCGCTTCATAGCTCTGGCTCTCCCTTGCGTCCCCGCCCTAGGGGAGGAGCCATTTCACACTCCAGGGAGCGTGTTGCTCTCTTTAACTCTTAGCTTCCCAGGAATTTGCTAAAGTTCCCTCATTTATATTTTTCTGTTTTATTCCATTCGTTTCAAAATTTTATTATGGATCCTGACACTTCACCCTTAAGTCCTGACTCTGAGGAGAATGAGGAATCCTTCAAACAGGATTTAAACAAATTTATACAATCCTCAGTAAAAAATGCTCTAAAAGCATCAATGGTTAAAATGTCTAAAAACATTGAGAGCCTAGTAATGTCCATGGTGTCCAATTCTATGGCCCATTCTGCGGGGGAAAGCAGAAAACGAAAAATAACTTCTTTTAAATTAACTAAAGGCGCACAGACAGAGAGTGAGCTTACCTCACACCAGACTGAGGAGTTGATTCCACCCAGGCCTCCTACTAAGGAGGGGAATTCCGCCAAAAAGCCGGCGTCACAACTAAAATGTAAATCAAAAACGAAACATATTCCCGCGCCTAAAAAGATTGTTATTTCAGAAATATTGGACACAGATGATGAGGACATGGACAAATTATCTCAGTCAGATAATCCTGATGATACGTTTTCCCCTTCCTCTCCTCCCCCCAAACGTATCAAATTTTCTTCAGGTGGCCCCTCGACCAGCGTGGTTGACTCAGAGGGTGTTCCCATGTTCGATCCGTCCCTCATTCACCATCCTAATTCTACTGAGTGGCTCCCGTTGGACCACGTGGGTGAATATATTTCTTCCCGCCTACGTCTACCTTTAGAAAAACAGACATGTTCCAAACTAAAATCAGAATGTCCTAGACCATCGTTGGATTCTAACATTACAGTAACCCCAGCCATTGATGAGTCCCTCATCACATTCTTTACTAAATTCGGTAAAGATCCCCGTAAAGGGGTAGACAAAGCCTGGACCACGTGCCAGGATAAACTCCTGGACGTGGTCGTCCCTCTAGCAAGAATATTTGACTTAGCCGAATCAGTCAGATTAGAGGACTCCCCTATCGATCCTTTGGATCTTTCCCTTTGGACCCAAAGAGCCTTTTGCCTTTTGGGCAATGCAAATTCAGCTATCATCCACGAGAGACGCAAGGGTCTCCTCCTCAGAATGGACCCTAAACTGGCTAACCTGGCTACTCGAGATCCCGGCATTCAGGCCGATGGTAAACTCTTTGGCGACGCGTTCATCAAAGATCTTAGCCGTTTCGTCTCGACCTTTTCGTCTCTAGACAAGGCCCAACAATCACTGAAAAAGGTCTTTAACCAACGTGTTTTTTCCCGGGCCGGTAGAGGTAGGAGCCGCTTTACCGGCCGCTCATATAGGAATCAAGGCTCAAGAGGATATTCCAACTCCCTCAGTTCCTACACCCAAGAGTTTAAACCCCACTTCTACCCACAAAGATCAAGGGGTTTCCGCAATCGCGGTCAGCGCTTCTCCAGATCGTCCAATAACCAAGGTAAGCCAACGTTCTGGCCCTCCCGTGGGAGTTCGCCTTCGCTTCTTCCTTCAAAAATGGAAGTCAATTTCTGCAGATCCATGGGTTCTTTCCACTATTCAGGGTTACCGTATCGAACTCCTTTCTTCTCCGTACCAATCCTGTCTTCCTCCTCTTCCAAGGTTCTCTCTCGAAATGTCATCTCTAATTTCTTTGGAAATACAATCCCTATTAGAAAAAGATGCCATCCAAGATTGAATCCCTGATTATTCCGGCTTCATCAGCTCTATCTTTCTCGTCCACAAAAAAGAACAAAAAACTAAGACCAGTAATCAACCTAAAATCCTTCGACCAGTTCATCGTCTACCGACACTTCAAGATGGAGACTATTATCCATCTCAGGGATATTTTACTCCAATGCGATTGGCTAGTCAGACTGGATCTGACCATTCCGATTCATCCTTCTCACAGAAAATATTTGCAATTTCATTGGAATTCAAAAATGTATCATTTTTCCTCCCTTCCTTTCGGCCAATCGTCGGCACCGTGTTGCTTCAGGAAGCTTTTAAAACCGGTCGTAACCTACCTTCAATCACTGGGCATCAGACTCATTATCTACCTCGCCGATATACTAATTATGCACCAGAGCAAATCTTCCCTTCTGGCTCAGCTGCAGATAACATCTACTCTCCTTGCAGAGCTTGGTTTCCTCATAAATCATAAAAAATCTGTGGTGGTTCCTTCGCAACAAATAGAATTTCTGGGCTTCCAGATAGATTCGGTTTCGGCCTGCCTGCTCCTTCCTCGTGCCAAGCTATCTGCAATCAAAAAAGAGTTGGTTCTAACTCTTCAAAAAGATTCTATCTCCCTCAGAGCTCTAGCAAGAGTCGTCGGTCTTCTTTCCTCTTCCATATAGGCCATCTTCCCAGGACCCCTTCATTACCGTGGCCTTCAGCTTCTTAAAATTCTGCATCTCCGTCGAGGTTTGGCCTTCTCCGACCTCGTGTCTCTAGACCAAGAATCCCAAATGGAAATCCAATGGTGGATATCCCATTTAGAAGCTTGGAACGGCAGATCCATCTTCCCCTCTGTGCCCGATCTTGTGTTAGAATAAGATGCAAGTCTCACGGGTTGGGGCGCCCGTTGTGGCTCGATATCGACTGGCGGTATATGGTCCGCAGAGGAGTCCAGATTGCACATAAATTGTTTAGAGCTTCTTGCAGGCTCCTTTGCGATCAGAAGCTCTACGAAAAACAGAGCACGATGCTCCATTCTGCTCCGCATGGACAACATATCCGCGGTCCGTTACATAAACGATCTTGGAGGCACCAGGTCCAGACCTCTTGCTCTTCTGGCCAAGAGCCTCTGGGAATTTTGTCTGTCCCACAACATTTCTCTTCTAGCCGAGTATCTCCCAGGCTCTTTGAATTTCAATGTAGACTGGCATTCGCGCCATATCTCGGACTCCAGCGATTGGAAATTACACCACTCTGTCTTTCGTCAAAAAGAAGGAAAATGGGGCCCTTTTCAGGTAGATCTTTTTGCGTCCAGACTCAACTCTCAACTTCCTCATTTCTTCAGTTGGCGCCCGGATCCTCTGGCCATAGCTACAGATGCCTTTCTCCAAGATTGGTCCAGAACTCTCAATTACGCTTTCCCTCCTTTTATTCTAATCAACAGAGTATTAAATCAGGTCAGACGTCAAAAGGCGTCCCTTGTCCTGTTAGTCCCCTTCTGGCAATCTCAAGTTTTGTTTCCACCCCTCCTCGAACTTACGGTGGACTTTCCAATCTTACTACCCTCGTTTCCGTCTCTCCTTCTAGACCCTCTCGGGTGCCCCCACAATCTGATTCTCAACAAATCATTAACCCTCTCAGCCTGGTACATTTCCGGTCTACCCAACAGTCCTTCCCTATTTCGTCAGAAGCTTCAGAGTTCATCAATAATGCATGGGCACCTGGCACAAGGCGAGCCTACAAATCAGCTTGGACTCTTTGGTCAAGCTGGTGGGTGGGAAAATGTGCCAATCCCTTTTCAGCAGATTTAAATCTAATTATCAATTTTCTAGCTGCCCAGGCGGGTCTGGGTAAATCATATCGGACAATAAACCTTTACAGATCCACCATTTCTATGAACCACTCCAATATTGATGGCAAACCTATCGGGACCCATCCCTTAATTTGTCGCCTTTTAAAAGGAGTCAAGCTCTCGAGACCTCCTACTGACAAATATTCTCATGTTTGGGATGTTTCCCTGGTTCTGAATCTACTCCTTTCTTGGCCAGACAATCCAAGTCTTTCCTTTAAAATGCTTTCTGCCAAGCTCACTATGTTGCTATGCCTAATTTCTATCAAAAGGGTTTCTGACGTTAAGTCTTTAGACGTGTCTCTCGTCAGTTCTTACCCTCAGGTGTTTTATTTCACATTTCCAAACGCACCAAAACTAATTTACATTCGGTATTCTATCCTTTCTTCCCTGATAAACCAAAATTATGTGTGGGTCTTTGTTTAAAAGAATATGAAAAAAGAACTGTTAACCCGAGAACTTCCTCTTCCAATCAACTGTTGATTTCCTTTTGCAAACCCCACAATCCGGTGACTTCCGCAACTCTGGCTCACTGGGTTAAATGGATTATGTCCCTAGCGGGGATTGACATTTCTGTTTTTGGAGCCCATTCTTCCAGGGGAGCCATGGCCTCTAAGGCGTTCGCTTTAGGGTCCAGTTTGGAGGACATTCTCAGGTCAGCAGATTGGTCTAATGACAATGTTTTCAAAACTTTCTATTGTAAACCTGTTAGAACTGCTTCTTCAGTAGTTATTGACAAGCTTTAAACTCGCATAATAGAGCCTCTGGTCTTGTCATAAAATGTAAATTTTCCAAGTAAATTATGACGGAAAGTCTTAATTTTATTAAAGACACGGAGGCGAATATTATCCCACCACAGTACTTCTATCAATATGTACTTTCTTTTTCCCTCCCAGTGACTCCTGCATTGCCTCCAGCTTCCGGATAACGCTGCTGGCTCCATCCTCGCCTCTTTCGAGAAGAATCCTCTGGATGTGTCATCACAACCTTCTCAAGATCATCTCTCTACTTCATCGTACTCTCGGTTTACTACTGTGGTTCAAGAATTTTGTTCTGTTTCCTTGGCTTTGGCGATTGTTGGACTTATTTACCCATTGTTTTACGATTCTATCTGACTTGCTCGTTCAAGAAAAGAGGGCTGTTTGCAGTCAAGTGTACACTCTATGGTTTATGGCTTCTGCTGATTGGTCCAGCCTTAGTTCCTGTATTTACTCCCATTGGTTAGACTGTTGCTAACCCTTTTGGGAGCTGTAGTTTCTTGACTGCTGCTATTTTAAATAAAGTAAGAAAAGAACGCATAATATTCGCCTCCGTGTCTTTAATAAAATTAAGACTTTCCGTCATAATTTACTAGGAAAATCTACATTGATCACACGAATGTGAGGGCAGCACTCCTTATGATATCGTCGGTGATTATGTTGCAGTAGTAAATTCAGTTATGGACTCACGCTCGTTTGCTTGTTTTTAAAGTGGCACTTATGCGCACAGGTGTATCTTACTGGCTGTTTGCTCTGGGATATTTTCTCTCCACCCTATAAACTCTATTGTCTTGTGGTTTGTTTTCATATATTACTTTCAGCTTTATGGTCATCTCTTAACTTTCTAAAATTCCAATTTTGAGTATGGAGACAGCACTTACTCTAATTTGATGCCCACCCGTAGTGCACAATAGCTTTTTGGGTAGTAGTTTAGGTCTGAATCATTCATATGTCTGTTACTTAAGGTTTCTAATTTTATGGCAAGACTGGAGGCTCCTATTATGCGTTTCTTTTCTTACTTTATTAAACAGCAGCAGTCAAGAAACTACAGTTCCCATAAGGCCAGAAGAAAAGGGCCAATGGGAAACAAACAGTGTACAATAATAACAAAGAATGAACATATACAAAGGCATTATGATATCACTTGACTGCGAACAGCCCTCTTTTCTTGCTGCTCGCAGTCAAGTTAAGTACCTTTCCTTCATTGCTCTAACGTGTTATTCATAATTTTATGACAAGACCAGAGGCTCCTATTATGCTTTCTTTTCCTGCTTTCTTTTTAATAGCAGCCAAGAGGAAAACACCAATTCCAGAGGTTTGCGCAACAAGCAACCAATGGGAGATAAGACTATTAACATTAACCAATCAGTATACTGTATCACGTAACATATACCAATCCTGACTGCAGGCAGCCCTCTTTTCTTGCTGCTCGCAGTCAAGATAAGTATATCTTTCCTTGCTCCATACATTTATTCTAATTTCAATGTATTTTACTATGCTATGTTTACATATTAATAACGTTTTGTGTTTAACGGGTGTTTAACTGATATGCGTGTGCCTTTGCTGCCCCAACCGCTATTTTAACTCTCTTTCTCTTGCGCGTGAAGGGAAATTCCTCCCTCGTCTTTCGAGTCACGTCGCCGCGGATGTTCTATTCTGAACGCCGGCTGACGCGACCTTCAATCACCCAGTCTCCGCATTCCGAGTGCATTCCTGAGCGCATTCCGGTCTAGCACTCGTATTCGAAAAGCTTTTCAGCTTTTACTGCATTTTAAACAGCTTCTCCTCTCCAGGAAACCGGCGGTCAGCTTTTAAGACAGCTAGCAAGCCGCTCTTCGACTTGTAGACGTTTCTCTTCTCATTTGTCTGGTGAGTCACACGCCTATCAAAATTTAAAGCCTGTCCTTCCTAGTTAACCCCTTTTTTACCAGTTTTTCCTCTTCTTCTCCATAGCAAATGGATTTCTCAGAGTATTTAAAAAAGAATGATGATTCTGAAGACAATTTTTCCTATAATTTAAATAATTTCATTCAATCTTCAGTTAAAAAAGCAGTTTCTGCTTCTATGGGGAAAATTTCTAAACAAATTCATTCCACTGTATCGTCCTTTTTATCCCAATCACAAGTGGCCCATTCTGCGGGGGAAAGCATAAAGCGCAAAGCCTCGGAGGCTTCTTTAAACCAGGCTAACGCCTCGTCTGCGCTTATGGATGGTGAGTCAAACACTCTCAGGATAGAGGACGAAGCTCCTCAAAGGCTCCCTACTACGGAGGGGAATAAACTTTTAGGTACTAAAAGTAAAAACAAAACAAAAAATGTGTCTAAGACCCATAAAATTGTGATTGCGGATATTAAAGACACTGATGATGATGGTGATACCAATTTTTCCTCCTCTGACAATGAGGACGATAACTCCTCTAATTTTTGGATTGGTCCTCCCCCTAAAAAATCTAAACCAACATCAACTAACCAAACCCACGCCCCCCTTTTAGATTCTGATGGCAATCCCATGTTTGACCCTGGCTTAATCCACCATCCCAATTCTACCGAATGGTTACCTTCTGAACATGTTGCAAACTATATTCTAGCAAAATTACGCCTTCCTCTAGATAAACAGGTACGAACAAAACTACGTTCTGAATGTCCCAGACCCGACTCCCATTACACATTACCGCTACCCCTTCTATAGATCCGTCCCTCCTAACCTTCTTCTCCAAATTTGTTAAAGATCCCCATAAAGGGGTGGACAGAGCCTGGGCTCTGTGCCAAGATAAAGTCCTTGATTTGGTCGGTCCCTTATCCCGCATTTTTGACCTTGCAGAATCCGCTAGAACCAATGACGAGTCAATTGATCCTGAAGAACTGTCACTCTGGATTCAGAGAGCATTCTGTTTACTGGGTAATGCAAACTCAGCCATGACTCACGAACGTCGTAAAGGACTTCTGCTCAAGCTAGATCCTAAGCTTGCAAATCTGGCAGCTAAGGATCCAGGAGCTAAAGCTGATGGCTTACTCTTTGGAGATAACTTCATTAAAGAACTAAGCAAATACGTCACCACCTTTGCTTCTATTGACAAAGCCCAGCAGTCACTTAAAAAAGGTTTTTAACTCACAGGTTTTTGCCAGGGCCGGTAGAGGAAGAAGCCGCTCCACCGGCCGGTCCTTCAGAAACCAAGGCTTCAGAGGCTCCTATAGTTACCAACAGCAACAGCAACAAGACTTTCTCCCACAATTCTACCCCCAGCGTTCCAGAGGATTCAGAGGGAGGAATCAACGCAGTTCCTATAACAACTCAGTTAAGCAAAACTTCTGCCCATCTTTCTCTAGGGGGTCATCTAAAAAAAATTCTCCACAAGTGGATGGAGATTACTTCAGACCCCTGGGTTCTCAACACAGTCAAAGGCTATTTAATAGAATTTTACGAAACTCCCTTTCAACCCTCCCCCCTTCTTCCCTTCAAATTTTCAGAAGAAATGTCAAATCTCATTTTTACAGAAATACAAGATCTTCTTCAAAAACATGCTATTCAACCAGCACGTCCCCTTCCCTCAGGATTCATAAGCCCACTGTTTTTAGTGATAAGAAAAAAACAAGAAAATCAGACCAGTCATCAACCTCAGACAATTCAATCAATTTGTTGTCTAGCAACACTTCAAGATGGAAACGATTCTCCGTCTAAGAGATTCGCTGCTTCTCAACGACTGGATGGTCCGTCTAGATCTTCAAGACGCGTACCTAACAGTCCGAATACATCACTCTCACAGAAAGTTTCTCCAATTTCAATGGAATCACCACACCTATCAGTTTACCTGCCTACCCTTCGGTCTTTCTTCAGCCCCCTTGTGCTTCACCAAGCTAATGAAACCTATCGTAGCCCTTCTTCGATCTCAAGGCTTCAGAATGATAATCTATCTAGACAATATTCTTCTAATGCATCAAGACATTTCTACCCTTCGGTCCCAACTCTCTGACGCAATCTCTCTTCTTTCGGACCTAGGCTTTCTAGTCAACAAAGAGAAATCAATGTTTAACCCGTCGCAGACAATGGAATTCCTAGGTTTCCTAATCAATTCCTCTCAAGGTCTCCTTCAACTCCCGACCTCAAAAATAAAAAGTATCAAATCAGAGATAACCCTATCTTTACAGCAGACTTCTCTCTCCCTCAGGTCTCTTGCAAGGATTGTAGGGCTTCTTTCTTCATCGATTCAGGCAATTTTTCCAGGCCCTCTTCACTATCAGGCTCTTCAGAGATTGAAAATTCGTCATCTACGCAAAGGTCTTGCTTATTCAGATTTCATCCCCCTCGACCTCGAATCCCGTACAGAACTCCAATGGTGGCTCGACCATCTCGAAGCCTGGAATGGCAGGACCATCTTTGCCTCAGTCCCAGATCTTGTCTTAGAATCCGACGCAATCCTAACAGGCTGGGGTGCAAGGTGTGGGCAGATATCAATTGGAGGCACATGGTCTCGACAGGAGTCTTCATTGCACATCAACTATTTAGAGATGCTTGCAGGCTCCTTTGCAATAAAAACTTTCACCAAGAACAGAGTCTTTTGTTCCGTACTTCTTCGTATGGACAACCTCACAGTGGTAAAATACATCAATCACCTTGGCGGTACCAAATCCAAACCGCTAGCAGAACTAGCAAAGAGCTTTTGGGAATTCTGCCTTCACCGAAAAATTTCAGTTCAAGCAGAATACTTGCCAGGTTCTCTCAACTCAGTTGCAGACTGGTTTTCTCGTCATCTTTCCGATTACAGCGACTGGAAGCTTCACTCTTCAGTCTTCAATTCTATTCATCGCAAATGGGGTCCTTTCCATACAGACCTATTCGCATCCCGTCTAAACACACAGCTTCCTCGTTTCTTCAGCTGGAGACCAGACCCTCACGTTTTAGCGACCAATGCGTTTCTTCAACAGTGGCATCACGCAATACATTATGCATTCCCTCCTTTCATCATGATAAACAGAGTCCTCACCCATCTCTGGCGTCAAGAAGCCACAGTTGTTTTAGTAGTCCTGTTGTGGCAAGCTCAAGTGTGGTATCCCACTCTCCTAGAATTAGCTGTTGACTTCCCTGTCCTTCTGCCCTCTTTTCCCTCCCTCCTTCTCAATCCTCAAGGTCTTCCCCACGACCTCATTCTCAACAAAACCCTTCTCCTATCTGCCTGGAAAGTCTCAGATCTTCCTCATCTTATCCAGGAATTTCACTCGAGGCTTCAACCTACATCAACAATTCCTGGGCTCCAGGCACTTCCAAAGCTTACAAATCAGCTTGGTCCATCTGGTCCAGCTGGTGTTTGGGAAAAGCATGTGATCCCTTTTCAGCAGATCTAACTTTGATAGCTAATTTTCTTGCCTCTCAAGCTAGCGCCGGCAAATTTTACAGAACCATCAATCTATATAGATCAGCGATATCTCTACATCACCCGTTTATTAACGGGAAACCCGTAGGAGAACATCCTATCATTTTTCGTCTTTTAAAAGGAGTAAAATTCTCCAATCCCCCAATTCCCAAATACTCCACGTTATGGGATGTGAACCTAGTCCTAAAAATGTTTGTCTCTTGGCAGGATAATGACTCTTTATCTTTGAAAATGCTTTCGGACAAACTAACAATGTTACTTTGTCTTGTCTCTATCAAACGTCTGTCAGATGTCAAAGCCCTAGATATCTCGGCTCGTCACTTCACTCCTACTAGTGTTCTATTCAATGTGTCTTGTCGTACCAAAACCAACATTACTTCTTTATTCTATCCCTTTTTTCCAAACCATCCAAAACTTTGTGTGGGAAACTGTTTAAAGGTTTATGAACAGAAAACGGCCGATCTTAGAACATCTTCTGCTTCCCAACTCTTAATTTCCTTTAGGAAACCCTATAAACCTGTATCTTCCCCTACCTTGGCTCGTTGCGTCAAATGGGTGATGTCCCTAGCGTGCATTGATACTTCAAAGTTTGGCGCCCATTCTGCTAGAGGTGCCATGGCGTCAAAAGCCTTTTGGGCCGGTTCACGATTGGAAGATATTCTAAGATCGGCAGATTGGTCAAATGATTCTACTTTTCGCACATTTTATTGTAAACCTGTTAGTTCAGCAATTTCTATTGTAGTTAACATGGTTTAAACAAGCAAAATAGGAGCCTCCGGTCTTGTCATAAAATGTAGATTTTCCAAGTATTTTATGATGGAAAGTATTAATTTTATTAAAGACACAGAGGCGAGTATTATCCCACCGCTTCTTGTACTAACGTTGTTCTCTCCCACCCTCTCTAGTTAATACCAACGCTCCAGCATCCTCTTCAACCTAATTCATTGGATGCCGATTCTCCTCGAAGGACTCATTCTCCACAACCTCCATTGAACTCGGATCCCTGCATCCATCATCCTGTCAAGCCATCCTATTCACCTAACTTGGACAGAATTCAATTCTTTTTTGCTCTAATCCTGGCAATATGTTTAATTTTTGTATAGTGCCTTTATTCAAATCTGTTTCTTGACTGTCTCGCAACTGAAAAGAGGGCTGCCTGCAGTCAGGATTGGTATATGTTACGTGATACAGTATACTGATTGGTTAATGTTAATAGTCTTATCTCCCATTGGTTGCTTGTTGCGCAAACCTCTGGGATTGGTGTTTTCCTCTTGGCTGCTATTAAAAATAAAGCAGGAAAAGAAAGCATAATACTCGCCTCTGTGTCTTTAAGAAAATTAAGACTTTCCATCATAAAAAACTTGGAAAATCTACATTTTCTTATATATTTCTTGAACGTACTGTTTATGCTTTGATATTTTGCCGTTTTAGCTTTGCACTTTGCTTTCCCAGCCGTCGAGTCGCCGCAATTATAAAATTAAGCGCTGCTGCGCACGCTCCTTATCTCCGGGTGCATCTCCTCAGACTCGCGCGTTCTATCTAGCGCGCCTGAGGAAATGCTTCATTCCTGTCAAGTGCGCTCGAGCAACGGACGTTCCGGTCGCTCGGTGCACATTTGTTTCCACTTATCTTCTTCCAGCTTCACTTCTCAGCTGGTCTGACAGCATTTTTCACTTGCCTGCCTCCGTTTACGACCGCATTCCTTCCTCCACAGCGTGACAGGTTATTTTTTCTGGACCCCTCTACTGTATCCTGGCCACTCCTTTATACAAACCATTTCCTTTGGCATGCCCACAGGGGAGGTTTTGTTTTTTCCTTCCCAATTAACCCCTTGTTTACCCATTTCAATATTCCAGACAAGAAAATTTAGAGCATGTTAATGATATTAGACAGGAATTAAATTCCTTTATTAAATACTCTGTACAACAGGCTGTTGCCTCATCCATAAATAAACTTTCCAAGAACCTTGAGTCTTCTTTTACAAATTTAATATCTAAGACTCTATCGGCCCAGGCTACGGGGCAAAGCAGTCAGTGCCAGTCCCCTTCTACTCATACTAAATCTAAAAAATTGGCGAAAAAGGTCAGTGAGGTTTCCTCACATGTGGCGGAGGACGTGGTTCCTCAAAAGGCTCCCCCCAAGGAGTATAAAAATATGGACAACTCTCAGTCATCATTAAAACACAAAAGGAAATCTAATAATATTATAACCCCCTTGGTAATTTCTGCTATTCAGGATACAGATGATGACATGCCGGATGCGGACTCAGATTCTGTGGTATCTGATAAGGATGACGATGTTTCTCTCTCTCCTCCCCCTACTAAAAAATCTAAATTATCTGCTGACAATTCCAAATCCCGTCTCTTGCTAGACCCTGAAGGGTTACCCATGTTTGACCCTTCCTTAATTCTCCACCCTAACTCCACGGAATGGGCTCCGGCTGACTATGTAGCCGAGTATATTTCAGCAAAAATAAATTGTCCCTTAGAAAGGCAGACCAGAGCAAAACTTAAATCCGAATGTCCCCGCCCCTCCCTTCCCCATAAATCCTCCCTAACTCCCACCATTGATGAACCACTGCTCACCTTTTTTACAAGACTCGGCAAAGACCCTCGCAAAGGTGTGGACAAAGCGTGGTCAGGTTGCCAAGATAAACTTTTAGATATTCTTGGTCCCCTTTCCCGTATTTTTGATATTGCCAAGGTGGCCAGACTGGATGGTTCTATTATAGACCCAGATGAACTTACCCTTTGGGTACAGTGTTCGGTGTGTCTCTTGGGGAACGCTAATGCTGCTTTTACACATGAGCGCAGAAAAGGACTTCTTTTGAAACTCGACCCCAAGTTGGTTAATTTGGCTAAAGTGCAACCAAATTTTCATACCGAAGGTCTGCTATTTGGGGAATCCTTTATCAAGGACCTGGGAAAATATGTGGTAACCTTTACTTCACTGGACGAAGCCCAACAATCGTTAAAGAAGATGTTTAGCCAGCGTGTTTTTGGCAGGGCCGGCAGAGGGAGGAACCGCTTTGCCGGCCGCTCCTACCAAAACCAAGGTTCCAATGGACCCTCTTACCAGGACTACAGACCGCAATTCTACCCCCCAGAGATCCAGGGGGTTCCGTTCCAGAGGTTACCGGGGTTCCAGAGCCTCTAACCAAACAGGTAAGCCCTTCATGTGGTCACATCCCTATAGGGGGGCGTCTTCATCATTTTCTCCCAAAATGGTTAGAAATTACTTCAGATCCTTGGATCCTCAATACTGTTCAGGGTTATATTATCGATCTTTATTCTACCCTGAGTCAACCTCGTCCTCCTATCATTCTCAGATCTCATTACATCAGAGGTTCAGTCACTTATCCAGAAAGAGGCCATCTCTATTACCACTCCAGATCCAACAGGGTTTATCAGTTCCGTCTTTTTGGTTCAAAAGAAAAACAAAAAGATGTGTACTGTTATAAACCTCAAACACTTCAATCATTTTGTAGTTTACCAACAATTCAAAATGGAAACCATCCTCCATCTAAGAGATATTCTTCTTCAAAACGATTGGATGGTGCGTCTAAATCTTCAAGACGCATACCTGGTTGTTCTAATTCACCCAGATTCCAGGAACTTTCTCCAGTTTCAATGGTTAGATCATCTTTATCACTTTACCTCTCTACCCGTCGGTCTATCTTCCGCCCCTTGGTGCTTCACCAAACTCATGAAACCCGTAGTGGCCTTCCTCAGGGCTCAAGGTGTGAGACTCATCATATATTTAGACAATATCCTCTTACTGAACCAATCTCCTCAGTTGCTGTCGTCCCATCTAACTCTCACATGTTCCCTGCTATCGGATCTAGGATTTATCGTCAACAACGAGAAGTCTCTTCTCACACCCACTCAGGTTATAGAATTCTTAGGTGTTCAGATAAATTCAGTTTCAGCCGTTCTTCTGCTTCCCTCTTCAAAGATCAAATCAGAAATTTTACAGGTCCTACGAAAAACACTTAGATCTCTAAGATCTCTGGCCCGTATCGTCGGTCTTCTCTCTTCCTCCATTCAAGCGATCTTCCCCGGTCCTCTCCATTACAGGGCTCTTTAAAGATTAAAGATCCGCCACTTAAGGAAAGGACTTTCATACTCAGACACTATTGCCCTAGATCACGATTCTCGCACAGAACTTGAATGGTGGTAGACCATTTAGATGCATGGAACGGAAGAACTATCTTTCCATCAGCCCCAGATCTTGTGTTAGAATCAGATGCAAGTCTCTCCGGCTGAGGGACCCGTTGTGGACCAATCTCGACTGGAGGTTCATGGTCTTTAGAGGAGTCCAGATTGCATATAAATTGTTTAGAGATGCTTGCCGCCTCCTTTGCAATCAGAAGCCTGTCAAAGAACAGGGTTCGTTGCGCTATTCTACTCAGCATGGACAATATTTTGGCGGTAAGATATATAAATCACCTTGGGGGCACAAAATCCAAACCTCTTGCGGAACTGCCCAAGAGCTTTTGGGAATTTTGCCTTTCAAACCATCTTTCGGTTCATGCAGAATATCTTCCAGGATCTCTGAACTCCGTCGCAGACTGGCACTCACATTACCTCCGAGATTCCAGCGACTGGAAACTCCATCCAGACATTTTCCAATGCATCCAGAATATGTGGGGTCCTTTTCTAATCGACCTTTTTGCCGTCTCAATTCTCAACTTCCCTTATACTACAGCTGGCGTCCGGATCCATTAGCATTAGCAGCCAACGCTTTCTTTCAGGATTGGTCAAGTTTTGTAAACTACGCCTTCCCTCCTTTTCTCATGATCAGCAGAGTTCTAGCTCAGATCAGGCGTCAACAAGCCACAGTGATTCTCATAACCCCCTTTTGGCAGTCGCAAATTTGGTTCCCAACTCTGTTAGAACAGGCAATAGATATCCCTTACCTCCTTCCTTCTTTCCTGAATCTTTTATTGGACCCCATGCATCGTCCTCATCCCCTCATCTTGGACAACCTGCTGACCCTTTCTGTGTGGAAGATTGTGGGTATACCCAACCTGTCCCTTTCATTTCGACAGAGGCTTACCAATATTTATCACAATCCTGGGCTCCAGGCACCAAGAAGGCATACAAATCTGCATGGTCCTTATGGCATAGCTGGTGTTTGGGAAAACGTATCGATCCCTCTTCGGCAGATGTAATTTTCATAGCTAATTTTTTGGCGGCTGAAGCCAGTAACGGCAAAGCATTCCGTACCATTAACTTATATAGGTCGGCAATTTCCTCTAATCACTCATTCGTCAATGGAAAATCAGTTGGTGAACATCCACTTGTTTGTCGTTTATTGAAGGGAGTAAAATTTTCTCATCCTCCAATGCCAAAATATAGACAATTATGGGACGTTAATATTGTTTTAAACTTTTTATTGTCATGGCCTGATAACTCTATGCTTACATTAAAAATGTTATCTGCCAAGCTAACTATGCTTTTATGTCTAGTTTCTATCAAACGTATTTCTGATGTTAGAGCCTTAGATATTTCTAATCGCCAGTTTACACATTCCGGTGTTTTGTTCACAGTGACTCGTCGTACAAAGACTAATTTAACTTCTGTTTTTTATCCTTATTTCCCAGATCATCCCAACTATGTGTCGCACAATGTTTAAAAGTATATGAACAAAAAACTGCAGATTTAAGGACTTCCTCAGCTTCTCAACTTTTGATCTCTTTCAGGAGACCTTTCAAGCCTGTTTTGGCAGCTACCTTAGCACATTGGGTCAAATGGATTATGTCCTCAGCAGGTATCGATACTTCCATGTTTGGGGCTCATTCCTCCAGAGGTGCAATGGTTTCCAAAGCATTTTGGGCAGGGTCCCGCCTCGAGGATATTCTTAAATCTGCAGACTGGTCTAACGATAATGTTTTTAGAGTTTTTTACTGTAAACCTGTTGAGAATATTTCATTGAATGTAATTAATATGCTTTGAACTCGCATAATGGGAGCCTCCGGTCTTGCCATAAAATGTAGATTTTCCTAGTTCTTTGACGGAAAGTCTTAATTTTATTAAAGACACGGAGGCGAGTATTATTCCTCCACTGCGGCATAACTTTGTTAATTCCCCCCCCCCTCTTTTTGTCTTCCTAGCCTCAACACAGGCGATACCACCATCATCGTAAAACTTCAACTGCATCCGGGAGTTCCAGCTTCCTATCTTCACTTTCTCCCGCTACCGTTCTTCGAAGCATGAATCCTTCTCGCAACAACCGTTCTCCATTTGCCGGAGTATTGAACTTTTGCTCTGAACTTATGGCCACTGTTCTGGCTATTTTGATTATTTTAGCAATTTTTCCATTGTTTAACTCTGACTAACCTCTCTCAAGAAAAGAGGGCTGTTCTCAGTCAAGTGATGTCATAATGCCTTGGTATATGTTCATTGGTTGTTATTATTGTACACTGTTTGTTTCCCATTGGCCCTATTCTTCTGGCCTTATGGGAACTGTAGTTTATTGCCTGCTGCTGTTTGATAAAGTAAGAAAAGAAACGCATAATACTCACCTCCGTGTCTTTAATAAAATTAAGACTTTCCGTCAAAGAACTAGGAAAATCTACATTTGTTCATAATATTGATTTTCAAGATATTAAGTTACAAGCCCTGAGGAAGTTGGTGCAATTATTCTTGGCTCGACGAAACACGTGTTGGCTTGGAGGCTGTTGCTTTGGACTTGGGCCACGGAGAATGTTTCAGAGAAAATAATCAAGGAATTGGACTTAAGCTGTTGATTATTGATGATTTAGTTTTTCAATAAGAATGAAGATGCTTGGATACCTGCGACACGGACATTAACACTTTTTTTACTTACACGTAGTGCCTTGGATTTTCTATATGAATTTCCTCAACTGCCTCTCAAGAAGTTCATGTACTTTTGGGGACAATTCATTTTCACGTATGCTTCCACTACATTTTGTGCTACCCAATAATATTTGTTATATATCCTCACAAATGCTCATGTTTTTCACTTTTTAACATCTTGCTTTACATCCCCTGTTATCACCTATTTTCTTCTCCTGTGAGAACTAACCTGTTTGCACTGCAATCCGTTTTCCAACAAGTTGTTCACTTTTCATTTCTCGTGACTCACTGTACGGTTTTAAAAGCATGCAGAGAGTGGGGTTCTCACATATGTTCAAATTTTTTCATTTTTTAGCATCTTGCTTTATATCCCCTGTTGTCACCTGTCTTATTCTCCTGTGAGAACTAACCTGTTGTACTGCTGTCTGTTTTCAAACGTGTCATTCACTACACATTTATCTTGACTCACGGTACAGATTTGAAAGCATGCAGAGGGTGGGGTCTAATTAAAGCATCCTGGTCAGATCATTTTGGATGTGGTTGATGGTGGTCTGCAGTGTTTTCTAAAAAATTGTTCATGACACACTTATCTTAACACCCACTACAACTTTGAAAGCATACGGAAGGTGGGGTCTAATTAAGGCATCATGGTTGGAGTGTTTTGAATGTGCCTGATGGTAGCGAGCGGTCATAACCATCCAGGAGGAGTGTAGCAGTAAGATGCTAAGGCAGCAGTTTTAGCTTTATTGGGCAGGAGTGAGCAAGGCAGCGTGACTGTGGCACTGGTGGTGTTTATTTTATTTTACATGTATAGATAACTTGAATGGAGAGAAGTCATTTTCAACCAGGTTGCTTTACAGGGAGAAGCATAACCATGAGTACCGGTTTTTCAGTTGCACATTTTGATCCTGAGGAAACGGCGGCAAGCCACCCCTTTCTTTTAACTCACTGGTGTAGTAGGATTTTTCTTTGCATTTTCATAGTTTATTTTTTGTGGGTACATCTGCTCATGTGTTGTGGTGTTGCTCATTGTGGATACATATTGTGGTATATATCCACTTTCATCATTTTAGCACTTCAGCATTTCTTTTGCTTTGCAGAGCATCAATGTTGCATGCTGAGACTTATAAGCAGAGAGAGCTTTAGCCCAGATCACCTGTGATGACTGATCTTTACAACTGGCATGTTGTTAAGGGGAGCTCTATCATTTTGTTTTTGTTTCTAGTCACACCTGGGCGATTTTAGACATGGTGCGAAGTCAGCTCTGCATGTGTTATAGTTGGACTCTCGCTTCTAAGCGAGACTGCTTCTTTGGGGATGGCAGCACCTTTGTTTGTAGGCCACTAAGCCATTCCTTCAACAAGTCACAACTGTTGGACCAACCCTCCCAGCTTATAATCAGTACCTCACTGAAAACCCAAACAGTCGAAGGTAACTTCTGGCAGTGTTACACATGGATTGCGACATCTCAGGGAAGTCGTGGTGGAGGGGAAGGTACCCTTTTCTCTCACTAACAACATGTCTCAGTCACACACAGACAATGAAGGAGAAGCAGGGGAGTTTTCAATATATTTATTGTGAGAAAGTAGCCTCTTTCTAGCCTTGTTACCCCCACTTTTGGCCTGTTTTTGAGTGTATGTCAGGGTGTTTTCACTGTCTCACTAGGATCCTGCTAGCCAGGGCCCAGTGCTCATAGTGAAAACCCTATGTTTTCAGTATGTTTGTTAAGTGTCACTGGGACCCTGCTAGTCAGGACCCCAGTGCACATAAGTTTGTGACCTATATGTCTGTGTTCCCTGTGTGATGCCTAACTGTCTCACTGAGGCTCTGCTAACCAGAACCTCAGTGGTTATGCTCTCTCTGTACAAATTGTCACTAACAGGCTAGTGACCAATTTCACCAATTTACATTGGCATACTGGAACACCCTTATAATTCCCTAGTATATGGTACTGAGGTATCCAGGGTATTGGGGTTCCAGGAGATCCCTATGGGCTGCAGCATTTCTTTTGCCACCCATAGGGAGCTCTTACAATTCTTACACAGGCCTGCCACTGCAGCCTGAGTGAAATAACGTCCACGTTATTTCACAGCCATTTACCACTGCACTTAAGTAACTTATAAGTCACCTATACATCTAATCTTTACCTGGTAAAGGTTGGGTGCTAAGTTACTTAGTGTGTGGGCACCCTGGCACTAGCCAAGGTGCCCCCACATTGTTCAGGGCCAATTCCCCGGACTTTGTGAGTGCGGGGACACCATTACACGCGTGCACTATGCATAGGTCACTACCTATGTATAGCTTCACAATGGTAACTCCGAATATGGCCATGTAACATGTCTAAGATCATGGAATTGCCCCCCCAATGCCATCCTGGTATTGGGGAGACAATGCCATGATCCCCCGGGTCTCTAGCACAGACCCGGGTACTGCCAAAACTGCCTTTCTTGGGGTTTCACTGCAGCTGCTGCTGCTGCCAACCCCTCGGACAGCTTTCTGCCCTCCTGGGGTCCAGCCAGGCTTGGCCCAGGAAGGCAGAACAAAGGACTTCCTCAGAGAGAGGGTGTTACACCCTCTCCCTTTGGAAAAAGGTGTCAGGGCTGGGGAGGAGTAGCCTCCCCCAGCCTCTGGAAATGCTTTGATGGGCACAGATGGTGCCCATCTCTGCATGAGCCAGTCTACACCGGTTCAGGGATCCCCCAGCCCTGCTCTGGCGTGAAACTGGACAAAGGAAAGGGGAGTGACCACTCCCCTGACCTGCACCTCCCCTGTGAGGTGCCCAGAGCTCCTCCAGTGTGCTCCAGACCTCTGCCATCTTGGAAACAGAGGTGCTGCTGGCACACTGGACTGCTCTGAGTGGCCAGTGCCAGCAGGTGACGTCAGAGACTCCTTCTGATAGGCTCTTACCTGTGTTACTAGCCTATCCTCCTTCATAGGTAGCCAAACCTCCTTTTCTGGCTATTTAGGGTCTCTGCTTTGGGGAATTCTTTAGATAACGAATGCAAGAGTTCATCAGAGTTCCTCTGCATCTCTCTCTTTACCTTCTGCCAAGGAATCGACTGCTGACCACGCTGGAAGCCTGCAAAACTGCAACAAAGTAGCAAAGACGACTACTGCGACCTTGTAACGCTGATCCTGCCGCCTTCTCAACTGTTTTCCTGGTGGTGCATGCTGTGGGGGTAGTCTGCCTCCTCTCTGCACTAGAAGCTCCGAAGAAATCTCCTGTGGGTCAACGGAATCTTCCCCCTGCAACCGCAGGCACCAAAGAACTGCTTCACTGGTCCTCTGGGTCTCCTCTCAGCACGACGAGCGAGGTCAATTGAACTCAGAAACTCTGTCCAAGTGACTCCCACAGTTCAGTGACTCTTCAGTCCAAGTTTGGTGGAGGTAAGTCCTTGCCTCCCCACGCTAGACTGCATTGCTGGGAACCGCGTGTTTTGCAGCTGCTCCGGCTCCTGTGCACTCTTCCAGGATTTCCTTTGTGCACAGCCAAGTCTGGGTCCCCGGCACTCTAACTTGCAGTGCACGACCTCCTGAGTTGTCATCCGGCGTCGTGGGACCTTCCTTTGTGACTTTGGGTAGGCTCCAGTTCACTCCACTTCGTAGTGCCTGTTCTAGCACTTCTGCGGGTGCTGCTTGCTTCTAAGTGGGCTTCTTGTCTTGCTGGACACCCCCTTTGTCTTCTCACGCAATTGGCAACATCCTGGTCCCTCCTGGGCCACAGCAGCATCCAAAAACCCTAACTGCTACCCTTGCAGCTAGCAAGGCTTGTTTGCGGTCTTTCTGCACGAAAACACCTCTGCAAGCTTCTTCACGACGTGGGACATCCCTCCTCCAAAGGGGAAGTTTCTAGCCCCCTTCGTTCTTGCAGAATCCATAGCTTCTACCATCTGGGGGCAGCTTCTTTGCAACCACAGCTGGCATTTCCTGGGCATCTGCCCACTCCCTACTTGATAGTGACTTTTGGACTTGGTCCCCCTGTTCCACAGGTACTCTCGTCTGGAAATCCATCGTTGTTGCATTGCTGGTGTTGGTCTTTCTTGCAGAATTCCCCTATCACGACTTCTGTGCTCTCTGGGGAACTTAGGTGCACTTTGCACCCACTTTTCAGGGTCTTGGGGTGGGCTATTTTTCTAACCCTCACTGTTTTCTTACAGTCCCAGCGACCCTCTACGAGCTCACATAGGTTTGGGGTCCATTCGTGGTTCGCATTCCACTTCTAGAGTATATGGTTTGTGTTGCCCCTATCCCTATGTGCTCCCATTGCATTCTATTGTGATTATACATTGTTTGCACTGTTTTCTATTGCTATTACTGCATATTTTGGTATTGTGTACATATATCTTGTGTATATTTGCTATCCTCATACTGAGGGTACTCACTGAGATACTTTGGCATATTGTCATAAAAATAAAGTACCTTTATTTTTAGTACATCTGTGTATTGTGTTTTCTTATGATATTGTGCATATGACACTAGTGGTACTGTAGGAGCTTCACTCGTCTCCTAGTTCAGCCTAAGCTGCTCTGCTAAGCTACCATTTTCTATCAGCCTAAGCTGCTAGACACCTCTTCTACACTAATAAGGGATAACTGGACCTGGTGCAGAGTGTAAGTACCCCTTGGTACCACTACAAACCAGGCCAGCCTCCTACATTGGTTGTGCAGCGGTGGGATAAGTACTTGCAACTACTTACCACTTTGTCATTTTGTACTTTTCATAAGAGACAAATATACAAAACAAGTTCAGTGTATGTACACCTAACCAAAAAGTTTTGCTTTTCTTCTCTTACTCTTTTTGCTAAGTGCTGAAAAGTACCTCTAAACTTTCAAAAAGTTCTTAAAAAGTTTTAAAAGTTTTTTTTCTGTTCCTTAAAAAGTACTGAAACTTTTTCTTTCTTTTTCTGTCCCTTAAACCTTTTCTATCATGTCTGGCACAGGTCAAACTGTTGATCTGACCAGAGTTGCTTATGATCACCTTAGCTGAAAAGGAGCAAGGAGACTATGCATTGAAAGAGGTTTAGGGGTAGGGAAGAATCCCTCAAGAGAACTGTTAGTTAATATGCTCATTGAACAGGATAAGACCTTAGTTGGCACATCTGTTGAGAAATTAGCTGATGGTTCACACTTTGACTCTGGGGCACCCCTAGTAAGAGAGTTAGAAGGGAACCTCCCCAGCCTGCCCCCTAGCAAACCACCCAGCATGGCTGGTACTAATGTGAGTTCTCATCACAGTAGGAGTGTTACTTCTGTAGGCCAGAATGTTAGAGTGCCATCTGTTAGGGACAGGTCTCCCTCTGTCCATTCACACCATTCTTCTGTGTCAAGGCATGCCCAACCCACCCTCCCTGAAGACAGATTGTTAGAAAGGGAACTCAATAGATTGAGAGTGGAAGAGTCCAGGCTGAAGCTTAAAAAGCAACAGCTGGATCTATACAGGGAAGCATTTGACTTAGAAAAAGAAAGACAGAGGTTGGGGTTGGGACCCCATGGTGGCAGCAGCAGTTTTACAGATAGTAATCCTGTGAAAGAGCATGATTCTAGGAATCTGCACAAGATAGTTCCCCCTTATAAGGAGGGGGATGATATTAACAAGTGGTTTGCTGCACTTGAGAGGGCCTGTGTTCTACAGGGGGTCCCTCAAAGGCAGTGGGCTGCTATCCTATGGCTATCTTTCAGTGGAAAGGGTAGGGATAGGTTCCTTACTGTTAAGGAAAGTGATGCCAATAATTTTACAGTTCTTAAGAATGCACTCCTAGATGGTTATGGCTTAACCACTGAACAGTACAGGATCAAGTTCAGAGAAACCAAAAAGGAGTCTTCACAAGACTGGGTAGACTTTGTTGACCATTCAGTGAAGGCCTTGGAGGGGTGGTTACATGGCAGTAAAGTTGCTGACTATGAAAGCCTGTATAACTTAATCCTGAGAGAGCATATTCTTAATAATTGTGTGTCTGATTTGTTGCACCAGTATCTAGTGGACTCAGATCTGACCTCTCCCCAAGAATTGGGAAAGAAGGCAGACAAATGATTCAGAACAAGAGTGAACAGAAAAGTTCATACAGGTGGTGACAAGGATGACAAGAAGAAAGATGGTGAGAAATCTCAGGATAAGCATGGGGATAAGGGTAAAACCAAAGATCCTTCTTCAAATCCTAAACACTCTTCAGGGGGTGGGGATAAAACAAATTCTTCTTCTCAACCCAAATACATTAAAAAGACTTGGTGCTTTGTGTGTAAAAACAGAGGCCATAGGCCAGGGGATAAGTCCTGTCCAGGTAAACCCCCTGAGCCTACCACCACTAACACATCAAGCTCTAGTGCCCCTAGCAGTAGTGGTACTAGTGGTGGGACTGCTGGCAACAGTCAAACTAAGGGTGTAGTTGGGTTCACTTATGGGTCCATCATAGAAACTGGGGTAGTCAGTCCCAAGACAGTTTCTGTCACACCTAGTGGCATTGGCCTTGCCACACTGACTGCTTGTCCACTTACAATGGATAAGTACAGGCTGACAGTTTCAATAAATGGTGTTGAGGCCCAGGCCTACAGGGATACAGGTGCCAGTATCACTTTGGTGAGTGAAAACCTTGTGGCTCCTGAACAACACATCATTGGACAACAGTATAAGATTATTGATGTCCATAACTCCACTAAGTTTCTTCCCTTAGCTATAGTTCAGCTTAGTTGGGGTGGAGTTACTGGCCCTAAGCAGGTGGTAGTATCACCTAGCTTACCTGTAGATTGTCTCTTAGGTAATGACCTAGAGGCCTCAGGTTGGGCTGATGTAGAGTTTTATACCCATGCAGCCGTGCTGGGTATCCCTGAGGAATTGTTCCCTCTCATTT
Organism: Pleurodeles waltl; assembly: GCF_031143425.1. Lineage (NCBI taxonomy): Eukaryota > Metazoa > Chordata > Amphibia > Caudata > Salamandridae > Pleurodeles > Pleurodeles waltl. The sequence continues at coordinate 1,161,054,771 of NC_090445.1, forward strand.
CTACTGAAATGAAAAAGCAAAGGAGAGAAAGCCTGAAAACTCAGGATCCCTCTCCAACAACAGGTAAAAAGGGTATCACAGTATCCCCTACCCACCCTACCATTCAGGATACCATTCCTGTGGTGGGAGAAGCCTTTCCTGGGGTGGCACCTGTTCCAAGGGAATCATCAGCTGACATAGCTGTACTCCCTGAGGTGGAAGTACCTCTCTGTGGGATAAATAACATTGGTGAGGAAAGGAGCACCATTTTAGTTAACATGGAGCATCCCTCCAACCCTCCCAGAGAAACTTTAGTGCAGAAACCCTGCACTGCCTCACAACACTTAGGACAGCATCCCTGCCCTAGTGTGGAGCTCATAGGACAGCATCCCTGCCCTGCTCCAACTAAAGAGAAACAGCATCCTTGTTCTCTCTTCCAGCCATATGGACAAAGTTTTTGCCCAGCTATGGCTTTACTAAGACGGCATCCCTGTCTGGCATTCTCATCACTAGAAATAGGTTCAGTGGATAATTCCCACTGCTCTAAACTAAAACATACTGATAGAAACTCTGAAAATATATCTTCACATTGTTGCTTAGCTAAACAACTTCAAACAGGGTGGTTTACATCCCCACAGGGAAGTAACCATATAGTGGATGATAAAGGGAGTAACCAGTCTATTGCAGAGCTACTCTCTACTTATCACCACTTAGACAATAAAGTCTCAACTGGCCAAGGCTAGCCTTATTGTCCTTCGTTTGGGGGGGGGGGGGTTGTGTGAGAAAGTAGCCTCTTTCTAGCCTTGTTACCCCCACTTTTGGCCTGTTTGTGAGTGTATGTCAGGGTGTTTACACTGTCTCACTAGGATCCTGCTAGCCAGGGCCCAGTGCTCATAGTGAAAACCCTATGTTTTCAGTATGTTTGTTATGTGTCACTGGGACGCTGCTAGTCAGGACCCAAGTGCTCATAAGTTTGTGACCTATATGTATGTGTTCCGTGTGATGCCTAACTGTCTCACTGAGGCTCTGCTAACCAGAACCTCAGTGGTTATGCTCTCTCTGTACAAATTGTCACTAACAGGCTAGTGACCAATTTCACCAATTTACACTGGCATACTGGAACACCCTTATAATTCCCTAGTATATGGTACTGCGGTACCCAGGGAATTGGGGTTCCAGGAGATCCCTATGGGCTGCAGCATTTCTTTTGCCACCCATAGGGAGCTCTGACAATTCTTACACAGGCCTGCCACTGCAGCCTGAGTGAAATAACGTCCACGTTACTTCACAGCCATTTACCACTACACTTAAGTAACTTATAAGTCACCTATATGTCTAACCTTTACCTGGTAAAGGTTGGGTGCTAAGTTACTTAGTGTGTGGGCACCCTGGCACTAGCCAAGGTGCCCCCCACATTGTTCAGGGCAAATTCCCCGGACTTTATGAGTGCGGGGACACCATTACACGCGTGCACTATACATAGGTCAATACCTATGTATAGCTTCACAATGGTAACTCCGAATATGGCCATGTAACATGTCTAAGATCTGAAGTACTGAGTTTTCTAGAACCCAGTGGTGCCAGGGAACACACCCTAAGACTTCGAGTCCTTCCTGTTTCAGACTACAGAAACACAGAGTCTTCTTGGTGAAGTCAAAGATCTTGTTTATTGGCTGCAGCCAGTAACAGGTATCCTAGAAGTACAACACGGTGTATATTCTCAGGAGACTGCTCCCCTTGCAAAGCTAACCTTCTCTTTTATACAAAATATTATGCTTTAGGCAAACATTCCTTATTTTACAGTTGACCATTCACATATTTTCACTACAAAGAAATAGCAGGGTTATGATGACAAGCCCATATTTCAGTTTGTCCAGCCCTCAATCAATTACCCGGCAAGGCTCAGTACTTTCATCAGATATCGACGGACCCCCAATATAAACAGGCACCTCCTCCTTGTAAAGCAAGTCATAAAGAAAGAAACAGGGACAGGTGCGTGTAAGATTAGGCATGGTTTGTGTGTGATGAAAGGTTTTATGATGTGTTGTGCCTTGATCCTAATCTCATTCGGCCACTGGGAAAGAAACTGGCCGAACAGGTTTGGCTTCAGGCAGTGGAGTCAGCTTGCCCAGGTCACAGAGGAGTCAGCAAAGATGTACGTGTCCTTCAGACTCGTTTTCGGCATTAGTCATTGGCCTATGTGAGGGCAATCACAAAATGGCTGTCGTGTAAATGGAACCCGAGGGTTCAGGACGGAAACTCTGATATTCGGGTGATTTCGTCACCCGAATATGAATACAATGCTTGTGCATACTATTCTAATCATTCTCGGTCTGCTTATACCAAAATCGTTGTGATACGACGATGTTTATAACACGGGTCCAGAATTTTCAGTACCACAGACCCTCCTTTTGCCCTTACATAGGCAATAACCTATACTCACGCTAATCTGAGTCCAGGTCTATATTCATAAAGTCGTTGAGATGTTGCTGTAGCATCATCCTATTACCTAGCTCGTCCCTTGATACAGGTTTCCTTACACATGAAGTAGCACAGAGGCCACATATTGCAGGAGCACACTGTACACACAGACAGGACAGGAAAAGAATGGCTAAGATCATCCCAATGACTACCAGAGTCTTCCATCCCCAGGCGGATATCAGCTCCCAGAACCACCCCATCAATGACCAATCTCCTTTATCCACGTGAATAGATTCGGAGATCTTATGCAGTTTGGAAATGGCCTGGTAGACTGTTGGAGCGTTATCTGGTATGAAAACACAGCAACTTGATTGGATCACTTTACATACCCCACCTCGGTCTGCAAGTATGACGTCTAATGCGACCCTGTTCTGAAGAGTCATAAGGCGATCCGACTGGAGCTCAGCAGTCAAATTACCAAGGGCACCGGCGGTTTCAACTACCGTGGATTCAACCACCTTTGTCAATTGCCTTATGTTCCTGCTGTTAACCATAGGACCCCAAAACGGCAGAATACCCTTTACGAAATCTCCAAATTCTTGTCCTGTAGTGTCTTCTTTACTTATGACACCTCTAACTATCCTTCTCTTATGGTAATCTGCCACGGCCGTGTAGGTGGGAGGTAACAGGAACGAAACAAAACATGTGCCTGAGAAGTCAGGGGGCAACCATGTATAGGCTCTATTATGGCAGATGAAATAGGTACCCTTAGCTGCTAAGAACGAAGGAGAAGTCTGAGACGTAAAAACATATGTTTCAGTGCAGATACTTTTCCCTAACTGAGCTCTGGGATTCTTGCCATTACCTTGCAGACATAGGTGACCCTGATGGGTTACAATCCAAATCGGGGAGGATCTCTTTGCTCACTGGTTCCCACTCAGAGTAACTCCATATCCTGTTATGTTCCATCCAATATATGCTAGTGTCTCATCTCTCGGGATAGTCTCATAGGAAATATCTTCCCTAATCATATCTACTATACCCTTAGCTAGAGCACTATTCTTAGGATTATCTTTCACAGAACGTTGGGGGTTGGCTTCATACGCGTATATGAACACCGTTCTATATGCCCATACAGAACCATTATGGCTGAAAGGCAGGACCAGATAAGGGATACCTTTATCAGTAGTATGAGGCATAAGACCACACACCCAACAGTTAGTTGTGTTCACTACTAATTGGTGTTGGTGTAGAAGCTGAATGAATGAATTGTTGACAAATTCTAATCTTCTGGCAGACTCGTGTTCAGGCAGGGGGTGAAAAGAATGCGAGGAAACAGTAGAAGGAGGTATGGGCTGTGTAATGGGTGCAAATGTCACTTGAAAAGAGAATAAAACATATCCTATTAAAAACGTCATTACACTAAGCAACATGAAAATACATAATATCAAAAATCGTTTCTGTCATTATTATACACATTCTGGCTTTAAAGTCCATCTGTCTGGCAGGTCTCTCATTCTTGAAAAACTCCATCCTCTCTAATTGCTGCTCGTGGTGGTAGGGTGTTCTATGCTAGGGAATGCTTCTGTCAGACCAGGGCAACTCCCTTAGACCGACCAGAACTGTCGACCTAACGTCTTCAGCTGCACTCCAAAGACTTGGGCAACCACGACCCTACAGCTGAACCCGGATGGCGGTTCGAAAAGAAAAAAAACAAAAATAAGAAAGTTTCTCAGATGAGAGAGCCGCACTTTCAAAAAATAGCAAAGGAACGGGAAAAAAATTATTTGTCCTTAGTTCTTGGTCTCAAATTATAACGGCTTTTTCCAGGTACTGTCTGGTTCTGGAACAAGAGTTCAGGCTCTGTAGTGTTCAATCGAATTGACGGTGGCACAGCTTCTTGCAAATTATTGTAACTTTCTTGTTCAGAAATTGTTCCTTTTACACGTGCATCGCTAAATGGCAAAAAATGAGGCACAGTCTCAGTCTCAGAGTCAGCGATCCCCTCCTGGACCCACCGGTCGTACGGTAGAGGAAAAGGGACCTTCTTGCAGTGTACGCCGTGGATCCAGTTCTTTTTCCCTTCCACTCGAACAGCTGATCTTGTTGAGAGAAGGACGAGGTAGGGGCCGGTCCAACGGGGCTGGTCATTCTTTGTCCGCTGGAAGTTCTTGACCAGTACTCATGATCCAGGATCGATAAGATGTCCTGGAGCTTCAGAGACTTGAGGCAGAGTATTGTGAACCTGTTGGTGTAGAACACGCAATTTAGCCGTCAATTCATACAAATAATCAAGCAGTACAGGGTGTTCGATCTCACTGAATTTTGTTGGTCTTGGCACTCCCCATATGTTGGCCGGGCGGCCGAACACAATTTCATAGGGACTAAGTCCCACTCGCGAATGCACAGTCATTCTTGTTGATAGGAGTGCTAGAGGCAGAGCGTCAGGCCATTTAAGACCAGAGCTCGCTTGTATCTTTGCCAACTTCAGTTTTAGCGTGCCATTATAGCACTCTACTAGTCCAGCTGATTGGGGGTGATTTGCAGCGTGGAATTTTTGCTGGATACCTAGCCCTTCACATACTTTTTTCATCACTCGACCCACAAATTCACTCCCATTATCACTCCAGACCATTCTCGGCATTCCAAACCTGGGGAAGAATTCTTTGGCAAGGGCTTTAGCTGTGGATAAGGCAGTGTTGTCTTTTAAGGGATATGATTCTACCCATCTTGAAAAAGCACAAACAACAACGAGTACGTATTTCAGATTGTTGCACCTTTCCATGTGGATGAAATCTAGCTGCAAAACCTCGAACGGATACGTTGGAGGCGCAAAATGACCAGCTGGAGTTGGGGTTCCCCTACCAGGATTGTATTTCAGACACACCATGCAATTCTTGACCACATTCTCTGCACATTTAGGAATTCCAGCATTTTGCCATACTGGAGCCAACAACTTACAAATCCCTTTCACACTGATATGGGCCATTCCATGAGCCATTGTCACCACTGCAAGCACATACGCATTGGGTAACAACCATTGCTGATGTTCTGACAAGTTAACCCAACAACCATTTTCATCCAATTTACCCGTACTTTCTTTCCACACACTCAACTCTCTCTCTGAAGCTTCAGCTTGAATAGACTTCACACCCTCTATCGTATCTTCACATATGTCAACGTCACCAACCCATCTTGCGGGGCCTGCAACATACATTCGATTCATCACATCTTTTGCTGTTTCTTTTGCGATTTTGTCAGCAAATGCATTGCCACGACCGACATCATCAGTAACCTTCTTGTGTGCACTGCATTTCACAATCGCAACTTGTAATTGCAAGGTCAGTGACTCAAGAAGCTCATTCACCAACTGACCATGCTGAATTTTAGTTCCATGCGAAGTCAGGAACCCACGTTCTTTCCACAATCGTCCAAAACTATGGGCCACACCAAACGCATACTGGCTGTCGGTATATATGGTCACTTTCATTCCTCTCGATAACGCACACGCTCTCGTAAGTGCAATCAGCTCTGCTGCTTGAGCTGAATTATGTGGTATACGTGCAGCTTCAACAATCGTATGCAAAGTTGTGACAGCATATGCTGCAGTCGTATCACCATTCGGAAGCTTGAAGCATGAACCATCCACCCATAAGGTACCATCACACTTTACAAGAGGAGTATCTTTAAGATCTACTCTCCCTTTCGTTTCTTCTTCTGTCCTAAGAAAACAATCATGTTGTTCAACATCATCTGTCTCTACTGAAATTGGCAATAACGTGGCTGGATTCAACGTATTGCACCTCTTTATGTGCACATGACTCGCTAACAGTGTCAACTCGTAACCTGACAATCGAGCACTAGTTAAATGCTGTGTCTTGGTCCTGTTTAACAACGTGTCCACTACATGTGGAACCATCACAATCAACATATTATTCATCACTAACCCAGCAGACTGTCGAATAGAAACAGCTGCTGCCGCTGTGGCTCTCAAGCAACTCGGGAATGCTTTAGCTACCGGATCCAAAGTTGATGAAAAATATGCGCATGGGCGCTGCTTGTCTCCAAAAGACTGTGTCAGCACTGACAATGCACAACCCTCTTTCTCATGGACATACAGTGTAAAGGGCTTACTGTAGTCGGGGGTACCCAACACAGGAGCTGAACACAATGCATTACGTAATTCGGAAAAACTTTTCTGACAATCTTCAGACCACGGAACGGGGTTCGGTGTATCTTTATAGGTCAATGCTACCAAAGGTTTGGCCAGCAAAGAAAAATTCGGTATCCATTGTCTGCAGTATGATGTAATGCCCAAGAAAGCACGTACTTCTCTCTGTGTCCTTGGCACACTCAATTTTGCAATTGCCTGAATTCTTTCTGAGGTCAGTTTCCTTCCCTCCTTCGATAAGAGATGACCTAAGTAGGTCACTTCTTGTCGACAATATTGCAGTTTTGAAAGGGACACTTTGTGATGTAAATCAGACAAATGACACAACAACAACAAGGTGGCTTCTTTACAAATCTCTTAAGTATCTGTAGCGACTAGCAAATCATCAATGTACTGAATAAGGGTAGCGCCGTCAGGTAAAACAATTGCATCAAGCTGTGTTTTTAAAGCCTGACTATATATTGATGGACTTTCACAGTAGCCTTTTGGAGCGCGTTTGAAGCGGAAACTTCGGCCTCCTAAACTGAATCCAAAAATATCCCTGCTCTCCTCTGCAATCGGGATGCTGAAGAAAGCATTCTTTAAGTCGATCACCGAGAACCAGGTGGCGGAAGCTGGAATCATAGTCAATAGGGAAGTGATATTAGGAACAACTGGAAACTGTGGCACAACTATTTTATTTACCTCTCTAAGGTCAATCACGAGCCTGTAAACAGGTGGCTTAGAGGGGTCAGTACATTTCAAAACAGGCAGAACAGGACTATTACAAACATTGCCTCTTGTCTCTTCAATTACATCTTTTTCAATTAAATCATAAATGATCGCTAGCAACGCCTTTTCACCTTCACTAGAGATATTGTATTGTTGAATGCGTGGTAATTTAACATTGGCTTTCAATGTCACAACAGAAGGCGGTATTTCCAACAGACCCACGTCATTAGGACCAGTAGCCCAAATGGTATCAGGAAGAAACGACAATTCGGTCGGAAGTTTATCCTTTGACAAATACATTGGAGAGACCACTTTCCTACCCAGTGTAAGTTGTACTCCCGAAGGAGAACAATATAATGTTGCATACAATCTTTTCAACAAATCCAATCCTAACAAGTTTTCACCACAACCTGTCGTCAGAATAAGGGGTGCTTCCAATTCACAAGGTCCAACAGAAAGGGACATAGGACTAGAAATCGGGTTCCTAACCGGGGCGCCAGAAAAACCTACTGAAACATTCATCTCGCCAGACAAAGGTGCGCCAGGGAGTTTTGAGTGCATAATAGAACTCTTTGTAGCACCAGTATCCAACAGAAAAGGCTCCGACACACCTGAGGTAATCACCTTAACATAAGGTCCATTCTGATCTACTGGAACTAAGAAAACTCCCTCTCTTCGTCTATGGCTGTCCTAGCAATTATTACCTTCCAGATTCTCATCATCTGCATAGTAGTCGTCAGCATAGTACTGAGTCATCCTACCAGACGCGTTATGTTGCTGGTCAAAACTATTCATTGAATTTTGAGATGGAAAGGAACGCGTGTCCTGGGGGAAACTTTCACGTCCTCTACCTCTAGGAGCTTGTTGAACACCTCGACCTCTTGCGCCTGAAGCACCATTCGTACGCTGTAACAAAATAGGACAACTATACTTGAAATGACCCTCTTCTTAACAATATGAACACTGATTGGGACCTACAGGAACACGTGGTTGAGAAAACTCGAACCTTTGCGAGTTTCTCTGGAACTGTTGAGGTTGCTGATAGTTACTCTGACCACCACGTGGTGGATACGCCTGTTGTAAAAGAACCTTCGTCTTTAATTCTTTAGTTTTCTTGTCTGCTCTATCCTTCTCATCTTTATCCCTATTTTCGTAGTACTGTGCAGTAGCCAATATTTGTGCTGAAGAGGAAACGGCTCAAGAACTCTCTGAATCCTTCAATTTCTTACACAGCTCAGCAAGCAAATTGTGCACAAACTTGTCGACGAACAACCGTTGACCACCTTCTGTACTCATATCTTGACCACTGTGGTCGATAAACGTTTCCTCAAACCTGGTGAAGAAATCAGACACTGTTTCATCTTTCTTCTGCTTACACGCAGACAATTTATCCCAATTCACACGCATCGCAGGCATTAAAGTCTTCATGTAAGTAATGATCCTAGCAGGCAGTTCTGCTACCAAAGGCTCAGGCTTGGCACCACCAACTTGTCTATCATTTGCAGCACTAATATTAGCCCATGAGTCACCTAACTCTTGTGCATGATCTGTATGGCGAATCAATCCCCACAAAGGCTGTGGAACAACATTCCCAAATAACATGTCTATGTCGGCTAAATTCATAATGCATGAGTCTGCAGTCTGTGATAATTCCTTATAATACCCTGCAGGGTTTTTACGGGGATCAGGCAAAGTCTGCTTAAGGGCTAAAACTTCATCTCGCTTCCACGGAACATGTACCCAAACACGCTGAAAATGAGCTGGGACAGCATCAATTTGATTAGCAACATCAGCCGCAACGGCGTCCTTCCATACCGGAGGGACTTCTCTCATTGGGTACTGTCGCAACTTTTTTTTAACAGAGGAGTCATGTTGGAACTATGACTGAGAAGGATCCTTATTCCTAAAGGACAACAACGTCGCAACTGCTGTCTCAACTTCCGAACCCACAATCGTGCCCTTTGCAAACTCAAACCGTACACGGCACAAATCAGGCGGATTTGTTTCCAAATCATTATCTTCCAATTCCTCACAAAGGAAAGCACACATTTTCTCAAAAACGTATCTTTGTTTTGGTGCTTCCCATTGACGGAAGACATCCATAACAGACTCTACATCGTATCTTAAAGGGTAAACAACCCATTTACGTGCCATACGGTCAAACATTTCTCTCTCTTGAGAATTAGGCAGTTGACAACGCGACTGCTTACGCTCCGAATCTGGGGTCACACCAGACGACCCAAAGAGAGGAAATATAAGGCTGGCAACAGTATCTGTCATTCTCTGTCGGACAGAAGGAGAAGTTGATGAAAGAACAGGAGGAAAAACAGAGGGAGGCAAGGCAGACGAAGAAGCAGACGCAGAGGCAGTATCAGGAAGAACACCAGAAGAGGCAGTCGATGTAGTACATAAAGTCACAGGAGGTACAGATGGAGCAGGTAGCGAAGTCGGCGGCTCTTGAAAGGGCTGCGCCATAGTAGGAGCCAACTGAAAAGGAGCTGGCGGCTGTGGAAGAACCTGAGGCACAATAACCGGAGGTTGCACAGCTAAAGGTTGCGGAGGTGCTGTAGCATTCTGCGCATAAGGGGGTGGCGAACTCAACAAGTGTGATATTAAAGGATCTTTCTCAAGTTCTTTTGCTGCATCTTGCTGAAGAAGCGGAAGAACTGGATAACATTTATCGGTCACCATTTTACGTTGCCTGTGCAACTGCTCATTCATCTGTTCTTCTTCATAATCTTTAAACTGCATGGCAGCTTGCATTATCGAGATATCCTCTTCCCTCTTATTTCTCTTTGCTAATTTAATTTCCTTCTGTTTAGCTTCCTTACGCCATAGGCGGAAAGAGTCAAACATCGCCGGCCGGGCTTTCTTCTTAAAAAGTTTAACCTCCAGATTATCCAGAATCTCTGTGTCAAAACTACCATATTGGGGCCATTTTAAAACACCATCTTTCCTGGTGTATCGGATCCATACTTCATTATATATGATGGGGCCTATGCCATGTTTCACATATAGTTCATAGGTTGGAGTTCCAATCGGAGGAACCAGACACAAGTCCTCCAATCGGGAATCCCTATTATAACCAAGACAAAACAAATTTCCATGTCTGCTAAGACCAGGCATCTTCTCTCTCCAGTCTAGCTTCAAACTTCAAAGGATTATCGAATACGATAGTCTCGTGAATACACGAATCCCTCGGCTTTGGTACTTGCAAGTTCCAAATCAAAGATCCCAAGGGGATACCAAACTAAGAACCAAACTAAGGACTGGGAGACGCTCCACTTATACTTAACTGAGGTATCGATGACGTCACCAGAAGACTCGTTTATCGTTTCGCTCTACCAAATCATCAAGGGTCCAAAACAGGGCGATAGTCAGGGCAGCAGTCCTTCGTAGCCGTCGGAAAGCGGGGAACCACGCAGCAAAGACTTTCGGACCACGTCGACATACAGGGGTCGATGAAGTGGCGGCCTTCCTCCAGAATTTTCACACGAAGCTCCTCACGAACCTCTGGCTTGGACTGGTACCGCTGAAATCGTCCCACGTTGGGCGCCAACTGAAGTACTGAGTTTTCTAGAACCCAGTGGTGCCAGGGAACACACCCTAAGACTTCGAGTCCTTCCTGTTTCAGACTACAGAAACACAGAGTCTTCTTGGTGAAGTCAAAGATCTTGTTTATTGGCTGCAGCCAGTAGCAGGTATCCTAGAAGTACAACATGGTGTATATTCTCAGGAGACTGCTCCCCTTGCAAAGCTAACCTTCTCTTTTATACAAAATATTATGCTTTAGGCAAACATTCCTTATTTTACAGTTGACCATTCACATATTTTCACTACAAAGAAATAGCAGGGTTATGATGACAAGCCCATATTTCAGTTTGTCCAGCCCTCAATCAATTACCCGGCAAGGCTCAGTACTTTCATCAGATACCGACGGACCCCCAATATAAACAGGCACCTCCTCCTTGTAAAGCAAGTCATAAAGAAAGAAACAGGGACAGGTGCGTGTAAGATTAGGCATGGTTTGTGTGTGATGAAAGGTTTTATGATGTGTTGTGCCTTGATACTAATCTCATTCGGCCACTGGGAAAGAAACTGGCCGAACAGGTTTGGCTTCAGGCAGTGGAGTCAGCTTGCCCAGGTCACAGAGGAGTCAGCAAAGATGTACGTGTCCTTCAGACTCGTTTTCGGCATTAGTCATTGGCCTATGTGAGGGCAATCACAAAATGGCTGTCGTGTAAATGGAACCCGAGGGTTCAGGACGGAAACTCTGATATTCGGGTGATTTCGTCACCCGAATATGAATACAATGCTTGTGCATACTATTCTAATCATTCTCGGTCTGCTGATACCAAAATCGTTGTGATACGACGATGGTGCCCATCTCTGCATAAGCCAGTCTAAACCGGTTCAGGGATCCCCCAGCCCGGCTCTGGTTCGAAACTGGACAAAGGAAAGGGGAGAGACCACTCCCCTGACCTGCACCTCCCCTGGGAGGTGCCCAGAGCTCCTCCAGTGTGCTCCAGACCTCTGCCATCTTGGAAACAGAGGTGCTGCTGGCACACTGGACTGCTCTGAGTGGCCAGTGCCAGCAGGTGACGTCAGAGACTCCTTCTGATAGGCTCTTACCTGTGTTACTAGCCTATCCTCCTTCCTAGGTAGCCAAACCTCCTTTTCTGGCTATTTAGGGTCTCTGCTTTGGGGAATTCTTTAGATAATGAATGCAAGAGCTCATCAGAGTTCCTCTGCATCTCTCTCTTTACCTTCTGCCAAGGAATCGACTGCTGACCACGCTGGAAGCCTGCAAAACTGCAACAAAGTAGCAAAGACGACTACTGCGACCTTGTAACGCTGATCCTGCCGCCTTCTCGACTGTTTTCCTGGTGGTGCATGCTGTGGGGGTAGTCTGCCTCCTCTCTGCACTAGAAGAAATCTCCCGTGGGTCGACAGAGTCTTCCCCCTGCAACCGCAGGCACCAAAGAACTGCTTCACCGGTCCTCTGGGTCTCCTCTCAGCACGATGAGCGAGGTCCCTGGAACTCAGCAACTCTGTCCAAGTGACTCCCACAGTCCAGTGACTCTTCAGTCCAAGTTTGGTGGAGGTAAGTCCTTGCCTCCCCACGCTAGACTGCATTGCTGGGAACCGCGTGTTTTGCAGCTGCTCCGGCTCCTGTGCACTCTTCCAGGATTTCCTTTGTGCACAGCCAAGCCTGGGTCCCCGGCACTCTAACCTGCAGTGCACGACCTCCTGAGTTGTCCTCCGGCGTTGTGGGACCTTCCTTTGTGACTTCGGGTGAGCTCCAGTTCACTCCACTTTGTAGTGCCTGTTCTGGCACTTCTGCGGGTGTTGCTTGCTTCTGAGTGGGCTCCTTGTCTTGCTGGATGCCCCCTCTGTCTCCTCACGCAATTGGCGACATCCTGGTCCCTCCTGGGCCACAGCAGTATCCAAAAACCCTAACCGTGACCCTTGCAGCTAGCAAGGCTTGTTTGCGGTCTTTCTGCACGAAAACACCTCTGCAAGCTTCTTCACAACGTGGGACATAACTCCTCCAAAGGGGAAGTTTCTAGCCCCCTTCGTTCTTGCAGAATCCACAGCTTCTACCATCCAGTGGCAGCTTCTTTGCACCCACAGCTGGCATTTCCTGGGCATCTGCCCACTCCCGACTTGATCGTGACTTTTGGACTTGGTCCCCTTGTTCCACAGGTATTCTCGTCTGGAAATCCATTGTTGTTGCATTGCTGGTGTTGGTCTTTCTTGCAGAATTCCCCTATCACGACTTCTGTGCTCTCTGGGGAACTTAGGTGCACTTTGCACTCACTTTTCAGGGTCTTGGGGTGGGCTATTTTTCTAACCCTCACTGTTTTCTTACAGTCCCATTGACCCTCTACGAGCTCACATAGGTTTGGGGTCCATTCGTGGTTCGCATTCCACTTCTAGAGTATATGGTTTGTGTTGCTCCTAACCCTATGTGCTCCCATTGCATTCTATTGTGACTATACATTGTTTGCACTGTTTTCTATTTCTATTACTGCATATTTTGGTATTGTGTACATATATCTTGTGTATATTTGCTATCCTCATACTGAGGGTACTCACTGAGATACTTTGGCATATTGTCATAAAAATAAAGTACCTTTATTTTTAGTGCATCTGTGTATTGTGCTTTCTTATGATATTGTGCATATGACACTAGTGGTACTGTAGGAGCTTCACTCGTCTCCTAGTTCAGCCTAAGCTGCTCTGCTAAGCTACCATTTTCTATCAGCCTAAGCTGCTAGGCACCTCTTCTACACTAATAAGGGATAACTGGACCTGGTGCAGAGTGTAAGTACCCCTTGGTACCACTACAAACCAGGCCAGCCTCCTACATTTATTGAAAAGACTGCAATCTATGAAAATATGCATGAGCTGCAATGATTATGGTAACAAACAGCAAAAGAAGCATAACTGTGAAGATGAGAGTTGTGAATATAAAACCCCAACCATCTTACAATAAATATGAGGTGTAAAATCCTTAGCAAAGAGAACCTAATCTATAACCTAATGAGAGCTAAGCATGATAAACCTAATCTGCCAGTACTATGTCCATGAGAAGTGTCCCCCAACTCAGTACCTTAGAATGAGTTCTCTAGGTCAGACTCCGTGATGACACAAAGGCTGAGTTCTGCACCAAGGTAATGTGCAGTGTAAGTGGCATCTGGAAGGAATACTTCTAATGACCTTGTTCGTGAGAGATGTATTTATTCAGATCATGTAAGACCCCTGATGCAGTTATGTTCCAAAACAACTGAGGAGGCAGACTTGTGGCAGCAATTTTAGAACAATCTCCAACAAGTGTACATTATGTTCCTGTTACACGTAAGTGGGAAAGGGACGTGATGTTAATATATACGTACATTACTGATCATGACACTGATAGTGACGCTTTTTCAGAGTGGCACTGATAACGCAAATCAAAACATCTTCATAAAATATAAACAATGGCAGCTGTCTTAAAATAAATAATACAAAAAAGGGACTAAGACAGAGCAAGCTAAGTAGGTTAAAAGTCACTAGGTGACTGGGGAAGAACCCAGAAGGCTGAGTGTTGGACCTGACTGCCTGAGGGTGGTCATCCCCTGCCTTTATTCCTGCCTCCCTCCACTTTCCTGACACTTTTTTTGCTGGTTTTAAGACTGTGCACACGTAACCACTGTTAACCAGTGCTAAAGTACATATGCTCTCTCACTTAAACATGGTAATATTGGTTATTACCCAATTGGCATATTTAATTTACTTATGAGTCCCTAGTAAAGTGCATTACCTGTGCCCAAGGCCTGTATATTAAATGCTCCTAAGGGGCCTGCAGCACTGATTGTGCCACCCACCCAAGTAGCCCCTTAACCATGTCCCAGGCCTGCCGTTGCAAGGCCTGTGTGTGCAGATTTATTGCCACTTCGACTTGCCATTTAAAAGTACTTGCCAAGCCTTAATCTCCCTTTTTTCTACATATACGTCAGCCTTAAGATAGTCTCTGTGCAACCCATAGGGCAGGTTGACGTGTGGATAAAAGGCAGGACAGGTGCATATGTGTTGTAAATGTCCTGGTAGTGAAAAACTCCTAAATTTATTTTCCGCTACTGTGAGGCCTGCTCCTTCCATAGACTAGCATTAGGACTGCGTACATATACTTCAGATCAGAAAGAGGTAACCAGGTCATATGTAGTATGGCCAGAATGGTAATAGAACATCCTACTTATTGCTGAGGTTGGATTTTATATTACTATTTTAAAAATGCCACTTTTAGAAAGTGAGCATTTCTCTGCACAAAAAAACATCTGTGCCTTACAGCCAGTCTCCGATCAACGTCTGGACTGGGCTGGTTGACTGCTCCCTTGTGCATTTCACCCAGGCAACCAGAAACATAGGACACTCAGTCACTTCGCTACTCATCTGCATATTGAATTGGTCTTCCTGGGCTGGAAGGGCGGAGGGCCTGACACTTACATTTAAAAGGCTAGTGGCCTGTCCTCACACAATGGACTGCCAAACCCCCTACTGGGACCCTGGCAGACAGGACTGTACTGAAAGGGGAACTTGTGCACTTCAAAACCACTCATTGACGTCTCCTCCACTCCACTTCAAAGGCATTTTTGGGTATGGAAACTGGGTCTCTGACTCCACCAACTCAGACACTTCTGGACCTATACCTATATCCTGTCAAGAAGAACTGCCTGGCTGCCCAAAGGACCCATCTGGATTGATTTGCTGAGAAAGACTGCTGCCCTGCTGTTGCTCTTCTGCCCTCTGACTTTGCTGAGAAGGACTCTGTCTTCCCCAAAAGTGCTCTCCAAGCATTTGGAATGAGCTTGCCTCCTGGTTTCTGAAGTCTCAGGGCCAAAAGGTTTTAATCTCTTCAGGAAACTACCTGTGCATTGAAAATGGACGCACTGCCTGCCAGAATTGACGCAAAGCCTCCATTGCCACCGAGAAATCACCGCACAGCCGACCGGAATGGCCCAGCCTGACTTTTGTCACAGCGTCTGCCTTGCAATGGAAAATGTGACGCATCACTTTCCGGATCGATTCAGCGGCCGTGTCTACTTCCAGCACATCAAGGATTTTCCCTGCATCATCTCTGGGCATCAAAATACCCCACATTGTAGTGAGGAACCAAGACTGGGTGTCAAAAAATGATGCAAACCCCTTGCAGTGTGGAAAGAAATGACGCATTGTATGTGCTGCGCCAGAAAATCAGACGCACACCTTATTTTTCCTTTCATCTCCTCCTCTGCGGTCTCCGTGCATCGTCATTTTTCACGCAAACCAGGTACTGTGTGTAATAAAGAGACAACTATTCATTTTTAAGGATTAAGACTCTTTTAATCATTTCAAAAGTGATATTTCAACTTGTGCTTCTTCTCATTTTGACCTTATTTTATTCCGATAAATATTATCTATTTTTCTAATCCTATGTGGTGTATTTTTGTGGTGTTTTCCCTGTGTTACTATATGATTTATTGAACAAATACTTTACACATTGCCATCTAAGTTAAGCTTGACTGCTCAGTGCCGAGCTACCAGAGGGTGGGAACAGTATCATTTGGATTGTGTGTGACTTACCATGACTAGGATTGTGGTCCCTACTAGGACAATGGTGTATACTGCCAACTGGAGACCCCATTTCTAACACTAAGCTAACCGCCTGAGTCCCAATTAAGCTAAAATGTATTTACCACACACGTAATATGTTACAGTACACTTTCACATGAGGCACATTGGCTAGTTAATGTTGATTCCCCTATTTTTGACTTCCTATCCCTGCTAGCCTTCTTCCGGCTGAGCGGGAATTGGAATGTTTCTTCTGTGGTTATCTTAAAGTTACAAGGGTATTTCCACTGGGCCTGTTGCATGGTATGTCTGCATGAGGATGAGCACTGGTTCACATGAGTGTTTATTTCTCTATCTAAATTGTATATTGAATTAATAACATCCCTCCTTGTTTCCTCTGTAAATTTGCTGTTACCCCTGAAGAAGAGACAAACGGTCCTGAAATGCATTGGGATTTTGTACAAAATCTACAGTCTGTACGACGACTAAGCATTATCCACGATGAACTTTGCAAATGTGCAGTAACATTTGTATATGTATTGGAACTGATTTCTTATTTCCTAAACTAATCATCAAAGACTTTTGTTGGACACAAGAATACAAGTTTTGACAAACAAATTGTGCTTTTTTAATATAACAATTTATTAATAAGATTGCAAACATTTGGTCCTTATCTATCTATCTATCTATCTATCTATCTATCTATCTATCTATCTATCTATCTATCTATCTATCTATCTATCTATCTATCTATCTATCTATCTATCTATCTACCCACCCATCTATTATGGTTGAGAACTTGCATGAGGTGTAGTTGGAAACCTCAACCTTCTGTGCAAATAAAAATACTGGTTGTCTGTTATTTAAAGCCCCATTCTACCTATACCCCTAATGGAACATAAATATGCTCATGACAGGGAGGAAAAATAGTTTTAAGTATTACCCTTAGATTGAAGAACTGTCTATTAATATATATGATAAAATATTGACATGTTGGGAAAATATATTTGAACTAGAATATTTCATTGTAGAGTGATCACAGGAGTTTATCTATACCTAGGTCTTGGTCGTAATTTGGATGGTTACTGCAGCACTATGGAAAAAGGGGCAGGGTTCAGTCCTTTCCTTTCCCTTTTAATGTCTTTAGATGGTGCCTTGTTTATGTTTTTAGGATACATAGGGGGAAGATACATGTCTGGTTGTTTTTAAAAGTGTAATGGTTAAATTTGACACTGTTTTCTATTAGCATGATGAGCGCCAAAGGTTTATATGTCCTGTTTGTATGGCTCTATTGTGTATTAGAATCATATTTTTTTGATCTAGTAAATGAGAATTATGTATACTTTATGTTTGTTTGTTTTACAGCCCTGAGGAAGTTCACAGATGGTGAACGAAATGCATTGGCTGTTGTCTGTTATATTGAAGAGAATAAAAGATCCCATTGGAGCAACATATTTGGATGATTACTTCCTATATGAACTTTGTCAGTGCCTTCAATTGCAATTCACAAATACTGGACACTTATTGGTTGCAGTCTGGGAGCAGTGGGAGTACATTATGTCGTGCTGGTTTAAGAGCACAACATAATGTAATATTTGGGACAAGGGGGAGGTGTGGTTTGATTATTTGGCTCACTGCTCTGGTTGGACGATAATAGTTTGAATATGCATTGATCTGTAAAATGAAGTGTTATTGTTTTTTTTAAATATCTATATTTAATGAGTGCACTGTACAGTCAGTTTGATACAGGGGTTGTTTTGCCATACCAAAATGTCAGTACAAAACTGGACACACAGCCTCTGCTATGGCAGGCCTGAGACATGGTTAAAGGGTTTCTTGAGAGGGTGGCACAATCAGTCCTGCAGGCTCACCAGAAGCATTTAATTTACAGGCCCTGGGTAGACATAGTACCACTTTACTAGGTACTTATAAGTACATTAAAAATGCTCATTGGGGTTAACCAAACATTACCATGTTTAAACAAAAGAGCACAAGCACTTTACACAGGTTAGCAGAGGTAAAGTGCACACCACCCTATGTCTGCCAGGTCTAACATGTGCCCCCCCCTGCTGAAAGTAGAGATAGCTACCCAATCCCTTGGGAGTTCTCTTGACTATGGTCAAAGAACCTGGAGAGACCCCGAGCAGTGTTCCACCTTAAAGTCTATTCCGTATAGGGAGATAGACCACCTCAACAGTTTGGGATTTACACCCACCCCTCATCTGCATGAGCCATCTGATGGGGCTGTGATCTGTCTGAACTCACAAGTAAGTCCCAAACAAATATGCTGTCAACTTCTTCAGTGACCAGACCACCGCAAAAGTTTCTCTCTCAATCACACTCTACCTCTGCTCCTGAGGAAGTAACCTCCTGCTAATGTAAGCTTCTAGTTGGTCAGGCCCTAGTCTTTCTACTTTGCTTAAGCTACCCCTGCGCCATGCTCTGATGCCTCTGTCTGGTGCTGTACACATGGTCTCCTTGAGGGTATCAAAGGCCTTCTGGCACATTTGTATACAGTTCGCTAATCTGGGCTGCTTCTTTGTAGTCAGCACAGTTAAGGAGGCAACTATGGTGCCATGTCCTTTAACACAGCTTTGGTAGCATCCTGTGAGGCCCAGGAAGGCTCTCACTTCTGTTTGGGGTTTAGGTAGTTGCCAGACCATGAGAGACTCAGTCTTGGCCTGGAGGGGCTGGTCCTTGCCCCCATCCACCAGTATATCTGACACATATTGGCCATTAAAAGCTTGGTGGAAACAGAGCTCAGAAGTCAAAGGACTCACCATTGGAGACACAGGGAAGAACCACGCCGCCATGGAACCGGAACTGCAAGTCTTTCCGATGATCTTCCACGTTATGCTCGACCACGACACCAACACTGGCGAAGAGGACGACGTTGAGTACAGCTACCTAGCACACAAGGGGGGGGGAACAACAGTGACACATACATGCACAACACACACCCGACACACACACACACGCACACCATGCACACAACCAGCTGAACAAGAAAACAATTTATCCCTGTAAATCGACTGAATAATGCAAGGACAACAGGAATCGACTGAAGTGATTGCAATAAGATCAACATCAAAAATAATAATTTGATGTGGCAATGCAACAGATATGTACAAATGTACAAAAAAACAACACTGCCCAGTCCACAGTTCACAGGGGCCACTTGGCCACAGGGCAAAGTCCAAGGCCACACTTCATCCCTGCACCAATACAGAGAGAACACTGCAGGGGCATCAGTTGGCAAATAGGCAGGCACCTCAGGGGAAGGGTGGGGGGCACCTCAGCCGGATGCAGAAACAAGACCACTGGTTCCGGATGGGGCAACATGCCCTTTGCTTGGTCCTGGGGACTGCAAGGCCACAGTCTCTCAGCTGGGTGACTTGCCCACTGGTTCTGGCAGGGGACACATGCCCATTGCTTGGTCCTGGGGAGTCATGGGCCACAGTTTCTGGAGTGGGTGACTTGCCCACTGGTTCTGGAGGGGGCAACATGCCCTTTGCTTTGTCCTGGGGTGCAAGGCCACAGTTTCTGGAGTGGGTGACTTGCTCACTTGTTCTGGCGGGGGAAGGCCGTACAGTAGTCCATGGAGGCTGGATCATATGGAGGCCGCCGGCAGTGATGGCTGCACATAGGAGGGTCCTGCTTAGCCCCTGCACCCTCCGAAGACTGTACTGTGGTGGTGGTAGTGGGAGGCTCCCACTCAGCCCCTGCACCCTCCGATGGCTGCACTGTAGTGGTGGTAGTGGGAGGCTCCCGCTTAGCCCCTGCACCCTCTGATGGCTGCACTGTGATGGTGGTAGTGGGAGGCTCCTGCTCAGCCCCTGCACCCTCCGATGGCTGCACTATGGTGGAGGTAGTGGGCGGCTCCTGCTCAGCCCCTACACCCTCCTATGGCTGCACTGTGGTGGTGATAGAGGGAGGCTCCTGTTCAGCCCCTGCACCCTCCCATAGCTACACTGGGGTGGTTGTTGTGGGAAGCTCATGCTCAGCCACTGCACTAACTGATGGCTGCACAGCCACGACTGGCAGTGGGGGCTCTTTGACAGCTGCTGGTGAAGGCTCCTTCTCCTTTTTGCTGGCTGGTGCATGCTCCTTCCCCTTCTTTCTGGCTGGTGCATGCTCCTTCCCCTTCTTTCTGGCTGGTGCAGGCTCCTCCCCCTTTTTGCTGGCTGCTGCAGGCTCCTTCCCCTTCTTGCTGGCTGGTGCAGGCTCCTTCCCCTTCAGTGTTTGTGGCCTGGAATCCTTTCCACCATGAGTAGGTGCTGATGAAAGTGGGCCCGTGGACTGTTTGGCTGAGGTGTTTGCCTGGGTTCTTGATACCCTTGCCATACTTGCAGGATGTGGGGAGGGGTAGGGAAGTGGTCAATGGTAGAAAGGAAAAGCTTTTTAGGGACATTGAGAAGAGGGAGAAGTAATGTGAGTGGAGGATGAGGGAGTGGTTGCTGGAGGTGTTTGTCTGCTGGATCTGGGTGCAGGTGCGTGGGTTGTATTCTGTTCTGTTGTGAGGTGGATTGCTGTTGGGTGTCTGAGTGCTTGAGTTTGAGTACTTTAGGAGGGGGGACAGACACGGTGGGAGAGGACACAGGGGATGTGTGCATGGATGTTTTGGAGGTGTCTGCCAGTGAGGTGTGTTCTGCCTGGTGTGCTGATGATGCAGGTAGTGGATGATGATGTAGTGCATGCAGGTGTGAGTGTGGAGGTGGAGGAGGAGGGGGGAAGGAGTGGAAATAGTGGATGTTGTTGTGTCTGCAAATGAATGGTGTTTATGTGAGTGCCTGTGGGATGAAGTGTGGATCTTGTTTTGCCTGTGAGACTCTTGGGTCTTGTCCTGTGTGCATGCTCGTCTGGCTGTGTGCTTGGGATGGGTTGGGGTTGAGGAGAATGTGACTGGGAAGTGGTAGTTGGAGGGGGGATGTTTGAAAAAGGGACAATGGCTGCCATAAGAGAGGAGGCCAGAGCCTGGATCGATCTCTGTTGGGCCGACAATCCACTGTGAATGCCCTCCAGGAATGCATTAGATTGCTGCATCTGGACTGCCAGCCCTGGATGGCATTCACAATGGTTGATTTCCCTACAGAGATGGATCGCGGGAGGTCAATAGCCTCCTCATTCAGGGCAGCAGGGCTCACTGGGGCAGGGCCAGAGGTGCCTGGGGAGAAGGAGATATGCATCTTCCTAGGTGAGCGGGCACAGGTAACTCGCTGAGGGGCTTCTGGAAGGGTGGTGCTAGTACAGGGGTGGTGGCTGTACCTGTAATGGTCACAGAAGTGTCCGCCACCACCAGGGAGCTCCCATTGGAGGAGGTATCAGAGTCTGTATTGTCCCCTCCAGTGTCCGCTGTGGTGCTCCCCTCGCCCTCCGTCCCACTGGTGCCCTCAGCATCGGTGGACTCTCCCTCCAGGGTCCTGTGGGATGCAGCTTCCTCTGTCGCTGGTGCCTCTGCTCCTCCACCAGATGATGCTAATGCTCATAAGGAAAGGATGACAAAACAAGAAAGGGGGGAGAGAGACATAGGATACACTCGGTCAATGACTGCACAAACACCACCATTTGCATACACAGCACCAGCACACACAGGTAACAGGCTTACGCACTATGCATTGCACTACCAGTGATATTGCTAGCCACCAAAGGCATGAGGAGGAGCACACACTGCCAACTGCAGCACACCTGGGACCCACACAGCCCTGACAAGTAGTGGATGCTAACAAGCTAGGTAGGCAGTATTTCCCCTTCAGAGACTTAGCCACCAGAGGACCTACGCTGCTCTGTCTGGCCTGGCCTAGGGGCACCAACTGACACACAGCCACCACCCAGATACCACCCCTTCAGCCATTTCCTTCAATGATGGCCACTGTACTCACCCCCGTGTGGCTGCTGTGATGCTCTTAAGTGCCCATCCAGCTTTGGTTCGACGGGCACCCCTTCCTCGTTGGGAGGCAATCCCCAGCAGGGCCTCCACGGTCTTCTGTGCCCAGCGTCTCAGGTCCTCCCACCGTTTCTGACAGTGGTTGCTCCACCTGCCATAGACCCCAGTGTCCGCATCTCCTTGGCAATGGCATGCCATATACCCTTCTTTTGATGGGCGTTGACCTGCAGAGGAAATACAGACAGGAGAACACCATTAGCCAAACAGTCCAGCCTGTAGCACGAATGACCCACCATACCCGTTTCCATCACTATTGGTACACACATAGCCCAGCACTCAACGTGTACCCCACCAAGAGGAAATCCCTCCCCCCTTACACAATGCCTTCACACACACCTCCATGCATTCATGCCACATGCACTGTGTCCACAGTGTTCACCTGTTGATCTGGAGGCCCACACAGCAGTCCGTACTAGGGTACAACCCCATCCACCAGTCTCTCCAGTTCCTCTGAAGTGAAGGGTGGGGCCCTTTCCCCGGTCACACGGGCCATGGTAGGTTCCAGACACATGTCACAGCAGCACATGCAGTGTAGGTCCTCTCCTGTTGAAGGTCAGGAAATAAGTGAGCAATCAGATAGAAAATGGCGGTCACGTCCGCAGCGGTGCATACCGTCACTTCCGGCGTAGATCACCATTGGCCACTGTACCCCATACAGTCCAATATTAACCAATGAGGAATTGCACGGTGGTTCTGAACAGCCTTCTGCCATGCTTACAACGTCCACACAGGACACGCAGGCACCATTTAAGGGGGGGGGGGGTTCAGGCCTATGGAATAATATTGCGTTGCATGATAAATAGGCACATACTTGACAAATCACGCTGTCCCATTGTTGCGGCTCCATTGTTCAGTTTCCTCACTCTTTTGTCTCATAGATTCCTACCGCTGTGGATGAATAGGAGATGGAGACATGCCCCTGTGTTCAGACCCCTGGTGGACTTGGCTACACTGGAGGACAGGCACATAATACTCACCTATAGACTGGACAGGGCCACAAACACAGAGCTGTGTGCCCAATTGGAGCCTGACCTGATATCTGCTATCCGTCATCCCACTGGGATTCGCCCTATTGTTCAAGTGCTATCAGTTCTCCATTTCCTGGCAACTGGTTCTTTCCAAGTGACGGTGGGCTTGGCAGCAGGAATGTCACAGCCAATGTTCTCAATAGTGCTGACAAGAGTGTGGTCTGCCCTGATAAAACACATGCACAGCTACATTGCATTTCCCCAGGTTGAGTATTTGGCGACTGTGAAATCCGAGTTTTATGCAATGGGACATTCTGCCAATATAATTGGGGTGATTGACGTAACATATTGCATTTGTCCCCCCTGTCCGAATGAACAGGTGTTCAGGAATCAGAAGAGTTTCCACTCTATGAATTTGCAGATGGTGTACTTGGCGGACCAGTGTATCTCCTGCGTCAATGCTAAGTATCCTGGGTTGGTGCATGATGCCTTTGTCCTAAGGAATTGCAGCATCCCAAATGTGATGGGCCAACTACAGAGGCACATGGTGTGGCTAATAGGTGAGCCCTGGTTCCCACCCAGTATATGTTGGTGTATGGCTATGGTGTTGGCCATATGGGATAGTGTGTGGCTAATTGTTGACCCTCAATCTTTGCAGGTGACTCTGGTTACCCAAATCTATCATGGCTGCTGACCCCTGTGAGAAATGCCAGGACAAGGGCAGAAGAACTTTATAATGGGACACATGGGTGAACCAGAAGGATCATTGAAAGGACCTTTGGCCTCCTGAAGGCCAGGTTCCGGTGCCACCATCTAAAAGGTGGATCCCTGTGCTACTCACCCAAAAAGGTCTGACAGATAGTGGTAGCATGCTGCATGTTGCACACCCTGGCCCTCAGATGCCATGTCCCTTTTCTGCAGGAGGAGGAGACTGGAGATACCCCTGTGGCAGCCGTGGACCCTGTGGACAGTGAGGATGAGGAGGCAGAAGATGAGAATGTGGACAACAGAACATCTGTAATCCGTAAGTACTTCCAATGACACACAGGTGAGACAGTACAACTTTACATTTCAATGACTTTGGTTGTATTCTGTGTGGAATTGACATGCAAGTATTTCCAATTTCTATGCCCACTTACTGTTCCCTCTGGCTATTCATTTTGCAGATGTTGGTGATTTGACAAATACTCCTGGTGTGATCACAACAGGCAGCTACAGGTCAATGATTCTATGCTCATTCTATGCTCATTCTATGTACAGTTCATTTGTAATGGTTGTACCTGTTTCAATCAATACATATTGAAATACATGACTTACTCGAAATCAATTTTTATTAAAGGGTTTTTATTATAGTGCTAATACGTAGAGGGGAAAGTGCAATGAGATGGGGTGATGATGGAGGAAAGTCCAGGGTATTGTTCCAGTCTATTTGTAGCACAGGTGCATTGTCCATGGGGACATAGGAATGGGAGCAATTGCAGTTCAAGGTTGTAGGAAAGTACCATCTTGCCTGGCATGTTACCCCCATATTTCACTGTATATATGTTGTTTTAGTGTATGTGTCACTGGGACCCTGCCAGCCAGGGCCCCAGTGCTTATAAGTGTGCCCTGTATGTGTTCCCTGTGTGATGACTAACTGTCTCACTGAGGCTCTGCTAACCAGAACCTCACTGGTTATGCTCTCTTTGCTTTCTAAATTGTCACTAATAGGCGAGTGACCAATTTCCCCAATTCACATTGGCATACTGGAACACCCTTATAATTCCCTAGTATATGGTACTGAGGTACCCAGGGTATTAGGGTTCCAGGAAATCCCTATGGGCTGCAGCATTTCTTTTGCCACCCATAGGGAGCTCTGACAATTCTTACACAGGCCTGCCACTGCAGCCTGAGTGAAATAACGTCCACGTTATTTCACAGCCATTTACCACTGCACTTAAGTAACTTATAAGTCACCTATATGTCTAACCTTCACCTGGTGAAGGTTGGGTGCTAAGTTACTTAGTGTGTGGGCACTCTGGCACTAGCCAAGGGGCCCCCACATCGTTCAGGGCAAATTCCCCGGACTTTGTGAGTGCGGGGACACCATTACACGCGTGCACTATACATAGGTCACCACCTATGTATAGCATCACAATGGTAACTCCGAACATGGCCATGTAACATGTCTAAGATCATGGAATTGTCAGCCCAATGCCATTCTGGCATTGGGGAGACAATTCCATGATCCCGAGTCTCTAGCACAGACCCGGGTACTGCCAAACGGCCTTTCCCGGGGTTTCACTGCAGCTGCTGCTGCTGCCAACCCCTCAGACAGGTTTCTGCCCTCCTGGGGTCCAGCCAGGCCTGGCCCAGGAAGGCAGAACAAAGGACTTTCTCAGAGAGAGGGTGTTACACCCTCTCCTTTGGAAAAAGGTGTCAGGGCTGGGGAGGAGTAGCCCCCCCAGCCTCTGGAAATGCTTAGATGAGCACAGATGGTGCCCATCTCTGCATAAGCCAGTCTACACCGGTTCATGGATCCCCCAGCCCTGCTCTGGCGTGAAACTGGACAAAGGAAAGGGGAGTGACCACTCCCCTGACCTGCACCTCCCAGAGGAGGTGCACAGAGCTCCTCCAGTGTGCTCCAGACCTCTGCCATCTTGGAAACAGAGGTGTTGCTGGCACACTGGACTGCTCTGAGTGTCCAGTGCCAGCAGGTGACGTCAGAGACTCCTTCTGATATGCTCTTACCTTTCTCACTAGCCTATCCTCCTTCCTAGGTAGCCAAACCTCCTTTTCTGGCTATTTAGGGTCGACCGCTGACTGCTCAGGACGCCTGCAAAACCACAACAAAGTAGCAAACACGATTACTGCAACCTTGTATCGCTTCATCCTGCTGGCTTTCTCACCTGTTTCCTGGTGGTGCATGCTCTGGGGGTATCCTGCCTCCTTCTTGCACCAGGAGCTCTGAAGAAATCTCCTGTGGGTCGACGGAATATTCTCCCTGCAACCGCAGGCAACAAAAGACTGCATCACCGGTCCCCTGGGTCCCCTCTCAGCACAACGAGCGTGGTCCCTGGAACTCAGCAACTCTGTCCAAGTGACTCCCACAGTCCAGTGACTCTTCAGTCCAAGTTTGGTGGAGGTAAGTCCTTGCCTCCCCACGCTAGACTGCATTGCTGGTACCACATGATTTGCAGTTACTCCGGCTTTTGTGCACTCTTCCAGGATTTCCTTCGTGCACAGACAAGCCTGGGTCCCCGACACTCTAACCTGCAGTGCACAACATTCTGAGTTGTCCTCCGGCGTCGTGGGACTCCCTTTTCTGACTTTGGGTGTACTCTGGTTCACTCCTCTTCTAAGTGCCTGATCCGGTACTTCTGCAGGCTGCCTGCTTCTGTGAGGGCTCCCTGACTTGCTGGGCGCCCCCTCTGTCTCCTCATCAAAGTGGCGACATCCTGGTCCCTCCTGGGCCACAGCAGCATCCAAAAACCCTAACCGTGACCCTTGCTGCTAGCAAGGCTTGTTTGCAGTCTTTCTCTGTGGGAACACCTCTGCAAGCTTCTTCACAACGTTGGACATCCATCCCCCAAAGGGGAAGTTTCTAGCCCTCTTCGTTCTTGCAGAGTCCACAGCTTCTACCATCCAGTGGCAGCTTCTTTGCACCCTCAGCTGGCATTTCCTGGGCATCTGCCCACTCTCGACATTGTCACGACTCTTGGACTTGGTCCCCTTGTTTCACAGGTACTCAGGTCCGGAAATCCACTGTTGTTGTTTTGCTGGTGTTGGTCTTCCTTGCAGAAACCCCCTATCATGACTTCTGTGCTCTCTGGGGGTTATAGGTGCACTTTACACCTACTTTCAGGGTCTTGGGGTGGGCTATTTTTCTAACCCTCACTGTTTTCTTACAGCCCCAGTGACCCTCTACAAGCTCACATAGGTTTGGGGTCCATTCGTGGTTTGCATTCCACTTTTGGAGTATATGGTTTGTGTTGCCCCTATACCTATGTGCTCCTATTGCAAACTACTGTAACTTTACATTGCTTGCATTACTTCCTTTTGCTATTACTGCATATTTTTGGTATTGTATACATATATGTTGTGTATATTTGGCATCCTCATACTGAGGGTACTCACTGAGAAACTTTTGGCATATTGTCATAAAAATAAAGTACCTTTATTTTTAGTATATCTGTGTATTGTGTTTTCTTATGATATTGTGCATATGACACCAGTGGTATAGTAGGAGCTTTGCATGTCTCCTAGTTCAGCCTAAGCTGCTCTGCTATAGCTACCTTCTATCAGCCTAAGCTGCTAGAAACACCTCTTCTACACTAATAAGGGATAACTGGACCTGGTACAGAGTGTAAGCACCCCTTGGTACCCACTACAAGCCAGGCCATCCTCCTACAAAGGTGGACAGGGTGACTGAGTGGGGCACAAGGGGGGCAATCGGCAGTGTCTCATTTCCTGGTGGAGGTCTTGGCAAGTGTCTCTGGCTTCTGTCTAGATTGCAGGGAACATTTGTGGGGTGGTTCACCTTCTGAGGTGGGGGTTGCTGGTGGCCTGTGAGTCCTGTGGCTGGGCCTCCTGGCCACCAGCGGCAGTAGAAGGCTGTTTACATGACTGGCTAGTGGCAGGACCCCGCTGGTATGGCACTGCCTCCCTCATAATGTTGGCCATGTCTGCCAGCACCCCTGCTTTGGAGACCAGGGCTTGCAAGTCCTACCTAAGCCCCTGGTACTGTCCCTCCTGCAGCCACCTGTTCTCCTGCACGTTGTCTAGGATCTGGCCCATCGTGCACTGAGAATGTTGATAGGCTCCCGCTATCTTGGAGAGTGCCTCCTGGAGAGTCGGTTCCCTGGTCCTATCCTCCCGCTGGCACACAGTATTCCTCCTAGTGTCCCTGTTGGCCTGTGCCTCTGTCCCCTGAACCGTGTGCCCACTGACCCCAGGTCCCTGATTGTCTTGTGTGCGAGGTGTGGCCTGGGGTCCCTGTACAGGTGGGTACACTTCTGATTGACGTGTCCTGGAGACAGAGGTTTGGGTTCACTGGGTGGGTGCTGTGATGATGTTTCATGGTGGGGGAGGCTCTGTGGTGGTCTGAGACTGGGCTTGGGTAACAAGCTCTCCAGTGGTCCATGATGGGCCAGGTAGATCGTCCATATCCTGAAGACCAGAGTTACTGTCATCACTGTCGGCCTCTTCAGTTGTGGGACTGGAGAGTGCTGGCACCTCCTCTCAGGTGACATTGTCGGGGGTACCCGTGGGGATGTAAATGATGTGTTATGGTTAATGTGTATGACATATTGAACATCCCTGGCTTCACCTCTATGGTTGGTGTTGCCCTGCCAGCTTTTACTTGTGTATGTTGGTGTATGGTTGGATTGTTAGATCTCTATGCTGTGCATGCTTTAGTGATGAGTGGCCATGCAAGGCTGTGAGCGGTATCCATGCATTGGTACAGCATGCAGGGCTTGGCTTTGGGATTGAAGAGGTGTGATGGTTTAGTGTGTGGGATGTAGTGGAGTGATGGGAGTGAGGGTGAGGGTATGTGATGGCATGCAGGTAGGGGGGTGATAATAGTAGAGAGTTGACTTACCAGAGTCCAGTTCTCCTCTGACTCCGGCCAGGCCCTTGGGATGCAGAATTGCCAAGACTTTCTTGAGTTGTTGGGAAGGAAGTGGGGGTCCACCACCAGAGCACTGGATCGCGAGCTGGTGTCTTGTTGCTATGGAACGTACCTTACCCCGTAGGTCGTTCCACCTCTTCCTGATGTTGTCCCTTGTTCTGGGGTGCTGTCCCACAGTGTTGACCCTGTCAACGATTCTCTGCCATAGCTCCATCTTCCTGGCTATTGACATCTGCTGCACCTGTGCTCCAAATAGCTGTGGCTCTACCCTGACAATTTTCTCCACCATGACCCTTAACTCCTCCTCAGTGAAACGGGGGTGCCTTTGTGGCGCCATAAGTGTTATGTGATGTGTGTTATTGAGGGTGTGTTGGGTGATGTGTTGGAGTGTTTGAAGTGGGGTGCATGAGGGATATATGGGTGTATGTGGTGTGTGGCTCTAGTTGTAGCAGTGGTCTTGGTGTCAGTCTGGTGGCGCTTATTGGTACTTATAAGGGGTTGTGGGTAA
This sequence comes from Pleurodeles waltl, assembly GCF_031143425.1. NCBI lineage: Eukaryota > Metazoa > Chordata > Amphibia > Caudata > Salamandridae > Pleurodeles > Pleurodeles waltl. Next base: position 1,161,084,177 of record NC_090445.1, read on the forward strand.
TGTGGGTGTGTCTTTTATAGTGGTGTGAGTGTGTGGTGTGTGTATGGGTGTCAGCTGTGTGTTGTTCGAATTGTCCAAAGTGGTGTTATTTTTTCTGTCGGTGTCCATTGTGAGCGCCGCAGTATGTACCGCCAATGATTTACCGCCGTTGAATGTCTTCCATGGTGATTCATGGGTCATAATGTGGTGGCGTTGTTCTGTTGGCGTAACAGTGTAGCTTTTGATACCGCCACTTTATCACTGACCTTTGGTCTGGTGGATTTGTGTCTGTGTCTGTGGCTGGACTGTCGGATTGGTGTGTGTGATAATATGGTGAACGGATATCCACCGTCGTGGAGGTAAGTTGGCAGCCATCAGCATGACGGTAAGCGGTGTTTACCGCCAGGGTCATAATGAGTGCCATAGTCTATTCTTGTGTAAGAGTTGTTTGGCGGGGAGTAGAAGGTTTACTCTCTTGAGTTGGGATGTTTTAGCCTCAAGTGTCCTTAAGATTGTATCTGGAGGAAATTTTTTAAGGATTTTGTGGGATTTGGGCAGGCGGTATTTACATGTAGATTGTCAAACAAGTGTTGAATATATTGGAAGGTTGAAGTCACCACCCATAATTAGGTGGTCATCAGATGATAATCAACCAACATTTTCTGTTGGGGCCATATACTGTATGTATGATATGTTTATGGGAGTCTCCTTTGCAGATCGTACCTTCCTCATTGTAGGAGTAAGAGTCAACTGACTCCTTGGTGCTTGTGGAGATCGGTGTAATTACTCCATTTTTTATGATGGACAGGTGAGCAGTAAACTGTACTAATCCAGTTGCTTCTTGTAGAACTATAATGCCTCCTCTGGTTTTGTATAGATAGTTTAGCATTTTACGATGTATGTTTTACATACAGAATGATTTACACCTTTTATATTCAGGGTTACAATATTGCAGTTATCCACAGTGGTAGGGTTAGACATATATATATATATATATATATATATATATATATATATATATATATATATATATATATATATATATACAAGGTACAGAGTTGAAATGGGGCATTTTGCATTAGCTATAGGACTATATGGTCGAGTTTGAGGTTGTTGCCACATTTGTGGGAACAAAATGACAGTGTTTGTCATGTAATGGAACAATACATCTGTGGAAGTGCTTTGGTTTGATTTGTCCAAGTCTGGATATAATTATAGTGGCTCATCATGTGTGTGTGTGAAGATTTCCAGCGGATGTTCCATTTATCCAAATTCTACTCTCATGTGGGGTGAAGTATGGTGTAAGGTATATGGTGCGAAAGGAGAAAAACTATTAGACAAGTATGTGTGTACATGTAGATGGGAAGGATCAAAAGAGTAAAATAATTAAAAATGATAAATAAAAATAGAGACCCACCCACCTGTCCCTCTCAACCACCCCCTTCCTGCAAATTTGACATAGACGAGGCGTCAAGAGGAGTAGTCATCTCTCTGAGCAGAGCGGAACTCAGTGATAACTTAGAATATAGAAACAAAAACACTTCTCCGGTCAGAATCTCCGTAGAGGGATTGTACACATTTAGATGAAACAAACATTAACTAAATTTTTTTAATAAGAAGTATATGAATGCTAATTAAAGAGGTCATGAATGGGTACAACATGTACAGATACATTTACCCAAACAGGGCACCATTTTTAACTATTAGCAAGCAGAAAACTTCAAGGAGCAGAAAAAATCTAATCTATTCATTGGTAAGTGTTGCAGGTGAAGGAGATTGCTTTATGAAATACAAATAAAAGATATAACTCATATCAGAGTTCTACTTTGATATTTAAATGACTAAGTCAGTGACCCACGTTGGTACTGGAAACATCTGGAAAATAGGGTCAAGATCTGGAATTTCCTCCGTTTGTCAAGTTTTCCTTTTTCCAAGGAGGTTTTGGAGAAGTCCATCTTGTGGTCCGACATCTCGTCTATGAACATCTTCAGAGCGGAAGGCTTGTCGAAGACATGGGCATCATTACAACCCTGGTGGTCGGTGTTAAAGCGGCGGTAAGACCGCCAACAGGCCGGGGGTAAAAAAAATTGAACTACGACCGCGGCCGAAACCGCCAACATAGACAGTCACTTTAACACTCCGACTGCCATGGCGGTATAAACAAACACAGTGACGTCACCGCCAACAGACAGGCGGAGGACAACGTACCGCCAACAGTATCACAACCCACCAATCCGCCACCTTTTCCAGGGCGGATTCAACACAAACAAAAACACGGCGGAAACAGGACTTCGAAGGGAAAACGCTCACCTCTGCACACCCCACGAGGAACCAGGACGCCATGGAACCAGAGCTCCAGATTTTTCCAGCCTCCATCTTCCTGCTCCTCTACCAGGAGCACGAACGCCGGCGGCGAAGACAACGGTGAGTACTGCACCTACAACACAGGGGAGGGGGAGGAAAAAAAGAGTGACACACACACGCAACACTCCCACCCCCACCCTCACCCACGACAACACACACACAAGTAAATGTAGATACATTACATTTACAACCTCCAGCCCTCCCTGGAAGAATGCAAAGACAAACGGAAATGAGGTGAACAATTGTAATATATTAAAATTCAGTATTAAAAAAATATATATACACTATCAACAAATATATACACCAATAATATAAGTCCAAGGTATTCCACCATTAAAGTCCGTGGACCACTGGTCCCAAAATGCATGGGCGAGGCCCACACAAAATACCCGAACAAGAAGGAGCGAACACTGCAGGGGCATCAGATAGAAATAAAACAGGCACCTCAGGGGGAAGGGAAAGGGTGGGCACCTCAGCCGGTTGAGTGCACGACGCCAAATCCACGAGGGGGCCCCATGCCCACTGCTCAATCCTGGGGAGTGCTAAGCCAAAGTCTCACAAGTCTCTACAGTGGGTGGGTTGCCCACTGTTCAATCCTGGGGAGTGCAAAGCCACAGTCTCTCAAGTCTCTCCAGTGGGTGGTTTGCCCACTGTGCAATCCTGGTGATTGCAAAGCCACAGTCTCACAAGTCTCTCCAGTGGGTGGTTTGCCCACTGTTCAATCCTGGGGAGTATAAAGCCACAGTCTCTCAAGTCTCTCCAGTGGGTGGTTTGCCCACTGTACCATCCCGGGGAGTGCAAAGCCACAGTCTCTCAAGTGGATAACAGTCTCCACTGGTTCTGAAGGGGGACTGGTGCCCAGCGTGCTCCATCCTGTGCAGGACAGACGGAGTGGATGCATGTCTCCACTGGTTCTGGAGGGGGACTGGTGCCCAGAGTGCTTCATCCTGTGCAGGACAGAAGGAGTGGATGCATGTCTCCACTGGTTCTGGAGGGGGACTGGTGCCCAGAGTGCTTCATCCTGTGCAGGACAGACGGAGTAGATGCATGTCTCCACTGGTTCTGGAGGGGGAATGGTGCCCAGAGTGCATCACTCACCCCGTGACGGTCCCAGTTGCGTCACTGCCCCTGCCACTCATGGGCTAGTGGTGCTTGACTTGGCGGTCCTTGCCCTGTTCAGCGGTGCTTGCCCTGTTCAGCGGTGCTTGACTTGACGGTCCTTGGCTTGTTCAGCGGTGCTTGCCCTGTTCAGCGGTGCTTGACTTGGCGGTCCTTGCCCTGTTCAGCGGTGCTTGCCCTGTTCAGCGGTGCTTGACTTGGCAGTGCTTGCCCTGTTCAGCAGTGCCTGCACTGTTCAGCGGTGCTTGACTTGGCGGTCCTTGCCCTGTTCAGCGGTGCTTGACGTGGCGGTCCTTGCCCTGTTCAGCTGTGCTTGACTTGGCGGTCCTTGCCCTGTTCATCGGTCCTTGCCCTGTTCAGCGGTGCTTGTCTTGGCGGTCTTTGCCCTGTTCAGCGGTGCCTGCCCTGTTCAGCGGTGCTTGACTTGGCGGTGCTTGCCCTGTTCAGCGTGCTTGACTTGGCGGTCCTTGCCCTGTTCAGCGGTGCTTGACTTGGCGGTCCTTGCCCTGTTCAGCGGTCCCTGCCCTGTTGAGCGGTGCTTGTCTTGGCGGTCCTTGCCCTGTTCAGCGGTGCTTGCCCTGTTCAGCGGTGCTTGACTTGGCGGTTCTTGCCCTGTTCAGCGGTGCTTGACTTGGCGGTCCTTGCCCTGTTCAGCGGAACTTGACTTGGCGGTCCTTGCCCTGTTCAGCGGTGCTTGCCCTGTTCAGCTGTGCTTGACTTGGCGGTGCTTGCCCTGTTCAGCGGTGCTTGACTTGGCGGTCCTTCATTGCCCAGCTGGGATGGGGCTGGCTGTCCTTCACTGGTCAGATGGGCTGTGGCTGGTGGGGCTCTGCTGGGCAGCTGGGCTGTGGCCGGCGAGGTCCTCCTGGGCAGCTGGGCTGTGGCTGGCGGGGTCCTCCTGGACAGCTGGGCTGTGGCTGGCGGGGTCCTCCTGGGCAGCTGGGCTGTGGCTGGCGGTGGCCTCCTGGGTAGCTGGGCTGTGGCTGGCGGGGTCCTCCTGGACAGCAAAGATGGGGGGCTGGCGGGGCCCTCCTGGGCAGTGACAATGGGGCTGGCGGGGCCCTCCTGGGCAGCGACGATGGGGCTGGCGGGGCCCTCCTGGACAGCAATGATGGGGCTGACCGGGGCCCTCCTGGGCAGCGACGATGGGGCTGGCGGGGCCCTCCTGGGCATCGGGGATGATGGCGGTCTTCTCCTCCGTGCTGCTCCTCCCAGACTTTGCGGGTTTCTTCTGCCCCTTCCCCACCTTGGGAGGAGTCACAGCTGAGTCCACACTCCCCCCGGGACCCCTGTGAGCGGCTTGGGTGGCTGGAGTACTCCCCCTCTCCCGCCGGGCACTGGCCAACTTCTGGTGCTTCACAGGGGGGGACTGGCTGTGCTCTGGCTCCATGATACACTGGCTGGCCTGGTGGCCGGTGCACTCCACATACCTGTGACAACAGGCACCACTGGTCCCGGAGATTTTGTGGCTGAGGTGCTAGTACGGGACCTATGAGTTGGACGGGGGTGGTGGGAAATAGGTTAAGGGTGGACAGGAAAAGTTGTTTGGAGACACTGGGACGGGTGGCTGGAGGGGGTTTGGGAGTGGAGGAAGAGATGGTGGTTGTAGGAGGTGTAATTTTTGTTGTTTTGGGTGCAGGTGCATGCACTGGAGGCTTTTGTGAGGTGGATGTGTGTTGGGTGGGTGTGTGCCTGCGTTTGTGTATCTTGGGAGGGGGTGCCACAAACACATTGGGAGAGGACACAGGGGACGTGTGAATGGTAGTGGGGGTGGTAACTGCACGTGAGCGGGGTGTGGCAGTGGGTGTGCTGGTGCGGGACGTAGTGGCTGTAGTGGTAGTGCATGCAGGTGTGAGTGTAGACGAGACTGGGAGGGAGGAAGGAGACGAGGAGGAGGGGGACACAGTGGAGGCAGTGGATGTTGGTGTGTCTGTATGTGTGTGATGCTTGCGTGAGTGCCTGTGGGATGTGTGGTGCTTATGTTTGCCTGAGCTTCCCTTGTGTGGTGAGGTGTGGGCAGGCTGGTCTGATGGTGTGCTTGGGATAGGCAGAGGTACAGGGGATTGGGTCTGAGTGGAGGAAGTTGGAGGGGGGAGGCTAGACACAGGGAAAATTGCTGCCATCAGTGCTGATGCCAGAGTTTGAAAGGTTCGATGAAGGGCAGCCTGACCAGAATGAATGCCCTCCAGGAATGCATTGGTTTGTTGCAACTCCCTTTCTACACCCTGGATGGCATTCAAAATGATAGACTGCCCAACAGTGAGGGACCTGAGGAGGTCAATGGCCTTCTCACTGAGGGCAGCAGAGGTGACAGGGGCAGGGGCTGAGGTGCCTGGGGTGAAGGTGATGCCCACCCTCCGGGGTGAGCGGGCACGGGGCACACGCTGAGGGGCTGCAGGGAGGGCGGTGCTGGTAGGAGGGGTGGCAGCTGTACCTGTAGTAGTGGGGGGCATAGATTTTGCCGCCACCACAAGGGAGCTCCCATCGGAGGACGAGTCCGTGTCGCTGGTTTCAGCTCCTGTCACCGCCGTGGTGCTCCCCTCGCCCTCCTTCCCACTGCTGTATTCAGAGTCTGTAGTGTGGCCCTCCATGGCCATGTGGGACGCAGCTTCCTCATGCTCCGGTGCCACTGCTCCTCCACCTGATGATGCTAATGCACACAAGAACAGGGAGACCACAAAAAGTGGGGGGGGAACAGAAGAAAGGCAGGTTGAGTGCATGGCTTATCGCTACCGTTGGCGGACAAGACAGGCACAGCAGCCCCCTGCACTACATCGCGCTGTTGGGCTCTACAGTACAATTCCTGGGAAATGGCGTGCAAGGCTATGGACGACATCTGCACACATAGATGACACAGGTGCATGAGTACCTGTACTTGGCACTCTACAGAGGTGGGGTGGGGGGCCACTGGGCCTTGCTTTACGAAGGGGCCTAGCCTACGGAAGTCACCCTGGCCTAGGGAAACCCAGAGCCCTCCTCCCCCACCCAGACCCCTCCACTGGGCGCTAAGTCAGCAGAATGAGAGCATACTCACCCCCTTGTGTCTGCAGTGATGCCCTCAAGCGCCCATCCAACTCCGGGTAGGCCTCCGCCAGGATCCGGAACATCAGGGGAGTCGTGGTTTGACGGGCACCCCTCCCACATTGGGAGGCCATCCCCATCTGAGCCTCCACCGTCTTCTTGCTCCAGCGGCGAATGTCCTCCCATCTCTTCCGGCAGTGGGTGCTCCGTCTGTGATGGACCCCCAGGGTCCGGACGTCCTTGGTGATGGCACGCCAAATATCCTTTTTCTGGTGGGTGCTGACCTACATGAAATGTACAGGGGAAGAAGAGAAGTCATTACCAACTGTGCTGTCAAAGTGAGTGGCCCCCATCCCTACCCTTGCCATGTGGCACATGCACCCACCGTCCTTCATGCACTCAGAACTCTGCCCACTTCATCTTACAACCAGCCCTCTCCGCACTGCAAAGCCCATACAACATGCCCCCTGTGTACTTACCTGTTGGTCTGGAGGACCATAGAGTAGTGTGTACTGGGGGAGGACCCCATCGATGAGCTTCTCAAACTCCTCCGCAGTGAAGGCAGGGGCCCTTTCCCCAGACGCACGAGCCATTGTCTATTCCAGACCGAGGTCACAGCAGCACTTGCAGTGTAGGTCCTCTCCTGTCGAAGATCAGGTATCGAGTGATTCAACAGCTAGATAATGGCGGTCACGTCCGCGGCGGTCAAGTCCGCAGCGGTGCGTACCATCCCCAGCCGGCGTACATCGTCATTGGCTCCTGCGACCCATGGGGTCCAATGTTAACCAATGCAGCATTGCGCCCCTGTCTTCGACCGCCTACCGCTACGGTGTACAACGCCAGCGCAGTTACCTCACATACCATTGTCCCACTTTAGAGGTCAGGCAGCCGCCATTTCAGGGGCCCACATGGCCTAATTACCAACTTCGTCACAAATACCTAGGCCTACTCTCAACACACATACAGGCCAGATTTTGTGTATGAATCGTGTTCTGTGTAGACTGTGGGTACATACCTCTGACTTGTTTGACTCTCTGGTCGCTGTTGTCCTTCATAGGCAACGTCCGCTGGGACATGTGAGGAGATGGCGGAATCCTCCAGTGTACCGACCGCTGGTGGACCTGTCGACAATGGAGGAAAGAAATCTGATAATCACCTACAGGCTTGACCGTGCCACAATCCAGGAACTGTGTACCCAGTTGGAGCCAGACCTGATGTCAGCAATCCGCCATCCCACCGGAATCCCCCCTCAAGTGCAGGTGCTATCAGTGCTCCATTTCCATGCAAGTGGGTCTTTTCAAACAACTGTGGCCATGGCATCAGGGATGTCCCAGCCTATGTTTTCCAACGTATTGTCCAGAGTGTTGTCTGCCCTGCTTAAACACATGCGGAGCTACATCGTTTTCCCTCAGGTGGAGGACTTGCCTACAGTGAAAGGTGACTTCTATGCCCTTGGACATATCCCCAACATCATAGGTGCCATTGATGGGACCCATGTGGCTTTGGTCCCCCCCCACAGGAGTGAACAGGTGTACAGGAACCGGAAGAGTTATCATTCCACGAATGTACAGATGGTATGTTTGGCCGACCAGTACATCTCCCATGTGAATGCCATGTTCCCTGGCTCAGTGCACGACGCCTGCATAATTCGGAATAGCAGCATCCCTTATGTGATGGGTCAACTCCAGAGGCACAGTGTATGGATATTAGGTGACTCTGGTTACCCCAACCTGTCATGGCTACTGACCCCAGTGAGGAATCCCAGGACCAGGGCAGAGGAACGCTACAATGAGGCCCATGGGCGTACTAGGAGGGTGATCGAGCGGACCTTCGGCCTCCTGAAGGCCAGGTTCCGGTGCCTCCATATGACAGGTGGATCCCTATTCTACTCACCAAAGAAGGTGTGCCAGATCATCGTGGCCTGCTGTATGCGTCACAACTTGGCTTTGCGACGACAGGTGCCTTTTCTGCAGGAGGATGGTCCAGATGGCGGTGTTGTGGCAGCTGTGGAGCCTGTGGACAGTGATGAGGAGGAAGCAGAGGAAGAAGACATTGATAACAGGGACTCAGTCATCCAGCAATATTTCCAGTGTAACACAGGTGAGAATACATTCCTGCCTACTACAAGTACTTTTACACTTCTACCTCTATCCTGTCTGTCGATTTCACCCAGTGTATGGTCACTGAATCGTCACTTTCCCTTACGGTTTCACAGGTGTGGGTCCCAACGTGTGTAATCAGCTTAGATTCCTCAGGGACTAGAGCAGTGTGACATAAGTATGTTGACATTACTATTTCCAGAAACGTTTGTCACTGTAATTGCAAATAGACTATTTCAAAATCACAGACAGACTCCAGATCTTTTGGTGCTTTAGGTGTGTTTATTTACATACTAAATTTTGGAGGGGGAAGTTAAATGGTGAGGGGTGATGGCGGAGGAGTGTCCATGGCAGAGTCCAGTCTATTTGTCTCACAGGTGCATTGCCCATATGGGCATAGGAAGTGGAGCTGGGGCAGTTTCAATATGGACAGGGTGACAAAGTGGGACAGTGGGTTGACAATCAGGGTGGTCTCATTTCTTGGCGGGGGTCTTGGCATCGTGCTCTGTCTTGTTCCTGGATCTCAGGGACCGTTTGCGGGGTGGTTCTCCATCTGCAGGGGGTGGGGTGCTGGTGTGGTGGTCCTGTGGCGGTGCCTCCTGTCCACTAGCGCCGGCGGAGGTGGTGGGCAGTTCATCATCCATGCTAGTGTTAGGAGCCCCTTGTAGTGCCACAGTGTCCCTCCTGGTGTTGAGTAGTTCCTTCAGCACCCCTACGATGGTGCCCAGGGCGGAGCAGATGTTTCTGAGTTCCTCCCTGAACGCCAAATACTGTTCCTCCTGCATGCGCTATGTCTCCTGAAACTTGGTCAGGACCGTTGCCATCGTCTCCTGGGAGTGGTGGTATGCTCCCATGATGGAAGAGAGGGCCTCGTGGAGAGTGAGTTCCCTTGGCCTGTCCGCCCCCTGTCGCACAGCAGCCCTCCCAGTTCCCCTGTGTTCCTGGGCCTCCGTCCCCTGGACCGTGTGCCCACTGCCCCCAGGTCCCTGTTGTTGTTGGGGTGGTGGGTTATCCTGGGTTCCCTGTAGTGGTGAACACACAGCTGATTGACGTGTCCTGGGGACGGAGGTATGGGCCCGCTGGGTGGGTGCTGTGCTGGTGTTACCAGAGGGGGGAAGGTCTGTGGTGACCTGAGCCTGTGTGAGGGGAACGGACTGTCCCGAGGCCCACAATGGTCCGGGCTGGTCATCTAGATCCAGTTGGACAGAGCTGCTGTCATCACTGTGGGCCTCTTCTGTGGGTGGGGTGGAAATGTCTGGACCCTCCTGTCTGGTGACGTTGGGTAGTGGTCCTGCATGGGTGGAAAAGCATGATTATTGCATCTGTGTGTGTCATGGTGTGCAATGGGTGGGTGACCATGTTCCCCAGTGCTGGCATTCCTGTGTGGGGGCTTGTGTGATAATGGTTTAGGGGGGTGTATGGGTATGTGCAGTGGGCATGCTTTAGTGATGGGTGTCCACACGTTGGTGTTGCATGCAGGGCTTGGTGTTGGGATGGGTGGTTTGTGATATTGGTACATTTGTGAGGAATAGGTGTAATGGGGGTGAAGGTGAGGGTGGGAGTGTGTGATAGCATGCAGGTAGGGTGGGGGATGTAATAGTAAAGCTTTGACTTACCAGAGTCCATTCCTCCACCGACTCCTGCGAGGCCCTCAGGATGAAGAATCGCCAAGACCTGCTCCTCCCATGTTGTTAGTTGTGGGTGAGGAGGTGGGGGTCCGCCGCCAGTCCGCTGAACCGCCTGGTGGTATCTTGAGACCACGGAACGCACCTTCCCTAGTAGGTCGTTCCACCTCTTCCTGATGTAATCCCGATTTCTTGGGTGTTGTCCCACTGCGTTGACCCTGTCGACTATTCTTCGCCATAGCTCCATCTTCCTTGCAATTGAAGTGTGCTGCACCTGTGCTCCAAATAGCTGTGGCTCTACCCAGACGATTTCCTCCTCCATGACCCTGAGCTCCTCCTCCGAGAACATGGGGTGTCTTTGCCGTGCCATGGGGTGGTGTAGGTGATGTGTGGGGTGGTGTGTGTGGTCATAAGTGTGGTGATATGTAGTGGTGTGTGGTGTTTTGTGCGTGGAAGTTGTGTGGGTGATGGTGTTGTGTGCCTGCGGCTGCTAGTTTGTGGATGGTGGTGTCTCTCTCTGGCCTTCTCTCTGTTATAGTGATCGTAGGGGTTTGTGGGTGTTGTGGGTGTGTGTTTTATATTGTATTGGGTTTGTGGGAGTGGTGTGTGTATGTGTATCAGGTGTGTGTATTTCCAAATGTCCAATGTGGCGGTGTTTTGTAGAAGTGTGTGTATTTTGAGCGCAGCGGTTTGTACCGCCAATGGAATACTGTGGTTGAAAGACCGCCGCGTGGATTCGTGTGTCGTGATAGTGTGGGCGTATTTCTGTTGGCGTGACAGTGGAGGTTTTGTTTTCGCCAGTTTATCACTGACCTTTGGTGTGGCGGACTTGTGTGGGTGTCTGAATTTTGTCGGATTTCGAGATGTGGGTCATAATAGCTGTGGCTGAATTCCGCGGCGGTGTGTTGGCGGTCTTCTGCACGCCGGTAAGCGGCTTTTACCGCCAATGTTGTAATGACAGCCATAGTCTCTTCCAGACTGAGGTCACAGCAGCACTTGCAGTGTAGGTCCTCTCCTGTCAAAGATCAGGTATTGAGTGATTGAACAGATAGAAAATGGCAGTCACGTTCACGGCGGTGTGTACCGTCACCACCGGCGTACATCGTCATTGGCTCCTGGGACCCATAGGGTCCAATGTTAACCAATGCAGAATTGCGCTGCGGTCTTCGACAGCCTACCGTGACATTGTACAACGCCAGCGCTTTTACCTCATATCCCTTTTTCCCACTATACAGGTCAGGCAGCCGCCATTTCAGGGGCCCAAATGGCTTTATTTTTAACTGCGTCACACATACCTACGCCTTGGCTCACCACGCATACAGGCAAATTTCGGTTTATGAATAGTTTTCTGAGTAAGCTGTGTTTACGTACCTCAGAGTTGGTTGACTCTGTACTCGCTGTTCTCCTCCATAGGCACTGTCCGCTGGGGCATATGAGGAGATGGCGGCATCTTCCGGTGTACAGACCGCTGGTGGACCTGTCGACAATGGTGGAAAGACATGTGATCATCACCTACAGGCTTGATCGTGCCACAATCCTGCAACTGTGTGCCCAGTTGGAGCCAGACCTATGTCAACTATCTGCCATCCCACAGGAATCCCCCTTCAAGTGCAGGTGCTGTCAGTACTCCATTTCCTTGCAAGTGGGTCTTTTCAAACTACAGTGGCCATAGCATCAGGGATGTCCCAGCCTATGTTTTCCAACGTGTTGTCCAGAGTGTTGTCTGCCCTGCTGAAACACATGCAGAGCTACATCGTTTTCCCTCAGGTGGAGGACTTGCCTACAGTGAAAGGGGACTTCTATGCCCTGGGACATATCCCCAACATCATAGGTGCCATTGATGGGACACATGTGCCCCCCCCCCCGCAGGAGTGAACAGGTGTACCGAAACCGGAAGAGTTACAATTTGATGAATATGCAGATGGTGTGTTTGGCAGACCAGTACATCTTCCATGTTAATGCCAAATTCCCTGGCGCAGTGCATGACGCTTATATCTTGCGGAATAGCAGCATCCCTTCTGTGATGGGGCAACTCCAGAGGCACCTTGTGTGGCTATTAGGTGAGCACCTGGAACAAAATCAGTGGGAATAGTTGTCTGGGAATATCCCTAAGAGTTAGTGTGTGTCTAACAGTTGTCCCTCGACATTTGCAGGTGTTACCCCAACCTGTCATGGCTACTGACCCCAGTGAGGAATCCCAGGACAAGGGCAGAGGAACGCTACAATGAGGCCCATGGGCGAACTAGGAGGATTATAGAGCGGACCTTCGGCCTCCTGAAGGCCAGGTTCCGGTGCCTACATATGACAGGTGGTTCCCTATTCTACTCACCAAAGAAGGTGTGCCAGATCATCGTGGCCCGCTGTATGCTTCACAACTTGGCTTTGCGATGACAGGTGCCTTTTCTGAAGGAGGATGGTCCAGATGGAGGTGTTGTGGCATCGGTGGAGCCTGTGGACAGTGAAGACGAGGAAGCAGAAGAAGAGGACATCGACAACAGGACCTCTGTGATCCTGCAATACTTCCAGTGAGACAGAGGTAAGAAGACAAACCTGCCTGCTACATGTACTTTAACACTATTACCTCTCTACTGTCTGTCCTTTTCACCCAGTGTATGGTAACTGAGATTTCACTTTCCCTTACGATTTCACAGATGTGGGTCCCACTGTGTGATATCTGCTTTGTTTCCTCATGGACTAGAGCTGTGTGACATAGGTATGATGACATTACATTTGAAAGGATAATTTGTCACTGTAATTGCTAATACACTAATTTGAAATCACGGACAGACTCCAGATTGTTTTGTGCTTTAAGGGTGTTTATTTAGGTGCTCAATATTGGAGGTGGTTGTAAAATGGTGAGGGGTGATGGTGGAGGAATGTCCATGGAGGAGTCCAGTCTATTAGTCTCACAGGTGCATTGTGCAAAGGGGCATAGGAAGTGGAGCTGGGGCAGTCTGAGGATGGAAAGGGTGACAAGGTGGGACAAAAGGATGACAATCAGGGTGGTCGTTTGCAGGGTGGTTCTCCATCTGCAGGGGTTGGGGTGCTGGTATGGTGGTCCTGTGGCGGTGCCTCCTGTCCACAAGCGCCAGCGGAAGTGGTGGGCAGTTCATCGTCCAAGCTAGTGTCAGGGGCCCCTTGTTGTGCCAGAGTGTCCCTCCTGGTGTTAAGGACTTCCTTCAGCACCCCTACGATGGTGCCCAGGGTGGAATTGATCTGAGTTCCTCCGTGAAGCACAAAAACTGTTCCTCCTGCAGCCGCTGGGTCTCCTGAAACTTGGCCAGTACTGTTGTCATCTTCTCCTGGGAATGGTGGTAGGCTCCCATGATGTTGGAGAGGGCCTCGTGGAGAGTGGGTTCCCTGGGCCGGTCCTCGCCCGTCGCACAGCAGCCCTCCCAGTTGCCCTGTGTTCCTGGGCCTCTGTCCCCTGAACTGTGTGCCCACTGCCACTGCCCCCAGGTCCCTGTTGTTGCTGGGGTGGTGGGTTAGCCTGGGTTCCCTGTAGTGGTGGACACACTGCTGATTGATGTGTCCTGGGGACAGATGTATGGGCCCGCTGGGTGGGTGCTGTGCTGGTGTTTTCAGAGGGGGCAAGCACCGTGGTGGCCTGTGCCAGTGTGAGGGGAACCGACTGTCCCGAGGTCCCAGATGGGCTGGGCTGGTCATCTAGATCCAGTTGGACAGAGCTGCTGTCATCACTGTGGGCCTCTTCTGTGGGTGGAGTGGACATATCTGGATCCTCCTGGCTGGTGACATTGGGTAGGGGTCCTGCAGGGGTGTAAAGGCATGATTATTGCATCTGTATGTGCCATGGTGTGCAATGGATGGGTGACCGTGTACCCCAGTGCTTGCATTCCTGTGTAGGACCTTGTGTGATGATGGATTAGGAAGGTGTATGGGTATGTGCAGTGGCCATGCATTGGTAATAGGTGCCAATGCTTTGGTGCTGCATGCAGGGCTTGGTGTTGGGATGGGTGGTTTGTGATATTGGGACATGTGTGAGGAGTATGTGTGACGTGGTGTGAGGACGAGGGTGGAGGGATGTGATGGCATGCAGGTAGGGTGGGGGATGTAATAGTAAAGATTAGACTTACCAGAGTCCATTCCTCCAGCTACTCCAGCGAGGCCCTCAGGATGCAGGATAGCCAAGACCTGCTCCTCCCATGTTGTTAGTTGTGGGGGAGGAGGTGGGGGTCCGCCGCCAGCCCTCTGAACCGCAAGGTGGTGTCTTGAAACCACGGAACGCGCCTTGCCCCGTAGGTCGTTCCACCTCTTCCTAATTTCATCCCTATTTCTTGGGTGCTGTCCCACTGCGTTGACCCTGTCCACTATTCTTCGCCATAGCTCCATCTTCCTAGCTATGGAGGTGTGCTGCACCTGTGCTCCGAATATCTGTGGCTGCACCCGGATGATTTCCTCCACCATGACCCTGAGCTCCTCCTCAGAAAACCAGGGGTGTCTTTGCCGTGCCATGGGGTGGTGTGGGTGATGTGTGGGTTGGTGTGTGTTGTGATGTGTGGGGTGACATTTAGTGGTGTGTTGTGTGAGGTGCCTGGATGTTCTGTGGGTGATGGTGTTGAGTGCCTGTGGATGCTTGTTTGTAGATTGTAGTGTCTATCTCTGGCCTTTTTTCGTAATTGTTTGTAGTAGGGGTTTGTGGGTGATGTGGGTGTGTGTTTCATATTGTATTGGGTGTGTGAGAGTGGTGTGTGTATGTGTATGTGTATCAGGTGTGTGTATTTGGAATTGTCCAATGTTGTAGTGTTTTGTAGGAGTGTGTGTATTTTGAGCGCGGCGGTGTGCACCGCCAATGGAATACAGCGGTTGAAAGACTGCCGCGTGGATTCGTGGGTCGTGATAGTGTGGGCGTATTCTTGTTGGCGTGGCGGTGGAGGTTTTGTTTTCACCAGTTTATCACTGACCTTTGGTGTGGCGGACTTGTGTGGGTGTCTAAATTTTGGCAGATTCCGAGCTGTGGGTCATAATGACTGTGGCGGAATTCCGCGGCGGTATGTTGGCGGTCTTCTGCACGTCAGTAAGCGCCTTTTACCGCCAATGTTGTAATGACCCCCATGGTGTTTTCTGTTCAATATAATCCTAAACTTTGCAAGTTCTGGAAAGTTAAATTGAATTTTCATGCCTCTTAGCCTATCACAGAGGGCCAAGAATCCTTTTCCTGTTTCAACAGTAGATCTAGAGTAGTCTTGGGTGATATATTTTAGGATAGTTTCCATGTGTTGATATAGTAGTGGCTTACAGACTATTGGTCTCAGCTTCAATCAGTTTTTGTTGACTGATTTGAAGGATGGTAGTCTGGGTTCTTTCCAGTTCAAAGGTTTTGTGGAATTGTAGATCTGTGAGTTGAGGCTGCCAATTTTTGAGGAAGGTAATGCATATGTTGGGTGAGTCCTCTGATCCTTCATAGCACTCAGGAATTCAAAAAATCCTTAAGTTACCTCTCCTGTTACAGTCTTCCAACTCACCAATGTCTTTTTTTCATAGATTTTGTTGTTACTTGTAGAGAAAGAAGATCTTTGGTAGATTTGATTTTCATGTCATCCAGGTAATTGATCCTTTGTCCGGCTTCCATCATTTTGTTGTTAATAGTGTTAATATCAGCTCTTATTGCTGTTAATTCAAGTTGCATAGAGTCTGTATTCTGTTTGGTGGATTTGGCAAGGTCATGAACCTCCAATACTTTTTATAGGATCATGTCCATTGTACTGTTGATGTGTGCTTTGCTTTTGATAGGTGAGTCTGGGAACGTTGGTTCCGCTTTAGAGTGTTTGACATGAGCTTTGATGTCCTTTTCTGCCATAATGAGATTTGTTTCTCAAACGTAGAGGCAGCTCAAATGTAGCAGAGTGCAGATAGAGGTCCATAGACTATCAATAGTGACTTAAATCTGATTATGTGGTTCATTATCAATAAGGTCAATGTCAAGATCTATGTTTGGGTGGATCAGTCACTATGGTAAGTCAGGTTCAGCTATCATAACTGATCGATCTCTATGAACTTGAGCTCAATTCCAGGAAAAGTTATGTGTTTAGTATCAACTTCAGTACCACTCAAAGCCAGACAACAGTAAGAGTACTTCCTCTACTGCTGAATGGCCGTTGGGTTCATATTATGTACATGGTGGGTTAATTATAGGACCAGTTTGATTGTAACTGGATCAAAAAGTATGTTCCTATTGGTTACAAAAGCACCCACGTTGTTAGGGATGTTTGGTCAGTATTTTAATTAGTTGGCTCCTTTATTCACTACATTTGATCACATTTAAGTCTGTAGCAAAGAGATTGCTCACATTTATAAAAGTGCATTAAATAAGGCTTAAAATGAGGAATTCTGTGTCGTTGAGTGCAATGAAGTTTCAGCATGCAATTATGGGCTCCACATATATCGGTAACATTGTGGGTGCCATCTTATGGTCAGGCATGCATCGTGAAACAGCCCATTTTGTGAAGAGCATCAGTTTGATATGAGAAGGTACTGGGCTCTAAAGCATATTTTCCTAATCCAGAAATGGTGTTTGCCGGGGTCGCAGTGGCCGAATTACAAGCGGGAAGCACAGCGCTCATTTTGCCCACAGGCCGCTGACATTTTGAGCTACGATCTCGGAGCAGGTGAAAAGAGAGATTTATGGTATGTTAAGGCTTCTGACCTTACATCTGATTGCTCTATAACATTCCACGCACCTTCTGATGAAGGGATTTATCAAATGTTCAGCATGAGTAGACCAGTAAGTAGTCAAATTGTCCTCATTACGGTCCAATCTGCAGGGAGAGATGGAGTCAAGCACCCATGGGCTTCTCTGTAACTTTGGATTTTAAATGATGATTCCACTTGAAAAGGCGATCTCTTTACAATTAAGAGTTACACTCACAAACTGTAAAAAGACAATCTCAATATTATGTCATGGGAAAGATAGGCCTTGTAGTAGTTACAAATCTCTTTGTGAATTTTTCCACTAATAGGACATGTACAACTTAAAAGGGGATGTCCTGCCATTTAAATACATTGTAACCTGCCCTCTGGTTTGTGCGGGACCTTCCTTAGGGATGACGTATATGTATAAAAAGGGAAAGTTTGGGACTGGAAAAAGGGCTTTTTTGCCAGGTCGACATTGCAGGGTAAAACTGTACACACGCTTTACAATGACAGGCCTGAGACATGGTTAAGGCGCTACTTAATTAAGTGGCGCAATCAGTACTGCAGGCCCGCTAGTAGCATTTAATTAACATGCCCTGGGTACACATAGTACTGCTTGACTAGGGACTCATAAGTAAGTTAAATATGCCATTTGGGGATACACCTATATTATTGTGTTTAGAGGAGGGAGCACAATCACTTTAGCAGTGGTTAGAAGTGGTAAGGTGCACCTAATACCAGCAAAAACAAGTACAGAAAAATGGAGGAGGTAGGCAAAACGCTGACGGGAAGACAACCCTAAGAATGTCAGGGCTAGCAATTACCATCCCCCATTCACAAGAAGAAGGAGAATAATTAAATCATTTCTAATTAGTCAACAGATTTCTGCTTTGGGTTGCTATTTCTGCAACAGCATTAATCACGACTGAGATACAGCCATACAAATCAGTTCTTGAGTAATTCCTCCATGGGTAATCCTAATGGTTATATTATTGAACTTCATTAGGCAGCAGAATATTTATCGAGTGGGACTTTCATACATAAGAAATTCTGAAGAGTCCTTATGTGGCCTATGCAGATCAGGACAGACTATGGACATTTCCATGTTTTCTATTGTCTTATATTAATGGTGTACTGCACAACTGGGGAACTGGCAGAAAGATTATTACAACTAGATGGTCCCTCATGTCCTTCTCCTGGTGTTTGCCCAGCCACAGCTTGAGGTCATAATAACAGGCAAAGCCCCAGACACGTTGGTGTGGCTAAACGTAATTCACCACTGAGCAATATATAAAGTTCCAAAACAATGTTACACACAATTTCACTGCAAGAACAGAAGCACTTCTTCAGTGTAGACCAAGCATGAATAAGAATAAATGTCCACTGTTATGCCATGGTTTTGTTTTTGCAATTAGATGTACCTAATGAGTGGCTTAATCACCTGTGAATAAACAAACAATGCATTAGTGGATGTATCTGTCACTAACAACATATCTGTCTGTCAGATTAAACAAGCTTTTCATTCCACTGTATACTTTCTCTCTGATGTTAATTCTGCATGCGAGCACCGCAATGTCAGTGGGTTGTTCACAATGTATGGCTGCATAGATTTGATTTTTTGTGGACAATCACCAAACACCGATAGGCAGTTTTGCTGCAATTGCTGAACACCAGAAAATTAAGTTGTCATGTGTTGCACCAGGCAAACTGGCACACACATGCAAAAAGTATTCCCTTGTATTATAGACTTCCTACTAGTTAATTTTATGTAAGTGATGACATTTATGAAAAAGACATTCTGTTAGCTGAACGATTATATGCAACGTGTGCAGTCTAGTTCAAGCATACATGGAGAATATTAAAAAACAGAACTGCTGTGCCACATGTTGATTCTGTTACTCAAACTGTACAATGGTACTGTATTGCTACATGTAAAACACTTGGTGCTAGTATCTGGGCTGGTGTGGCTGTGATATGCCTAATATAATGCCATTGGTTCTATGAAAGAGGCCTGCTACCTGGAGTGGGGTGCAGCAAGAACTCATTGGTAAGCAAGGTGGGCATGAGAGTGGACATTTGTACCTTCGGCCTCCCAAACTCTCTACGTGTCTAGGATAACATGAGCTGGAAAGTGGTACATTCCATACACCACTTTCTCAGCAATGTTGACGCTTGTGATCCTTTCCCTGCATATCCCCACTTTCCTCACCCTCCCGTTGCTGATTCCAGGACCACAGTGGCAGAGCGTGCCCGTGACATTTTGGAAAATGTCTGAGAAGGGCTGTAAGAGCGGTTGTTTCATCCTCATCTGTTGGATTAGTCATTGCAGATATGAGTTTCAGGTGTTGTCACAATGTGGTTCAAGCGTCCTGTGTCAGTTGACAGTTCAGTACTAGTCCTTGAAAAGAATAGAATGGGCATCATGAGCACTTCTCACAGGGTAGCCTTGTTGGGCTTCTGCTCTGCCAGTGCCAGCATAGGTGTCAGGAGCATGTCATCATGCCAGAGGAAGGCACCCTTATGGGCTAGGTCTCCAAGCTTGCCAGCAAGGCCTGAACTCCAGCAGACCCAAAGACTAGACGGTCAGGCACTATGCCTCAGACAGCCTTTGGGGGACAGATTCCCCAAAGCTTTAAAATTTCACAGTTATTTTTAGCAGGTGTTGCAAGACTGTAACCCACATTTATTTGTTGGGCAACAGATGGATGACACAGTAAATAACCACTTAGGGGTCCACTGACATATACATTTGTGTATGCAG
This sequence comes from Pleurodeles waltl, assembly GCF_031143425.1. Classification (NCBI taxonomy): domain Eukaryota; kingdom Metazoa; phylum Chordata; class Amphibia; order Caudata; family Salamandridae; genus Pleurodeles; species Pleurodeles waltl. Next base: position 1,161,103,796 of record NC_090445.1, read on the forward strand.
CTTTCAGGAAAGCCAAAGTTGTATATAATTTGCATTTTGCTATATTAGGGGCATTGGAGATTAAAAAAAAAGTATGTGCATAGCATACTGTTGTCTTGTGAATGTGTTTCTGTAAGAAATTAGGTTGTTGGTTGACTGGAATGTAAGTCTTGGCAAAGCAGCAATCACAATCCTTGTCAGGGTAGGGCACAAGCAAACCCCACATTAAACTGTGCCCAATCCCCTGGAAGCTTAGTTCTGATCAGTTAGGTCTAATTAAAGGCAATGTGTAAAGTATCTGTGTAACACTTCGAACAGTAACATAGTGAAAATATATCACAAAAGGAGCACACAACAGAGTTAGAAAATAAATAAGTGTTTAATAAATAAAACAAGACCAGAGTGACAAAAATCTAAGTAATAGTTACAGAGATTTTTAATTGTAAACTTTTAGGTAAAAATAGCACCAAAAGGCATAAGGCATCAATTGTGGATATCTGGTTGTACCAGGCCGGGTCTGAGGCAAAGCACAATAGACAACACAACTAATCTGGTGATAAGCGTAATTGTAGAATCCTATTAATATACCTATGCCACCTTCAATGAAGGAGACAGTGCAGATTGCTTATAAATCATATTTATATTCCATTGCTGAAATGCTTTTTGCATCCAATGAAAAAATGTTGACTGCAGTTCCAATTGCTGTCATAAAGAAGAGACAAGTGGCTCAGGAGAAACGCCTAATTGCTGTAGCTCTCGTTCCAAACTTAGAGGCCATCACCAAGGCAAGCATTCCTAGTACCAAAGCCTTTCATCCGAAATGGATACAGGAGGCTACTTCCTTGACAGCTACTGATGTAGACTATGGCACTATTACAACCCTGGAGGTCAGTGGTAAAGTGGCGTTAATGCCGCCAACAGGTTGGCAGTAACTTCTGCCAAATTATGACAATGGCGGTTTGAACTCAGACAGGCAGCCACTTTACCACACCAACTGCCAGGGCAGAAACAACAGGCACCACTGTGGTAGCCGCCTACAGCCAGGCGGAAGTCAATGTTCCGCCCACCATATAATGACATGCCAATCCACCACCTTTTCCGGGGCGGTACCAATGACATCAAAAGCCTGGCAGAAACTGAGCTCAGAAGGAAAAGGACTCACCTTTGGAAACACAGGGAACAATCACACCACCATGGAGCCCGAACTTCAGATATTCCCGATGATTTTCTCCATCCTGCTCCACCACGAACACTAACAACAGCAAAGAAGACCACGGTGAGTACAGCTGCCTAGCACAGAGGGGAGGGAGGGAGGAAAAGAGAGTGACATACACATGCAACACACACACCCACCACCAACACCATACACACAATCAGATGCAGTAATAAAACATATATACCCCGTACCCCTCAGGAATAATGCAAGGACAACAGGATAGTGATAAAGTGAGTGTAATAATATGAATACAGTAGAAATATGCTAATTCAATCTAATGGTATATACCAGGGTACTGCAAAGTCGGTCCTGGAGAGCCGGATCCATGCCAGATTTTTAGCATATCCACATTTATAAAAAAAGAAGTTTCAGAAATCTACATGTTTCTAAATGTGGATATGCTGAAAACTGACATGGACCCAACTCTCTAGGACCGACTTTGCAGAACCCTGGTATATACAGATGTACAGTTCAAGGAACACTGCCCAATCCTTAATGTGCGTGGGCCACAGGGCCAAAGTCCAAGGCCCCACTTGTCACCTTCATCAACACAAAGAGAACACTGCAGTTGGAAAATAGGCAGGCACCTCAGGGGTCGGGGGGCACCTCAGCCGGCAGATGGAACAACACCACTGGTCCTCGAGGGGGCAACATACCCTGTGATTGGTCCTGGGGAGTGCAAGGCCACACCCTCTCGAGTGGGTGACTTGCCCACATGCTCTGGAGGGGGAACATGCCCTGTGCTTCTGATCCTGGGGAGGATGGGGTGAGTGGGTGTCTTACCCACTGCTTCTAGAGGGGGCATTGTGCCCTGTGCTTCTGATCCTGGGGAGTGCAAGTCTCTCAGCTGGGTGTAATTCCCACAGGATTAGCAGGGGGCAGGCCGCACAGCAGCCCATGGAGGCAGGACTACATACCGTCTGCCAGCGGTCAAAGCTGCTCAGTGGTAGTAGTGGTGCTGCTGATGCTTGTGGGGGGAGGCTCCAGCCCATCCCCTGCAGCCTCGGACGGCTGCCCACTGCTGGTGGTGGTGGTGCTGCTGGTGGTGGTAGGGGAAGACTCCAGGCCATCCCCTGCAGCCTCGAACAGCTCACAACCATGGTTGGTGGTGGGGCTCGGATTGAGTCCCTGCACCAGGCCCCTTGTCCTTCCTTCCTGCTGGTGCATGCCCCTTGCCCTTCCTGGTAGCAGCTGGGGATGGCTCCTTGCCCTTCCTGGCAGCAGCTGGGGATTCCTCCTTGCCCTGTCTGGCAGCAGCTGGGAATGGCTCCTTGCCTTCCGGGCAGCACTTGGGGCAGGCTCCTTTCCATTCCGGGCAACACCTGGGGCAGGAACCCTTTCCTTGAGGCTGCCTGGTTCCCTGGATCCTTTCCCACCACAAGATGGTGTGGAGGCTACTGGTCTCGTGGACTGGGTGGCTGAGGTGCTTGCCTGGGTTTTTGCCACCCTGGCCAGACATGAAGGATGGGGTGGAGGGGTAGGGAAGAGGTCAATGGTGGAGAGGAAAAGCTATTTAGGGACATTGGGGCAGAAGAGGGAGAGGGTTTGGGAGTGAAGGAAGAGGGGGTAGTTGTGGGAGGTGTCTGTCTGCTGTGTGTGGGTGCAGATGCATGGGCTGGATGGCTGTTGAGTGTCTGAGTGCTGCGTTTGTGTACCTGGTGTCTGCCAATGAGGTGTGTGTTCTGATAGGTGTGGTGGTAATGGCAGTAGTGGATGAGGATGTAGTGCATGCAGGTGTGAGTGTAGGCACAACTGGGAGGGAGGTGGAGGAGGAGGAGAAGGGAGACACAGTGGAGGCAGAGGATGTTGGTATGTCTGCATCTGGATGGTGTTTGTGTGAGTGCCTGTGGGATGATGTGTGGTGCTTGTGTTTGCCTGTGCCACTCTTGTGGGTTGTCCTGTTTGCATACTTGTCTGCCTGTGTGCGTGGGATAGGTTGGGGTTTAGGGGAATGGGATTGGGAAGAGGAAGTTGGAAGGGGGAGGGTGGAAACAGAGACAATGGCTGCCATCAGAGAGGAGGCCAAAGCCTGGATTGATCACTGTTGGGCTGCTAAACCAGTGTGAATTCCCTCAAGGAATGCATTAGTCTTTTGCATTTGGGCTGCCAGCCCCTGGATGGCATTCACAATGGTTGACTGCGCTACAGAGATGGATCGTGGAGGTCAATAGCCTCCTCATTCAGGGCAGCAGGGCTAACTGGGGCAGGGCCAGAGGTGCCTGGGCTAAGAAGATGCCCACCCTTCTGAGTGAGCGGGCACAGGCAACTCGCTGAGGGGCTGCTGGGAGGGCGCTGCTGGTACAGGTGTGGCGGCTGTACCTGTAGCTGGGGTGGTCACAGAAGTGTCCGCCACCGCCAGGGAGCTTCCATCGGAGGAGGTATCTGTATCTGAACTGTCCCCTCCAGTCTCTGCCGTAGTGCTCCCCTTACCCTCTGTCCCACTGGTGCCCTCACCGTCGGTGGACTCCACCTCCTGGGTCCTGTGGGATGTAGCTATCTCTGTCGCTGGTGCCTCTGCTTCTCCGCCAACTATGCTAATGCATATAAGGACAGGATGACACAACAAAAAGGGGGTGGAAGAGACAAAAGATGTACTGGGTCAATGGCTGCACCACCACCACCGTTGGTGTACACACCATAGTCACACACAGGAAACAGCCCTACGCACTATGCAATGCACTGCCAGTAGTAATTCTACCCACCAGGGCATGGGGAGGGGTACATACCGTCAACTGCAGCACACCTGGGACCCACACAGCCCTGACAAGTAGTGGATGCCCACAAGCTAGGTAGCAGGATTCTCACTTCAGAACCCTGGCCAACATGGGACCTACTCTGCAATGTCAGGCCTGGCCTAGGAGCACCCACTGACACAGATCCCCCATCTGCATACCCCCCTACCATGCTTAAGTTGTAATGATGGGAACTGCACTCACCACCTTGTTGCTTCTGTGATGCCCTCAAGCGCCCATCCAGCTCCGGATAGGCCACCACCAGTATGGGGGCGATTAGGGGGGGTCAGTGATCCACGGGCACCCCTTCCTCATTGGGAGGCCAACCCCTAGCTGGGTCTCCGCTGTCTTCCATGGCCAGTGTCTCAGGTCCTCCCACCTTTCTGACAGTGGGTGCTCAGCCTGCCGTAGACCCCCAGGGTCCGCACATCCTTGGCGATGGCACGTCATATACCCTTCTTTTGATTGGCGCTGACCTGCAGAGAAATACACACAAGAAAAGGTATCAGTCAGACCGTCCTGCCTATAACTCTTATGGCCCGCCACACCCCTTCACATCGCCATTTGCACACACAGGGCCCAGCACACAAGCTGCAGGCCGCCCAGGGGACATCCACCAACCCCCCCTACACAAGGCCTTCACACACACCACTACATGCATTCCTCCCCCATGCCTCTTGCTCCCAGTGTACCCACCTGTTGGTCTGGAGGCCCATACAGCAGTCCGTACTGGGGTAGGACCCCATCCACCAGTTGCTCCAACTCCACCGAGGTGAAGGCAAGGGACCCTTCCCCAGTCACACGAGCCATGGTAGGTTCCAGACACAGGTCACAGCAGCACATGCAGTGTAGGTCCTCTCCTGTTGAAGGTCAGATAGCAAGTGAGTGATCAGGTAGAAAATAGCGTTCACATCCGTGGTGGTGCATACCGTCACCGGCGGTATACATCACCATTCATCATTGTACCCCATAGGGTCCAATGTTAACCAATGAGGAGTTGCACAGCAGTTCCCCGACAGCCTTCCGCAACGGCACACAGCGTCAGCGGAATTAGCGCACTTCCACCTGTCCCTCCACACAGGACAGATGGACCCCATTTCACGGGTAGGGGGGCAGGCCCTAGATAATAACTGCGTCACAGTTCAAAATTTAACATACATGACAAATACCAGTTATACATTAAAAATCAACATCATGCATTGTACTGTTGTGGCTACGATGTTCAGTTTGTGACCGGCTCCTCACTCTTTTGCCCCATAGATTGCTACCGCTGTGGATGATTAGGAGATGGAGACATACCCCGTGTACAGATCCCTGATGGACTTGGCAACAATGGAGGACAGGCACATTATCTTCACCTATAGACTTGGCAGGGCCACAGTCATGGAGCTGGGGGCCCAATTGAAGCCTGACCTAATATCTGCTATCCGTCACTCCAGTGGGATCCCCCCTCTTGTGCAAGTCCTATCTGTGCTTCATTTCTTGGCAACAGGTTCTTTCCAAGTGACAGTGGGCTTGGCAGGAGGAATGTCACAGCCAATGTTCTTAAATGTGCTGACCAGAGTGTTGTCCGCCCTAATTAAACACATGTGCAGCTACAATGTTTTCCCCCAGGTGGAGGATTTGGCCACAGTAAAAGCTGACTTCTATGCATTGGGACATATCCCCAACATCAATGTGGCAATTGATGGTACACATATTGCAAAATGAACAGGTGTTGAGAAATCAAAAGAGTTTTCACTTTATGAATATCCAGATGGTGTGCTTGGTGGACCAGTACATCTTCTACATCTTATATGTCAATGCTAAGTATCCAGGGTCAGTGCATGATGCTTTTATCCTGAGGAATAGCAGCATCCCAAATGTGATGGTCCAACTACAGAGGCACATGGTGTGGCCAGTAGGTGAGCCGTGGTTCCCACCCAGTATACGTTGGGTATGGGTATGTTGTGGGCCATATGGGATAGTGTGGCTAAATGTTGTCCCTTGATAGTTGCAGGTGACTCTAGTTACTCCAACCTACCATGGCTACTGAGGTCCTGGGTCTAGCGTAGGTTGATGGGGAGGGAGTTCCAGGTTTCGGCGGTGAGGTGGGAGAAAGGATCCTGAAGGCCAGGTTTCGGTGCCTCCATCTAACAGGTAATCCCTGTGCTACTCACCCAAGAAGGTCTGCCAGATAATTGTGGCATGTTGCATGTTGCACAACCTCGCCAATACTTCCAGTGACACACAGGTAAGACAGTGTTACTTCCCGTTTCATTGTCATTTTTTGGTTTATCTTTGTCACTGGCATGCTGTTATTTCCCACTTCTAGCCCACTCACTGAACCTTTTGGCAACTCATTTTTCAGATGCTGGTGGCCCACTATCACTCCTGGTGTGATCACTGCAGCCAACTACAGGTCTTTCCTATGTGAACATTACTGTACAGTTGATTTGCAAATTTTGAACCTGGTTAAACAAATACATACTTAAAACATTTGACATACTCCATACTTGTATTTATTCAAAGGTTGTTTATTGAAGTGTTAATATATAGAAGGGCAAGTGCAATGGGCCGGGTTGATGATGGAGGAAAGTCCAGGATATAGTTTCAGTCTATTTGTAGCACAGGTGCATTGTCCAAGGGGATATAGGAAAGGGAGCAATGGCAGGGGACACAAGGGTAACAATCAGGAGAGTCTCCCTTCCTGCTGGGGTCTTGGCAATATTCTCTAGCTTCTGCCTGGATCACAGGGAATCTTTGCGGGGTGTTTCTCCTTCTGCAGGGGGGAGGGGGTGCTGGTGGCCTGTTGGTCCTGTGGTGGGGCCTCCTGTCCACCAGCGGCAGCGGAGGTATAAAGCAGTTCAGATGTCTAGCTAGTGGCAGGGGCCCGCTGTTGTATGACTGCCTCTCTCATAATCTTGGCCATGTCTGCCAGCACCCCTGCTATGGAAACCAGGGTGGTGTTAATGGCCTGCAAGTCCTCCCTGATCCCCTGGTACTGCCCCTCCTGCAGCTGCCTGTTCTCCTGCACGTTGGCCAGGATCTGGCCCAGTGTATCATGGGAATGTTGGTATGCTCCCAGGATCTTGGTGAGTGCCTCCTGGAGAGTTGGTTCCCTGGGCCTGTACTCCCCCTGGCACACAACAGTCCTCCCAGTGTCGCTGTTGTCCTGTGCCTCTCTCCCCTGAACCATGTGCCCACTGCCACTGACCCCATGTCCCTTGATGTCTTGGGTATGAGGTGTGCTATGGGGTCCCTGTAGTGGTGGGCCACCGCTGATTGACGTGTCCTGGGGACAGAGGTATGGGTACGCTGGGTGGGTGTTGTGGTGGTGTTTCCAAATGGGGAGGCTCTGCGGTGGTGTGGGACTGTGCCTGGGTAACTGACTGTCCAGAGGTCCCTGGTGGGTAAGGTTGGTCATCCAGATCCAGGCGACCAGAGTTGCTGTCTTCTTTGTGGGGCCCTTTTGTGGGGGGACTGGATAGTGCTGGCTCCTCTTCACTCCTGACATTGACTTGGGTACCTGTGGGGATGTAAATGCAGTGTTACTGTTTCTGTGTGTGACATATTGTGCATCGGTGGCTTGACCTCTTTGGTTGTATTTGCCCTGGCAGCTTTCACTTGTGTAAGTTGGTATGTGGTGGGCTAGCTGATTCTCTCTAGTGTGCATGCTTTAGTGATGGGTGTCCATGCATTAGTATGGCATGCAGGGCTTGGCATTGGGATGAGTGAGATGTGATGGTGGGGTGTGTGGGAAGTGGTGGAGTGAAGGGAGTGAGGGTGAGGGTGGTGGTCTGTGATGGCATGCAGGGAGGGGGGTGATAGTAATGGAGAGTTGACTTACCAGAGTCCAGTCCTCCTGCTACTCGGGCCAGGCCCTCAGGGTGCAGTATTGCCAAGATTTGCTCCTCCCATGCTGTTAGGTGTGGGGAAGGAGGTGGGGATCCACCGCCAGTCCTTTGTACAGTGAGTTGGTGTCTTGCTACAATGGAACATACCTTCCCCTGTATATCGGTCCACCTCTTCCTGATGTCATCCCTTGGCCTGGGGTGCTGTCCCACGGCATTGACCCTGTCCGCGATCCTCCGCCATAGCTCCATCTTCCTAGCAATGGATATGTGCTGCACCTGTGCTCCAAATAGCTGTGGCTCTACCCTGAAGATTTCCTCCACCATGACCCTTAGCTCCTCCTCTGAAAATCGGGGGTGTCTTTGTGGTGCCATGGGTGTTGTGTAAGGTGTGTAGGTGAGGGTGTGTAGGGTGATGTGTTGGGTTGTGTGATGTGGGGTGTGTGGGTGGTGTATAGGTCATGGTGGTGTGTGGCTCTGGGCTTGTCTGTGGTTGTGGTCTCTGTCTCGTGCCAATGGTTTGTATTCGCAAAGGGTTGTGGGTATTGTGGGTGTGTGTTTTATAGTGGTGTGGGCGTGTGGGTGTGGTGTGTGTATGGGTGTCAGGTGTATGTAGTTTGAATTGTCCAATGTGGTATTGTTTTTTATGTGTGTGGTGATTCATTGGTCATAATGTGATGGGTGTAGTTCTGTTGGCGTAACGGTGTGGGTTTGGATACTGACAGTTTATCACTAACCTTTGGTGTGGCGGATTTGTGCCTGTGGTTGAATAGTGACGGATTGATGTGTGTGTGTCATAATATGGTGAACGGATGTCTGCGGTGGCAGCGGTATGTTGGCGGCAGTCAGCACGGCGGTAAGTGGTATTTACTGCCAATGCCATAATGAGGAGCTATGAGCCTCATTATGAACATGGCGGCCCAGACTGCCATGCTGGCGGTGACGGAAATTACCGCCACCCGCATGGCAGTCTGGACTGCCATATTATAAACACAGGGGGGACCGCCGCAGATGGCCCTCCACCACCACCAGGCTTCCGCCAACAGGCAGCCTAACAATGGTGTATTTCTTTATCCGGCAGCGCTGCAAGGAGCGCTGCCCTCTGGATAAAGAACCCTTGTTACTCCAGCCTTTCCCTGGCGGTTTCCTCGGCTTGTTGGCGACTTCTAACCTGAAATTTCATCTGCAACAATTTTCACGCTGTGGGACATCTTTTGCATAATGCAGGATCCTGCTGGCATCTTCCTAGGGTTCATTCCTGCAGTCTTTGACTAACAAGGGACTCTTCTTTTGCACCCTCTTCTGGGTTTGCAGGGGCTCCTGTCCTTCCTGGAACTTCTTTCGACTTCTGGACTTGGTCCATTTCCTTTGCAGGTCTTCAGGTCCAATAATCCACCAGTTGTTCTTTGCAGACTTGGTTGGCTGCTGCAAAATCCCAAAAACGAGGTGTAGTGTGTCCTAAGGAAACTTGCAGTACTTTCCTCCTGCTTTTCTGGGGTCTGGGGTGGGGTAATTTACTTTACTCTATTCTTACTCTCCCAGCAATTCTGCACACACTAAACTTGTCTAGGGGGAAATTTGTGATTCGTATTCCACTTTCTTAGTATATGGTTTGTGTTGCCCCTAGACCTATTTTTTCCCTTTGCATTCTACAGGATTTTCTACTGTTTGCATTGTTCTATGACTATTTACTTGTCTAATTTTGGTGTCTAGTGTATATATTGTGTATAATACTTACCTCCAGAAGGAGTATTGTCTCTAAGATATTTTTGGTACTGTGTCACCCAAATAGATACCTTTATTTTTGGTAACACTGAGTATTGTCTACTTGTGTATAAGTACTGTGTAACTAGAAGTGGTATTGCATGAGCTTTGCATGTCTCCTAGTTCAGCCTAAGCTGCTCTGCTATAGCTACCACGATCAGCCTGAGCTGCTAGAACACTACTACTTAACTAATAAGGAATAACCTGACCTGGTATAAGGTGTAAGTACCCAAGGTACCCACTACAAACCAGGCCAGCGTCCTCCACCACCGCACTGCGGAATTTGACGATAGCTCTATGTGGAGCCGTCGGCAATGTCCAAGCCCAGCATTCCACTGGGCCGATGGGCAGAAACACTGTTTCCACCCACCAACCCGGCAGAATGTTCTTTAATGGGCCTGTGTGGTCCTCAACAGGCTGGCGTTCTGTGTTCAGACCGCCAGCATGAACACGGCGGGGATTCCTGTCATGTTCATAATGAGGGCCTATGTCTTTGATCCAACTTTGCAGACTCAAGAATTCTTTCGGAATGAACAAGACTACTCAGTGACCAGTGATATTTTGCTCCTTAATCAGTATGATTTTATAATATATACTGGTGGTTCTGCTCAGCCCGTGGTTTGCACTAAACAGCAATATTCTGCTTCTTGTGCAGAAGTAAGTGGATGAATGAAAGATGGAGTACTTCATGCACAAAAAACCTTTACAGAATCCTTATGGGACTGTACTGCCCAGCTGGCTGAATTGAAAGAACTGATTCTGATTTGAATCCTTAACTCCTCACACTCATAGTGTGCGATTCGTATCACTGTGTCTAGTCTTACAATAGAAATCTACATTATTGGTCCTGAATGGATTCAGAGACCCCAAAGGGAATACTATCAAGCATAAACTGCTTTGAGTAAAGGTAGCTCATCCTAATGATTGTTTGCCACAAACTCATGCAATTCACACTTTGAGTCATCAGCGTGCTGGAATACATGTTGCAGGGAATTCACAGCTGATATTATCGCAAAAAGAGCCGTCCAGACTGTTGTAGTAGCTGCCATTACCCATTCTCACACAAGGGTGGATGATGACAACATGGTTGCCATTAATGCTACACAGACTGGCGCTCCCTTGCCTAAAAAAGATACAGCAAAATATTGCTATCTGTTGAGTGCCTAAAACATTCCTTTTGCCTGTACCCCCAGGGTAAGTGATTGAGTGATACCGAATAAGGACCAGAGGCTAGAATTAATCTTAGCAGCGTATGAGGGGTTAGTGACTAGACATGCTTGTTTGACAGCAACAGTTTCCATACTTCAGAAATGCTACTTGTGGCATGGTCTGTACAAGAAGACAAAACAGTATGTCCTCAGTTGTGTCAGCAAATTAAAGTTTCCACCGCAGCGCACACACTACCAGCCCCCCTCCTAGTTCCAAATAAACCTCTGCAATGTGTGTATTTAGATCACTGTGGATCTCCTATAATTTCAGATGGTGTGTTCAAATTCATTCTACTGGATATAGATTCATGTTCTAGATTTCTGTGGGTGTGCCCACGATTGGCTGATTTTCCAACTGTTATTGAAGATTTGACCATGTTTGTTCAATGGGACTTGCTTCCCCGGCCACAGTGGATTTGTCGTCTGCAGTTGCAAGTTCCTTTCTGGATCCCATTGACTCTGTACATGGAAATATGTCTGGAGCATCCTAAATTTGAGTCCCTTGTTTTTAAGCAATTTGTTTTTAATTTGTTTTATTGTTTTTTTTTAAATGCCATGTTCTAATATGGGTTTTATTTGCTTTCATTATTAAAGTGTATTTTATGTTTTACACATATATTCATTTAGGCCCTCATTAAAACCCTGGCGGTCGGTGATAAAGCGGCAGTAACACCGCCAACAGGCCAGCGGTAAAAAAAATTGGAATCATGACCATGGCGGAAACCGGCAACACACACAGCCACTTTAACGCTCCGACCGCAATGGCCTTAGCAACAAACACCGCGGCGGTAACCACCAACAGCCAGACGGAAGACAATGTACCGCCCTCAACATTACAACCGGCCCATCTACCAGCTTTTCCGGGGGGATACCAACGCCATCAAAAGCATGGCGGAAACAGAACACAGAAGGGTTGTTCTACTTCCATGTTTTGCTGATCCTTGATTGACTTTTGAGCTTCATTGGGAACTTGTTTTCTGCCTTTGGAACTTTGCACTTTTGTTGACTTTTCATCATGCCCCAACCTGAAGATGCATCAGTTGGACCTACTTTTCACCTAGGGAAACTGTAGAGCTGTGCAGTGGCTCAGTTGAAGCAGTTCTGTAAAATTGTTGCCTGTCCCATTAAGGTCTCCACCAAGAAGGAGAAGCTGCAAAAGGTGCTAAAGGCCTGGGTGACAGCCAAGGAAACTGAAGGGCACACAGAGGATGAGAAGGAGGAAGAGCATTCCATCCACAATGGTATCGTGAGTGGGCCTGTTATGTCCAGGGAGAGGGTCCCCAGGGCAGGTAGCAGTGACTCATCTAAGGGTCTGACCCCTTAAGAGTTACAGGACAGACAGGCAGAGAGGGACCACCAGTTGGAGTTGGAAAAGGTTAGGATGCAAAGGGAGATGGAAGAAAGGAGGATGGCCATAAAGGAAAAGAAGATACTGCTGGCTCATGAGCTTAGCTTGAGGGAGCTTGATCAGAGGAGCCAGTCTAGTAGAGATGGTGGCAGCAAATCCACAGTGCAGCCTGAGAGGAGGGTGCACATTCCTAAAGACCTTGTGAAGGATTACAAGAGGGAAGATGACATATTCTTGTTGTTCAAGGGGTATGATTCAGTTTTCCATATGAATCTGGTCCCTGAAGCTCATTGGGGAGTGGGCCTATGGAAGCACTTTGAGGTAGAGGGGTGAGATACTCTGACATCCTTAGGGGATTCTCAGGGGCTCACCTACTCCATCATGAAGGATGCCCTATTCACAAGATATGGTCTCACCCCTGAGCAGTATAAGGAAAAGTTCAGGTCCTATAGGAGGAAGGAATCCTAAGCGTGGTTGGAATGTGTTGATTCTTTTGCAAGTCACTGGATGGTTGGGTGAAGGGCAGTAAGGTAACAATGTATGGGGGGCTTTACAATTTGATTGCTTGGGAGCACTTGTACAGTTTATGTTTTCCAGAGCTGCGCCAGCACCTAATTGACAGCAAGCTGACTGACCCCAGGAAACTTACGCAGGAAGCGGACCGCTGGAAGAGCACCAGGGTCCAAAAGAGATACGGGGAGGGCACACCAAGAGTGGGCAGGGTCCCTCTCGGAAGAAAGGGGAAGGTAAGGGTAAACAGGGGGAGTTCTCTAAGGGGCCCCAATCTGATTCCTAGGGTAAGGATTTCCAGCCCCCCAGTGAGAAGAAGCCATGGTTCTCCAAAGGGAAACCTGTGACAGGGGGTCCCCCACATAGGTGGTATGCAGGTGACCAGGTGGGTCATGTGAGGGGGGAACCCAAATGTCCCAAGAGATCACCGGCACCCACTGGTGCACAGTCCCAGGTTTTGGCTAGTGTAGCACTTGGGCAGGAGTTGGTTCCAGGTGGGTGGGAGCCAGCTGAGATGACCCTTGTCTCACTAGGGGACAGTGAGATGGTCCAAAGAACCCTAGTCTGAGAACACTAAGAAGTACATGCAGTGGGTGACCATCAATGGACAGAGGGTGGAGGCTCTGAGAGACACAGGAGCCAGTGTGACTACAGCGAGGAGTCACCTGGTATCTGAAGAGCAGATTGTGTACTTCACCAAGTAGTTGCAGTGGACAACTCAGAGCGTCTGTGTAGAGTGGTGCAGGTACCTTTTGAATGGGGAGGGTTCTCAGGTTCAACCATGCCTGTAGATGTTTTGCTTGGCAATGACCTGGAGGATTCCCGTTGAAAGGAGGTGGAAGACTGGTCACACTTGGAGATATTTGGTCTGCCTGGGTGGGTTTGTGTATCTACCAGGTCAATGGCAGCCAGTCAGGGTGGTCAAGAGCCCCTGGAGCCTGAAAAATTGGCCCTGGGGACCGCCAAAAAGAGAAAGGGCAGGGGGCATGGGAAATCGGCCCCAGAAGTTCCCACGGTCCGGGAGGAGGCTTAGCCTGAGGGTGATGCCCTGGAGCCTACAGGAGAACAAGTGGCTGAACTGGGGGAGGTCCCTGAGCTGTCACAGTGGCAGCAGGAAGGGGGGCCCAACAGGGAAGCCTTCTGTGAGGCACAGAAGACATGCCCTACTCTGGAGGGTTTGCAACAGCAGGCTGCAGACCAGGCGGCTGGCAAGGAGCCAGGATCTCACCTACTTTACTGGGAGGACGGCCTCCTGTATAGTGAGACTAAGGTTCCTGAGCCTGGGTCAGCCCATGTGCTGTTGATACCCCAGTGCTTCAGGGCCTTCCTTCTGGTGTTGGCTCATGATATGCCTTTAGCAGGACATGTGGGGCAGGAGGGCTTGTCACCACTTCTACTGGCCCCTAACGCGCAGGTACTCAGATGCTCATTGTAGGCCTTGCTAAACTTGTCAGGCAAGTGGCAAGAGTGGGGGGAAATGTAAGGCTCCCCTCCATCCTTTTTCTGTTGTTAGTACCCCCTACGAAAGGGTTGGTATTGACATTGTGGGGCCTCTGGATCCCAAGAAAGCCATGGGCAACAGGTTTATTCTGGTCTTGGGGAACCATGCTACCCGGTACCCAGAAGCCATTCCTTTAAGATCAATCACTGCCCCTGTGGTGGCCGTGCGTTGATGGGAGTTTTTACCCACATGGGGTTCACCAAGGAAGTGGTGTCTAGTAATTTATAGGATTTATTTTTGCACAAGGAGCAGCGTGACTTCCCTTCTTGCAGTTCCTCATAACTGTCTTGAATTGAAAGTCCGTGATCACCTAACAACAAACCATGACAACAGAACATTTCTTTCCACAGAGCTGCCTAGTGCTCAATCTCACGCTAACCTATTTGTAACATGTTATTAACATATTGATAGCAAATTACAACATATCTTCCCCTTTTCACTCTAACAAATATATGAATCATTAAACTGATAATATTAAACAAATTAAATAAGTCAAATTACTACTTCACATAATCACTTCGATATATTGGTATTTTCTTGAGTCTTTACGGTCTTGTCTCCCTAAAGGAATCATACTTCCCTCATTTCCTTCACCAGATTCAACCATACTACCCTCATTCCTTTCACTAGACTCATATCCATCACTACTACATTGACTCACCCGACATGCTTTCTTGCTCATTAGTGAGGTACTTTGTGAGGTACTGCCTTGCTCCTTCCGTTCAACAGGTGCACAGAAAGGCACATTTTTTACATCCTGAAACATATATCCACTGCACTCATCACATTCTCATTGGATCAAAACTTGCCACTCTCCTATAGTTCAATTGTTCCCCGTTATCTAATAGTACATGTCACTGATGAACCTCTCTGACTTGAAATGGTCCTCTGAATTTATTAAACCCTTTCATAATTCATCCAGGTTTCAACTTTACCCAATCACCTGGTTTAAGTTTGGCCCTTTCCATAAGTTCCCTTTTATTGTTCGTGAATTTTGTTTTTCTGAATCAGTATTAGTTTGGAGAAACTTTTTTTGTGTCCCTTTCTCTTTACATGGTTTATAACCTACATCATCAGAATCTATGGTAGGCTTCTCCAAGCCAATAAATTCTCTCAACCAGAACAGAGTTAAATTAGAATTTGGTTTCCTGCCCCTCATCAAGAAAAAAAGTGAAGTACCCGTGGTACTAATAACTGTGGTGTCTTGCCCCCACATCACATCCGAGTCCACATTTTCCACACTCACTCTATTATTCAGTGCTTGCTGTATAGCACCTTTAACCATCCTATTAGATCTTTCCACCATTCCATTCGCCTGGGGATTATAAAGAGCTGTCCTAGAATGTTTCACACCACATGATGACAAAAATTCCTTTATCTCATACACGGTGAGTTGAGTGCCATTATCCGTCACCAAGCACACAGGAAACCCTTTTTATTTAAAGACTTCAGATAGTACTCTCATCATAGATGATGTGGTTATTTCTGACATGAATTTTACTACTAACAACTTCGAATGGACATCTATCAAAACAAATGCAAATCTGAGCTCATGTTTGATACCATGTATGGGACCAATGAAGTCCCCTTTCACTGTATGCCACACCTGTCCCGGATCTTTTATGTGGCCAAACACAGATTGTTTACCCACTTTTAACCTCTTTTCACTATGCATGCACATGTCACATCTCTCTACCCAGTGTACCACATCTTCCTCCAGACCCGGCCACCAGAAATCTTCTCTGAGTCGCCTCATGGTCAACGATTGCCCCAAGTGTCCGTCAGGAGCAATACTGAATAGTTTTTTCCTTACTCCCAATGGAGGTATAAACGTATCACCTTGTACCACTTTGCTGTCTCCCACTATAGATAATTCAAGTAACACCTTGCCATATGTTCATAAAGCCTTTGGTAGAGTGCTTTCTCTTCATCTTCCACTTATTATCATCTTAATCACATCTCTCATTACATCATCACATAAAATGGCCTGCCTCCACTCTTCTTTGTTTATTGCACCTGATGACCATTGCACCACATCACCAACACTCACAACGGCATCCTCACTGTCTCTTTTGTTCAAATCTTCCTTATCAACCAGTTTCCAGTCTTGTGATAGACGTGAGAGACAGTCAGCTTGCACATTTCTCCATCCTGAAATGTATTCAACACTATAGTTGTACTCCTGGGACCTGGCTGCAAGCCTAGCTAACCTGGCAGAACATTTATTGGCTCCTCCTGGCGACAGTACCTTTACTAGTGGCTTGTGATGGGTACGCAACCTGAACTGGCTTCCCCATATGTACGTCTTGAAGTGTTCCATGCTCCATGTTGCTGCCAAAGCCTCCTTTTCTATCACAGAATAATTACATTCTGTTGGTGTCAGTGATAGTGACACAATTGAAACTGGTCTTTCATTGAACCCATGAATCTGTGACACCACTGTGTCGTAGTTTGGACTCTTGCTCTGAGCAAGACTGCTGGTTTAAGGATGACAGTTCTTTTGTTTGTAGGCAACTACGCCTTTCCTACAACAAGTCGCAACTGTTGTCCCAACCTTACCGGCTCACTAGCAGCACCTCACCAGAAACACAATAGTAAAAGGTGATTTATGGCAGCCGTTACGCATGCACTCGAGAATAAGACATCTCAGGAAGTGTCGTGGTTAAACGGACATTACCTCTTTCTCACAGATATATCATGTTTCATACAAACACAGGCAATGACAAAGATGCAGTAGAGTTTCAATTATTTTGATTTAACATAACTGCAATTTGCGATAATTGAATGGGCTGCAATGATTAGGATAATGAATAATGCAAGAAACAGAATTGTGAAGACGAGAGTCATTATTACAAAGACCCCCACCATCTTGCAATACTTAGGAAAGATATATGAGATGTAACATGCCCTAAAACCCTAATGTGAAAGGCCTAACCTCCTACCTAAAGGAGTGCTGGGTTTGTTAATCCTAATCTGCCAAGGCCATGTCCATGAGAGGAGCCCCCAACCCTCGTTACCTTGGAATGAGGTCTCTATCTCAGACTCCGCAGGGACAGGAAGACTGGGTCAGCATCAAGACGACTGCAGCATCGGTATCAGCGATGGTGGTGATGCCCTCTGGTCGGAATCCCTCTGATTATCTGTCTAAAGTGTGATGTATTTATACAGATCTACAAGGACCCCTGACGTAGGTGTGTTCCTAAACAATAGATAACAGACATGCTTGGGACGGCAATTAATATAAAGAATCCCTCGAAAGTATAGAGAGGGAAAATCCCTAAGTTGGAACACCTACTGTTTGTTTATCTTTGGTGCTTGATCTTGACACCTTGGCGTGGTGACACTGATAATATTACCCATAACAAGTGGCCTATCTATAAACAAGGCAGCCATTTTAGAAGAAATAAATAATTAAATGGGCTAAGACAGAGCAAGCTAAGTAGGTTAAAAGTCACTAGGTGACGGGGGCACGAGTCTGCGAGCCAGAGGCTAAGCTAACTCCTGTTATCCCATTAAAACGAACTAGGATTCACTACAACTGCCCCTACACATGTGGCGCTGGCATCCACTATGACAACTGATTTATTTTTTACATCAAATGGAACTAGGATGCCTGCTTTACATATCACTTTCTTTATCAATTCAAAAAATAATTATTGTGGCACACTCTATACAAAGCTTACTACTTTCCTCAACAAATTCATCAATACCTCAGTCTTTGATGCTATTTTTTTTACAAATTTGGAATAGTACTCCACCAAACCCAAAAACAATTTCAACTGGTCTTTGTTCTCAGGGGGTGGTGCCAACTTGATAGCGTCCAACAGGTCTCTCGTAGGTTTGACTCCATCTTGCGATAATATGTGACCAAAATACTCCACCTCCCCAGCAAGGAATACACAATTTTATTTTCTTAAAGTTAAACCTGACCTCAAAATGTTATCTAAAACCAACTTCAACGTCAAACTGTGATTTTCCACTGTGTCTCCAAAAACTAAGATATCATCCTGAAAGTAGATGACATTTCGAATCCCCTTAAACAAATCATTCATCACTCTTTGAAGACACTTGCCACCGAACATGGTCCAAACGGCATCCTGGTAAATTGAAATGTGCTTTTCATTGTTAAGAATTTAGTTAATGCTTTTGATTCAGGATGCAACTTTATCTGATAGTAGGCATGCTTTAAGTCTAGCTTCAAAAAAAAATTCCCTTCTTTCAACATCAAAGCAAGTTTGTTGATGTTTGTAAGAGGAAATCTGTCCATTACTACATTTTGATTGAGACTCAAGTCAACACAGAATCTGAGCTTGCCATCAGGTTTCCTTGTAATTACAACTGGAGATACCCAACTTGATGCTTCCACAAGTTTTATCACCCCACTATTCAACATCTCATCTATCAATGTTTTGACTTGTTCTCTGACCAATATTGGTAATCTCCTAACTTTATGCTAACCTGGAATTGCACTTTCCTTTAATTTAATCCTATGGCAATAACCCCTCAATTGACCATCTCCTTCACGGAAGACTTCATTTGCATCCCTGAGAATGTCTTGCAAGGTTACTTCCTCAACTACCAATATTTGAGTGTTCGCACAGGGATTAATAATGATGTGAAGATGATTCTGATGAATCCATCCTAGGATTGGTGGACCTGATTCTGCTACATAAACCTTTCCTTTCGTACATCTTCCTCTAAAATCAATTTCTGCAATCAATTACCCCCATGATATCTATCTTTTCTCCTTTTAAATCCACCAAGGTTTATATCTTTGGACTATAGTTTCACTTGTGGCCATTCAGACATGAATAATTTCCTCTGAACTATTGTGTATAAGGACTCCGAATCCACCATTAACTCGATAGGTTTTCCACGAATCATAAATTTAGCTTTTGGTCTTTGTTCTCTTGATCTAGGCATTTCTTTATCTTCAATAGCTAGTATCCTATCTACCACTTCATTCAGTTCATTTGAGTTATCATTTGCATTCCCCTTCGACATCGCCGCTATGCTCCCTTTTGTTGAATTTCAACACATCCTAGCAAAGTGTCCCTTCAATCCGTATGTTTTACACTCCTTCCCAATCGCAAAGCAATACTTTGCTTCAGACGTATGGTTTTAACTTCCACATCTCATACATCTTTTGTTTATACTTTTATTCCTTGCTTCCTTTGCTGATTTGTTGTTGATGTACTTTGCCTTGCTTGTGCTGGATGCATCCTATCGCTTGCCTATCGCTGCCGCTTCATCTCTTACTTCTTTCTTTTCCATCACTTTCATACAATATTCTGACACTTCTACAACCTTCACTATTTTGACAGTGTCTTTTAATGTGGGATTCTTTGCTCTCCACAACCTCTCCTGCATTTTCTTACTTCTACATTGAACAATTAGTTGATCTCGTATCATCTCATCCACCATTTGCCCAAACTGGCACTTGACCGACAGTTACCTCAATCTTGAGATAAGATTGTCAATAGATTCCCCTTCCCTCTGAGGTTGAGTATAAAACTTGTGCCATCTCATAACTACATTTTGAGTTCTTGCAAACTTCACTTCTAAGTTTTTCCAGGCATCTACATACATGTCTATATTTGATCCGATAAAGATTTGTAAATATGCTGACCCTCTTTTCCTAAGGCATTTGATAACAAAGCTTTTTTCCTGCTTGGACAAAACCTTTGACCAGCCAATGCTTCCAAGTAATTGTCAAACATGTCTAGCCACTAGTTCCATTCTATCACTGGTTCTCCTGGTAGTGATAAGAAAAGAGGAGGTACTGTAATTTTCAGAACATCCATTTTTTCATAAGTGTACTTTAATATACAATATGAAGAAGAAGAAAAAAAAAAAAGAGTTTTTCTTCAACAAAGTGACCCATCGCACTCCAGGAAGTTCTTATTTCAGCCTTTTATTGTCGTTTCGATTTTGAAACAACAATAAAAGGCTGGAATAAGAACTTCCTCGAGTGTGATGGGTCACTTTGTTGAAGAAATTTATAGGAGTTTTGGTCGCTAACTCCTTCATTGGCACCGGCAGCAAGAGCGTGCGGTTTGCAAGCGGCCATTTGGTGATTAATATATATATATATATATATATATATATATATATATATATATATATATATATAAATATATATATATATATATATTTAGTAGCCACAGGATCCTTAAATGACTGTATCTGTTAATCCTTCTTCGATTTCCATTTACAAGGGTTAGTCCTTCCTCGATTTCCATTTATTGGGGCTTTTCTTTTAATATCCAACACAGTCGTTCCTTATTTTCCCCTTATTTACAAGCATATGCTGCTCTGACAAGAAACATTCAAAGGAACATATACTATAATCAGGACATCAAGAATGTTGTCAAACATGAGTAATAGTGTGTAGATAACACTCGTCTCTTGCTGTGCCTCTCTTAACATGTCAAGTGTTAGTTCCCTATCATTGACATGCATAACGTGTAGCACGCAGCACACACTGCGTAACTGGTGGCTCGCGCTCACCAATATCGTTGGACTGTGTGATTGAGCCACGATTTTATATCATTACCATTCTCTACATTTCAGTTTACATATTGTCTGAAACATTTTCAAATAGGCAGCTATGGAGCTATGGGGGATAGTTATGTTCATGAGTCCTGGGTTTTAACCTTTTGATTACAAATACATGAGTGGGGAAACAGAAGTCTTCCTTAGTGGAAAAAAATGTGAAACTTCCTTCGGCAATTCATTAGTTTGTAAAGAGCTAATGCTGCATGGCATGTGTAATGCGCCCTTCGACAACCTGGCTCGTCATAGGAAAGGCGCACCAGTCTCCTTGAATCGCCCAGTGTTCCGATTACTCTCAAATGGAAGTTATTTGGTCCTGAATGACCAAGGTTGTTGTGGGATGAAACCACACGTCCACATGTGGTGACAGTCTCCGGGGTCATGACCTGCTGCAATTCCCACCCACACATATAGTTAGGTGAATTACTATATGGCCTTCCATCCCTATTTTTAGAGCTAACTTTGATAATATGAGCTGACTGAAAGCTTTATTGTTCCAGAAGGATGTTGCTTTATCATCTGCTCAAGGAACCTTTGATCTTCAAGTTGCAAGGTCTTCCTCTGAAGTCCATTCACTATTGTGCACTCACTTGCCACAGCATTTTGTTGAACTTGTTTACCAAATATTTAAGGCATTAAATACAATGGGAGTGGTAGACCTTTTTAAAGCGACTGGGTTTGGCTTTGTGAGAAATTCCCTGACTGTATTCGGAGTGATACCTCCTTTTCAGCACTCTTTGGTTTCAAGTCTTTTTGTAAGCAAACCGATTGTATTATTCATAGTCATTGCTGTTTTGGTCCTATTTATTTTTGGTCCACAATGGATGCTCCACCTTGAGGTCAAATGGTGATGACTCTGCCACATGTCCTGTTGTGTCATCGGAGCATGATAGAGTGTTTCAGAGTGTCTTTGCTCAAGGAATTGAACTTGAACTGGTATTTGTCTTTTAGACCTGTGTAGTTACAGTGTGTAGAGCCTGTGTTCCGCTGTCTGCTGTGCCCTTTCGAGTATTCACTGGATTTGTGTATGGCTACACAATTTGTTCAATCTGTGCATATGGATCAGCATGTGAGTTCGTTGAGGACCCACCTTCACTGCTGTCCTATGAGGTTACCATTGCTGATGAATGTATATTATGAGCCATCACTTCTGGTCAATATGGATGCTTCAGCTCAATGATTCCTGGGATCTGTCTAAAACATTGTGGTTACACCACTGGCTGTCTCACCTTCAGCATCTGCTGAGTTGGCTGGATGTGACCATGTTTGTTCAATGGGACTTGATTCCCAGGCCACAGTGGATCTGTCCTCTGCAGTTGCAAGTTTCTTTCTGGATCCCAGTGACTCTGTACATGGATATATGTCTGGAGCCTCCTAAATTTTAGCCCCTTGTTTTTAAACAATTTGTTTTTTATTCTTTTTTTTTTTTTTTTTTTTAAACTGGCATGTTCTAATATGGGTTTTATTTGCTTTCATTATTAAAGTGTATTTTTTGTTTTTCACATATATTCATTTAGGCCCTCATTAAAAACCTGGCGGTCAGAGATAAAGCGGCAGTAACACCGCCAACAGGCCAGCGGTAAAAAAAATTGGAATCATGATCATGGCGGAAACCGGCAACACACACAGCCACTTTAACACTCCGACCGCAATGGCCTTAGCAACAAACGCCGCGGCGGTAACCACCAACAGCCAGACGGAAGACAATGTACCGCCCACAGCCTTACAACCCGCTCATCTGCCAGCTTTTCCGGGGCGATACAAACGCCATCAAGAGCACTGCGGAAACAGAACACAGAAGGGAAACGACTCACCTCTCGACACTCAAGGAAGAAGCAGGACTCCATGGAGCAGGAGCTGCAGGTGTTCCCCATGCTGGTGTATCTTCTCATACCCCAGGAACATGAACGCCGGCAACGACGACCATGGTGAGTACTGCACCTAGCACGCAAGGGAGGGGGGAAGAGTGTGACACACACTCAACACCCCCCCCTCACCCTCACTCCCAACAGTATACACACAAACACATACAACAATACATATACACCCCGTAACCCTCTGGAATAACGCAAGGACAAAAGGAATCGAGTGAAACAAGTATAATATTAGTAAAACGTTCAGAAACAGAAAACAGAATATACAATATATACAATCCATACAAAAGGCTGGACAATGCCCACTCAGACATTGTCCATGGCCCACTGGGCCAAAACACATAGGCCAAGGCCACACTTGACTCCTGCCTCAATACGGAAAGAACACTGCAGGAGCATCAGGTCAAAAACACACAGGTACCTCAGGGGGGAGGGGAATGGGGGTGCACCTCATCCGTAAGATGGTACAACGCCATTGCTCCTGGAAGGGGCTCCATGCCCACTGCTTGGTCCTGGGGAGTACAAAGCCACAGTCTCTCATGTAGGTGGTTTTCCCACTGCTTGGTCCTGGGGTGTGCAAGTCCACAGTCTCTCAAGTGGGTGGTTTGCCCACTGCTTGGTCCAGGGGAGTGCAAAGCCACAGTCTCTCAAGTGGGTGGTTTCCGCACTGCTTGGTCCTGGGGAGTTCAAGGGCACAGTCTCTCAAGTGGGTGGTTTGCCCTCTGCTTGGTCCCGGGGAGAGCAAGGTCACAGTCTCTCAAGTGGGTGGTTTGCCCACTGCTTGGTCCTGGGGAGTGCAAAGCCACAGTCTCTCAAGTGGGTGGTTTGCCCACTGCTTGGTCCTGGGGAGTGCAAGGACACAGTCTCCCAAGTGGATGGCTTCTACACTGGTTCTGGAGGGGGCCTTGTGTCCAGTGTGCTTCATCCTGGCAAGGAGGGGCTGAGTGGATGGCTTCTTCCACTGGTTCTGGAGGGGGCCTTGAGCCTAGTGTGCTTTATCCTGGCAAGGAGAGGCTGAGTGGATGCCTTCTTCCACTGGTTCTGGAGGGTGCATTGCACCCTGTGATGCAGAGTGCAAGGTCACAGTATCTCACCTGGGTGTCACAACGACAGCTTTTGCAGGGGCCAGGATGCACTGCAGCCCATGTAGTCACCACCACACACTCCTCTCCGGCGGTGACGGCTGCTCAGTGTATGGCAGTTGCACTGCAGGTGGCGGTGCTAGCAGTTCTGGTGGTAGCCCCCAGGCCTTCATCTGCAGCCTCAGGTGGCTGCCCACTGGGGCTGCTGCTGCTGGCAGTGGTGCTGCTGGCGGCGGGGCCGGTAGCGGTGCTGGCCGTGGTGCAGGTGGCGGTGCTGCCCGCTGTGCAGGTGGTAGCCTCCAGGCCTTCACCTGCAGCCTCGGACGGCTGAAGTGCCATTGTTGGTGTTCTGTGCCCCTTCCTGCCTTTGGCAGATGGTGGTGCCTCCTTGCTCCTGCCAGCTGGAGTCTTTGACTTGGCCTTGCTGGCTGGTTGTGCCTCCTTCCCCTTGCTGGATGCTGTCCCCTTCTTGCCATTGCCAGGTGGCGGACCCTTCTTGGCCTTGGCAGGTGTTGGTGGCACACTGGCTGTGCTGACGGGTGCCGCCTTGGAGCCTCTCATATCTGCAGAAACCACAGTGGCCGTGGACTGGGTGGTTGAGGTGCTGGGCTGGGTTCTGGCCACCCTGGCCCGAGACGAAGGACGGGGGGAGGGGTAGGGAATAGGTCAATGGTGGCGAGGAAAAGCTTCTTAGGGACATTGGGGTGGGAAGAGGGTGAAGGTTTGGGAGTGGAGGAAGAGGGAGTGGTTGTAAGAGGTGTCAGTCTGCTATGTTTGGGTGCCGGTGCATGGGCTGGATGCTGTTGTGAGGTGGATGCCTGTTGGGTGGGTGTGTGCTTGCGTTTGTATACTTTGGGAAGAGGGGTCATAGACACATTGGGAGAGGACACAGGGGACGTGTGCATGTATGTGGGGGTGGTGACTGCCAGTGAGGGGTGTGTTGTGATAGGCGTGCTGGTTGATGGAGGTAGTGGATGAGGATGTAGTGCATGCAGGTGTGAGTGGCGATGCTACTGGAAGGGGGGTGGACAAGGAGGAGGAGGGGGACACAGTGGAGACAGTGGATGTTGGTGTGTCTGCATGGGGATGGTGCTTGTTTGAGTGCCTGTGAGATGAAGTCTGGTGCTTGTGTTTGCCTGAGCCACTTCTGTGTGTTGATTTGGGTGATTGCTGGTCTCAAGGTGTGCTTGGGATAGGCTCAGATTGAGGGAATTGGGACTGGGTAGAGGAAGTTGGAGGGGGGAGGCTGGAGACAGGGACAATGGCTGCCATCACTGCAGAGGCCAGAGACTGGAATGCTCTCTGTTGGGCCACCATGCCAGAGTGAATGCCCTCCAGGTGTGCATTCTGTTTGTTGCAAATGCCCTGCAATACCCTGGATGGCATTCTGTATGGTTAACTGCCCAACAGTGAGGGATCTCCGGAGGTCGATAGCATCCTCACTGAGGGCAGTAGTGCTGACAGGGGCAGGGCCTGAGGTGCCTGTGGCAACAGAGATGCCCATCATCCTGGGTGGGTGAGCGGGCACAGGAAACACGCTGAAGGGCTGCTGGGAGGGCGATGCTAGTACGGGGGTAGCGGCTGTACCTGTTGTTGGGGTGGGCACAGAGGTGTCCGCCACCGCCAGGGAGCTTCCATTCGGAGGAGGAGTCGCTGTCAGTAGTGTCCCCTCCTGTCTCCGTCGTGGTGCTCCCCTCGCCCCCCATCCCACTGGTGCCCTCACTGTCGGTGCATTCGGCCTCCAGGCCCATGTGAGATGCAGCTCCCTCCATCACCCGTGCCTCTGCTCCTCCGCCAGATGATGCTAATGCACACAAGGACAGGGTGACAAAACAAGAAGGGGGGAGACAGAGGATACACTTAGTCAATGCCAGCAACAACACTACCGTTGGCGTATACAACACACAGGGATCAGCCCTATGCACTAGGCCATGCTCTACCAGTTACACTGCTAGTCACCAGCCCATGGGGTACAATGCCCAGCGCCATTAGCTGCACACCTGAAACCCACAGGACCCTGCCTAGTAGTAGATGCCCACTAACACTGTTGGGGTTGGAGTGCTTCAGAGCCTGCCCAACATGGGACCTACCCTGCCATGTTCGCCCTGGCCTAGTGACACCCACAGCCCACATCCCCCACCCAGGTAAAACCTTAATGCGTGCAAAGTCATGATTCTGAATCTGCACTCACCCCCTTCTGGCTGCTGTGATGCCTTCAAATGCCCATCCAACTCCAGATAAGCCACCGTCAGGATGTGGAACATCAGGGGGCGTCAGGGTACAATGGGCATCCCTTCCTCGTTGGGAGGCCAGCCCCAGCTGGGCCTCCGCCAGCTTCCTTGCCCAGCGGCGCAGGTCCTCCTACCGTATGCGGCAGTGGGTGTCCACCTGTCAAAGAGCCCCAGGGTCCGCACCTCCTTGGCGATGGCATGCCAAATACCCTTTTTGTGATGGGCACTGACCTGCAGAAAAATATGTATAGAAAAAGGTATGAGCCATACTGTCCGGCCTGTTACACTCATGGTCCGCCATATACCTCCCATCCCCTTACGCACAGACATTGACCACCAGACATGCAGCACTCTGCCCAGGACCCCTCAGATCCCCCTCTACACGAGGCTTACACACACAGCAATCCATACATTCATGGCCCATGCATCATGCTCACAGTGTACTCACCTGTTTGTCTGGAGGACCATAAAGTAAAGTGTAGTGGGGTAGGACCCCATCCACCAGTCTCTCCAACTCCTCCGAAGTGAAGGCGGGGGCCCTTTCCCCAGACACTTGAGCCATTGTCGCTTCCAGACCCAGGTCACAGCAGCACTTGCAGTGTAGGCCCTCTCCTGTTGAAGGTCAGGTAGCAAGTGAGTGAACAGATAGAAAATGGTGGTCAGGTCCGCGGCGGTGCCTACCGTCACCACCGGCATACATTGCCATTGGCTCCTGGAACCCCTAGGGCCCAATGATAACCAATGCGAAGTTGCACGGCAGTCATCAACCACCAACCGCAACGGCGCACAACGCCAGCGGAATTACCTAATTTCCACTTGTCTCTCCTCACAGGTCAGGCAGCTGGCATTTCAGAGGGGCACAGGCCATGGGACCTAACTGCATCACAGCAGAAATTGGCACATCAACTGACTATTGAGTTCACAAACTGTTTCTCAAAAACATGCATATTTATTTTAACATATGTGTGACTATAACCCTCTGCTCACTGTTTTTCACCCTAGAGTTCAACCGCTGAGGATGAATAGAAGATGGAGACATCACCCCCTGTACAGACCTTTGGTGGACCTGGCGACAATGGAGGACAGGCGCATTATCCTGACCTAAAGACTTGATAGGGCAACAATCCAAGACGTGTGTGCCCAATTGGAGCCAGACCTGATTTCAGCTATCCACCAGCCCACAGGTATACCCCCCTCTTGTGCAGGTCCTGTCAGTGCCCCATTTCCTGGCAAGTGTTTCCTTCCAAGAGACAGTGGCCATGGCATCAGGGATGTCTCAGCCAATGTTCTCAAACGTGCTGACCACAGTGTTGTCTGCCCTGCTGAATCACATGCGCAGCTACATCGTATTCCCCCAGGTGGAGGATTTGGCCACAGTGAAGGCTGACTTTTATGCCTTGGGACATATCCCCAACATCATTGGTGCCATTGGCGGTACACATATTGCATTTCACGCTCTGAATGTGCAGATGGTGTATTTGGTGGACCAGTACATATCCCATGTGAATGCCAAGTATCCTGACTCTGTGCATGATGCCTTTATCTTGAGGAATAGCAGCATTCCATATGTCATTTCTCAACTCCAGAGGCACCAGGTGTGGCTAATAGGTGAGCCCATGGTCCTCCCCCAGTTGATGTAGGTATATGGGTCTGGGTTCGGCCCTAAGGGTGAGTGTGTGGCTAACAGGTATCCCTCAATATTTACAGGTGACTCTGGTTACCCCAAACTCTCATGGCCCCAGTGAGGAATGCCAGGACAAGGTCAAAGGAACGTTGCAATGAGGCACATGGGTGAACATTGAGGATCATTGAGAGAACATTTGGCCTCCTGAAGACCAGATTCTGGTGCCTCCATCTGACAGGTGGATCCCTGTACTACTCACCCAAGTAAGTATGCATGTTGCATGTTGCACAACCTGGCCTTGAGACGCCAGTTGCCTTTTCTACGGGAGGATGAGCCTGGAGATGGTCTTGTGGCAGCGGTGGAGCCTGTGGACAGTGACAAAGAGGAGGCAGAGTAAGAATTTGTGGACAACAGAAGTACACTCATTCAACAGTACTTCCAGTGACACACAGGTAAGACACTGTAACTTCACCTCCCATTGCAGTATAATGTTTGACATTGAACATGGCAGCCTGATTTCCCTATTTCTATGGCCACTTACTGTACCCTTTGGCATCTCTATTTTCAGATCTCTGTGCCCCACTCTGGCTCCTGGTGTGTTTACTGGTGCCCACTGCACGTTATACCTATGTAAATATTACAGTAGATTAGAAATGCAAGGTTTACTGTTTGTGAAACTAATACATTTGTCATATAATCCACAGACTCCATACTTGAATTTGTTCAAAGGGTATTTATGTGCTAATAAGTGTATTACAATGGGCTGGGTTTCTGATGGAGGAAAGTCCAAGGTAGAATCCAGTCTAATTGTATCACAGGTGCATTGTCCAAGGTGGCATAGTAAGGGGAGTAATGGCAGTTCAAGGTGGACAGGATGACAAAGTGGGACGGACACAAGGGTGACAATCAGGAGAGTCGTACTTCCTGGCAGGGGTCTTGGTAATGTTCTCTGGCTTCTGCCTGGATCGCAGGGGCCGTTTGCGGGATGGTTCTCCTTCTGCAGGGGGTGGGGTGCTGGTGGCCTGTTGTTCCAGTAGCGGGGCCTCCTGTCCACTAGCGCCGGCGGAGGTGGAGGGCTGTTCATCAGTGTGGCTAGTGTCAGGGGCCAGTTGGTGTTGCACTGCCTCCCTTATGGTGTTGGCCATGTCTGCCAGCACCCCTGCAATGGTGACCAGGGTGGTATGGATGTCTTTCAGGTCCTCCATGATCCCCAGGTACTGTCCCTCCTGCAGCCGGTGGGTCTCCTGCAACTTGGCCAGTATCTGGACCATTGTCTCCTGGGAATGGTAGTATGCTCCCAGGATCCCTGCAAGTGTCTCGTGGAGAGTCAGTTCCCTGGGCCTTTCCTCCCCCTGTCGCACAGCAGTCCTCCCAGCTTCCCTAATGTCCTGTGCCTCTGTCCCCTGAACTGACCCCAGGTCCCTGATCGTCCTGTATTTGTGGGGTTGCCTGGGGTCCCTGCAGTGGTGGACACACTGCTGATTGACATGTTCTGTGGACAGAGGTATAGGCCCACTGGGTAGGTGTTGTGCTGGTGTTTCCTGAGGGGGAGGCTCTGTGGTGGTTTGGGACTGTAGCTGGGTCACTGACTGTCCAGAGGTCCCTGATGGGCCAGGTTGGTCATTGTGAGGCCTCTTCTGTGGGGGGACTGGATGTGGCTGGCACCTCCTCTTCGGTGACGTTGAGTGGGGGTCCTGTGGGGATGTAAATGCAGTGTTATTGTACCTGTGTGTGCTATCTTGTGCATGGATATGTTTCCCTCTATGGTTGTTAATAGCAGGCAGCTTTGGCTTGTGTGAGTTGTGCTTGGTTTAGGTAAGTGGTTGTCACTAGTGTGCATGCTGTGGTAATGGGTGTCCATGCAGGTCTGTGATGGGGGTCCATGCATTGGTGTTGCATGCAGGGCTTGGTATTGGGATGGGTGGGTTGTGATGGTGGGGTATTTGTGAGGTGGTAGGGTAATGGGGGTGAGGGTAGGGGTAGGATTTTGTGATGGCATGCAGGTGTGTGGTTGATAAAGTAGTAAAGATTTGACTTACCAGAGTCCAGTCCTCCTGCTACTCCTGGCAGGCCCTCAGGATGCATGATCGCCAAGACTTGCTCCTCCCATGTTGTTAGTTGTGGTGGAGGAGGTGGGGGTCCACCACCAGTCCTCTGTACAGCTGCCTGCTGTCTTGCAGACACGGAACGCACCTTCCCACCTTAGGTCGTTCCACCTCCTCCTGATGTCATCCCTTGTTCTGGGGTGCTGTCCCACAGCATTGACCTTGTCCACGACTCTCCGCCATAGCTCCATCTTCCTAGCAAAGGATGTCCGCTGCACCTGTGATCCGAATAGCTGTGGCTCTACCCAGTTGATTTCCTCCACCGTGAACCTTAGCTCCTCCTCAGAGAACCTGGGATGTCTTTGTGGTGCCATGGGTGTAGTGTGAGTGGTATGTGTGAAGGTGTGTGGGGTGATGTGTTTGGATGTGTGCTGTGAGGTGCGTGGATGGTGTGTGGGTGATGGTGTTATGTGGCTCAGATTCAGTGGGTGCTCCTGGCTTGTCTCTCTCTCAGTTGGCAATATTTTTTTCGTTGTAAGGGTTGTGGGTATTGTGGGTGTGTGTTTTATATTGGATTGGTGTGTGGGTGTGTTGTGTGTATGTGTGTCAGGTGTGTGTGGTTTGAATTGTCCAATGTGGTGGTGTTTTGTATGTGTGCATGTATTTTGATTGCGGCGGTATGGACCGCCAATGGTTTACCGCGGTTGAATGACCTCCGCAGTGATTCGTGGGTCATGATGCTGTGAGCGTATTTCTGTTGGCTTAACGGTGTGGGTTTTGGTACTTCCAGTTTATCAATTACCTTTGGGCTGGTGGACTTGTGTAGGTGTCTGTATAGTGGCGGATTTCTCTGTGTGGGTCATAATACCCGTAGGGGTATACGGCCGCGGTCACGGTATTTTGGCGGCTGTAAGAGGCATTTACCGCCAACGTTGTGATGAGGGCCTTAATCTTCATATTTAAAGCCAGTTTCTATGCTTTTGTTTTAGTTTGAGATTCGTCTCTCACAGCCAAGAGGGGTGGTAAAGCACGATAAGGCATTTTGGAAAGTGCCTCGTTTGACATGGTGAACCCCCCACATTGTGCTTGGTTTATGAAGTTGTTTCAAAGTTGTAAGTGCCCTGGGATCCTGATAAACGTTCACAGGGCCAGATCTTTTTACCAAAACTGTTGTGATGCATTGGAACAATTGGAAACACCATTAGCTTCCACTATAAATCCCTAGTAAATGGTACCATGGCACTGGGTACTTTGGTACCCAGGGTATGAGGTCCTAAGGGTAAGCCCCTGTGGGCAGCAGCACGGAATGTGCCACCCTCAGGGACCCTGCATCCAAGTGCATCCAGCACTGTCACTGCAGACTTAGGCCCTCATTAGGATTTTGGTGGTTTTTGGGCAAGACCGCTATGCGAAATGCCAACACCATACTGCTAGTGGTGGCGGTACAGTGGCCACCGTATTACGAGTCACAAAGAACAAACCGCCCAAATATAGCCACAAAACTAACACCGCCAAGCCATCCGACTGTGAAATGCCAACTGATCAACCGCTGGCCCCACCACGCCAAACCCATTCTGACCACCCTATTACAAGTCATTTTCCAGCACAGAGGTAGATGCACGGCGGTAAACCAATGGCGGTCTGCACTGCCGCAGTACAAAAATGCACCGCAAATAGTAGCTAACACCCCATTGGACAGTTTGAATACCCTACACCTGAACGACATACACACACCAAACACACCTCTTCACAGCACCATATAACACCCCCACCAACAATCCTATTTGATTACTACGACCAACCAGAGAGACACAAGACACAAAAGACACCCCATATACAACAAATACCTGCATATTGCATGCTTTGCACACACCACAACCCACCAGCACCCACAACCAAAAACCACCACATCACAAATCACCACGCACTAGACTCTATGCGCACAGCACCCCCCCCAACATGTCACACCAGAAGCATCCATGGTTCACAGACAATGAGTTGCGGGTCATCGTGGATGAGATCGTCAGAGTTGAGCCACAACTGATGGGTGTCCAGGTCCAGCAAACATCATTGGCCAGGAAAACTGACTTATGGCAGAGGATCTTCAACAGGGTCAATTCAGTTGGCACTTATCCACGCATAAGGAAGGATATCAGGAAGAGGTGGAACGACCTCAGTGGAAAGTCCGTTCCATGGCATCCAAGCACAGGATCGCCCTGAACCAGACTGGCGGTGTTTGCCACCTCCACCCCTTGACTTAACATCCTGGGAGGAGAAGGCCTTGGACCTCATGCATCCGGAGGGACTCACTGGAATTGACGGAGGGCTCGACACTGGTAAGGCAACAATACCCCCAGACAACAACCACTCCTAACCAGCATGCCTACCCACCACCCACCAATCGCCTATCCACCCATCCATCACTACTGCAACCCGCTAATCACCCCACACCCCACCCCTGCATGCCACACCACCCACCATACCCACACACTCCCCCAAATGCACGGATAACAATCACAATGTGAAGAACCACAACTCTCACAATGTATCACACCCCACACAACTAAAATTGACTCTACCACTTCACAGTGAGACACCTGCATGGACAATCATTTCACAGCCCACACCTACTGTTTGCCATGATTGCCTCCCAACACATGGCAATGTCAGCAATGCCATCCGCTATCCATAACCCACCATGGCACATAGAAACCATGGCAAAGTCCCCATAACCAAATCAATGTCAGCAGTGCTGCAGCGGTCACTGGCATCACTGGGAAGCAAATTAAGCCACTGCATGCACCAGACCATGGAAATGGCAACTACACATCCACATACAGACTCTCCCTCTTTCCATCCACAGGTAACCCTACCACTGCCACCCAGCAGAGCATGCCAGGCTTAGACAGCCATCCCCTTGATAAAGACCCAAGGGGATGTCTGGATGGGGGCGAGTTGGCTGGGCCATCTGGGACGACTGTTCAGTCCACTCCCAGCAGCCCCACCTTGGACACACCAGACTCCCTATCCTATGTGGCTACAACACCCAGCCAGCCCCTCCTCCCCACACCTGTGCCCCAGGGACATCTCAATCAGAAGTGTGCTCAACAGTACAGGGGCCAGAGTCAAGGGCACACAACCCAGACAATGAAAGGCCTGGTGCTACTTGGAGTAGGCACACTGTGCAAGGGGCACAGGTACAGGGGGCTAGTGGCAGTGGGAGGGGAGCAGTGGCCCAACAGATGGGGCAGACACAACAACTGGCTGCCCAGGAGGCCCTCACCCAAATCCTGGGTTCATGCCACCAAACCCAGGACACCATGGGCCAGTTCCTTGCCACTGTGAAGGAGAGCCAGATGCTGCAGAGTGAATACCATCAGGAGGGTATGCAGCAGTGGCAGACCCACAATACCACCATGGCCTCCATGACAGGGGTGCTGAAGGAACTCACCACCATCCTGCTTGAGTCAATCTCCCACCAGCAGGCCCCTTCCATTTCCCACATCACCTCTGAACCCTACACATCAGCAGAAGCTAGTGGAATAGAGGCCCTGCCACAGGGCCCGCAGAACACCAGCACCCTTATCCCTGTGGCCGATGAGCACCCATGCAAGTGAGGACGTCCAACCAGACATCCTGATGGAACTGATTCCGCGACCAAGACCACTGCCAGGAAGTGACCCTTTTCTGGACATTCTCCCTTATATGTCACTGAGGCACCCCATTGACTGTCCACTGTCATGTCTCTGTACTCTCATGTGCACATACTAGACCTCGACTACCCACAGCTAGCCCAAGTACTCTGTTGAACCCACCCGCCATGACCCCACTTATCACCCCTTGCACTTGTACATCCAAAATAAACACCATTGACCACAAAAACTGCCTATGTGTTTATTGTCATGAGCACGAAAGATACAGCCATTATGGCGGTCATTCTGACCGCGGCGGTCGCCGCCCGCCAAGCGGTTCCCGCCGAAAGACCGCACTGTGGTCAAAAGACCGTGGCGGTCATTCCGGCTTTCCCGCTGGGCCGACGGGCGACAGCCAGAAGACCGCCGGCCGGCCCAGCGGGACAACCCCTTCAACAATGAAGCTGGCTCGGAATGGAGCCGGCGGAGTTGAAGGGGTGCGAAGGGTGCAGTGGCACCCGTCGCGATTTTCACTGTCTGCTAAGCAGACAGTGAAAATCTTTGTGGGGCCCTGTTAGGGGGCCCCTGCACTGCCCATGCAAGTGGCATGGGCAGTGCAGGGGCCCCCAGGGGCCCCACGGCACCTGTTCCCGCCATCCTGGTTCCGGCGGTGGACACCGCCAGAAACAGGCTGGCGGGAAGGCGGTCGGAATCCCCATGGCGGTGCTGCAAGCAGCGCCGCCATGGCGGGTTCCCTGGGCCAGCGGGAAACCGGCGGGAAACCGCCGGCTTCCCTTTCCGACCGCGGCTTTACCGCCGCGGTCAGAATCGCCCAGGAAGCACCGCCAGCCTGTTGGCGGTGCTACCGCCGCACTCCGCCATGGCGGTCATGGACCGCCAAGGTCAGAATGACCCCCTATGTGTGCAACAGTTAACCTATTGTCCTGGCAATGTATATGTGAGTGAAAGAGGGGGAGCAAGGATCACAGTGGAGCAGGCAGTGGCTGGAGAGATGGGTCAATTGAGGCAACAGGTGAAGCAGGGACCAGAGTGCACCTCAACAATGTCCTGAAAATAGAACAAGACAGGGACATCAATCACAATAGGTGTCACATATGCCAAATCAACACACATGCACTGTAAGTACAGGAAGCCAAGGTAGAGATGGCAAGTCAAGTCCACAAACATATGGCCATTACAAACCCACATTCACAAGACATACCTCCCACATGGTCCCACCCTCACAGCAAACAGAGCCACACGTTAGGCAGTTCACACTGCCATGAACAGAAATGTTGCACTGCCTCCCAATGTTGAATCCCAGTACAGGATGCAATACAGACTAAACCACCTAGGGTAGCACAGATTGTGCTGGTTCTGGCAGTTCAGGGTACAATGGTCCTGCAAATAGATATCACAATTGCAGCAACACAATAGCAGGATGAGGATCGCACTGAACCACCAAACTAATGGCCACATGTAACCCCCCCAAACCACCCAGAGTCAGATCTCCAATATCTCCAGATAAAACAGACAGCAGGTGGTAACATGGCACAAGGCGGACAGTGGAACTGGACATATATCATACATATGACACATACCTGTATCTCAGTGGAAGTATTGTCGTATCAGTTCTGCTCTGGAGTCAGCTGCTTCCTCATTATCTTCCTCAACATCACTCCCCATGTCCCCTTCATCAGCCACTGATACAGCTTCCACCTCCTCTGCATCCAGCAATGGGATGTGACATCTCAGGGCCAGATTGTGCAGCATGCAGCAAGCAACAATGATCTGGCACACTTTCTGTGGTGTGTAGAGTAGGGTACCTCCGGAGATATGTAGACACCGGAATGTGGCCGTCAGCAGGCCAATGGTCTACTCAATCACCCGTCTTGTATTACCGTGGGCCTCATTGTACCTGTTTTCTGTTGTTGGATGCCTCATGGGTGTTAGTAGCCAGGGAAGGTTGGGATAGCCAGAGTCACCTGTGTGCACAGAGGTAAGAGCCATGTCAGGACCAGGAGGGTGTAGTGCAGGTTATGAAGAGTGTTCAGAGCAGTGCGGCACACATATGTGAGGATACATACCGATTAGGGAGGCCAGGTCCCTCTGTAGTGGTGCCATCATGTGCGGGACTGTGCTATTCCGCAGAATGTAGGAGTCATGCACAGACCCAGGGAACCTGGCTGTCACTTGTGTGATATATTAGTCAGCCAAACACAACACTTGTAAATTTGTAGAATAGACGTTTTGACAGTTCCTATACACTTGTTCACTGCTCCTGAGGGGCACCAGGGCAATGTGGATGCCACCTATGACCCCTATCACATGAAGGACACGTGCCAGATCGTAGAAGGAAGCCTTCACAGTGGGCAAATCAGCACAATGTGAGAACCTGATGTAGTGACCGTATGTCGTAGCAGGGCACATCGGAAATCCTTCAGGACTTTGCTGAACATGGGCTGTGACATCCCTGCTGCCAAACCCACTGTCATCTGGAAGGACCATGAGGCAAGGAAGTGGAGGACTGACAAGACCTGTACAGTGGGAGGGATAGAATTGGGATGTCGAATGGCAGGCAATAGTTTCGGCTCAACTGGGTCACCAAGTCCGTGATGGTCTGATGATAGGTCTGTATGACGTGTTGCTCTGCCAGGGTGGCAAGGTTGACTAGAGGCCTGTACCCTGGAGCATTCCTCATCCTCAACCTTCTCCCGTACCTGCAAATGGGAGTGAGTAGAAATCATGATATGCAGCACTGACTGTGGACACTTATCAGCTGTGCACAGGGCAACATATGTCACCCATGACGCACCTAAAATGCACCCTGAATACACATTGCACATGTAAAATGGCGACCGCCTGTCCTGCATACAGTGGACAGAGTGATGTCTGCGGCGGCCATGACCGTCATTTCATGTGCTCATGCTCACTTGACAGCCGTGCACAGAAGACCTCCAATGCATGTGATGCTGCGTTCTGACTCTGGTCGTAAAGATGCCACGTCCTGCAGGAGATAGGGGGGTCCTACCCCTGTATGGACCGTTGCAGGGGGCACCAGTGCAGCAGGTGAGGCCAATTTGACTCTATAGTATTTGAGTGGTACAAATGAGGATGGGGGCCTTGGGACGAGTCAGTGTGACTGGCGAATGGACATGGGTGAGGAGTCTGAGCCTATGTGAATTGATGACATGTGGGTGTGGTTGTGAGATGTGTGCTATCCACTGCTGTCCCTGTGATGCCACTCTATATTCTACAGACCTTCTGTCTGTGTCACCCATGCAGGTCAGAACCCATCAGAAGAAGGGGATATGGCGTGCCATCGCCAAATAAGTGCTGACCCAGGGGGTCCTTGCCCAGCAGAGCACTCACTGCAGAAAGAGGTGGGAGGACCTGAGACGCTGGGTCCTGAAGACCACAGAGGCCCAGCTGGGGACGTCCTCCCAAAGTGGGAGGGGTGCCCGTCAGACCCTGACACCCCTATTGGGCCGCATATTGGCGGTGGCCTACCCTGAAGTGGATGGGCACTTGAGGGCAGCACAGCAGCCATGAGGGGATGAGTACACACTATCTGTTATGATGTGTGTTGCCATTGTGGCTCTGGGTGTGCACAATTGTAAAGCTGTGGCGTGGGTACCAGTGGATTCATGTCCACTATGGGTATTGACCAACTGGTCAGGATTCGCATCATGGATGTGTGGCCATGCAGTCTGTGAATGGATGCGCAGCGAGCTTCAATTTGGTATCTGTGTTGTCACCTTCAACCAGAATGTGCTAGGCTGCACATGCCACTAGGATCATAGCATCTGTGGTGCCAGGCCATTGTAATCATTTGATGTCACCCACTGAGCCAGGGATGTCTGTTGAGTCCTCAGTCTGCTGCAAGGTACTGTATGTGTAGTGAGGTAGGGTGGGCCAAGATGTCACTGTGCTATTTGACGTTGGCCTAGTTGGCATGCCAACTAGCCATGCAGAATTATGTTGGTTCTGTAGTTCAGGAATAGTGTTTCTCTACAGGCATGTGAAGTGTGCAGGTCCTGGGCAGGTGTGGCAGGTATACAATTCATGTACATGGTGCCTCTCATCATGTACACAATTGCATATCAGCATCATCTGGTGAAGGAGAAGGGGTACCGGCGAGTGGGGATGCTGCAGCCCACTGGACCCAGGATGCTGATACCAGCGGAGCTGAGGGGACCAGTGGGACAGAGGGCGAGGGGAGTGCCACAGGGGAGACAGGATCGAGCACTATATCTTCTGATTCCTCCTCCGATGGATGCTCCCTGGCAGAGCCATCGGAACCATCCCTGCACCGTCCTTGTTCGCCACTCACCTTACCAGCACCACCCTCCCTGTAGTTCCCTACCCAGTTGCCTGTGCCCGCTCACCCAGGAGGGCGGGTGTCTCCTTCACTGCAGGCACCTCTGACCCTCCCCCAATCAGCTCTGCTGCCTTCAATGAGGAGGCTTTTGGCCTCCTGAGGTCAATCTCTGTGGGGCAGACAACCCCTAAGGTAGATGGCCCATTGGCCACTACCACATACTTCCCTAAATGCCCACTAAATGCAGTATTTAGGGGGCATCCCTAGACCTGCAGTTCAGATTGGACAGACGCAAAGAAGACCCAAGGCTCTAGAACTAAAGTTTTGCTGCACCAAGAAAAAGGTGCCAAACGCTGCCTGCTGCACCCAGGACTCTACAATCACTTCTGAGGGGTCGACTGGACATCAGGCAGACTCTAAGAAACCCCAGGTGACCTCCAACGTTCTAAAAATGGCCAAGGACCTCCCTCCAGAGTGAAGGTATCATTCCCTGCAACCCGGAAGCAGGAGCCTGTGAAGTCCAGTTTACTGCCTGGCCACTGACCAACAAACCGAACACAGCAGCCAGACCAAATTCCCCCAAATGGACTCAGAGGACAAACCCTGCAAGTGTGCCACTTTTGGTGGCACTGTAACCTCCAGTGTTTGAAACGGGCAAAAACCAGGGGTACTAGACCACCAACATCAGAGATCCAGAAGAAAAGTCCACTCTGGACTCCCCAAGAACCAGAAGCAAGTACCAGTCAAGGGACTTCTGGACACATAAGAACTATTCCCCAGAGGGGCCCTGCTGACCTGCAATCCACCCTCCAAGTGACCTGCCTCCTGGGTCCAAAGGCCCTTTTACCCACAGCTCTTGGCTCACCTATCTGCTCTGCATCCAGCCTTCCTGGCCCCTGCATCGGAGAACAAGCTGTGCTCTAAGGTTCCCCAACCCCTTGTGACCTCTACATTCCAAGGGGACCTACCAGACTCACCTTGAAGTCTGCCTTTTCAGTGCATTTCCAAGTGGTCCCCCTCGCCTGTCCTGCACCAGCACGAAGACTTTTAGCCACTGTTCCCACTTGAACTGGGATCCACCCGAACTTCTGCGGCTGGCTTACAGGACATCTTGATGACCTCAACCTAAAAACAAAAAGAGACTTTGGCAAACGCATTGCCTGATTTTATATGCATGTTTCAAGTTTTCTCCCATTGGTTCCTATGGTGCATAATTACGCACAAAAATACTATTTTTGCTAAACTTTGAAAAATCATAACTTAAAAAGTACTTACCTGATTTTGATGATCTTGGTTTTAAAGAGTTTATAAAAATCTGAAGTATTTTTGTAAACTGGTCTTGAGGTATTGCTTTGGGTGTGTTTCCCCATGTATTGATACTGTGAGTACAACAAATGCATATCACTTCTCCAAGACATAACTGCTCAAGCAAGCTACCACAAAAATTACAGAATTAGGTGGCCTAGTTTTTACCTCTGTAAACCAAAGTGGGGTTGCTCTGACTCTCTGCACCTCATTTTTGTGCACTATATAGAGAGCCAGCCTCCTACAGGGCCCGCATAAAGCCTCCAATTTTGATTGCACATTTTAACTTAGTCTTTCGTTTTGATTGTGACCTTTCATTCAGCTTTTTGCTCTTACAATAATGTACTATGAAACCACTGTACATGCATTGCTGCCACTTAGTCTGTGCACTCCGTCTATGGCTAGACACACAGAATGCAATGTCTTAAGTATTAAGTATTATGATTGTCCATGAAGGCAGCTCATCATTTGCAGACATCTCGTTGCATCGGCTCTGCACCTCTGACACAGTGTGATAAGAACAGTGCTTGTATTATAAAAACTGCCTCTGTGCTACATTCAGCAGAGCAGCACTTCTGCCAGGATTATCCTGGAAAGGAATGCACTATGGCTGAGATGCACCCCTGCTGACTCTGACCTCCACCCTGCAAGAAATGATATCCTGCACTATACCATACTGGGGTCCTGGCTTCCCTGTACATCTTACCCAGGTATGGGGGGGGGTACGCTAGTAGGCTATCCCAATTGATCTGACAGAGGGTACTCTCACTATGCCCTTGATAGTGTAGGTAGTAACAGCTAGGAGCCTATATACACAATAATTGTATCAGGGTTGAACTGCTTATCTTCGTCTTCATTTTTGTAATGCTGGTTACCATGCTTTCTCTGATTTGCCTAAAAATCGCAACTCATGTTTTTTATGCAAGAATAAGATTGTTGCAATAATTGTTTGAAAAGACAATTTCACATCTTTCTTCAGTCTCATCTTGGGTATGCAGAGTGACAATGAAAAGGTAGATCTATTTTTACAATTTCCTTTGGAATCTGTGTAGTCATGTTTGAGGATGCAGATACCATCTTTATGGGGTTCATACGGAGCACTGTGAGCAAGATAGGAACTGTCTCAACATTTCCTGATGGTGTAGGTGTACTGAGTCCCTATACACTGATGTTTATGTTGACCAGATACACAGTCCTACTTAATTTGTAGGGACTGTATAACAGGACACAATCAAAACTTCAGGTCAACAGCGATGGAGCATGGGCCTGCAACAAGGAGTCGATTAGGCCAGCTGAACAAAAGTACCTTTCATCCTGGTTTGTGGAAGGATGCATGGATCATGTTGAAGATGCATTGCACAGCCAAGGCGATGCATCGGTTCTGAGATGTGGCGAGGCTGCAGTGCGAGGTCTGTGTGCATCGACATCGAGGCTCCCATCAATTGGGCTTGTGGTTCGAAGTCTGATGTCGGGGATGCAACGTGCTGGATCCAAAGAGCTGCAAGGCTGCAATGTAGAGTTTGTAGTCGAGGCTACCACTGATAGGAGAGGCAACGGCCTGCCCTGAGGATGCGTAAGGCACAGCAGTTTAAAATGCGATGTGGGATGAGGCAGAAATGTGAGGTTTTGCGATGGGTCCAGTCCATCCTGTGGCGCGAAAGCGTAATTTCTGCTTGGGTTTGCACCATGAAGCAGAGGAGATGCATCGGTTCTGCTGGATCCACAGCCTGGCAGAAAACCTTAGGCCCACTTCCAAGGGGCCAGGACTGGGGAGGCACCACTTGGCAAGGCAGTCTCACAGGTAGCAGAGTCCAGGTGCAGATACAAAGTTGTTGGAGCCTGTTATGTACTTGAGACTTCTGATCAGGAGGCCAGCCAAGTAGCCCTTGAAGTCACTCTGGGGTCTGGGTTCAAGGGATGCTGGTCTACTCCTTCCCATCCAGGCAGGATGCCTGCAGGCAGTAGTTCAACACAGAACAGCAGGAGTGCAGCAGACTGCAGTCTAGTAGAGTAGCAGGCTTTCAGCATCAAAGCAGTCCTTCCTGACTGACGTATTGTCTATCCTAAACAGAAACTTCCAGTGTGCTGAAAAAATGCAAAAACGTGATGCTGTGGCTGCCATGTTTCCATGATGGTGGCCATTCCTCAGTGCACCAGTGACCCTGCTAGTATAGACCAAACTTGAAACCTCCTGATGCATCTGAAAAGATGTGTGCGTCCCAGTTCACTTCACGGATGCTAATGGAATCCTGTGAAAAGAATGGAGAAAAACTCTCCACTTCCTAAGGTCCTCCTTCACCCCTGCTGACAACCTCACATGATGATGTGACAATGGTAGCCCCGACAGAGCCAACCCCAGTTTTTTACAGAAGGTCCTACCCACTCTCACCACCCTGCTTGCAAAATTCAAATGACCCAACAAGATCTGCACCTCCTTGACCGTAACTTTTGTTTTTGCCATCATACTATACAGCAGCTGCTGCATATTCCTTTTCTTATGGACAGATAGCTGGCTACCATTACGCTAGAATCTATCTCGATTACAAGAAATTAGATCCCTGCAGTGAGACCTACTCTCTTTTCTGGTACCGAGTGCACCCCGAGGTCTCTTATGAGCTCCTTGAAACTAAACAGCAAACACTGACAGTCTGTAGAACTGGGGTTCCCCACAAAAAAAGAAGTCGTCTAAGTAATGTGTCATATGTTTGTGGCTCTTGCAATTAATAAACAGCCATTGCAAGAAGGTGCTAAAGCAATGAAACAAGGCACATGATATAGAGCAACCCATGGGTAGCATCTTCCCCATACCATTTCCCTCTGAACTCAGTCAATCAATCAATCATAGCATTTGTAAAGTGCAGCACTATCACCCTAACGGTGTTTGGGTGCTGGGGGTGCTGTGTTTCCATCAAAGCCAAAAAAAACAGGCTGTCCAATTCAATGGGTGCATGAGCCCTTCCTGCAGATCCCTGTCCACCCCTTCCTGACCTGTAAGGCCCTGCCGCTCTCTGCTGTGCCCTGCTGTATCATTTTCACTGTCCCTGTACTGTTGTGGCCTGACTTTCCGCCCCAAAGCAGTGGACCAAGGCGTATCTGCCCGCACACTTGAAGCATTCATGAGGGAACTTACAAAATTCCCTCATGCAGCTCCCTTTATTGTGATCCCAGCATGTTCCCACTTGGGTCGCAGAGCCTCTGCCTGCTCACACCACCCCTCCTCGGGTGGGGCTACCGTGTAAGGGCCGACACACTGTAAGTAACCCACTAGCTGTAAAAATTGTCTTACCAAATTTTGCAGGCTCCATTGTATGCTCCCGAAG
Source organism: Pleurodeles waltl (assembly GCF_031143425.1). Lineage (NCBI taxonomy): Eukaryota > Metazoa > Chordata > Amphibia > Caudata > Salamandridae > Pleurodeles > Pleurodeles waltl. The sequence goes on from NC_090445.1 coordinate 1,161,145,876, forward strand.
GTCCATATCAATTTCACTCCATTGTGTCCCTGTGTCAAACACCATATGTGCTCAGAACCCCTCAGCATACTGGACCCATATGTAGTCCCCATAGTCCATTTGCTCTTTTCTAATGACGTCCATGTATTTGAAAAGTGCAACTAACCTCTCTGGGTACTTTCACAGTAAATGCTAGCATATATAAGGAATGCTGCCATTTTGTTCTCAATATTAACCGGTACTTTTGGTAGCTTGGACAGCTCAAATTCGTCTTCCTTAGACCCCTCCTTTGATCTGAGCTCTCTAGGCAACAGTTTCATCATTTCCACATATTTCCCTTTCTATTCCCTCTCTTTCCTGGACGCCATGAGATGATCTCCCAATGGCTTTGACGTCCCCATGCATGGCAATTCCTAAATTTTCAATTCTTTACGCTCTGGCTTATCTGACTTTCCTCCGTCCTCTACCTCATCATCCTGCTTGTCAGTCCCCTTCCCCGACAGCCCATGTTGTTTCATACCTGGCTCCTTCAACCTTGTGTTATCTTGAACCCCTGGTTTCTTGTACCCTGCCGCTGAATCTCGTGTCACCAGTGTCTGTACCCACACCTGTATCCCACCGGCTGGATGCTCCTTAGGCTCTACACCCACACACACCATTACAGTAATGTTCACCCTGCTCCTTGTTGCCTTACCTGGTATTAAAGTCAGTGCTGTCTCGTGGGCCCGTCATATCACCAATTCTTCTTTCTGCATGGTTCCACTGCATCTGCCTTGAGTGTGCTGGGAACTTGCTGCATGTAAGACACTATGGCCAGATTGATTAGTGACTCCCCTTCACTGCTCATGCTGCTGCCTATCTCCCATTCTACCCTCTGCACCTCATCCTCTTTGTGCAATTTGCTTTCTTCCAAGCTCTCTTCCTCATAATCAAGTGTGTTAACCTCATGTTTTACTGACACACTTGGAAACCACTTACGCTGAGGGGCTGTACCCTGCTCTCCCAGCCTGTCTTCTGAAACTGCACTACTCCTTCTATGCATACAACTATCAGGAGTTCCACCCCACCCTCCTGACTGTTTCACTGGCGAGTCCACCCCAGACCTTCTTGGAGCAATAATCAGTCATCCAACGCTGCGTTCCAGCTAGCCACACGGGTTCACCTTTCCTTCTCCTCGGGGCCAATGAGCCGTACTAAGCTCTCCTGAGTCAGTGACCTCTGTTACTGTCATGACCTGTGGGAGAAAAGGCAGGCCCGGTGTACTGGTACAACCCAAAGGCTGATGCCTTCCTATTTTTTCTAAACCTTGCCTACTGCCAGAGGCCCTTGCCTGCGCCTCACCAACTGTGCCTCTCTGTACCCCGAAATCCATGCTCTCTGACTCGCCTCAGCCGTACCCCAGCTCAATGACGCCCGATCTGCTCTACCATATACCCTTCGGGCAGTACCCATCCCCCCTGCCTGGACAGGTTTCCTGCTGCCATAGAAACACCCCCGTCGGCCCCCTGCTGCTCTAACTCATCCTCGCTCCAGCTCAGTTCAGCTGCCGTTATGGTACGCAAGATCCCCAGAGTCACAGCCCACCTGCCACCCCAGAATCCGTAGGCCAGGCCTACCCTATAATGTGGCCTCCCCTGCATTATGTCCTGGGCACACCTCAAGGTACCCTATTGCTGTTCTTGGAGGGGGCACAGGGCTCATACTCCTGAAGGTACCCTGGTCAGCCAGCTGTCCTTTTCCCAGTCTATGGGGTTCCATCTGCCTTAAAACTCACCCCTTCTGTCTGCCCAATTCTCCACCTCAATGCTCTGCATTTTATAACCTCACCCTCCTTCACTCCCTACATAAAACATCTTCCTGTAGCTCCCCAGCTGGGCCTGCTCAAAGCTCGTTTTAAGCTTCCCCTGCCCCCCTGACTCCCTCCTTGTTAGGGCTCCCTTGCACATCAAATTGGCCTCTCTGGCCTGCCCCTGATGCACAGCCTCTTCCCCTCCCTTTCCTTGAAGCTGCCCATGCGTGTCCGAGGCAGACCCACCCCATATTGACTCTAGCAAAGGCCTATCCCTTAGGTGGGAAGGCCTCGCTCCTTGCAGCAATACTTTCCCACCCAGGGAGAGCCTCCACTTTCCCCAGCTGTTTCATCTCGCAGCCCTCCAGCCTCATCGGCCCTGCCTGCACCCTACACAATGTCCCCATTTGATGAGGGGCTGCCCTTCGATAGAAGGAGTAGCCCCTCCTGCTTACCTGCCCAAAACCATGTTCAGGAGCCTGGTGCGCCGAAGATCATGCCAACACAGTGGCTGCGACCCCCTGTGCAGCCTTCCCCCCTATGCTGCGAGGCCCCCTCTGCTGTCAGATCCAGGCAGCCAGTGGCCTCCAGGAGCTCCAAGGCCTGTGCCATTATCGCATCCTTCGACATTGCTGACTTCTATTAGCCCTGGGAGTCTTAAGTAACAAACCCTATATTGCTCGCACTCTCGTGTACCTACAACTGCCTCACCAGTGCCACGACAGTAAACACTGCCAAAAACGCTCCCTATGTGCCAGCCACTGTGCCACCAATACAAAGTTGTGCCTTGTCTGCTTTAGCCCAAAGCAAGTCCAAACCTACAAGCACTTCCCCAAATTAGCCGGGAGGAAGACCTCCCTACTGTCGGCTGCTTCCACGACCCCAAAACCCAATGGATCAAAGTCCTGAATTAAATATTTCGACATATTCTAACATGAAAAACAGACAACAAACAAATTACTGAAACTTCCACACATAAGATTCGAGCTTCCGTTGTCTGTATTGTAAGAATTGTGCCCTGTTCCTCTGAGCTATTTCAACATACAATGAGCTTAATAACGCAGCTACATTTTATTTGGTGAAGCAGACTTCTGCACGCATAGCCAACCGTTTTCCAAAGCTTCAGTGTAGGCAAAGAAAGGTAATTTCGATATATCCTAACTTGAAAGAGAGGCCAATAAAAATAGATTTACTGTTAGGTAAATGTTAGGTTAGAATGAGCATGGATCACCATGATTCAGCTGTTAGTCTTCACCACAAAAAAATAATTTTGAAGGTTTTTGAAGGGTTTTGGATAACTAGAAATGTGCAATGATGATACAGTACTGTTTATAGACCACTGTGATATGTTTTATTTATTTTTAATTTCAGCCCTGAAAAATCGGCATAAATCATGTGAAACGTGTTGGCTGAAAATGTTTATCAACATGGAGGCTAAAAATATCTATTTCATACTAAGGAATGGCTGAAAAATGGTTGCTTTGAACAATATAAAGTGGTCTGCGTAGAAAAGAATAGTTGTATGGGGTAGTCTGACATTTCTATTACAGTTCATTGTTATTGTGGATTATTATGCATTTCAGATATGAATATTCTTACAAATATATGGTAATGGGATACATTTTTTGTGAATAGAGGTGGTTTATCTTTAGTTTTAAACTTTCTGAAAAGCTCCCTACGAATAGTTCTAAGTTTCACAACCACACAGTTAGTTGCCTAGCACTGAGATAAGCTATCAAGGAGCCTACATAGGGATCTACTGCTCCTTACCTAGAAATACTCTTAACTCCATAATGTAAGTGAGTCACAGGAACTTTGCAGTCCCTGGAAGTTAGCAGTCTTCTGTTCTTACAAATCTAAGCTTCTACCGCCTCATTCTCTAGCACTTTCAGCTCCTATGTGCCTGTGGCCTAACCTGATTGTTGAACGTTGCATCCAGCAAATCCCCATTAAGACATTTCACTACCTTCGTGTATTTCTTAAGACTGCATGACCCTCTAAATAAGCCTGAGAAAAACTTAAACTACGCCAGAGTAATTAGAGAATATTCCTTAATTTGGTGTTACTCTTGTGACCAACAATTATCTGATTACACCTGCTCACATAATTTAGAGTAATTTAGGACTTTGTTCCTGTGCGCAAGAGCACAGGATCAAAGCGCAAGTGGCTGTTGGCTGCAGATGTTCATTTTCTTTTGCATTTAGCAATATTTTCTTAGTGCAAAATACATAATCAGGTTTTGCTTAATCTTGTGTAATCTTACTGTGATTTCACACAATTATGCTACAGTCCATCACACGTGTTACAGTCACCCCTAATTTCGAAGCCTCTGCCAGTGCAGTCCTTAGAAGAAAAGTGAATGGGTGATAGTGATGCATATGTATGTTTTTCTGTTAGCAGACTAAAGTCCTGGTTTCAAGTGCTGCACAGCAGGGCAAATTCAAAGCAGTAGCCTTCACTGTATATTTAATGATTCAGTTGTTTATTCATCTGGTGTAAAATACAGAGAATAACCATTTTTTCCAAATAGTGCAGCCTGGTCCTCAGTGGAAAGGCATTCTCACAATCATATGCAGTTGTTCAGCACTAAACAAATTACTGTGTTTTAGTTTAGTATCAAATTTCAACGATACATTTAGTAAAAGACTCATTGTATGAGATTTTTCATCGGTCCACCAACTTCAATTTAAGCAGTAGGTACTGCTTTTATAAAAGGATGATTCCCTTTAAGCATATATTTATAGACCTCACCTACAGATAGCTTTAGCTGACTGGCACATGCTCTTGTCGTGTCTGGCTCGACAAATAGAAAACTCAAAACACAAATAAATATGCACATACATACTCAAATACAGAAAGGGGCTTACCAACAGCCCTTTCCACCATAGGCTACTGTGCCTTAGTTGGCTTTTGTGGTTGTTGATTAGCACCAGTATTAGCCAACAGCATTTCACAGATGTGAACTACTTAAAAAAGTAGTGTACATATGCATTGCTTTCAATGAGAAGAGTGACAATAGCCATGATGCTACTTCTACCAAGGTTTTTATATTGTTTCCTGGATCTTCCAATAATGATCAGAAGACATATCTTTAAAGAATTAAATAAACTTTTAGTAGATGTGGTTTGGGACAAAGCCAGGCACCTGCTGTCAATTGAAAAATCACATGGGCCAGCTTCATAGCGGCAGGCTTGGGGCACAGATGTTTAAAAAACTTAAGAAATTGAAAGTACAGACCTTAAATGCCCCTGAATTACACCTATAGTGCATCCCAAAGCAGGTAAAGATGGCCTGTACACATGACAGAATACCACTGGAAGATGATGGCATCAACAAAATGGGTGATTTATGTCTGGGAGGGAAACAACAAACATTAAACTACATCAGGAAGTACTATGACATTCCTGTAGGAATATTCTTATCCTACATTGTCTTGGTGAGAACAGCCTGACTCACTTGGGCCCAGGAGGATACTGAATGGCCCAGGCTGAATTGTTAACTAAACTACTGACAGACAGACATGGGACTCAAAGGATGATGATTTTACATATTGGCATTGCTCCTACAACATATCCTGACAATTGGAGGTAAGACAGAATGGGAAGCTAAGATCAGCCAAGAATTTGTGGACCAAGACTGGAACCACTTGCTAAAACATGCAGAATAGGAACCCCAGATTTAAGCTAATTAAGCTCTATGACTTACACCAAGTATAACTTCACCTGGCTAAAATGGCACACATGTACCCTGGTGCCATTGATATTTGCCCAGGTGGGGTTTCTCACATGCAGATTTTTTCCTCATGGTATCATGAGTTTTTGTGAGAGGGATGTTGGCCTCCTTGGAGAGTTAACTGGTCAAACAATGGAGATTGAGCATGGAGATGTGTCTGCTGGGGTGCCAACACAGACTTAAAGGGTTGAAACAAATGTGCAGATTTATTGATTTCGTTCTGGTGTTGCCTACAGGAAATATTGCCATGAACAGGAGGGTCAGGGTGGTGCACAATATAACAAATTGGCTGGCAGATTTGAAAAAGTGGAGGAGAGGTTAGAGAAGGGCACTAACTGTACAACATCACAGCAAGGGTGATCCGGCTGCACAATGGATTTGGATGTGATATTGATTGATGTTAATAAGGCAATTGACCTCCATAGACTTCCTCCAAGACAGCTAAGACTGCAATACTCAGATAGACGAATGGGCCAACAGGACATGGTAAACCCCTTGAAAATTTGTGGTGAGTTTTAAGGGATGAAATTGGTTACTCTGCAAAAATTGGGGTACTGAAGGCATCCCATTCTGTCTAACTGTTAAAGCTTGTTGATTACAATTTGTGTCACTACACGATATCCCACCTTTTTTGGTGTCCAGGACAACTATTAGGTTGAGCCAGATGGAGTATTATGTTGTTAAAATATTAATGTTGCAACATTTACGGCAATTAGGTCTACTACTTTGTGTGTATGGGGATGATCATGAAAAAGCTAGTTGCTAATAATTCTGGTTTACAATACACTCATCTGCTGCTACTATAGATACCATTTGTAGTGACACTATTGACAATTGTATTAAAAAGTAACTTGGAAAAAAATCTTTCTTGCTGCTGCTTTGTATAGCAAAGTTATATGGTTTTGATTCCTTCAGGATGAAACAAAAGATGACAAGACATGGGTTACATTTTCTGCCACTTTATTTCCTTTCAATGGCATTCTAGTTTGTGGATGTGTTGGTGTATCAGTGTTTGTCATTTATACTGATAATGTCTATTTCTCTTGCAGTGGTGTTTTATCAGTTGTTATAGGTTTACACCTTAAACAGGAAAGTCTACTAATGGGTAATTCCCCTATTTCTAGCCTTGCTATAAACACAAAGAGACACCTTGCCTAGACAGCTATTAAATGCTTCACCCTTTTGCAGCTAGGACTCCCCCCCGTGCTAATGCTTTTTTTTGGACTCTTGGGGTAGTTTGTGCTCAGGCCTCAATAACGTTTTGCCCATATAAGCTATCCACTCCAAATATGAGTCTTTTTTTTCCTCCAACATAATAGAGATTCTGGAAAATAGCCAAAATGTAGCTAAAATTGTTTTTCGTTAGGAAAAATGGGAAAAAAGTGCTGCAGAAGAAAGTGTCTGTTTTTTCTCCTGCAAGTGACATCAACGATAAGTATGTGGTGCTAAAATCATCATCTTACCAACTTTCAGGACCCAGCAGACTTGATTCAGAAACCACATTTTTCAACACAGTGTTGGCATTTTACTGGGAGATAGCTCATTTTCCCTCCTATTTGTAATTTCAATACTTTCTTCCAGTTTGTGGTGGAAAGAAGTGTGAAACAAAAGGTGGATCCTGGAAAGCTACACATTTCAACAAACTAGACAAAATTCTAAATTCAGCAAGGTGTCATTTGTGTAGATTTCATAAAGAAACTAAGGGCCTCATAACAAGTTTGGCAGGCAGACGGCAAGTCAGCCATGTTGGCAGTCCGAAAAAGATCGCCATGTTGGCAGTCTTACAGACATCCTTATTACGAGTCATACAGGCAGGACCGCCTACCAAAAAGGCAAACCAGCAGCGGCACGGAGGCCAAGAAATAGGTGGCCCAGCCTCCAGCACCCAAGATCACAGCGACCAACCACTGACCATATTACAAGCCCAAAGTCGCAGTGGTGGGCACCAATGGTGGTCAGCCCACGGTGGTCTGAATTACGGCATTTCACCATGGTACTACACAACAACACATTGGATGGATTTGAAAACAACACAGCTGACACACATTGCAACACTGGATACACCTGCAGAGAGCACTATAGAACATCTCCCTTCACACACCACAATTCTCTGCATTTTCACAGCAAGATCCAGCAAGACAGAGCAACGTTTCCCCACACTGCACAGATACTAGGCACCATTCCACAACACCCAGCACACACTTTTGTCCAGCCACACCCTTCTGCACTTCCCCTCTTTTTTAAGTCACTGTCACTCATTTGGTTTAATTTCCTACCATGTCAGGTTTCAAAACTCCATGTTTATCAGAAGATGGGTTAAGTGTCATGGTGGATGAAATCATAAGAGTAGAGCCACAATTGTTTGGAGCCAAAGACCTGCATACTTCTCTCAGTAGGAAAATGGAAATGTGGGACGGGAAAGTTGACAGAGTCAATGCTGTAGGCAGCACCCTGCCGGAAGGAAGAAGGACGTCAGGAAGAAGTGGAACGACTGCAGGGGCAAGGTACTTTCCCTGGTCTACAGGCTCCAGCTGCAGGCCAAGAAGACTGGCAGTGGCCCTCCCAGTGTGACATTAAATATCTTTCCCTGGGAGAAGCAGGTCTTGGCCAGCCTGAATCCTGATGACTTGACAGGAATACCTGGGGAGAGGAGTTTGGTAAGTCACAACACTAATAATGTCACCAAACTGCAATGCCATGCATGCTCATTGCGCACCTTTTGCCACCTTTACTGTCACTCCACTCAACAAACCCAGTGTCCACTAGTCCAAAGGCCCTGGTATGCCATTTCACAATTGAAGTTTACTCACCTGGGGGGATAACATTTGTGTGTAGTGTGTGTACTACAGGGAAGTACATGACTACAACTCCCTACAGGCACTGTTCTATAGCCCCAAACACCAGTGCAGTGTTCCCATTCTTTGAACACCCTATTGTTTGACACTCTCGATTAAAGTGTACCCACCTGAGAGGATAATATTTGTCAAGTGTGTGTAATATAGAGACTGACAGGACTACAACTCTCAGCCGGCACTGTTACTATTACTCAAACCACCAGCACAGTATTTTCTTCTCTAAATACCTTTGTTTGACAACCCACAGTTGTAGTGTACCCACCTGGGAGGATACCTTATGAATAATGTGTATAGTACAGGGACTGGCATGACTGCTAAGGCCAGGAGGCACTGTTACATATCAAGTGTACTCACCTGGAGGATAACATTTGTTTAGTGTGTGTCCTAGAGTGAGTGACTTGACTGCAACTCCCAGCAGGCCCAGTTTCTGTAACTCTAAACATCAGCACTGTGGTTCCTTCTCCAAATATCCTTTGCTCGTTGTTGGACCTGGCTTTTTGACAGGGTCATCCACAAACTTTTTGCCTCCTTCCTTCTATTTTTTCCTGACCTGTTGTTGTTGGCTTTTGACCTCTGGTCACTTTACCACTGTTAACCAGTGATAAAGTGCATATGCTCTCTATGTAAATTGCACTATTGATTGGTTTATCCATGATTGGCTATTTAATTTACTTGTAAGTCCCTAGTAGAGTGCACTATATGTGCCTAGGGCCTGTAGAATAAATGCTACTGGTGGGCCTGCAGCACTGGTTGTGCCACCCACTTCAGTAGCGCCTTAACCTTGTCTCAGGCCTGCCATTGCAAGGCCTGTGTGTGCAGTTTTACTGCCACTTCGACTTGGCATTTAAAAGTACTGCCAAGCCTAGAACTCCCCTTTTTCTACATATAAGTCTCCCCTAATGTGTGCCCTAGGTAACCCCTAGAGCAGGGTGCTGTGTGGGTAAAAGGCAGGACATGTACCTGTGTAGTTATATGTCCTGGTAGTGTAAAACTCCTAAATTCGTTTTTACACTACTGTGATGCCTGCTCCCTTCATAGGCTAACATTGGGGCTGCCCTCATACATTGTTGAAGGGGCAGCTGCTGATCTGAAAGGAGCAGAAAGGTCATATTTAGTATGGCCAGAATGGTAATACAAAATCCTGCTGACTGGTGAAGTCTGATTTAATATTACTATTCTAGAAATGCCACTTTTAGAAAGTGAGCATTTCTTTGCACTTTAATCTTTCTGTGCCCTTCAATCCACGTCTGGCTAGGTTTAGTTGACAGCTCCTTGTATATTCACTCAGACACATCCCAAACACAGGGTACTCAGCCTCACTTGCATACATCTGCATTTTGAATGGGTCTTCCTGGGCTGGGAGGGTGGAGGACCTGCCCTCACACAAAGGACTGCCACACCCCCTACTGGGACCCTGGCAGACAGGATTGAACTGAAAGGGGACCTGGTGCATTACTTAGACACTCTTTGAAGTCACCCCCACTTCAAAGGAACAATTTAGTATAAAACAGGGCCTCTGCCCTACCTCATCAGACACTTGCTGGAGAAGAAACCTGAAACAGAAACTACATCCTGCCAAAAAGAACTGCCTGGCTGCTCAAAGGACTCACCTGTCTGCGTTCTCCAAAGGACTCCTGCCTTGCTGTTGGCCTGCTGCCTTGCTGAACTCTTGTCTGGCTGTAAAATTGCTCTCCAAGTGCTTGGATAGAGCTTGCCTCCTGTTCCCTAAAGTCTCAGGACCAAAAAGACTTCTCTTTTTCGTTGGACTCTTCGTGAGCCAGAAATTTAGATGCACAGCTTGTTCCACGGCGAGAAAAACGCCGCACACCGACGCTGACCGACGCGACGCCTTCGGGACGACCAGAACTTCGACGCACGGCCTCGCAAGGACAACAGCACCCGACTTCCAGAGGGGAAATCGACGCGACGCCTGCCGTGAGAGCGAAACTTCGACGCACAGCCCCGCGGAACGACGCACAGCCGGAAAACAAGCAGGAGAATCCACGCACAGACCCGGGACATCTGGTAATCCCCGCGACCCACAGAAAGGGACTGTCCGCGCGCCGGAAAATGACGTACGACTTCCACGCGTTAAATATAACGAGGCAAGTCCATGTGTGCTGGGGAGAAATCGACGCACACACCATTTTTCCACGTGTCTCTTCTTCTGCGGCCCTTTGCGGAGATTTTCCACTCCAAACCAGGTACTTTGTGCTTGAAAGAGACTTTGTTTGCTTTTTAAAGACTTAAGACACTTTGGGGGTCATTACAACCCTGGCGGACGGTGTTAAAGCGGCGGTAAGACCGCCAACAGGCTGGTGGTCTTTTTTTGAGGATTATGACCATGGCAGTTACCGCCATGGTTATCCGCCGCTTATCCGTTCCGCCCGCCTGGCTGGAGACCTGGGTCTCCAGCCCGGCGGCCGTGACAATACCGCCGCCGGTATTTTGACCCGGCTTACCGCCATGGATTTCCAGCGGTAGGAACCCCCATGAAATCCATCGCAGTAAGCACTATCAGTGCCAGGGAATTCCTTCCCTGGCACTGATAGGGGTCTCCCCCACCCCCCACCCCGACCCCCAACATCACATCACACATACCCACACGACACAGGCACCACCTACACACTTCCATGCACACAAGCCGACATACATGCCTACATCCACACACACAGTCAGACCCGCACACCCACATTCAAACATACACGCACACATCCATACACACATACCCACAGACATACAAGCACTCATTCCCAATCACACAACACCCCCGCAAGCATACACGCACTCACACACCCCCTCCACATACACCCACGCACACCCCCATGCACCCAAACAACACACAACACCCCTCCACCCCCCTCCCCTAACGGACGATCGACTTACCTGTTCCATTGATCCTCCGGGAGGGGACGGGAGCCATGGGGGCAGCTCTGCCGACACCACACCGCCAACAGAACACCGCCACAGCGAATCACAGGACGTGATTCGCTGGGTGGTGTTCTGTTGGCGTGGCGGTGGAGGTGGAGCAACCTCCACTTCCCCGCCACCCGTCATTATGGCTGTTGGCGGCTCTCTGTCGGAAAAACGACGTAGAGCTGCCAACAGTCAAAATACGCCTAGCGGAAAACCGCCACCACTGGCAGTCTCCAGCACGGCGGTCCCTCGGCGGTCTTGTGAAAAGACCGCCGAGGTTGTAATGACCCCCTATATATCACTTTTCAGTGATATCTTTACAAATTCATATTGCATCTTTGATCGTTTTGACCTGCATATACTCAGATAAATATTATATATTTTTCTAAACACTGTGTGTTGTATTTTTGTGGTGCTGTATTATGGTATTGTATGATTTATTGCACAAATGCTTTCCACATTGCCTTCTAAGTTAAGCCTGACTGCTTGTGCCAAGCTACCAGAGGGTGGGCACAGGCTAATTTGGGATTGTGTGTGACTTACCCTGACTAGAGTGAGGGTTCTTGCTTGGACAGAGGGTAACCTGACTGCCAATCAAAAACTCCATTTCTAACACTTGTGAACTCCCAATTGAAGTTTACTCACCTGGGAAGATAACATTTATACAGTGTGTTTACTAAAATGAGTGCCATGACTGCAACTCCCTGCTGGCCCAGTTTATGTAACTCTAAACATCAGCACAGTGTTTCCTTCTCCAAATATCCTTGTTTGTTAACTCTCAATTGAAGTGTACTCACCTAGGAGGATAACATTTGTATGCTGTGTGTAGTAGAGACAGTGACCTGAGTCCAACTCCCGGAAGGTCCTGTTCCTGTAACGCCAACCACCAACCCAGTGTGCACTTGCCACAATGCATCTGTTAGTGAATTCTCAAATGAAGTGTCCTCACCTGGGAGGATAGCATTTGTCAATTACTTGGGAGAGGTGAGAGTGACCTGACTGCAACTTCCAGGAGGCAATGTTTTAATGTCTCCAAACACCAGGACCGTGGTCACTAGTCCAAAAGCCCATACCTGCTAACTCTCAATTGATGTTTACTCACCTGGGAGGGACCAAGATACAGATCATGCTCAACTCAGAGATGTGTCTTGCTATCTAGCTCCATCTTGACCTGCCGACCCAAGATGAAGCTATTGGGCACAGTAAGGATAGCTTACCCAGTGTGCAAAACAAGGATCCCAAAGGCCCCAAGATGCTTCAACAGAAAGGTATTGACAGTAGACAAATTCACACTGTACTAGGCACATGATGGCTCCAGTCACATATACAACATAGTCCTGGGTCTGCCTGCATAACAATCAACTAGGCCTCAAAATGGCCAAAGACATATCTTGCCTAACCACAGTTTTGCTGGCACTGATGGCAAGATGGCATCATCAGGCCATCCTCCCGAGGGCTAATGATCTGCACATTTTAGCAGCTGCTTGGCTTAGATGGAACTGGCATGCTTCACAGATGTCAGGCCAGTACAACCAATATCATGGCAACTTGCCACAATAAGATTAACTGCACAATAACTGTGTACAAGGTCTATGATTAATGTGAAACTAAATTGGTGGAGGCAGATGTCACAATATAACCAGTAACATTGTTACTTTCACATCAACAGGTTGAGCTGCCATTGGGCAAACAGAGGCCACTGAAGAGACCACTACCCCCCTGGATGGGGCCCTCATTGAAGAAGACACTCCTGAACGTCTGGACGTGGAGAGCGGTTCTGGCCCATCTGGATAGCCTGGTCAGATCCCAACAGTGAGTCTCACTGTGGCCACTAGATCACCTCCCAGCCCAGTTGCGTAGACATCACAGGCAGCCATTCGCCCCTCAACCTGTGCTCCTAGGACCGTTTCTACCATCTTGTGGCCCCAGTCCAGGATCCTGAGCAGAACACCTCAGACAATGATGATCCTGGAACCAGTGGGAGGATGCACCCAATGGCAAGGGCACAGCCGGTGAGATTAGGGTGTGTGGGAGGGATGGATGTTCTGGGCCAGCGGGATGAGGCCACTGGGGATGCTCCTGGTCAGGACATGATAAGTCATATCTTGGGGGTCTCTCAGGAGTTCCTCGGTGTATGGGCCAGGTACTTGCAGAACTCTGGTAGATCAAGCAGCTGCAGAGGGACATCCTTAGCGATATGTGTGAAAAGTGGGTGACCCACAATACCGACATGGCCTCCTTAACAGGAGTGTTGAGTGGCATTAACACTACCCTGATCAGAGATCATCAACAACATTCTATCCCTTCCTTTCGTGCATCTACACCAGGCCCTTCACTGGTGCCAGCCACTGGAAGGGAGACCCTCTCAGGAGAAGAACCTACCTCAGGCACCCCTGCCACTGCAGCAGCACACCCCCACCACCACCCAAGTGGAGACGTCCACCTCTAGGAGGTGTGGATGGCAAGACACCCAGCATTGCCAGCAAGTGACCTCTTCCAATATGACCTCCTTTGTGTGCCACATATTTCCTCTGTTGTCTGTTCTTCAACCACCTTCAATTTCATATGGAAGGAGTACACTGGACTTCCAATGGTGTAGCATCTGCACCAATGATTTCATTCAACGTGATTGAACCCTTCACTGTTCTTTTCAACCATGCTCCAACATTATTTCATGCACAGATTTTCAATAAATCCATTTATCACAAAGTCATTGTCTGCTTGCTTCTGTTCCACATTTTGCTATGTAGAGATGCAAGACCATGTAAAGCAAATGAGGATGACACAAAATACTAATGCAAGGAGGGATATTTTACAGGTACAATAGACTGCTAAGGATTACTACAAACACATTGCTGCATGTGGCTCGTCACAGAATTTGTTTTTCCAGTGTACAGCACATAGGCTGTTGAAATGTTTGGACTGTCATAGCCAAGAATGTCTCACTCATTTTGTGTCAAGGTACACATACCAAGGTATATACCCCCAGACCATGGAAGGAAGGGCCTTGTCAGACATTGTCCTGTAGAGCAGGCAAACAGAAAAGTGAATGGTTTTGCCAGCTTGAGCCTTGTCACATACCAAACCAAAGAAATCCAACATAACAGAAATCAAGGTACAGACAGAGGCCAAAACAACAGTCCTTGATCACAGGCCCATCATAATCCATTGACCATGTATCTGGTGGTATGGCACAAACACATCTTGGTGTTATGGCATAGGTTCTGTGGCCTACAAAGATGAAACAGATCTACAGCTACATACAAGTCATACAATAAGAGTTTTTACCCTATGTGAAGGGTGAATGTCTAGCTTGCACTTGATGACAACATATTTCATGCCCACATAATCACACGCATGATACAATCGTCTCAACACAATACACTAAGCAAGTCCAATGTGCACTTCTAACCTTCCACCCACACACTGTTCAAGCTGCCTTGACACAGGTCTCATACACCTCAAATCTGGGACCTACATTATCTGGAACAATCCACGTCCACATTTGGAACAACATCAGATACCTGCCAATGTCACAAATCGGAAATGCTCACATGAGGATGTCATGGTGACGGTATCTGTACAAAGACAAAACAAGTATAGGCAACATCAAGGTGGATTTATGTAAAAGGCTAACCCTCAAGCACCATTTGGCTAAATGGTGCAGCGTATTAGCTCCTTAGTTGTTGCCAAAACACTCTACTCCAAACATTCTAACAACTACAGTTCTTTCTAAAGTCATAGTCATTACATCATTTAATATACTTATACTCATAAAAAGTAGCTATTGATGAGATATTCCCGTAAGTCAGCTCCTTCCTCCTCACAACTGTCATCTTCACTTGGGATTGCATGAGTCTCACCCACAGGCACAGCAGGCTCTCCCTCCTCTGAAATGTATTGGATGTTCCTCCTCAGGACAATGTAGTGGAGCATGTAGCATGCCACAGTATTCTGACACACTTTCCTGGGTGAGTAGAGGAGGGCTCCACCTGTCCAGTCCAGATACCTAAATCTGGCCTTCAGAAGCCCAAAAGCCTGCTCTACTACCCGCCGTGCTCTTCCATGGGCCTAATTGAAGCAGACTTCCCCTGGCATAGTTGAATTCCTAATTGGCGTCAACAACCAAGGACGGTTTGGATTGGCAGAGTCTCCTGTTAAGGAATAGGACATATGTGCAACAATTAGTCCCTCTTTTCAGGATTGCAGCACTTGACATTGCACACACACAAACAGGAGAGATGTGACTTACCAACCAGTTAGGCCCTCTCAGGGTATAGTGCTGTTCTGCATTATGAAGGAATAATGGGCTGAACCTGAATAATGAGCACAGACTTGTGAAATGTAGAGATCCACCAAACAGACAACTTGCATTTTGATGGAATTAAAGTTCTTTCTGTTGCACTATACTTGGTCATTGGCATGCAGTGAGAACAAGCCAACATGTGTGCCATCAATGGCCTCCACCACATGTGGGAGGCATGCAAAACCATAAAAGTCAGTCTTCACATGGCTTAAGTCATGAGGACCTCTTTCAACACCAGACTGAACAGAACCAATGTCTGTTGGAAAGACACTGTGGCCAGGAAATGCAATACTGAAATGACTTGTATAATGGGTGCTATGCTGGTTGGATAACTAATAGTTGGCATCAAATATGGCTCCAACTAATGGCATAAGTCCAATATTGTTTGCCTATTCGGAAAATACAGGAGGATTATGTGGCATTCTTCTATGGTCTGAAGGTCTGGCAGCGGACTGTTGGCAGGTGGTTGTCGCATCCTCCCTCTCCCTTGGTACCAATGTATGACAAGACATGAGTTCTAATATTAGTCATTGTGTCCACAGCAACGTACATGATGCATGTCAATGATATATTGTGACAAGGCATTTCAGAAGGAATAGACATGACAAACACATCACAGCTGCAAAGAACACAAAGGTCACACATGACCCCCATGGTTTTCAACACGTGAGCACAAAATGTATTTGGATCAAACTTTAAAATGTACATCACAATTGCCCCTTGAAATGTGACTGGATATCCCGACCGCCAAAATGTCAATCAGTGGGGGTGGACTGCGTCCCACTGTTAAATGCCATCTGTGCCCTGCAACATACTACAATGGTGTTTGAGTAGTAAGGATAAGCATGTTTGTGAGCTCAAAACAACCTTTTCGGAGGTGTAACACAGTTTGTTAAGCCCAATACCGCATTTCAGGCCTCTAAAATGTTGGCTGCCTGACCTACTCCACTGGATTTTAGGAACCGCCCACGACCTCCTGTGGAAGTCATCATGGTGGTAGGCAATTGCAACCACTGCAGGCACAGCCATAGGCTAACGTTGTAGCCGGTGGCAGTCACAGGTCACAGACCAATGTCTGTGTCTGCCGGAAGTGATGACCAAGTACGTGGAGGAATGTGACCACCATCTTCTGCAGATTCACTCACTTGACTCCTGACACTGCTGCCACAAAACCTCTACCCCCTGAGCTCCTGTATATCGCCTCTGGGAGCAATCATGCCACATCCAGCAGGTGATAGGACCCTTGCCTTCTCTCCAGAGGAGCTGGCGAGGCTAGTGGATGAGCTCCTACCCCTCTATGGACAGCTCTATGGTGCACCAGAGAAGCGGAAGTACCTCATAAGCTCAGTATTCTCTGTACGTCACCATCCTTTCCCTCCTCACAGGCTAGAATGTGGCCATGTGTGCCAGGTTGACTATGCATGTGCCTGTTGTTGCAGTCTGTGTGGCATCAATGGGGTGTACAATGTGCATCTATCGGTGGCCAGTGCCATATGTAAAGTTCAGTCACATTGTATTATGTGAGGTTTTTAGGTTCCTAGATCCTCATTGCGTTAGATGCGCATTAGTAAGTGAGGAGACATTACTGCCATCCACTGACATCTCCTTCTTCATGACTGTTGTAAATCTCAGACATCATGTATGTGCATGACAGCATGAGGTGAGTATGCATGTTGTATGAGTCAGTTGAGAGTAATGTGAGCAATGTGTATGGTGCCACCAAGATTTCTAAACACATCTGACCTAGCTAAACTGATGTTTGGAAGACATACCATGACTCACTCTGCCCTTCAGGTTGCCACACACACCACATGCCAAATTGCTGTCCCCTACAAGATGTACTGTCATGCATGGAAGTGATGGGAATGGAGTGCCATGTAGGTTCTGTCTGCTCAGTCTGCACAGACCAGGCCTGACACATGTATCTCCCAATATGGGTCCTAATCTAGGTTGGAGTGAAGTCACTGTGGCTATGCAACTGTGGCACTGAGCCCACTCCCTGTACCCTAGAAAATCTTGTCATGTGGGCAATATGAGACTCTGGTGTAAAATCCTGCATAGGATGCCTCATTGTTAGATTATATTAGGAAGGCGTACAGAGGTAAGTCATTAAGCTAGTCCATAGGGGCACTTAGCCTTAATGTAAATGTGTGTATTTGACTCATGCCAGGTCCCTTACTCCCACAACTTTGTTGTTACCTTCCCACAGGTCATATTTGTTCCGTGCAGGCTTATTTCATAAATGACAATCCCACACTGTGTTGATTCCTGGGAGGGAATGATATGTGACTCAGTAGTTTGGTCACCTAGCAGAAAATGTACAATGCATGCCATTGTCTGTAGGATGGACACATATGTCCAAATGAGTTTTCTGTGGTACAGATACATAACACAAAACCCCACTCCCTGAAGTGGCATGAGTCTGCATTTGTTAGTCCACATGTCCAGACATAGAGAGGGAAGACACTTTCTGTCCTTTTCTGTCCCTTCATTGTTACCTATGTGTAATGTTGGAGTTTGTACTCTGGCAGTTGCCTGTAGGGACTTTATGCAGATAGTCATTCTCACAGAGTGTGCATGTGTTGGTCCATTCATGCCTAAGGAATTTCCCCTTCAGAAGCCACAGGGGTGTGATGTGTCTCATAGTGGCTCACAACTCAGTCAGGTTGCTAGAGAATGACCTACATGATGGCAGTAAGCTTGCTTAGTCATTGCAGGGACTGAAAAGGTAGAGGGTTAGTCCACAGATGGGAGAAATGGATGTCTGTATCATGTTCCTGTACCTATTTACTTGTATGTGTCAAACCTTGAGGGGTATTGACAAATAAGAAAGTTCTATCTTGATCTTACTGACATGCATGTGGCTCAACCATTTGTGATGACCCTTGTGATCATGATCTCTTGATATGTCTTTTGCATCCATGAAGGTCAACGGCCATCAAAAGAAGGGATTGTGGAGAGACATCACCAGGAGGGTGCGGACACTGGGGGTCCACAACCGGCGGAGTGCTCACTGCAGCACAAGGTGGGAATACTTGAGACCTGGGACCGGAATATTGCACAGGTCTTGCTGGGGATGTCCTCCCAACGTGGACAGTGTGGCTGTCGGACTATGACCCTCCAACGGCCAGCATTCTGGCGGTGCCCTATCAGGACCTTGATGGGCATTTGAGGGCAGCATAGGAGCCACAAGGGAATGCGTTCAGGGCATATTCCTGCCTGTCACATTGCCCAGTGAATGATTTAGCTTCTGACAGCTTCTCCTGGTAATTAGGGATGAGCCATGTGTCACACAGTATATGAGTAATTGTTTGTGTAGACATATCATGTGGTGCATACTGATTTGCCTTTCATATTTGCCCAGGGACCTAGGACACAACTGGGTGGAATCCACAAACCACATGCTCTGCAGGGCCGATGTGTAGCTAGGTACATTGTTCAATCAAGTACTGTTTGTTGTTGTAGTGTGTGTAATTTCCAAGCAACAGACTACTACTCCTAGATTTTCCATGCCAAAGGTAAGTAGGTGATGGATCACTGTCCTCTGCCATGAGTCTGTGTTAATGTGTATGAAGGCATCCGCCACCCAGAAGCTAGTTGTCTTCAGCATGTAATGGGTGCTGGTGTCTCACTGAAGTCTGTAATGTGAAGATGTCCAACATACATGTGGCAGGGCTTACATTGTTCTTTGGATGCAACTATAGTAAACACTTTTCCTTGGTAAGAGGGGAATGCCCATTGACATGATTTATGTGCCATCCCTGTTGCCAACATTCCTTTTGCTTACATGTCAGCAAGTGCCCTTTCTCTTTTGCAAAACATGTGCAAGATGGTGTTTCATGCATGGTCTACCTATGCTGATGGGATGACGTGTTTATTTGTTCACCTATATCTGCATGGCTAACTGTTTGTGGAATAGGGACACATTTCATGTTGTGCTGAATACAGGACTCTGTCAGCATTGTTTATTGGCTCACGCATACCCTTACCCGTCACAGCATGTCATTTGGCATGTACAACTGCTGTACCAATGAGGGACATGACAGGTAGGCCTGGAGTTTAGAGCCACTATGTGAATATGTATGCCCTTAGTGTGGCATCATTTGGCAAAGTGCACTGCACATGTGTAATGGGCAGGATTTGTGCCCTGACTGTTAGCCAGCATAATGGAGATACTTGCAGTTATGTGTTTGGTACATCCATTCATCCACAGACATCTAGGTTTGTAGGATCAAAATGGAGACAATGGCGTAGCTTCCCATTGGGCAATATGTTGAGGGCCTTCTGCAAGTACTTTCACATCTCAGGTACTCTCTAACATACAAAAGACTAATGACTTCTACTGATTCACTCAGATTATGTCATTATAAGGAGTGCCAGACATTAGTGGTGATTAGTCTGGGGCTTGTTGATTCATTGTGTTTTGTGTTTTGGGGGAATCTCTCCCTGACATATTGCACATGATGTCTACAGTGCCTCTTTTTATGCCACATGTCTGGCCTTCCTGAGCAACATTAATATAACCTCCATGACTCTATTGCACTTTGTAAAGTGTGCATTGTTTATATGTTTCCAGTGTGACATGGGTATTTCAATGTCATCTTCTCTAGGATATTGTTGTTGTTTGGAGTATCTGACTTTGTGGGTAGTGCTGTTGTCCCCCAAGACAAGAGCAAATGTTGACTGCATGGATATGTGCGTGTAAATGCAATGGTGGTGTTATGGCATTGGGTACTGTTTGTTATGGTATTTCATCTTGTGTTGTCCAATGTGAGTATGTATGATGTTAGACTTGTCTCCCTGATATGGATTATGTATTCATCTGATGTGTGTCAGCTTGAGTTTTGTTTGTGTAGATATGGAGTGTGTTCAGTTGTGAGACCTCTGTTTGAAATTAACTGTGTATGTGTCCATTTAGCTGTGTGTACATTGCAGCTAGTTCCTGTACAGGTATATCCCATGCAGTTGGAGTTGTATGTGCTTTGTTGACTTGCACTTTCACATTGTGCAAATAGGCGTGTCATTTGGTCTAGTATAGTTTGTCCCAGAGACACATGTAGGGCCATTGCCTGTGCAAATGTTGTTTAAGGGGCCTTTGCAAAGTGTAATGTGTCCCAGTGCAGCCTTCTTCCCTGAGTGCTCCTGATGCCCCATCCCTATTGTGCAGGTATTGTTAGCATAATGATCTTTGTATATTTGTCTCTCTGTCTGATGTGCATGCCATTGTCCTTTCATTTTTCTGTGATGTGGGTGATATATCTGTCCATTGCAGAGCTGTTTCATGGAAGTGGTATTTGTGTTCTATGACACATCCATACATAAGTGTGTTGTCTGTGACAACAGTCCATGGCCTGTAAGGAATGAGAGTGTGTGAGTTGCATTTGTATATGTGATGTTGACGTGTTGTTTGTGTTGTGTGAGGCAATGTTGTGTAGCCTTCAATATCCCTGTGCCTGAGATGAGTGGACGTGTATTTTTGTATAGTGTTGCAGTGCAGTGTGAGTGACCTGACCAAAGGGGGCGTATTGTGTCTGTGAATATGTCCATCTTTATGTAGGTTTCCGTCTATGTACACAATCAGACGTTTACTCGGTGCTTGTAGCATGACCTCCATTTCATGTAGCCTAATGACACAGGAAGCTGTGTTTACTTATGGTCGGTTGCGTCTACTGCAGCATTGATTTTGTGCTCCATCAATGATCAACAACAGCAGCAGGATGTGTGTGATGGGCTCCATGGCAGCATGGTATGTGTGAGGCTGTCTGCATCTGAGTGTCTCCCTTTATACTGTCTGTTTCTGTCTGCTGGGATGTGGTGGTTGGACCGCCTCAGTCACATTGGTGGTGTGCAACCTCATAATGTTTCTGGCAGAAACACTGTCTCTGCCGACCTGTTTGTACTGCCTTGTGATCGTGGTGGTCTATGCTGCCTTGTGGTGTCGGCAGGACCACAGCGGTCTTTGCTCCATAGGCCTGCATGTCTCATAATCTGCAGTCTGACTGTCAACCTGATGGCAGCCAGACCGCAAAACTCATATTGAGGCCCTAAGTCTTGAAATAAAAAATATTGAAAATAAGTTAGAAAAAACTGCCATTTGGAACACCATTTTGATTTGTATCTTCTGAGCTCGATGGCTTATTTACAAAAGAAATATACTATTACATCTACTATACCATCCAGTTGTGGGGAAATATAGGGTTTGCAACTTTTCTAAGAACTTGAAGTACACAGAGTCAATAACTGAGCTGCACTTTGCAATGTTTTTTCATTGTGTGCGGGGTATAGAGCAATTCATAGGGTAAAATATAAAGAATGAGAAATAGGTATGCAAGAATCCTATGTATTTCTGAAAGCGGCACAAGATATGAAATTTAAAAGCAGTGGTTATTTGCACATTTCTGAATTTGTGGGTACCCACACTAGCATGTGAATTGGAGGGTATTTCTCAAAACGTCTTCTTTCTTACACATTGACTTACATTTGTAAGGCACAAATGTAGAGACATGCACTTAGTAATAACACTTGTTCTACTAGTCAGTGTTCCTCTGTGTCTCCTGGGAAAAATGGAACCACACTTGTGTGGGTAGGCCTAGTGCCAGCAAAAGGAAACGGCCCAAAACACAACATGGATACATCACATTTTTCCACTCAAAACTGACCTGTTTTTTGCAAAGTGGGTAGCTGTAGTTTTTGGCGTTAGCTCAGCCAGCACATACCTGTACATTTCTGAAAACTAGATACTGGGGTGAATCCAGGCTGGGATGACGGTCATGGATCTTTCTAGATTGTTATACACAGAATTCTTTACGTACCTCAAACTTTCACTAAAAAAATGTTTTCTCATGTTTCTGTAATGGAAAGTTCTGGAATCTGCAGGGATCCACAAATTTCCTTCCACCCAGCATTCCCCTAAGACTTCTCATAACAAGCATTGTATACATTGTATACATTGTATTCCCTATTATAAGTCATTTTCCAGCTCTGAGGTACATGCACGGCGGTAAACCAATGGCGGTCTGCACTGCTGCGGTACATAAATGCAACGCAAATAGTAGCCAACACCCCATTGGACAGTTCGAATACCCCACACCTGAACAACATACACACACAACTGCTCAGAGCACCATAAAACACCCCCCCCACCAACAATCCTATGTGATTACCATGACCAGCCAGAGATACACGAGACACGAAAGACACCCCATATACAACAAATACCTGTATATTGCATGCTTTGCACACACCACCACCACAACCCACCAGCACCCACAACCAAACCACCCCACATCACCAATCACCACGCACTGGACCCTATGCGCACAGCACACCCCCCAACATGTCACAGTATTATATGTCGGAGTGCATTGCTCAATGAGAATGTCAGTACAAGTGTGGCTTGAGTGGCGAGGGGGCATTTTGATTTAGGGCCTATGGCGGTCATTATGAACATGGCGGTAAAGACAGCCGACCGCCGTGGCAGTGGTGAACAGAATCCCGCCGGCAGCGGCGAATGGAAACCCACCATATAATGAACAAAAACCCAACCCCGTCAAACATTCCCACACCACCACTCCCAGCCAGGACCATGTCGGCACAATCATAGCCCACCCCACCCTGCCACCGCCAAGCACATCCAGATCCTGCCCTCCAAATAAAGATGCACAAATCACCTCAGCGGACAGTGGAGGCCAGACGACCATTGGCGGCTGCAACCGCCATGGGCGGCAAGTGGGCCCAACAGCAACCACTGCACACATTGGCTAGGCTTAGCACCACACACCTGACACACATCCAGAACACCATCAAACACCCATAGACACACCCCACAATCCCTTGCAAGGAAACCAGGACCAGAAGACGGAGAGCACCAGAGCCAGACAGAGAACGCCAGCAGACAGGATACGCATAGCGACCCACACAGGAGCACCCAAACACCGTCCCCATTCCTGACGCCATCCACCACCATCAACATGTCCCCCCAAAAATCCACACTTCACCGAAAGGGAGCTAAGGACCATGGTGGACGAGATCCTAAAAGTAGAGCCACAAATATTCGGCTCCGAGGTGCAGCACAAACCCATCGCCCAGAAAATGGAGCTGTAGCAGACCATCGTCAACAGGGTGAAGGCAATGGGACACCATCCATGCACCAGGGGCGACCGACATCCGCAAGAGATGGAACGATCAGTGGGGGAAGGTCTGGGCCATGGCATCCAGGCACCACATCACAGTGCAGAAGACTGGGGGAGGGCCGTCACCAACACCACCCGACTACACCAACTGGGAGGAGAAGGTACTCGCCATCCTGCACCCAGAGGGACTCACTGGACTCACTGGAGGAATGGACTTGGGTAAGTCTTCTACATTTACCCCATATACACCATACCTGTAATGCATGCACCACCCCACCCCACCCCACCCACACCCACCTAGACCCACACCCCTCCCAGCCATTACCAACCACATCCACCACCCTGCATCACCCACAACTCACTACCAGGCCAACATCACTCCCGCTGTGCTCAGCCACCATCCCCTGCAAGTTCCCACAATGGAATAATAACCCCCACCACAATGTAACGCTACCACGGCCACTAGATGCTATGTCCACCTCACAAAGGCCCCCCTGAAGGCCACTGAAAGGCACACCAGCATTAAATTGTACAGGACTGCCCACCTCAAACCCTCCTGCATATGTAACAAACACTTCTATGTCCCCCAACAGGCACCATCACCCATGCAACCCTAATGGAGGGGACAAGGAGTGCCACAGCATTCCAGGGAGACAGAGGCACCTCATAGGACACTGGTGAAGGATCCCTGGACACTGAAGAGCAGGCAGGCCCCTCAGACAGCCCTGGATGCTCACCATGCAGCAGCACCACCCAGGAAAAAAATGTCACCCCTAACACCCAGTCAAGACCAGCAGGCCAGGGGAGGCGTGCCTACACCAGTGGACCCAGGGCACAAACAGGTGGACCACAGCAACAGAAGCCACAGTCTCCCACCCCCAACATGCAGGATGACGAGGGCCCCAGTACTAGTGGCACGTCCAGACCTGCGCAGGGGACACAGGCACAGGGGGCCAGGGCAAGGTCAAGGGCCCCAGTGGGTCCGGGGGTAGGGCACTGGATAGATGCAGCAGCCCAGGACGTCATTGCAGAGGTATTGGTGGCATACCAACATACCCAAGACAGGTTGGAACAGATTGTAACCACCCTGGAGCAAAGTAAGAGGATGCAGCTGGAACACCACCAACAGGTCATGGAGCAGTGGAAAGAACACAATGCCACAATGGCCACCATTGCTGGAGCACTGCTGCAGTTGGTCAACAAACCCTTAGACATCCACAACGGACAAGAGGCCCCCACTCCAACCCTGGACAAAAAGCAACAGTTGCCCCAAGCAGCTGAAACAGCACAGGAAAAACCCTCCCAGGAATCACAAGGACTGACCATGTCACCCAAGGAGCTTCACCGCAGGCGCCCAAACGTAGCCTCAGGCCAAGATATGGCACTGGAAACCCAGCAAAGAACAAGCCCCCTCCCAACAATTGACACTGCTGCTACTGCTAAGCAACCAACCCACCAATTCACAAACTGCACTTAGTTGAGGGCTAAATGATGTACTGAACTACAAATAGGACCCACCTATGAAATCAAACAGGCCTGCTACCAAGTCGGTTTTGAGGACAACCAACCAGAACGACTTCCATGACTGTACATGGCACATTTCACTGTATTCCACCAATAAACAACACATCTCACCTGTAACACTGTCCCCTGTCTTCAATGTTGAACAAAGTGGAGTAATGATGCAACAGGCAGGGATAAACTTTATTGTCAAATTGCTCATGCTGCTGGTACAGTGTGTTTCTAAATAGTCAAGAAGGGAATGCTTATGTTGTCTGTCTGTACCATGCTGAAGAGGTCCATGACTCGCACATCATGACCAATTCCCCCTAGTTGACATGGCACACTTAGAGTATCAGTCACTAACCACATATACAGGCTGAAGTCCCAGACAGTTATTGGAAGTAGAGTTGTATCAGTTGGTTCCTGGAATTTACACCTTCCCCTTCCTCATCCTCACCATCTCTCTCCTCACCTCTCTGAGGTAACAGATCAGGACCTATAGCACCCTCCACCTCCAAAAGGGGGATTGAATGTCTCACTGCCACGTTGTGCAGCATGCAATAGGCCACCACTATCCTCCACGCCTTATCAGGCCCATAGGCCGGAGAACCCCCAGAGATACGTAGGCACTGAAATCTAGCCTTCAGGAGTCCTATAGTACGCTCTATCACCCTCCTAGTACGTCCATGGACCTCATTGTATTTCCTCTCTGCATCCGTCCTGGGATTCCTCACTGGTGTCAGGAGCCAACGCAAGTTTGGAAAGCCAGAATCACCTAGAGAAATGGTCAATACAGAGTCATCATTGGAATGTCCTTAGTCTGACATGCTGTTTTTAAGCAATGTGTCAGTTAGTGACAGGCACGCTTACCTATGATCCACCCTCTGTCCTCTTGGAGTTGTTCCATCTTATGTGGCACACTACTGTTCCTCAAAACAAATGAATCATGGACTGAACCCGCAAACATGGCATTCACAGGGGATATGTACTAGTCTGCTGTACATACCAATTGGATGTTCATGGAGTGAAAGTTCTTCCTGTTTCTGTACACCTGTTCACTCACTCTTGGGGGATGATGGGTATGTGGGTTCCATCGATGGCACCAATAACATGGGGAATGTTTGCAAAGGCATAGAAGTCTGACTTGATGGCAGGGAGCTCGGCACTTTGGGGGAATCGCACATAGAATTGCAGGTGTTGTACAAATGCATTTAGAAATCTTGTAAGTACCTGGCTGAACATTGGCTGTGAGAAACCAGCACCCATGCCCACTGACACTTGAAATGAGCCTGTGGCCAGGAAATGGAGTGCGTAGAGCACCTGCACCTCAGTTGGAATGGCATGTTGATTACGATTTCCAGGTGTCAGTGCAGGATCAGTAATGCACATAGGTCCTGAATAGTTGCACATATGAGTCCGTAAGTCATAATGATCTGACGCTCCACCATGGTTCCCATATCCACAAGTGGTCTGTACACAGAAGGTGCCCATCCTCGCCACAAGAGTCTGCACATGTGAGGGATAAGAACAAGGAGTCATGTGCACAGATACACAGGCATATTTGCTAAACACATTCACTGCATTCTTCATAGTAGTGTCTGTACAATAACTGCAACCTGTCATATGTACATTGACATCACTAAGAGGGAACAGAGTAAATCGTGTGTGATAATATACTCTATGGATAGAGACATATGTGCTTCATATGGCTAGTAGGCCCAGCATTGTGACTAAATTGAATTTCAAGATGGAAAGGTGATGGCAAAATGTCAGCCCACTGTAGTTCTGCCCCTTTGTTGTGGAAGTGACCTAAGACCGCTAGCGGTTGACGTCACAGCGTTCGTCGGTGTTTACCACTGTTCGCACCCTCATTGGATAACATGGATGGCAATGGGGAATCTTGGCGAATGATCGCCACCGGCGGTGAAGGTGCATTCCGCCGTGGATCGTATGCATGTACGGCATTGTGTGCTCACTTGACTCCCTGATCTTGTGCGGACAAGTACTCCACTCCGTGTACTGCTGTGGCCTGCCTCTGGCTATGGATGTTCCACGTGGTGCAGGGGAAAGGGCCCCGGCCTTCACCCAGGAAGAACTGGAGAAACTGGTAGAAGGGGTCCTGCCCCTGTATGGCAGACTCTACGGCCGTCCAGAGGTACAGGTGAGTCCGGTTTTGGGGGGGCACTGTGTGTGTAATGGATGGAGTGGATTGCTCTGATGTGTGTTCCTGTGAGCCAGGATGGGGCTTGGTGCATGGAATGCTGCATGACACTTTCCAGCATGTCTGGGAGTACTGTCTGTCCTATGTCTAACAATCTGCCAGCTATTGCCATCTTGCAGGTGCCTGACCTCTGTGTTTCTTCTCTGTGTCTCCCTACTAGGTCAGCGTCTTCCAGAAGAGGGCACATTGGCATGCCATCTCCAAGGAGGTACGGACCGTGGGGGTCTACAACCGGCGGAGCACCCACTGTCGGAAGAGGTGGGAGGACCTGCGGCGCTGGGAGTGGAAGATCAGTGAGGCCCAGCTGGGGAAGTCCTCCCAACGTGGTAGGGGTGCCCGTCGGGCACTGACCCCCTTAATGCGAAGGATCCTGACCTGGATAGGCGCTTGAAGGCTGCACAGCAGTCACAAGGGGGTGAGTACTCACAGCCCATACTTCAGCCTGGAAGGATGTGTGTGTGTGCAATAGGGCTCATGGGGCTTAGAGCAGGGTTTTGACTGGTGTCCAGCTACTGTCTGCTCCCCAAAGGGTGTAGGGGTGTCCTTGTCAGGTTTCACCTACCTCAGCTTCAATGAAATGACAGGATATGGGTGTAGGTCAGTATACTGCTCAGTAGCCAGGGCCATTGTCATGGGCCTAGTGCTCAGTTGTGCCTATTGGGTGTGTCTGCTGGGTAGGTGTATGTCTGACCATTGTGTATCAGCATTCAGCTACTTACAAGTGTCTCTCGTGTTTTGTCTCCCCATCCCTGTTCTCTTTTGTGTGTCTGGTACAGCATCAACATCAGGCGAGGGAGCTGAGACACCGGCTAGTGGGGAGACAGCGGCCCACAGATCCTCGGAGGCAGAGACAACGGACACCCAGGGGACCAGTGGGTGGGAGGGCGAGGTGACTTCCACGGGGGAGGCTACTACCACCGGTGGTAGTGACTCTGAAACCTCCTCTGATGGGGGTCCTCCGGCGCTGGGGGACACTAGTGGACATATCAGGACCGTGAGATCTTCCACCACCACCCATACCATCAGTGCCCTCCCTTCTGCTCCCACCGAGTTGGCCATGCCCGTCCACACAGAAAGGTGGGCGTCTCCTTCGCCCCAGGCACCTCCTCCCCTGCCCCAGTCAACCCTGCTGCCCTCACAGAGGGGGCTATTGACCTCCTGAGAACCATCTCTGTAGGGCAGACAACCATCGTCAATGCCATCCAGGGGCTAGCATCAGAGGTGCAGCAGACTAATGCCTATCTGGATGGCATTCACGGTGCCATGTCTGCCCTACAGAGATCTGTTAGGCTCTGGCCTCCTCTAGGACGACAGCCAGTTTCCCTGGCCATTCCGTCTTCCCTCCAGCCTCCTCTACCCCTTCCAGCACCCCACTCCCTTCACCCGTCCAAGGCACACATTCATACACGCAGTCAAGCACTTCAACACACAAAAACACACTTCCAATCACAAGCACCACACCTCCCACCACAAGCATTCACACAACCAATATACACCTGTACACACAACAACGTCCCCTTCCCCCAGTGTGCCCGCCTCTTCCGCCTCCCTGTCTGTCCCCTCTACATGCACGCCCTCATGCACTGCACCCTCACTCACTGTTACTGCTCCTCTTCCTGCACTCACCACAATAGTAGAGAGCCAAACATGAACCCCATACACCACACCTGCACTCACCACCTCCACTGTAGTTCACACATGCAGCACACTCACCCGACTTGCAGACACCCACCCAACATACATCCACACTAGCTGTCTGTCTTCTCCCACTGTGTCCACCCCACCCCAAAAACACTTAAACGCAGCAAGACACCCACCCATCAGACATCCACCACAGCATACTGAGCAGTCACCGGCAGCCACTACACTCACACCTACACCCCATACATCAACCTCCTCTGCCTCCACTCCCACATCCTCATCCACGCCCACCCCAATTGCTCCCAAGAAACTTTCCTCTCCCGTGTAGACCTGTTTGAACTCACTGGCCCACCCCGTCTTGTCCCAAAATGTGCCCACCTCCTTGCCCCTTCCACTCCTTCCACATCGCAGCCCACCCCGGTCCAGCCTTCCCATTCCTGTGCCCCTTCTCCACTTAAGAAGAAGGCCCGCTCTGAGCTTAAGGCATCCAGCTCTGCCCATGCCAAACAGCCCCCACCCCCTTTTAAGGAGAAGCCCACCCCCCCAACCTCCTCACGCAAGTCAAAGTCCCACCCCCTCATAAATCCCCACCCGCCCCCATTCCGTGAGGTGCCTGGATCCCCCTATGGTGCCCTGTTGAGTAAGTACCCAGCCCTTGTGGGAGTGAGGTGTGGCCAGTTGTGGCCAAGGAAAATTGACTTTTTATGGACTGACCATTGGCCCCGTTTTCATCATTTCGCTCAGTGAGCTTCAGAATAAAGTTTCAGTGTGGCCTGTGTTTGGGCTGCACGCAGTTCCACCCTGGTGTTTGTTTAAATCATTTATGGCTGTGGTGCTATTGTATGTCCTATGGCCAAATTGCAGTGGCCTTCGGTCCCTCTTGGTGTGGGGTGTCTGACTATTGCTGTTGGGAAGGGTTGGGGGGCTTTGCGGGGTGGGTGGCGGGGATGGGTATGTAACTTTGCCCTTTCCTCCCTTGTTTTGTAGGTTGCAGTACTTACCGTCGTCGTCTTCGTCGGCGGTCTCGGTAGTGTAGATTTATGGCAAGGGGCAAGGCAGGCATGATCTGCAGCTCTCTGTCCATGGCTGCCGTTGCAGGTTTTGTTGTGCTCAGGTGAGTGTTTCCTTTTATTTGTTTCATTTCCGCCTGGCTTTGTGTGGCAGTGGTTCCCGCCCCGGAACTGGCGGTGGAATGGTGGTTCATAATTTGATGGGTGGGTTGGGCCTTTCTGACGGCCTGTGAGCAGCCTCTGCCGTCGTCAGCGGGAATCCTTTCCTGGTGGTGGGTGGTGCACGGGATGCGTGAGTTTCGTTTGGTTCATTATTTGGCGGTCCGGATCGCTCCTCTGTTGGCGGTTTCTGCCGCCACCGCCGGCGGTGCAGAATGGACCACCATGTTCATAATGAGGGCCTATGTGTCCTGATGCAACTCTTCAACATGCATTGAATATGTCCTATGTGCCTCCCTCTTCTGCCAGTTGTGAGATTTCAGATAGTCCCCCCTTCAACTTACCCTGCACTCGTGATACTTCTTGGTAGTCTGCACTGTCCTGTCCTGCGATTCCAGTGACCAGATCCTCCGGGATGACCACTGCCACCAACTCCTAAGGCTCATCCAGGTCCTCCTGTGGTGCGGGACTTCCAACTCCAATCTGCAGTGCTGCCTTTCGGTGCCTGGCCAGTTTCTCCTTAGTCCTGCGCTTGCAATCATTCCAGTGCTTTTTGCAATCACTGACAGTCTTCCTCACCTCTGCCACGCTGTTGACTTTGTCTACTATTGCCTGCCATATGGCCTCTCTCCTACCTATTGGCAATTTGGAGGTGACGAAGAGTTGGTGTTGGTGACCGCCCCATCTGGTAATTGGGTGATTGGGGTCTCTCTGAGGTCTCTCCTGGTCTTCATTCTCCATCTTGTCTTTGCAAATGTTTATTTTTTGTTTGTGTGTTTTTTTCATGCTCATGCTGTTAAATATGGTGCTAACCTGTTTTGTATCAAAAATACGTGCTGCAAAACGGTCTAATGCTACTTTTGCACCATTAGGGTAATTTTTTCATAACGCATGCTGCTATGGCTAGCGTAATTTTTTTATGCTAACCATTCCTTAGCTCCATTGTGCGTCATTTTTTAAATATAGAGCACTGATGGCGCTAGAGAATGACGTTAGCTCGAGCTAAAATTTTTGATGCACAACTGCGCTAGCACAGTTGTATGTCATTTTTCATAAATATGCCCCATAGTTTCGTTTCAGACCTCCAATATGTCCTGCTTGTATGCATTTTTAGTGCTCTTGATGTCATGCTTAGAAAGACATTTAACTATTACTAATTGAAACTTTACTCCGATTTTGTGTCTATCTATCTATCTATCTATCTATCTATCTATCTATCTATCTATCTATCTATCTATCTATCTATCTATCTATCTATCTATCTATGTAGCACTATCTATTTAACTATATATCTATCTAACAGTGTAGGCAGTAAAAATGTGACAGCTTAAACCTGGCATGCCTGGCTACATCGTTCACCGAAGTACAGGTCTATATCTAGTCTATCTTTGAGCAGCTCCAACAAATCTGAATCCCATAGGGCACGTGCCATAAGTGGTTTGTTCTGTCTGTAGCAACACACAATCAGTCCTCCACTAGACCCAGCATCAAGTATAGAATCACCATCCGTTATGAGTCGTAAATTAATGACTTCTATGGCTCAGCAATTCTGTGCAAATATCACATATAATGTGTGACAGATTCACATATTGGCAAAACTGTCCCTGCCACAGCTGGAACAGCTGGTACATCTCCTCATACATAAAGAATGTGGCCTTTTAGTATAGCTCTCCTAGGGCCTGGGGCCCACACTCCTGCCATCGTAGAATTCTCAAAGTTGTCTACATCTGTTGGAAGGGTTGCAGCCACCACATGGGCATCAGCTTAGCATAAGGCAGCCATCACGGAAACCGTCTAATGGTGATCTCCCAGACCTTCGAAACCTGCCAATTGATAAAGGGACAGTCCTTTACTAGAGCCACTCCTACACCACTCAGGGAGTGCAGCTTCATCAACCAGGCCACTTAACTGCCACTTTTCTGCATTCTGGCCATCATCACACTGCATCGCTGCTATTGTAGGAGTCCCACTATGTAAAACAATTGTTAGTCCTGGAGTCTCAGGCTTCCCTCTCTCCCTGTCTAATTTCAGCATCTCCAGGCTGACCCTACTGCTCTTACTAGCCCACACCAATGAGATTAGGCAACTGTTCTCCTCCAAGAAGGAAATTTGGTGTATCAGACAAGGAGAGCTCTGCAAGACATAGATGTATCTTGGCAGGATAACCATCTTGCTGTGAGTGCTCTTGCCCAAAAATGGCAGTGCATTTTAAAGTTTTATCGAGATACGAAGGCTCTGTAAGACCCTGCCCATATTATAGGTATTAGACTTGCCATCCTTTGTGTGGTCTCCCGTAACTTTTTGCCTCTGTTTCCCAGGTTGTTGATGTGTGCTGGACTCTGTTTTTGCTGTTTTTGATACTCTGGGCATTTTACCACTGCTATCCAGTGCTAAAGTGCAAGTGCCCCTATACAAACTGTTTGTCATTGGCTTTCCATGTTTGCCATATTTGATCTTGTGTCTAAGATGTTATCCCTAGGGGCAATTGAGTTTTCTAGCAGTCCTTGGGCCAGCCCTGTGGTCTTGGTCCCAAAGGCTGCTACTCCTGGTGCCACCCCAGAACTGCGGCTCTGTGTGGACTACCAGGGTCTCAATGCGGTCACTAAAACAGATGCGCGTCCCGAGCTGATGAGCCCTTCGATCGGTTGGGAGCTACCAAATACGTCAGCACATTTGATTTGATGTCTAGTTATTGGCAGATTGCCCTAACCGAGGGGGCCAAGGAGAGGTCAGCATTTTCTACCCCAGATGGACACTTCCAGTTTAAAGTGATGCCATTTGTTAATAAGAATGCCCCTGCCCCATTCCAGAGGTTGGTCAACCAGGTGTTGGCCGGACTGGATGACTTCAGGGCAGCATACCTGGATGACATTGTATTGTTCAGTTCCACTTGGGAGGAACACTTGTAGCACCTCTGCAGAGTGTTGGAGGCCCTGCAAAGGTCAGGCCTCACTATTAAGGCCAGTAAGTTCCAGGTAGAGCAGGGTTCAGTGGTGTATTTGGGACACCGGATAGGGAGTGGCCAGGTGGCACCCCTACAGCCAAAAACTGATACCCTTCTGGCTTTGGAGCCTTACAAGATCCAGACTGAGGTGAGAGCCTTTTTAGGCCTCACTGGCTATTACAGGAGGTTTGTCAAGGGATATGGCACCATTGTTGCCCCCTTGAATGAGTTGACTTCCAAGAAACAACAAACAGATGTCAAGGCACTCGTGAGTTGAAAGCTTAGCGTTCATATGTTTTCGTCCTGATGTCTTATTCACGATAATCAACCATACATCCGACCAGGATGAAGGGCAACGTTGTCAATTTATTCTTGAAGTATAATGTCCTTTACAACAACAGCCAACACGTGTTTTGTCCTGTGAGAGAGTTGCTCCCAAAGACTTCATCAGGGCTGTAAAGATTCAAGTTATGACCAATATTAAAGTCAATATTTACAATATTATTGCTTCACAAAGGATATCCCATATTCCACACCACGTGTCTTTTGTGCCACAACCTAATTACATATGTGACAATTTGTGAAAAATTAAAAATTAAAAATTAAAAAATTACAAATTGGAAGAGACAAAAGTAGAGCAGTCTAGAGTTATGATGAGACTTCCAGCCACTGGTAGATATGCTGATTTAGAGATGACATCCAAAACATAGAGCTGTTACATAGTCATTATATTGAAAAATAGAGTAATAGTCTCATGTGAAGGCATAGAGCATTATGTAAGTCATGAACCAAAATGAGAATCAGAAATGTGGGAAATGTCCTAGTTAATCAAAAAACAGCCATTTAGTGTGTGAATTGAAATACGAAGAGAGATGCCAACACCCTAAAAGTGAATTGTAATATCCCTGTAAACACCTAAGATAACATCCAACATACCTTTCTACCAAATAAGCAAGGAGAGCGATTTCATAAATGGTTATATCCCTCTCCTGAGATTCCAACATGAATTCCATCTAGGATATAAGAATATATGGTGATGCAACTCAATCTCGACAATTCTACTAATAAATCAAACACCACGTACACTAATATATGTACTAGTGGACCTAAAGGATAATGATATACAATAATTTTGAACATGTACCCCAAAGAATCAGTCCAAGTTTTCACGCATGTGCCCTTATCGGTGTGTGGACACATCTATCTGTATTAAGAATAAACAGTTGAAGCGGTTAGTTAAATCTATCCATGAGCCCTTAACTGCAAACAAAAGTATCCCCACAAATGCTAAAAGAAACAACCCGACTCTCCCCACTCACCTACGTGCAGAATATAAAAAGGACAAGAGTCCTTCTATTTCGTGGCGTCGCTTTGAAAAGTATTAGGAACGCCGGTGACCAGGAAGGCCTACCTTTATACTCTGTTAAACAGATCATTTGTGTGATAAAAGTAAACAGAGGACTGAAACAGTCCCCAGCGTGGGCACCATCTTAAGGGAGAAACGATCACTCAAAAGTGATGCGTCCGTCCCCGTACTCGGCAACTATACCCGACATCCAACTAAATTGGACGCGCACCATGAGTTCTCAAGAAGCATAAACAGATAAGGTTAAACAAGAGACTAAGGGAAAATAACTATATAATATAACCCCTCAGAGAGTACTGATCTGGAGCTATGATTAGTCAAATTTAAATAAATAAAATATATAAAATAAATTAAATACAATAAATTAAATAGCAGTACCCAATGGTTGGTTAAATTATCATGAGGAATATGTACAGATCACCAAAGTCGAGCAACAATACCGGAGCTGCAGCTCACGCTCCGTAATAGGTATATAAGTAATTCACAAAAATGTTGAGCAACCAATAAGATAAGTATGTAATGGAAGAAATTCCAGATTACAGCCTTAGGGCGCCATGTATAAAATGACCCAAATTATGGCTTTGGAACTCATATAAAAAATAATATAATGCACAAAAGGAAGTTAAGTAAATGTCATGGTGATTAAACCCATATCGACGCATAGTTGTCCCGAGAGATGTTTAATACTAAAAGATTGAGAGAGCAAAAGAGGGAGACAATAACTGTTATAATTCCAAAAGAAGAAAATAAGTAATGGATATATGAATTGAATTGGCAATATTGTGTAATAATACTAAATATACATATTAAACCCGTGTGTCATGAGTCACGTGTGCTCCATGCCGTACCACCATTTCAAATGTGTAAACATTGACTACATTGTACATTTGCAGTGATTGACATACTGGATGTTCATATTGAGATATTAGAGAAAATACATTAAGAATTAAAATTGATTAGACTGACGAATTCACCAATTCATAACATTCACAAACAATAAGACAGATAACCAATGGTGAGTTATGAGAAGTCCTTACATATAACTGAAGGTGATTTCTGAATCATACCAATGCTAAATTATTCACCTAAGTAATATTCCATCTCAAAATTTGTATTGAGTCCCTCCTCAACTGCTTTAAGTTTAAGGATCCAATAACATTCCCGCTTCCTCAGCGCTTCCTCAGTGCCAGTTCTCTGTTACCCCCTCTGGGGTCTTGCCTACCTGATCAAAGCCAAAAAATTCAAAACCTTTCATTTGACCCTGTGTTGTGCATTGTTTCATGTGAATAACTATAAGGTATCTATCATCATCATTTCTCAAAGCCCTATAATGTTCACTTACTCTGATCTTGAGAGATCTGATCGTACTGCCTACATAGTAGAGTCCACACTCACATATAATCATGTAGATGACACATTTACTGTTGTATGTGAGATTATACTTAATTGAAAATTGATCACCTGCAAGGCTCTGAAACGTAGATATACCAGATCTAGCCCATCTACACATTCCACAGTGTCCACATTTGTGGAACCCTTTGTGGCGACTGGTAAGCCAATTTTCCTGTTGATGTGTGATGCGATAGCTGGGACACAGCATATTCTTGAGGGTCTTACCTCTACGGTATGTAAATACTGGGGTATCCGTAAACAATCCCTTGAGTATTGGGTCAGCTGTCAGTACATGCCAGTGTTTATTCATACATTTACGCAGAAATGTAGACGTGGTCGTGTAATTCATTATACATCGAGTACTGGTATCCCTCGATCTAGCTTTATGTTTCAGTGTGTCACACCTGTCCAAACGTACTATTCTATCACGTGCTTTTTCAGTGACTGCCTGTTTGGGGATTCCCTGTCTAGGTCAGTTTGACAGTTGGACTGTTTGCACCTCTCCTCTAGACAGTGACACAAAGGGAGTTGGGGTGTAGCCTGCATATCCTGATGAGTCATCTGTGCTGGGAGGGAGGTGTGAAGGAGTGGTCATTCACACCTGAAAGGGCTGTGCCTGCCCTCACACAGTAGTCTCCAACCCCCTGGTCTGTGTCTGGGACCTGGGCAAGGCAGGATCTTACAAACATGAGAGACGTTCCTTTGAAGTAGGCCTACTTCAAAGACAGTTCACTTCTGGATTCAAGAGGAACCTCTGCCAAGGAGAAGAGCTGATGAGCTGAGGAGAAGTGCTGCCCCGATCTGTGCCTGTGCTTTGTTGGGCTATCCTGCAGTTGCTACTTCTGCCTGTGGAAGGGGACAAAGACTGGGCTTTGTTGTGCATTCCTGCTTGAGAAGAATCTCCAAGGATTTGAACTGAGCTTGCCTCTTGTTGTTGAAGTCTCAGGGACATCAAAGACTTCCTCTGCCAGCACCTGGACTCTCTGCTGAGACTCCAGCCCTGCCAAGAGGTGCCCTATCCAGTCCTTTGAAAGGGGAAGTGGGAAGTCAAGAAATGAAAATCCATGCACAAACCACCTGCGGGTAAATGTTTGCTGCGCCTTCCGCAAAGCTCCTGATAAACGATACGCCACCAGCTGAAATCAACGCTCCACCAGCATCACGGCTGGGGAGGTCGACGCATCACTGCTGGAGAAACGATGTGCAATACCTGCTTATGGAGGCTGATAGCGATGCAAAACCCACATAGTGCGGTTTTCTGATACCGTGCAACTAGATTTTCCACGCATTGTCTTTGGGCGTCCATTCGACCCGAGGTGCCCCATTCGGAAATCAATGCATCGCTCTCTTCTGAGGGAGAAAAACGATGCATAGCCAACCCGACCGGAGAAGTAAACGATGCACAGATGCATTTGCGAGTAAGGAATCAACGCATTGCTGAATTTTCAGACTCACGCTTGCCCGTGCAGCTTTATTTTTGATGTTAACAATGTGCTTTGTGTAACAACAGAATTCTCACTAAGGATTAAGACTCTTGGGCCCTTGTTATGATATTGGCGGTAAATTCCGAATACCGCCGCAGTGACGGCCCCCAAGATACCGCCGCGGAAGCAAACATCCGTCTGCCAAATTATGACATACACACACAAAAGAGACAGAAACCAGACACACCCAAAAATCCACCAGACCCAACGAACCCGATAAACTGTCAGAACTAGCACCCATACCATTACGCCACCAAAACAACGCCCTCCAAATAATGACCAACGAATCACCACAGCGGACATTCAATGGCTGCAAACCATTGGCAGTGCACACCGCCGCGGCTGAAATGGCCACCCAAAAACAAAACAAAACAACATTGGACAGAACAAAAAACTCACACCTGACACAAATACAAACACCCCACACACCCACCAACAGCTCTATAAAACACCCCCCCACAACACCCACAACCCTTTGCAAACACGAGAAGACCGCTACACCTTACCTCGCCAATCCCAGAGATAACTGCACACTGTAGGAAAGTGGCTTTCTTCTAGCATGGTTAGCCCAATTTGTGGCCTGTTTGTCACTATGCTTGACTGTGTCACTGGAGTTCTGCTAACGAGAACTCCAGTGCTTCTGCTCTCTCTGTTTTCCAACTTTGTCACTATAGCCTAGTGACTCCATATTCCAATTTAGATTGGCACACTGGACCCCCCTCATAAGTCCCTAGTACATGGTACCTGGCTACCCAGAGCATTGGGGTTCCAGGAGATCCTTATGGGACGCAGCATTTCTTTTGCCACTCGTAAGGAGCTCATACAAACACTCCTTCAGGACTGCCACTACAGCCTGAGTAAAATAGTGCACACATATTGCACAGCCATTTTCACTGCACCATGTAACCTATAAGTCACCTATATGTCTAACCTTCAGTTACTGAAGGCTAGGTGCAAAGTTACTTTGAGTGAAGGCACCCTTGCACTAGCAAAGGTGCCCCCACATTGTCCAGGACGAATTTCCCAGACTTCGTGAGTGTGGGACACCATTATAAGCGTGCACTACATATATGTCAATACATATATGTAGCTTCACAATGGTGAATTCGAATATGGCCATGTGTGGTGTCTAAGATTGTGAAATTGAACCCCATTCCAAATCTGGTATTGGGGGGCTTATTCCAATCACCCTGGGGGCGCCATCACGGACCCCCAGTACTACCAAACCAGCTCTCTGAGGTTTCCACTGCAGCCACAGCTGCTGCCACCTCACAGACAGTTTTCTGCCCTCCTAGGGATTGAGCAACTCAATCCCAGTGAGGCAGAAAAATGCATTTCCTTGAGAAGAGGGGTGTTACACCCTCTCCCATTTGAAATAGGTGTTATAGGCATGGGAGGGTATTCTCCCAGAGCCTCTGGAAATGCTTTGAAGGGCACAAACGGTGCCCTCCTTACATAATACAGTCTACACTGGTTCAGGGACCCCCAGTCCCTGTTCTGGGGCGAAACTGGACAAAGAAAGGGGAGTGACCACTCCCCTGTCCATCACCACCCCAGGGGTTGTGCTCAGAGCTCCTCCAGAGTGTCCCTGGCATTAGCCATCCTGGAATCCAAGTTGTGGGGATGCTCTAGGAGCATCTGAGTGGCCAGTGCCGGCAGGTGACATCAGAGACCTCTCCTGATAGGTGCATACCTGGGTAGGTAGCCAACCCCCCTCTCAGGGTTATTTAGGGTCTCTCCTCAGGGTGTTTCCACAGATTCAGTTTGCAAGACTTTACCAGGACTCCTCTGTATCCTCTGTTTCAGCTTCTGACCGTCAGTTCAACCGCAGACTGCTCAAGGAACCTCTGTAACTGCAACAAAGTATCCAGGAAGGCTACTATGACCTACAACTTCAGCTCAAGTCAGCAACTGCAACAGTTTCCAGGTTGGGTATACTCTCGCTGGAACACAGACGGTGGACCGAAGTGATCGTGACTGTCCAAAGGTCCAGCAGTCCAAATTCAGTGGAGGTAAGGGCTTGCCTCCCCGTGCCAGACAGTACCCCTGTGCATCACGTCCACAGCAGCTCCTAGAGCTTCTGTGCACTTCTTCCAAATGTTCTTCATGCACAGCTTAGCCAGGTCCCCAGCCCTCTATCCTGCAATGCTCATCTCCATGAGTTGTCTTCTGGTGACATAGGATCCATCTGTGTAGTGATGCGTCAACTGCACTTTGCAACTCCTTTGTCCTCATGTCCTGGGACTCCTGTGGGTGATGACTGGTCTTCTGAGGGCTCTCTGAAGTGCTGAGAGGCCCCTCTGTCTCCTCAGTCTGAGTTGAGTCCCCCAGGTCCCTCCTGGATCCGGACAGCTCCTCTTTGACGCAAAACACGTTCTTGCGAGAACCACAGCTTGTTGGCGGAATCCAGTGTTGCAAACAGCCTGCATCCAATGACTCAGCGTGGGACATCTCTTGCACCAAGCAGGAACCTGCAGCTATCTTCTTTGGTTCATTTCTGTACTTTTCTTCCAACCGGAGAATCCTCTTTTGAACCTTCTTCCAGGTTGGCAGGGGCTCCTGTTCTTCCTGGACTCTTCATCGACTTCTGGACTTGGTCGCCTCTCTCCACAGGTCTTCAGGTCCAGGAATCCATCATTGGTTTCTTGCAGTCTTGCTTGGTTGTTGCATAATCCTTCACCATGACTTTTAGTGTGTTCTGAGGAAACTTGCTGTACTTTACTCCTGTTTCCCTTGGCTCTGGGGTGGGGTACTTTACTTACCTGTGGGGTTTTCTTACACTTTCCGTATCCCCCCTCTACACACTACACTTGCCTAGGGGTGAATCCGACTTTCACATTTCACTATTTTAGTATATGGTTTGTGTTGCTCCTAGGCCAATTGATATCTATTGTGTTTTTCACTGTTTGCACTATTCAATGACTGTTTACTTACCTGATTTTGGTTACTAGTGTATGTATTGTGTATAATACTTACCTCCAGTAGGAGTATTGCCTCTAAGATATTTTTGGCCTTGTGTCACTAAAATAAAGTACCTTTATTTTTTATAACACTGAGGGCCATATTTATACTTTTTGACGCAAATCTGCGCCGACGCAGTTTTGCATCAAAAAGTTTAACATCGGCTAACGCCATTTCTTTACGCCACCTGGGCGTCAAATTTATACTTTGACGCTCCGTGGTGCAAACCACGGGTTAGAGTAATTTTTTTTTTACTCTAACCATTGCACCACATCTTAAAGAAAAACAACGTTAATGAGGCAAAAATTAATTTAATCCAGTTTATGACGTCGCAAACCGGATACGCGAAAATTTTCCCCGCAATAGCGTAAAAAAGTGCAGCAAAATGTGCAAAGGAGCCCCAAAATGGATCCCAGAAGCCATGAGACACCCCAGGAAGACTCCAATCAACCAGGAACCAGCCAGGAAGACCCAGACAAGACCCAGGAGAGGGAGAAGAAGAAAAGGAAGTGTTGTTTCAGTGCAGTGGAGCAGGAAATACTGATGAAAGAGGTGACGGAACACCAACATCAACTTTTTGTCACCTCAAAATTGCCAATTGGGAGGAGAGAGGCAATTTGGCAACAAATTGTCGACAAGATAGACAGTGTGGCAGAAGTACGGAGAACAGTCACTGACTGCAAGAAACGCTGGCATGACTGCAAGTGCAGGACCAAGAAAAAGATGGCAAGGAACAGGAAGGCAGCACTGCAGACTGGAAGTGGGAGTCCAGCACCGCTGGAAGCCCTGGACCAGATGGAGGAGGTGGTGGAAGCCGTCATCCCAGAGGATTCAAGGACAGGACAGCACAGCACAGACTACCAGGAAACAACACAGATGCAGGGTAAGTTGCATGGGGGACATAAATGCCTAAATGTTAACTGTAAACGGGGGTGCATATCTGCTACACAATGCATGTCAGCCATGAAATCAGGTAGTGGAAAGGGCAAAGGGGCACGGCACGAGTGCATGGGCTGTGCAGGGAAAACCAGGGGCACAGCACAACACTGCACCAACAACCTTTGCATGGGAGTACTCTGCCATGCCGAGGATGTTGGAAAGGCAAAGCTAGTCCAGGAGGATAGGGTACAAGGTAAAACTGGCCTGCTGTCACATGACAGCTGGTATTGTCGCTACATGAATAAGGGGTCAATTTCCAGTCTCAGGCCATAGCCCCATGTGCTATTTACCATTGACAACAGTTGCCACTATCACCTGTGCTGTGTGTGTAGGTCAAGTAGCTAATGGCAGTTACGTGCCCCTGGATCGAACACACCCAAAAAAGGTTCATGATGACAACGTTATCAATCCTCTGCAATCAATAAAAATGTGCCAATCCAGTCAAATGTGAATGTCCATAGTCGCTAGAAACATCAGCCATTGTCCTAAACATTATGAGGTACACAGCAGTAATGTCATACACATGGTGCATATGTCAGGGCCCACCCTGTGTCTGGGTCACAATAGCTGTAATGACACCATGCAACATCCCAACTGTCATACTGCTCAGACAACAGCATTGAGGGGGAGGACACATGTAACTGGCTAGTGAAATACACCCGCACAGTCAGAGGAGGAACTGGAACACTGCTAGGACCATCAGTACGATCCAATGTAGCACACATTCCCCAACATCAACATTACACACCACTAATGCTGACATCTGTAGTGTGCCATGCAAATGCTATACATAGTGTAGGCTAGGTCTCAGAAACATATAGATGGATGTAAAATATCTGAGACTGGGGCAGTTCCACATTATTAAGTGTGGTACAAGTGCCATCAGAACACCCACAGCCAGTGCAAGGCCACAACATGAGAATGGAAGTAGATGGAGGGTTCAGTAGGACAAGAAGGTGGCAACATACAATTTGGCCTACACCTAGAGGATATGACGCTGACATTGCTCCAAACTGCCCACACTATGTGTGACATGCAGGGGGGGCAGAGACCTTGGAGAATGCTAATAATAATGACAGGAACAATCAACAGAAACCAATATCACAATGTGCAAGTATAAGGAAGTCAGGCATGTCACATTACAAATGCCACAACACAGACACACTAATTGTACCATATCACATTGCAGAGGGCGATGGCTCTCCTGGGGATATGCCTGTCTTGGACTTCCCTGACGACATGGATGACGAGCTGACAAATATCAGCCAGCAGACCCTCCAAGATGTCCTCAGAACCCTCCAGACCCTACCTTCAGTCGCAAGGAGCAGCACAGATACAGCAGCCATCACAGATGACCCATCCACCACCCCAATAGTACGACCTGCCAGCTCCAACCCAGCTGAGGACTCTGATGACACTGGCACCAGCTTTGAGAGAACTGTAGTTGGAGTACAGCGGGAGCAGGTGGGGATGCAAAATATGGCAGCCAGCCTTGAGGGGGTACGTTTGTGCATGATGACAACTGCAGAACAGGCAGCAGCCATGCACGGATGAACATCTATCTTGGAAGAACTGCAACAAAGTGTGAAGGAAATCAGCACAGCAGTAAGGGAGTTGACACAACACCTCCAACAACAAACCTTTCAACGTGTGCACAAATGCAGTATTGATCCCCTCAGGGCTGATCTGGCTGCCTACCACAGTGATGTAGCTGCTATCCTTAAGAACCAGCAGCTCCTCCTTGCTGCAGTACTGCCCTTAATAGCCCCACCGTTGGCAGCTACTGGGATTTCTGACTCCACATCTTCAAACACTGAAGTGTGTGTTGCCCCTTCAAAGCCACCACCACCAAGGGCAGAGGAGACAACACACACGTCAGAAGATGAAGACGTGGAACAGATCACCTTCACCCATAAGAGTACCCGGTAGCACAAGTCCATGACACAAGCCACTTATAACCAAGGTCCTGTGGTTTGTAAGATGCCAGTCTTGCAACAGCTGCTCAAAAGCACTGTTCTCCAGCCCACTGTTTATCTTGTCACTCTGCCCTGTGATTGTCTCTCACTACCTCATTGGTAATTCATGTTCCTCTGCCCTGTGTGACACTTCACCCCAGCATGTCCAATGACGTGTCCTTTTGCACTTGTGTAGGATCACAATGGTAGGTGTCACACTAATGGACTCACAATCCTGGACTATGTACAATAGCACTACAGCACTTTAAAATAAATAGCACTTACAGAACCACTTTGTCTCTGGGTAATGTGACACATCAAACGTGAGGGAGATTAGTGATGTTTGCCTCATGTCAATGCCTATAGAATGTCAATACAACTGGCCTGAAAGAATGTGGGCTGATAACTATGCACTGGGGTCTGGATTGTACCATCATCTACCCTTCGTAAGGGTTAATTCTGAGGTAAATAGAAAATACACAGTATGATGCTGTGCCGGACAGAATAAGTCTTA
Source organism: Pleurodeles waltl (assembly GCF_031143425.1). Lineage (NCBI taxonomy): Eukaryota > Metazoa > Chordata > Amphibia > Caudata > Salamandridae > Pleurodeles > Pleurodeles waltl. The sequence goes on from NC_090445.1 coordinate 1,161,189,674, forward strand.
TCAAGGGATGTCTAAGTAGAAAATCATTGTCTTCTAAGTTTTCTTCAAGACAATCATTAGGTATGTGACATTTAACTCAAATTGTTCATCACACACACCAGACAGCAGGAATGGATGTGTATGAGTGTACGTACAAAAAGGTTACATGGCTGTACAATGTAACAAATGATAGGTGTGAGTTATGTATGCTATACTACATGAGATTATACCATAACCTATCCTAACTCCATATTACCCACAACTGGCCCTAACTACCCTAAGGTAAACGTACTTATCACATTTAACTAAACACTCTAAACATCAGCCCCTCTACCCCCCTTATATGACGGGACACATAGAGGACAACATATACTAACCTAAACACATAGGCCCTCATAACAACCCTGGAGGTCGGTGTTAAAGCGGCGGTAAGACCGCCAACAGGCCAGCGGAAAAAATAGAATCACGACCATGGTGGAAACCGGCAACATAGACAGCCACTTTAAAACTCCGACCACCACGGCGGTAGAAACAAACACTGCGGCGGTCACCGCCAACAGACAGGCGGAAGACAATGTACCGCCCACACTATTATGAGAGGCCAATCCGCCATCTTTTCCTGGGCGGAACCAACGCGAACAAAGACACAGCGGAAACAGGACTTGGAAGGGAAAACACTCACCTCTACACATTCCACGAGAAACCAGGACGCCATGGAGCTAGAACTCTAAATACTCCCTGCGATAGTATTCTTGCTCCTCTACCAGGAGCACAAAAGACGATGGCGACAACCACGGTGAGTACTGCTCCTACACCACAGGGGAGGGGGAGGGAAAAGAGAGTGACACACACACGCAACATGCAAAACCCCCACCCTCAACCACAACAACATACATGCAAATACTTGCTGCAACATTACATTTAACCCCCTCAACCCCCATGGAAGAACGCAAGGACAAAAGGAAATGAGTTGAACGATTGTAATGAATAGAAATCCATTAGTCAAAACTTGAAATACAGTATAAGCAATTATGTACACCAAGTACACAAGTCCGGATAGTGCACCATTCATAGTCCGTGGACGACTGGGCCCAAAATGCATGGGCGAGGTCCACACTCAATACCAGACCCCAAACGGAGAGAACACTGCAGGGGCATCAGATCAAAATGAAACAGGCACCTCAGGGGGAAGGGATTGGGGGGCACCTCAGCTGGATGAGTGCATGACGCCAGCTCCACGAGGGGGCCCCATGCCCACTGCTGTATCCTGGGGAGTGCAAAGCCACAGTCTCTCAAGTCTCTCCAGTGGGTGGTTTGCCCACTGCTATATCCTGGGGAGTGCAAAGCCACTGTCTCTCAAGTCTCTCAGGTGGGTGGGTTGCCCACTGCTGTATCCTGGGGAGTGCAAAGCCACAGTCTCTCAAGTCTCTCAGGTGGGTGGGTTGCCCACTGCTGTATCCTGGGGAGTGCAAAGCCACAGTCTCTCAAGTCTCTCCAGTGGGTGGGTTGCCCACTGCTGTATCCTGGGGAGTGCAAAGCCACAGTCTCTCAAGTCTCTCCAGTGGGTGGTTTGCCCACTGCTGTATCCTGGGGAGTGCAAAGCCACATACTCTCAAGTCTTTCAAGTAGGTGGTTTGCCCACTGCTGTATCCTGGGGAGTGCAAAGCCACAGTCTCTCAAGTCTCTCCAGTGGGTGGTCTGCCCACTGCTGTATCCTGGGGAGGGCAAAGCCACAGTCTCTCAAGTGGATAACAGTCTCCACTGGTTCTGGAGGGGTCTTTGTGCCCAGAGTGCTTCATCCTACCAAGGACTGAGGTAGTGGATGTGGTACTCCACTCGTTCTGGAGGGGGCTTTGTGCCCAGAGTGCTTCATCCTGCCAAGGACTGAGGTAGTGGATGCCTTTCTCCACTGGTTCTGGAGGGGGCTTTGGCCCAGAGTGCTTCATCCTGCCAAAGACTGAGGTAGTGTTAGGGTTTGTGCACAGCAAAGAGCATGTCCCCTCTCACTGCACTAGTGGGTTCTGTAATAGCTCCCTTTTAAACTTACTATTGAAAGCCTTTCTTGTTATCTCACCTTCCCCCCCCCCCCTAGGCTTCTGTGTATGTTGCTTAATGTGCTGTTTTGTTTACACATTGGGCCTTGCTTTTACCAAGGCTTCTTTAAAACACTTGTCTCTAGGCCATGTGTTAATTTAACTCATTTGCATAATAACTGAAACTCTGCACACCTTTCAAGAACATGTGCAGCATGTGAGGACCACACCCAGCTCTTCAAACCACACCCAGCTCTGCACACCTTTCAAGAACATGTGCAGCATGTGAGGACCACACCCAGCCCTGTCTATAAAAGGCAGCCCCCGAGCCTCACCCAGTGCTTGTGCTCGTCTACCTCCCGCTTACCTGAGGACAGATCCCTCGGCGCTGGCACTCCTGCTCTCTACAGACTTTCATTGGCTTCAATGGGCGCAGCTGCTGGCTCTTCCTTCTTCCGGTTTCCGGTTCCTCCTTGCCTCAGCCTCTCTCCTACAAGCAACCTGCAAAAGAGAAAGAAGACAAGGTTAGACTGATCAGCATCTCTTGCCAGCACAAGTAAGTGCAAAACTTTTATTACCTGAAAGAACTTTGACAACAATTTCTGGATTCGTGTATAGACAATTTGAAACAAGATACCTTCCACGAACATTGTGATTCAAACTCTTTGTTACAAGAATACTTTGCGGAACTTTGTGAAGCAAACATTTTTTTTTATGGAACTTTTAAGAATCGAACCGTGGAAACCATTAACAGCAAGGCAAACAGTAAATCAAGGACTTGCATAAATTACATGCTGTATTTTGACGTAAAAGTACAGTATTTGTTTTATAAAAGATTCTGGAAATATGGGAAAAGTTAGTCTGCTATTGGGAATTTAGGCTTTAGTTATATTAAGATGAATGTTTGATATTGGTAATTCTGATAACGGTATTTGTTTAATGTTTTAGAAGCTTTAGAGTAATAGAAAGCACATCCCAGAGCAGTAACACATTCCAAACCTGGAAACTAGAGACCAGGATCCAAGAGGTACTTTTAGAAGAAAATTTCTAATAAATAAAGGGATGGTCAGGAACCCAGTTAGGAATAGGTTGTACTTATCTGTTCTTTGTTTATGTTTCATTAGGCACCAGTTTCTACAGAAGTCAGAGAGGGCCGCAGATTTGTGCAGCACTTCAACAGTGGAAACGCAAGAACGGTGTTGTCTCTTTATTTTATTTTATCCACTCCCCCCCTTCCCTTGAGCTTCTGTTCTTAGTGCACTGTTTTAAAAACTAGTGTGCTGGAACAAGCAGTTTCAGGGTGGGGTCGGATTGTCTTCAACCTCCATCAGAACTGAACAAGGACTCAGGTGAGCTGGGCTTTGACAGGTATTTTTATTAAGTTCATTCGGTCTAGAAATCTAGTCCATTTAAAATAATAATAACAATCATACTTAAAAAAGGATGTAATAAAAACATGGTAACAATGTAAAACCAATAGACGTCAAAACAGTGTAACAATAAGAACAACAAAACAAAGCATTTCATCAAATATATATAAATACAATAAAATAAAACATGAATAAATATAGTAAAAAAGGGGACAGAGCTAAAAACTGAAATATAAGACTTTTTGTCTGGAGGACTAGTATGCACAACCAAAAGACAAAAAAGACAGAAGATAGTCTGATTGGACTAAAAGACGACATTATCAGAGTACCAATCAAAGAAAACAACAGGATAACTATATGAGAAGGCTATATAGGCTTGTGCAGTCTTGGTAGTCATAGGGAAGGCAACAAATTCATGATGGAAATTTCCAACTAAAAACAATACAAAAAGGATAAAAAAAGAAGATTAAAATCCTTCTGAAAACAAGTATAGAAATGGCTCAGGAGCCTTTGGGTGCAATGAACTTGCGACGGATGTACCAGGCCTCCGATAAATATTTGGTAACTGGAATGGCAACCCTGGGAGAAGAATCATGCGTACAGATTCTAATGGCTGTTACTCTGTCCTGAAATGACATGTTTTTACAGAGGGGAATAATCCACCTCTTTCTTGGTGTCTTGTACAAAGGGCAGAAGAAGAATACATGCTCTGATGTTTCTTTGCAAAGTTGACAGAAGATACACCTATCATTTGTAGCGATGTTAGATGGCCAATGGGCCGTGAAACCATTGGTAGGCAATGTGCCATATCTTAACTGCAGGTATAGAGCACGGGCATACGGAGGGATAGGGAGGTTCAGGAAAATCTCAGCCCAGGGTTCATGCTTAATTTGGAGAAAATCCATAGTTAACCTACCCGCCCTCTTTTGGTGCAGGGAATCTTCGTTAACTTTCTCCCAATATCTGTTCGTAACAAATCTCCTAGCCTTGTCAGGGATTTGATCCGGGTGATTCCAATAATGGGGAAGACCCATTTTGTCCCAGGCAATTTTCATCTCTTTCAGCCAAGGGATTCTCTCCAATGCCTTAGGGGCGGCTATCAACTCTCTTTTAGCCAGCCTATATGGTTCTAGTTCAGCAGATTTCCATAGACGAATCCAATAGGAAAGGGGTCTTAAGGCCGCTATAGTTTTAATGCCATTTAAACCAAGGTCAAGCCTTAAAGGGGTCATTGGAGTGCCCGTACCTAGCCTGGACACCTGCCTAAGGAAGATATTTTCCTTAGTTTGCAGAATGTCCAGGTTTTTATGGGACCCCCAAAGTTCCGCTCCATATAGGGCTGCTGCTCTGATTTGAACATTATAAATCTCCGCAAGAATGTTCAGAGGGGGGCTCGGTGCCTTTCTAGATCTGCGGACTAAGGCCCCACCTCTTTGGCTTATGATCAGAGCCCCCTTGTCAATGGCTGCCTTCCATTTGCCCGATGTAGATAATCTGAAACCCAAATAATCAAACTCTTCAACTTTCTCCAATGGGGTCGAATTCATCTCAATATTAGTACGCAGTCGTTTTTTAGAGGTAGTGAATATCATAAATTTAGTTTTCTTAATGTTTACATCTAAACCATAATCACTACAGTAAGCACAGAACTGGTTAATTAGGTGTTGAATTCCCATTGGCGATTTTGATAGTAGGATCGTATCATCTGCATAAAGCAGGCAGGGGATTTTTTTCCCACCTAGTTTTGGAGAATCATTTATGCAGTTCTCTAGGTAGTGGATGCAATTATTAATGTAGAGCAGAAAAAGAGTAGGTGCCAAAACACAACCTTGTCTAACTCCTTTTTTGATAGCTACAGGGTCAGTCAGCTCGCCCCCTTGTCCACACCTGATTTGGGCAAAGGTATTTTGGTGCAACTGGGCTATGAGTTTCAGGAGGCCAAAAGGCACTCCAATGTTTAATAATGTTGACCACAGCAGATTCCTGGGGATCAGGTCAAATGCGGCTCTTAGGTCTATAAAGACCACGTAAAGGTTACCCCCCCCCAGGTCGACATTCTTCCATTTTATTGACATAAATCTTAGAGCTTGGTCAACTGTGCTCACAGCGGGTCTGAAGCCCGCTTGTAAATCAGAAAGGGCTTCAGACTCAATAATCCATTCCTCAAGGTGGGACAGAAGATGTTTCGCATAAATTTTTGGGAAGTTATCGAGGAGACTAATTGGACGGTAGTTAGCCGGAATGTTTGGATTTCCTTTTTTGAAGATCGGTACAATTTCTGCCCCTTTCCAAGTAGATGGAACTGGAGCGCCTGCTGCAATAGTATTGCAGATAAAATTGAGGTAGGGAGCCCATATATCAGGTCTAGATTTGTATAGATCACCTGGAATTTTATCTGGGCCAGGAGCCTTCCCCCATTTCAGGGAGTCTATTGCAGCTCTAGTTTCGGAAAGAGAAAAAGAAATTGGAATGATCTCTTGGTTTGTTGAATCATTGGGGGGCCACAGAGAAACATCTGGTGGACCTCCATAAAGTTGCCCAAAATGCTCTACCCAAGTTGCTGAGAGGATTGTAGAGCCAGGCGCGGCTGGAGAGTCACTGTCATTATCAGCTATTAGTTTCCAAAACTTGGAAGTATTATTAGATGAGGCTGAAACCAGGATAGTGGCCCATCTGGCCTCCTCCCAACTTCTGCGTGCCTTTGAGCATTCCTTCTTATAAGCGGCCCTGGCTATTCTCAGCGTCGCAGCATGGCCTTCTTTAATTGCATCCAGGAGAGCTAGTTGTGCTGATCTGCAGGAATTATTGAACCAAGGGGCATTGTGTTTTTTATTGGAGTTGTTAACAGTCTCTTTTGTGAAAAATTGTTTTAAAGATTGGAACAGATCAGTGTGGGCTGTAAGAAGGCTATCGCCCTCCTCGGACTCATCTAACCGGATCATACACTCCATTTGATTCGCAAGCAAACTGTAGATAGATGCTAAATGTTTAGGGGAGGAGATAACAGATTCCCATTTTAGATTGCGTCTATTATTGGTTAGGGCCAGTTGGGACACGTTGGACCTAGAGTGAGGCACTATAAACGAAGGAAAAAGACCTCTGGTTGATAGAATCAGGGGATCGTGGTCGCTCACAGGCTGCTCATCTACCCTCATATCTACCATGTAACACCAAAGACGGATATCAAGAAGTATGTAGTCAATGCGACTGCTATGTACTCCGCGCCTAAAAGTGGGTCGCAAAATAGCATCCGAGTGTGAGCGGCCATTACAGGCTCGGAGGCCATGAGCTAGTGCGATGTCAGCCAAAAAGCGAGCAGATTTGTTCAATCTTGGTTTTTTGTTGGAGACTAACTGGGGGATGCCCCAATGGGCATCCTCTTCTTTACAGATTCCTTGGACTAAAGGATTAGGTTCGAAGGTAACATTAAAATCTCCACCAATTAAAACAAAAGAGGGGGAATTACTTTTAAGAACATAGTCCAAGTTTGACAGTACGTCAGACTCAAAGTGGGGACTCACATTCCTGTTATAGATATTAATTAAAAGGAGGGGTTTTTCTTCAGAAATCATTAACAATAGGGCTTGCAAGTCCGGGCAACCAGTGTCTAATTCTTCTATCTTGCACCTGAGAGAAATATTTAGCCACGTGAGCAACCCTCCCGAAGGTCTCCCAGAAGATGACTTACGGGCCGGAACCCAAAAGCTTTTAAAACCGAGTCAATATTTGGGTTCTAATGCCCATGTTTCTTGAAAAAGACAAATCAAGTGATCATCAATAAGGTTACCCCAACCTGGGCTGTGTAATTTGCTTTCCAATCCAGCTATATTCCAGCTGAGCACCTTATCGAGATCCTCTGGGCATGAGGACCCAACTCTATTCTGGGCATATAGAATACTAGGGGAGGGACTGTCAAGGACCATGGTGCTTCCCTCGGGTGGATTAAGATCAGAAGGTTTCTCACTCTGAGTCTTTAAAACCTCGCTGGGTATATCCTCAATAGTGTTAGGATTTGATGGGTTGGCCATGCGGATGTGACCCAAGGTATAGGGAGCGTTTGACTGATTAGAAATGCATTCCTCAGATGCTTGGCATATTAAACTATTGGGTGAACCCGGGACAACAAAATCGGCCGAGATGTTAAGACCAATAGGGCAAATGGACTCAGCTTCGCAGTTAGACAATACCGCATCCTGAAAGGCATCTCCTAGTCAGTCTGCCTCGGAGAGGGAGGATAGAGGACGTCTAGAACCAATTACAGGGGTAGGCAGTGTGTGAGTGGCCGAGCCGGCCCCGTGTAATGGTGGTGATTGAGTACTCCAGGACGACATAGAAGGAGGATAGAACACTTGTAACCTGCAAAGAGAAGTTTTGCCAGTTGTAGGGTAAAGTCTGTTGGCATTTAGAGAAAGTCGTTGGACTAGATCGGGAGAATTAAAATTAATGACGATACAATCCCCAAAACCGATCTTCGCTAGAGGGCCCACCCACCCTACCCTTCTCACCATCAGTATTGAAGATGACATGGAAAAAGCAAACCCCGCATTCACATGCAACCAGGGGATAACCTTATTTTTGAGTTCGGTGAAGGATTCGGAAAAATGAGGTTTGAGTTCAGGAACATTTGATATAATAAGAACATAAGGACATGATTCAGGTGGTAAATGAAGCACTTTGGGTTCTTGAGAGTCCCAACTCTTATTCTTCTTCTGGTATGCTGGCTGTGAGGATTCCCTAAAGGGGGGGCCGTCTCCTGAATTAGTTGCTGGATTGTTCCATGAGGCGGTTCCTTTTAATAAGGGAGCTAAGGCCATATGGGGTTTGTTCGCCAGGATGCTGGGGGTTTTAGCAGAACTAGGCCAGACGTGATTAGGAATAGGAGGAAAAGTTTTGGGAATTTGGCCTGTGTGACTAATGGCAACAGTAGAGTCATGATTAGGATGAATTTCTACAGGTAAAGAAATTGTTGGTAGCTGACTGCTCGTAAGACTTTCAAGTTTGTCCTCAATTCTTTGGAGACGGTTGGAGATAGGAAGAAGTAGTTTAGAGAGCTCATCTCTTATGAGATCCCTAATAAACTCGTTTGCATGGGAGTTATTGGTATTGTGTAAGGAGATTGATGCCATTTCATTAATAGAAGATTGGGCCAGATTGGAGGGACTCAAGGTTCTAGATCGTTTATTTTTGAGGACAGGTTCCCTACGCTTCCTTTTCCCTTTGGTATTAGATTCAGTTAAAGTAAGGGAACCTTCTATAGGGGGACACTGGGCCAATGAAGTTGGTGCGGCACAAATGGCAGGTGCAATTGGAGTATCATCTTGGATCTCTTGAGAAATTTTGGACGGAGAAGGGGAATGGATAATCGGGACAGACTGGAGCTCTAGTCGCGGGTGGGGCTGTGAGACTGGGCTATCATGGGCTGAGCTAATGGATGCAGAAGGAGGGACAGCAAGACGACGTTGCACTAGTTCTATTTCTCTTTCAAGTTCCCCAACGGCCTTTTGTAAAAAGCCGTCCAGGGTTTGGTTAGAGTGCAATTTCCCGTCCAACCCCCCCCCCCGCGTCGTCGACCCATTTTGCTAAGAACCAGGGGCCTTGAATTTAGTGGGAGAATCAAGTAAAATCACAGCGGGGCGAGCAAAGGCAGGTTAATATTGGAAATTGGGAAAACATTGGCCACAGCACACAGAGAGTAATGTCCAACAGTAAGGCAGAAAAAGATATTCCTGGTGTGGTTCCGAGAGTTGAGGGAAGTATAAAGTTGAAACGAGTCTCAAATCCTGTTTGCAGATGGTGTCTTTATTCGTAGGTGCTTAGAAAGCATTAAGTCATCATGGAGATACAGCCAACACGTGTTTCGTCACACAAGTGACTTTATCAAGGCTGTAATAAAGTAATGACAGCAAACATTGGATACATATGTGTGTATTGGAATCTGGTGTGAAACCAGAAAGCGTTCTGATTGTGTAAGTGAGTAAGTGATTAACATGGCTTTAGAGGTGAGTGGTAGTGGGGTCAAATAACAGCACCGTGATCAAGTTTTAAAGTTGGTCTATAAAAGCAAAATGTTGGAGAGTAATAGAGTATATGCAATTTGAAGCAGTGTGAGCATGCAATTGTTGTGCAATAGGGAGAAACTTAAAAGTCTACGAGAAATGCAGGAGAGAAAGTAGAAAAGATAAAGGGGAGATACGGCTAAATGCAAGTTTAGAAAAAAGAAACAGTAATGAAGGCGGTGAGCCCAGAGGGCATAACAGAAGGGTGAGAGTCATACCTGGGACAGCAGGCTTAAGTAGGTTTGGTGGTGGTGTGTAGTAGTGAAGTATAGGTGGGCTGGAGAGAAAGTGAGTGAGATGGATCAGAGAAAAAGAGAGAAATAGAATGGGATAAGTAATCGTGTGTGACAGGATAGTTGGGAAAACGTAGAGAGCTAAAAAATGTAAGGGTAAGGTGATAAGAAGGAAAAAGGTGGGGAAAAATGTAAAGGTAAGGCGATAAGAAGGAAAAAGGTGAGGAAAAGTTGGATTAGAGAGAAAGGAAAATCTATATAAATAGAAGAAAGATAAGAATGGTCAGTGAGAACATACCTGAGTAAATGGTAAAGAACTGAAATAGGTATGGCTGCGCCAGGCAGCTGCAGGTGCGTGTGTAAAAGGCTTGCATGAAATCGAAGATATGAGAAGGCCCTGATAAGCCTATAAAATGACCTAAAGTGGTAACAGGGAAGAAAATAGGTATATAAAGCGAGGGCAGGATTTTAAAAAAGAGTAAACGCAATAAAAGCCGGTGAATGAATATCCAGTTTAAATAAGCGGTTGGTAATTGGTGATTTAAGGTCAAAAGAATTATTTGTTGCGTCTGAGTAAGAGTCACACCGGTATAAAGACACAGAATCGGGGTGTACAGTGGCCTCAAAATGAACAAGTCACGGTTGGGAGAATGCAAAAAATATAACCCGGGTCGTGGTGAGCGGCTGGTGAGGGCTCGACACACGTGAGTCTAGTTAATTAAAAATGACCGCAGGGGCGAGGGCGTGCACTAAATAACGGTGAGAAATTCACTGAGAGAAAGGATAAAGTACGAGTCTCGATCGTAAGGCGAGGTAAGTGATAAGCACATTGAAGTGACTGTTGCCCGTGAAGAGGAGCGTAGGGGTGTGGGTATAACTAGAGTGATTAGGGGGGAAAGGAACGCTTAAAACATGGAGTAATAGAAGCGATTCTCGTTCTTAGGAAATATCTAGCAAAATGCGTTAACTAGTGGCAGTGAGGACCGCGTTACGGTGAGCGTGGCGAAGGCGAGTTGGGAACTTACCGAGTAGTAGCGTAGTGGTGAGCTGTCCGGTAAACGCGAGATCGAGTAATGATCTGCGAGGGGAAATACTAGTAGATTAAGTAGGAGGCAGAGGTGCAGTTGACATGGAAAAGGGACTAGGTTAAATAAGCTGCACTGACGACCCTCTTTGGTGTGACTGGGCTGAAAGGGTGAAAGCGACGGCCATCTTGAATGTAAATCTGAGAAAATGTGATACCATATAATAGGAAAAGCATAAACAGTAGAAACGTTAGTAAGGGTTCGACAGTGACTCTGTTGATGCTGGGCACCGAGAAGGTGCCTGGAGAACCGGAGAAGAGGATAGAATCGAGACATAAGAGAGTGACAGTGTGATTGTGTCCAAGGATATAATAGGTGTGTAATGTTACACTACTGCACTATACAGTTGTGATGGTAAATGAGACCAACAAGAGGTAGAGGCAATGAAGTGTAGTAGGTAGGTGCAACAGTTGAGCCACATGCATAGAAACATGTATACATCAGTGGGATATACAGTAGTCCTCAGTATTATACAGTGTTTGGGAAATATTAGTCAACAGTATAAGAGCCATTCATATTTGTTACAATGAAAAGAAACAGAAAATATATAGTTCTTTGTATTGAATGTGTTCTCAGTGTAGTGAGTGGGTGTAGCAGTTCACACCCATTGCATAAAAACATGTGTTTATTAATGGGATATACAATAGTTCACAGTATTGTTAATGTTTAGGAAATATTAGTAATAGTTGTAAGAGCCCTTCACATGTGTCGTCGTGAGAAGATAAGTATATAGCACTAAGATGGTAAACAGTGGTCCACAGTATTACTAGAGTTAGGAAATATTAGGTAACGGTATGTGAGCGAATCTCATGCGTCGCAGTGACAAGTTACAACAATCAAATCAGTATATGTGGACGTACTGTACATGCGCAATGGAAAATCAAATTATAGAAATAGAGACCATGAAGTACAGTAAGTATAGTAGTTAACACAATTTGTGTAAGCGCATACATGTACCAATAAGGAATACAGTAGTGCACAATATTAGTGAAAACAGGCAATGCTAATGTGTATACTGTAGACAGGAGGAATGGCGAATCATGCGAGAAAAAAGTGAAGTTCACGATCCGTGTTCAAGCCTAGTTCAACTGCGCGAAGCTTTATGATCCATTTAGATTCGCATCTACGTAGATCCCTGGTTCTATCTCCCCATCTTGGTGAATTGGGAACTTGAGTGATGCCATGGAATCTAAGGCTCAGGAGATCCTGCTCCCCGTGCGATGTGTTGAAATGGACAGCCATTGGATAGCTGATGTTAGCATTCCTGATGGCTCTCACATGTTCCTGAATACGTTCTTTTAGTGGGCGTATTGAACTGCCAACATAGATCAGACCACATACACATATCAGACAGTAGACAGTGAACTTCGTGTTGCAATTCATGAAAGTCTTGATGTGATGCGTGGTCACGGTGTTGTAGGAAAAGGAAGTGGTTTTGTTAAGGGCTAGTTGGCAAGAGATACAGCAACCACATTTGTAAAAACCATTTGGTTTCGCGGGAATCCACCCTGTGGATGGTGTCAGAGGTGTAGGACAGAGAAAGCTCGGGCACAGAATGTTCCTAAGGGTCCGACCTCTGCTGTGTACAATGGTAGGAGACCCTCCTATTGAGTCTTTGAGGCAAGTGTCCAACCTTAACAGATGCCAGTGTTTCTTGAGAATACGTAGCACATCCTTACTTGCAGGGCTGTATTGGGTAATGAAAGAGACCGGTCTGCTGTTGGAGAGACCCTGAGCCACTGGTTCTTTGCGGTTCTTAATCAGTAAATCGTGTTGTTTTTTGTTACATATACGTTTTCTGGCCGCCGAGATGAGTTTGTTGGTATACCCTCTAGTTTGAAAACGGTAAGTCAGGTTCTTAAGCTCCTGTTTAAAGATGTCATTGTCAGTGCAGTTGCGCCGAATTCTAACCATTTCGCCGTATGGGATGGCCCTAATCTGTGAAAGGGGGTGGGCGCTGTGAGCATGTAGTACAGAATTGCAGGCGGTGGGTTTCCTGTACAGTCTAGACATGATCTTGTTGTCGGTGATGTACAAAAGCAAGTCGAGGAACTCGATTTTGGTCGTGTCCATTTTGTGAGTGAAAACTAAGTTAAAATCATTGGTGTTAAGGTGTTTGATGAGTATATTGAGATCCGAGACATTGCCAGTCCAGATAGCTAGAATATCATCAATATATCTACCCCAATACAGGATATGTTCAGTAAGATCAGGCGGGCAGTTGGACCATAGGTGTTTTTTCTCAAATTGACCCATGTAGAGATTGGCATATGAAGGGGAGAATTTAGCTCCCATGGCTACACCTTGACACTGTCGGTACCATCTACCATCATGTAAGAATACATTGTTCTCTAGTACCAACCGTGTGAGGTCAAGCAGCATACGTGTGTGATCAAATAGTGTGGCATCTCGGGTATTGAGCGTACGTTGGAGCATTTCCAGTCCCCTTTCCAGGGGGATGGATGTGTAAAGAGAACTAACGTCGAGGCAGACAAACATAAAGTCTTCTGACCAATCAATGTCTTCCAATTGACACAACAAGTCACGGGTGTCCTGTATGTAGGACGGAAGGTTATGAACCAAGGGTTGGAGAAAGGAGTCAATGTACTCAGAGATGTGTTCCGTAGGTGAACCAATCCCTGAGATAATGGGTCTGCCAGGAGGAAAGCCCCCTGGCTTATGGACTTTTGGTAAGATGTATATACAAGGAGCCCGGGGCGCCTCGATGTACAGAAATCTGTATTCTAAGTCAGTCAGGAGACAGTGATTTCTCCAAAATGTCAATTTCTTTTTGATCATGCTGGTAATGTTGGAAAGAGGGTTACTTGGTAGTAGAGAGTAGGCCTGGGTGTCATTGAGTTGTCTGTCTATTTCTGCAACATAGTCACTCCTGTTCATGACGACGACATTGCCCCCTTTGTCAGCCTCCCTGATAACTATATCTGGACATATGGAGAGTTTATGCAGCGCACGCAGTTCCTCGGAGTTGAGATTGTTGGAAGGTCTGTGGGTGCGTGTGCTCCTTTTGTCCTCTAGGTTATAGAGTTCCGTACTGACGGCTTGGTAGAAGACGTCAATGTGATTGTCTGGCGGTAGCGTGGGGACAAACATGGAATTGGGTTTGAGCCCACTGTTGACATCCAAGTTGGGTATAACATTGAGTTGAACCAGTAGTTCATCAAAGCTAGGTGATGGTGAAGATGTGTTATCCAGGGAGAGAACCGTATGGATATCCTGAAGATCTCCAATGGTTTGATTGCAAGTAGGTGGTGCCGTGTGGGCATTTTTGTTGGTATCAGGTTTGTTGTGGAAGAACTTTTTAAGTTTGAGGTTACGTATGAATTTAAAGAGATCTATGTGTATGTTGGTGTAATCAGGTTTAGAAGAAGGACAGAAGCCCAGACCCTTTTTCAAGACATTTATTTCGTGCATAGACAGTTGTAAACTGGAAAGATTCATAACCTGAACTGTTTCTTCACAAATGCTAGGGGTGGGCTGCAAGGAGAGAATACTCATGGCCTCTGAGTTTTCGTGGTGGAACGTGTTGTCATGCCCCCCCTGGTGTTTGTTGCGGTGTTTCCTGCCCCCCCTGCGGGTGGGTCTATGTTTGTGCCTGATCTGTTGTAGTTCTGTCGAAGTCCCTTTCTGTATCGGCCAAGTTCCTCTAAAAAAGAATTTGATTGTTGTGTGGTATTATGTAGAGTCATATTGGTAGAAGACCCTTCCCTAGGTGGGTCTGAGCAATCACTCGAAATGTTGGAGATATCTGATAAGCTGCCCGTGATTGCCTCAGCAGGCGTATAGATATTTGTCGGTCTAGTGTTAGACTCCTTGTTAACCTGATCGAACTTTCGTGCAAAAGTGTAGATCCTGCCATTCTTGTAATCATTGTCATCTCTGACAAGTTTTCGCATTTTCTTATCTTTTATGTATAACTGGTAACCAGTGAGTATCTCCCTCATAATAGTGTAGTTCTTGTCCGTTGCTTCTGGGAGGTTGAGATTTTTAATCTCCTCCTCCAGAGATGTGATGTCTAGAAGTAATTTGGTACGTTTTCTGTCCGAATGTTTGATCAGTATGTTAATCATACTGAAAGAGGTAGAGGAGATAAGGTGTTCCCATTCCCCGAGTAAGTCAGGGTCAAGGTCTTCAAATGATGGGAATATAATCACTCGTAGACCTCTAGGTACTTGTTTAATTTCCAAGTAGCGTTTAAGAGTGGTAATGTCCCACCAACGGGCTAGTTCCTGTTTTCTTAACCTCTCTAGCTTAATGAATTTCTGTCTTAGTCCTTGTGTGGAAGGTGTGGGATCTGTGGTACGGGGAGCTAGGGGTTTCTTGGAAAAAAGCTCAGCAGCCAGGGTGTCCCGGTTGTCGTCAAAGAAAGCCATGTTGAGTAACCTAAAAGGAGGGTATTCCTTTCGATCAAAAGAAACACAGATAATGTAGTTTAAATGGTACGTGTTGCTAGAGTGCGGCTCACCCTGTTCAGAAAGAACATAACAAGGAACAGAGAAATGGGGCAGTAAGGGTGAGAGGTGCCGCTCTTCTAGACAGTAGACATGTGGTTTAAACAGAATAGATAAGTGAGAGTAAAGTCCGGTGCAGAATGGCCCGGTGCCTTACTGCCCGGTAGGCACCAAAACGGGTACTAGGAGTACCCTAGAGCAAAAATGGGAAAACATTGGCCACAGCACACAGAGAGTAATGTCCAACAGTAAGGCAGAAAAAGATATTCCTGGTGTGGTTCCGAGAGTTGAGGGAAGTATAAAGTTGAAACGAGTCTCAAATCCTGTTTGCAGATGGTGTCTTTATTCGTAGGTGCTTAGAAAGCATTAAGTCATCATGGAGATACAGCCAACACGTGTTTCGTCACACAAGTGACTTTATCAAGGCTGTAATAAAGTAATGACAGCAAACATTGGATACATATGTGTGTATTGGAATCTGGTGTGAAACCAGAAAGCGTTCTGATTGTGTAAGTGAGTAAGTGATTAACATGGCTTTAGAGGTGAGTGGTAGTGGGGTCAAATAACAGCACCGTGATCAAGTTTTAAAGTTGGTCTATAAAAGCAAAATGTTGGAGAGTAATAGAGTATATGCAATTTGAAGCAGTGTGAGCATGCAATTGTTGTGCAATAGGGAGAAACTTAAAAGTCTACGAGAAATGCAGGAGAGAAAGTAGAAAAGATAAAGGGGAGATACGGCTAAATGCAAGTTTAGAAAAAAGAAACAGTAATGAAGGCGGTGAGCCCAGAGGGCATAACAGAAGGGTGAGAGTCATACCTGGGACAGCAGGCTTAAGTAGGTTTGGTGGTGGTGTGTAGTAGTGAAGTATAGGTGGGCTGGAGAGAAAGTGAGTGAGATGGATCAGAGAAAAAGAGAGAAATAGAATGGGATAAGTAATCGTGTGTGACAGGATAGTTGGGAAAACGTAGAGAGCTAAAAAATGTAAGGGTAAGGTGATAAGAAGGAAAAAGGTGGGGAAAAATGTAAAGGTAAGGCGATAAGAAGGAAAAAGGTGAGGAAAAGTTGGATTAGAGAGAAAGGAAAATCTATATAAATAGAAGAACGATAAGAATGGTCAGTGAGAACATACCTGAGTAAATGGTAAAGAACTGAAATAGGTATGGCTGCGCCAGGCAGCTGCAGGTGCGTGTGTAAAAGGCTTGCATGAAATCGAAGATATGAGAAGGCCCTGATAAGCCTATAAAATGACCTAAAGTGGTAACAGGGAAGAAAATAGGTATATAAAGCGAGGGCAGGATTTTAAAAAAGAGTAAACGCAATAAAAGCCGGTGAATGAATATCCAGTTTAAATAAGCGGTTGGTAATTGGTGATTTAAGGTCAAAAGAATTATTTGTTGCGTCTGAGTAAGAGTCACACCGGTATAAAGACACAGAATCGGGGTGTACAGTGGCCTCAAAATGAACAAGTCACGGTTGGGAGAATGCAAAAAATATAACCCGGGTCGTGGTGAGCGGCTGGTGAGGGCTCGACACACGTGAGTCTAGTTAATTAAAAATGACCGCAGGGGCGAGGGCGTGCACTAAATAACGGTGAGAAATTCACTGAGAGAAAGGATAAAGTACGAGTCTCGATCGTAAGGCGAGGTAAGTGATAAGCACATTGAAGTGACTGTTGCCCGTGAAGAGGAGCGTAGGGGTGTGGGTATAACTAGAGTGATTAGGGGGGAAAGGAACGCTTAAAACATGGAGTAATAGAAGCGATTCTCGTTCTTAGGAAATATCTAGCAAAATGCGTTAACTAGTGGCAGTGAGGACCGCGTTACGGTGAGCGTGGCGAAGGCGAGTTGGGAACTTACCGAGTAGTAGCGTAGTGGTGAGCTGTCCGGTAAACGCGAGATCGAGTAATGATCTGCGAGGGGAAATACTAGTAGATTAAGTAGGAGGCAGAGGTGCAGTTGACATGGAAAAGGGACTAGGTTAAATAAGCTGCACTGACGACCCTCTTTGGTGTGACTGGGCTGAAAGGGTGAAAGCGACGGCCATCTTGAATGTAAATCTGAGAAAATGTGATACCATATAATAGGAAAAGCATAAACAGTAGAAACGTTAGTAAGGGTTCGACAGTGACTCTGTTGATGCTGGGCACCGAGAAGGTGCCTGGAGAACCGGAGAAGAGGATAGAATCGAGACATAAGAGAGTGACAGTGTGATTGTGTCCAAGGATATAATAGGTGTGTAATGTTACACTACTGCACTATACAGTTGTGATGGTAAATGAGACCAACAAGAGGTAGAGGCAATGAAGTGTAGTAGGTAGGTGCAACAGTTGAGCCACATGCATAGAAACATGTATACATCAGTGGGATATACAGTAGTCCTCAGTATTATACAGTGTTTGGGAAATATTAGTCAACAGTATAAGAGCCATTCATATTTGTTACAATGAAAAGAAACAGAAAATATATAGTTCTTTGTATTGAATGTGTTCTCAGTGTAGTGAGTGGGTGTAGCAGTTCACACCCATTGCATAAAAACATGTGTTTATTAATGGGATATACAATAGTTCACAGTATTGTTAATGTTTAGGAAATATTAGTAATAGTTGTAAGAGCCCTTCACATGTGTCGTCGTGAGAAGATAAGTATATAGCACTAAGATGGTAAACAGTGGTCCACAGTATTACTAGAGTTAGGAAATATTAGGTAACGGTATGTGAGCGAATCTCATGCGTCGCAGTGACAAGTTACAACAATCAAATCAGTATATGTGGACGTACTGTACATGCGCAATGGAAAATCAAATTATAGAAATAGAGACCATGAAGTACAGTAAGTATAGTAGTTAACACAATTTGTGTAAGCGCATACATGTACCAATAAGGAATACAGTAGTGCACAATATTAGTGAAAACAGGCAATGCTAATGTGTATACTGTTATCAGGGAGGCTGACAAAGGGGGCAATGTCGTCGTCATGAACAGGAGTGACTATGTTGCAGAAATAGACAGACAACTCAATGACACCCAGGCCTACTCTCTACTACCAAGTAACCCTCTTTCCAACATTACCAGCATGATCAAAAAGAAATTGACATTTTGGAGAAATCACTGTCTCCTGACTGACTTAGAATACAGATTTCTGTACATCGAGGCGCCCCGGGCTCCTTTTATATACATCTTACCAAAAGTCCATAAGCCAGGGGGCTTTCCTCCTGGCAGACCCATTATCTCAGGGATTGGTTCACCTACGGAACACATCTCTGAGTACATTGACTCCTTTCTCCAACCCTTGGTTCATAACCTTCCGTCCTACATACAGGACACCCGTGACTTGTTGTGTCAATTGGAAGACATTCTTTGGTCAGAAGACTTTATGTTTGTCTGCCTCGACGTTAGTTCTCTTTACACATCCATCCCCCTGGAAAGGGGACTGGAAATGCTCCAACGTACGCTCAATACCCGAGATGCCACACTATTTGATCACACACGTATGCTGCTTGACCTCACACGGTTGGTACTAGAGAACAATGTATTCTTACATGATGGTAGATGGTACCGACAGTGTCAAGGTGTAGCCATGGGAGCTAAATTCTCCCCTTCATATGCCAATCTCTACATGGGTCAATTTGAGAAAAAACACCTATGGTCCAACTGCCCGCCTGATCTTACTGAACATATCCTGTATTGGGGTAGATATATTGATGATATTCTAGCTATCTGGACTGGCAATGTCTCGGATCTCAATATACTCATCAAACACCTTAACACCAATGATTTTAACTTAGTTTTCACTCACAAAATGGACACGACCAAAATCGAGTTCCTCGACTTGCTTTTGTACATCACCGACAACAAGATCATGTCTAGACTGTACAGGAAACCCACCGCCTGCAATTCTGTACTACATGCTCACAGCGCCCACCCCCTTTCACAGATTAGGGCCATCCCATACGGCGAAATGGTTAGAATTCGGCGCAACTGCACTGACAATGACATCTTTAAACAGGAGCTTAAGAACCTGACTTACCGTTTTCAAACTAGAGGGTATACCAACAAACTCATCTCGGCGGCCAGAAAACGTATATGTAACAAAAAACAACACGATTTACTGATTAAGAACCGCAAAGAACCAGTGGCTCAGGGTCTCTCCAACAGCAGACCGGTCTCTTTCATTACCCAATACAGCCCTGCAAGTAAGGATGTGCTACGTATTCTCAAGAAACACTGGCATCTGTTAAGGTTGGACACTTGCCTCAAAGACTCAATAGGAGGGTCTCCTACCATTGTACACAGCAGAGGTCGGACCCTTAGGAACATTCTGTGCCCGAGCTTTCTCTGTCCTACACCTCTGACACCATCCACAGGGTGGATTCCCGCGAAACCAAATGGTTTTTACAAATGTGGTTGCTGTATCTCTTGCCAACTAGCCCTTAACAAAACCACTTCCTTTTCCTACAACACCGTGACCACGCATCACATCAAGACTTTCATGAATTGCAACACGAAGTTCACTGTCTACTGTCTGATATGTGTATGTGGTCTGATCTATGTTGGCAGTTCAATACGCCCACTAAAAGAACGTATTCAGGAACATGTGAGAGCCATCAGGAATGCTAACATCAGCTATCCTATGGCTGTCCATTTCAACACATCGCACGGGGAGCAGGATCTCCTGAGCGTTAGATTCCATGGCATCACTCAAGTTCCCAATTCACCAAGATGGGGAGATAGAACCAGGGATCTACGTAGATGCGAATCTAAATGGATCATAAAGCTTCGCGCAGTTGAACTAGGCTTGAACACGGATCGTGAACTTCACTTTTTTCTCGCATGATTCGCCATTCCTCCTGTCTACAGTATACACATTAGCATTGCCTGTTTTCACTAATATTGTGCACTACTGTATTCCTTATTGGTACATGTATGCGCTTACACAAATTGTGTTAACTACTATACTTACTGTACTTCATGGTCTCTATTTCTATAATTTGATTTTCCATTGCGCATGTACAGTACGTCCACATATACTGATTTGATTGTTGTAACTTGTCACTGCGACGCATGAGATTCGCTCACATACCGTTACCTAATATTTCCTAACTCTAGTAATACTGTGGACCACTGTTTACCATCTTAGTGCTATATACTTATCTTCTCACGACGACACATGTGAAGGGCTCTTACAACTATTACTAATATTTCCTAAACATTAACAATACTGTGAACTATTGTATATCCCATTAATAAACACATGTTTTTATGCAATGGGTGTGAACTGCTACACCCACTCACTACACTGAGAACACATTCAATACAAAGAACTATATATTTTCTGTTTCTTTTCATTGTAACAAATATGAATGGCTCTTATACTGTTGACTAATATTTCCCAAACACTGTATAATACTGAGGACTACTGTATATCCCACTGATGTATACATGTTTCTATGCATGTGGCTCAACTGTTGCACCTACCTACTACACTTCATTGCCTCTACCTCTTGTTGGTCTCATTTACCATCACAACTGTATAGTGCAGTAGTGTAACATTACACACCTATTATATCCTTGGACACAATCACACTGTCACTCTCTTATGTCTCGATTCTATCCTCTTCTCCGGTTCTCCAGGCACCTTCTCGGTGCCCAGCATCAACAGAGTCACTGTCGAACCCTTACTAACGTTTCTACTGTTTATGCTTTTCCTATTATATGGTATCACATTTTCTCAGATTTACATTCAAGATGGCCGTCGCTTTCACCCTTTCAGCCCAGTCACACCAAAGAGGGTCGTCAGTGCAGCTTATTTAACCTAGTCCCTTTTCCATGTCAACTGCACCTCTGCCTCCTACTTAATCTACTAGTATTTCCCCTCGCAGATCATTACTCGATCTCGCGTTTACCGGACAGCTCACCACTACGCTACTACTCGGTAAGTTCCCAACTCGCCTTCGCCACGCTCACCGTAACGCGGTCCTCACTGCCACTAGTTAACGCATTTTGCTAGATATTTCCTAAGAACGAGAATCGCTTCTATTACTCCATGTTTTAAGCGTTCCTTTCCCCCCTAATCACTCTAGTTATACCCACACCCCTACGCTCCTCTTCACGGGCAACAGTCACTTCAATGTGCTTATCACTTACCTCGCCTTACGATCGAGACTCGTACTTTATCCTTTCTCTCAGTGAATTTCTCACCGTTATTTAGTGCACGCCCTCGCCCCTGCGGTCATTTTTAATTAACTAGACTCACGTGTGTCGAGCCCTCACCAGCCGCTCACCACGACCCGGGTTATATTTTTTGCATTCTCCCAACCGTGACTTGTTCATTTTGAGGCCACTGTACACCCCGATTCTGTGTCTTTATACCGGTGTGACTCTTACTCAGACGCAACAAATAATTCTTTTGACCTTAAATCACCAATTACCAACCGCTTATTTAAACTGGATATTCATTCACCGGCTTTTATTGCGTTTACTCTTTTTTAAAATCCTGCCCTCGCTTTATATACCTATTTTCTTCCCTGTTACCACTTTAGGTCATTTTATAGGCTTATCAGGGCCTTCTCATATCTTCGATTTCATGCAAGCCTTTTACACACGCACCTGCAGCTGCCTGGCGCAGCCATACCTATTTCAGTTCTTTACCATTTACTCAGGTATGTTCTCACTGACCATTCTTATCTTTCTTCTATTTATATAGATTTTCCTTTCTCTCTAATCCAACTTTTCCTCACCTTTTTCCTTCTTATCGCCTTACCTTTACATTTTTCCCCACCTTTTTCCTTCTTATCACCTTACCCTTACATTTTTTAGCTCTCTACGTTTTCCCAACTATCCTGTCACACACGATTACTTATCCCATTCTATTTCTCTCTTTTTCTCTGATCCATCTCACTCACTTTCTCTCCAGCCCACCTATACTTCACTACTACACACCACCACCAAACCTACTTAAGCCTGCTGTCCCAGGTATGACTCTCACCCTTCTGTTATGCCCTCTGGGCTCACCGCCTTCATTACTGTTTCTTTTTTCTAAACTTGCATTTAGCCGTATCTCCCCTTTATCTTTTCTACTTTCTCTCCTGCATTTCTCGTAGACTTTTAAGTTTCTCCCTATTGCACAACAATTGCATGCTCACACTGCTTCAAATTGCATATACTCTATTACTCTCCAACATTTTGCTTTTATAGACCAACTTTAAAACTTGATCACGGTGCTGTTATTTGACCCCACTACCACTCACCTCTAAAGCCATGTTAATCACTTACTCACTTACACAATCAGAACGCTTTCTGGTTTCACACCAGATTCCAATACACACATATGTATCCAATGTTTGCTGTCATTACTTTATTACAGCCTTGATAAAGTCACTTGTGTGACGAAACACGTGTTGGCTGTATCTCCATGATGACTTAATGCTTTCTAAGCACCTACGAATAAAGACACCATCTGCAAACAGGATTTGAGACTCGTTTCAACTTTATACTTCCCTCAACTCTCGGAACCACACCAGGAATATCTTTTTCTGCCTTACTGTTGGACATTACTCTCTGTGTGCTGTGGCCAATGTTTTCCCATTTTTGCTCTAAGGTACTCCTAGTACCCGTTTTGGTGCCTACCGGGCAGTAAGGCACCGGGCCATTCTGCACCGGACTTTACTCTCACTTATCTATTCTGTTTAAACCACATGTCTACTGTCTAGAAGAGCGGCACCTCTCACCCTTACTGCCCCATTTCTCTGTAATATTGGAAATTGACCACTAACTAGGTAGAGGCCTAGAGCTTTGGGGGAAAGCTACCCCACCACAGTGTAAATAGGCTTGAGTTTGTCCTTCGGGCAGTCAAATGGAAAGTGGTTATCTGGGACCACAGTTTAAAGTAAATGTCAGGGGGGTGGCCCTGCCCTGCCTCTTCCTGGCAATGACGGGCAAGGACGGGCCCGCCCTTGGCCCGGGCTTCGCCCGGGCGACGCCCGTGCGCGTCCCGTGGAGCGGGAGCGCTTACGTGTATTTAAAGGGCTCCTGCCCTGATTGAATGCAGCACACAGCTGCTGCCCACCTCCTCCTCCGCCTCGTCCAAGTTCGCGCGCGTCCCGCGGAGCGGGAGCGCTTACGTGTGTTTAAAGGGCTCCTGCCCTGATTGAATGCAGCACACAGCTGCTGCCCACCTCCTCCTCCGCCTCGTCCAAGTTCGCGCGCGTCCCGCGGAGAGGGAGCGCTAACGTGTGTTTAAAGGGCTCCTGCCCTGATTGAATGCAGCACACAGCTGCTGCCCACCTCCTCCTCCGCCTCGTCCAAGTTCGCGCGCGTCCCGCGGAGCGGGAGCGCTAACGTGTGTTTAAAGGGCTCCTGCCCTGATTGAATGCAGCACACAGCTGCTGCCCACCTCCTCCTCCGCCTCGTCAAAGTTCGCGCGCGTCCCGCGGAGCGGGAGCGCTTACGTGTGTTTAAAGGGCTCCTGCCCTGATTGAATGCAGCACACAGCTGCTGCCCACCTCCTCCTCCGCCTCGTCCAAGTTCGCGCGCGTCCCGCGGAGCGGGAGCGCTAACGTGTGTTTAAAGGGCTCCTGCCCTGATTGAATGCAGCACACAGCTGCTCCCCACCTCCTCCTCCGCCTCGTCAAAGTTTGCGCGCGTCCCGCGGAGCGGGAGCGCTAACGTGTGTTTAAAGGGCTCCTGCCCTGATTGAATGCAGCACACAGCTGCTGCCCACCTCCTCCTCCGCCTCGTCAAAGTTCGCGCGCGTCCCGCGGAGCGGGAGCGCTTACGTGTGTTTAAAGGGCTCCTGCCCTGATTGAATGCAGCACACAGCTGCTGCCCACCTCCTCCTCCGCCTCGTCAAAGTTCGCGCGCGTCCCGCGGAGCGGGAGCGCTAACGTGTGTTTAAAGGGCTCCTGCCCTGATTGAATGCAGCACACAGCTGCTGCCCACCTCCTCCTCCGCCTCGTCAAAGTTCGCGCGCGTCCCGCGGAGCGGGAGCGCTTACGTGTGTTTAAAGGGCTCCTGCCCTGATTGAATGCAGCACACAGCTGCTGCCCACCTCCTCCTCCGCCTCGTCCAAGTTCGCGCGCGTCCCGCGGAGCGGGAGCGCTAACGTGTGTTTAAAGGGCTCCTGCCCTGATTGAATGCAGCACACAGCTGCTGCCCACCTCCTCCTCCGCCTCGTCAAAGTTCGCGCGCGTCCCGCGGAGCGGGAGCGCTAACGTGTGTTTAAAGGGCTCCTGCCCTGATTGAATGCAGCACACAGCTGCTGCCCACCTCCTCCTCCGCCTCGTCAAAGTTCGCGCGCGTCCCGCGGAGCGGGAGCGCTAACGTGTGTTTAAAGGGCTCCTGCCCTGATTGAATGCAGCACACAGCTGCTGCCCACCTCCTCCTCCGCCTCGTCCAAGTTCGCGCGCGTCCCGCGGAGCGGGAGCGCTAACGTGTGTTTAAAGGGCTCCTGCCCTGATTGAATGCAGCACACAGCTGCTGCCCACCTCCTCCTCCGCCTCGTCAAAGTTCGCGCGCGTCCCGCGGAGCGGGAGCGCTTACGTGTGTTTAAAGGGCTCCTGCCCTGATTGAATGCAGCACACAGCTGCTGCCCACCTCCTCCTCCGCCTCGTCCAAGTTCGCGCGCGTCCCGCGGAGCGGGAGCGCTAACGTGTGTTTAAAGGGCTCCTGCCCTGATTGAATGCAGCACACAGCTGCTGCCCACCTCCTCCTCCGCCTCGTCAAAGTTTGCGCGCGTCCCGCGGAGCGGGAGCGCTAACGTGTGTTTAAAGGGCTCCTGCCCTGATTGAATGCAGCACACAGCTGCTGCCCACCTCCTCCTCTGCCTCGTCAAAGTTCGCGCGCGTCCCGCGGAGCGGGAGCGCTTACGTGTGTTTAAAGGGCTCCTGCCCTGATTGAATGCAGCACACAGCTGCTGCCCACCTCCTCCTCCGCCTCGTCAAAGTTCGCGCGCGTCCCGCGGAGCGGGAGCGCTAACGTGTGTTTAAAGGGCTCCTGCCTGATTGAATGCAGCACACAGCTGCTGCCCACCTCCTCCTCCGCCTCGTCAAAGTTCGCGCGCGTCCCGCGGAGCGGGAGCGCTAACGTGTGTTTAAAGGGCTCCTGCCCTGATTGAATGCAGCACACAGCTGCTGCCCACCTCCTCCTCCGCCTCGTCAAAGTTCGCGCGCTTTGACAGGTAGTGGATGCCTTTTTCCACTGGTTCTGGAGGGGGCTTTGTGCCCAGAGTGCTTCATCCTGCCAAGGACTGAGGTAGTGGATGTGAATCTCCACTGGTTCTGGAGGAGGCTTTGTGCCCAGAGTGCTTCATCCTGCCAAGGACTGAGGTAGTGATGCCTTTCTCCACTGGTTCTGGAGGGGGCTTTGGGCCCAGAGTGCTTCATCCTGCCAAAGACTGAGGTAGTGGATGTGATAATCCACTGGTTCTGGAGGGGGCTTTGTGCCCAGAGTGCTTCATCCTGCCAAGGACTGAGGTAGTGGATGCCTTTCTCCACTGGTTCTGAAGGAGGCTTTGGGCCCAGAGTACTTCATCCTGACAAAGACTGAGGTAGTGGATGTGATACCCCGCTGGTTCTGGAGGGGGCTTTGTGCCCAGAGTGCTTCATCCTGCCAAGGACTGAGGTAGTGGATGTGATACTCAAATGACGGTGGTGCAACATTCAAGCTGCCCAGGCTCCTGGAACTGAACACCAGCCTCGAAAGACTGACCACTGGGGATGGCAGCCATGTCTGCGGTGGTGCCACTGGCTCAGGATGTCACGGTGCTTGAGGCTGCCTCAGTAGCATTGGTGCCTGCGGCGGTGTCAGTAGCGGCGGTGCTTGCGGCGGGCTCTGTGGCATCGGTGCTGGCGGCAGACTCTGTGGCATTGGTGCTGGTGGCGGTCTCTGTGGCATCGGTCCTGGCGGCGAACTCTGTGGCATCGGTGCTGGCGGAAGGCTCTGTGGCATCTGTGCTGGCGGCAGGCTCTGTGGCATCGGTGCTGGCAGCGGTCTTTGTGGCGGCGGTGCTGGTGGCGGGCTCAGTGACTACGGTGCTGGTGGCGGGCTCAGTGACTGCGGTGCTGGTGGCGGGCTCAGTGACTGCGGTGCTGGTGGCTGCTCAGTGACTGCGGTGCTGGTGGTGGTGCGTGTGGCAGTGCGTGTGGCAGTGCAGGTGGCGGTGCTGGTGGCGGTCTTGTCCGCCGTGCAGGTTGGCATCGACGTGGACCTGCCCTTGATTTTCTGGCCCTTCCCCACCTTGGATGGTGGCGCAGCTGTCTTGCTATTATCCACTTGTGTTTTGCCTGAGCCCTTGGTGGCAGGTGTTTTAGCCTTCTCCCTCCGGGATGTAGGCAATTTTTTACTTTTGGAGGTGGCAGAATGTCCTTGCCCTCGCTCCATGGAACACTGGCAGCCCTGTTGCTTGGCGCACTCCAAAAGCCCTCAGTTGCTGGCACCACTGTGCCCGGTGATGTGGTGGCTGAGGTGCTGGGTTGGGACCTGGAAAGGCGGGCCCTAGACGACGTACGGGAGGGGGAGGTGTAGGGAAAAGGTCAATATTAGCTAGGAAAAGCTTTTTAGACACACTGGGACGTGTAGATGGAGGGGGTTTAGGAGTGGAGGAAGAGGTAGTGGTTGTAGGAGGTGTACGTTTGCTGACTTTGGGAGAAGGTGCATGGGCTGGAGGCTGTTGTGAGGTGGATAGCTGTTGGGTGGGTGTGTCGCTGCATTTGTGTAATTTGAGAGGAGGGCTCACAGACACACTGGTAGAGGACACAGGGGATGTGTGAATGGTAGTGGGGGTGGATAGTGCACGTGAGCGGTGTGTGGTGATGGGCGTGCTGGTGATGGAGGTAGTGGCTGAAGATGTAGTGCATGCAGGTGTGAGTGGAGACGAGACAGGGAGGGAGGAGGGAGACATGGAGGAGGGGGACACAGTGGAGGCAGTGGATGTTGGTATGTGCGCATGGGTATGATGCTTGTGTGAGTGCCTGTGGGATGGGTGGTGCTTAATTTTTGCAGAGCCACTCTTGTGTGTTGAGGTGTGTGAATGCTGGTCTGATGGTGTGCTCTGGATAGGCTGAGATACAGGGGATTGGGTCTGGGTGAAGGAAGTTGGAGGGGGGAGGCTGTACACAGGGACAATGGCTGCCATCAGTGCTGAGGCCAGAGCCTGAAATGCTCGCTGTTGGGCTGCCTGGCCAGAATGAATGCCCTCCAGGTATGCATTTGTTTGTTGCAACCGCCTCTCTACACCCTGGATGACATTCAGAATGGTAGACTGCCCAACAGTGAGGGATCTCAGGAGGTCAATAGCCTCCTCACTGAGGGCAGCAGGGCTGACTGGGGCAGGGCCTGAGGTGCCTGGGGTGAAGGAAATGCCCACCCTCCTGGGTGAGCGGCCACGGGACACATGCTGAGGGGCTGCTCGGAGGGTGGTGATGGGAGTGGAGGTGGCAGCTGTACCTGTTGATGCGGGGGCACAGAGGGGCCCGCCACCGCAAGGGAGCTCCCATCAGAGGAAGAGTCGCTGTCGCTGATGTCACCTCCTGTCCCTGCCGTGGAGCTCCCCTCGCCCTCCGTCCCACTGGTGGCTTCAGACTCCGTTGCCTCGCCCTCCAGGGCCATGTGGGATGAAGCTCCCTCCTGCTCTGGTTCCACTGCTCCTCTGCCTGATAATGCTAATGCACACAAGAACATTGAGACCACAAAACCGGGGGGGTGGGGAGACAGAAGAAAGACATGTTCAGTGCATGCAATACCAATACCGTTGGTGGACACTACAGACACAGCAGCGCCATGCACTTAGAGTTCCCTAATTAATCACAGGGACATTGGGTACAAGGCCTATGCCCGATTGCTGCACACATGGAAGACACAGGAGCCTGACTAGGTGTAGATGGCTCTTACCACTGGTGGGGTTGGGGTGCCACTTAGCCTGCCTCACGAAGGGACTTTGCCTACAAAACTCGTCCTGGCCTAGGTTAACCCACTGCCCACCTCCCCCACCCAGAAATGTTCACTGAGTCAGATGGATGTGACTGTACTCACCCCCTTGTGGCTGCTGTGATGCCCTCAAGCGCCCATCCAACTCCGGATACGCCACCGCCAGGATCCGGAACATCAGGGGGTTCATGGTGTGACAGGCACCCCTCCCACGTTGGGAGGTGATCCCCAGCTGGGCCTCCACCGTCTTCTTGCTCCAGTGGCAAATGTCTTCCCATCTTGTACGGCAGTGGTTGCTCAGTCTGGCAATGGCATGCCAAATATCCTTCTTCTGGTGGGCGCTGACCTAGAGCAATAGTACGGGGGAAAAGGATAATCTTTAACCGCCCGGACCGTCACAGTCATTGACCTACATTGCCACCCTTGCCCTGACACACATACACTCACCGTCCGCTCATGCAGGCCTCAGCCTCCCGTATCTTCCATCCACACCACTCCAAACAGGCATTGCCCATACAGCATGCTCACAGTGTACTCACCTTGTTTGTCTGGGGGACCGTAGAGTAGCGTGTACTGGGGGAGGACCCCATTCACTAATTTCTCCAACTCCTTCGAAGTGAAGGCAGGGGCCCTTTCCCCAGACACATGAGCCATTGTCGCTTCCAGACTGAGGTCACAGCAGCACTTGCAGTGTGGGTCCTCTCCTGTCGAAGGTCAGGAATCAAGTGAGTGAAAAGACAGAAAATGTCAGTCACGTCCACGGCGGTGCGTACCGTCACCACCGGTGTACATCGTCATTGGCTCCTGGGACTCATAGGGTCCAATGTTAACCAATGAAGGATTGCGCCGCGATCTTCGACCGCCTACCGCGATGGTGTAGAATGCCAGCGCAGTTACCAAATATCCCCTTGTCCCACCTTACAGGTCAGGCAGCCGCCATTTCAGGGGGCCACATGGCATTAATTTTAAATGCGTCACACCTATCTAGGCCTTGCATACACACAGTGACAGGCACATTGTGGATTGACAAATGTGTGCAATAATTTTTTTTTTAATACCTCAGGGTTTGCTGACCCTCTGCTCGCTGTTCTCGTCCATAGGGCACGTGCGCTGGGGTAGGTGAGGAGATGGCGGCATCTTCCGTTGTACAGACCACTGGTGGACCTGTCGACAATGGAAGAGAGACACGTAATAGTCACCTACAGACTTGATCGTGCAACAATCCATGAACTGTGTGCCCAATTGGAGCCAGATCTGATATCAGCAATCCGCCATCCCACAGGGATCCCCCCTCTAGTGCAGGTCCTGTCAGTACTCCATTTCCTGGCACGTGGGTATTTTCAAACTACAGTGGCCATTGCATCAGGGATGTCCCAGTCTATGTTCTCAAACGTGTTATCCAGAGTGTTGTCTGCCCTGCTGAAACACATGCGCAGCTACATCGTTTTCCCTCAGGTGGAGGATTTGCCCACAGTGAAAGGTGACTTCTATGCCCTGGGACATGTCCCCAACATCATAGGTGCCATTGATGGGACACATGTGGCATTGGTACCCCAGCAGGAGTGAACAGGTGTGCAGAAACTGGAAGAGCTACCATTCAATGAATGTGCAGATGGTGTGTTTGGCCGACCAGTACATCTCCCATGTGAATGCCAAGTTTCCAGGCTCAGTGCATGACGCTTACATTTTGAGGAATAGCAGCATCCCTTATGTGATGGGGCAACTCCAGAGGCACCATGTGTGGCTAATAGGTGAGGACAAGGACCCTATACTGTTTGAAAAGTTGTCTGGGGTTGTCCCTAAGGGTTAGTGTGTGTCTAACTGTTGTCCCTCGACATTTACAGGTGACTCTGGTTTACCCCAACCTGTCATGGCTACTGACCCCAGTGAGAAATCCCAGGACAAGGGCAGAGGAACGCTACAATGAGGCACATGGGCGAACTAGGAGAGTGATTGAAAGGACCTTCAGCCTCCTGAAGGCCAGGTTCCGGTGCCTATATATGACAGGTGGTTCTCTCTACTACTCACCAAAGAAGGTGTGCCAGATCATCGTGGCCTGCTGTATGCTGCACAACCTTGCTTTGTGACGACACATGCCTTTTCTGCAGGAGGATGGTCCAGAAGGAGGTCTTGTGGCAGCTGCGGAGCCTCTGGACAGTGAAGAAGAGGAGGCAGAAGAAGAGGATATCGACAACAGAAACAACGTTATCCAGCAATACTTCCAGTGAGACACAGGTAAGAAGATGTCACTGGCTCACACATCTCATACAATTGTTAGAACTGTCACTTTCACCCAGTGTATGGACCCTGACTTGTTACTTTGGCTTTCCATTTCACAGATGTGGGTCCCACTGTGTGACCTCTGCTATATTACCTCATGGACTACAGCTGTGTGACATCGGTATGTTGACAATACAATTGACATTGCTATTTTCCTCAGTTATTGCAAATACACATTTGTGAAAACACAGACTGACTCCAGATTGTTTTGTGATTCAAGGGTGTTTATTTCGGTGCAGATTAGTGGAGGGGGTTGTAAAATGGTCAGGGGTGATGGTGGAGGATTGTCCATGGCAGAATCCAGTCTATTTGTTTCACAGGTGCATTGTCCAAAGGGGCATAGGAAGTGGAGCTGGGGCAGTTGATGGATGGACAGGGTGATGAAGTGGGACAGAAGGATGACATTCAGGGTGGTCTCATTTCCTGGCGGGGGTCTTGGTATTGTTCTCTGTCTTTATCCTAGATCTCATGGAACGTTTGCGGGATGGTTCTCCATCTGCAGGGGGTGGAGTGCTGGTGTTGTGGTCCTGTGGTGGTGCCTCCCGTACACTATCGCCAGCGGAGGTGGTGGGCTGTTCATCATCCAGGGTAGTGTTAGGGGCCCCTTGTTGTGCCACAGTGTCCCTCCTGGTGTTCACAAGGTCCTTCAGCACCCATACAATGGTGACCAGGGTGGTGTTGATAGTCTTGAGTTACTCTCTGATCCCCAAATACTGTTCCTCCTGCAGCCGCTGGGTCTCCTGAAACTTGGCCAGTACCGTTGCCATCGTCTCCTGGGAATGAAGGCACGCTCCCATGATGTTGGAGAGGGCTTCGTGGAGAGTGGGTTCCCTGGACCTGTCCTCCCCCTGCCGCACAGCAGTCCTCCCAGTTCCCCTGTTTTCCTGTTCCTCTGTTCCTCTGTTCCTCTGTCCCCTGAACCAGGTCCCTGATTTTCTTGAGTTGGTGGGTTTGTCTGGGTTCCCTGTAGTGGTGGACACACTGCTGCTTGACGTATCCTGGGGACAGATGTATGGGCCTGCCAGGTGGGTGCTGTGCTGGTGTTTCCTGAGGGGGGTGGCTCTGTGGCGGCATGTGTCAGTGTCAGGGGAACCGACTGTCCCAAGGTCCCAGATGGGCAGGGCTGATCATCTTGATCCAGTTGGACAGAGCTACTGTCATCACTGTGGGCCTCTTCTGTGGGGGGAGTGGACATGTCTGGAACCTCCTGTCGGGTGACGTTGGGTAGGGGTCCTGCAGGGGTGTTAAGGCATGATTATTGCATCTGTGTGTGCCATTGTGTGCAATGGGTGGGTGACACTGTACTCCAGTGCTTGCATTCTTGTCTAGAACCTTGTGTGATAGTTGGTTTGGGGATCTGTGTGGGTCCCTGTAGTGGACATGCTTTTGTGATGGGTGTCAATGCTTTGGTGTTGCATGCAGTGCTTGGTATTGGGATGTCTGGGTTGTGATAGTGGGGCATATGTGAGGTGTTGGAGTGATGGGGTGAGGGTGGGGTATGTGATTGCATGCAGGTAGGGTGGGGAATGTAATAGTTAAGATTTGACTTACCAGAGTCCATTCCTCCTGCTACTCCTGAAAGGCCCTCAGGATGCAGTATAGCCAAGACCTGCTCCTCCCATGTTGTTAGTTGTCGGGGAGGAGGTGGGGGTCCACCGCTAGTCCTCTGAACTGCAATCTGGTGTCTTGAGACCACGGAACACACCTTCCTCTGTAGGTCGTTCCACCTCTTCCTGATGTCATCCCGTGTTCTTGGATGCTGTCCCACTGCGTTGATCCTGTCTACGATTCTTCGCCATAGCTCCATTTTCCTAGCTATGGAGGTGTGCTGCACCTGTGATCCGAATAGCTGTGGCTCTACCTGGACGATTCCCTCCACCATGACCCTGAGCTCCTCCTCAGAGAAACTGGGGTGTCTTTGCGGTGCCATGGTGTGGTGTGGGTGATGTGTGAGGTGGTGTGTTTTGTGATGTGTGACGGGATGTGTTTGTGTGTGTTGTGTGAGGTGCGTGGATGTTGTGTGAGTGATGGTGTTGTGTGCCTGTGGATGCTAGTATTGTTGATGGTCATGTCTCTCTCTGTGCTCCTTCCTCAATTTTTGTCAAAGGTGGTTTGTGGGTGATGTGGGTGTGTGTTTTATATTGTATTGAGTGTGTGGGAGTGGTGTGTGTATGTGTATCAGGTGTGTGTATTTCGAATTGTCCAATGTGGTTGTGTTTTGTAAGTGTGTGTGTATTTTGAGCGCGACGGTGTGTACCGCCAATGGAATACTGCGGCAGAAAGACCGCTGCGTTGATTCGTGGGAGGTGATAGTGTGGGCGTATTCCTGTTGGTGTGACGGTGGAGGTTTTGTTATCGCCAGTTTATCACTGACCTTTGGTGTGGAGGACTTGTGTGGGTGTATGGATTTTGGCAGATTCCGGCCTGTGGGTCGTAATAGCTGTAGCGGAATTCTGCCACTGCAGCGGTGTGTTGGCGGTCTTCTGCACGGCGGTAAGCAGGATTTACCGCCAATGTTGTAATGAGGGCCATACTATCTTGTACTAAAAAAAAATATATTTTTTGTATTTTTTATTTTTTTATTACACACAAAACCCCCAACATCATCCCCCACCCACCAACCCACACACATAAAAAAAATGTAGAAAGATCATACCCTACACCCCCCAACCCACTACTATTAACTAAACTAATAGCCTATTCTAGCCTAACACAAAGCCCCCTAAACCCACTAATTAAAAGAACCAGGAAAGAGGAGGGAGGGGAGGGAATCATGTGTGAGGGTATTATAGTCACAATTTCGCCCTCTGCAGGATTTTCTTTATGGCACTCACCCTCTAATTTACTTGCGACACCTCCTGCTGCAGCCTCTCCAGTCTGCGCAACATCTGTTGCATGTCACATTGCAGAGCACGAAAATCAGCAGTTGTTGTTGGTTGT
This sequence comes from Pleurodeles waltl, assembly GCF_031143425.1. Taxonomy (NCBI): domain Eukaryota; kingdom Metazoa; phylum Chordata; class Amphibia; order Caudata; family Salamandridae; genus Pleurodeles; species Pleurodeles waltl. The sequence continues at coordinate 1,161,223,039 of NC_090445.1, forward strand.
CCACTTTTTGGTGCCATGTTTGGAGGGGGAGGTACAGGCACTGCTGTCAGTGGTCCAGTTGAAGGTCCTGCAGTGGTTGCTGACATCCTTGGTGCCACCTGGGTCGTAGTGGTGGTGCTGGTGGTGGTGGCTGTTGTGGACACAGAAGGGCCCCCTTGGGCAAATGCCCTCCACACCCCCGAGGCTCTTTCATGGCGATAATGCCTTGCAATGTGGCGGACCCAGACTCCACATCCAGAATGTGTCAGTAACGCATTGCCCACCACTGAAATTCATGTTGGCTGCTGTTAAAAAATATAAAGCCAAACATTAGGTACATCATTGTGTGTTACAGCTACTGATGATAATCAGACAATACATCTAATGTAGCTGAACCAGGCCATATCACCATACAGATCACAGATTCTCCCTGAGGAAGTACATGCCAACGCAGCCTACACATGTCCTAGCTAACAGCAGAGCAATGCTCTAAAAGATGTGTACCAACGCAAATGATCTAAGCATCATTGTTCAGCCATTAGTCACATAACAAATGCTGCAAGTCCTCCACTTGTGCCAGGGCAACTAATGACTATCTTCTGGATGACAAACAAGGGCCACAAGATCTGTGATTTGTAAATGGAATTGCAAGGATGGTATGCAGTAGCAAATCAAGAGTGGGTATCCTAGGTTTGATCAAGTGACTTACAGATTTACATGTCTGTGTATTACACTTGGATCATCACACCTAGGTACACATTTCACAACACCATGCCTGTGCCTCGGGGGGGATGGACAAGCAACACATACTTTCAAACATCAAGGACACCCAGGAAGCTTTGGACATCTGTACATGGGTTTAGTCAGTCCACCACAGGTAAGGAGGCTGTCCAACTAGGATAAACACAAGCTTGGACAATCCCATCCATATTTATGTTTGTAATTGCAGGCAATTGTCAACATCATTTGATACAACCAATGCCTCTCCTACAACAAGAAGATAGATGCAACCACACATCTGGGCCTGAGCTGCATGCACACCTATGACATTGTACTCAAGTGCCACATACACGTAGCACAACATGTGGAGCTACATGCTGCTAGGAAGTCAAACATACATTTGAATATGTTCATTAGTGAACAGGTAGGCTCAAGTCTGTGGGTAAGACTTAGGCATCCCTATTGTGTGAGATTCAGGGTCTGACTTGCTGACTAAATCATGAATATGGCCCTCTGCTAATTTTTCTCTAAAAATCTTTTATCAACAAATGTCACCCTCTTCACATGGCCATGCCTACAGGGCTGCACTACAATCCCAAAATATGACTATACACTACTGATTGTCCAACTCAAATATGGGCAAAAAAGTGAAACTCCAGTCAGGTTACATATCAGATCATGTGCCAGCACATCATACCTTGCTATGTGTCCAACACACAGGAGTCAATCACACAACAGCTGCAAACACAACACAGAACAGAAATATCCACACTTACTGGATATGTCTGGATCCGCAAATCAAGCCACTTCTCTGATTTTGTAGGGGGCAGGTCCACCTGTAAAACATGGAAGGGTAAAATGTGCTCAATGTCTGTGCACTGTACAACACTTGGAACAAAAAGTCACTGTGTGTGACATTATTTATGATAGACCGGCACCTCAGGCATGTAGTCACCCCACCAGACATACCACTGCAAACATGTATTGACCCTGTCACTCCAGTGAGTGATACACACACATATGCACACATGCAGTGGCCCTAACAATAATGTGGTGACAAACATGATTTCTCAATTGGGTGCAGATTTATTTATAGAGGGTACTCTATTTCATCATTTGTTGCTATGAGAGACATGCAAAGCCACATTCATGGTGCACTGCGATACCAGTCACTCAGGTATTGTGGCTTGTGCATCAAGGGACAATCAGTTACTGTGTGATGCTCATGTGGGTTGAGTTTAGCTCATGCATTATTATGCTTTCTATGGTCCATTAAATGTGTGCCTGTGTTGTCTATAGGTTACATATGCCACATTGCCAGTGTACCCAGAGCCGTATATGCCCCCTATGACACCATGATGGCAAGGATCCTGTGTGTTACATGATGACAATCTTACGCTAAACATGGATTGCCCATTTATATAAATCAAAACAACAAAGAAATATACGCTGACAGTGTATATTGTGGTCATCCATGACAGAATGCATGGGCACAGGTGTAGTAATTGCACCTGAAATGTGTCACTCATTGCCCTGTGTACCCATAATGGGTTTTGGAAATCACAGTTAGCCACATTCATCATCTTACATTTGCCAAGTTGGGAGATCAGCGGGTATACAGCAAACTGACACTGTCACATTATTAAAACATGGTTTTGCAAATGTACCACTGTATCAATCATGATGATGTAGGTTTCATTTTGTATGTACCTTCGGAATGGAAGCAGTCACAGGAATGCTGGTCTTCTGATCTTAGCATAAACCCATGTCTGTGAAAGCCTCCATACTGGGAAGTTAGTTATTGTACATATGCTGCACTAGATCAGCAGGGGTCTATCAAACGAAACTAGCAAAGTATTAGGGAACTTTATATGTATGATGGAATTGATCAGGGGTCCCTTGCACAACATCATGCACGTAATACATTGTGACCATGTATTCCCCAATGTCAGGTATCCCATGATGACCCCATAACTTATGAGAAGTGCATGGCTATGGAGTAACACAGGTGGGAAATGCATTAGCTCTGTTCCAGCTATTGTGCCCAAGACCAATTTAAAACACACAGGTAGAATGAACAGAGGGCCAAGGATAGTTTTTATACCTCATTTTGTATCATTTGCTTCATGTTATATGCTACAGTTATGGAAAGTAGTACCAAACATTTAGAAATGAACCAGTGTGCATTACTTTGGCATCCATTCCTAATTTAATTGTGGCACTACCAAGTCAAACTATCAGCCTAAGATATTACCCGAGGTTAGAAAGAAATTGGTACGCATGGGCCAGAATACAGTTCAGACATGTATTCGAAATAATTGGGGAACACATTAATTCTTGGAATTAGCTGGTGAAAAACATCTTTTTCCTGGTACACTCACAGACCATGAATAAAACATATGTTAGAGCCGCATTAGCATCATCTATTGACGTGAAGGCAGCACTAATTTACAAGATCCAGTTGTGTTTTGTAACTTAGTGCAGCTGTTGCATCAAAAAATGACAGTAATGTGTAGCAATTATTGTATAAATCAGGGCCACTGTATGTTTAACTTGCATTCCACATGTCAAAAAACATTTCCTGCAGCATATCAACAAATCTGCTACTGTCACTACAGAGCATTTAATTGTACACATTACTCTGAATAATACTCACCAACAGGGCCACCAAACACAATACCCAGGTGGTCCAGTAGGTCTTGCTCTCTGGCAACAAGGTCAGCCCAGTGGTGCTTTAGTTGGTGGTCGTTGTGCTGTGTGTTGTAGACGCGACGCAGATGGTACAAGACCTTTGACCACCGGAGCTTCCTCGCCTCTCTGTGATACCCCTGTATCACCCTGCCACCTGCTTCGATCATCAAGGGGAGGAACTGGCACACCAGCCAAATGAATCCCCCCAGCTCCTCCTCACCCATTCTCCCCAAACATGGCCTACCCAAAATGACAGATATAATATGAAAAGTAAAGGGTACAGAGGATAATAAAGGGAAAGGAGGGATGAAAATAAAAAAAAGTAACCCTAAAACAGCCCAACTATCCCCGAACTAACAATACCCACAACAGACTCCCAACAGTACAAAGACAAAGTTTGACACCAAAAATGACAATTAAACACTTACAAAGAACAACTGAGACACTTACAAATAACACAGATGACAAATTGAATGGCACACAGGAGACAAAATCACAATTGGGACAGACAAAACTCTAAGCACAGCCACACAGTCTAGAAAAATCACAGACTGCAAAGTGAAACTACACCCACTGTACCAATTCTGCAAACAGGTTATCCTACTACATCACTTCCTGCCTCAAATGCAGTGCGTTTTTATTATGCTGCATCAAAATATTATGACGCTTACAGCCAATTTCTTTTGACGCACATGCTTAAAAATTACCCTGCATCCATAGTTCCAAATATTTTACATTGGTAACCAATTTCATGGGGTACAGTGTAGGAATTACCGCTCGGGCCAATGGATGTATCATGGCAGTGAGCGTCATTTTTCTACGCATATGCAGCAAATTCTGACGCATATGTGTCTTTTTTACGCGAATGCGTCAAAATGTATGTCTTTTACTGGATTTGGGTAATTTCTCACATTTTTATGGTATATGAAAGCTGTAACTATGCAGAGATAGGCTGTTTGCACCTACATTTTGCATTCCAGTGTTTGGGCACATGTGGCAGATCTCACTACTGTGGACCATGATCCTCAAGTTGTTGTACCGGATTAGCACTCTTCACTGACGCAATAGATACCCAAACTTTTGGAATACAAATTGGTATCACCCAGTTTGAGCAGGTTGTGCGTCAATAGAGGATAGCAAGGCTACGCAACTTAATACATTAACTCATAGCCTGTGTGTCAATGTCTGTGAATTGGCTATTTCAATTTTAGTTGGCCCTCTGTGTGAACATCACAAGAAGAGTTTTCATATATGTGCTTGTATGCATGTGTTGTAAATATGGATAACCATCAGATGCTATTCAGTGTGGCAATGAGTCACGAAATGTGTTTGTCATACACGTAGCAACAAATGCTGTGTGAACTTCCCTGATTTTTGGGACAAAAGCATCTCTCATGACAAACTATGCACAGGATAGATAGAGGACGAGTGATAATGACAATGTTATAAGACTAAGCCATCACATGTACTGGAATGTTGGATACCACTTCCTGGTCACTTGTTTGTATACTACCCATGAGTCAAGCATTTGAAAATGCTATGCATGTGCAGTGTTTGTGACACAGAGTCCCAAAACAAAAACAAAAATGTAATGTCACTCCACAGTTTGAGTCATATGAATGACCTATGTTTCTCTTGTGGAAGTGGAGGCCCAGCAGACCACGCAGCATGTGGTCACATATTTCTAGTGGTTAATTGCACAAAGGTGTCCAGTTCAAGTGTGTGGCCATGTGTACCCTGTGTCATTATTGGGGTCCATGTTGTTACAGTTACGTGCAGGTCTAGTCATGAGTCTGTGGAGCCATTCCCTGCATTAACAGAGTATCCTTCACAGCAGAATTGAATGAAAGCCAAAGAGGAATTGCAAAAACACATGGGGATAGTCCAGCTATGGCACTGCAGAAGTTTTATGAGACTGACAACAGGGCCACCTTGGTGTGCTCACATAGTTGATGAATCAGTAATTTTAAACTGGCAAGTTTCATCACAACATTTGTACACAGGGTGGCCTCTAAAATTCCCACTGCAACCAGGAACATCAGTGCCTCTGTACTAATTAATCTCACAGCTATTCACCACGCAAGCCCCATCAATAGGTTGGGGCCGATGTGAATCTGTGTGTGGACGGTCAGGGCACAAATATGTTTTGTCCTTTCATGCACATTAACAAACGTTATTTGTTGTGCTGGAGGGACCATACCCAATCCATGCATACAGCCATGGTACACTGTCGCTGTCTGTCACTCATGCATACATGAAACCCAGACAACGGATGGGCCGTGATTAGGCTATTTGAAGACATGTCCCACACCATGATACGATAAGTAAACTAATTACGCTATACAATCTATTTGAGGATTCATTGTAGACCTACCAGACACAATACCTCAGGAGGAAAGTGAGGGCATGGTAAGCAACTATGAGACAAATGTAGCCACAGGGAACCTTTATGGTAACAGAAAGACAGGAACCAATCAGGCTAACAGGATGGAGGCTCTGTCAGAAACTAACATGAACAAGGCAAATACACAGTGAGCAGACTGGGACTGGAAAAGCAGGAACAACACTGTGGAAAATGAAAACTGTATTTGTCCTGTGGGCTACAACATTACACAATCACCCAAAGCCTGTGTTACACAAGTGATTTATATGGCAATGCATAACAAGGATATACATGGTAGCTTCTAAGCCATTCCAGGCAGCAGCAAGGGCAGTATAGGTTCAAATGGCTGGTCCGCATGGAAGTGCTCACAGGTGTGTGCAGCTTCAGTCTCTCATGGGTCCTGTAGGTGAGAATCAAGTTCAAAGGGCCAACAGCACCTTTCACATGGGAAGCAATGGACAGGTGATTACAGGTCCTACAGACTACCAGGCAGTGCATTATCTGACTGGAAGTCCATGCAGACAGATGAACTATGACTATGGCATGCCATACTAAAGAGGGAAGCACACTGGAGTCAGAATGTGAGTCTGGGTGTGTGTAGATGAAATATTATCTGGGTACAAATAGTCCATTTCCAGGGCCCCCTAGAGAAGGGTGGGGAGGGACTGAAAACATGGCAGTGCCAGGACTTATGACCTGGGATAGCATGTGCAGGGCATGACTTGTGAGCAATGCTTGTCATACCTGGGGCACTCGTGCTATTTATTTGTAGCTTACATGGACTTCTTGTCACACATACTCCTTGCAGAGATAGCTGATGTCACACTTACTGCTGTCAAGGGTCTGGTCATACATTCCTGTTACCAATGCAATAGCACATCCACTGCCTCATGTATGAGGCAGTTTTTTTACCTTATGAATGATGGTGTCTTAGTTGTGTGCCAAATGCTGCAATGAACCATGTTGCCAACATGTATGTGTGCCATAGCTGTGGTCCTCTGATATTGACCGTCAAATGTGAAATGGACAGGATATATGTCATTTACACTGTGTGTGAAGTTGGCTGTACATTTATACCCATCAAATGTGATGTGGATTTTTCAGTATCTTAATCTGTATATCTGCAATGCTCCATGAGGCTAAACTCTGATTATGAATCCTAGGGATAATGTGATGCATAAATAATTACCCAGACATTGATATAGTGATTAGATTAGGTGATTAATGACATATGGTAAGACAGTGGTGATGGTGACTAGAGTTAAACGAAGTTTTGTACAATGTGTTGTCTCCGACGCAATCCTGCTGCAGTGTTTGGATGGTCCCCCTCATGTTAATAGACAACATCCTCATCTTCCGCCTCTTCAGGCATTTGTGGGTCTGGTCAATAGAGGGGAATGTTTCTCCTTACACAAATGTTGTGCAGGATGGCGCAGGTCAAAATGATCTTGCACACCATTTCAGGTGAGTATACGAGGCTACCTCCAGTGATGTTGAGGCACCTGAATCTTGACTTCAGGATGCCAAAGGTCCTCTCTACTATGGTGAGTGTCCTCCGATGTGCATCATTATAGGCACGCTCTGATGCTGTGCTTGGGTTTGCAAATGGGGTCATGATCCATGGCTGGATCCCATACCACTAATCAGCTGAAAGAGAAAATGCGTGAAAAATGTTGATGGAGCTTGCACCATGATTTTCACTTTGCATGGCAGTTGTTCTCTTGTGTTGTCTGTGACTCATCTGTGTTTGTGTTGTTGTGTGGAATCCTAGGGTTCTAGGATGTACCATCGGCATTGGGATGTTTCATTATCTGAGCTGGTGTTTGGTTGATTGACCGAATGTCAGTGGTATTTTTGTAGACTTGCAGTACATTGTGTACTCCCATGCATTATGTCATGTGAAAGAGGTGTCCATGTGTCTTAACTGGGGGTGACATGATACTTCCATACACAGAATCAATTCCACAGTGGTGGTAACACGGTTGCACATATATGGCCTGGACATCCCATCCAATTTAACATATGCAATAGAATTTGTTAAACATCAGTGAGGCCCTTTGATTTGGCTAGGTGACACTGTACAACACATCTCCATAAGTTGGCAGCACTGACGTGTTGACAATTGACAATGCACAATTATCCCATGTGTGACAAGTTCGCTGCAGACCTATTTATCTGCCCTTACCGAGTTGACTCATGTTAAAACGTGTACCTACACTACTGAACCTGGTCCAGTTCAGCTGGGTAACTTGGTTGTGGGCTTGACGGTTTAAGTGTCAGAAGGTCCATATGCCTGTACATCTGCTGTGTACATGTGTAATTGTCTCAAACCGTATGTGTAGGAATGTGCACTTTGCAAGATTGTCACATCAATATGTGTTCTTAGCATAGTCCACTTGCTTATTGGTAGTGGGCGATGTCAGACCAGGAGTGATGTTAGATGTTGGTACAGTCTCAATGATTCCATGTCCCATTCATTAGAGTCATCATCATCATGCTATGTTTGTAATGGTATTATACCTGCAGCGAAACACATTGCATACCCCTTACACTGTACATATTATTTGGAAGGGTGTGTGATTGAGTGTTATTGATGTGATATTCTGAGATTAATCGTCCAAGTTGTACTGGCAGATAAGGACATGTCATTGTCACTGTGTGGTTTTAAATTGTTCCCTTGTGTCTGGGGCCTGGCATCTGTTGTTATTTGCATCTGTCATTTGTCCCTAGGTGTGTATCTCATTGGGTAAGGATATCCAACATGACCAGCAGTGTCACAACCTCAGTGTCTTCCTTGCCACGTGTCAATGTAGTGGTGTCTGTGTTGTGTGTCCTACAGGGTTGCTGTGGTGTGTGTATATAAGTAGGTTTTTGTACTTACCAAGAAGTAGGCCATTTCCATATCGTCCATCCTGAAAGTGTTGATTGATGGTGCAGTTTCGGAAGATGAATAAATAATGTACACTCCCAGGATACTTTGCCACGATGTTGGTGATCAAACCCCGGTGATCAACAATGGCCTGCACATTGATGGAGTGTGTGTGTTTCCTGTTGCAGTATAGAAGCTCGGTTGCAGTAGGTGGCACAATCCGTACATGTGTGCAGTCAATGGTACCAAACACGTGTGGGAAGCTGTTGATTTGGTAGAAGCCCTGTTTGGTTTCCTGCTGCTTCTGCTGTGTGATGGGGAAGCTGATGTGGTGGGGTGTGAGGGAGATGATGGCATCCAATACCTTGGGTAGGAAGGCAGAGAATGAGAGCTGTGAGATCCCGGCAACCAGGGCACCAGTGGTTTGAAACAAGCCACTTGCCAACATGTGGAGAACAGCTAGCAGCCTGGTCTCTGGTGGAATGATGTGGGGTGTCTGCAAGCTGGGTGTCAACTGTGGCTCAATGTGGTGCAGCAGCTGCTGAATGGCTTGCCAGTTGAATCTGTATCTCTGGATGATGTCTTGTTGCCTGTGTCCCAGAAGGGTTGTCCTGGTCCTGAATATTTTCCCCTGCCTTCTGCATTGCCTTTGGGATCCCTGCTGGTGTGGTGGAAGCTGCTGCTGTTGGTCCTGTGCTCTGCTTCTTCGTGCATGCTGGATGAATAGCATCTCCATATCTTTCTTTTGGAGCTATGCTGTTGCTTCTGTGTGTTTTCCTTAAGTAGTGGGGGGTTTGCCCCATTTTAACGCCTGCCCTGACCCAGGCGTTATTTTTTTACGCAAATCGGGCTGTGTGTCATTTTCCGACTCCAGCTCCCAGCTGTGCAGGATTTTTGCGCTGTAGTATAAATATGGTGCAGAGGTGTTTAAGTCTTTTTTTGGACGGGAACGCCTACCTTGCATGTCATTAACGCAAGGCGGTTTCACACATCCAGAAAATGACGCACACAGCGGAATTTTGGCGTTCGCGGGGTCTGGCATCAAAGTGTAGATATGGTGTAAGGTTTGCGCCGAATTTGCGTCCAAATTTTGGACGCAAATTCAGCACAGGAAGTGTATAAATATGCCCCTAAATTCACAGAAACCAGAAAATAGTCTTCACAAGATTGGATAGACTTTGTGGACTGTTCAGTGAAGCCCTTAGAAGGTTGGTTGCATGGCAGCAAGGTGTCTGATTATGAAAGCTTAGATAATCTAATCTTGAGAGAGCATATTCTTAACAATTGCATGTCTGATTTGTTACACCAGTGTCTTGTGGACTCAGATGTGACACTTTCCCAAGAATTGGGAAAGAAAGCAGACAAATGGGTCAGAACAAGGGTGAGCAGACATGCTCATACAGGGGGTGACAAAGAAAAGAAGAAAGATGGTGAGAAATCTCAGGACAAGCATGGGGATAAAAGTAAACACAAAGATCCTTCTTTGGGTCCACAACACTCCTCTCGGGGTGAGGATAAATCATATTCCTCTTATTCTCACTGGACACACAATAAAAGCCCTGGTGCTATGTGTGCAGAATTAAAGGACATAGGCCAGCGGATAAGTCGTGCCCAGGTAAAGCCCCTGAGCCTACCACCACTAATACATCAACTTCAAACTCTAGTGCCCCTAGCAGTAGTGGTAATAGTGGTGGGACTACTGGCAATAGTCAAACAAAGGTGTAGTTGGGTTCACTTTTTGGGTCCATCATAGAAACTGGGGGAGAAACTCCCAAAACAGTTTCTGTCACACCTGGTGGCATTGGCCCTGCCACCTTGGCTGCTTGTTCCTTTAACACGGACAAGTACAAATAGTCAGTTTCAATAAATGGTGTTGAGGCCCAGAGCTCCTACAGTGTGTCCCAGACTTCAGCCATCTTGCTTTCCAAGGTGTGGAGGCACTCAGGAGGCCTCTGAGTGGCCAGTGCCAGCAGGTGATCAGAGACCCTTCCTGATAGGTCCTTAGCTGATAAGGTAGCCAGTCCCCCTCTCAGGGCTATTTAGGGTCTCTCCTGTGGGTTGTCTTCAGATTCTGCTTGCAAGTTTCCTTCAGGAATCCTCTGCAACAACTTTAGATTCTTCTAACCTTGGATCACCCACAGCCTGCTCCAAGAAACGCTGTAACTGCAACAAAGTGTCTACAAGAGACACTTTTCTTCAGCAACCTCAGCTCCAAGTCAGCAACTGCAACAGTTTACACGGTGTGCATGCTCTGGGGACTCCCTGTCTTCATCCTGCACCAGAAGGGCCAAAGAAATCTCCAGTGGAGTGATGGAGTCACTCTCCTGCTCCAAGCAGGCACCTTCCAAGACAACGACCGGTTGTTCCTAAGGACACAGAGAGTGGACATCATCGACACAGACTGTCCTGAGGTCCTGCTGATGCAGTTTGGAGGCATTAAGACCTTGCCTTCCTTAAGAGCGATGGTTCCCCTGTGTACTGCGTCTTCTTCACCTCCTGAGGCCTCTGTGCACTCTTTACAAAATTCCTTCATGCACAGCCTGGCCCAGATCCCCCCAGCACTCCATCCTGCGACACTCAACTCGCTGAGTTGTCCTCCGGCGGTGTGGGACCTTCTTTTGTTGTGCTGCATCAACTGCATTTTGCACCTCCTTTGTCCCCAGATCCTGCGACTCCTGGGGGTGATGGCTGGCATCCTGAGTGCTTTCTAAAGTGCTGTGGGCCTCCTCTTCCTCCTCACACAGAGTTGAGGCCCCCAGGTCCCTCCTGGGTCCACCCAGCGCCATCTTGATGCAAAACGCATTTTTGTCATAGCCAAGGCTTGTTGGCGACTTACACCGTGAAATCTTGTCTGCAACGATCTTCACGCCGTGGGACATCTTTTGAATCATGCAGGAACTCTCTGGCATCTTCCTAGGGTACATTCCTGCAGTCTTCGACTATCCGGGGACTCTTCTTTTGCACCCTCTTCTGGGTTGACAGGGACTCCTGTCCTTTCTGTAACTTCTTTCGACTTCTGGACTTGGTCCCCTTCCTTTGCAGGTCTTAAGGTCCAGGAATCCAGCAGTTGCTCTTTTCAGACTTGGTTGGCTGCTGCAAAATCCCAATCACGAGGATTAATATGTCCTAACGAAAGTTGCAGTACTTTACTCCTACTTTTCTGGTCTCTGGGGTGGGGTAATTTACTTACCGTTACTGTATTCTTCCTCTCTCAGTGAATCTGCACACACTACAATTGTCTAGGGGGAATTTGTGTGATTCGCATTCCACTTTCTTAGTATATGGTTTGTGTTGCCCCTAGACCTATTTTCTCCCATTGAATTCTGTAGGATTTCCTACTGCTTGCATTGTTCTATGACTATTTACTTGTATAATTTTGGTGTCTAGTGTATATATTGCTTATAATACTTACCTCCAGAAGGAGTATTGTCTCAAAGATATTTTTCGTACTTTGTCACCCAAACAAATACCTTTATTTTTGGTAATACTGAGTACTGGCTTTACTTGTGTATAAGTACTGTGTAACTATTAGTGGTATTGTATGAGCTTTGCATGTCTCCTAGTTCAGCCTAAGCTGCTCTACTATAGCTACCTCTATCAGCCTAAGCTGCTAGAACACTGCTACATTTCACAAATAAGGGGTAACTGGACCTTGTATAAGGTGTAAGTACCCAAGGTACCCACTACAAACCAGGCCAGCCTCCTACACCCAGGCCTACAGGGACATAGGTGCCAGTATCACTTTGGTGCCTGAAAACTTGGTGTCACCTGCACAACACCGCCTTGAACAGAAGTACCAGGTTACTGATGTTAACAACTCCACTCAGTCTCTCCCTTTAGCTGTAGTGCAACTTAGTTGGGGTGGAGTTACTGGCCCACAGTAGGTGGTGGTATCACCTATTTTACCTGTAGACTGTTTCTTAGGTAATGACCTAGAGGCCTCAGGTTGGGCTGAGAGTTTAGGGCCCATGAATCCATGCTGGGTATCCCTGAGGAATTGCTTCCTCTCATTTCTGGTAAAATGAAAAAGCAAAGAAGAGAAAGAGGCCTGAAGACTCAGGATCCTTCTCATCCACCAAGTAAAAAGGGTATCAAAGTATCCCTTCCCACACCCTACCACTAAGGATACCATTCCTGTGGTGGGAGAAACCTCTCCTGGGGTGGAACCTGTACCAAGGGAGCCCACGGCTACCACAGCTGAACTCCCAGAGGTAAAAGTTCCTCTCTGTGGAACTACTAAACCAGATGTGCAAAATTGCACTGTTTTAGTAAATTTGGAGCTAACCTCCAGTCCTCCCAGAGAAACTTTAGTGCAGCAGCCCTGCACTACCTCTGAACACATAGGACTGGAGCCCTGTCCTTGTGTGGAGCTTATAGGACAGCAGCCCTTCCCTGCTCCAACTCTAGAGAACAGAAACCCTGTTCTCTCTTTCAGCCATATGGACAAACGTTTTGCCCAGTTCTGCCCTTGCTGAGACAGCATCCTTTTCTAGCATCCACATCCTTAGGACGGCAGCCCTGTCTTGACATAGGATCAATGGAACAGTTACACTGCCCCACTTTCAACTTTATAAATGGAGAAACTGTGAGTAAGCACTTGCACTGTTTTCTAGGCAAAAATCTCCAAACAGGATGGTTTACCTCCCAACAGGGAAGAAACCAGACAGTTGATGATGCAGGGGATAACCACTCAATTGCAGAGCCACCCTCCACTTATCACCACTTGGACAATAATGTCTCAACTGGCCAAGGTTAGCCTTATTGTCCTTCGTTTGGGGGGGTTGTGTAGGAAGGTGTCTTTCTTCTATCATGGTTACCCCCATTTTTGGCCTGTTTGTCAGTGTTTGTCAGTGTGTTTTTACTGTCTCATTGGGATCCTGCTAGTCAGGACCCCAGTGCTCATAGTTTGTGGCCTATATGTGCAGCCAGTATGCTTGACTGTGTCAATGGAGTTCTGCTAACCTGAATTCCAGTGCTCCAGTGCTTATGCTCTCTCTGTTTTCCAAATTTGTCACTATATCTAGTGACTCCATATTCCAATTCAGATTGGCACACTAGACTCCCTTTATAAGTCCCTAGTGTATGGTACCGAGGTACCCAGAGCATTGGGGTTCCAGGAGATCCTTATGGGCTTCAGCATTTCATTTGCCACCCATAAGGGGCTCTTTCAAACACTCCACTGCAGCAAGAGTGAAATAGTGTACACACTATTTCACAGCCATTTTCACTGCACCAGGTAACTTTTAAGTCACCTATATGTCTAACCTTCAGATACTAAAGGCTAGGTGCAAGGTTACTGTGTGTGAGGGCACAGTTGCACTAGCAAAGGTGCCCCCACATCGTCCAGGACGAAATTTCACAGACTTCATGAGTTTGGGGATACTATTATAAGCGTGCACTACATATATATCACTACATGTGTAGCTTCACAATGGTAACTCCGAATATGGCCATATGAGGTGTCTAAGATTGTGAAATTGAATTTACATTCCAAATCTGGTATTGGGGGGGCCAATTCCATGCACTGTGGGGGTTCCACCATGGACCCCCCCAGTACTTCCAAACAGGCTCTCTTAGGTTTCCACTGCAGCCCCAGCTGCTGCCACACTGCAGGCAGGTTTCAGCCCTCTTGGGGATTGAGCAGCTCAATCCCAGGAAGGCAGGACAACGCATTACACCCTCTCCCATTGGAAATAGGTGTTACAGGCATGGGAGGGGTATCCTCCCAGAGCCTCTGGAAATGATTTGAAGGGCACAAACGGTGCCCTCCTTGTATAATCCAGTCTACACCAGTTCAGGGACCCCAGTCCCTGCTCTGGCGCAAAACTGGACAAAGGAAAGGGGAGTGACCACTCCCCTGTCCACCACCACCCCAGGGGTGGTGCCCAGAGCTCCTCCAGAGTGTCCCTGGCATGAGCTATCTTGGATTCCAAGGTGTGAGGACCCTGTAGGAGCATCTGAATGGCCAGTGCCAGCAGGTGATGTCAGAGACCCCTCCTGATAGGTGCATACCTGGGTAGGTAGCCAATCCCCCTCTCAGGGCTAGTTAGGGTCTCTCCTCTGGGTGTTTCCGCAGATTCGGTTTGCAAGACTTCATCAGAGCCCCTCTGCATCCTCTGCTTCAGCTTCTGACCGTTGGATCGACCGCAGACTGCTCCAGGAACTGCTGTAACTGCAACAAAGTATCCAGGAAGGCTACTGAGGCCTGCAGCTTCAGCTACAGCCCGCAACTGCAACAGTTTCCAGGTTGTGCAAGCTCTCAGGACTGCCTGTCTTCACCCTGCACCAGAAGACCCGAAGGAATCTCCCGTGGAGTGACAGAGTTACTTCCCTGCTTCAGCAGGCACCTCTCTGCAACAATGACCGGTACTCTGGGACTCCTTTCCTGTCAACGAACATGATCCCTGGAACACAGGTCGTGGACTGAAGTGATCCTGACTGTCCAAAGGTCCAGCTGTTGAAATTCTGTGAAGGTAAGGGCTTGCCTCCCCATGCCAGACAGTACCCCTTTGCATTGCGTCCTCTGCAGCTCCTTGGGCTTCTGTGCACTTCTTCCAAAAATTCTTCATGCACAGCCTGGGTCCCCTGCATTCTATCCTGCGATGCTCAGCTCCCTGAGTTGTCCTCTGGCGGAATGGGATCCCCCTGTGTAGTGTTGCGACAACCGCACTTTGCAACTCCTTTGTCCCTGTGTCCTGGGACTCCTGTGGGTGTTGCCTAGTCTTCTGAGGGCTCCCTGAAGTGCTGAGAGCCCCCTCTGTATTCTCAGTCCGAGTTGAGACCCCCAGGTCCCTCCTGGGTCTGGGCAGCTCCTCTTTGACACAAAACATGTTCTTGCGTGATCCAAGGCT
The DNA here is from genome assembly GCF_031143425.1 of Pleurodeles waltl. NCBI lineage: Eukaryota > Metazoa > Chordata > Amphibia > Caudata > Salamandridae > Pleurodeles > Pleurodeles waltl. The sequence continues at coordinate 1,161,238,532 of NC_090445.1, forward strand.
TGTTGGCGGAATCCAGTGACGCAAACAGCCTGCATCCAATGACTCAATGTGGGACATCTCTTGCTCCAAGCAGGAACCTGCAGCTATCTTTTTTGGTGCATTTCTGAACTTTTCTTCCAACCGGAGAATACAATTTTGCACCTTCTTCCAGGTTGGCAGGGGCTCCTGTTCTTCCTGGACTCTTCATCGACTTCAGGACTTGGTGTCCTCTCTCCACAGGTCTTTAGGTTGAGGAATCCATTCTTGCAATCTTGCTTGGTTCTTGCATAACCCTTCACCATGAGCACTAGTGTGTTCTGAGGAAACTTGATGTACTTTACTCCTGTTTCCCTTGGGTCTGGGGTGCGGTACTTTACTTACAAGGGGTGTTTTCATAAGCTCCCAGCACCCCTCTACACACTACACTGGCCTAGGGGGGAATCTGACTTTCACATTCCACTATTTTAGTATCTGGTTTGTGTTGCCCCTAGGCCCATTGCAATCCCCTTTGTTTTTCACTGTTTGCTCTATTCTATGACTGTTCACTTACCTGATTTTGGTTACTAGTGCATATATTGTGTATAATATTTACCTCCAGTAGGAGTATTGTCTCTAAGATATTTTTGGCACTAAAATAAAGTACCGTTATTTTTGGTAACACTGAGTACTGTCTTTCATTGTATATAAGTTCTGTGTGACTATAGTGGTATTGCAAGAGCTTTGCATGGCTCCTAGTTCAGCCTTGGCTGCTCTGCTACAGCTACCTCTAGACAGCCCAAGCTGCTAGACACTGCCTACATTTCACTAATAAGGGATAACTGGACCAGGTATAATGTGTAAGTACTTTAGGTACCTACTACAAACCAGGCCAGCCTCCTAAACATACACACACAGACTGCAACTACCCATTCATCAGTCATGTACCACACACCACACAACCCCCCACATCACAAATCACCCTATGCACGACACACACCACAAAACACCCATGTCCCCACAAAGACATCCCCATTTCACTGATGAGAAGTTTCGGGTGATGGTGGAGGTAATAGTCAGAGTAGCCACAGCTGTTTAGAGCACAGGTACAGCAGATCTCCTTTGCCACGTAGATGGAGCTATGGCGGAGGATCTTGGACAGTGTGAACACATCTGCAGCATGAGTGTGCTTGATGAGGAGTAAATGCAGAGTGTGAGCCATTTTTTTGACAGGCTGGATTGTCTGGTTCATGTTGTCCTGCTGTCTGTGTTTCCTCTGCTGGTCAGCGCCCATCAGAAGAAGGGATTGTGGAGTGCTATTGCCAAAGAAGTGCGGACCCAGAGGTCCATAGCCGGCAGAGCACCCAACGCAGGAAATGGTAGGAGGACCTGAGTCGCTGGGCCTGGTAGACAGCGGAGGCCCAGCTGGGGTCGGCCTACCAATGAGGGAGGGGTGCCCATCTGAGCCTGACCCCCCTAATGGCCTGCATAGTGGCCAATGCTGAGTTGGATGGGTGCTTGAAGGCAGCACAGCAGCCACAAGGGGGTGAGTACAGAGTGTGTGGTATACATTTTTGATTGCCTGACATGGGATTTGGGTGCAAGGTTGCAATCAGTGGATGCCCCAATATGCCAGTTTTACCACTGCTGTGTGGTTATGTAGGGTGGTATGCATTTTTGGCATTGCTCGGTAGCTAGCATTCCATGGTAGACAGGGTTTAGCTGGTCCCAGAAGGAGTGCAGATGGTAGTGTTTGGGTTCCTTCCTGGTGTAGTACCTAGGCAATGGTCTGTCACAGTAGTCCATACTGCGCAATGTAGGTCCCAAGGAGTGGATGTGATGTGCATGCCATCTGTGCTCTTGGTGCTGTGATTGACCCTGTGCTCCATTTCTTTCTCCCCCCTCTCTCCTTTTGTCATCCTGACCATGTGTGCATTAGCATCATCTGGCGAAGGAGCAAGGGCACCGGCGAGTGGGGGAGCTGCAGCCCACGGGACCCAGGAGGCAGAGTCGACTGATGCTGAGGGGACCAGTGGGACGGAGGGCGAGGGGAGCACCACGGGGGAGACAGAAGCAATGACATCCAACTCTGATTCCTCCTCCGATGGAAGCTGCCTGGTGGTGGCAGGCCCCTCTGGGACCACCTCGGCTACAATATCTTCCATCACCCCCATACCAGCACTGCCCTCCCAGTAGCACCCCCACCCAATTGACCGTGCCCGCTCATCCAGGAGGGTGGGCATCTCCTTTGCCCCAGGCACCTCAGGCCCTTCCTAAGTCAGCACTGCTGCCCTCAGAGAAGAGGCTATTGACCTCCTGAGATCCATCTCTGTAGGGTAGTCAACCATAGTGAATGCCATCCAGGGGCTGGCTTTCCAGATGCAGCAATGCAATGTCTTCCTGGATGGCATTCACAGAGGCTTGGAAGCCCTACAGAGATCGTTTCAGGCTCTGGTGTCCTCTCTGATGGCAGCCAGTGTCCCTGTTTCTTCTGTCCCTCCTCCAGCTAAGTCTTCCCAGTACCTGTTTCCTCTCCCTAACCCATACCACGCACACATTATGACAAGCATGCATCCAGAACAGCAGACAGGACTTGCACAGACAAACACAGCCACCACACTCCAGTCTACAAGCACACACACAGCCAACACAGAGATGCACACATAACAACAACAGCCACTGCCTCTTCTTTCTCACCTCCTCCTCCTCCCCCTCACAGTCACATCAGCACTCACACCAGCAGACGAACAGACATACACCCCGCACACCACATGCGCAATCACCACAACCACTTCATGCAGCACACCCACCTCACTTCCAGACACCACCACAACATTCATCCACACATACTGTTTGTCCTCACCCACCCTGCCTGCCCCCCTCCAAAGACAAATAAATGCTCCCATTGACACACCTATAAGCCATCCACCTCACACACGCACACTGTCCATGCACCTGCACCCAAGTCCTGCATACCTCCCTCTACAACCACTTTCTCTCCCTCCACTCTCATTCCTCCTCCAACACCCCACCCCACTGGTCCTAGGAAGCTTTTCCTTCCCTGCCTTGGCCTCTTCCCTATCACCCTGTCCTACCCATAAGAGGAGAGTCCCCTCCACCCAGCCCAGTCCCTCCACCTCTCATTCCACTTCTGTACATTCCCCTAAGAGTTCCCCTGCCACTAAGGTGAACAAAAGTGGCACTCCGGCACCCCGTCCCAAGGCCACTCCTCCACATCCTACACGGAAGGGCAAGGACCCACCCCCTCCTAAACCAAGCCCAAGGACCCCCCTCCCAAGAATCCCCCATCCCCTGAGGTGCCTGCCTGCCATCTCAATGATGCCCCTGCCCATTGGAGTGCCAATGTTGTCAGCAGTCAAGTTGAGCCCTTGGACATTGCCCTGTGTCCATATGTGGACTTTGCACTGGCCAATGGGCCTGCTGTAGGAGGGATGACCACCATGGTCATGATTTGGCAGTCATTACCACCAGCCTGGTGACGGTACTACCGCCATCACTGGCATGGCAGTCACCTGACTGCCAATGTCATAATGAGGGACTTATTATTTTGAAAATTCATATCTTGACTTGTCCAGGTTGGAAATGTTGTTTTTGGTCTTGTTTGATTTAGATAAGTATTACCTATTTTCTTGTGGGGTGTCCAATTTGTATTGTTTTCACTGTATTACTGTGTGTGTTGGTTCAAATACTTTACACACTGCTTCTGAAGTTAAGCCTGCCTACTCGTGCCAAGCTACCAAGGGAGTAAGTGACTAGAGTGAGGGTCCTTGCTTGGACAGGGTTAACCTGACTGCCAACCAAAGACCCCATTTCTAACAATAGGTATTCTGAAAATGGGGCAATTTGAATATCAAAGTAATGGAACATTTACGTTCGAAGGTCAATTCTGTAACAGGGAGCCTTGACATCTCTCAGCAAGGTAAGCAGTTATTTGAAAAAATACAATCTTATGCCTATTAACATCTAAGCCTGAAGCGGAGCTAAAGTCATTCAGTGTCTCCAAAAGAGCAGTACGTAGAGCTGTGAGTGATTCAAATAAACAAGTGTATTGTCCACGTACATTGAAATAATATGTAGTGTTCCCAATTTGTACACACAAATCCTTCAGTTGATTCCGCAAGCACATTGCCAATGGCTCAATCACCAGTGCAAAAATTAAAAGGACAAGGGGCACCCCTGCCTAGGGCCTCTCTCAATTGCTAATATTTCCAATATGAAACTGCCTGTGGGGACCCAAGTCACTGACCTATGATACTCTCACCAACAACAGAAAGTGCTGTCCAAGTCTCATCCACTCCAGCACATACCAGAGACATTCCCAGTTAAGGGTGGCTAATGATTTCTCAATATTCAGGATCACTAGAACCCTGTCTAGGTCCTCTCAGTGGACCATATGCATGGCATGGGATAACTTCACAAACTCATATGGGTGCAAAGGCTTGGTATAAAACCACATTGGTCTTTACTAATCAGTCAGGTCACTATGCCAAGTAGTAGGGTAACTAAGGTTTTCAATAACACTTTCATATTGAGATTAATCATTGATACAATTCTATGTGATCCTGGCCCCTCCGGGCTCCCTCCTGGCTTAAGGACCGCAATTATACTGGCTGTTCTTGAGGATGGCAAGAGTATGACAGAGTTCTGACTTTCCGAGGTAAACACATATCAAAAACAAATCTGTCTGCTTAAGAACATTTAAGTAACAACTATCCCAACACCCTTTACAAAACCTTTATTACCAACATTTCCCTTGAAAACCTACGAGAGTCAAACAGAGGGATAACCATTAAACCCTGACACCTACAAACCAAAAGGATCACAGATGCTAGGATAAACTGCCACCCTGAGGTTTCTATTCAAACAGCTATTAAAACAAACAGTAACAGAGAGGGAGAAGGTAGGCCTATTTTCCATGCAGACCCCCCTATCAATACAGATCTTTTTAGTCCCAAATTCCACTATCTCTATCTCTCACTACTCTGGTAGAATGCTGGGCCATCCGTGGGAGAAAAAGCACAGTTCCTTCAAGTAGCAGTTTGGGAGTGTCATCCACCATATCAGTGATGTCCGATGACCTATAGCCATTAACTCACCTACCATTGCCCTAGCTGCCTCTCTCTCTGCCCACCGTTCTAACATAGCCAACGTTCCATCCTGCTAAACCATCACTCAGGATTCCATAAGAGCACCCACATGTCGTTTACGCTACAGATACCCCGAGAATTCAGCTTTTTGTCAATGTGGGGCTGAGGAGGCAGAATCTCCATCCAATGAAGGTGTGAGACCACCACTCTGAATATCAAGCAAATCCCACACCTCCTCGGGGGAGGCAAAAATGTGGAACTTGCCCTCATGCAGTACCTTAGGTTTTGTAGGGAACAGGAGCATGCCCGCAGTCCCAAAGCCTTCATTGTTTTGTTTGTTGTTTTTTTTATTATGTGACATGTGTTTGTAAAGTGCTCTTTTACCAGCAAGGGTATCCTGGCACTGAGCAGGTGTGTGTTCCTAACCCTGCCAATGATAGGTTGGTTAACTGATAAGTCAGTTCTTAAGCTTCTCGTGGAATTTAAGAGAAGGAGGCTCTGATGTGGATTAGGGGCCATTCCATACTTTAGAAGCTATGAGAACGCCTTTCCTCCTGATCAGGTTTTGTATATGAGTGGGATGTGTGCAAATAGAAGTTCTGCAGAGCATGGATGTCTGGGTGGTTGGTGGAAGGAGATGTAAATGTTCATGTAGATGGAGCCTCCATTCTGTCTTGTGCCTTGAATGAATGTGTGAGGTGTGTGAATTGAGTGTGTTTGGGTATCAGGAGCCAGTGTAGTTCCCTGAGGTGTGGTGTGAAGTCAGCTCTTCTAACTTTGCTTGTGAGCCATTTGAAGATATTCCTCAGCATCTTCAGGGAGTAGAAGCAGAATGCAGTGACAGCGTTGATTTATTCTGTCATGACCAGCTTGCTGCCAATGATTTTTCTGAGGTTCCTGGCATGGATTCTGGATAGGGGTCTGCGTTCAGCAGGCCACCAGTTGTTGTGCCATGATGAGGTGTTCTTGCCAAAGATCACTACTTTTGTCTTGTTGGTGTGGAGCATGAGATATTTGGCATTCATCCAGTTAGTGACTTTGGTCATGCAGGTGGTGAGCCTGTCTCTTATATTGTTTTTATTCAACAGAGAGAGTATGAGGTGCGTGTCATGTGCATAGGAGAGAATGTTGATCTTAGTATGCGCTTGACTGCTTGTGTTCTACTTTTTAAGAAGGAGAAGATCCAGCAGAGAGTAGGCCCTTGGATGGCAAACTCGTTCAGGCTTCTGATGAAGAAAGGGTGTGAAACCATGTCAAATGTTGCAGGAATGTCTGCCTTATGTTCTCTGTCAAGAATCATGTAAATGTCATCTGTTGTGGCGATGAGTAATGTTTGTGTACTGAAGTTGGGCCTGAATCTCGACTGATTGGTGTTGAAGAACTGGTGGTTGCTGAGGTGGTCGGTGAGGCATCAATTGATTAATTTCCCCATGACCTTTGCAGTTTTTGGTAGGAGGGAGATGGGTCTGCATTTAGAAAGTGTGGCTGGTCAGCAGATGGTTTCTTGAGCAGGGCACGATGGTGGTATGTTTCCAGGTATCTGGGTATGTGGCTGATTTGATGGAGGTGTAGTGGAAGGGTGTTGGTGCTTCACTTGTTTGTAGAAGACCGTTAGTGAGGACATGGTGAGGGTAAGAGTCAGATGGATCCCAGAGTGTATGGTGTTCGTGGTAGCAGTGAATTTAATAATGGTGACGGCAGGCAGTGAGGTCAGGATACTTTCATCAGCCATGATGGAGAGTTGAGTTGTGAAGTTGTTGGGAACTTGTTGAGGGTCGAAGTCGTTGGATACAGAGGTGATTTAATTACAGAAGAAATCCTAGAACTTGTTGCAAAGGTCTTGTGAGGGGATGATTTTGCTGGAGTCAGCAGGCGGCACCATAAAATCTTCGATAATGGTGAAGATGTCTTTACTGCAGTTAGTGCTTCTTAGACTTTTCATCCTTGGCGTGGTCTACCTTAACTTTTTGCCTCTGTTCCCCAGCCTGTTGATGTGTGCTAGACTCTGTTTTTGCTGTTATTGTTACTCTGGGTACTTTACCACAGATAACCAGTGTTAAAGTGCAAGTGTTCCTGTACAAAATGTGTATGTAATTGGTTTATCCATGATTGACATATTTGATTTACTAGTAAATCCTTAGTAAGTCCTTAGTAAAGTGCGCTAGAGGTGCCAAGGGCCTGTAAACCAAATGTTACCAGTGGGCCTGCAGCACTGGTTATCTGTGTAGTTTTTAACTGTAAAATCAGCTTGGCAAGTGTACCCACTGGCCAGGCCTAAATCTTCCCTTTTCTTACATGTAAGACACCCCTAAGGTAGGCCCTAGGTAGCCCCAAGGGCAGGGTGCAGTGTATGGTTAAGGTATGCAATATGGTAATGTATTTTGTATGTCCTGAGAGTGAAATACTGCTAAATATGTTTTTCACTGTTGCAAGGCCTGTCCCTCTTATAGGTTAACATGGGGGCTACATTTAAATATGATTAAAGTGTAGATTCCCTTTGGGAGCAGCTAGACATTTGGAGTTTGGAGTTTCCAAGCTCACAATTTAAAAATACATATTTTAGTAAAGTTGATTTTAGAATGTGTGTTTGAAAATGCCACTTTTAGAAAGTGAGCATTTTCTTGCTTATACCATTTCTGTGACTCTGCCTGTTTGTGGATTCTCTGTCTGGGTCAGTTTGACAGTTGGGCTGGTTGCACCTCTCACTAGACAGTGACACAAAGGGAGCTAGGGTGTAGTCTGCCTTTCCTGATGAGCATCTGTGCTAGGAGGGAGGGAAGGAGTGGTCACTCACACCTGAAAGGGCTGTGCCTTCCCTCACACAATGCAGTCTCCAACTCCCTGGTGTGTGTCTGGGGCCTGGTGTGGGCAAGGCAGGATTTCACAAACAAGAGAGACTTTCCTTTGAAGTAGGCCTACTTCAAAGGGCAAAATGAATATAAGAAAGGCACCCAAAACCACTGACTTAAGAACACTTCTGGAAACCAGGAGTAACCTCTGCCTGGAGAAGAGCTGAAGAGCTGAGGAAGAAGAGCTGCCCTGCCTGACACTGTGCTTTGTGGAGCTATCCTGCAGTTGCTGCTTCTGCCTGTGCTAGATGAAAAAGACTGGACTTTGTGTTGCCTTCCTTCTTGTGAAGAACTCTCCAATGGCTTGATTTAGAGCTTGCTTCCTGTTGTTTGAAGTCTCAGGGACAGCACAGACTTCTCTCTGCCAGCACCTGGAGCCTCTGCTGAGACTCCTACTCTGCCAAGTGGTGCCCATCCAGTTCCTGGGACCCTGAAAGGAGAAGCTGGCAGCCCAAGAGTGAGACATCCACGCATCGACTGCCGTCTGAGAAAAAGATCAACGTGATCTGCGGCTGAAAAATCGACTTGCCGCCACCTTCTTGGCAGAAAATCGACGCTCGCCTGCAATGCGGACGGAAGATCGACACCTGCATCTGGAGAAACGACACGCAGCATCGCTGACGGAGATCGGTGAGATCGCAACCCACGCTGCGTGGTTTTCAGATCATCGTGCAGCGGGATTTCTGATGCAAACATCGCTGGCCGTGCAAAAACAACACAAAGCCTGCCAGGACTCGAGAGTGCTGACTGGATCGACGCATCGCTTTCCTGCGGAGAGAAGAAACAAAGCACACCGACCTGAATGAAGGAGAAACGCCGCAAGGTCTCGCTCGTGATTGACATTGATGCATCACAAGCCCTTTTTTGCGCACACTCACCCATGCTGTGTTATTTTTGACACGCCCAAGGTACATTTTCATGCTAAAAGCATTAGCGTTGTGTTTAAAATTACATGAAGAATCTCTTTACATTTTTATTGATAACTTGACTTGTGTAGTGTGGATTTTTATCGTTTTGGTCTAGTTTTGTTTAAATAAATAGTTTCTATTTTTCTAAACCTGTGTTGTGTAGTGTTTTCACTAAGTTACTGTGTGTGTTGGTACAAATACTTAACACCTAGCACTCTTAAGTTAAGCCTGCCTGCTCTTGCCAAGCTACCAAAGGGGTGAGCGGGCGTTAGCAAAGGGTGATTCTTGTTTACCTTGACTAGTGTGAGGGTCCTTGCTTGGACCGGGGGTAACCTGACTGCCAACCAAACACCCCATTTTTAACAGTGCTAGTGTTGATGCAATCTGTAAGAGATTTTCGACTGGTGTTCCCCATCCGCTGGTGGTAGAATTATAGGGCTAAGAGGACAGAACCCATTCCTCATCTGAGATGCTTTTCCAGGTGCAGCAAGTGGGTCAGGTGGTGGTAGGTCTGTGATTGTGCGAGATAAGTATGCTGAAACAGATGAGGGCATGGCTTGTCCAGGTCATAGTTGCTGGTTTGTAACCTGCGATGTTGCTGAGTGAAGAGAAAATCTGGTCCAGTTCCTGCCCTGTAGTTTGGTAACATGCTGTGTGAGGCGAAGATTTCCAAGGTTTTCTTAGGTTGTTTCAGTCTGCTAGTTGAACAATAAGGTCTCCGAGGAGGATGAAGGTGCTGGTATTGATGATGAGGGTGTGATAAAGACTATGATGTCACAGGTAAAATTAGTGCAGGGCCCTGGTAGTCTGTATATGAGGGTTCCATCCATGGAGAAGTTGGCTGTAATGCGGATCTTGAATGTGTGGGGTTCTATTTAGCTGGCGATGGTGTTTGTGTAGGTGAAGCAGCTGTTGATATTTTTAACTATGATAGTCACTTCATCTCAGGGTCTTTTCTGATGGTCTTTCCTAACAATTTTGTAGCTGGCGAGGATGAGTGTAGCAATGTACAGTGCTGAGTTTGAATTTAGCAATGTTTCTATGAGAAAGAAAAGTTCCAGAGCATGATTTGCTGTAAGTCCCATATCTCTGTGGTGTGCTTGATGAGCAAAAGGATGTTGAGGAACCTACATGTGAGTGTAGCATGTAGTTTGGGTGGTGTTTCTTCTGTGTGACCATGAGCGGGTTGCTGGTTAGTATGAGCAAGTGGGGTGACTGGTGCTATTGGTGTTGGAGTGGCTCATGTAGGGCATGGGAGAATGCATGAGAAATTGCAGGAGGTGCATGTGAACGTTCCTTCTGTGTTATGGAGTGCAGTGTGGTGGGAGTGGGGCAAGTGGCAGCTGAGAGAGAAGCACATAAGGGTATTGGTGGGTAGGAGGAGAACCAGGGTTCCTGGCGCTGGGCACATTCCAGGCATAGAGTGGTGCAGACAGTCTTGCCTTTGGCAAGCCCTTGGCACATCTGCTGTGTTTCTGCACTGCAACTGGCATTAAATAGGTCCTGGCTGTAGGAAGGAGCATAGGGTACTGTTGGTGGGAATCCAGTGATGTTACTTCCTGTGCAGAAGGATGACAGGAAATTCAGTGATGTCACTCCCTGTCCAGATGGGTAATGGGAAATGATGTCCTCTTGCTTGGCTTTTTCTTTTAAAGATGTTTTGGTGGGAAACCAGTGATGTCACTTCCTACACAGATGTATAATGGAAATATAATGATATAATGAAACATTACCAGCCTAATGGTAATTTATAGTTATCCTTATCTGACATTGCTATTTTTGCTAGTTTTTGTCAGGACTGGTGATTGTTACTGATAGTCAGCATTGGCCAATCCTAATGGGCAGAGGTGCCACACCCGCTCACCTTTTGGTCACTCTAAAGAATGTTTGTCAGGCTGAGCAAAGTCCAGCCTCACAGACACTCTTTATTCTAGGATAAGGCAGCCAGGAGCTAGACATGCGCTAAATACTCCTGGCTGCCTGAGCTGAACTTTGCTCAGCTGAAGAAGTCACCGCTCCTGGGTGCATGGCATCTTCAACCTGGCAAAGCACCTCAAGGCCCTCCCCTTCCTAAGAAGGGGGAGAGTCACGTATTGCCTCGGACCTGGACGCTTCAGTTCTAAGCCCTGAAGTGCCGAGGTCAGAGTGTCAATTACTGACATCTGATCACAGAGTGGGGTGGAGTCAGCAGTCCCCAACCCACTCTGTGGCAAGTGAGAAACGGCTGCCTTCCCTCATTGGCTGACCTGAGGTTAGCCAATGAGGGAAGGCAGTGTAGGGTCAAGTGAGTATGAATGATGGAACCCTTTTGGCTTTTTAGAGTTGTGACGTAGGTGTTAGAACGTGGTGAAGGGAATGCAGGTTTAGAGTGTTGAGCTTGTGGTTGCACACTGTTGAATGAAAACGTGTAATATATAGTTCTGTGTGAGGATATTTATTAGTGGTTTCCTAGGCTGGGTAAGACACTACAGACAACAGCCACAGCCCTCCTGGGACCCCAGAGGTAAAGCTGCACAGGTAGGTATGATTTTATTTGTAATGTTTGGTGGCCCTCTCCCTAGTAAATGTACAGGACACCACTGCTGATGGTATTTCAATCCAGTGATGACACTTGTGCCTTATTATCAGTCTGGATAATGGGATACTCCATCAAAACGGGAGGCAATCCTGACCGCTCTTTTACAAATGTACGTGTAATACAGCAGACGGGACATCCGCCATGTAAGTGACAAACTCTAAATGAGGCCCTTAATTCTTTCTGTATATGAACTGCCTTGCTAGTTCTGCAATTACTTTATCAAGATGCCTAACTTCGCATCAGTGGTGGCTGATACAGGCATAAGTGAAGTACTTGTAGCTGAGCAGATATTTTGCCAGGAAGAGAAGAATTGGGCGAGGTCGTGGCCATCTTCATATATCCTTGCTCTTGCCATCTGTGCCTTAGTTTCAGTTGCCGATCACATTTCCTCATCTTTTTTCTAGGGAATAAAGGTGGCCATTTTTTGTGACCGTCGCAATTATATTGAGCCAAATGTCCATCGTGAGCTTAAAATTGCTGTTTTCATTTTTAAATGGCTTTCTTGGTATCACAGCCTGAAAGGTCACCTAAAGGAAACTGCAATTTCCTATCGACACTTCGAACTATTACTGTCAGCTTATTACTGGAAGGACAAAAGAAGGAGGAAGCATCGTCTTTCGAGCGTTTTTATCTAGAATCCATTTACAATTATGACACTGACATTTAAGAAGAGGGCGTGAGCTATGGTGACAGAAATGATAGCGCATTGCATCATGCTTTTTGTTAGCAGCCCATTTCTGAATGACCGGACCCTTACTAAGTAAGGACTTTTGGATACGTTTGATTACCATATAATGCTGATCTTGATATTTATTTTGGTATAATGGAAGTGCATTTGAACTGGTATGAAGCAGGCGCAAAGAATTAAAAAGCATTAATTATTATTGTTAAGCCTTATTTTCCAATCTATTAGAGTACTGTTCTAAAGAGACTACCGTTCAAAAGTGAACTATTCTCGCTATTCCCATTCACATACTCAAATCCCATATCTTTTGCAGCTAATGTTGAAGTTACCATAGGTAAAGGTTCATTTTGCATAGTCAAAATGGCACTACAGCCTGCAGACGTGAGGTATATTTTACAGTGCTTCTTTATGGGGTGGCACAATGAGTGCTTCAGTCCAATAGTAGCATTTAATTTACAGAACCTAGGTACATGTAGTACCATTTATTAGGGACCTATAAGTAAATTAAATGTACCAATTATGTGTATAACAGTTTTTCTATGTTTGGGAGGGAGAGCAGGAGTACTTTTCCAGGGGATAAAGTGCAGAGAGTTATAATGCCAACAAAAACGGTTTAATCAAAATACAAACGTCTTGGGGAATATCAAACAAATGATGGTCACTTCGAACAATAACCAATGCAAAAAACATTAGGTACAAGGATATCCTACCTCTGTACCCCACTCATAATTTCACTCCATTGATACATAATTGCTTGTTTTCACTCTAGCCATCATAGAAGTCTAACCCAAAGTATGAAGTAAGGGTCAAAGTTTTAAACTACTCGAACAGTCAGAATGAGAAATCCCAACTGACACTGTTGAAAGCCTTTTATATTTCAAGATAAGAAAAGAGCACATACAGCTCTGAAAAAAACATTTGTTTGGTATGAGCTTAAGAACAGGGGCATATATTTACATGTCTTATGTTGAACAGTCCAATCTCAAGAACTATTTAGTTTTATGATAAGTGATGCAGTCAGTCTCACTGTGCTCCATTGATGGTAGACGATTGCAATTCACATTGGCTGAGGCTGTGACTTCTGTGAATTCCATATACTTTATCTCCAGACTTCTCTAGCACTCTACTGAATATGAAGCTACATTAGTGTCTTGATAACGCATTCTAGTCTTTCACATAGACTGCTATTTAGATGAGAAACAACTTTTCTTGGTTAAAGTTTGGGGATCAGGACACAAAACCAACCAAATGCTCAGTACAATTGTCATCTAAAGAATACTTTGATTGGCTCCTCCAAATTGTAGCCGTGGACAATAGACTTTTAACCTCTTAGCTGCTGGGACTTCCCCCCCCCCCCAGTGCTGAGCCCTTTTTTGGCTATTTGGGGTAGTTCGCGCTTAGGCCTTCATAACCTTTTGTCCACATAAGCTATCCACGCCAAATTTGCGTCCTTTTTTTCCAACATCCTAGGGATTCTAATGGTACCCAGAGTTTGTGGTTTCTCCTGGAGGAAACCAAGAAAATAGCAAAAATACAGTGAAAATTTCGTTTTTTCCAAAAAAAAGGGAAAAAAGTGCTGCCGAAGAAGGCTTGTGGTTTTTTCCCTGAAAATGCCATCAACAAAGGGTTTCTGGTGCTGAAATCACTATCTTCCCACCTTTCAGGAACGGGCAGACTTGAATCAGAAAACCATATTTTTCAACACAAATTCTGCATTTTACTGGGACATACCCCATTTTTACTATTTTTGGTGCTTTCAGCCTCCTTCCAGTTAGTGACAGGAATGGGTGTGAAACCAATGCTGGATCCCGGAAAGCTAAACATTTCTGAAAAATATACAAAATTCTGAATTCAGCAAGGGGTCATTTGTGTAGATCCTACAAGGTTTTCCTACAGAAAATAACAGCTGAAATAAAAAAATATTGAAATTGAGCTGAAAACAACAGCCAGTTTTCTTTATGTTTTACTCTAAAACTTTTTCCTGCGATGTCAGATTTCTGAAAGCAGTATACCGTTTTGTCTGCTGGACTCTTCTGGTTGCAGGGATATAAAGGGCTTGTAGGTTCATCAAGAACCCTAGGTACCCAGAGCTAATAAATGAGCTGCACCCTGCAGTTGGTTTTCATTCTATACTGGGTATACAGCAATTCATTTGCTGAAATATGAAGAGTGGAAAATAAGTATCAAGAAAACCTTTGCATTTCCAAAATGGGCTCAAGATAAGGTTTTGAGGAGCAGTGGTTATTTGCACATCTCTGAATTCCGGGGTGCCCATACTAGCATGTGAATTGCAGGGCATTTCTCAAATAGACGTCTTTTTTACACACTCTGTTATATTGGGAAGGAAAAAATGTAGAGAAAGATAAGGGGCAATAACACTTGTTTTGCTATTCTATGTTCCCCCAAGTCTCCCGATAAAAATGAAACCTCACTTGTGTGGGTAGGCCTAGCGCCCGCGACAGGAAATGCCCCAAAACACAACGTGGACACATCACATTTTTGGACAGAACACAGAGATGTTATTTGCAAAGTGCCTACCTGTAGATTGTGGCCTCTAGCTCAGCCGGCATATAGGGAAACCTGCGAAACCTGTGCATTTTTGAAAACTAGAGACCTAGGGGAATCCAAAATGGGGTGACTTGTGGGGCTCTGACCAGGTTCTGTTACCCAGAATCCTTTGCAAACCTCAAAACGTGGCTAAAAAAACACATTTTCCTCACATTTCGGTGACAGAAATTTCTGAAATCTGAGAGCAGCCACAAATTTCTTTCCACCCAGCATTCCCCCAAGTCTCCCGATAAAAATGATACCTCACTTGTGTGGGTAGGCCTAGCGCCCGTGACAGGAAATGCCCCAAAACATAACGTGGACACATCCCATTTTTTCATAGAAAACAGTGCCTACCTGTGGATTTTGGCCTCTAGCTCAGCCGGCACCTGGGGAAACCTAGCAAACCAGCGCATTTTTGAAAACTAGAAACCCAGGGGAATCCAAGATGAGGTGACTTGTGGGGCTCTGACCAGGTTCTGTTACCCAGAATCCTTCGCAAACCTCAAAATGTGGCTAAAATAACACGTTTTCCTCACATTTCGGTGACAGAAAGTTCTGGAATCTGAGAGGAACCACAAATTTCCTTCCACCCAGCATTCCCCCAAGTCTCCCAATAAAAATTATACCTCACTTGTGTGGGTAGGCCTGGTGCCCGCGACAGGAATAGATCACACAACGGTCAATGTTGGTCCTTACATGAGGCAGCTGTTGACCCTGGGGTGATCCATTCCTGACGCATGCACTAGGTGTAAGCACTCAAGTGGGGTAGTGTTTTTATCAGGACAGGTGAGGAGTCACTGGGTGGTAGGAATTTTGTGGATCCCAGCATATTCCTGTAGTTTGTGTGACAGAAATGCGAGAAAAATAGAGTTTTTATTCAACATTTCAGCTTTGCAGGGTATTCTAGGTAAGAAAACTTTGGGGAATCCACACAAGTCACACCTCTGTGGACTCCTCCGAATGTCTAGTTTCCAGAAATGTTTGGGTTTACTGTGTTTCTCTATATGGCCGCAGAACCCAGGACCAAAAACACAGGTGCCTGCCTTACAAAACCAGTTTGTTTTGCCATAGATAATTTTGATGTCTCCACAATACGATTTGGGCGGTGGAATTTGGGTCTGAACTAAATTGGGGAGCTCCCAAGAGAGCACTCTCTCTCTCTCTGCTTGCCGCCGCATTCACCTGCTCTCTGGGTTGGGCTAACCCACTATTACCCAGTTGCACAAACAGCTTGCGAAGGGACAGCAGGACTGTCCTCATCACCTCCTTCATAATGTATTGGAAGAGAAGTTATCGAATGGGACTCCTCCGACTGAAAAATCACTCACAGAGTCTGCTCCATTGTCCTATCCCTCAGATGCTGTCTCAGTATCTGATGTCTCAGTCTCTGATCCTATGTCAGAGCAGTCCTCTAAACCCGAGTGCTGGCAGCAGTCATCCATCAGGATGCCATCTCTGCTATTGGATAAACTGTTGCTCTAAAACACTAGCCTACGTAGACAGTCACAAAATCGATGGTGTGTGTGAGATACGTGCAACAGTAGAGGCCACCTTACCTGCGCTTCTTGCCTCAATCAGCACGTTCTTTCAAGACACTCAAAAAACACCTTGTCACATACCATTCGTCACAGTCTTTAGCACCTCCTGCACCCAGTCCAACAATCATTATTGGTGCTCCCAATCCCTTCTCCTCGGATTCCCTCATTACCACCCAGCAAAAGTGCCCTTCATCTCTCCATAGCCGCCCTCCACCCTGCACATACATTTCATTGGTATTATAGCGCAGGTAATGGCTGACTTTACTAATGTACTCAGCTATTTACATACAATACAGATTTGCTCTTTGCAGTAGGTATATAAACCTTCTGCGCTTCTTTATGGCACTAAAACTGCCACTAGACAAGTCTGACCCTTTTGTAGCAGAAACATAGTCACAATACTTACTTGACTTTTTTATTGCTGCCTAAAAGCTACAGTTGAAAAGCGTCAGTTGAAGTATGTGGATTGCTTTGAAGACGCAAGCTGCAACTGCAAGACAACTGGCGGCAAATCTATATATATATATTATATGTGGGTCTGGTTTTCCTGGGGGCCGATCGCAGCCCCCAGGGAAACCACACACATATTGACAAAAGTGATATATATATGACAGCCAACCACCTGAAACTCAACTCAAGCAAAACCAAAATAATCCTCTTTGGCCCACACAAAAACACCTAGGACCCCTCATGGTGGCCCACCACGCTAGGCCCTGCACCCACCCCCGCCATCCAAGCACGCAACCTCGGCATCATCCTAGGCTCCTCCCTCTCGATGACCCAACAAATCAACGCTGTCACCTCCTCATGCTTCAACACACTCCGTATACGGAAAAAAACATTCAAATGCATCCCCACAGAGACCAGAAAAACTGTCACTCACGCACTCATCAGCAGCAGACTTGATTACGGAAACGCCCTCTACGCCGGCACCACTCTAAAACTCAAGCGCAAACTACAGCACATCCAGAACTCAGCAGCACGACTCATCCTCGACCTCCCCCGACACAAACACGTCTCTCCACACCTCAAATCCCTCCACTGGCTCCCCATTGACAAAAGGATCACCTTCAAGATCCTCATCCTCGCACACAAATCACTCCACAACACAGGCCCTGCCTACCTCAACGAGAGTCACCTTCCACACCCCCACACGAAACCTCCGCTCAGCTGACCTCTCTCTCGCCTCTGTCCCCCGCATCAAACACACCACCACCGGGGGCAGATCCTTCTCCTACCTTGCACCCAAAACCTGGAACGCCCTCCCAACCCACCTTCGCAAGACCCAAAACCTACTTTTTTTCAGGAAGGGCCTCAAAACCTGGCTTTTCGAACAGTGATCCTCCCAGCCCCTTTCCCCCCCGTACTCCCCCTCCCCCAGCGCCTTGAGACCCTCACGGGTGAGTAGCGCACTTTATAAATCTCTTTGATTGATTGATTGATATATATATATATAGATCTATCTCTCTCTCTATATATATATATATATGTATATCTACATAGATATATCTATATATATATATATATATATATATATATAGATATATCTATAGATATATCCATGTACGTAGATATATCTACATAGATATATCAATCTATATATATAGATCTATATATATATGCATAGATCTATTTTTTTTAGTTGTTGTGTGGTTTCCTTTGGGGCCAAAATGCCACGGACGACCCCCTGTCCATTTATTTTTATTTTGGAAAAAAAATAAATCCCCTGGGGGGACGCGATTGCGCCCCCCCCCCCAGGGGGCACCTACCTTTGTTTAAAAAAATAAAATGCCCCCGGGGGGGGGGCGTTCCGTTTTCCGAGGGGGCCGACCCCCTAAGTGAAATCTCTGGCCCCCAAACACTTTCAGAAGGCCTCGTAAGAAAGGGGAGAGTCTCCCCTTTCTTACGAGGCCTTCTGAAACTGTTCCTGGCCCCCGATTGCAGCTGTGCTGCGATCAGGGGGGCCAGGAAACCTGAAACCTGAAAGACTCTCCCCTTTCTTACGAGGCCTTCCCGAACGTGGGGAAGGCCGTTTCTCCCATTGGAGCAGGAAGCGGCCGCAAGGCTGCTTCCTGCTCCTATGGGGAAATCAACTTTGTTACGTCGCGTGCCTGGCGGAGCGCTGACGTCACAAAGGGGAGGGTGGGGGGCGGGGGTGAGACACGGAAGCTTCCGTGTCTCCCGGGGTTAGAAAAAAATAATAATAATCCTCGGGTGCGATGCACCCGAGGATTTATGAACCTCCTCCCTGGTGTCAGCCACTGGTCGTGACCCGCACCAGGGAGGTAGTGCGCATTGAAGGGGTTAAGGGCCCCACTCTTAGCGCCTCGTCAGACCGGCGCTGCAATGCCTGATGTGCCCCATTAAAGGGCTCTTTTCTGGAGGTCTTGAAAAAAAGTGTGAGCGTGAACATGTTGATTGTGTATTATAGCTAGCAGGGAAGTTTCCCCACTAGCCTTTTCTTTTGGACAAGTTGAGTGGTGGAGCATTATTCCTTATCCACTCTTATGTGTTTTTTAATCTTGACCAAGATCCTCATAATCCAAATTAAATAATGTTTGTGAGGGCCTTGAGCCAATTTTAAGCTTTTTTTATTTTTTCCCCTACTTTCTTTTAAACAGTAGGTTTACCTTACTCCTACTCCATTTGTCACGACTCACACTTTTTTCAAGATCTCCGGCAAAGAGACCTCAAATGGGGCCCGTCAGACATTGCAGCACCGGTCTGACGAGGAGCTAGCCCTATGATGAAGCATGACATCCAAATGACGTATGAGGGCTCTTGCTTCTAACTTTAAAAGTGTCTTGAGGACCTGTGTTCTTACTTTCCTTTTCTTTTAGGAACAGTGTACCCTGGTGTTTTTCAAGTTAGTTAGGGAGACTGTACACTGGACCTCACAAAGCCTCTCAGTCCCTCTCTTTGCTTTGATTAAAATCTATATACACCCTGGTAAGATATTACACCTATTACAAGTTTCCTCCATCATGTCCAGGTTTTTCGACTTATATAGGGCTATCCAGGATTCCCTGGGATTGACTCATAGGCCCATATTTATACTTTTTTAGCGCTCCATTTGCATAATTTTTTTTATGCAAAAGCGGTGCAAAGTTACAAAATACAATTGTATTTTGAAAGTTTGCGCCTCTTTTGTGTGAAAAAGCGGCACAAATGAGGCACTAAAAAAGTATAAATATGGGCTTTAGTTCCTTGTGCTGGGTACAACACAATGTCTAAATGCATAATAAACCCCACTTGACACTGGGATAAACCCCTTGTCTGCTGGCACTCCCCCAGCCCCTCCAACCCCTGTGCTGTGCCCTTTTTTGGCTATTTGGGGTAGTTCAGGCTTAGGCAGTCATAACTTTTTGTCCACATAAGATATCCACGCCACATTTGCAGCCTTTTTTTCCAACATCCTAGGGATGCTAAAGGTACCCAGAGTTTGTGGATTCCTTTGGAGGAGACCAAGAAATTAGCCAAAATACAGCTAAGGTTTCGTTTTTTCTAGCAAAATGGGAAAAATGTGAGGCAGAAGAAAGGAGGTGATTTTTTCCCCTGAAAATAGCATCAATGAAGGTTTTGTGGTGCTAAAATCACCATCTTCCCAGCTTTCAGGAATAGGCAGACTTGAATCAGAAAACCCAATTTTTCAACACAATTTTGGCATTTTACTGGGACATACCCCATTTTTACTATTTTTTGTGCTTTCAGCCTCCTTCCAGTTAGTGACAGAAATGGGTGTGAAACCAATGCTTGATCACGCACAGCTAAGCATTTCTGAAAAGTAGACAACATTCTGAATTCAGCAAGGGATCATTTGTGTACATCCTTGAAGATTTTCCTTCTGAAAGTAACAGCTACAATAAACATATGTTGAAATTGAGGTGAAAAAAGAGCCATTTCTGGCCACGTTTTCTTCTATAACTTTTTCTAACTATGGCAGATTTTTTAAACCAATATACTATTACGTCTGCTGGACTCTTCTGGTTGCGGGATTTATAAGGGATATATAGGGCTTTTAGGTTCATCAAGAACCATAAGTAACCAGAGCCAATAAATGAGCTGCACCTTGCAATGGGTTCTCATTGTAAACTGGGTAAACAGCAATTCCTTTGGTGAAATATAAAGAGTGAAAAATAGGTATCATGGAAACCTTTGTATTTCCAAAAAAGATACAAGATAAGGTGTTGAGAAGCAGTGGTTATTGCACATCTCTGAATCTCTGAATTCCGGGGTCCCCTTACTAGCATGTGAATTACAGGGCATTTCTCAAATAGACGTCTTTTTTACACATTGGCCCTCATAACAACCCTGGCGGTCGGTGTTAAAGCGGCGGTAAGACCGCCAACCAGCCGGCAGTAAAAAAAAATGGAATCACGACTATGGTGGAAACCGCCAACACAGACAGCCACTTTAACACTCCGATCGCCACGGCGGTAAAAACAACCATAGCGGCGGTCACCGCTAACTGACAGGGGGAAGACAATGTACCGCCAACACTATTATGACAGGCCAATCCGCCACCTTTTCCGGGTCGGATTCAGCACAAATAAAAACACAGCGGAAACAGGACTTGGAAGGGAAAACACTCACATCTACACAACCCACGAGGAACCAGGACGCCTTGGAGCCTGAACTCCAAATACTCCCTGTGTTAGTATTCCTGCTCCTCTACCAGGAGCACGAAAGACGGCGGCCACGACCACGGTGAGTACTGCACCTACAACACAGTGGAGGGGGGAGGAGGGAGGGAAAAGAGAGTGACACACACGCAACACGCAACATTCCCACCCCCACCCACAACAACATGCACACCAATACATGCTGCAACATTACTTTTACAGCCCTCCACCCCCCTAGAAGAACGCAAGGACAAAAGGAAATGAGTTGAACGATTGTAATCAATAGAAATCCATTAGTCAAAACTTTATGTACAGTATAAACAATTGTGTACACCAACCAATCAAGTCCGGGTAGTGCACCATTCATAGTCCGTGGACCACTGGGCTCAAAATGCATGGGCGAGGCCCACACTCGATACCAGACTCGAAACGGAGAGAACACTGCAGGGGCATCAGATCGAAATGAAACAGGCACCTCAGGGGGAAGGGAAGGGGGGCACCTCAGCCGGATGAGTGCAGAACGCCAGCTCTACGAGGGGGCTCCATGCCCATTGATGTATCCTGGGGAGCGCAAAGCTACAGTCTCTCAAGTCTCTCCAGTGGATGGGTTGCCCACTGCTTTATCCTGGGAAGGTGGGTTGCCCACTTCTTTATCCTGGGGAGTGCAAAGCCACAGTCTCTCAAGTCTCTCTAGTGGGTGGGGTGCCCACTGCTTTATCCTGGGGAGTGCAAAGCCACAGTCTTTCAAGTCTCTCCAGTGGGTGGGTTGCCCACTGCTTTATCCTGGGGAGTGCAAAGCCACAGTCTCTCAAGTCTCTCCAGTGGGTGGATTGCCCACTGCTGTATCCTGGGGAGTGCAATGCCACAGTCTCTCAAGTGGATAACAGTCTCCACTGGTTCTGGAGGGGGCCTGGTGCCCAGAGTGCTTCATGCTGCCAAGGACTGAGGTAGTCAATGCCTTTCTCCACTGATTCTGGAGGGGGCTTTGTGCCCAGAGAGCTTCATCCTGCCAAGGACTGAGGTAGTGGATGCCTTTCTCTAATGGTTCTGGAGGGGGCTTTGTGCCCAGAGTGCTTCATCCTGCCAGTGACTGAGGTAGTGGATGTGAATCTCCACTGGTTCTGGAGGGGGCTTTGTGCCCAGAGTGCTTCATCCTGCGAAAGACTGAGGTAGTGGATGCCTTTCTCCACTGGTTCTGGAGAGGGCTTTGTTCCCAGAGTGCTTCATCCTGCCAAGGACTGAGGTAGTGGATGCCTATTTTCACTGGTTCTGGAGGGGGCTTTGTGCCCAGAGTGCTTCATCCTGGCAAGGTCTGAGGTAGTGGATGTATTTCTCCACTGGTTCTGGAGGGGGCCTTGTGCCCAGAGTGCTTCATCCTGGCAAGGACTGAGGTAGTGGATATATTTCTCCACTGGTTCTGGAGGGGGCCTTGTGCCCAGAGTGCTTCATCCTGCCAAGGACTGAGGTAGTGGATGTGAATCTCCACTGGTTCTGGAGGGGGCTTTGTGCCCAGAGTGCTTCATCCTGCCAAGGACTGAGGTAGTGGATGTGAATCTCCACTGGTTCTGGAGGGGGCTTTGTGCCCAGAGTGCTTCATCCTGCCAAAGACTGAGGTAGTGGATGCCTTTCTCCACTGGTTCTGGAGAGGGCTTTGTTCCCAGAGTGCTTCATCCTGCCAAGGACTGAGGTAGTGGATGCCTTTCTCCACTGGTTCTGGAGAGGGCTTTGTTCCCAGAGTGCTTCATCCTGCCAAGGACTGAGGTAGTGGATGCCTATTTCCACTGGTTTTGGAGGGGGCTTTGTGCCCAGAGTGCTTCATCCTGGCAAGGACTGAGGTAGTGGATGTATTTCTCCACTGGTTCTGGAGGGGGCCTTGTGCCCAGAGTGCTTCATCCTGGCAAGGACTGAGGTAGTGGATGTGAATCTCCACTGGTTCTGGAGGGGGCTTTGTGCCCAGAGTGCTTCATCCTGCCAAGGACTGAGGTAGTGGATGCCTTTCTCCACAGGTTCTGGAGGGGGCTTGGTGCCCAGAGTGCTTCATCCTGCCAAGGACTGAGGTAGTCAATGTGAATTTCCACTGGTTCTGGAGGGGGCTTGGTGCCCAGAGTGCTTCATCCTGCCAAGGACTGAGGTGGTGGAGGTGAATCTCCACTGGTTCTGGAGGGGGCTTTGTGCCCAGAGTGCTTCATCCTGCCAAGGACTGAGGTAGTGGATGTGAATCTCCGCTGACGGTGGTGCAACATGCAAGCTGCCCAGGCCCCTGGAACTGACCACCAGCCTCGTACGAATGACCACTGGGGATGGCAGCCATGTCTGCGATGGTGCCACTGGCTCAGGATGTTGCGGGGCCGCTGGCGGTGCTGGCGGCAGGGTCAGTAGCGGCGGTGCTTGCGGCGGGCTCTGTGACATAGGTGCAGGACGCAGTCATTGTCGCGGCGGTGCTGGTGGCGGGCTCACTGACTGCGGTGCTGGTGGCGGGCTCACTGACTGCAGTGCTGGTGGCGGGCTCACTGACTGCAGTGCTTGCGGCGGTGTCAGTAGCGGCGGTGCTGGTGGAGGGCTCACTGACTGCGGTGCTGGCAGCGGTGTCAGTAGCGGCGGTGCTGATGGCGGGCTCACTGACTCCGGTGCTGGTGAAGGGCACAGTGTCTGTGGTACTGGTGAAGGGCTCAGTGTCTGGGGTGCTGGTGAAGGGCTCAGTGTCTGGGATGCTGGTGGCAGTGCAGGTGGCGGTGCCGTTGGCGGTCTTGTCCGCCGTGCAGGTTGGCGTCGACGTGGACTTGCCTTTCATTTTCAGGCCCTTCCCCACCTTGCATGCTGGTGCAGCTGTCTTGCCACTTTCAACTTTTGTCTTGCCTGAGCCGTTGGTGGCAGGTTTTTTCGCCTTTTCCCTCTGGGATGTGGGCAACTTTTTCTGTTTTGGAGGTGGCAGAATGTCCTTGCCCTCGCTCCTTGGGACACTGGCAGCCCTGTTGCTTGGCGCACTCCAAAATCCCGCTATTACTGGCACCACTGTGCCCGGTGATGTGGTGGCTGAGGTGCTGGGTTGGGACCTGGAAAGGCAGGCCCTAGGGAAAGGACGGGGGAGGTGTAGGTAAGAGGTCAAAATTTGATAGTAAAAGCTTCTTAGTCACACTGGGACAGGTAGATGGAGGGGGTTTGGGAGTGGAGGAAGAGGTAGTGGTTGTAGGAGGCGTTCGTTTGGTGACTTTGGGTGAAGGTGCATGAGATGCAGGCTGTTGTGAGGTGGATGGCTGTTGGGTAGGTGTGTGACTGCATTTGTGTACTTTGGGAGGAGGGCTCACAGACACACTGGTAGAGGACACAGGGGATGTGTGAATGGTAGTTGGGGTGGTGAGTGCACGTGAGCAGTGTGTGGTGATGGGCGTGCTGGTGATGGAGGGAGTGGCTGAGGATGTAGTGCATGCAGGTGTGAGTGGAGACGTGACAGGGAGGGAGGAGGGAGACGTGGAGGAGGGGGACACAGTGGAGGCAGTGGATGTTGGTATGTGTGCAGGGGTATGATGCTTGTGTGAGTGCCTGTGGGATGTGTGGTGCTTATGTTTGCCTGAGCCACCCTTGTGTGTTGAGGTATGTGCATGCTGGTCTGATGGTGTGCTTGGGATAGGCTGAGGTACTGGGGATTGGGTCTGGGTGGAGGAAGTTGGAGGGGGGAGGCTGGACACAGGGACAATGGCTGCCATCAGTGCTGAGGCCAGACCCTGAAATGCTCGCTGTTGGTCTGCCTGGCCAGAATGAGTGCCCTCCAGGTGTGCATTTGTTTGTTGCAACTGCCTCTACACCCTGGATGGCATTCAGAATGGTAGACTGCCCAACAGTGAGGGATCTCAGGAGGTCAATGGTCTCCTCACTGAGGGCAGCAGGGCTGACTGGGACAGGGCCTGAGGTGCCTGGGGCAAAGGAGATGCCCACCCTCCTGGGTGAGCGGCCACAGGACACACGCTGAGGGGCTGCTGGGAGGGCGGTGCACAAGGGAGCTCCCATCAGAGGAGGAGTCGGTGTCGCTGGTCTCTGCTCCTGTCCCTGCCGTGGAGCTCCCCTCACCCTCCATCCCACTGGCGACTTCAGACTCCAGGGCCATGTGGGATGCAGCTCCCTCCTGCTCCAGTGGCACTGCTCCTCCGCCTGATGATGTTAATGCACACAAGCACAGGGAGACCACAAAAAGAAGGGGGAAGAAAGAAGAAAGACATGTTCAGTGCATGCAATTCCACTACCGTTGGCGGACACTACAGACACAACAGCCCTCTGCACTACACCATGCACTTAGATTTCCCTAATTAATCACAGGGACATGGGGTACATGGCCTATGCCCGATTTCTGTACACATGGAAGTCACGGGAGCCTGACTAGGTGTAGATGGCTCTTACTACTGTTGGGGCTGGGGTGCCACTTAGCCTGCCTCACAAAGGGTCCTTGTCTAGAAAGCTCGCCCTAGCTTAGGGGAACCCACTGCCCACCTCCCCCAACCAGACGCCACCTAATGCGCGCGGAGTCAGATGGATGTGACGGTACTCACCCCCTTGTGGCTGCTGTTATGCCCTCAAGCGCCCATCCAACTCCAGATACGCCACCGCCAGGATCCGGAACATTATGGGGGTCATGGTGCGAAGGGCACCCCTCCCACGTTGGGAGGCCATCCCCAGCTGGGCCTCCGCCGTCTTCTTGCTCCAGCGGCGAATGTCCTCCCATCTTTTCCAGCAGTGGGTGCTCCGTCTGTGGTGGACCACCAGGGTCCGGACGTCCTTGGCAATGGCACGCCAAATATCCTTCTTCTGGTGGTCGCTCACCTAGAGGAATAGTACAGGGGAAAATGAAAAACTTTAACCTTCCGGACCATCACAGTCATTGTCCCATGTTCCCACCCTTGCCCTGACGCACATACACTCACCGTCCGCTCATGCAGGCCTCACCCCCGTACAGCATGCTCACAGTGTACTCACCTGTTTGTCTGGAGGACCGTAGAGTAGCGTGTACTGGGGAAGGACCCCATCCACTAGTTTTTCCAACTCCTCCGCTGTGAAGGCAGGGGCCCTTTCCCCAGACACACGAGCCATTGTCGCTTCCAGACTGAGGTCACAGCAGCACTTGCAGTGTAGGTCCTCTCCTGTCGAAGGTCAGGTATCAAGTGAGTGAACAGACAGAAAATAGCGGTCACGTCCGCGGTGGTGCGTACCGTCACCGCCGGGGTACATCGTCATTGGCTCCTGGGACTCATAGGGCCCAATGTTAACCAATGCAGGATTGCGCCGCGGTCTTTGACCGCCTACCACGACAGTGTACAACGCCAGCGCAGTTACCTCATATCCCCTTGTCCCACATTACAGGTCAGGCAGGCGCCATTGTAGGGGGCCACATGGCTTTATTTTTAAATGTGTCACACATACCTAGGCCTTGCATACACACAGAGACAGGCACATAGCGGATTGACAAATGTGTGCAATAAATTCTTTTTTCACTACCTCAGTAATGGCTGACTCTGTGCTCGCTGTTCTCATCCATAGGGCACATCCGCTGGGGCAAGTGAGGAGATGGCGGCATTCTCCGGTGTACAGACCGCTGGTGGACCTGTCGACAATGGAAGAGAGACATGTAATAATCACCTACAGACTTGATCGTGCCACAATCCAGGAACTGTGTGCCCAGTTGGAGCCAGACCTGATGTCACCTATCCGCCATCCCACAGGAATACCCCCTCTAGTGCAGGTCCTGTCAGTACTCCATTTCCTGGCAAGTGAGTCTTTTCAAACTACAGTGGCCATTGCATCAGGGATGTTCCAGCCTATGGCCCTCATTCTGACCCTGGCGGTCCTAAACCGCCAGGGCCGCGGGCAACGGAAGCACCGTCAACAGGCTGGCGGTGCTTCGTTGCCCATTCTGACCGCAGCGGTAAAGCCGCGGTCAGAAAAGGGGTTCCGGCGGTTTCCCGCCGGAATACCCCTGGCAGGGCTGAACCTCCATGGCAGCGCTGCAAGCAGTTTTTGACCGCCAGGAACAGGATGGCGGGAACGGGTGCCGTGGGGATTTCTCTTCTGATCATGTGATGGGGGCTTGAGAGGCTTCAAAGGGAAGGAAAGGAATTTCCTTCCCTTTGAAGTCTCTCAGAGCATTTCAAAAGCCAGATTGTAAAGCAATCCGGCTTTTGAAATGCCCACTAGACTCCAAGGATTTCTTTATTATTTGTAATTGGCATAAGGAGAGCGACCCCTTGGGCAAGGGCTGCTCCCCAGCGGGGGCAATATTGTTCAAGGCCTATTGTTAGGCCGATCTGCCCCCGGGGGGGCAGAATCCACTAGGCGGCAGGGATAAAAAAAAAAAATTGTGTTTCTTTTGTTTTGTTTTAGTTGGGGAGCGACCCCTTATGCAAGGGTCGCTCCCTAGGGGGCAAAATATGTTTAGGCCATTTCTATGTGGCCAGTCTGCCCCCAAGGGGGGCAGAAACCACTAGACACCAGGGATTTTTTTTTTTACGCCAAATTCACAGAAGGGGAGCGACCCCTTAGGCAAGGGTCGCTCCCCGGAGGGCAAATTTATTTTAGGCCATTTCTGCCCCCCGGGGCAGAATCCACTAGGCGGCAGAGATATATATATATTTATTTGTGTTTCTTTTGTTTTTTTTTTGTTGGGGAGCGACCCCTTAGGTAAGGGTCGCTCCCTAGGGGACAAATTATATTTTTTATGAGGCCAGGCTGCCCCCAAGGGGGGCAGAAACCACTAGACACCAGGGAGTTTTCTTTTTTATGCCAAATTCACGGAAGGGGAGCGACCCCTTAGGCAAGGGTCGCTCCCCGGGGGGGCAATTTTATTTTAGGACATTTCTGCCCCCCCAGGGGCAGATTAGCCTATTGTTATTAGGCCGATCTGCCCCGGGGGGGCAGAAACCTCTGGGAGCCAGGGCTATTTTTTTGTGTTTTTTTGTTTGTTTGTTTTTTTAGAGATGGGGAACGACCCCTTAGGCAAGGGTCGCTCTCCTGGGGGGCAGATTGTATTTATACCATTTCTGCCCCCCTTGGGGGCAGATCGGTTGATTTTTGTTAGGTCAATCTGCCCCCAAGCAGGGCAGAAACCACTAGGCACCGGGGATCTTTTTTCATGCGCCAATGTCACGCAAGGGGAGTGACCCCTTAGGCAAGGGGCGCTCCCCGGGGTGTGAGGGGGAACATTTATTTTAGGCCATTTCTGTCCCCCCTGGGGGCAGATCGGCCTATTGTTACTAGGCCGATCTGCCCCCAGGGGGGGCAGAAGCCTCTAGGCGCCAGGGATACATTTTTTTGTTTGTTTTATTTTTTATAGGTGGGGAGCGACCCCTTAGCCAAGGGTCTCTCCCCTGGGGGGCACATTGTATTTAGACTATTTCTGCCCCCCTTGGAGGCAGATCGGCTGATCGGCTGATTTTTATTAGGTCAATCTGCCCCAAGGGGGGCAGAATCCTCTAGGCACCAGGGATAAATTTTTTGTTTTGTTTTGTTTTTTAGAGGTGGGGAGCGACCCCTAAGCCAAGGGTCACTCCCCGGGGGAGTGGGGGGAAAATTTATTTTAGGCCATTTCTGCCCCCCCGGGGGCAGATCGGCCTATTGTTATTAGGCCGATCTGCCCCCAGGTGTGGCAAAAACCTCTAGGCGCCTGGGATATATATTTTTTTTTTGAGGTGGGGAGCGACCCATTAGTCAAGGTTCGCTCCACTGGGGGGCAAATTGTATTTAGACAATTTCTGTACCCCTTGGGGGCAGATCGGCCAATTTTTGTTAGGCCAATCTGCCCCCATGGGAGCAGAAACCACTTAGGCACCAGGGATTGGTGTGTGTATGCGTGTGTTTTCTTTAGGGGGGCAGCCCCTTGGGTAAGGGTCGCTCCCCATGGGGGCACATTACTGTTGGCCATATCTGCCCCCCTTGGGGGCAGAGGGGCCTATTTTTGGAAGGCCCATCTGCCCCCAAGGGGGGCAGAAAGCCAACCAGAGGCCAGGAAAGTTTATTTTTTCAAAAATAAGAGGGTGGGGGTATGGCCATTCCCTGACCCCAAATAAATGGGGCCAACATTGTTCTTCTAGATGCCAGGGAATTTAAAAAAAAACAAAAAATATTGGGGTGGTGGCTATCAACCAGTATGGGCCTGGTTACGCCCCCACCTCAACTGAAGGGGGTAACAGTCTTTCAGCTCTCCCCCGCACTCTAAAACATCTTATCCCACAGAAAGCAAGAAGACATTTGATTATTTTGGGTTTTAGTTTTACATTTGGACCATGAGAGCTTGGCTAACCCTAAAAATCGTCCCACTTGGAGTGGTGAGGGCTGCATTTTATTGACTTTGGGACGCTGCCATTTAGAAAAATCCATAAGACCTTGACACATCTGAAAACTAAACATCTGGGTGATTCCAGGGTGGTGTGTTTCACATGCACTCAACACCATTTTTGTACCCACAATCCCCTGCAAACCTCCAACTTTGCTGGAAATCACACGTATTTCCCACGTTTTTGAGATGGAACCTTCCGGAATCTGCAGGAAACCACAAAATTCCTACCACCCAGCATTGTCTCATCTATACCGATAAACATTCTGCTGCACTTGTCAGCCTAAAAATGTTTTTTTGCAAACTGCCCTTTTGGACCCCCTTTGGTTTCCCCTCAAATCAACATGTTTTTGTCTCTTCCCTTTCACAAGCACTTGGCCCACCTACACAAATGAGGTATCATTTTTACCGGGAGGCTGAGGGGAACATTGGGTGGTATGAAATGTGTCCCACTGCGGTGATCCCACACAGAAATGTGGGAAAAATGTGATTCTTTAGCTAAATTTGAGGTTTGCTGAGGGTTCTGGGTAAAAAAACATGGGGGGATTCAAGCAAGTCATAACCTCACTGGACTCCCTCGTGTGTCTAGTTTTCAGAAATGTCTGGGATTGGTAGGTTTCCCTAGAAGGCTGCTGAGCCCAGGACCAAAAACGCAGGTGCCCCTGCAAAAACAGGTAGTTTTGTATTTGATAATTTTGATGTGTCCATATAGTGTTTTGGGGCATTTCCTTTTGCGGGCAGTAGGCCCACCCACAAAAGCGAGGCACCATTTTTATCGGGAGACTTGGGGGAACGCTGTGTAGAAGGAAATTTGTGGCTGCTCTCTGATTC
Organism: Pleurodeles waltl; assembly: GCF_031143425.1. Lineage (NCBI taxonomy): Eukaryota > Metazoa > Chordata > Amphibia > Caudata > Salamandridae > Pleurodeles > Pleurodeles waltl. Next base: position 1,161,268,470 of record NC_090445.1, read on the forward strand.
CAGAAGTTTCTGTCACCGAAGGAGAGAGAGGAAAAGGTGTTTTTTTGGCTAAATTTTGAGGTTTGCAAAGGATTCTGGGTAACAGAACCTGGTCAGAGCCCCACAAGTCACCCCATCTTGGATTCCCCTACGTGTCTAGTTTTCAAAACTGCTCAGGTTTGTTAGGTTTCCATAGGTGCCGGCTGAGCTAGAGGCCAAAATCCACAGCTAGGCACTTTGCAAAAAACAGCTCTGATTTCTTTGTGAAAATGTGATGTGTCCACGTTGTGTTTTGGGGCTTTTCCTGTCGCAGGCGCTAGGCCTACCCCCACAAGTGAGGTACCACTCTTATCGGGAGACTTGGGGGAATGCTGGGTGGAAGGAAATTTGTGGCTCCTCTCAGATTCCAGAACTTTCAGACAACCGAAACGAGAGGAAAAAGTGTTTTTTTGGCCAGATTTTGAAGTTTGCAAAGGATTCTGGGTAACAGAACCTGGTTAGAGCCCCACAAGTCACCCCATCTTAGATTCCCCTAGGTGTCTAGTTTTCAAAAATGTGCTGGTTTGCTAGGTTATCCCAGATGCCGGCTGAGCTAGAGGCCAAAATCCACAAGTAGGCAGTTTGTAAAAAACACCTCTGTTTTCTGTGGAAAAATTTGATGTGTTCACGTTGTGTTTTGGGGCATTTCCTTTTGCGGACACTAGGCCTACCCCCACAAGTGAGGTACCATTTATGTGAACAAAAAGTTATGAGGACCTAAGCGCGAACTGCCCCAAATAGCCAAAAAAAGGCTCGGCACAGGAGGGGAAAAGGCATGGCAGCGAAGGGGTTAATGATCAAACCATCAAATCTAGGGTCAGTCAGTCATGCAGTGCAGATCTGCATATGAGTGAGTTCCAACATGGAATAGGTGCTGGGAATTCGCTAGCTCTTTCTATTGAAGCCTAGTCTACCTTTGCATCTACCTCACTGAGGGCCTCTTTTACAAGAAACTGATGCATAGGCTCCGATGCGTCAGTTTCCTTGTGCTGCCTTTGATTCCCTAACAATGCCATGGATGTGCTGTTTTAACAATACAGAGCTTCATGGCACAAGATTTCACAGATGCATCCAAAATTCTGACGCATCTGTGGTGCTAAACTGACGCATTGGTGGACTAACACCAAAAAAATGACACTACTCCAGCAATGTGAGGAAGGCTACCATAGGAAAAAGCACTGCATCTGTTTAACTCCTGCTCTGAACAGGTGTTAAAATTCTGATGCAGTGAAGTCGCAGAACGACACAGTGGAATGTTATAAATTTCACTGCGTCAGTTCTGCAAGTTACCAAAGGAATGCCTAGCTTGCATATATCCTACCTAGAGCAGGTATAATGTGGCACAAGGCTTTACAAACTGACACACTGGGCCCAATGCTTCAGTTTGTAAATATGAAGTAGTGTAAAGCATTGCTTAGTGCCACCGCTGCATAAAACAAGCATTTTCAATGCAATGGATCTCGCGTTTGCTCGAATTAGAACTATTAGCGTTGTAAATTCCTAACTCATCATCATCATCAATTTACTTTATTCGGTACAAAATCGACCATGAAAGACATCCAATAAATACAAAAATACAGATTTCACAGTCATTGAGTTAATAAAAACATTATTGGTACTGTCGCGCCGCTCTAATATGGTGTGCTTGTACTTCCTGTTGGTCGCTTCCTGTTTGTTGGTATTTAAGGGCTGTTATTCTTTCTCTCCTTGCGCTACAACACTTTCTGTTTGGATGGTGTCTTTGCTCCTACCTCCTTGTATTCCTGTGCAGGTTCACGTCGGTTCCAGTGTATTTTCCTGTATTTTGCTTCTGCTGTTACCTGTTCATTTTGTTCCTGTTGCAGGAAACTATCTTTTTGGAAGTTTTTTCCCCTTTTCAGGTTTTTTTTCCCTCTGGCACTACTTCTGAGGGACACAGCCTGCTCTTTGCGTACCCATTGCCTGCACCACCCTGGCTACCAGAAAGAGTCACCCCCTACCTGGGCCAAGGCCGAACATTCAAGAACAAGATCCACGCCACTCGTTCTGAGGACTCCAGGTGAAAGCAGCACGTAAGTCGTGACAGATTGCAGCGCACAATACTCCTGACGTCGTCTAACACCATGGATGATACAGTGGCGGCTGCTGCAGATCCTGATCAATCTCTTCTGGCAACTATTCAGCAACAGGCTCAGGAACTGCAACAATTACGCAAAGAGAATGCTGCTTTACGACAGGCTTTGGCTTTCCGCAGTGCAGATGTTCCGGTCTTCTCCACCTCTACTCCTCGTTTCTCCAGTAAACCAACTGAACTGCAAGAGTTCCTCAATGCATTAACTGTGTATTTCGCCTTCCGACCTACCCAATTCTCCCACGATAAGACAAAGGTGGGATATCTTATCAGTGCGTTATCTGGTCCTGCCTTGGCCTGGGCAACCCCGATGGTATCATCCAATGACCCAGTATTGTCGGACTATCCCGCCTTCGTGAATCGGTTTAAACAGATGTTTAGTCGTCCAGGATTGGAGGCCTCTGCGGAAGAAGCCTTATGTGACATCCAACAAGGCTCAGAAGATGTCCTCCAATTTATTACTCACTTTCGACAGCTAGCGGCTGAGACCACCTGGTTGGAACGAACTCTGGTGACTTTATTCCATAGAGGCCTTAAAGAGAAGATTAAAGATGAGTTAGTACACTCCACCCGACTTGAAGATCTTCGTGGTCTGATGGATCAAGCTCTTTCCATTGAATACCGTCTCCAAGAACGATGCATGGAGAAGAGAAAGAGTAGAGGATCTTCCCAGCCAAGCACTTCACGTGTTTTTATGCATCGTCCCGAGGAACCTGGTCCTCCCGCCAGAGACACAGAAGGTGAACCTATGCCTGTGGATACCACTCGAGGCCCACTTTCCGTTAGCAAGCGGGAAGACAGACGTAAGAAAGGACTGTGCCTGTATTGTGGTGCTGCCGGCCACATGCTTCGTACCTGCCCTGTTTGCCCTCAAAGGTCATCGGGAAACGCCACTTCCCGTCCTCTGTAAGAAGGGAGGGGACGGGATCATCTGCTATACCTTCCATCAGTTCATTCAAGGACAATGCCACAACTTTGTTTATGTTACCTGTGACGTTACAGTTACCGGACGGCCGTCAAGAAAGAACGATGGCTTTACTTGATTGTGGTGCTAGTGGCATATACATGGATAAGACTTGGGCCACGACTCAACAAATACCAACACAACCCAAAGAAATCCCAGAACAAGTGCACACAGTGGATGGGTCCTTAATATCCTCTGGTCCAGTTGATGCTACCACCCTGACACTAAGTTTACAATTTGGAAACCACCAAGAACACATCTCATTTGATCTCATATCATCCCCCAATCATACTATCATTTTAGGAATTCCATGGTTCATAAGACATAACCCTTATGTAAATTGGGAAACCCGGACCATTTCCTTGTCCTTACAGTTTTGTCATGAGAACTGCTTTGCTTCAGACACATATTGGTCACCCAAGAGGTTAATGCCTACTTAAATTGCTAAAGGATGTCCCATCAATACAGTCCAAGGAGTCCCCGATCACTATCTAGAATTTCAAGATGTGTTCCAAAAAGCATCCAGACCTGTGTTACCCCCACATCGAGATTACGATTGTGCTATTCCCTTGGAACCTAGAACTATCGTTCCCTTTGGGAGGATGTATTCACTCACGGAACCTGAAAGAAAAGTTCTAAAGGAGTATCTGGAAGAAAACTTACATAGCAGTATTATTGTACCATCGTCCTCTCCGGCAGGGGCTCCCCTCTTTTTTTTACCCAAGAAGACGAAGGATCTTCGTCCCTGCCTGGATTTTCGAGGTATAAATAAGATAATTATAAAAGACCGTCATCCTTTGCCCCTCTTCAAGGACATACTAGAGGCAGTCAGAGGGGCTCAACGATTTACCAAACTGGATCTTCGTGAAGCCTACCAACTTTCACGTATTAAAGAAGGAGACGAGTGGAAGACTGCTTTCTGAACTCCATTTGGTCATTATGAGTACAGAGTTATGCCTTTTGGTCTCACTAATGCCCCCTCCATTTTCCAAAGATTTATGGACCCTGTGTTCTCTGATCTCTTGAACCATACGTCGCCATCTACTTAGACGATATCCTTATTTATTCTAGACGTCCTGAACTTCATTCCTCTCATGTGAAACAAGTCCTCCAAAGACTCCGGGAACATCATCTGTCCTGTAAACCAGAAAAGTGTGAGTTTGACAAGACCAAAGTCAAATATTTGGGATATCACCTTAGTCCCACTGGAATAGCTATGGACCAGGAAAAGGTACAAGCCATCCTAGACTGTCCTTCTCCTTCCTCTATTAAGGAAACGCAATGTTTTCTACGATTGGCTAATTATTATCAGCAGTTTATCTTAGACTTTGCAGAAGAAACCAGCAACAACACGTAAACATTAAAAAAGGAGAATTTATAGAAAGGCTTTGTCTGGACAAGGGCGGCTGAAATAGCTTTTCAGAGTCTAAAAAAGGCCTTCACTCAAGCACTGATATTGAGACACCCAGATACCAACAATTTATTGTTGTTACTGATGCTTCTGAAAGAGCCATCACAGCTGCCTTACTCCAACAACAAGAAGATGACGGTCTTGAACATCCTGTTTTCTATTTGTCCCATGTACTCTCTGCGTCGGAACAACATTACTCAATACTAGAAAGGGAGTTATTAGCTCTGAAAACAGCCTGCCTAGAGTGGAGACAGTTTCTTATGGGTTCCAAAGAGCCCTTCGAGGTGACAACAGACCATCGTAATCTACAATGTTTACGTAATTTTTTATGCCAGAGCAGTCGTCAGGCTCGTTGGGCTTTTTTCTTCAGTCAGTAGGACTTTTATATCACCTATATTCCTGGATCCCAAAACATTCTGGCCAATGCTCTGTGTCGCCGTTATCCAGATTGTACTCCTACCCCATCACAGTATCTACTTGAGCCTAGTAAAATCATCGGAGTAGCTCAGTCTTTCCTGGATGAGGTACAACTGGAATATTCCAACCTGTCTGATCAAGAATTAGAGAAACAAACCCCCCTAATATGTAAACTGCAAGGGTATTATTATTATAAGAACCCGTTGTTCCTCCCTACTAATGGAGTAAGAGAAAAGGCACTGCAAATGTGCCATGATTTGCCGGTTGCTGGTCATAGAGGCATCAAGGCCACACAAAAACTACTCTTGCGATCTTTCTGGTGGCCTACCTGGAAATCGGATGTCGAAAGACTCGTTCAAGCTTGTCCCATATGTGCTCAAGTAAAGATTCCCCGTACCAGACCTGCAGTATTACTTCAACCATTACCTGTTCCACCGGGTCCCTGGCACACCATTTCTACTGATTTCATGTGTTCACTACCTCCATCAGCAGGAAACTGGGATATCATGGTCACCATAGATTCCTTTAGTAAGATGCCTCACTTCACTGCCCTGAAAAAATGACCTACTTCCCAAGAACAAAGTCAGATATTTATCCATCATATTTTCCATCTCCATGGACTCCCACACAGCATAGTATCTGACAGGGGATATCAGTATATCTCCCGGTTTTGGAAACATTTTTGTAGGACACTGAATATCAATATAGCACTATCATCGGGTTTCCATCCTCAAACCAATGGACAGACTGAGCGTCTCAACCAAGGATTGGAGCAGTACCGTCGCTGCTTTTGTAATTCTACCCAGAACAACTGGAACACTTACCTTCCTATCGCTGAATTCTCTTACAATAACACTGTCCATAGTGCCTCCAAGGTCACTCCTTTTTTCTGTTCTTATGGCTATCATCCTAACTCTTTTCCTACTACTCCTCAGTCTACCTCTTCTCTTCCTGCTGTTACTTCATTTTCTAGACGACTTTTACAGATCCATAGATTGATTTGATATAACTTGTTGAACACCAAGAGAGACATGAAGAGAATAGCAGACAAGAAACGTAGGGATGCCCCAGAATATCACCTTCAAGATAAAGGGGGTCATTCTAACTCTGACGGGCGGCGGAGGCCGCCCGCCAGAGTTCCCCCCTCCAGAACACTGCTCCGCGGTCAGAAGACCGCCGCGGTGATTCTGGGTTTCCCACTGGGCTGGCGGGCGACCGCCAAAAGGCCGCCCGCCAGCCCAGGGGGAAACACCCCTCCATGAGGATGCTGGCTCCGAATGGAGCCGGCGGAGTGGAGGATGTGCGACGGGTGCAGTTGCACCCGTCGCAAATTTCAGTGTCTGCTCAGCAGACACTGAAATTCTTTGTGGGGCCCTCTTACGGGGGCCCCACGACACCCCATACCGCCATCCTGTTCCTGGCGGGGAACCGCCAGGAACAGGATGGCGGTATGGGGTGTCAGAATCCACATGGCGGCGCAGCAAGCTGCGCCGCCATGGAGGATTCTGCAGGACAGCGGAAAACCGGCGGGAGACCGCCGGTTTTCCTGTTCTGACCACGGCCATACCGCCGCGGTCAGAATGTCCTGCGGAGCACCGCCAGCCTGTTGGCGGTGCTCCCGCCGACCCTGGCCCCGGCGGTCCGTGACCGCCGGGGTCAGAATCACCCCCAAAGTCTGGCTTTCTTCAAACTTTTTACCTTTATGCCTTTCTCAGAATAAGTTCACACCTCGTTACTACGGTCCTTTCCGTATCCTTCAGCTGATTAATCCTGTCCGTCTTCACTTGCCTCGTTCCTGGAAGATTCATCCGGTCTTTCATGTTTCCCAGCTCAAACCCTATGTACCTGATCCTTACTCTCATCAGATTCCTTGTCCTCCTCCTGTGTTAGTGGATGATGTACCTGAATATGAGGTACAAGAGATTTGTGACTCTCGTATCTTTCACAAACGTCTTGAGTATCTGATTCATTGGAAGGGTTACCCTCTCAGTGAATGCTCTTGGGAAGATGCATCTTCTGTTCATGCACCTCATCTGATTCGCAATTTTCACCGCTTGTTTCCGCACAAACCTGGACCTTCGGGGGGGGACCTACTGTCGCGCCGCTGCGCGCGGCACAAGCCAAACATTCGGCTCGGGCCGCGGCACGCAGTCCCAAGACACGCCGCATCCCCAGCCTGCTCTGCACCTTCCGAGGCCCCAAATTGGGCATGGGGCCTCGTTCTTCTTTAGCGCACCGCGCTCACAGGCAGGTCTGACCCCCCACTCACCTGTTCTTTTCTTCTTCTTCTTTTTCTTGTCATCTGGTTGTGCCTTCCTTTAAGTTTTTCTCCCTTTCCCATATTACCCTTCTTTTCCCAGCATTCCTTGTTCCCCACTCTCTATGGATCCTAGTCCATTCTGTTCTATGTGTTTTTCACTATCTAATATGGTGTCCTTGTACTTGCTGTTGGTCGCTTCCTGTTTGTTGGTATTTAAGGGCTGTGATTCTTTCTCTCCTTGCGCTGCAACACTTTCTGTTTGGATGGTGTCTTTGCTTCTACCTCCTTGTATTCCTGTGCTGGTTCTCGTCGGTTCCAGTGTATTTTCCTGTATTTTGCTCCTGCTGTTACCTGTTCATTTTGTTGCTGTTGCAGGAAACTATCTTTTTGGAAGTTTTTACCCCTTTTCAGGGTTTTTTTCCCTCTGGCACTACTTCTGAGGGACATGGCCTGCTCTTGGCGTACCCATTGCCTGCAGCACTGTGGCTACCAGAAAGAGTCGCCACTACCTGGGCCAAGGCCGAACATTCAAGAACAAGATCCACGCCACTCGTTCTGCGGACTCCAGCTTAAAGCAGCACGTAAGTCATGACAGGTACATATTTAGAATTCCAAAAGCAGCATATATAAAATTTAACACAGCCTGTATTATATCTACATTTCCCAAGTTATGTAAATAAAGGTAAGTAAGCTGGGTAGTTCTAATACTTTTAGATAAAAATAACAGATGTAAAAACCTTTTTCTTGGGGTGTAATAAAAATCAAAAGAGTATAAAGTGCAAGGTACTATGGGATGCCTTTCCATCAGAGCAGCATGGCGGAAAATTCTTGAACCAAGTTCCACGTGTAGGAAATGCTACCAAGTAATGTAATATGTTCAGGAGTAGCCTTGTAAGTAAGAACCTATGCCGCTCAAGGCTGATAAAAGTCAAGTATAACATTGGGTGGTGATTGCTGTATCTGGTTCCTCGGCTGGGTTCTATCTATAGCCAAAGTCGGCTTCAAATCATTCATTTTCTGCCAATATATTTCCTTTACCTTTTTGGTATCCCGCTTTGTCAGAAGGTCTGGCTTAAAAAAGAACTCCCATAGTCCTAAAAAAAGAAGAGAGGAGTGGACATATCTAAGCCAAGGTATGTCCAGTGGTCGTGATAATAAAAGGCAATCCTATATCACCCTTCTACATAAAAAAAGCTTCCGGTTTTGACCAAATTTTTATCCAAAGTAATATGGGTTGGAGCTTTATATAGCTGGATATACATCTCAGGCCTATTTCTTCATGGCACAACGTTACTGAAGTTGATTGCGGGACTGCTAATAGCCTTCTCAAAAACGTATTTTCTACAATCTGGAGGCTCGAGCATTCAGCATATCCCCAAACCCCAGCTCCAAATGATGCAAAAGAGAGACATTTGCTAGAAAAGACAATCATCATCTCTTTTACAGGTTTGTGTTGCAACCTTTTCACAAATCTAAAAACTGCTTCTATGGCTTTCTGTAATTGTATTGAAAGTATATTTACTAAAAACTTCCAATTAAAACCTACATCAATGGGAACCCTCAGATACGTAAAATGTGGGACCTTTAGTATTTCTTCCCCATCCAAAACAATTTTTTTGGTTTTTGCTAACTTTGGCCTAGTCTTCATCACAAATGACTTAGATCTATTAATTTTAAGACCAAGATTTCCAATGAATGTATTAAAAGCATTCAATAAAATCTGAAGACCATTTGCTGTTCTTGAAATGAGTACAGCGTCATCCGCATACAATAATACTGCAATTGAGGATTTATTAATAATTGGCAGATCCTTCCCCACTTCACAAAGAGATCTCTCTAGCCTATTTATATAAAGAAGACAAAGAAAGGGGGACAGCACACAACCCTGTCTAACCCCCTTTAATGAGGGGAACTTATCTGTTAAACCACCCTCCTGAGAGTAGCGAACTCGGGCTGATGTACAAGCATGTCTTTGTCCACCCCCATGTTTAACATAACCGTCCACAGTTTCTCTCTATTGACTGTATCGAAAGCACAAGACAGGTCCATAAATGCTAAATGTACACACCCGTTTTTGACTTTCGTATATTTTTGGACTATAAGAGTCAGGTTGAGTGTTTGTTCTACTGTACCCAACTTAGGTCGAAAGCCAAATTGCAATTCTGAAAGACAGTTAGATTCAGTTGCCCAGTTTTCCAACTTATTTAAAATCACCCGATCTAAGATTTTAACTGAACTGTCCAACAAAGAGATTGGTCGATAGCATAAAGGTTCTGTCCAAAAACTATCAGCGTTGTAAATTTCTAACTCAATTTTAGTTAATGGCCAGTCACCATTTCTAATCAGAAGGTCAGACCAATGTTACTGTCTGTAAAAAAAGAACATGCAACTTTGTGAGTTTGGAGTCTATTTTCCACCACTGTAAGAAGAGAGCACTTGAAACTAAGTAGAGTTTTACTGTGCTTCATTAATGGTTAATGGTTATCGTCCGTTTAGCTATGAAAATACGGTAATATGTCTTTTATGCGCATTTACTGTAATGAGGCTGTATTGAAGTTCTCATATAGCAAGAAATAAGGGGACAAAGTCACAGAAAGAATATGATTCGCCCAAGATCACACAATGTGGTCCAGCAGGAGAACCAAGATTGCAAAGCAGGAGCACACTTTTCAAGGCATTTAAGATTCCCATTATACCACATTATAGTGAGTATACCGGGAGATCAGGTACTGTCTCCCCAAGGAAAAATTAAATATCTACTAGGCTCCAGTTTTTTTTATCACACTCTTACTACCAGCATTTACCATGATTTCAAGCACCTCCAATCTTTGGTAAAAAAAGGATTAGAGAAATATGTATTCAAAAAGTGACTGCCCGCGAGTCAGAAGCAAAAGCTAGAATTACTAATTACGATTTGCGGATATTTCACTGACAGACATATATCAATGCATTCCATCTAGGAGCGTTTGACCGGCAGTGACATCTCTGTTTGTTTTTCTGACACCTCCCCCTTTTCTGCATACCTGTTTGTTTTAGTTTATGTGGTCATATTGTTTTTTTATATATCTAAGTTTCAAAGACTACTGCTTCATTTAAACAATATCACCTTCTTGGAATCTTTTTCACCCTCATGAAATGCTACATGCTTTCCCTGCCCAGTCAGAAAATACACCTTGCAAACATTCCTTACCTCCAAACAATGTTCACCTTCATTAACTTCAATGTGATTACACACTAAACAAGCCTAGAGAGAAAGTGAGAGCTTTAGAGAAAGAGACAAGGAAACAGGAAAGAGGTGGTCCAGGTAGTCAGAGATGTATTCCACGTACCGCTTATATTAGCTATACATAGGGAGGAGGCTGCGTTTAGAAATGTGTAAAGACAGTCCTTCTAAAGAAAAGAGATGGAGGGGAATTGCTTAAGGAGACAGAGCAGATAGAACTGGATTCTCAGGATTAGGTAGTGAGAGACTGAACTAGAAACAGGACAGATAATCTTTACGCTTCTGGATACCATGTTAAAGAGAGACTGCATTGAGAAACAAGGAGGGGAGATTGTTCTAGAGTAAGGTAGATATACAGAGCTTCCCAAGACATGCATTAATAGAGTCCACCCTAGAGGGACCGATGCACCCAGGTGCATTGCCAGCTGGGAGTTTCTACGGTTCCCTTGATGACCTGCAAGTGGTGTCAGGAGACTATTCCTGAATCGTTGGAGCGGGTGAGCTGTACGAAATCAGAGTTCTCTTAGTCCTGAGGAGTAAACCACACAGCCAATAATCCTGCAGCTGAAAGAGACCAGATCTGTAGTGTGAAAATATCCGAAGGAGAGAACGCTCCTATACGCAAGCACAGAACTGTCGCGGGGTCTCTAGACAGCAGTGTATTCACCACTGCAAGTGAATAGGTGACCAGGAACAGAGATAGGCTTCTGCCTTGTGAGAGAGGCACTCAAATCTGTTTCTTCGCGCACAAACCGCCCTACAGAAATAGAGACAGAGGCCCTCATTACAAACCTGGCGGTAAATCCCGCTTACCGCCGTGCAGAAGAGTGGCAACACACCGCTGCAGCGGCGCAATTCCGGTACAGCTATGGCGACCCTCAGCTCGGAATCTGCCAAAATCCAGACACCCACATAAGTCCGCCACACCAAAGGTCAGTGATAAACTGGCGATAACAAAACCGACACCGTCACGCCAACAGGAACACCCCTACACTATCACGACCCACGAATCCACACAGCGGTCTTTCAACCGCGGTATTCCATTGGCGGTACACACCGCCGCGCTCAAAATACACACACATTTACAAAACACAACCACACTGGACAAATCGAAATACACACACCTGATACACATACACACACGGCGGTCTTTCAACCGCGGTATTCCATTGGCGGTACACACCGCCGCGCTCAAAATACACACACATTTACAAAACACAACCACACTGGACAAATCGAAATACACACACCTGATACACATACACACACCACTCCCACACACCCAATCCAATATAAAACACACACCCACATCACCCACAAACCCTTAGTACCAAAATTCCGAAAGAAGGCCAGAGAGAGACACCACCAGAAACAACACTAGCATCCACAGACACACAACATCATCACTCACACAACATCCACGCACCTCAGACAACACACACAAACACATCCCCTCATACATCACAGCACACACCACCTCACACATCACCCACACCAACCCAAGGCACCACAAAGACTCCCAAGGTTTGTTGAGGAGGAGCTCAGGGTGGAGGAAATCGTCTGGGTAGAGCTACAGGTAATCGGATCACAGGTGCAGCACACCTCCATTGCTAGGAAGATGGAGCTATGGCGCAGAATCGTTGACAGGGTCAACGCAGTTGGACAGCACCCCAGAACACGGGATGACATCAGGAAGTGGTGGAACGACCTACAGGGGAATGTGCGTTCCGTGGTCTCCAGACACCAGATTGCAGTACAGAGGACTGGCGGTGGACCCCCACCTCCTCCCCCACAACTAACAACATGGGAGGAGAAAGTCTTGGCAACACTTCATCCTGAGGGCCTCGCAGGAGTAGCAGGAGGAATGGACTCTGGTAAATCAACTCTTAACTATTATATCCCCCACCCTACCTGCATGCCATCACATACCCCCCCTCACCCTCACCCCCATCACTCCAACACCTCACATATGTCCCACTATCACAACCCACTCCTCCCAACACCAAGCCCTCCATGCAACACCAAAGCATGTCCACAACAGATACCCACACAGACCCCAAACCAAATATCACACAAGGACTTAGACAAGAATGCAAGCACTGGAATACAGGGTCACTCACCCACTGCACACAGTGGCACACACAGATGCAATAATCATGCCTTTACACCCCTGCAGGACCCCTACCCAACGTCACCAGACAGGAGGTTCCAGACATGTCCAGTCCCCCCACAAAAGAGGCCCACAGTGATGACAGCAGCTCTGCACAACTGGATCAAGATGACCAGCCTGGCCCATCTGGGACCTCGGGACAGTCGGTTCCCCTGACACTGTCACAAGCCACCACAGAGCCTCCCCCCTCAGGAAACACCAGCACAGCACCCACCCAGCGGGCCCATCCCTCTGTCCCCAGGACACATCAAGCAGCAGTGTTTCCACCACTACAGGGAACCCAGTCAAACCCACCACCCCAAGAAAATCAGGGACCTGGGGGCAGTGGCAATGGCAGTGGGTACACAGTTCAGGGGACAGGGGCACAGGAAAACAGGGGAACTGGGAGGACAGCTCTGCGACGGGGGAGGACAGGCCCAGGCAACCCACTCGCCACGCCCCTGATACTTGCCTGGATGATGAACAGCCCACCACCTCCACCGGCGCTAGTGGACAGGAGGCACTGCCACAGGACCACGACACCAGCACCCCACCCCCTGCAGATGGATAGCCACCCCGCAAACGATCCTGAGATCCAGGAACAAGACAGAGAACATTGCCAAGACCCCCGCCAGGAAATTAGACCTCCCTGAATGTCATCCTTCTGTCCCACTTTGTCACCCTGTCCATCCTTAAACTGCCCTTGCTTCACTTCCTATGCCCCTTTGAACAATGCACCTGTGAAACAAATAGACTGGACTCTGCCATGGACATTCCTCCACCATCACCCCTGCCCATTTTAGAACCCCCTCCACTTATTTGCACAAAAATAAACACACATCAATCACAAAACAATCTGGAGTCAGTCTGTGTTTTCACAAATGTGTAATTGCAATAACTATGGAATAGAGCAATGTCAATTTAATTGTCAACATACCGATGTAACACAGCTCTAGTCCATGAAGAAATATAGCCGAGGTCACAAAGTGGGACCCACATCTGTTAAATGGAAAGGCAAAGTGACAAGTCAGGGCCAATACAATGGGTGAAAATGACAGACTTATGATAGGTCAAACAATAATATGAAATGTGTGAGGCAGTGATATATTCTTACCTGTGTCTCACTGGAAGCATTGCTGGATAACGTTGTTTCTGTTGTCGATATCCTCTTCTTCTGCCTCCTCTTCTTCACTGTCCACAGGCTCCACAGCTGCCATAAGACCTCCAGCTGGCCCATCCTCCTGCAGAAAAGGCACCTGTCATCGCAAAGCCAGGTTGTGCAGCATACAGCAGGCCACGATAATCTGGCACACCTTCTTTGGTGAGTAGTAGAGAGAACTACCTGTCATATGGAGGCACCAGAGCCTGGCCTTCAGGAAGCCGAAGCTTCTTTCTATAATCCTTCTAGTTCACCCATGTGCCTCATTGTAGCGTTCCTCTGCCCTTGTCCTAGGATTTCTCACTGGGTTCAGTAGCCATGACAGGTTGGGGTACCCAGAGTCACCTGCAAATGTCGAAGGACAACTGTTAGACTCACACTAACCCATAGGGACAACTCCAGACACTATTCACAGGGTATAGGGTCCTTGTCCTCACCTATTAGCCACACACAGTTCCTCTGGAGTTGCCCCATCACATAAGGGATGCTGCTATTCCTCACAATGTAAGCGTCATGCACTGAGCCTGGAAACTTGGCATTCACATGGGAGATGTACCGGTCGGCCAAACACACCATCTGCACATTCATCGAATGGTAGCTCTTCCTGTTTCTGTACACCTGTTCACTCCTGCGGGGGGTACCAAGGCCACATGTGTCCCATCAATGGCACCTATTATGTTGGGGATATGTCCCAGGAGATAGAAGTCTCCATTCACTGTAGGCAAATCCTCCACCTGAGGGAAAACGATGTAGATGTGTATGTGTTTCAGCAGGGCAGACAACACTCTGGACAACACATTAGAGAACATTGGCTGGGACATCCCTGATGCAATGGCCACTGTTGTTTGAAAAGACCCACTTGCCAGGAAATGGAGTACTGACAGGACCTGCACTAGAGGGGGTATCCCTGTGGGATGGCGGATAGCTGACATCAGGTCTGGCTTCAACTGGGCACACAGTTCATGGATTGTTGCACGATCAAGTCTGTAGGTGACTATTACGTGTCTCTCTTCCATTGTCGACAGGTCCACCAGCGGTCTATTCACCGGAGGATGCCGCCATCTAATCACCTGCCCCAGCGGACATGCCCTGTGGATGAGATATCACAAAATGTCTTTGGCACACATTTATTAATCCGCAATGTGCCTGTTACTGTGTGTATGCAAGGCCTAGATAGGTGTGACGCAGTTATTATTAATGCCATGTGGCCCCCTGAAATTGCGGCTGCCTGACCTGTAAGGTGGCACAAGGGGATATGAGGTAACTGCGCTGGGGTTCTACACCGTCGCGGTTGGCGGTTGGCGGTCGAAGACCATGGCGCAATCCTGCATTGGTTAACATTGGACCCTATGGGTCCCAGGAGCCAATGACGATGTACGCCGGTGGTGACGATATGCAGCTTCGCGGACGTGACCGCCATTTTCTGTCTGTTCACTCACTTGATACCTGACCTTCAACAGGAGAGGACCTGCACTGCAAGTGCTGCTGTGACCTCAGTCTGGAAGCGACAATGGCTCATGTGTCTGAGGAAAGGGCCCCTGCCTTCACTTCGGAGGAGTTGGAGAAGTTAGTGGATGAGGTCCTCCCCCAGTACACGCTACTCTACGGTCCTCCAGTCAAACAAGTGAGTACACTGTGAGCATGCTGCATGGGCAATGCCTGTTTGGAGTTGTGTGGATGGACGATACATGGGGGGGACTGAGGCCTGACTGAGCGAACGGTGAGTGTATGTGCATCAGGGAAAGGGTGTGAACGTGGACCAATGACTATGACGGTCCGGACGGGCAAAGATTTTCCTTTTCCCCTGTACTATTCCTCTAGGTCGGCGCCCACCAGCAAAAGGATATTTGGCGTGCCATCGCCAAGGATGTCCAGACCCTGGGGGTCCACCACAGACTGAGCACCCACTGCCGGAAAAGATGGGAGTACATTTGCCGCTGGAGCAAGAAGATGGCGGAGGCCCAGCTGGGGATGGCCTCCCAACGTGGGAGGGGTGCCCGTCGCATAATGACCCCCCTGATGTTCCGGATCCTGGCGGTGGCGTATCCGTAGCTGGATGGGCGCTTGAGGGCATCACAGCAGCCACAAGTGGGTGAGTACAGCCACATTCATCTGAATTTACGCGCATTACAAGGTTTCTGGGTGGGGGAGGTGGTCAGTGGGTTCCCCTAGGCCAGGGCGAGCTTGGTAGGCAAGGTCCCTTGTAAAGCATGGCTCAGTGGCACCCCAACCCCACTAGTAGTTAGTGCCATCTACACCTAGTCAGGCTCCTGTGACTTCCATGTGTGCAGCAATCGGGCATAGGCCTTGTACCCCATGGCCCTGTGAATAATCTAGGAACTATAAGTGCATGGCATAGTGCAGAGGTCTGTTGTGTCTGTAGTGTCCGCCAACGGTAGTGGTGTTGCATGCCCTGAACATGTCTTTCTTCTGTCTCCCCCCCCTCTTTTTGTGGTCCCCCTGTTCTTGTGTGCAATAGTATCATCAGGCGGAGGAGCAGTGGCACCGGAGCAGGAGGGAGCTGCATCCCACTTAGCCCTGGAGGACGAAACAACAGAGTCTGAAGCCACGAGTGCGACGGAGGGTGAGGGGAGCTCCACGGCAGGGCAGGAGGTGACAGCAATGACAGCAGTGACAGCGACTCTTCCTCTGATGGGAGCTCCCTTGCGGTGGCAGGCCCCTCTGTGCCCCCTGCATCAACAGGTACAGCCGACACCCTCCCTACCAGCACTGGCCTCCCAGCAGCCCCTCAGCGTGTGTCCCGTGCCCGCTCACCCAGGAGGGTGGGCATCTCCTTCGCCCCAGGCACCTCAGGCTCTACTCCAGTCAGCCCTGCTGCCCTCAGTGAGGAGGCTATTGACCTCCTGAGATCCCTCACTGTTGGGCAGTCTACCATTCTGAATGCCATCCAGGGTGTTGAGAGGCATTTGCAACAAACAAATGCATACCTGGAGGGCATTCATTCTGGCCTGGCAGCCCAACAGAGAGCATTCCAGGCTCTGGCCTAAGCACTGATGGCAGCCATTGTCCCTGTGTCCAGCCTCCCCCTCCAACTTCCTCCACCCAGACCCAATCCTCTGTACCTCAGCCTATCCCAAGCACACCATCAGACCAGCATGCACCCACCTCAACACACAAAAGTGGCTCAGGCAAACAGAAGCACCACACATCCCACAGGCACTCACATAAGCATCATACCTATGCAGACATACCAACATCCACTGCCTCCACTGTGTCCCCTTCCTCCACGTCTCCCTCCTCCCTCCCAGTCTCGTCTCCACTCACACCTGCATGCACTACATCTTCAGGCACTACCTCCATCACCAACACACCCATCACCACACACCGCTCACGTGCACTCACCACCCTCACTACCATTCACACATCCCCTGTGTCCTCTCCTAGTGTGTCTGTGAGCCCTCCTCCCAAGGTACACAAACGCAGGCACATACCCACCCAACAGCCATCCACCTCACAACAGCCTCCAGCCCATGCACCTTCACCCAAATCCAGCAGACGTACACCTCCTACAACCACTACCTCTTCCTCCACTCCCAAACCCCCTCCATCTACCCATCCCAGTGTGTCTAAAAAACTTTTCCTGGCTAATATTGACCTCTTCGCTACACCTCCCCTCTGTCCGTCCCCTAGGGCCAGTCTTTCCAGGTCCCAACCCAGCACCTCAGCCACCACATCTCCAGGCACAGTGGTGCCAGCAACTGCAGGCTATTGGAGTGCGCCAACCATCAGGGCTGCCAGTGTGCCACGGAGCGAGGGCAAGAACATTCTGCCACCTGCAAAACTAAAAAAGTTGCCCACATCCCAGAGGGAGAAGCAGAAAACACCTGCCACCAGGGGCTCAGGGAAAACGAAAGGGGATAGTGGCAAGACAGCTGTGCCACCATCCGAGGTGGGGAAGGGCCAGAAACTGAAGGGCAGGTCAGGAGAGGGCATGGTGGCACCAACTGAGGGACCAGTGTCACACCTTCTGTCCACGTTGATGCCAACCTGTACGGCGGAGAAGACCGCCACCTGCACTGCCACAGAGCCCGCCGCCAGCACCGCCGCCACACCGCCGCCAGCACCGCTGTCACAGAGCCAGAACCGCCGCAACTGACACCGCCGCAAGCACTGCCAGCGGTCCCGCCACATCCTGAGCCAGTGGCACCACCACAGACATGGCTGCCATCCCCGGTGTTCAGTCGTCCGAGGCTGGTGGTGAGTTCCAAGAGCCTAGGCAGCTTCCATGAAGCATCAATTTCGGTGGAGAAAGGCATCCACTACCTCAGTCCTTGGCAGGATGAAGCACTCTGAGTACAAAGCCCCCTCCAGAACCAGTGGAGAGATACATCCACTACCTCAGTCCTTGGCAGGATGAAGCACGCTGGGCACAAAGCCCCCTTCAGAACCAGTGGAGAGAGACATCCACTACCTCAGTCCTTGGCAGGATGAAGCATTCTGGGCACAAAGCCCCCTCCAGAACCAGTGGAGATTCACATCCACTACCTCAGTCCTTGGCAGGATGAAGCACTCTGGGCACAAAGCCCCCTCCAGAACCAGTGGAGAGATACATCCACTACCTCACTCCTTGGCAGGATGAAGCAATCTGGGCACAAAGCCCCCTCCAGAACCAGTGGAAACTGTTATCCACTTGAGAGACTGTGGCTTTGCACTCCCCAGGATACAGCAGTGGAAAACCACCCACTGGAGAGACTTGAGAGACTGTGGCTTTGCACTCCACAGGAGAAAGCAGTGGGCAAACCACCCACTGGAAAGACTTGAGAGACTGTGGCTTTGCACTCCCCAGGATAAAGCAGTGGGCAAACCACCCACTGGAGAGACTTGAGAGACTCTGGCTTTCCGCTCCCCAGGATAAAGCAGTGGGCAAACCACCCACTGGAGAGACTTGAGAGACTGTGGCATGGCACTCCACAGGATACAGCAGAGGGCATGGAGCCCCCTCGTGGAGCAGTGGCGTTGTGCATTCATCAGGCTGAGGTGCCCCCCTCCCCCTGAGGTGCCTGTTTCATTTTGATCTGATGCCCCTCCAGTGTTCTCTCCGTTTGAAGTCAGGTATCAAGTGTGGGCCTCGCCCATGCTTTTTGGGCCCAGTGGTCCACGGAAAATGATTGGTGCACTATCCGGACTTGTGTGGTTGGTGTACATAATTGTATATACTGTATTTAGAGTTTTGACTACTGGATTTTTATTAATTACAATCGTTCATCTCATTTACTTTTGTCCTTGCGTTATTCAAGAGGGTGGTGGGAGGGTGTATATGTAATGTTGCTGCATGTATTTGTGTGAATGGTGTTGTGGGTGAGGGTGGGGGTGGGGGTGTTGCATGTTGCGTGTGTGTGTCACTCTCTTTTCCCTCCCCCCTCCCCTGTGTTGTAGGTGCAGTACTCACCGTGGTCGTCGCCGCCGTCGTTGGAGCTCCTGATAGAGGAGCAGGAAGACCAGCGCAGGCAGTATCTGCAGTTCTGGCTCCATGGCGTCCTGGTTCCTCGTGGGGTGTGGAGAGGTGAGTGTTTTCCCTTCTGTGTACTGTTTCCGCCGTGTTTTTGTTCGCATTGGATCCGCCCCGGAAAAGGTGGCGGATTGGCATCTTTTGATAGGGTGGGCGGTACATTGTCTTCTGCCTGTCTGTTGGCTGTTACCGCCGCGCTGTTTGTTTGTAGCGCCGTGGCGTTTGGAGTTTTAAAGTGGCTGTCTATGTTGGCGGTTTCCGCTGTGGTCGTAATCCCATTTTTTTCCCTCCGGTCTGTTGGCGGTATTACCACCTCTTTAACACCGACCGCCAGGGTTGTAATGAAGGCCAGAATGCCCTCCTGGGATAAACTCAGTCTCCCAAGGGTTACAGGGACAACAGTATCCTCCTGGGGCTGAGAGACGTTGCCCTCTCGAGACTGAAAATGCTCTGTTGAGACAGACTGATCCTGTGTCTGCAAGGAGAGCGCCTGGGGGAGGTATGGCCTGAAGGCTCAGACATCCAGTGTCGGGAGAAACTTCTAAAACTTTAAATCATCAGAGAAAAGTAATGAGAAGTTAAGAGCCAGGAAGGGGCAAAGAGGAGTGGTAGAGGGGGTGCAGGAGGGGGAGAGAAGACCAAAATTGAAGAGAGGCGGAGAGGAATCTATAACACTTTTAACATTTTGACAATACTTGTGAATAATAGGAAATGCTAGCGGAGCGTGCGCCAGCCACAGTGAAGGGAATCAAAATCAAGAAGAGGGAGGGAAGTGCAGCGTGATCGCACTGTGTGGAAAGTAAAGAGATAAAGTAGTCCGGACACCAGGCTGAAAACATCGAGCCTCGTATGTTTTTAGTAGTTTACCGGTGCTGTGTAGGTGGGCTAAACACCGGAAAAGGCATGACGTATGCATGCCTTTCACAAATGAAAGCAAGCGGATTTTAAAAGGCAAGACCACGAACCAATGTAAGTGAGTGACGTGACATGGGCGTGGTTTGAAGCCCAAAGAGAGATTACAGAATGGGACGGATCGCTTTGCACTCACCCATAAAAATGACACAACAGAAGCACAAGGGGCTCGTAAATAAGCCCCGTAGGACCTCTAATCCTTATGGGGCAATGTGTTCCTTTCTATCCTTCTTCTTCATAGTACCTCCGGTAAAGGTCATGCTGAAATGATCATGGCAGTGACAAGTCTAAAACCAGTTCCTCACTTAAATGTTCTGTCTATGAAAATTCTTCCGAAGCCACCCCTTATGATGGGGTCTTAGGGAATGTCCCCCACTGAAGTTGGGAAATAGAGGAAATTTCTCCTAGTTAAAAAACAAAGCTAATCTCTGGCTTGATAGTCATATAGGAAGACATTATATAGCATGAAATATCATCTTTGCCTTACCTCTACAAGGTTTGTTTTCACAACCACAGGTGACGCAAGTGAACTTAGTGCAATTCACTAATGATGGAATGTGAAAGGCTTTTTTAGTTCTGCAGAACCCCACCCAAACATAGTTGAAGTAGTGTCAATGCATTTGGGTCATTAACATGCAACAATGATAATCCAAATGCTTATTCATGAATGATTTACACACTCAAGATCACTAGAAACGGAATTTGTATTTCAAAATCTTTATTTTAATGTACTTATTTTAACGTTCCGGGATCTAGTGCAGACAATATTGATAACAATATGATAAGATATGATATGATAAGAATTAAAAGCAGTTAAGCTTTTCAATAACTGTGAAACCAGGGAAAAATCATAACATCACAATCTGTAGCCCTTAACACCCTCACTGTGCAATCTCCAAGGGCTGCTCTAGTTCTAGCAGATTAATAAATAATAAGCCTGAGTTTCAGAGTTAATGCACATACCTAGACAACATGATTTGTTGTCTGCTTGGAATAGCTTGCCAGATATTTTGAGAACAAGGGCAAAAAGATTGCATCTATGCGAGAGCAGAATCCTGGCAACAGTTAGTGAAGGCAGAATGGAATGCTTCACAAAGTTTTGGAGAGTCTTTCTGGAGGCTTCTTTAGTCAAGATTGAATCTGCTGCTGTGCTCCTCTGGATCTAAGATCCATAACCGGGGTAAAGTTTCTCGCTCCAATTTGATATAGATCGCACGGAGTTTCTATACTTTTATCAACCTATCTTATCTCTCTTGAGCAATCTCTTGACATAATCATATACATCAGAAGGTCTATTGATAATGTAAAAATACATAGATACAGACTACATTGTTTGGGTTGTGTTTATAAAAGTCACCATTCCCATACTGGGTGCTTTTGTCTATGTTATTGATGGGAGGATACGACACATTTAGAGTTCAAAAGGATATGACATATTCACAGTTCTTTGGGAAAATAAATACCACAATGTTTTAGATCAAGGAAGTTAAACACTGCCATTTTCTAGACAGGCCTATGACAAAATGCAACCTCGGACTGCACAAAATGCAGTATGCTTTTATGTGCTCTAGAACTGAAAACTAAAATAAAAACAAGAGAATAAAATAGATAAAATAAAACAATTATGGAGGGAAACAGTCATGACATTTATGACACCCCTGGAATAATTTCTGAACTAAGCCATCAGTAAACAGTCATCGAATATGCTTTTTTTACGCTGCTTATCATAACCTCATAACATATTTCATTACACATATAGAGAATAAAAGCACATTCCAGAAACATGCTTTTGATGATATTTCAATTCATCAATTGTTACATGTTCGATAATACATCTCTGCATTGGAAAACAGGATGTGTATACCAAAGCAGTTCAAATGAGACTGTGTTGTTGCAACTTTTTATCAGCTTTGAGTAGCTGGTTGGTTGCTGGCTCAAACACCCAGTGTACATAAACCTCTTTCCACAATACCGTCACTACACTTATTGTTTTTTATAAACCTTGCTTTTGAGCACCCAAGCATTTTCTTCCTGTTTTGCAGTTGAACCAAAGATATGCCCCTCCTGCAAATTTTATTTTAAAACATGCAACAATTTTGAGGGTTTGTGCTCTTCGGACAGTAGCTACGGACAGACCCCTTACAAGGATGCTTTTCATCCTCCTCCTCCTACCAGAAAACATGGCAAAAATATTATCAAAGATAGTCTAATTGCTTAGATATTCTATGCTGGAATGCCACAGGATGGGGTAGCATGGGATACGATCTTATGTACATTTTATGTCAAAGTTTGAATTAATATGTGTTCAGGAAATGGGGGACAAAATTAACTCATTTTGTCTGGATGGTTGTATATCATTTTACATGCAAGGCACTCCTTTCTTTTGTGGCAGAGCTAAAGGAGATTTGATGAGCTTGGTATTGCTCTCTATTAAACAAAAATGGCTGACAATTCAAACAGTCTCAAAGTTTACAAGTTGTATTGTTATCTTGTTCAAAATCTTTGAAATTGTTGATAACGTTTATAATAGAAATTAATAGTTAAGGAATCTTGTACACTTATACCCTCTTATGTCTTAATGGGTTACTCTAATATCCTACTGTGGGGGGAGTCTCTCCACATTCTAACTCACATATTAATTGTGCCCTTAACGGAGCACTACATATGGAACATTTAAGGCAAAAGGAGTTTTAGATAGTTTTAGTCATGATTTTGACTTTGTTTTTTTTTTCTCCTGAAAAGATTGCTTCCCATTCCCAATATTCTATTCACCAAACTTTATGAAAAATGTTCCTCCCTCATCAATTTCATCTTTGTTTTGGCCTCTCTCTTTAGTCTTACAAGTGGTATACAAATTCCTTGTGTAGGTTTAGTGTTCATACCACATCTGCTTTTCCCTTAATTGAGGACTTGCTAATCAGGAACCCCTACAGGGAGAGTGTTGTCTTTTGAAAACAACTGACAGGGGACTAAAACGGTCTATGGTGGTTCTGGAAGACTTTAAGGGTAAACTCTTTTTCTCCAGAGATCCTGATTTCCATTCTCGCTTCAGTGATGAAACGGCAGGTACAAATTATTTAGGCCCTCATTATGAAATTGCCGGGCAGCAGAGGCCGCCCGCCAATGTCATCCCGCCATCAGGCCGCCTGTGCGGCCTGAATCTCGCCGGCCCTATTATGGTTTCCCCGCTGGGCCGGCAGGCGGAAACACAGTTTCCGCCCGCCTGTCCATTGGGGAACAGGGCCTTAACATTGCATCCAGCTCCTAATGGAGCAGGCGGCAATGTGGCGGTGCAGTGGGTGCAGCAGCCCCCATTGCGCATTCCACTGCTCGTAATTCTGGCAGTGGAATGCGTGAAGGGGCTGCGCATGGGGGCACCTGCACTGCTCATGCCAAGTGCATGGGCACTGCAGGGGCCCCAGGGCACCTTAGGGGCCCTCCATGTCCCCCATACACCCAGCCTTTCCATGAGGTGTTTACCACCATGGAGAGGCTGGCGGATGGGGACTCGTAATCCCCAGGGCGGCGAAGATTCCAACCACCAGGACTGCCAGGCTGCAGGCTGGCGGCAACCTGGCAGGGTCGGCGGTTTGCCCGTAGAGGCTCCACCGCGGTCATAATGTCACAGCCGGACTGCTACTTTGGGGGCGGTCCGACCACGACCGTGACCCTGTCGGTCTAGTGACCGCCAGGGTCATAATGACCCCCTTAGTGCTTTCAATTTCATATTTCAAAAGGATTGTTTACCTTTTACCATACCTCACATAACCAATTCTACTCTGCTAACCACATGGTTTGACAATGAGTGCTATAGGTCTCATTGTGATTTGCAAAGAAATTGCCTTGTGAAAAAAAAGGTAGCCATGTGTCCAACATTTTTGAAAGAGAAAGACTGGGACCAGCTTCTTCAAACCTGTTCACTTTCCAGTAGTTTAGTTATTAAACAGATGATATTTGCACAAACCAAGGAAGGTCCCTTTGTTCACATATTTCCCCTGATTCCTGAAGAAAGAATTTTGAAGGTAATTACAGTGGTACCACTTCAGTTCCAATTTCAGTTGATATGAATCCCTTGGAAGGAGTTTCAAATATTTTGCTTTTGTTTGAAGAAGTCATTGAAGCAATTTTGTGGTATTCCAAAAATAAAGTGTCAGGCCTCAATGAGATGTTATCAGATCTTTATAGCTCATATCCTCAAGTTCGTGTCCCTTTTCTTAACCAAACTATGAAAGCCTCAGTTAAAACTGTGATCCTGACATATTGATCACAATTCAATAACATTCTGTTTTTTGAAAAGGGTGATCAGTGTAAACCTCACTGTTATGGACCTCTTTCTCTCATTGATTCAGTAGTTAAAGTCCTAGGGCAGGTGATCTTGAGCAGATTAACGGCCTGGGTTGAAGATATTCAAGTTCTTTCTGACTTGCAATATGGATTCAGGCCTGGGTTGGATGCTATTGATCAGCACCATAATCGGTACTTTCTTCTTAACAAGTATGCAGAAGGTGAACTTGATTCCATCCATCCACATCAATGCTACTTCCGTTTTTGTCCAATTTAATCAGGATAAATTATGTCAAAGTTTATGGAAAAATGTTAATGATCATGGTAGTAGATCTGGACATTAACAATGTGCTACTGGATCTGCTCATTAATATATTTGCAGTAGTTAGATCTAATGAGGATCAAACAAGATGTAAGAGAAGGGTATATTCTTGCCTCTTTTTTTTTACATAATATATACATTACTTGCAACCAATACTATTATCTAATAGTTTTGATTTTCCCAGTGTTGGGAGTCACCTTATCCCAGCATTATTATGTGATTGATGTTGTTCTATGGGCTAGAATCGCTACAGTGGCACTTGGATTCCTTTGTTAATTGTAGACTCTTTGGAGTTGTCTCCTAATTATAGTAAATTGTTTGTTATGGTGGCGGCCCTAGATCTACTAAGACAGGATTATTTTGAGTGTGAGGCTTTGTAGATTTTGATTTCCACATTTGGGAGACTTGTTGGACTGTGCAGAAATGTGATCCCCCTTATTATCTGTGAAAGAAATATTTTTTAAAGTTCACTGAGTCTGTTTTTAATTTTGCTTCCGAGCTTGGAAATAAGCTGTTCAAGGCATGGTGAAGATCTTTCAGGCTAAGTGTGTGTCTGCAGTTACTTATAGCTGTGACATTTGGGGGTACACTGACTTTTCCTTTATGAATGCAAATGTTAGAAAATCAATTCAGCAGAAGATTGCTGTGCTTACCCAATAGTGTTTCATCTTATATTACTCGTCACGAGCTGGGATTAACCTATCTTTCGGATGTTCTTGATCTTCAACTCCTTTTAAGCTCCTTTTAAGATGTAGCGTGGTATGATTAAAACAGGAAATCAGCCTAAATAGGGCAATACTAAGGGACTGTCTATGACTTTACAGGTTGTTGCATTTTCACAAAATATATCCAGACTTCAATAATTGCATTAGGTGGTCCTGATCTATTCGATTCTCCAGATTCAATAACTGAAGGTGACATCACATGGATAAAAAAAAGGTTTTCCCTCCCTTAGATGCAAGGACAGAGAATGCAGCAAATTGATTAAAGCATCAGTTCACATGTATACTATTCTAAATATAAACTCCTATTCAAAACCTTAACTTTCATTGGTTACCGAAGGCGATGATCACAATTTGTCAATACAGTTTCAGTTAAACTTTTTGTGCTGTTTATTGGCCATTGCCCAAGTGGTAGAAGTAAGTCAAAAATTGAGGCCCCTGTGCCTGCAGCTCAGTGCCTCCACACTACACTCCTATTTTTTTTGTTTTGTGGGCTTTATAGTAATTTTAGATGGAATTTCTCAACATTGTTGTTGCAAGGTCATCACTTCAAACAAGCTTCACCAGTTGTGTGCTTTTTGCAGCTGTTGCATGACAAATACATATTTTTCTCTATCTTATGTCTTTTAAAGGGAGCTATTAAGAAAAGCCTGTTGTGGATGTTTTCTGAATATGTCATGACTGAATTGTTTTATGGGTTTTATATATTTATGTAACACTTCTGTTATTTTTAATTAAGGCTTCAACCTCCACAATTTGAGTGATGTGTATTGTATATATGTATATATATATATATATATATATATATATATATATATATATATATATATATATATATATATATTTCTATGATTTAAACGTATTATGGTTTTTATGTTTTGTTTTTTGTTAAAAAATTCAAAGTAAAGTTGAAGATCATGATGATGAGTTTCAAAGGTGTAAATAAATTGCATGGGCCTATTAAACTTTGAAAAAAGAAAATGCTCCGCAAAACTGATGCAGCCGATGGATAGCTGAGAACGTGGCAATTTTAGAGTAAATATTGGTCACAAAGGGCATTACTATAAAGCAAAGGGGGATTGGTTTCATATCTTTTAGGCATGTATGCTCAATAAGTTCAATTGAATGACTTCAGTGTACAATAGTTGCAAGGTAGAACATAAAAGCAGCAGCGTTTCTCGTGGGAATATAAGCAGAAGATATTTAAAGAAAGATTCTGACTGTGATTGGTAGTTTACTAACAACTGTAAAAATTATATATTGAGCTAGTGTAATAGTCATATGGAGAGACTTTGGAACACTAAAGTCTTAAGATGTTTCTTCAAGAAGGAGTGAATTAATGGTGTTGTTGAGGTTCAGGGGGGCAGAATTTCAACTGCAGATATATATATATATATATATATATATATATATATATATATATATATATAAATAAATATGTTCACTTAAAAAACAAAGGTTACAAAGACATTATACTCACACAATACCAGAGAAAGTTACCAGTTATAGTTAGAGTTATTTTAAGTAACTATAACTCGTGGCCTAAGGCAACTATAATTTGTGCCCTCACCATGCACTACAAATCACCTCAGATATTACATCACTCATGACAAATAAATGCAAAAAAATACCAATGAAACATTATCATTCAAATATTTGAAAAAACAACTGGAGGAGGCATGAGTCATAGTTACTGGTCAATTTCTCATATATTTGTATATTTAAGGAAGCGAAGGCTCTACGACCCCACCCGATCTTGTGATGAGATCTGTTTGGCTGCCAGCAATACAGCAAGAAAGTGTTGGCAGCCATTTTGGGATTTGACTTCAGCAAGTCCCAGGAAAAAAGATTAAAAAAAGAAAAGGGTCCAGGGTAGGGACACGCTGACCCCTTGCCCCTGGTGCTAGGGTCTCAGAGGTACCCCCACAAGAGCAAAAAAGCATTAAAAAAAAAAACTTCAGCTGGAGATGGCAGAACTGTGGAGATGCAGAGGGTCTACAGATCTGCTAAAAATTTAAATACAACAAAAATCAGTGAATCCCTAGGGTCGGAAAGATCCTGGGGCTTTGACATTTTGAGTACGGGGCGCTTGGCCCCCACAGCCCTGGGGACGCCACTTCACTGGGGCTAATAACAAATACAATGCAATGGGGCTGTCTGGCCCCCCTCACAAGCCTGGGGACTGCCACCTCCCTGAGGCTAATAAAAATTACAATTTAGGGGGCCATCTGGCCCCCACAGCCCCTGGGGCTGCCACCTCACCAGGGCTCCAATGAAATGCAATGGGGGGCTGCACAACCTCTCCAGAGCCCTTGGGAACTGCCACCTCCCCAGGGCTATTGGCAAATACAATGCAGGAGGGCTGCCCGACCCCCCCCGGCAGCCCACCAAAGCACCACCTCCTTAGGGCTAATAACAAATTAAACATGGGGGCCACCTGGCCCCCCACAACCGCAGGACCACCACCACCCCCAGGGCTAATGGAATCCTACAAGGGGGCCACACAACCCCCCTCGAGGAGACATAGATAGCCCTGGGGACTGCCAACCCCCCAGGGCTGGCTCCTGCTATGTCCCAGGGTGCTCACCCCGAGACATAGCTGTTTGCTCAGACTTGGCAGGAGCTTTGACAGCTCCCACAAATTCAGAACAAGCACTTCACTTTCTGCAAGTGAGACCTGTCAACAAATCTCATTTACAGAAGGTGAAGTTTTTATCTGTTTTCATGCACGCAAATATATGTGCAGGGAAACAGATGACAACATTGCTCAATTTCTGCAGGATGCGGGGAGCAGGCTAGGACCACGGGGGCCTTGAGCCTCCCACTGCAGTCCTGTCACTGTTTCTCTCTTCTATCTCATAATGGGGTGGAGGAGAGAGAGAGATTGCCTTTGCGTTGGTATCTCCATACAATGACTTCAAAGAATCAGACTAGCAAGATGTTTCGTATGAATGTTATTGTTACGTTTGGATGCAGAGCAGAACAGAATCACTTCTGAACTAATTGTCAAGGTCTTGTGCTGTCACTCAGTAGGCTGAAGGTTCAAATCCTAGTATCACATGGCTGTGTTTCTGTTTATTTTCTAGTGTTTTCACTGTTAAACATTTCCAGTGATGGAACATTGAAGTCTTTTTCCCCCCAAAATCTGTAGTTTGAAAGTCATTGCTAAGTCTGGACACTGCACAATAAGGAGTCATCTCTGGCCTCGTGGTTAAGGTCTCAGACATGCATGCTAAGGCCAACATTTGTGAAAAATGATGGACAAAAGCAGTTTTGTATCATTTTTCTTAACAGCGGCTATTGTCATTCCTTAGAGCCATCCTAGTGCCACACTTATGAAATGACGTAGGATGGCGTTAAGGAATGGATAGTGGCAAAAAAAGGTGCTAATCGCTGCACAATGCCGTAAGTAAAAATGACATTAATGCTGCAAAAATGGTGCAACACTGTTTTGCAGCATGTAAACTTGTCGCAAAAGGACTAGCTCCATATTAACATTGCATTAGCGTCAAAATAAAATGCAAAAGCAGGAAAAAGTGTAGTTACTACAAAAGAAGGACTCAACAGGCCAGGATACCCCCAACACCCAAGTACCAGCCAGGAGGGTACAGAAAAATCACAGAAGAAGTGAAAGCACAAGTGTTGGACCTGGCCCTTTTGAAGGGTCATCCCCAATCTTTTTGCCTCCTTTCTCCTGTTTTTCTTTACTTGTTTTTGTTGGCTTTAGGACTCTAGGCAATTTACCACTGCTAACCAGTGTTAAAGTGCATATGCTCTGTGTAAATTGTATTGGTGATTGTTTTATCCGTGATTGGCGTATTTGATTTACTAGTTAGTCCCTAGTAAAGTGCACTAGAATACCTAGGGCCTATGAATCAAATGCTACTAGTGGGCCTGCAGCACTGATTGTGCCACCCACATGAGTAGCCTGTAAACATGTCTCAGACCTGCCCTTTCAGTGTCGGTGTGCGCAGTCTTGCACTGCCAATTCGACCTATCAAGTGTTACCACTTGCCAGGGCCAAACCTTCCTTTTTTATACATGTAGGGCACCCCTAAGGTAGGCCCTAGGTAGCCCCATGGGCAGGGTGTGGTCTGTGTTAAATGTGGGACATATACTGATGTGTTTTACATGTCTTAATAGTGAAATACTGCCACATTTCTTTTTTCACTTTTGCAAGGCCTGTCTCTCTCATAGGTTAACATGGGGGCTGCCTTTAAACATTCTTAAAGTGTAGATTCCCTTTGAGAGCAAATAGAAATATGGAGTTTGCAGTCTCTGAACTCACAATTCAAAAATACATCTTTTAGTGGAGTTGGTTTTTAGAAAGTGGGCATTTCCTTGCTTAAAAATTCTGTGCCTCTGCTTGTTTGTGGATTACTTGTCTGGGTCAGACTAACAGTTTGGCTGTTTGTAAATCCCCTCTAGACAGTGAGACAAAGGGAGCTGATGTGTAGCCTGCATATCTTGATGAGCCATCTGAGCTAGAGTGGAGGGAGGAGTGGTTACTTACATGGACTGTGCCTGCCTCTCACAATGCAGTTCCCAACCCCCTTGTGTGTATCTGGGGATTGGCCTGGGCAAGACAGGATCTTGTAAACAAGAGAGGCTTTCCTTTGAAGTTTCCCTACTTCAAAAGCAGAGAATGTTAAAAGTAGATGACCCAAAACCCCACACTTTAGATCTCCTCAAGATCACTTCTGGAATCAAGAGAAACCTCTGCCAAGGAGAAAGCTGAAGTGCTGAAGAAGAGTGTTGCCCCTGCCTGTGACTGTGTTTTGTTGGACTATCCTACAGTTGCTGCTCCTGCCTGTGAAATGGACAAAGACTGGACTTTGTGATATATTCCTGCTTGTGAAGAATCTCCAAGGGCTTGAACTGAGCTTGCCTCCTGTTTTGAAGTCTCAGGGCCATCAAGGACTTCCACTGCTAACATCTGGACTCTCCTGAGACTCCTGCTCTGACAAGTGGTGCCCTATCCAGACACACCTTCTGCAATGTGGCTGACAAACGACGCGCTGCCGGCTTCATGGCTAAAATCAACACTCCACCTGCATCGCGGCTGGGAGATTGATGCATTGCGGCTGAAAAAACAATGTGCAACACTCACTTGCGGCTGCTGATAACGATGCAAACCCCATGCAGCGCGGTTTTCTAATAATATGTGACAGGATTTTCCATGCATCGTCCCTGGGTGTCAAAAACAACCTGACTGTGCGGATCCGAAGTGCCCCGTTCGTAAATCGATGCATTGTTCTCTTGCAAGGGGGAAAAACAACATATTGCCAACCCGACCGAAGAAGAAATGACTCACGGCCTCCCTTGTGAAGAAGACAATGCATCGCTGCCATTTTATATACACGCTGGGTCGTGAGGCTTTTTTTTTATGCTAACCAGGTAGTTTGTGGAAAATCAACATTTCTATTGTTTTCTAGGGAGTAATACTCTTATTCTTTTGAAAATTCATATTTTAACTTGTGTTTGTCAGATTTTTATCATTTTGGTCTTGTTTGATTTAGATAAATATTGCCTAGTTGTTTAAACTGGTGTGATGCCCATTTCGTAGTGTTTTCACTGTGTTACTGTGTGTTTTGCACAAATACTTCACACATTGCTTCTTAGTTAAGCCTGCCTGCTCGTCCCTAGCTTCCAAGGGGGTAAGTGGGGGTTAACCAGGTGTGTTTCTCCTTTGCTCTGACTAGAGTGAGGGTCCTTGCTTGGACAGGGGATAGCCTGACTGCTGACCCCATTTCTAACAGCAAATGTTGCTTTAGTGAGGAGGAGCACAACATCCTAGTGAGAGAGTTGACAGAGCACCAACATCAGCTATTCATCACCTCCAAATAGCCATTTGGGAAGAGAGAGGCTATATGGCAGCATATACTGGACAAAATAACCAGTGTCACAGAGGTGAAGAGAACTGTCACTGAGGTCAAAAAGAGCTGGCATGACTGCAAGCGCAGAACTAAGGAGAAACTTACCAGGAACTGTAAGGCAGCACTGCAGACTGGAGGTGGGCGTCCTGCACCACAGGAGGACCTGAATGAGCTGGAGGATATGGTTGCAGTGGTCATCCCAGAGGAATTGGTCACTGGAATCACAGGACAGAGCAGACTACCAGGAACCACCACAAATAAGTTGCAGAGGGGGATATCTTGAACTCCACTAATGGCAAAAGGAGGAGGCCCATAGGACATACTCAATGCACGCTAAAGGGTTGCATTCGGACATATAGGCTCTGAGTAAAGACGTACCATCCTCAACCAGGCTACATATGTACTGACGCTGTGGTTGTGCTATGCACACCAACATGTACACAACATCAACATAGGCCATCACTATGGCTATACTCCACCATGCAAATATGCACCACATTGCCTGGTAGACACAGGCAAATAGTGTGGCTGTGCCATCACAGCACCCATTGCATTTAGTCTAAGCCCCTGTCCGAACACAACGTAGACATCAGAGACTAGGATGGAAGTCAATACCACCCCAAGGGGGGTGTCAGGGAGGAGTATCAGGCCAAAATGCTTCCCTAACTCAACGTCGCATTGCTTATACTCATGTGTGCTGCATCTTGCAGCACACATTGAAATGACATCTCCCCCAAAATAGCTTGTACATCTGCACGAAGGGACACCTCCCTGCACATGTCCAAATCATCACTTCAAGGCAGACACCCTGTCATCATGCTGCAACAATGCCAGTGTTGCTGCAGGGAGAACTAATCTGTGCAGGGGGAATTGCAGGGGAAATATGGCACATCACTGCATATTGAAACTGCTGCAATGTACTGCAACACATTTTAATAAATATCTGTCCTAAAGCGTGCAGCCTGTGGAACACAACCCATACAGGGTGAACCCACAACAACTCACATACAACAATATGCATCACAATGGAATGGCCACATAATAAATGCATACAACACATTGTGCATGTATGGAAACATCATGTGTGAAGCTGTCCAAGTGGCTGCAATTTCAAACAGAAAATGAAGGTGTGTGCTGCTGTGCACAATTAGGCAGCATCAGCACCGTTGTATTAAAAAAGGCAGGGATGTACCATATACATGAGAATACACTGCTCCCCTGTATACGTCCCTGTGCAAGTGGTAATCAGATGTTGTGCGCCAGCGCAGCCACCCTTGCACCATAGTGTAAGGATGGCTTTGTTGAGGGGGAGTATGTGTCTGTGCTGAAAGGAACTCTGTCCTGCCCAACAACAACCTGAAAGTGTGATTTGCTCTTACTCTGTGTGCTGCACAACTCAGCACACGTAGCAAAAGCAAGAAATACAGTACAAATGTAAGCATTACTCCTAGATCTTGACATGCGAAACCCACTACTGTGCTGGTGTCAGATACTGGGCCATCATCTGGAATACAAATAGTCAAAAATCTGAGGCATTGTCAAAATGCAATGGGTATTGCTGTGGTACGCCCACTGCAACACCCTTTGCATTTCGAGGCTGCCTCAAATTTAAGAGTATCAGTGAACATGTGGCAGCGCAAAAATCTAAGGCAATCCCAGGGGTGGTGCCAGCAAGCCCCAACGAGGAGGCATAAATGTATTTCCCCTTGTTTACATGTTTCTATGTGTGCTGCATTCTGCAGCACACACAGAGGAGCCAAATTGTCATGAGTGATTGTGTATGTGCAGGAATGGACACCTTCCCACACATAAACAATCAAACCTTACAATGCAGACATCCTTGTACAATGGTGCAAGAATGCATGCGTTGTTGCTAGGCAGCTCTATGTAGTGCCAGTGCAGGGGACAACACAGGGGTGCGCCGTATGCAAATGAATACGGTGCATCCCTGTGTTGTGCAATTGATGCAATGGGGCGCTGCCACTCTGAACGCAGCCATGTGCTCCATCATATTCCATTACTAGTGATCTTTACCCATGTGTGATGCACAACGCTACATATAAGTACAACCACAACTTTGGGTCAGTGACATGTCAGTGAGCCTCCAGTGGCAAATACATGATGTCCCATGTCTACAGCTAATGCAATACAATATTAATTTACACTATCTCATTGTAAAGGATAATGGCTTACCTCCTGCCAACCTGCCGGTCCTAGATTTCCCTGATGACATGGATGACTAGCCGCCAAGCCTCAATGAACAGACCCTCCAGGATGTTCTAGGAGCACTCCATACGCCACCTCCAGTTTCAGGGAGGACTCACAGAAACCACCCAGCCAACAACACACGTCACCAGCCAGTACTCACACTGCTGTGGACTCCAAGGACCCAGAGAACCAGCGTGTGCTGGCAAAACTGGTTCAGGTGGGGATGGAGACCATGGCAGACAGCATAGAAGGAGTGCAGACGTGCCTCAGCTGCCATCAGAGGCACCCACTCCCAGCTACGTGGAGTCCAGCAGTCCCTGGTAGACATACCTGCTGTAATGAAGGAGCGGCTATGACAAATGCCCTCCCAAAGTGCTAGCAGCATGTAGAATACCCTGGACTCCATACAGCAGGAAGTGGCCTTACTCAGGGAGAACTCTGCTACCTACCACCGTGATGTTGTAGCAGTCTTGAAGATTCAGCAGTTCCTCCTTGCAGCAGTGATGCCTTATGTGTTGCTACAAACCTACCGCTGCTGGGTCCTTTGACTCCACATCTCTTTCCCCTGAAGTGTGTGTGGTCCCCTCTACCTCTAAAGCATCATCCAAGGCACAGAAAGCACCACACACATCAGAAGATGAAGATGTGGAAGGAATAACATTTACAAGGAGAAGCACCTGGTAGCACCAGTGTGTGCCACACGGACACTTTCTCCTTGGTTCTGGGCTTAAGATCATGCCAGTGTTGTGACAGTATGAAATGTGCCCTCTTCACCTAACCACTGTAGAAATGTCAGCTATGTGCTATCATTGTCTCTACCATACCAAGTGGCAATGTCAGGCACTCCTCACTAATGCACACTACTTCTAACCATGTCTCATGACATGTCCTTCAACCCTGGACTCTGATTGTGCTATATATGGCAAACATTCACTCATGGGACCTATGAAATGGATATTGTATAGAAATCACTGTAACTATTGCACCTGTAAATAAAGCACCTTGTACACCTGTAGCATTTCTACGTTTACTGTGATTCATCTACTCAGCTAAAAGTTTGCAATGTGTCAATCCATGTCAATGTGTACAGAATATCAGTGCATGAGTGCAGGACTGTCAGACACTAAGCCACACACAAGGATCCAAACAAGAGGAAGTTGAATGATGGTGTTGTGGGCAACAACCAACTAACTGTGTTTACTGAATGCTTTGGAAGCCATATACTTTGAAGTATATATATGGCATGTATGGCTCATCACCCAATCATTTATAATTAACCCAGATGGGAGTACCAATACAACTGATTTGTGTGGAACAGGAAAAGCTAACCTAATCAGTGATGGCCACCTGTCCGTGTTGCAGAATACAGTTCCAAAATTGGGATTTGTCAGATGTACCACACTTACAAACATTGAAATAGCAGGACCCCACCAATTACAGGTGAATTTCCTTGTTTAGCTCTCCAAGATAAAGATTACAAACACATTCGAATAGCTGGAGAATAGGATGGCATGTATGCACTAGTAGACAGTATGGGGGTCATTATGAACACGGCAGGAATACCCACCGTGTTCATGCTGGCAGTCTTATCACAGACCGCCAGCCCCCCTGAGACCTTGCCGGCTGAATAATATACATTCTGCTGGGCCGGGACATTGCCAATGGCTCCAAATGGAGCCGTCATCCATGCTGATGTGTGGGGGGTGCATCAGCACCCGTTTTGCAGATCACTGTCCATAAATTGAGCAGTGACCTGCGCGATGGGGCACTGCACGATGGCCCCTGCACTGCCAATGCCAAGTGCATGGGCAGTGCAGGGGCCCCCAGGGGAGACCCAGAGCACCCCTTCCGCCAGACTTTACCTGGTGGGTGAACCCACCAAAGAATGGCTGGCAGAACAAGCGTTCTTTATCGTCAGGGCAGCGCTGCTTGCAGCGCTGCCCTGTCAGATGAAGAATTCCGCCATCGTCAGGCTGCTTGTTGGCGGTAGCCTGGCGGTGGTGGAAGGCCGGCTGTGGCAGTCCCCATTGCCTTCATTATGTGGCGGTCGATACCGCCATGCCGGTGGTGGTAAATTCCGCCACCACTGGCATGGCGGTGTTGACCGCCAAGTTCATAATGAGGGCCTATGCAACTGCCATTTTGACAGCACCTTGGTCATGGGGGTGCATATGGGAAACCTGGGAAATCAAGACAGTAAGCAAACCCTAGGCCATTCCCCCAACTTGGCCAGTGCACTCATGACAAGCCCCAGGCCCAATCAATTACAAAACTAATTAGGCTAAGATGAATAGTATTTAATTTCAAAACCATCAAGGAAATGAAAATGACGACACCGAACTAACCTATTCTAAGGAGGTGAGATATAAGTAGGACAACATAAACTATGACTGCGCATGTACTAACCTATCCTATGGCCTAGCCATATATATATATATATATATATATATATATATATACCGATATATACATATATATATATACATATTTATATATATATATATATATATGTATGCATATATATATATATGTATACATATATATATATATATATATATATATATATATATATATATATATACATAAATGCCCTAACAGAACACCCCACCCAAAACCAACAATGAAAAAATGTAGAAAATAAAACACCCCCCACTATATAACCTATTCCTATCCTACACTAACCTAACACTACACATCTGAAAATACACATATAAACCATACAAAACAGTAAAAGGAAGGGGAATGAACTAGGATGTTGTACCACAAGCTAATTATTCATTTCTGTTTTTTTCCAACTTTTTCTTGATTTACTTCAAACACTTGCGGTCCTCTGCAGCATCCTGCTCCAATTTGGTGAGTCTTGCCAAAACCTGGCCAATGCCCCTCCTCATGACCTGCTCACATTGACTGGGCACTACTGCTGCCAGTGGCTGTGGTGGTGGCTGAGTTGTCACTGGTGCAGCTGATGTTGAGGGCTGTGGTCCAGCTGTGGCCCCCTGCACCCCTGATGGCTTGTCTCCAGTGTTCTGTTGTGACGGTCTGGGAGGTATCTCATGGGGCAAGGTACGCCATTCCTCTGATGCTTTTTCCCTACAGAATCTCCTGCCCATTCGGCGGTAGGCATCATCAACCTCCATTAAGTGGTGATATCATTCGCCGTCTTATGGAAGTCTCGCCTCTGTGCCTCAGTCATGTTGGCAGCTGAAACATGAGGGGAAGCAAGCATCAGTATCAGCATTGGGTGGAGGGTGTACAGACATATACTATACACTGCAACTGCAGATAACACATACAGTCCAAAACACATTCCTCAAAATGACAAAC
The DNA here is from genome assembly GCF_031143425.1 of Pleurodeles waltl. NCBI lineage: Eukaryota > Metazoa > Chordata > Amphibia > Caudata > Salamandridae > Pleurodeles > Pleurodeles waltl. Next base: position 1,161,305,299 of record NC_090445.1, read on the forward strand.
TCCTTATCTATGACTATTTCCTACCAGCCACCACCAGTATCATGATATTAGAAATGTACTTGAAACAACAGGGCCCAGAGCTGAGTGGACAAAATTGTCCATGATTAACATTTGGGTCTTCTAACTTGTGAGGATCACATGCCCCAACAAGTCTGGATTTCCTGCGCCCCTGTGCATAAGGGGGGTTGTGCATGCACTGCATCACCTCAACACACCTGGCGAAACATCAATGCATGCCCATTCATCCTGGAGGCAAGGTGTGGGCCATATGATAGGGGGTCAGATAACTTTCCACCTGCTATTCAAAGGTTTGGTTAATCAACACTAATATGTCCTGTTGTAAGACCTGACCTGAGCATAAGTAAGAAGGGGGCACGCCATTGCCCATAATGTGCCCACATGTACAACTGATTGAAACTTCCCAGAAAGTTTGGCTTTAAGCCTGAGCTGCACATCAGAGTTGTCAACACATTCCAGAACTGAAGCCCCCTACCCTGTGCAATGTAGTGCTACATGTGTTAAATGGCACACACATGGTGCCTGTATGGAATCCCTTAGGCCCACGGTGAGTTTGGCACTGCAGTGGGTGCTGCAAGAGTATTCAGAAACATTACACATTATTTGCACAGACATGTCCAACATCATCAAAGTACCAGGTACGCACACAGCATTCACTTCATATGCATATGTGATGTGACCTATATCACACACATATATCATGGTGGCAGGATCATGTTGTGAAAACTGCTTGAGATCTGGTGCTGGGAGAATCATAGACTTTTCACACAACCATCTCGAGGTTAGTTGGCTACTAAATGTGCACACTACTGATGGCTCCTTGCAGTACTACAGACTCATTACATCTGAAGGGTAATGAGGCATCTGTAGTCCTTGTGTCTCCTACATAAGCCCCCTAGAGACCTCTGCAGATGTCACCCACATCTGTACCGTCTTGTCAGTAAGTGTAAGTTATGTGTGGCACACTGTGCTGACAATGGTGCGGGGACAAAGTGGCTGTAAATAGGCATGATATGTACATATCATGGTAGACGTATCATGGTAGACACCAATGACTAACTTGCCAACCTTAACAATTTCCATTTCACACAATTCCATGCCAGCACATGTTGCCCCTTGAAATACATGCAAGCCATTCTCATTGAACATCATTCCAACATATATGATGTCACCATTCATTCTTGAATTATATCAGATCATTGGTCTGGAACAACCATCTTTCATGGCATTCCACACTTCAGAGTGACTCACACCAAATCCTGGATTAGCACCCATGACACAAGATGAAACTTATTGGATGCATCAGGGACTTTGAATCGCACAACCTCTCCCACGGCATAGGGTGCAGGTCCACCTGCAAGACATGGATGGAAAACATTGGTTAGTGTGATTTGTACAATTCAGGAAATGGATGACATTGTATACGGTTAACTTGTAAGCCTGAGTGAGTACGTCACCCTAGTGGTAGGTCAGTGCAAATGACAAACATCTGTGATCAGTCAATCACACATAGTCTCAGATAATGTAGATCCGCACAACTACAAACCTTCACTGTCCCTGACACTCCTGCGGTGCTTCTCACTGCACCATTTATACATGCCATTATCATGCAGGTGTCTTTTATCTCTATACCTCCATGACCATATGGGCCTGCTTGACATTGTATATTGCATTCAAGGGGCATACAATGGTTGTTGCAGTGGCTGTCCCATTGTAACACCCATAGCAATTGGGGCTGCCTCAGATGTGGCAGACTTCTACCTCATTGCCCACTGTACCTGGATGGAAGACTTAGGCCACAGTCTCGGAGGGGGCTTCTTGCCCACTGGTTCTGGACGGGGCTCCTTGCCCACTGTCCCTGGAGGGGGCTCCTTGCCCACTGGTTCTGGGGGGGACTCCTTGCCCACTGTCCCTGAAGGGGAGTCTCAGGCCACAGTCTCTGGAGGGGGCTTCTTGCCTACTGGTTCTGGAGGGGGCTCCTTGCTCACTGGTTCTGGAGGGGGCTCCTTGCTTACTGGTTCTGGAGGGGGCTCCTTGACCACTGTCCCTGGAGGAGCTCATTGCCCAGTGGTTATGGATGGGGCTCCTTGCCCACTGTTCGTGGAGGGGAGTCTTTGCCCACTGGTTCTGGAGGGGGATCCTTGCCCACTGTACCTGGAGGGAAGTCTTAGGCCACAGTCTCTGAAGGGGGCTCCTTGCCCACTTGTTCTGGGGGAGGCTTTTTGCCCACTGTCCCAGGAGGGGGCTTCTTGCCCACTGGTTCTGGAGGGGGCTCCTTGCTCACTGGTTCTGGAGGGGAGTCTTAGGCCACAGTCTCTGGAGGGGGCTCCTTGCCCACTGGTTCTTGTGGGGGCTCCTTGCTCACTCTCCCCGAAGGGGGTTCCTTGCCCACTGGTTCTGGAGGGGAATCCTTGCCCACTGTCCCTGGAGGGGAGTCTTAGGCCACAGTCTCTAGAGGGGGCTACCCTGCCCACTGTCCCTGGCGGGGGTACCTTATCCACTGGTTTTGGAGGGGGCTCCTTGCCCTCAGGTGGTGGATGGGGATCCTTTGGTTCATTCCTGTGAGGGACCCCTTTAGCCTTTGTCATCTGACTTTTGTCCTTGCCTCCAGGTTTAGGAGGTACCTCCACTGATCTAGTCCTCTGTCCCTTAGGTTCCACCACCCTTGACCTCAGTTTTTGAGGTGTAGGTGTGTCCTTGCTGGAAGTGGCTGTCGTCCCACTCAGGGGCCCCTTTAGTGCCAGCAGCAGATGTTTGGGTGGGAGCAGTTGCAGACTGGTTGGCTGAGGTGCTAGGCTGGGTGGTTGGGACCTTGCACTTATGGGCAGGACAGGTGGGGAAGGGGGAGGGAAGAGGTCAAGATGGGCAAGGTAAACCTTCTTAGGGACCTTGGGGCGGGATGTGGGAGGAGGAATGGGTGTGGAGGTAGAGGGAGTGGTAGTAGGAGGAGTAGGTGTGCTAGACTAGGGTGCAGGTGCATGGATAGTGTGCATGTGTGAGATGGATTGCTGTTGGGGTCTGAGTGCGAGCGTTTGAGTTTCTTTGGAAGAGGCGGACAGGGTGGGAGAGAACAAACAGGACGTGTGGATGGATGTTGTGGTGGTGTCTGCAAGTGAGGTGGATGTGCTGCAGGAGGTGGTGATGTGGTGGTGGTGACTGCTCATGTGGTATGTGGGGTGCATGTCTGCAGGTCTTCTCTTGTGGTGTCTGTGGGTAAGTGTGTACAGGTGACAGGGTCTGGGACTGTTGATGCAGTGGATGCTGGTGTGAATGCAGATGTGACTGTGAGGGAGATGGAGCAGGACGGAGAGACAGTGAAGGCAGTGGATGTTGTTGTGTGTGCATCTGTCTGTTGTTTGAGTGTGGTACCTGTGTTTGTCTGTGCCACTCTTGTGTGATGTTTTGTGTGCATGCTTGTCTGTATGTGTGTATGGGATGGGTTGGGGTTGAGGTGACTAGGACTGGGAAGTGGTAGTTGGAGGGGGGACCGTAAGACCAGGGACACTGGCTGCCATCAGAGAGGAGGCCAAAGCCTGAAACGATCTCTGTAGGGCTGCCAAGCCACTGTGAATACCCTGCAGGAAGGCAATGCATTGCTGCATCTGGGATGCCAGCCCCTGGATGGCATTCACTATGGTTGACTGCCCCACAGAGATGGTTCTCAGGAGGTCAAAGCCTCCTCACTGAGGGTAGCAGGGCTCACTGGGGCAGGGCCTGAGGTGCCTAGGGCAAAGGAGATGCCCACTCTCCTGGGTGAGCAGGCACGGGCAACTCACTGGGGGTCTACTGGGAGGGCAGCGCTGGTACAAGGTCTGGCGGCTGTACCTGTAAATTGGGTGGTTCCAGAGGTGTCCAACACCAAGAGGGAGCCACCACCAGGGAGCTCCCATCAGAGGAGGTTTCAGAGTCAGTGTTGTCACGTCCAGTCCCCACTGTGGTGCTCCCCTCGCCCTCTGTCCCACTGGGTGTTGGTGGGCTATCCCTCCTTCGTCCTGTGGGCTGCACCTCCCTCACTTGTCAATGCCCCTGTTCCTTCACCAGATGATGGTAATGCACACATGGACAGGATGGCAGAAGAAAAAAGGGGGAGAGAAAGAAAGGAAGCACAGGGTACATTACAGCACCAACACCACAGATGGCATACACATCACCATCTCACACTGGGACCAAAATTGAGCAGTATGCACTGCACTGGCATACCATTGGCTAAGTACCACAGCAGTTAAGAGCCAAACACTGCCATTTGCACCCCTCCTTGGACCTACTAAGCCCTGTCTAACATGGAAAGCCACCTAGCTAGCTATCCAGCTATCCAGATTTGGCAATTCACCAAATCACCCTAAGCTGGACCATGCAGCAATGAATGAGCTGGCATAAAGGGGCATTCACTGACTAAAACCCTCCACCAGAATCCCAAGCCAGGCAACAAAGATGGTTGTCACACATACTAGACTCCCTTGTGGCTGCTGTGATTCCCTCAAGCGCCCATCCAGCTCTGGATAGGCCACTGCCAGTATGCCGGCCATCAGGGAGGTCAGGTTCTGATGGGCACCCCTTCCTCGGCAGGAGGCCGGCCCCAGCTGGGCCTCTGTGGTCTTCCGTGCCTGTGTCTCAGGTCCTCGCACCGTTTCCTGCAGTGGGTGCTCCACCGGCTATAAACCCCCAGGGTCCGCATCTCCTTGGCTATGGCATGCCACAAGCCCTTCTTCCGATGAGCGCTGATCTGCAGGGAAAACACACACAGAGGGACACCATGAATCCGAATATCTAGCCTGTCACATATATGGCGTTCAGACATCATTTGCCCCTCAAATGCAACACACATGACCCGGAGCCCTGCATGTACACTTCCACCAGACACCCCACCCCACCCAAATGACACACTGCCAGCACACACACACATCTCCATGCAGCCTCGTCACATGCAACGTCCCCATGGTGTACTCACCTGTTCGTCTGGAGGCCCATAAAACTGTCCATACAGGGGTAGGACCCCATCCTCCAGGCGCTCTAACTCCTCCGAAGTGAAGGATGGGGCCCTTTCCCCTGTCGCACAGGCCATGGCAGATTCCAGATACAGGTCACACCAGCACACACAGTGGAGGTGTTGTCCTGTGGAAAGTCCAGAATCAAGAGAGGTTATAGTCTGAAAATGGCAGTCACGTCTGCGGCGGATACTGTTCTCCATAGAGCCCTATGTTAGTCAATGAGGAATTGCATGGCAGTGCAGACCGCCTTCCGCCATGATGCCCAACGGCGGAGGAGTGAGATCACTTCCATCCATCCATACATACAGGAAAGGCGGTTGCCATGTTATAGTGCTGGTACACAATTTTAGAACAAAAACTCCATCATTGGTGTCGATTGTACATACATAGCCATTTACAGTGTCCAGATACATACATGCTCTATATACACTGAAGTGGTGGATCCATTTTTCCTGTTGTCACTCCTTTCTCACTCCTCTGTCCCTTAGGTACCTACCACTGTGGAGGAATAGGAGGAGGAGGCAGTCCCCTGTGTACAGCCCCCTTGTGGATTTGGCTACACTGCAGGACAGGTACATAATACTCACCTATAGACTGGGCAGGGCCACTATCACAGGGCTGTGTGCTCAATTGGAGCCTGAACTTATATCTGCTATCCGTCATCCCACTGGGATCCCCCCTCTTGTGCAGGTCCTATCAGTGCTCCATTTCCTGGAAACAGGCTCTTTCCATGTGACAGTGGTCTTGGCTGCGGGACTGTCACAGCCAATCTTCTCAATAGTGCTGGTAAGGGTTTTGACTGCCTTTTCAAACAAATTGGCAGCTACATCACTTTACCCTCAAGTAGAAGATTTGGCCACTGCGAAGGCTGGATTCCACGCAAAGGGACATATTCTACATGTTATTGGGGCCATTGACGGAACACATATAGGATTTGTCACCCCCCCCCCCGGCCAATGAAAGGTGTTCAGGAATTGGAAGAGTTTCCACTCACTCAATGTCCAGATGGTGTGCCTTGCTGACCAGTACATCTCTAACATCACTGCAAAGTGTCCTGGGTCAGTGCATGACGCCTTCTCCTGAGAAATAGCAGCGTCCCACAGCTGATGGCAGAACTACGGAGGCACAAAGTGTGGCTTATAGGTGAGCCTGAGTCCCCACCCAATGTATGTCAGTGTAGGCCTTCACGAGTCATCCTGCATGCCATTGCGCAAGGTAAATGTTTGTCCCTCAATTCTTGCAGGAGACTCTGGCTACCCAAACCTGTCCTGGCTCTTGACCCCTGTAAGGAATCCGAGGACATGGGCTGAGATTAGGTACAATGATGCTCATGGGCGTACCAGGAGGATTATTGAAAGGACCTTCGGTCTCCTAAAGGCCAGGTTCAGGGGCCTCCATCTGGCAGGTGGATCCCTCTGCTACCCCTGAATAGGTCCGCCAAATAGTCGTTCTATGCTGCATGTTGCACAACCTGGCCATCTGAAGACATGTGCCCTATCTGCAGGAAGAGGAGGGTGAAAATGCTCCAGTGGCAGCAGTGGACCCTGAGGACAGTGAGGAGGAGGAGGAAGAAGATGAGTATGTGGACAACAGGACATCAGTCATATAGCAGTTCTTCCAATGACACACAGATAAGACAGTAGAACTGACTATTCATCTAATAAATTATTTTTCTGTGTGGCTGTAGTATGATGGCAGTCACTTCCTTAGCATCCCAACTGACTATCATCTATGCCTTCCAACTTTGCACATGTTGGTGTGGTTACAACTGTGTACTAATGTGGTGACTACAAACTGCTACAGGCCACTTGTTGGATAGAGTCACAAAGTTCAATACATTGCATTTTTCTGTCAGATAAAGCACTATTACTCCAGTTGTGTTCAAGGGTGTTTATTGAAGTGAAAATTATGAAGTGACAGTGAAATGGAATGGGTTGATGGTAGAGGAAAGTCCATTGTAGTGGGCCAGTCTGTAGCACAGGTCCAGTATCCAAGGGGCCATAGGATGGAGAGTAATGGCAGTTCAAAGCGGACAAGGTGACACAGTGGAACACAAGGGTGACATTCAGGAGGGGCTTGTTTCCTGGCTGTGGTCTTGGTCTTGGCAAGTGTCTCTGGTGTCTGTCTGAGTCACAGGGACAATTTGCAGTGTGGTTCACCTTCTACAGGGGGAGTGGTGCTGGTGGCCTGTGGGTCCTGTGGCAGGGCCCCCCCGTCCACTAGCTGCAGCAGATGTGTAGGGCTGGTCAGTTGACTGGCTAGTGGAAGGGGCCCGCTGGTGTGATATGTACTCCCTCATGATGTTGGCCATATCACCCAGCACCCCTGCTATGGAGACCATGGTGGTGTTCGGGCCTACAATTCTTTCTTAATCTACTGGTGATGGTCCTCCTGCAGCTTCTGGTTCTCGTGCATGATTTCTATCACCTGAGCTGGGGAACTCGTATTGACCAGTGTCCAGCACATGTACTTAAACTGGCTTCCCTACCCACTTACTATCTTTAAGAATAGACAAAGACATAGCAGGGGCATATCTGCTACTGAAGATATGTCCTCTCATATGATATCATGCACCCTGCTGTAGGGCTGACTGCCTTCTGTTGGGATTGTTGGTAATCCCCCACGACATTGGTGAGTGCCTCCTGGCCATTCGGTTCCCTGGGCCTGTCCTCAACTTGGCACACAGCTATGCTCCGAGTGTCCCTGGGCCCCTGTGCTTGTTGTCCCCTGAACGGTGTGCCTACTGCCACTGACCCCAGGACCCTCATTGTCTTGCCTGTGAGGTGTAGACTGGGTCCCTGTACAGGTGGGCACACTGCTGATTGACGTGTCCTGGGGCAGAGGTCTGGGGACATTGGGTGGCTGCTGTGGTGTTGGATACTGAGGAGGGAGGCTCTGTGGTGGAGTGGGTGTGGGCTGGGGTAGCTGACTGACCAGTGGTCCCTGATGGGTCAGGGAATTCATTCAGATCCAGAACTCCAGAGTTGCTGTCATCACTGGGGGCATCTTCTGGTGGGGGCCTGGGTAGCTGTGGCACCTCCTCGCCGCTGAGATTGGCTGGGGTATCTGTGGGGATGTAAGTGGTGTGTTATTCTACATGTCTCAGACATATTCTGCATCCCTAGAATCCCCTTCATTGTTGTTGTTGCCCTTCCACCTTTGTGTATGGTGATGTATTGTGGGATTTTTAGTTTTTCATGCTGTGCATGCATTGGTGGTGGGTGTACATGCAGGGCTGGGATGGCTGTGCATGCAGTGGGTATGGCATGCAGGGCTTGGCATTTAGGTTAGTTAATTGTGGTGGTGCACTATGTGGGATGGAGTTGAGTGATGGGTTTAGGGTGAGGGGTGGAGGTGGCATGCAGGTATGGGGGGATAGGTAGTTAATATTGACTCACCAGTGTCCAGTCCACCGGCAACTCCAGTGAGTCCCTCAGGATGCAGGATTGCCAAGACTTGCTTCTCCCATGCTGTCAGCTGTGGGGGACGAGGTGGGGATCCACTGGCAGTCCTCTGGATAGCGAGCTTGTGCCTTGCTCCTATGGAACGTACCTTCCCCCATAGGTTGTTCCATCTCTTCCTGATGCCATCCCTTGTTTGTGGATGCTGTCCCACGGCGCTCAACTGGTCCACAATTCTCCGCCATAGCTCCATCTTCCTGGCAATGGAGATCTGCTGGATCTGTGCTCCAAACAGCTGTAGCTCTACCCTGACTATTTTCTCAACCGTGACCCGCAACTCCTCATCAGTGAAACGGGGGTGTCTTTGTGGGGACATGGGTGTTGTGTGGTGTGTGTTGTGCAGTGGGTGTTGAGTAATGTGGTGGGGTGCGTGACAGATAGATGGGTGGTTGTGGTGTTTGTACATGTAGTTGTCTCTGTGATTTACGTGGCTAGCTATTGCATTCTTTAGTTGCAAAGGATTAGAAAAGGATTGTGGGTAATGTGGGTGTGTATTTTATAGTGCTGTTGGTGGGTGGGTGTGGTGTGTGCATTAGTGTCAGTTGTGTGTTTTTGGTATTTGCCAATATTGTGTTGTTTTGTATTTGAGTGGTCATTATGACCGCGCCGGTGTGTACCGCCAATGGTTTACCGCCGCTGAATGTCTGCTCTGGTGATTTGTGCATGAGATGTGGAGGGCGTTGTTTTGTTGGTATAACGGTATGGTTGTTCGTACTGACAGTTTAACACTTACCTTTGGTCTGGTGGATTTGTGTTTGTGGCAGTAATCTGTTGGTTTGTTTGTGTGTGTCATAATATGGCAGACGGATGTTCACCTCTGTGACGGTATGTTGGCGGCCGTCACCGTGGCGGTAAGCAGGATTTACCACCAATGTCATAATGAGGGCCTTAGTATGTAAATGTGATACTTACCGCCTGCTCCAGTAATCTCGAGTCCAAGATGATACAGCAGATCATGCTCCCTTATCACCAGCTCTGCTCATCCATGTTTTAGTTGGTGGTCATTCCTTCCACTGCCGAGTACCCTGGTGAGGTGGTGGATCCCTTTCCCCACTGCAGCCGCCATGCCTCTGTGGGGTATCCAAGGATCACCCAGCCACCCAGTTGAAGCATGAAAGGGAAGTAGCGCTGTACAAGCAAGATGAACCACCCCTAGCTCAGTCGCAGTCATCCGCCACATCCTTCTCTTCCCAGACATACTGCAAATGCAGTTCACCCTAAACAAAAAATGAAAGTAAACCTAACCCCTAAGCCAACTACCCCAACAACTATTCTACCCCAGACAAATTCCAGAAACAAAATACAGTGCAATTACACTACAAAAGACAAGTTTAAAGACAACTAAGGACAACACCTACCAGACACAGCACAAGAAACACTACAAACACTCCAAAATGCACCAATCCAACTCCAACAACACCTCCACACACCCTCGTTCAGTCACAGACAATAAAACTGTGAAGTGAAAGTGAAAGTGATCTCACTGTACCATGTTTGGAGGCAGGATGTCCTGGTTCATCATTTCCTGGGCGTGTGCCTCACGTTTCCAGTCATGCGTTGTTTTTTGTTTATGCATTACGGTCATGTCTTGTTTTACTCACCATTACCATGAAAATGCCTGTTGACGTGCGATAGACGCTCAGGGGCTGTGCGTCTTTTAGCTTAGGGGTATGGTAAAATTATTTTGACCCACGACAATCATGCGTGGATTATACACCATGGTGTGTTCTGAAGCGTGTGTAAGTGTAATTGCCGCTCAGAGCCCAAGCATTATTTAAAATATGTTGCAATGTGTGGTTTATGTGTTTGCGTAAACTTTTGGTGCATGACTTATTTGTGTGGATTTTTGCATTGTAGGCCTTGAGTGCACCCTGATTAACTTAACATGTAACATGGTATGTGCAAGAATGTTGTATATGTGTTATGGCAACATATGTCTAGGACTGTCATTACGTTGACAATGGTATGTTGAACCTACAGGTTTGTTTATGAGTCTGCTGAATGTGAATACTCATACCTTGTGCATATGTGCATGTGTTGCTACACTGTGTCCACAAACATGTTGGCACATGTGTGGTATGTGTGTACGCATGTGTATGTATATTAATTTGTGGGTGGACTACATTGTTATGTCTGAGATGCAAATGTACACATACCTACAGCTTAATATGTAAAGTGGCCTATGTCCAACACATGGTAAAGCATGTGACAACCATGACAGTTTCTACTCACAGTATTCAGTGGACATGGACTGCAATGATATTACATAAACCCTGCCAATTTGCGGGTGCATGTGTGGCAACTCTGTGCACTGTTGTTGGATTTTACTTTGGGCTGCTCTGCTACATGTGTGCCATTTAGTCCCCCATGCATCTTAGTTGCAGGAGATGTTCTGTACACGTGTTGGTGAAGATTGCTATATGCCATGTGTGTATTTTGACATGTTTTTAGTTATATCTGTAACATATGACAACATTGGTGTGTTCATGGGATGTGAAACCTCATATTACTATCTTCCTGCATGGGCACACGTTGGCATTTGACAAATGCATGTGTTGACACATCAGTGCCATCTATGTTTCCAAATGTCGGAACACATGTAAAGGTAATTTCTCACTGTCACTGATCTTGTGACACCCATACCCTTACTATTGTGCTAGGTTGCCTTTTGCTCAGAATCCGTACACATTGCCATGCCTGAGCCATTACAGTGTTACATGTGTGCTGAGCAATGTGGCATATGTGAGTATGCCATCAACTAGGCACCAACATTTGTCCACATCATGTTTGTTATGACAGTCACAAACAATGGCATACCACTGTGTAACAGTATTGCAGTCTTGCATAGATTTCAGCCTACTAATCATCACAACTGTGTGAGTTTGTATGGCAACACAAACCAATGGTTGCATGTGAAGGGACAAGCTGATGGAGCTCCAGTTTACTCAGCCCCTATCTACATGAAACAGGCCCCTGACAATGTAATTTGTTAATGTAGTGAGATCAGTGGTGTGTGGGTTAATTGAGCAGGGACCCAGCCTCTTCATGATTGCTACTCAGCAGAACTATGCACATTCCCCATCAGGCAGATACATGCACAATTGTGGTCATATACAAGAGGATATCACATTTTCCTCTGCAGTACTTGATGTCAGCATTCCACTCTCATGTACAGAGCTTGGGTGCCTGCGCATGTGACACCTGTGACATTATTTGATGTCCTTAGTAGTTTTTTTGGGCAGATTGTTGGGCTTGTATCTGTTGTGACTTCAATATTGGAAACGTGCCAGGGTACAGATGGTGTTGTGTGTCACAGCCTCCTGTCAGGGTGGCATGCGATGGGCAAATACATAGTATGCTACTGCCCAACATGACTGGGTTGTGTACTGACCTACATACCCTCTCTGTACATATGTGAAATGTTGACATGTAGACATTGATGTGTTGTATAGTCAATATTGGTCTATGTGTGGCCCTTCTCCGTGTATTCCTGGACTACTTGTAAGGCACGTATTGTCACCTAGATTGCTCCCATTCTTTAAGCTGCTTGCACTTTGTACACATCTTCTACAGCAACTTGTCTTGTCATACATCAACATGATGCAACATGTGACTTGTGTAATTGGAAGATGTACACATCTCCTCCTGCTGGCTACTTGATAGTTATGGTTCCATTCATGGTATTTGTGAGATGTCATGAGTTCCACACACACGACATTACTCCTGCCTCAACACTTGTATTGTCTCCATTTCACCTCCTGTGTTATATTTGTAAGTATGTGTGGGTGACTCAAAGCTGTCCATCCACAACCTCCATTGAACATAGGTATGCATCTCTTCTAGCTGCCACAACCTAGGTAACTCTTACCATGACTGAATGATATTGAGGTGTGAAATCATCTCAGTGCTGTAAAGTACATTTGCCAATTGCTACATATATGGCTCGGTCTACTCACACTCAGATTGGTGTTGTGCCTCAGATATTTTAAAAAATGCTGTACATAGTAGCACATCCCACACCTGATTGCGATGTTAGAGGCCACAACATGTATGGGGCAATTTGTTAATGTTGCTATCATGCACTTGTTCGGTTATGTTAGTGGCAATGAGTGGTGTGTATTGCTTTGTGATGTGTGATATATTTATACACAGCATAATAGGTATACATGCATACATGCAGACACGTCAAGAATTGTTGATACTGGCAAACCTATTGCTACCTAGGACATGTAGAAGTATATCCGTCTTCACATGTTTGCCTGGATTTGCTCTAGACATGTGTCAAGACAGCAGATTTGTGTGCCAAGTGTCCACCTCATGTACATAGTGAAAATGAGACACTTTGCCTCCATTCGACCCAGATAAAAATTTGGTGGTGCAGTGTCCCAATAAATCCATGGATCATGACTATGGGTCATGTGTCTGGACAGTGATTCTGCACCCATAGCTGATAATTTAGTCAGGCAACCCATTTCGCACTCCACAGCCAACATGTGTGTGCCATACGTGAGGTACAGTCCACCAGGTGCAAGGGTTGTGCCCATTGGCAGTGCCAGGACACTTTCCCATGAATACACTGTGCAGGCTCAGCATCAGACATTGGTTACAATCCCTGGACATTTACTGAAGGACCACAGTTAGCAATGATATTCCACCCTTGTCACACATGTACTATGCAGGCAAAGCTAGTGTCATCATGAGTTGTGACAGTGTTAAGCTCAGACGTAACTTGATATGCATTTGTTGACAGCCCCTACCTTATGTATGCCCCCCTTGCATGCATCCTGTTATGCATGGTGTTGTTGTGGTGAATGGGAAAGGTATTAACACCTTTCTCACTTGACAGAACAAGACATGTAGTGGTGCATGGATCTAGACCTTCAGGAGTCACATGGCCGCAAATTGTGTGTCACAGATATGTGATATGGTGGCAGTAGACCCTCTTATGTCACAATGTTGCTACCATACTGGTCACCTTTGTGTTAGTTACCTGCTCACTGAGGTTTGAGTCACATTCCAATGGTGTACACAGTGGAGAATAAGTAGACCAAGGAGATTCAGGTACAAAGTAATTTATTCTTCCTATTTACAATGTGTTTTCAGTACAGTGGCTATATTTAGAAGTTCCCCACAATGTGGAGTCTCCTACAAACTCCTGCAGCAGTGTTCATTTGTTCACCCTCCACATTATCGGCTTCATCATCATCCTTCTCCTCACTGGGAACATCAACCTGTTCATCCCACGGGATATTTGTCCAGAAACACATGTGCAGAATTGCGCGTGCTAGAAAGATCTTGCAAACAAGTGGTGGAGCATACAAAAGGCTTCCTCTTGTCAGGGCCAGGCACTTGAACATGGATTTTAGGAGCCCAAATGTCCTGTCTACCACATTGTGAGTTTTCCTGTGTCCCTCGTTGTAGGCCTGCTCTTCCACCATTGTTGGATTGGCAAATGGGGTCATCACCCATGGCTATATGCCGTACCCTTGATTATATTCAAAGGATAGACAGAAGATTTGTTGGTAAGTATTGATAGTGGTTTGGAACATGCCATGGCAGTTGTACTTTTTAGTTGGAGTGGTGACAAAGACTTGCTATTTCCTGTTCTTGTGAAATGATTCATTGGACTGTGTTGATGGGCATGACAATCTTGCCTAGTGGCTCAAGGGTCTGGGTAAATTTATGTTGATCCCAAAGTGATGGTTATGATTTAGGTAAATGTGTTGTGTAGTCCATATTTGAAGTGGTGTTCTATTGTTAGATTGAACCTACCACCTCCTACCACCACAATGGTGTCAGATGTTGAAACACCATAGTTGCCCTCCAATGCCAGCCTGTGCCGTCCATGTTACCATGTTACACCACGTATGCAGTGTGACACCTTGTGACCCTTTCTAGCAGATGATGGTTGTGCCAGCCATCAAGTGTACATGAGTGTGTATAACAAATACATGATTGTTATTGTTATTTTTACTAAATCAAAACCATGTTGACCCGTTTCTGTTATTTGCAATGGAACATGGTGTTGTTAGGGGTCAATAGGGGCTCATGTCAGGGGGCACTGGAGTATGTGCTGCCCCATTTCTCATAATTCAGCCCCATAGTTTTTAATGGCAGGTAACTTTGTATTTGTATGCATGCAACACAATACAGCAGACAGGTGTATGTGCACACTACAGGTCTGTCAGGTATGTGTAGTTGACATATATCTTTGGTTATGGCACCACTTGGGTGCATTTGATTTAGGTTCTGCCAGAAGCTTGCACACCATGGTTTACGTGGGACTGTGCCTAAGTGTGACTTCCTCAAAACGACCATAGCCTATGCCATTCAGGTGATTTTTTGTTTGGTGTAATGTGTGTGAGATCTGTATTTAGTTGTCAACCTGTGGACACTTGTAGTGGTTTGTGAGCAGCTTCTGTATGCAAAGGGAACTTGGCTCCAACTGTCCACACTTGGTGTGCCAGTCAGGGTGTGACTATGTTAGGAACATTTGGGTGTATGTGTTTTTGACATGCAATGTGTGCAGTGTAGTGTGGCATGTTGCATATATGTTGTTCATGTATATCTTTGTGGCCCTGTCCATGTGTATTTAGTGTGGTGTTTGTCTTGTTTGTCCTAGATGGTTGTTGTGTTGTGTGTAATGATTGGTATGGTGGCTTACCTATGAGTAGCCCATTGCCATTTTGGCCATTCTGGTTGATGGTGCAATGAAAAAAGATGTATGCGTCATGGATGATGCCGGGACATTTTGCCAGGATATTGTTGAAGAGCCCACGGTGGTCCACAATGGCCTTCACATTGATAGAATGTGTGCGCTAGCGGTTCTTATATAGGTGTTCTGTTGCTGCAGGTGGCACCAGTTGGACATGGGTACAGTAATTTGATGGAAACCTTGCTTGGTCTCCTGCTTTAGATGCTGGGTGTTTGGGAAGCAGATGTGATGGGGTGTGAGGCTTAGGATTGCGTCCAGGACCTTTGGGAGAAAGACAGAGAAGGATGACTGGGAGATGCTAGCCACTTGTGCACCCATCATTTGGAATGATTCAGACACCATCATATGGAGGACAGTGAGGAGTTTTGTCATGGGAGGAATGTTATGGGGAGTTTCCACCGTTGCCATGATGTGTGGTGCAATATGGTGCAGCAGCCGTACAATGGACTCCCAGTTGAGTCTGTATATCCGGACTACATCTTGTCCTCTCATTCCAAGGATGGTTGTCCTCTGTCTGAATATCTTCTCCCTTCTTCTGCGCTGCCTTTGTGGCTGCTGTAGTGGTGTTTGGGGTTGCTGCAGAGGTGGTGGAGGGATCTGCTGTCTTCACAGACGTCTGTGGCGTGTACCCAGCTGGAGCAGAACTACTTCTATGTTGCCCTGGACATTTCCAAAGCTCCCGCTGTTTTCCTTGAATGGTGGTATGTGAGCTTCTTTTCAACGCCTGGTCTGACCAGGCGTTAATAGTTGGCACCAATCAGACTTAGCGCAATTTTTAGAGTCTGTTTCTTAGTTAGCATCATTTTGGGGGGGGGAGTTAAATATGGTGCTAGGGTTTTAGCATTGTGTTTAGGACGGGAATGGCTACCTTGCATCTCATTGATGCAAGGTGATTTTGCGCATCCTAGAAATAGCGCTAACCCCAATATTTTGATGCTAGACCAGTCTAGCATCAAAATATAAATATGGAGTTAGGTTAGCGCCGTTTTACTGCCAAAATAAATGGCGCCAATCCGATGCTAACTATCCATAAATAAGTGCCTAAAGGTTTAGGGTTCTAGTCTAGGTGAGGCTATGGTCCTTTCCTGCTTTAGTTTATTTTCAACTATACATTTTTAAGTTACATACTGAAGTGAAATCTCACTCTTTTTAATTGACAAAAACATTTTTCTTTTCAATTTGTCTGGAAATATCTCATTATAAGTACATCATACATCAAAGCCTACACCGATCTCTCTCTCTCAGTCTCTCACTTTTTCTCCCCTTTTCTTTCTCAGGGTTGGGTGGTTGGGGGGGTTGGCCGCAGGCCCTGCAGCCAACCGCACCACGCATGGCCAAAGGCCATATGCGGCACAAGTTTGGATGGTTGTAGGGGATTAGTCACAGGGCCTGGTCACAGACCAGGCCCTGCAGAAAACCGCTGCTGTGCACAGCCGAAGGTCGTGTGTGGCAGTGGTTGGATTAACGTATAGTAACAAAATTTACTATACATAAAAAAAAATTAGAAATTCACTGAAAAAAACAAAGGTTGCAAGGACTTTATAGTTAGGATATAGAATTATAAAAACATGAAAATTCACTAATGAACCCAACGGATACAGGGACGCTATAGTTGGGCTCACATTTTAAATGTACAAAACCATAAAAATGTACCTGTTATAGTTAGAGTTAGTTCAAGTAACTATAAGTCGTGCCCTAAGGTAACTATAACTCTTGCTCTCACCAAGCCTGCTAATTACCCCACAAATTACGGCACTCATGACATCTTTGATACCATCATTGATAATATCAATGAACTATTTGCAGTGAAAAAATGTATCACAAATTTGTGGGTGAGGGGGGGTTCCTCACCCTGATAGGCAGGAGGAGGAGGGGTCAGGGTGGTGGTGGCCATGGAAGACCCGTGAGGGGGGGAACTACTCTGCAGCTTCCTAGGGGTTAGGAGCATTAGTGAGCACACTATCCAAAACTTCATAGGCCGGATCCGCCACATTCAGTGTGGGCACCCCCAGATCTGCCAGCAGGGGGAGATCAGAAGATGCCACCAGGCACGTCCCCACATCCAGCAAGCACTTCAACATATCTCCCCTTATCTGCAGGTGCTCATGCATCTGCAAGATGACTAAATCATCAAGAAAGCAATTCAGGATCGGCATAATAGACAGTGCCCATGTGGTCTCTCAAAAGCGAAATGACGCTGGCCTATGTGGCCGCTACCATGCTATCAGAACCTCTCAGTGATAGGATAAGCAGGGCCGGTCATTCCCTCCTCAGCAACCAGGTTAGTATTCTCCTTCAATTATCACCTTCTCTATGTAGCCACTGTTGGTATTCAAGTTTGGTCAGATGGTCTAACCTTTCCCATATGTCGCTGACTTGATGCTGCATTTCCAGCAAGGATTCCCTGTCTCCTCCGCCTCATGCTTAGTACACTGGTAGCCTGCCAGGGCTCTCTCGGCCTTGGATAGTTCAGGTTTAAGACGACAACTTGTGCCATGTCACCACCTTTAATGTGTCCCATCCTAGCCCTTACTGCTAGGTAGATAGCCAATTGGTGTCGAAGTAGCCGGTAGAACCTCACGGAGAATTGGAACTTGTGGTCTAGTGCCACTGGCATCCCAGTCCAACAGCAATGGCTTGTGATCCGATAGGAACCAGCCCTGAATTTGGGTCTGCAGAATGGCTGGCACCACATCACTGGGCACCAAGAACTGCTCTCACCTGCTGTAAGTCTCAGGGGTTGGTACATAGCAAGTGAATTCCCGCCTCCCAGGGTTGGTCACACAATGCACGTTTCATCACTTCAGGCAGGGCATCAGTCATACACGGCTTAGTGTGCAACCTCAATGGATGATGGTGGAGCTGCCCCTCCAGTGTGCAGTTAAAGACCCCCAGCCCTTTGCAGAGGGATGCCTATGTATCGGACTTGTTTTTTCTCTAGGCAAGGTAGAAATCACCCTCATCCACATTTGGGACATAGACATTCAAGAGGCATACGTCCATACCATCTAAAATGCTATGTAAAGTATGATAACACCCCTCAATGTCTGTCCTGAAACCACAAACCCGAAAGAGAACCATACATACAAAAACTAAAAATCAATCCCAGTTACCACCTGGGTGAACAAAAGAAACCAACAACTTGTACTTCCCCATTATCTCCTCCCGTACCCTCCATGTTAATAAATTGTCAGCAACAACTGTCACCCCAAAAGTAGTAAAAAGTTAAAGAAAGGGAGGAGGGTCAAGAATCCCCCACTTCTTACCAGGTCACCAGCAGCTACTCAAATAATACAGCCAGGTCCACACATATACTATGAGTCAATAAGTACCAGGGTGAGGGGCAAACCTGGTGCCCACCACAGTGGCAGCACTGCCTAGATGAACCCCATCATGCCTAGTTGTCAGCATACATGCACCAATCACACTAAGACTCCTAAGAACTCAGTATACTATACAAGTACTACTCCAATCAATCACTCACTTGAACAGACACTTCCTAGAGCCAGCAGGCAAACCCACTGTGAGGGAGGGTTGGCTGGTCCAGGTACTTAGTCATTGTGTAAAACTGAAGAGTAAGCCACAGACCCTGGCCAGTCTGGAACAGTGAGTCTACCACTGAGACAGCTGGGCTGACAGTGCCACCACCCCGGGGGGCACACTCTACAATAGTTCACATGCAGAGCAGAAATATCAGGATTCCCCCATTGCTAGGTTCTCTTCCACTACATCAGCCACACTGTTATCTGAATTGGAGGCTGTGCCCTCACCTCCTCATGTTCAGATCAATGGTGCTCAAGATCCAAGGTGCCATCACAATGGACAACCACACCCTGGGAGGACCAGAGGACTGTTCCCCCATGCCCCTTGCCCCTCCACGCTGGTCACGGGGAGTGTGTTCCAGACGTTTGATCTCCAGCATCACAGGGGGGCTGGGCCAGGATTCGGCCCTCACCACACACCTCCACCCTGTCCGAAACCGCCTCATGGGTAAGTATTGGAATGTGCACAGTCAGCATGGAGCATCTTTGTCTTTGCTGGGTAGAGAACCATGTAACAGAGACCCATTGTCTTGAGTTTCTACTTCTCTTCCCCAAAAGTAATCCGCATCTACTGCACTTGCCTGTGTAGTCTGGAAATATGCAAATCTCATGATCATCAAAATCGGGTTCCCCAGTCTGTTGGACCGCCGGAGGATGGAATCTCTATAGCTGAGTATCTTTCTAACCATACGTATGTGGTGGGGCCCCAATAGGTAGTGCAGGGGCAAGAGCACAGTGAGCTCCTTCAACAACAAATGCAGAAGACAAATCAGCAGCCGGGAAGGTCTCCGTAATCCAACATTCAATGAGGAATTTAAGATCTCGTCCCTCCACTCCCTCTGGAAAGCCAACAAAACAAAGATTACAGTGTCTGGAACTGACATCCGCATCTACAGTACACTGCTCCAGAGCCATTGTCTTAGCAGAAAAGGCAAAGAGCGCTGCCTTCAATGAGGAAATCTTCTGTGCAGTTCGGTCACATGCTTCTTGATGGTGACCAATCTTTAGCCACCGCATGGAGATCCACTCTTAGGAGTTCAATGTCCAATGAAATCTTGGCCTGAACCACTGCACTGGGCACCTCAATTGATACTAATATCTGTGTGCTGGTGGGTCCCTGTGGCTCTCCTCTGTCGCCTGCTGCATATCCACATGGAGGGTGACCCCTTGCAGCTACCCTGAAGGCTGTTAACTGATGCACTTTGGTCTACTGTGCTCAGTAGGTATATACCAGGGGGATGTGAGAGTGAGGGAGGAAATAGGACAACAGCAGTGCTGTCCCAAGACCTCCTGGTGGCACAGTAGGCTGCAAAAACAAGAAGGTAGGGTGGTGTGTATCTGATCTGAGGTGTATCCAACTTGAAAGGGGTGAGCTCAGCACAGACAAGGAAATTTCCAGCCACAGTCCACCCTGTACTCAAGCAGGGTGAACTGTGCCATGAGGTGGCATCAACTGTCAGCAACTCTCAGGAATTACCAGCCAAGTCTGTTCATCATGGCCTCCCGGGGACCAAATGAGCATGCATGATGAGGGGTGGAGGTTGGCAGTCCCATTAGTAGAATGATCAGTCAGGCATCAAACACCCGGGGAGCATAGAGTACACTGCACTTCCAGGGGGATTAGCAGCCAGACCAGTCCTTCAATGTATCCCACCTCAGAACCACAGGCAATGTCCACACAGCTCCCTAATGTCCAGGTTGGGTGGGCCTGGGCCTGAGGCCCTAGGCACCGAGTGGGCCCCAGGGCCTAATGGACAGTAGTGCAGGAGTGTGTCAATGTGCTGCATGGGGGGCCCCATGAATATCCATCACCTCATCAGGGCATCTTCAAGCACCCAATCTCCCTCAATGACCCCCAGGAAACAAAAAGATCTCTGCAGACCAGGGACACACGCTCCAGTGCAACAGGCAGGCTATGACAATGATCTCAGGAAGTCATGGAGGGCAGTCCGGTCTTGGCTCACGATGGGGTGCTGCCTTGCCGCAGGCTGCAGTAGGCACCATCAGCACTGCAGGAAGGGATGACTTCATTCAGAGAACACCCTCCTCTGATTCTCACCAGGTCCAGCCAGTCACCCAGCACAGTCCATTGGGCCCCCCAGGGCCTTGTGCAGCCCACAGCAGAACAGGGACACAGATGGCAGCCCGGTTTCGCCTCTGCCCCAAGTGCAGCTCCTCACCTCCTAGGCCACCAAGGCCGCACAGCAGCCTGCTTGTCAGGTGGGCCAGTGGACAAGATCTCAAAGCACCTTCAGCCATGGAGAGTGCCAGCTTGCTAAAGCCCGACTGAGGTGGCTGCCATCATGGTCACGCTGCCGCCTCCATCTTTAAAAGATGGAGAAGGTGTTTCAAATTTCCCATCAGGGAAGTCCCTTGTGGAAATTATGTCCATGTGCCTTGGAGTGAGAGTGATCTTGCATCATTCATGAATGATTTCCCAAGATTGAGAGAAAAACCAGTGGAATGGTATAAACAGGTTGAGCGATTTGTGAAGATTTCATAAGTCTTGTGGGTGGATTTAAATACCTTCTTTGACATTGTGATATAGAGTGACATGGGAAATGTTGTGCCCCTGTTTGTGACTGTATTGAGACCTAAGTTTAGCTTGATGATTTGATTTGTTAGCAGAATAAGTCAGTTGATAAAATAATGAGAACGTGTTTTTGCATGGGGCAGAGCCCCAGAACGGTACACAGAGAGTTCCTCAATCTTTAAGCACATCATCCTAAAAAACTTTGAGGCTCTAATCATGTCCTGTACTTCTGTCCTAATTCAGTAAGTCAATAACATGTTAGCGACGTCTGATATGCAGGATGCTTGCAAACGGGATACCATTGCATTGTTGAACCACTTAGCTGAGAATAGACATAAAGGGGGTTATTCTAACTTTGGAGGAGGTGTTAATCCGTCCCAAAAGTGACGGAAAAGTGACGGATTTACCACCAGCCGTATTACGAGTCCATTATATCCTATGGAACTCGTAATACGGCTGGTGGTATATCCGTCACTTTACCATAACTTTTGGGACGGATTAACACTCCTCCAAAGTTAGAATAACCCCCAAAGTGTACCTGAGTGAGTTGTAGTATTGTCAGAAGGAAGTCCTGTATCTTGAACATAACATTGAGAAAGGAGCAAGGACGGTGTCACAAGAAAGAATCTCTGCAATTCTTAAAATCAATCCCCCAACCACAGAGAGAGAAGTTAGTATACTTTTGGGAATGGTGGGCTGCTGTTGTCAGTGGATGTTCAACTTTTCCCTAGTGGCCAAGCCTTTACAAAGGCTAACATGTAAGCATGTGTCTGATCAGATGCCATGGCATATTGACTGCTTGATTGCCTTCCCAGAGCTGAGGAAAAGCCTCTGTTGTGCATCAGTACTGAAAAATGCTTGATTATAATAAAACGTTTACTCTTTTCTGCAGCGAGAGAGAGAGCTGTGCTCTTTCAGTGCTTACACAGATGCATGGACATACAAGGCGACCGGTGGTGTACTTCTTTGCTACTCTTGATCCTGGAGCCACAGGACTTCCTTGATGTCTTAAAGAAGTGACAGCAGTTGTTGTCAGCAAAGAATAGTGTGAATGTATTGTGATGCAACATCCTTTAACTATTATTGTGCCACATTCAGTTGAGATACTGTTGACATGTACTCGCGCACAACATTTGACAGTAACTTGACAAATTTATTAACAAATTATTCTTGCTGCTGAAAACGTGACCCTTAAACTGTGTGCTATTTTGAATTCCGCAACTTTAATGCTTCTCCTGGAGAACGAAAATTATGTTGGGAAAGTTGAGCGTAATTGTCTTGATGTCACTGAACTATGCACCAAGTTGATACCAGATATACAAGATGAGCAACTGGTAGAATCCAATTACGTACTATTTTTGGATGGGTTTTGTCTACGAGACAATGAGGGAAATTTGAGAGCTGCCTTTGCAGTATGTACAGTCTCAGGAGTAGTCAAAGCTTCCTGGCTTTGAGGGGTTGTTCACTGCACAAGGGTCTGAATAGATAGCTCTTATTAGAGCTTGCTGTGTCTCTGACCAGCTAATAGTGATTATATTTACAGATTGTCAGTATGACTTCTTCGTTGCTCACGACTTTGGACGGTTATGGTCACAAAGAGGATTTATCATATCTTCTGGGTCCCCAACTCACAACTGGTACCATGTCATGCGATTGCTTGAAGTACTACAGATGCCTGTACAAGTTGCAGTTGTGAAGTGCTCTGCTCATGGCAGTGGTCATGATGTGACCGTAGGCAACTGTTATGCTGATGGGGTCACCCAATGTTGTGCTTATTGGTCACAAACCTTCATTGGTGACTATCTGAATGAATCACAAGGTGAGACCAACTATAACCTTTTGTTGTCCAAATCTAATACCTGGGAGAAAGTAAAAAGATAGCAGGAGAAAGTATCAGATGCAGCAGGGTTGGATCCGAGCAGGATATTTGAAGAGAGATGTTGATATGTGGGTTTCTGAAGTAGGCAGACCAGTGTTGCCAGACATCATGCTATCCCCAATGACAAGAAATTTCCATGGACCTGCACATATTGGGGGTGATGCCATGGTCAAGTTATTCAAACAACATTGTTCTAACCCACAATTTTGATAGGTGACTGAAGAAGGGTGTCTCAGAAGTGTTATGTGTCAACGGATAAACATAGGGAAAAGTACTCCGGTGACATTGAGCCATATAGGAAGATGAGGAAGGCCATTTAACAGAATGCAGATGGACTTCATCACAATGTCTGTCTGCAACAGCCTGAGATATGTCCAGGTGACTGTGTGCATCTTTGCACATTGGGTAGAGCCCTATCCAAATAAGAGAAATTACAGTTTCACAGTAGTCAAATTGTTGTTGAGGGAGTTGTTACCTAGATTAGTTTTCTTGACGTTGCTGGAGTCAGACAGAGGGACCCATTTAAAAAATGAGGTCCTGAGAATGTTGTGTGCAGCTTTACAGGTGGAGGAGAGACTACATTCGGTATCTTCTGGCATCGTGGAGCAGGTAAATGAGATGTTGAAAGTCAGATTGGCCAACATGTGTGCATCAACATCTCTGAAGTGGCCTGATGCCTTGCCTCTTGTGCTACTTGAGTCTTTGCAGTGTTCCTGACAGAATTACAGGATTGTCCCCTTAATCAGATAATAACGGCGAGAGCCATGAGACTGCCTGCAGTTCCTGCAGATCAACATTGTGGATCACATGGTTCTTGACAAGGGACTAGCTGATGTGGTCCCTTCTGTGCCCACCCAGGTTAAAGTTGGTACTGCTTCTCCGTGTCTAAGGCAGTGCCATGAACTCAGTCCTGGCGAGGAGGTCTTGGTGAAGAAACATGTTAAAAACTGTGTCTGAAGCTTAGATCGCAAGGACCATACCAGTTTATGCTAGTGATGAATACTGCTGTTAAGTGGGGGGGGTCCTTCCCAACTGGATTCGTGAAGCACACACTCATTTAGTGGGATCTCCTCTTGATGCTGTATAGTACCTTTTCCTGACAAGCAGCTCACAACTGAGAGACAACAAGAAGAAGGTGTGCAGAGTACTGAGACTCGGGAGAGCCTAGGACAGCACATCCTCAGGCTGAGAGGGGTCTTGATGAACTGACAGTTGAGGAGTCTTGGCCTGAAACACTACCTGAGACAGACTCATACCCTTATGAAGGGCCTAGTGCTGTGTCACACAAGTAGTGACTGAGGACTGTTGTCCCAGAAGACAAGAAAAAGGGAGATTAAGATTGCCTACCGAACAAGGACTGAGTACTGCCCCAGAGGATACAGAAGATTTTGACCTAAGTGACAGTGACAACCTGCACTTGGGAGATCATGTCAGGGGTATACATTCCCTGAATAGACATACTTTTCTAATAAAGATTGTGAAAAGAAGCATGATTTGAAAGACAGGAATGAGATCCCAGCTGAGCCTCCATCAACTTGAAATTATAACCTGAGCTGAGTTTACACTTCCACTCTAATTAAATTAATTGATTTGAAAGACAATTTACATTCAGACCTCTGTTTCTTTCTTTGGTGCATGGCTGGGGTGGGACTATGTCCCCAGGTATTCCTGCTTGGAGGAGGGGGGTGACTCTGCCTGCCTGCACACTCCTGCTAACCATCAATTGCTTAAAAACAATATTTAATTCCCACAGCGTGGGACATCCAGACCGTTGTTTCTTGCTGTGGTGCCTGTCTGGGGTGGGAATATGTCCTCCAGCATTACTGCCTGGAGGAAGGGGCTGACTTTTCCTGCCTGCACTCATCTGCTAACCATCAAGCGCTGAAAAGAGCTATGTGATTCCCACAGACTGGGACATTCAGAGATCCGTTTCTTGCTGTAGTGCGTGACTGGGGTGGAACTATGTTCAGCAGCATTGCTGCCTGGAGGAGGGGTCCGACTCTGCCTGCCTGTACACACCTGCAAACAATCAACTGCTTAAAAGCACTATGTGATTCCTGCAGCGTGGGACATTCAGACATCTGTTTCTTGTCATGGTGTGTTTTTGGGGCTCTGTCTTCCAGCATTCATGCCTGAAGGAGTGGGCTGGTGCTCCCTGCCTGTACACACCTGCTAACCATCAAGTGCTTAAAACCGCAGTTGCGGATGCACGCTGGACGCACCCAGTCTTGTGCCCAGGCCAAGACCACTTTAGCCCCTCTTAGCCCTTCATAGTCTGTCATAGACTGGATATTGGGCCATTCCGCTCAGTTCCTGCTCTCCAGCAACTGCACTACTACGTTGGATTCCTCCATGATCCCTAAAGTACTGTGTGATATGCCTTTTTAAACTTTTCTGTATTTCTCCTGGACACAACAGGGAAAAGGAAGATCACTTCTCTGGTCATTATGGGTCCTCAAGCCCAATTCCAAACAATAATTGATAGTTTCTTGGTGCAGGCTGTTGATTTTACCTACAATGGAATCAAGCTGGGCGATCAAAGGCTTTCCCTTATAGCTGGTGACACAGCTACATACTGCCTACCCATGCTGCTTTCCTCTGCTGATCTTCACTGTGATGCCCTGGCCAATGGCCGTGCTGGTGTACTATCTCTATCTGAAGGGATTGGCAATGGTAGTAGCACTTGAGATGAGCTGAATGAAGGGGAGGGCCTAAACATTTCTGAGCTTGCTGTCCCCTTGTCTGGCCCCGAGAAGGAAAAGGACAGGAAACTTAAGCCAGGGAACTCAAAATCCTCACTGGTTATGCAAAAATATAGAGGATGCCTATCAGGCACCCAATACCAAGTTATGATCTTTGGGACAACACAACTTAAGTCGGGGCATCAGCCATTCTGAAACCACAACACGAACAGGCAATCAACCAAATGGGAGGCAAGACAGCTCAGAACCCCTTCCAGTGATTAACATCCCTCCAGCCTATTGTCCATACGTAGCTTTTTTACATAATGTGGCAAACTTGCTGCTGGGTCAATTGAGTCAACACTAGATCTAAAAAGCAAGGTGACAAATTGGCTTAACACTAACGTGAGATCCTATTGTGATTTTTCAAAAGAAATCCTTCTTGTATGTCAAGTTGGATTGCAAAGGACTCTTAGCAAGACTATTCCTTGGAGATTTTTTAATTATAAACTTCTGAATACCTTTGGTCGCTGGGGAAATTTTGGCACAAGCCATGGCTGGTATTGTAAAATCAAGCCCACTAAAGATTCTGCCCCTGAGCTTCTTTTATAAACTCCTAGCCCCTTCTAATTGTTTACAAATGATGTAAACCAAGCCTTTACCCACTTTTCTAACAAGTTTTAAGATGCATTTCAGCCTTTGTCTGATGCTCTTGGACATGGAGGACAATGACTTACAACTTATATGGAGGTGTGACTTTGCCACTGTTGCGGATAGAAGGGCCACCACACAAACAAACACAAGTCCCTTGAGCTGTACAATCACTCTCCCTGTTTTGGAAACCCAGGGTACCCCTGGAGCATGTGAAGTTCACTCAAAATCCCTGCCAGGCCCCCTATGTGCACTTCCACACATGAAACAACGACTGGGGAAAACTGTAGGCTTGATTTAGAGTTTGGTGGGACGGTTTCAAATGTGGCAGATATTCCACCTGCTGTATCTCAATAGGCTGAAATGGGATCATAATGCGGCAGACAGGATATCCGTCACATTTGTGATGGAATAACCCGTCCCCCAAACACAAAATCAGGCCCTAGGTAAGTCTGCCTCCCTAACAATTTGCGCATTTTATCCTGGAACATTGCTGGGCTCAAATCCAAACTTGGTGATCCAGATTGGGGATAGTTTATACATTCTTTCTACATTTGTATATTCCAAGAGACATGGTGCATACACCCTGTATTTAGAACAGGGTTCACAAATTTTTCATCTAATGAGTTAGTTTTGAGGAAGAAGCGTCCAACTGGTGGGATCACTATGGGGGTCATTCCGACAGCCGCGGCCAGAAGCGGAAAGCCGGCGGTGTACCGCCGACTTTCCGCTGCCCATGGGAATCTGCCATGGCGGCGCAGCTTGCTGCGGCGCCATGGGGATTCTGACACCCCATACCGCAATCCTGTTCCTGGCGGGTCGCCTGCCAGGAACAGGATGGCGGTATGCGGTGTCGTGGGGCCCCTGGGGGCCCCTGCAGTGCCCATGCCAATGGCATGGGCACTGCAGGGGCCCCCGTAAGAGGGCCCCACTTTGTATTTCAGTATCTGCTTTGCAGACACTGAAATACGCGACGGGTGCCACTGCACCCGTCGCACATCCTCCACTCCGCCGGCTCCATTCGGAGCCGGCATCCTCATGGAGGGGTGTTTCCCACTGGGCTGGCGGGCGGCCTTTTGGCGGTCGCCCGCCAGCCCAGTGGGAAACCCAGAATACCCGCGGCGGTCTTTTGACCGTGCAGCGGTATTCTGGCGGTTCCCTCCAGGCGGGCAGCTCCTGCCGCCCGCCGGGGTCAAAATGACCCCCTATATGGGTTAAAGCTGCGCTCAAATGTGAAATATTAAGCTTACCTTTGAGTTCTTCTGACATTTTGGGGTTACAACAGGTTTCCTTTGTAGGGAAGGTTATTTACATCATTGATGTGTGTAACAGACCCTGGAGGCCACCACAAGGAATCATGTACTCTAAATAGTTTAGAGGAGTGTCTTTCAGGTATCCTGCCAGGTGAATCAACTATTGTTTCAGGTGGTTTTATTGTCACATATGAACCTCTTGATTGTGAAGATTTTTGTATTACAGAGGATGAGGACAAGGCAATGGGCATCCCACAATTAGATGTAGAGCTATTGAAGAAACGCTCTGCCTTGGCAACATGACTTTTGAGGCTCACGTTATCATTAGGTCTTAGATTATGTAATGGCAGAATGCCCTCAATGTGGGGAGCTGACACATGTTTAAGTGTTTACTACTAAACAAGAATTGATTATATCCTAGATTCCATGAAGTTATGGCCATTGGTACAAAATATAAGGATCATCCCCAGGTCTGACAGTGGCCAGAATGCTCTGCACTTGGAGAGGAGGTAAACGTTTTCCCCAAGGGAAAATAGTCCCTGTCTAGGCAGCAGAGAGAATTATTTTCTCTTACCAACAACAAGTGGCCCTCAGTTTCCTGCAACCCACTATCATGGCCCAGAAATATGAAAAGGTTACTGATCCCATTGAGCATATGATTGGACCAGAACCTGAAAGAACCAACCCAGTGGATTATCTAAAACCCCATGACAAGTTTTTGACTAGTTGGGCACCTTCTTCCACAAAGAGCATAAAGCATCTACCAAGGTAGGGAAAAAGTATCCATGGTTTTCCAACCAACGTAGACTAGCTAAGAGTCTATTACATTAAAAAATAGAGACCTAATAATAAAAGCAAGAAGGGAGTATAAACAACAACTAAAGTAATCAAGATCATCTTGGGAGTCTGATCTGTGGGATGACCTTGTCACCACAGTGAGAGCTAGGGACACAAACCTCTTTTGGAACGTGATAGCTAATGGGGGTAAATCTGCTACAACACATTGATTATTTCATGAAACCTAAATCATGGGTTGACCACTTTGAATAGCTCTAATCCGAGGAATCCAAGAAGGCGGACGGATTTTCCGGCTGATCGCCACTACCGCTCTAGCCCATCCCCAGACTGCACGCGGCTTCCATTCACCCGCGAAAGCCGCGGATGCCGCGGACGCCGTGCGCTGCGGGCGCTCTACAGCTTTCTGGTGGCTCCCGCAACGATCATGGCCGCAAGCACCGGAGGGCCCCGCAAGAAGATGCGAGCGCGGCTCTCGCCCTAGGACCGCGCTCCTTTTCTTTCCGACCGAGCGCGATCCCCGCTGTTTCCTGGCAATAGTAGTTGGCGTGTGGGGCGTGCGGGACGTCCGGATGGCGCCGAAGTTGAACAGGACCCCTCGCTCCCTACGGGCACGGCAGAACCAAGACCCAGGCAGAACCAGAAAGGACAAAAAGCTACCGGTCCCCGGACTGAAAGAGCACAGCAATTTGCATGTGAAAGGGGGCCTGCAGAAAACAACTGATATGGAAAAAGATGCAAGGAACTCGGTTCCAACAATA
Source organism: Pleurodeles waltl (assembly GCF_031143425.1). Lineage (NCBI taxonomy): Eukaryota > Metazoa > Chordata > Amphibia > Caudata > Salamandridae > Pleurodeles > Pleurodeles waltl. The sequence continues at coordinate 1,161,334,576 of NC_090445.1, forward strand.
TTTACTAGTATGATGCGGCTTATGCAAAGGTCCACGGAAAAGGCAGCATGTGACCCGCAATCCAGCGTGCCAGGAGTCGATGATGAGCAGGTACCTGTTGCACCTATATCTCTTGAAATACTCACTCCTATATGCGATGCGGGGGGAGGGAGCCACCCAGCCGAGAGACTATCAGTATAAGTCCAGGAAATAGTGGGGAGGTGGTGGTCCCCCCCCCGGTGGGGTGTGATAAACTATCTGAGCAGGAACCCAAAGAGTCAAATCAGGGGCCTCAGGAGTCTAATCCAGAGAAATGTGAAGTACAACCTCGCGCCTTAAGCAGCAAGTTAAACACGCAACAGGCTGAGGGTATGGCCAAGTGCTCAACGATATATGAGACTATCCCACCAGCTTCAGTCCAGAGGGGGAAAGAGGCAAAACCACCAAACAGTGACCAGGGGCCATTCGATACAGCAGAAAGCTTTTTTTCTCTCTCTGATCAGTCTAGAGACTCAGATTTAGACAAGGAAATTCCTTTAACAGATTCAGATATTGAGAGCAGCTCCGCAGCAAGTATCTGGGTATCTAACTACTCAACATGCAGAAGAAAATCAGTCGAGCAAACTGAGGCTAGGAGTAGTTCAGGGGCTAAGCTTAGGAGAGACCCGCTTAAGCCTCAAGAGGAGGATGGTGAAATGCAGTGGGATTATACGGCTACCCAACAGGCTTTTTCGAAAAGCGATATGGCCTGCAGTATTCTAGTGCCCCTTCCTATGGGTGGCCCTGCAGAGCCTCCCTCGTTGGATCTCATTTACAGGACAATGGTTCAGAATCATGAACAGGCTCAGAGGGAGAGCAGGAAAATGAAAGCAGCAAACAGACAGCTACAACTATCCATTAAAAAAGTGGTTAAATCCTGCCAGGACATTGGTGTACGCATTGCCACCATGGAGACTCAAACCGAGGAGTTGGAAACTGAAGTTAGAGCAGCAACTGCACAGACGACGACACAAGGGCAGCAGATCTCGGATATTCAATGGAAACTGGAAGATGCGGAAAACCGCCAGCGGTGGAATAATTTGAGGATTTTGAGTATAGCGGAGGACCTCGAGGGGCAGGATACTAGGGCCTACATAGTTTCACTTTTCGAGAAAGCATTCCCAGACCTGATCGGGTGGGATTGGGAAAAGGAGATTCAGAGAGCACACCGTTTTCCGTTAATGAGGAAAAAACAAGCCTTGACTTCTACTGGTAGAGGCCAGAGCTATCCACGGGCTATTATAGTGTATTTTGGTAATTTTTTATTGAGACAGGCTGTGTTTGAAAAGGCTCGCCCCAATTCAAAGGTGATGGTGGAAGGTGTATCATTTTTTAGCAGGCCAGACTTTGCACATGCCACTGTAGAGAGACGGTGGCGACTCAGGCAGATGATTACTCAATTCCAAGAGTTGGGGCGGAAGCCTACTTGTTAAGCCCTGCGCGTCTAAAAGTTGTTTATAAAATAACTTCAAGATTTTTTCTCTCAGAAATTAAGGCAGAGGAATATGTACAGCAACTGAAAACCGGCCAAGTGGAGGGGGTACGGGAGAAGGGGGGGATGGATTGCCGTAAATAGCCATTTATATGTAAAAGTATGTGATACTGATTTGGGGTTGGCAAACTCCCCCTTCTCTCCGTTTTCTACTCCCCTATTTTTCTCTCTTTGTATCTATGTATCTCTTTTTGCCTTTTTTTTAATTGTTTTTGGCCAAGGGTTTTGATTGGGAGGGTGAAGACGAGAGGCTGCGGGTACGGATTGGCAAGCCATAGATGTGTGAAGGTGTTTTACGTATGGGTGGGCTAACGGGACTGGCAAATACCATCTTACAGGCTCAGGAGCCTGGCGATTCCATTTGTAGGGGTAAGGGTTGGGGGGTGGGTTAGAGGAGGGCGGGGGGTCACAGGGATAAAAAGGATAATGGAACACACAGCAGGGGGAGTGGGGATGGCTCTTATCAGTGGGAAAGGGGGCAGGTCGTGAAAGCAGCAAAATTGAATGGGGCATACAGGGGAGCTAGAAGGTTCAACATCCATAAAAATGGGGCAGGAAAGTGAAATACGTATTGCCACAGTGAACGTCTGTGGGCTCAATAACAACAAAAAGCTGCAGCTTGTAGGAGAGGTTTTTAAGTCATGGAATGTCGATATTATTTGTATGCAGGAAACACATATTCCAGGTACACAAAAGCAGCTATTGGAGTTTTATGGGTGGAATCTAGCGGTTTTTACACGACAACATACAACGACTAGAGGGGTCGCGATATTAACTCGGATCAGAACTTTGGTTATACATAAACAATTTGCTGATAAACTCGGCAGGCTGGTTCTGTTGGAATGTTCGGTTAAGGGGCTAAGGTTTACTCTATGTTCTATTTATGGATCCAACACAGATGATCCAGAGATACTGGAATCGCTTAATTTAGAACTTACGACTTGGGCAACGCCTATTATAATGTGTGGAGATTTCAATATACATTTAGATAATAAAGAAGCCATTCAGGAACAAACACTCTACCTGGGTAGAAAGAATAAAGTTTTTAGGGCACTTCAGTCATTGGCCATTAATCATGGCTTGATCGACGCCTGGCAGTTGTGTTGCCCGCAGGATTCAGGGTTCACCTTTTTCTCTGCCCCGCATAAGAAGCTAGTCAGGTTAGACTACTTTTTTGTGACAGCCTCTTTACAAAACCAAATAAGGGTCAACAGACTTCCTAGAATCATATCGGACCATAACCCATTGGTTTTGGCTATGGAGATTGGGAGAAAGGGCCCGCAGCCTAGATCTTGGACATTTGATAGGGCACTATTAGCCGATCCAGGGTATATCAAAAAAATGAAGGAATGGATCCGGGAATTTTTTAAGATAAATCAGGGCTCTGCTTCTTGCCAGATAGTTTGGGATACATTTAAAGCTGCTGTCAGAGGAGAAACCCTGAGTTATGGGTTAAGAAAGGAGAAAATACGCATGGATCAGTTAAAATTAGTTCAGACAAAGTTGGTTATAGCAGAGCAGCGACTAGGGGAGGTGATCTGCAGCGGAGTAGAGATCTCAGACATTCTGTGTGAGGTGAATATCATTAAGGCAGAAGCCACCAAGATTTTTATGGATAAGGTTGCTGCAAAATTCTTAGTATATCGCCAGAAATGCTATGAGTATAGTGGCAAAGTGGGCCAACAGCTGGCCTTAAGAATTAGACAAAAGCAGGTATTTGGGAGCATTAAAAGTCTAGTGAATGAAGAGGGCCGGATGGTACACAACGGTCCAGAGATCATGGAAGTCTTTAGACGATTCTATCAAAAATTATATACCCAGGAAGAACAGCCCCAAGAAGAGGAAGGGATCGATGCTATGGGCAATGAGATACCAGACCAGTTAAGAGAGGAAGATAAGGCAGCTCTAGAAGCACCTATGACATTGGAAGAATTGGATACAGCAACTCGCGCCCTGGCAAGCGGGAAGGCGGCAGGGGGGGATTTAATTCCACTAGAATTCTATAAAGTTTTTTTTGTGGAGATATGTAAACAGTTGCTTAACCTATTTGTCGAAGTACAAGCAGGGGCTCCTCAACCGGCCTCCCGGGGGGAGGCTAAGATAGTAGTCTTTCTGAAAAAGGACAAGGAACCCACTCAGCCTGGTTCATATCGGCCAATCTCTCTAATTAATAGCGATGCCAAAATTTATGCTAAAATACTTGCTAGCCGCCTGAGTTTGGTAATCTCAGGTTTAGTATCTCCATGGCAGCATGGTTTTATCCCGGGGAAGAGCACGGCAGATCATATAAGACGAGTCGTCATGTTACTTGACGTCAGTGCAACAGTCAAGCTTCCCATGGCAGTAATCTTGTTAGATGCAGAAAAAGCCTTCGATCGGGTTCATTGGCCCTTTTTATGGGCCGTCCTGCGTAAAAACAACATCGGCCCTGGGTTTGTTAAAGCAGTTCAACAGCTCTACCACAAACCAATGGCTACGATAAAAGTTGCCGGGCTAAAGTCGACCTCAATCAGTATTCAGAGAGGTACGCGACAAGGGTGCCCGTATTCACCATTGCTTTTCGCGCTATATATTGACCCCCTGATCAGGAGAATGATCAGGAATGATCGGATCATTCCAGTCTCATTGAGAGGGGGATGTACTAAGATCTTAGCATATGCTGACGATATTGCGGTGGTGACCACGGACCCCAGGACTGTTATATTGGAAATAGAGCAGGAAGCCCTGCAGTTTGGGAAAAGATCTGGCTATTTGTTGAACAAAAGTAAATGCCAAATGTTGGTGAATGAATCAGTAGATTTTAAGGATGAGTGGGTACTGACACAAGTACAATATTTAGGTGTTAAACTCACAGCAAACCTTGACGAAGTGGTGAAAATAAACATGGCCCCGATCTTAACGAAGACTAGAAAAGATCTTGCTCGCATTAACAATCTACACTTGTCACTCATGGGACGCTGCAACGTGATTAAATTGGTGTTTTATCCAAAGTACTCTATCTTTTTAGAACAATCCCCCTAGAGATTGGGCAAAACTGGTTCAAACTAATAGAAGGATTAGTTAATAGTTTCATTTGGTCCTATACAAAGCTGCGCCGGGCTTTCCACTATATGACTCTTCCAAGAGAGAAAGGGGGATGGGCACTTCCCAATTTTAAACTTTATTATCTGGCAGCAGTGCTGCAGTAAGCACAGACACTTTATGTTACGGATAGATCTGGGCAAGATGTTCTCCCTTCGATATATACCCTGATTTTGGGTAAAGAAGCAGATGCAGTCTTTCTGCGGATTCTGGAACCCAGCTACTACAAAAAGGTTAAATTTAAGGTAATTTATGCTGCATTTAAGGTATGGACTCAGGTTAAACGCAAGATAGGTATAGGAGGAATCTGCTACTACACTCCCCTGTGGATTACTCCTACGTTTCCATCGATATTTAAAGACCACTATTGTTTGAGGTGGAGTAATCGTGGCATTCATAAAGTCGGGGACCTTTTCCATTCTGGCAGCCACTTCAAATCATTTGAGGAACTGAGCGTGGAATTTGTGAGTTCCTGGAAATGGCACGGACTGTTTTATTGTCTGCGGGCCCGCAAGCTCAACATTTTTTGGTATTGTATAATCTATATTACACACCTGCTAAGATTGCGAGCTGGGGTAAAACGGTGGGAATCATGTGTCCACGATGTGGTTGCCCGAAAGCAGATCTCTGTCATATGTTCTTTGAATGTAAAAAACTGGAAAGTTTGATTACCGGGATATCTGATATATTGAAGAAAATCTTGAAACAGGCTATCTATTTGACACCTCAAATGGTTTTGCTGGGAGTTGATCATTCAGTCTGTAATAGTCGAGATAGATACTTCCTGTTCATAGCAATGTCGGTATTTCGCAGCTGCATAGCATCTTTATGGCTTGATGTAGACCCCCCACGATTTAATCAATGGCTTTCACGACTTTTATCTATGTATCACTTGGAGAATACACTGTATGAACTAAAAGGAGCCGCGGCCGGTAAAAGACTCACTAGAGCTTGGGCACCCTTTTCTGAATGGCTCTTGGGCCCCGAGAATATGTTAGCTAAATAAGGAATCTTATATGAGATCACTAAAAGTACAAACTATGATCATTATTGATTAGAATGCGTTTTCTCTCCTGTATGACAACATTGATGTACTCATGTTTTTTGTGTTGCAAACATGTAACCCGCTGTGTGTTCCAACAATAAAAAATGAATAGCTCTAATCCAATAAGGAAACATATTTAACTTATGCCTTCTACCTGGGTCTATCTACTTCTAGGGACCAGCAAAACATTCTTAAATTTTCTCTTGGTTAGTTGCTTGAGGCCATAGCTGTCATAATCCCTGGCTAAGCCCCAAGATCTGATTGCATCCAGGGTAAACTATTTGTTGCAGAACCCCATATTAAAATTTCTGTCTAATTCCATCTTGAGATACAGCACCATACCTAAGTCATGGCAATCAGCAGAGATAGTGTTCATATATGTAAAAGGCAACAGAGGATGACAATCGTCTTTTTTAGGCCGATCAGTTTGATCAATGGGCTAGAAAAGCATTTCTGTTGGCAAGTTCTAGGAAAGCTAGCCAACTGGATCCAAGAACATAACAAACTTTAGGACTTTCAAGGGGATTCCAGCAGAATGTAAGCACTATGGACCAAATCTTTATGTTGTGTACTCTCTATTGGAAGACAGTGGTTAAAGAGGAGGGACACTTATAAGTGCTATTTGTGGACCTTGTATCGGCTTTTGATTTACTTCCTAAATATACAATTTGGTCGATTTTGGAAAGAATGGGTTCCTCAGAAGAGATTTTATCAATCAATGTAACTTTGGATGAAGAGAAATATGCCTGGGTCTGACGTAGTAGGAATGGAGAACTGACAAGTCCTTTCGAGATTCCGAAGGGAGCGCAACAGGGCTGATTTGTAGCCCCACATTCTTCTTGCTGTCTATCAATGAATTAGTAAATTATTTGGATTTTCCAGACATTGATGTACCCAAAATCGGGGAACAACAATCCCAACTCTGCTATTTGCGGAGGATACCCTGCTCATCTCAAAGACACCCTCAAGTCTGCATACCTTAGTGAACAGGTATTTACCCTTCAGCAAAGAAGGAGGGCTGTAACTCAACACTCAAAAGACCAAGTTCATGGCTTTTAAACTGGAACGTTATCAAATGTGTAGCATTAGAATCAGAACGGCGTGCTAAAGCAAATGCAGGAATTTTAATATTTGGGATTATATTTACCAGCAAACTATCATGACATGCACAAACATGAGTTTCCTCAAGTGACAGCAAGAGTCAAGGCTGATTCTTGCGAGGATCGTGAAAACTAAAGCAAGACCACTTTCCCCACTTGTGGAGGTGTACAATGTTAAGGCTGAGGGCTCAGCCTTATATGGTGTGGAGCTTTGGGGTCAGGAAGTAGTGGAAAGCCTTTCTTTGATGGGAAATACATTTGTAAGAACTCTGCTGAATCTTCCCCAGAGTACCCCTCATCTTCCACAGCTAATAGATATAAGTATACTTCCAATTGCCTTAATTTGTAAAATGCGGCCTTTGCTGTACTGATGCAGATTATGGTCAAAGAAAGAACTTGGGCATCTTACAGAAATTCTTTGGAGGACCTTATGTGCCCTAATAACTCTAGAAAGATCTCACAGTAAGGCATATTGAGGAAATGCTCCCAAAATTAAACCTGGAAATTTTTTGGTATACAGCAGTGTCCACATCTATTATAGCTAGGTCTATGTTAAAAGAAAAAATGAAATTCTTTCTTTGGGAAGTGGAGATCAGCAAATCTAACCAGGGGACTGGTACTGATACTTTTATTGGATTATAAGCACATTCCTTAGATTGAGCTATTTCTTGATAAGATATCATCCGCTTTAGCAAAACAGTAGTTTTTAGGCTTTAAATATGGTACACTACAAATCAATGGTTTCTGCATAAGATAGGTTTCTCAGTACAGCACCAGCACTTTAAGCCTGTTGTGTAGTCAAGAATAGGAACACCACACCACTTATTCTTCTTTGCCAAGTCTATGTATTTGCCCTCAAGAAATGGATGAGGCCCATGTACCTTTTGGTAGGTATACAGAAAATTGACCACACACTGAGAATAATGAGGTTGGACACTGACAAGGAAGATCTACATTTGTGTCTCCAAATTCTTGCTTGGACATGGCTGTTCTGCTGCAAAATGGCAAAGACAAGGAAACTTTTTTAGAGCTTCTATAGTCTTGGTTGCTTTATCCCCTTCATTGAAATAATTGTTCTATGTTAGAGAATCAAAATTGTATATATTCTCTTTGGGCAATCTTAATGGGGTGGCAAAGTAGATTTAGGCTTCAATATTGAGTCACGCTAGCCAGCTTTTTAGGCTTGTTGTCTGTTAAGGCACGAGTCACTTTATGCCAACATGCTGTTGGTGCACTATGGTGTTTTTTGATATAGGAATGCAACTGTTTTCTTTTTTTTTTTTTTTTTAAGATGGTGCTGGATGGCTGTAATAGGGTCCCCAAGAATTGTCCACTTTACTGATTGAATGTGACTATTAGTTGAAGGATGATGGCAATACTGCAATGTTGGGTACCATTTACTTCCACTTCCATGAATTAGCTTTTAATTAACACCATCATTATTAGTCTATACCATGTATAAACACCAACCTATTATTTGATGCAGAAACAATCAATTGTGCTGACTTTTTAATATTCTATCTTGTTTTTAATGTACTTTGCACATGTATTCTATGTGGTTTTTAAGGACGCTTGAACTTAAAATAAACATTTTTTATTTGATTTGACATAATCATTTGAGCTGAATTTTGATTTGTAAATTTTATTGTTTAAAAAGAACTAAGAAGAGTTTCCGGGTCCAAGGCAGCACAAGGAGCGCAAGGGTGTAATTTAGAAGAAGAAAGAGTAGGGCTAGGGAAGATTCATGAAGATTGTAAATAATTTCATTGTACATCATTTGAACTTTGTTTTGTCATTTGTAAAAGTAGAAACATGCAGAGAAGACTTTGTTTGCTGCTAATTTCTATTCAACGGGCTGATCCTAGAGAAGTCATGGAAATTAATAACACAAATAGACATGGATATATAGTAATAGGGGTGATGTTTGCCATTGTTGCAGTATTTATTATTCTCCTTTTATGATTATCTTCACCTACATTTTTCACAGTAAATGAGCTTACACCTAATGTTATCCCTAAGACTTTGAGTCCTACAGATAAGAGTTTGCACAGACTAAAACCTTGGCATGTAGATGGATCTAGACGAGATTATTCTTTGAATGCCTATTTCAATTTGATTTATGAATATGTTGACACTATGGATGCAAAGGACTGTTACATCTGAACGCAGTTACCTGCTTCAGCCTCAGAGGGAATTACCGATTACCATATTCCTCTTATATCTGTTTTATGGAGAGTAACATTTTCAATATTATTATTCAAATTATGATTTTGTATTTTCTAAAGTTCCTTTGTTAAAGAAATTAAAACATCATTACTGTTCGAAGAAAAATGTACCCGGTTGGCAGTTTCCTTAGACCAGCTATGAAATTGGACACAGTGTATACTCATTAAAACAATTTGACATGGTCTTTAACTGAGGTTGAGAAGAAATTTTAGATTCAATAGAAGACATGTGGAGGCCAATAGATGAAAGGGGAAAAACAGGATGGGTAAAGCGATATAAAGGACTGTGGGATGAGGAAGAAGAGAAACATCAAGATTTAGGAGTAATGCCTGCACTTCTTTTAGATTGGCTACACAAAGAGAAATTATATGTGGGAAAGAATAAATCAACCTGTAACTATGTTCATAGGTAAAAGTGATTGTGGCCATATTTTCGTATATGGAGATATGTCGCTTCTGTTCTTGCGAGATCCTGTTATTCCTGGAGTTTATTTTGTTTGTATCGTATGTTATTTAGGTGTGATTTTCTGCAAGATCTATCATTTTCAACATTTAAATGATCCTATGTGGAAAGTGAAACCTAGAACTAAAAGAGTGTGTTAGTAGTGTGTTAGTGGTTATGAAATTGTAGGAGACATTTCTGGTACAGTGATTCCAACTGTAGGTGTAATCTTGAATGATCTCAAGATTACAAAATGATCTACCACAGTAGATAAATTGTCCATGAGTCCACCAAGTTCCTTATTGGCAGAAGATACTGAAATGATAGCTATGAAATCCATGGTTTTGCAAAATCATTTGCAGTAGACAACCTTCTTGCAAAAGAGGGAGGAATATGAAAAATGCTAATGGTCCAGGAATGCTGCACCTATTTCCCTGACAAGAGTGTGGACTTAAAGAAATACATTAAGAACATTACTGATCTGAAATTATAATTGAAAAAATTCGAAGCTACCAGTGGTTGAGAAGCAATTGGAGATGCGTTATCTGGAATTGGTAGATGGTTTAGAAGTCTAGGAATTGAGGGTTCTTTCTTGAGACTTTTCAACATTAGTGCCATCTATGCGATATGTCTGTTCATTATCTTCAAGGTATAAATATGTAAAGGCAAGGAAGGAAAGCAATTTTCAGAGGGACTGAGAAGAACTAGAAGAGATATGGAAATGAAGGAGAATCAGTGTAAAATTTATAATGATATGAAACACCTAGAAAATACTACACTAAAGTTGTTGAAAACTTCAAGGATTTGACTTGACCTCATCTGATACAGATTCACATGTGTGTTATTGTTATGGCTAACACCGTTATCAAAGAGGGGATTGGAGCAACGCTGTTTAGACTCAATCAATTACACATCATCATTGGGCAAATACGCATCTTCATTTGTCACTTTATTTACTGTATGCCTTAAATAAAGTTAACATGTGTGAACACTTTAATTCATTAATGAAATGTAACCACTAAAAGACTGACACTTTATAAATGTATGCAGAAATATTCATTTACATCTATTCATAATTCACATTTTATATTTACATCTCATAAGTAAATTTGCTTTGTCCTATTCATTTCTTGCATTTATTCTGAAAGCTATATGTGTACATGTATGATCGTTTATTCGAAATGCACATGAAATGTTTAGGTAAAGTTAGCATGACTAAAGACCTTGATTTTAAAATGTATTTTGCTTGGTAAACGTGCTCTTTCTTCTACATGTGTATTTGAAAAATACATTAGTTAAAGGACTATTGTTATATGTATTAGTTATGTTGATAATAAGGCCTGGGAAGAGAAATCTTGGCACGCGACATGCATACCTAATAAGCAGTTGAAGTCACATATCAATAACTGGGAATGTTCAAGGTTGTAGTAACTGTCTGAGTTCTGTGGAATAAGAAATTCAACTGATGTTGCAAATGTAACTCATGGACAAGGAGATGATCGGTTCCTGGCTGGGAGGGAAGAGATACGATTAATGCTGAAGGTTCTTTTTGTTTTGATGAATGTATACACTGTTAAAAGTTAAGGTAGATTCTCTCAGACTTTGAGAGGTACCAAACTCAGCTTTCTTTATTCTTGCAAATATGAAGCGCCATGCTAAACTCTTAGGGGCATACGTTTTGCGCCAAGTTTGCTTAAGATTTTTTTATGCAATTTCGGTGCAATACTTCATATTTATACTTTGGCGCTAGACCCATGTAGCACCAAATATATGGAGTTAAAGTCATTTTTTGGACTTGGAAACCTACTTTACATCAATGAGTTGCAAAGTGGGCATTCCCAAGCAGAAAATGACTCTATGGCCTCAGTGCCATCTTTATCCCCCATTGCTAAAATCACACACGGGAGGGAGGAGGGTTCAAAAAATTTAGCAAAGCTTGCTTGGCATCATTTTTTAATGCCTGGGTCAGGGCAGGGAACACCATGGAATAAGCCTACAGGTGCCCTCCTCAGTCCTCAGGGATACCCCCATCCACACCAGAGGGACAGCGGAGGATGGGGGACACCGTCCCAGGTAAGTATAGGTAAATACAGGTAAGTATTCTTTATGTTTTTAAAGTACCATTGGAGGCCCTGAAATGGGCCCCCCTACATGGCACTGGGTGCAATGGCCATGCCCAGGAGACCATGGTGCCCTGTGCTTGCCCCTGGGGTGGTGGGCATGACTCTATGGCCTCAGTGCCAGTGTCTTTTCTAAGACAGAAGTCATGTGGTATGGATGGTTTAGCATCAGAAAATGGCTCTAGGCAGGTTAGAGTCATTTTTTTTACTGTCACCTGTTTAACGTCATTTTTTGGTTCCATACCACCAGCCCCACCTGATTAACATCATTTTTTTTACGCTAGCCTACCCTTTCATCGGCTTGCACCATTACATAAATGTGGTGCCCGGCTAGTGCACAGAAATGGTGCAAGCCGGCGCTAAACTTTTTGGTGCAAAACTGAGCTAGTGCAGTTTTGCACCAAAAAGTATAAATCAGGGCCTTATTCCTTTGCTGGAAGACTTTTACAGAAGTATTCACTATGCTGATACCTTCTCGCATTTCCAAATGCCCTTAATATTTACTTAGATGATTTTAGAATAATTTCATGTACAGGAGAGAGAAACTAAATTTCTTTATGGGACATCTATTTCTAATTATCAATTTCTGTCCGCAGTGGCTGTTATTCATTTGTATCTTAATTTAATGAGACTGACCTATTTGTAAAATTTTGGCTTACAGCTGTAATCCCATCGTTTTTTTATTACATTGGATTGCTTACTGATTAATAATAAAACACTTAACTTTAATCACAGATTTCTGGTCCTCACTGTGTGAACAAACTGGCTTCACAAAATTTGAATAGTTTAGTATTGGTAACTTACTTGGCGTCTCAGTCAACTTAAGAAGATCAATAGGATGAGAGATTGAAAATAACCCTTCTGTGCACTCTCAGACATGTAGCTTGATTATGAGAGGATCTAATGATGTGCACACTCTGTTTTGTATGTTATGTCTATCTTGAACTCTAGTAACTACAGGCAGGTATTTTTACCAGATCAATAGATCGTGTAAGGACATGAAGATCTTTTCTTGCCAGAGAAAAGACATTTTGATCTACAGAGCATTGTAAACAAAAGAATATTTGGATAAACCTTAGCACATCAGGAAAATTGTGGGGGAAATAAGAAGCATTTCTGACTAAAGTTGGGGTTCCATAATTGTGAAAGGAAAGAAGTATACATTTATTTCTGAAGTGATCACAAAGAACAACAGTGCTGGGAAAGATGTACAAATCTTACAAAACATCTGCATATGCAAACTATTGCCAGATTCTGGCTTAAACACAAGCCTCAGAACTAGTGTAAATAGTTAAGGTACCTGAAAGGTATAATATAAGCTGCACCAACAACAGAAAGACTCATTTGATCGATGATTCATCTCTCAGAAATCAATATTGCACTTGAAAAACTTTAATTCACAGTGGTCTCATGGCACTTTTGAACCACCAGAAGTATAATGTGCGAGAACCATGTAGTGATGGTAAATACCACACATTGCCATATCTGTTGCTTCAATTGCTTGAAAAAATTGTTCGCCATTACTATGTTGATAGCTTTGGTGACATAGGGCCTGATTCTAACTTTGGAGGACGGTGTTAAACCGTCCCAAAAGTGGCGGATATACCACCTACCGTATTACGAGTCCATTATATCCTATGGAACTCGTAATACGGTAGGTGGTATATCCGCCACTTTTGGGACGGTTTAACACCGTCCTCCAAAGTTAGAATCAGGCCCATAGTTGTCTCGTTTCCATTTTATTTATTTTCACTATTTTTATTGGATTGTTATTTTCCATTTTCGATTGTGCCTCTATCACCATATCTCACCTGCCTTCGCTGCTTAAATCACCCACAACACGTGTAATTAGAGTGGCCATCAGAATTAGGCACTATAAATCGAACATGCAGGTTTTAAGGTACTTAAATCTAAAGTTTCCAACACATTGGGCCTCATTCTGACCCTGGCGGCCGGTGCTCCGAAGGGCATTCTGACCGCGGCTGAAGAAAGGGTAAACCGGCGGTCACCCGCCGGTTTACCGCTGCCCTTCTGAATCCTCCATGGCGGCGCAGCGCGCTCCGCCGCCATGGGGATTCAGACACCCCCTACCGGCGGGAAACCCGCCATGAACAGGATGGCGGTAGGGGGTGACGCGGGGCCCCTGGGGGCCCCTGCAGTGCCCATGCCATTGGCATGGGCACTGCAGGGGCCCCCGTAAGAGGGCCCCGCAAAGTATTTCAGTGTCTGCTATGCAGACACTGAAATACGCGACGGGTGCCACTGCACCCGTCGCACCTTCCCACTACGCCGGCTCAATTCTGAGCCGGCGTCCTCGTGGGAAGGTTGATTTGCCCTGGGCTGGCGGGCGGTGTTCTGACGGGGTTACTTTGGCGGGCGGCCTCCGCCGCCCGCCAAAGTAAGAATGACCCCCTATGGGTCTTCAATTCTAAATGCTAACACTCGCTTACCTTGCTAGTACATATAGGCGGTCATTCTGACCCTGGCGGTAATTACCGCCAGGGCCGGGGTCGGCGGTAGCACCGCCAACAGGCTGGCGGTGCTCCGCCAGGCATTCTGACCGCGGCGGTACAGCCGCGGCCAGAAGCGGAAAGCCGGTGGTGTACCGCCGACTTTCCGCTGCCCATTCCGCTGCCCATGCGCCGCCATGGGGATTCTGACACCCCATACCGCCATCCTGTTCCTGGCGGTTCGCCCGCCAGGAACAGGATGGCGGTATGGGGTGTCGTGGGGCCCCTGGGGGCCCCACAAAGAATTTCAGTGTCTGCTTTGCAGACACTGAAATTCGCGACGGGTGCAACTGCACCCGTCGCACCTTCCCACTCCGCCGGCTCCATTCTGAGCCGGCTTCCTCGTGGGAAGGGTGTTTCCCACTGGGCTGGCGGGCGGCCTTTTGGCGGTCGCCCGCCGGCCCAGTGAGAAACCCAGAATGACCGCCGCGGTCTTTTGACCGCGGTATGGTCTTCTGGCGGTTCCCGCTTGGCGGGCGGCTCCCGCCGCCCGCCAAGCTTAGAATCACCCCCATAGTTCTTAGACCAACTGTCAAACGCCAAACCAAAGTAATACTGCAAATAAATGTGAATATATTAATTTCTTCTGTTATTGTTCAAGTATTTTCTTCTTGGAACGCTGCGACAAGTGTAGGTGTCTTTGGAATGCATTCAGTATAACTCACATAGAAAATACCTAATGAGCCTGAAATGATGCTCTGACCTCCAGGTGTTCCTGTTAGTGAAGCCTTTTGTACTACAGTTATTGTTCTCATGCTAATACAAATTGCTAACCGTTCCATGGCATGCTGGAGGGTTTGCAATCACAGGATTAAAGTACAAATCACCTTACTTTCTATTCCAAGCATTATTTGCATTAATAATATACATCAGTTTTTTTTTATCACTAATGCAATCATACGTGAAAGGTAGGTTTGTCCGTCCTTAGTCCTAAAAGGCTAATTTCCCAGCCACTTGTGTTTTTTTAAGATTGATGTTTATAAATAGCAAACTACAAAGCCTTGCCATTCATCAGATATGTGTGCTGGATTAGAACCGTTATTCTGTTATTGTTCATAGTCAAATCATGTAAACGGACAGACCACCAATCTTTTTATAGGTGCGCAGGCTGGCATAAATTATGAACCTATTTCCAAAGGAAGCTTCCATTCATATTGATAATCCTGCTTTGCTTACAAAGACTTGCCCAGGCAGAACAGAAACAAAACTGAACACTAGCCCTAGAAAATGGGTTTGATAGCCCGGCCTGCCCCCATATTTCATTGAATACGCTTATCACACAAGGTGTTTAGGGGCATATTTATACTCAGTTTGTGCCGAATTTGCGTCATTTTTTTTCCTTTTTGCAAGTCTGGCGCAAACTTAACTCCATATTTATATTGTGGCGCTAGACATGCCTAGTGCCAAAATATTTGAGTTAAAGTAATTTTTTGCTAGTGGAAAACTACCTTGCATCAATGAGCTGCAGGATAGGCGTTCTTGGGAAAAAATGACTCAAAGTCCCTAGACCTTATTTATCCTCCTGTGCAAAAAAGGCACATAGGAGGTAGGCGTGCCTAAATAATAGCTAAGCTTGCTCAGTGCCATTACTAACGCCTGGGTCAGGGCAGGCGTTAGGGGACCTGTGGGCTCATTTCCATGGTGGAACACCATGGAAAAAGCCCACAGATGCCCTCACCAGGCCCCAAGGGACACCCACACCAAAGGGACAGCGGAGGATGGGAGACCCCATCCCAGGTAAGTAAAGGTAAGTATTTACCTTTTTTCTTAAATTGCCATAGGAGGCCCAGAAATGGGCCCCCATACATGGCACTGGGTTCAATGGCCATGCCCAGGGGTCCCTTGTCCCCTGTGCTGGCCATTGGGGTGGTGGGCATGACTCCTGTCTTTTATAAGACAGGAGTCATGTGGTTTGGTAGGTTTAGCATCAATAAATGACTTTAGGCTGGTTAGAGTCATCTTTCTTGACTCTAACTAGCCCAACATCATTTTTTAACGCTAAACCTACTATTCACATATCGCCACCCCCACCCGGCTAACGTCATTTTCCATGACGTTAGCCCACCCTTTGTGCCGGATTGTGCCATTCCAGGCATAAGACGCCCAGCAGGCGTCTTGGAATGGCACTAGCCATCAGTATACTTTTTTACGCTAAACTACATCAGCGCAGTTTAGCATCAAAAAGTATAAATCAGGGCCTTAGTTTGCAGAAAAAGAAGTGCCAGAGCCCAAGTTATTTCAAAGCAATCTACTGTGTCTGGCACCAACCACAGCCCCTCCACTGCTGCTCAATGCCAGTGCCAATTTTATGTATGTGCTTGTTTTATCATTTTTGTTCAAGTAACTTAAACATTTGAAATCAGGACTTATTAAATCTGCGGAAAAAATTCACACTGCACCACCATGTGTGTGGTCTCATAAATATGTGCTGTTGTTTAGAAATAAGTGCCAATTTTGAGCACTGGCACACTCAAGCACTAATGAAGCGCATAAGCAAAGTCAGTCTCTCCATGATTTTGTGTGTTGTAAGGCCTTTCTATGATCCTGGGACATTAATGGGTATCGCTCAATATGTTTAATTGCTGACTCTCAAAGGCTAGCATATGCAGACTGTTAAGATTTACTAAAGAGGTAGTAGAAGGTTGAGAACTTAGGGCATGATTTAGACCTTGGTGGAATCGGTCCTGTCGTTGTTTGCCCGCCATATTACTAGGCCGACTAGGTGGTCTGCCTCCTTTATTTAGATTCCTGGCGGGCCCATAGATGAAAGTCCATCAAAGAACTGCTGTCATTGTCAGAATTTTACACCCACGTTGATGTTGCTAAAGTCAAAAGCGACTGCGGTGGGACCACAGCTATTGTTAGCACATCTTACCTTATTTGGTTTCTCATCGTAGATTATAAAGGGACGTGTTGGAGGTGAATTATGACTGTGTTTAGAGTGGTTCCCAGCTTAAGACTGAGTTCCAATACAAAGGAATAGCAATACCAATCAATAACATAAATAATCTTGGGAGTTAATAATTTCCATTCACCATGACCCCTTTGGCCATGAATAACCATGTCTTTATGTAAAAGTTAGAATGTTTATTTCCCTACATTAACAATGCTAATATCACGTAACTTAGTTTACTAATCAAATGAGAAGCATACAGAAAAAATACTGGTTTACCAAATCTACTAAAGAATCTCAATTTAATCAAAGCTTGGATCACTACACATTCTAAAGTTACAGTATAAATTAATTAGGGAGAATTACTGCACAATAGAAATGGCATACACTTAGATTCGGCAAAGAAAATACATCAAATGTTGATAATATTTAGCAAGCATTATCAGTGGGTATCCTAACTAACCTTCTGATAAGAATGGCATGTTTGGTCTTCATGCAAGACAATTTAATCAACACAAATTTGGAAAATATCTAACTATGGCTCTATCAAAATTAGCGGTTGGTACCTAAGGGCAAAAGCAAATAGACAAAGCAATCAGTAAGATCGTCCTATACCTTGCCTCAGTTTGGTTCAGCAAGCTGCGACTGTCTTTGTCAATTGGACATCTGTTTGGTCAGCAAAGCATTGGAATTCAGCAATACAGTTCAAGATAGAAATGTCTCAGGAACTGACATAATAGGAAAAGTACTTCTTGGTAAAGATTAGAAAACGTGAGCACATCTGTGCACTTTTGAAAGAATATGGGCTGTCTCCGGTCGTTGCAGTCTGGCTAAGTTAGATTCCCTAAAACTACTTCCCACGTTACTATTGGTCAAAGAGATGTACATTTACGTTTGGTCCAATGAAAGTAGAACCTTAAATTTAAGATATGACCAAACCGTTGTTCACATGTTGATGATTGGCTCCCCTTCTCACGTTCCCGTTGTTGGGCTTGTCAGGTAACAAATTTGTATCAGCTTATACTCCGGTCAGTGCATCCATTGTTATTTACTGTGAACATCACCTTTGCACACACTAAGGGGGTCATTCTGACCCCGGCGGTCTGAGACCGCCGGGGCCAGGGTCGGCGGGAGCACCGCCGACAGACCGGCGGTGCCCCGCAGGGCATTCTGACCGCAGCGGTTCGGCCGCGATCAGATGCGGGAAACCGGCGGTCTCCCGCCGGTTTCCCGCTGCCCTGCAGAATCCTCCATGGAGGCGGAGCGCGCTCCGCCGCCATGGGGATTTTGACACCCCCTACCGCCATCCTGTTCCTGGCGGGTCTCCCGCCAGGAACAGGATGGCGGTAGGGGGTGCCGCGGGGCCCCTGGGGGCCCCTGCAGTGCCCATGCCAATGGCATGGGCACTGCAGGGGCCCCCGTAAGAGGGCCCCACAAAGTATTTCAGTGTCTGCTATGCAGACACTGAAATACGCGACGGGTGCCACTGCACCCGTCGCACCTTCCCACTACGCCGGCTCAATTCTGAGCCGGCGTCCTCGTGGGAAGGTTGATTTGCCCTGGGCTGGCGGGCGGCCTTTTGGCGGCCGCCCACCAGCCCAGGGCAAATCCCAAAATACCCTCAGCGGTCTTTCGACTGCGGAGCGGTATTTTGGTGGGGGAACTTTGGCGGGCGGCCTCCGCCGCCCGCCGAAGTTAGAATCACCCCCTAAGGCCCTCATTACAACCCTGGCAGTTGGTGTTAAAGCGGCGGTAATACCACCAACAGGCCGGAGAAAAAAAAAATTGAATCACGACCATGGCGGAAACCGCCAACATAGACAGCCACTTTAACACTCCGACCACCACGGCGGAAGAAACAAACACTGCCACTGTCACCGCCAACAGACAGGCGGAAGACAAAGTACAGCCCACTGTATTTCAAGACGCCTATCCGCCACCTTTTCTGGGGCGGAACCAACACGATCAAAAGCACAGCAGAAACAGTACACAGAAGGGAAAACACTCACCTCTCGACACCCAACAAGGAACCAGGACGCCATGGAGCCCGAACTACAGGTGTTACCAATGTTGGTGTATCTTCTCATCTACCAGGAGTAGGAACGGCGGCGATGACCACAGTGAGTACTGCACCTACAACACAGGGGAGGGAGGGGGAAAAGAGAGTGAAACACACATGCAACACGCAATACCCTCACCCCCACCGTCACCCACCACAACATACACACAAATACATGCAGCAACATTACATATACACCCCCCACCCCCTGAAAGAACACAAGGACAAAAGGAAATTATTGTAACAAGTGTAATCATGAAAAACCAGATAGTCAAAATTCAAAATTCATTATATACAAATATGTACACCAACTACACAAGTCCGGATAGTGTACCAATCATTGTCCGTGGACCACTGGGCCCAAAATGCATGGGCGAAGCACACACTAGATACCGGACTGGAAACGGAGAGAACACTGCTGGGGCATCAGACTGAACATAAACAGGCACCTCAGGGGATGGGGAGGGAGGCACCTCAGCCACATGAACGCACAACGCCACTGCTGCACAAGGGGGCTCCATGCCCATTGCTGTATCCTGGGGAGTGCAAAGCCACAGTCTCTCAAGTCTTTCCAGTGGGTGGTTTGCCCACTGCTTTATCCTGGTGAGTGCAAAGCCACAGTCTCTCAAGTCTTTCAAGTGGGTGGTTTGCCCACTGCTTTATACTTGGGAGTCCAAAGCCACAGTCTTTCAAGTGGATAACAGTCTCCAGTGGTTCTGGAGGGGGCTTTGTTCCCAGAGTGCTTCATCCTGCCAAGGACTAAGGTGGTGGATGTCATTCTCCACTGGTTCTGGAGGGGGCCTGGTGCCCAGAGTGCTTCATCCTGCCAAGGACTGAGGTAGTGGATGTATCTCTCCACTGGTTCTGGAGGGTGCCTGGTGCCCAGAGTGCTCCACGTGCAGTGTGGCTGGAACAGTTCCCTCACCTGGGTGTGTTCCACAAGATTGGCGAGGTACAGACAGCATGATACGCCATGGAGGCAGAGACATAGCCCACACTGCTGTGGCTTCGCCTTCCACCTGCAGGTGCAAACAGTGATGAAAGTCATGCCTCATGGAAGCTGCCCAGGGTCCAGGAACTCTCCTCCAGCCTTGGACGACTGACCATAGGGGATGGTAGGCATGTCAGCGGTGGTGCCATTGTCCTAGTAGGTTGTAGGGCCGGTGGCGGTGCTTGCGGTGTTGGCTGTGGTGCTGGCAGCGGTGCATGGGTCAGCACCTGCTGAGGGATACAGCAAGATGTCTCCTGCAGCCTCGGATGGCTGCCCACTGGAGAAGAGGCTGGGGACTGTCGCTGAGGCTGTAGACGTGCCGTTGGCGGTGCAGGTGGCAGTTGTGGTGGCGGGGCAGCTAGCGGTGTTCGCCGCCGAACAGGTGGGTGTGGTCATGGACAGAAGTTGTGCCACCATGCCCTCTCCTGACCTGCTCTTCTGCTTTTGGCCCTTCCCTACCTTTGATGGTGCCGCAGTTGTCTTGCCACTATCCCCTTCTATTTTTGCTGAGCTCTTGGTGGCTGGTAGTTTCGGCATCTCCCTCTGGGATGTGTGCACCTTTTTCACCTTGGCAGGTGGCAGAATGTCCTTGCCCTCACTACGTGGCACACTGGCAGCCCTGATGGGTGGCGCACTCGATGACCCCGCAGTTACTGGCACCACTGTGCCTGGGGATTTGGTGGCTGAGGTGTTAGGCTGGGAGCTGGAAAGCCTGGCCCTAGGTGAAGGACGGGGGGAGGTGAAGGGAAGAGGTCAATGTTTGCCAGGAAAGTTTTTTAGACACACTGGGACGGGAAGATGGAGGGGGTTTGGGAGTGGAGGAAGAGTTAGTGGTTGTAGGAGGTGTACGTCTGCTGAATTTGGGTGACGGTGCATGGGCCGGAGGCTGTTGTGAGGTGGATGGCTGTTGGGTGGGTGTGTGCCTGCGTTTGCGTAGTTTGGGATGAGGGCTCACAGACACACTGGGAGAGGACACAGGGGATGTGTAAATGGTAGTGGGGGTGGTGATTGCACGGGAACGTGTGTGGTGATGGGCGTGCTAGTGATGGAGGTAGTGGCTGAGGATGTAGTGCATGCAGGTGTGAGTGGAGACGAGACAGGGAGGGAGGAGGAGGACGTGGAGGAGGGGGACGCAGTGGAGACAGTGGATGTTGGTGTGTCTGCATGGGGATGGTGCTTGTGTGAGTGCCTGTGGGATGTGTGGTGCTTATGTTTGCCTGAGCCACTCTTGTGTGTTGATGTGTGTGCATGCTGGTCTGATGATGTGCTTGGGTTAGGCTGAGGTACAGGGGATTGGGTCTGGGTGGAGGAAGTTGGAGGGGGGAGGCTGGACACAGGGACAATGGCTGCCATCAGTGCTGAGGCTAGAGCCTGGAATGCTCTCTCTTGGGCCCCCTGCCCAAAATGAATGCCCTCCAGGTATGCATTTGCTTGTTGCAAATGCCTCTCAACACCCTGGATGGCATTCAAAATGGTAAGATGGTAGTGAGGGATTTCAGGAGGTCAATAGCCTCCTCACTGAGGGCAGCAGGGCTGACTGGGGCAGGGCCTGAGGTGCATGGGGCGAAGGAGATGCCCACCCTCCAGTGTGAGTGGGCACGCTGAGTGGCTGCTGGGAGGGTGGTGCTGGTAGGGGGGGGTGGTGGCTTTACCTGTTGATGCGGTGGGCACAGAGGTGCCTGCCACCGTAAGGGGGCTCCCATCAGAGGAGAAGTCGCTGTCACTGGTGTCTGCTCCTGTCCCCGTCGTTGAGCTCCCCTCCATCCCACTGGTGGCTTCAGACTCCGTTGCTTCACCCTCCAGGGCCGAGTGGATTGCAGCTCCCTCCTGCTCTGGTGCCAATGCTCCTCCGCCTGATGATGCTATTGCACACAAGAACAGGGAGACCACAAAAGGGGGGGGGGGAGACAGAAGAAAAACATGTTCAGTGCATGCAACACCACTACCGTTGGCAGACACAACACACAGGGAGCAGCCCTCTGCACTACACCATGCACTAACAGTTCCTAGAAATTTCACCTGACCATGGGGTACGAGGCCTAAGCCCAATTGCTGCACACCTGGAAGTCACAGGAGCCTGACTAGGTGTAGATGGCTCTTACCACTAGTGGCGTTGGGGTGCCACATAGCCTGCCTCACAAGGGACCTTGCCTACCAACTTCACCCTGGCCTGGGGGAACACACTGCCCACCTCCCCCACCCAGACACCTCATTATGCGTGCAGAGTCAGCTGGATGAGAGTGTACTCACCCCCTTGTGGCTGCTGTGATGCGCTCAAGTGCCCATCCAACTCTGGATACACCTCCGCCAGGATCCGGGACTTCACAAGGGTCATGGTACGACGGGCACCCCTTCCACGTTGAGAGGCCATCCCCAGCTGGGCCTCCGCCGTCTTCTTGCTCCAGCGGCGCAGGTCCTCCCATCTTTTACGGCAGTCGGTGCTCCGTCCTTGGTAGACCCCGAGGGACCGGACATCCTTGGCAATGGCACGCCAAATACCCTTCTTCTGGTGAGCGCTGACCTAGAGGAATGGTACAGGGGGAAAGGAAATTACTCAACCGTCTGGACCGTCATAGTCATTGCCCACCAGTTCCCACCCATGCCCTGACGCACATACACTCACCATCTGCACATGCAGGCCTCAGTCCCCCCCCATGTATCTTCCATCCACACCACTCAAAGCAGGCATTGCCCATGCAGCATGCTCACAGTGTACTCACCTGTTTGTCTGGAGGACCGTACAGTTGCGTATACTGGGGGAGGACACCATTTTCTAGTTTCTCCAACTCCTCCGAAGTGAAAGCAGGGGCCCTTTCCCCAGACACTGTAGCCATCGTCGCTTCCAGACACAGGTCACAGCAGCACTTGCAGTGTAGGTCCTCTCCTGTGGAAGGTCAGGTATCAAGTGAGTGAACAGTAAGAAAATGGCGGGCACGTCCGCGGCAGTGCGTATCGTCACCGCCGGCATACATCGTCATTGGCTCCTGGGACCCATAGGGCCCAACGTTAACCAATGCAGAATTGCGCTGCGGTCTTCGACCGCCCACCGCAACGGTGTACAACGCCAGCGCAGTTACCTCATATCCCCTTGTCCCGCCTTACAGGTCAGGCAGCTGCCATTTCAGGGGGCCACATGGGATGGACGAAAACGATGGCACACCTATCTAGGCCAAGAATACAGACAGATACCAGCACATTGTGAATTAATAACGTTTCTGCAAATAACACATTGTGATACTTCAGTGTTGGATGACTCTCTGCTCGCTGTTCTCCTCCATAGGGCATGTCTGCTGGGGCAGGTGATGAGATGGCGGCATCCTCCGGTGATCAAACCCCTGGTGGACCTGTCGACAATGGAAGAGAGACACATCATAATCACACAGATTTGATCGTGCAACAATCCTGGAACTGTGTGCCCAGTTGGAGCCAGACCTGATGTCAGCTATCTGCCATCCCACAGGGATACCCCCTCTAGTGCAGGGCCTGTCTGTACTACATTTCCTGGCCAGTGGGTCTTTTCAAACAACAGTGGCCATGGCATCAGGGATGTCCCAGCCAATGTTCTCTAGCGTGTTGTCCAGAGTGTTGTCTTCCCTGCTGAAACACATGTGCAGCCATATCGTTTTCCCTCAGGTGTAGGATTTACCCACAGTGAAAGGTGACTTCTATGCCCTGGGACATATCCCCAACATCATTGGTGCCATTGATGGTACACATGTGGCATTTGTCCCCCCCCTGCAGGAATGAACAGGTGTACAGAAACCTGAAGAGCTACCATTCGATGAATGTGCAGATGGTGTGTTTGGCAGACCAGTACATCTCCCATGTGAATGCCAAGTATCCTGGCTCTGTGCATGGCGCTTACATTTTGAGAAATAGCAGCATCCCTTATGTGATGGGGCAACTCCTGAGGCACTGTGTGTGTCTAATAGATGAGGCCAAGGTCCCAATACAGTTGACATAGGTGTCTGGGTATGGGGTTGTCCCTAAGGGTTAGTGTGTGTCTAACAGTTGTCCCTCGACATTTGCAGGTGACTCTGGTTACCCCAACCTGTCATGGCTACTGACCCCAGTGAGGAATCCCAAGACAAGGGCAGAGGAACGCTACAATGAGGCACATGGGCGAAGTAGGAGGATAATAGAGCGAACCATCGGCCTCCTGAAGGCCAGATTCCGGTGCCTCCATCTGACAGGTGGTTCCCTATGCTACTCACAGAAGAAAGTGTGCCAGATAATCGTGGCCTGCTGTATGCTGCTTGGCTTTGCGACGCCAGGTGCCTTTTCTGCTGGAGGATGGGCCAGATGGTGGTCTTGTGGCAGCTGTGGAGCCTGTGGACAGTGAAGAAGAGGAGGCAGAAGAAGAGGATATCAACAACCGAAACAACATCATCATGCAATACTTCCAGTGAGACACAGGTAAGAAGATGTAACTGCTTCCCACATCTCATACTTTTGTTGGAGCTAGCATAAGTCTGTCATTTTCACTCAGTGTATGGACACTGACTTGACACTTTGACTTTCCATTTTACAGATCTGGGTCCCACTTTGTGCCCTCTGCTATGTATACTCCTGGCCTTCAGCTGTGTTACATTGGTATGTGAACAAGTAAATTGACATTGCTATATTCCATAGATATTGCAATTACACATTTGTGAAAGCACAGACTGACTCCAGATTGTTTTGTGATTGAAGTGTGTTTAATCCTGTGCAAATAAGTGAAGGGGGTTGTAAAATGGGCGGGGGTGATGGTGGAGGTATGTCCATGCCAGAGTTCAGTCTATTTGTTTCACAGGTGCATTGTCCAAAGGGGCATGGGAAGTGGAGCAATGGCAGTTTAAGGATGGACAGGGTGACATAGTGGGACAGAAGGGTGACATTCAGGGGGTTCTTATTTCCTGGCAGGAGTCATGGCAATGTTCTCTGTCTTGTTCCTGGATCTCAGGGACCGTTTGCGGGTGGTTCTCCATCTGCAGGGGGTGGGATGCTGGTGTCCTGTTGTTCCTGTGGCGGTGCCTCCTGTCCCCTAGCGCCGGTGGAGGTGGAGGGCTGTTCATCGTCCAGGCTAGTGTCAGGGGCCCATTGGTTTGCCAGTGTGTCCCTCCTTGTGTTGAGAAGGTCTGCCAGCACCCCTGCAATGGAGACCAGGGTGGTGTTGATGAAACTTGGCCAGTACCATGCCCATGGCCTCCTGGGAATGGTGGTATGCTCCCATAATGTTGGAGAGTGGGTTTCCTGGGCCTGTCCTCCCCCTGTCACACAGCAGTCCTCCCAGCTTCCCTGTTATCCTGTGCCTCTGTCCCCTGAACCGAGTGGCCACTACCCCCAGGTCCCTGATCATCCTGTGCCAGTAGGTTTGCCTGGGTTCCCTGTAGTGGTGGACACACTGCTGATTGACGTGTCCTGGGGACAGAGGGAAGGGCCCGCTGGGTGGGTGCTGTGCTGGTTTTTCCTGAGGGGGGAGGCTCTGTGGTGGTTTGTGACTGTGTTAGGGGAACCGACTGTCCCAAGGTCCCTGATGGGCCGGGCTGGTCATCTTGATCCAGGCGTGCAGAGCTGCTTTCATCACTGTGGGTCTCTTCTGTGGGGGGACTGGATATGTCTGGCACCTACTGTCCGGTGACATTGGGTATGGGTCCTGTTGGGGTGTAAATGCATAGTTATTGTATCTATGTGTGCCATCTTGTGCAATGGGTGAGTGACCCTCTACTCCTGTGCTTGCATTATTGGCTTGGTCCTTGTGTGATTGGTGATTTTGGGGCATGAGTGAGTCTCTCTACTGGACATGCTTTGGTGATGGGTGTCCATGCATTGGTGTTACGTGCTGGGCTTGATTGTGGGATGTGTGGGTTGTGTTAGTGGGTTATCAGTGGGTTGTTGGGGTGATGGGTGTGAGGGTAAGGGTGGCGGTATGTGATGGCATGCAGGTGGGGTGTTGAGGATTAAGTAGTAAAGATATGTCTTACAGAAGTCCAGTCCTCCTCCTACTCCTGCGAGGCACTCAGGATGCATAATTGCCAAGACTTGCTTCTCCAATGTTGTTAGTTGTGGAGGAGGAGGTGGGGGTCCACCGCCAGTCCTCTCTACAGCAATCTGGTGTCTGGATATCATGGAACGTACCTTCCCCCTTAGGTCGTTCCACCTCTTCCTGATGTCATCCCGTGTTCTTGGATACTGTCCCACTGCGTTGACCCTGTCGATAATTCTGCACCATAGCTCCATCTTCCTAGCAATGGAACCTGCACCTGTGATCCGAACAGCTGTGGCTCTACCCGGACGACTTCCTCCACCATTACCCTGAGCTCCTCCTCAGAGAACCTGGGGTGTCTTTGAGGTGCCATGATGTGATGTGGGTGGTGTATGAGGTGCTGTCTGTTGTGATGTGTGAGGGGATGTATTGGTGTGTGTTGTTTGAGGTGCGTGGATGTTGTGTAAGTGATGGTGTTGTGTGTCTGTGGATGCTGGTGTTGTTTAGGTAGTCTCTCTCTCTGGCCTTCTTTCAACATTTTTGTAGTAAGGGTTTGTGGGTGATGTGGGAGTGTGCTTTGTATTGGATTGGGTGTGTGGGAGTGGTGTGTGTATGTGTATCAGGTGTGTGTATTTCGAATTGTCCAATGTGGTTGTGTTTTGTAAATGTGTGTGTATTTTGAGCGCGGCGGTGTGTACCACCAATGGAATACCGCGTTGAAAGACCGCCGCGTTTTTTCGTGGGTCATGATAGTGTGGGCGTATTCCTGTTGGCGTGACGGTGTCGTTTTTGATATCGCCAGTTTATCACTGACCTTTGGTGTGGCGGACTTGTGTGGGTGTCTGTATTGTGGCGGATTCCGAACTGTGGGTCGCAATACCTGTAGCGGATTTCCACGGCCTTAGCGGTATGTTGGCGGTCTTCTGCATGGCGGAAAGCAGGATTTACCGCCAGGGTTGTAATGAGGGCCTAAGTTTTACAAAGTATCAGCAGCTAGTACAACCTTTTCTAGCAAGCAGTTCTCATGGGAAAGCATTTCAGCAAATAGCATTCGGTCAACACAGTGGAAAATTACAATCTAATTCTTTAAACAGCCATTTTATGATTTGCCTAAGCAATGAAACAACAAGAGGCCATGTAACTAGGCTCAAGACCTCGGTAAATTAAGGCCAATGATTAATAAAGCAAATACCTAATACATCACCATTAATGTAACATACTACTACATTAATCCAAACATGAGCTCAACATTTTAGATTAATAAGCTGTTAATAAGTGCACTTTGTGATTATTGATGATTACTCAAGTGACACATTTTCAAACTTGTGTATTATATTTCTATAGTAACTCAATTTCTATGCGGATCTACCATTCAGAATACATGAACATTCATTAGTAAAATTTCATTGTTAATAATTCTTCCTCTGATGACTAAATGTGTCATCACACTTACATTTTCCCACACAACTTTTCGCTGCAGCTAAAATTTGTCATCTCTGTCCCTTTTAATCTTCGTTCCCTCTTTGAATTTTCCCTAAACAAATTTTAAATGTTTATCTTGTCTCTCCTCTGATCATTTTTCATTTTCATTGATTTAATCACATGATACAACTTACATATTCCCCATGCTCCAATTATGCAAATCACAATAATCAATATCCCGGGTATTATTTTCAATATTATCCCTTTCCCAATGCTGCTGAGCCAATTTCCCACTGAAGCAAATCCTTTGCCAACTTTCTACCAAACACTTGGTTCTTTCATCTCTTTCAAATCAGAACTATCATTAGTCAGATTAGTAAATTAGCTTCTAATTTCTTCACTATTATCAGGAACATATGAACAGCAATGCTTCGAATTCAGCATTTTGCAAACTCCGCCATCTTTTGCTAAAGGAATGTCTAACACATGGCGGGTCTAAAGAGCCATAGATCTTACTGCAGCCATTTCTGTCAAATTTCCAATTCCAGTTCATAATAAATTCCAAGAATTGCTAGAACCTGTCCATTTAACATAAATGTTCACTTACTCTGAAACAAAAACACATGTCTACATTCAACGTATCAGTACTAGATTTAGGCCTATATATACAAAGCTTTCCTACTTGTTGCGCATCTAAAGCTAACCTCCCTTGTGTTTTTATTTCACTAAATGCATAATCATCTCTAAAATGTCATTTTTTCTAAGCCCTTTTCTAGCTTCTCCTTTAATGCCTTTCTCCTGTCGTCTGTCTGATCTAAGTAGCTCTTTTCTACTGGTGTAGACAAGCATGTCAGCTTGTTTCGATGTGCATATGCAGTACCAAATGTTAATGTAGGCTCAAAGAATCCTCTCACTAATTCTATAGTGTTCTGCTTAGCTATTCTACTCAGGTACTTTATTATAGAGACAAACGAAAATACAACATTGTAGTTGAGTAGAAATACTGGATGTACCCCTGGTTATAAAATCTTGTTAGTAACAGACTACAACTCATCCCATAAGTGAGACGCAAACTATGATAGGTAACTCCTTCTTCAACTGATGAAGGAATCTGCATGCAAACGTAACAATTTCTAGCATCCATCATCTCAATATACTCACTCAATAAGCAATAGAAAACATTAGAAGAAAGCTCTCCTTGTGCATTATCTGCATGTAGATATTTCACATCTAACCTGAACTTCTCTATTCCTGTGAGTGCGGTAGTTGTTTCTAAAGTTGAAGTATGGTTGGCTTTGAGCTTGTCAAGAACAGTCATTCCCACAATCAATACCAGGCACAATATCTTGCATACAATAGCCAAGCCAATTCTCAAGAATTTACAGCATCTTTTCTTCCTACCTTGCTGGCTAATGTTACTCATGATCTGTAAAGAATCAGAAAGTATAAGAGTAAAATAATAACTATGCAGCAAAAATCAAAAACAAGTTCTTCAATCTTCTGTCAGCAATTATTTACAGCTTTCAGTCTTATTTCCAGGATCCTTTTGTCAAAGTGGGTTAGTTGTCAAAAATCAGTTTGCAGCTTGTCAATTCAGGTTATTTTGTCAAATTAGGTTTTAAAGAAGCCTTTTCTGGTTACTTTCAATAGTCTCTTTTGCTTTGTACTTCTCTCACCTTACAGATCCAAAAGTTCAGTTCAATGGTTTCTTTCAAGTACCAAAATATTGATCTGGAATGTCACCATCAAAACAAAAAGACAAACATTCTCTTGCCATTCACTTGTTGTTGCACACGCCCATTCATGGCCAGCGTACCTTTGACTTGCAATTCTCTTTCTTTTTAGCTTTCGATCTCCATTCAAGTCTCCTTTGCTCAGATCTTCTCTCCTTGTCATATCTACTTCCTCCTAAATAGCTGTCACTACAATTGCTTCCTTTCTCTTTGCTTGTGACTCCAGCCATGTATCTCCTTTCAGTGAACCTTTAGTCAATGCTCTTTTCAGTATCAAACGTGTAACTTCTTCTTGCTCTGCAGGACTTTCTCTTGAACAACCTGCAACTGGTTCAGGAGGAGTCAGACCACATTGGCTTTGATCCGCCTCAGCTCCTTACCCCTCGGGGTCAGTCTTTTGTTCTGATTGTCTCTCAAGATCGTTTTCTTCTGGGAGAGCCCTCCTCTGACTAGACTCTCCTGCACTTTCACTTTCATGTAGGTCTTCTCCTTCGTCTGTCACAGGAGTGGCTGAACCGTTCTCGACTTGGGCAGATCAGGCCTCAGTTCTTCTCTCTCCTCTTTCTAGCTCTGATGTTGGTCTTGTCATTGTTGGTAGTCTCAACAACTCTTCTTCATTCTCCAAAGGACATGCCACTTTTCTTGTATGGCTTGCATGGATCCAGTTCGGAAATCTGGCGCTCTTGACAGCTGTGGTAGTGATCGAAACTATATGGAAAGGGCCTTTTCACCAAAACTCCAAACATGTCTCGCTCACGTACTTTCTGATCACAACCCAGTCACCTGCTCTCCATTTGTGTCCCTGATCTTGAGACGGTTGCAGTGTGGTGGCTTCCATCTGATGAGAGAAAGAGTGAACCACATCACCCAGACGCTTGCAGTAGTCCAACACCATATCATCTGTTATGTTCACAAAAGCATTTACAGGAACCTCTGGCAACCTCATTGCTCTGCCAATGAGGATCTCATGCAGTGAAAGTCCTGTCTTTCTGTCGGGTGTTTCTCATTGTCATCAGAACTAACAGTAGTGCGTCAGGCCATTTCAGATTTGTGGACGCACACATTTTTGCTATTCTTGATTTCAAGGTACCATTCATCTGTTCCACAAATCCTGATGCTTCAGGGCGGTAACTACAATGCAACTTCTGCTCAATGTTTAAGGCTGAACATAGTAATTTAATTACTTCTTTATTGAAGTGACTTCTTCTATCTGATTATAAAGAGATCTGAAATCCAAAACGTCGTATCAGTTCCCTAAGCAGTAATTTTGCTACTGTGAGGCTGTCATTTCTTCGTGTAGGATAAGCTTCAATCCAATGCCCCGAGATGCAGACAATCACCAACACATATCTCAATCCTCCACACACAGGCATCTCAATAAAATCCATATGTATTCTGCTGAATGGACCTCCTGCTCTTCTGATGTGGCTCAAATTGACCACAGTACCTTTACCCGCGTTCATTTGTTGGCAAATGACGCAACAATGGCAAACTGCTTCAGCAACCTGTCTAAACATTTGCTCCAACCAATTCTTCTTAAACAATTGAATCATTACATCCCGACCCAACATGTGCTTGACCATGATAATATCTAGCCATTTGAGTCAACATACTGTTCAGCAGTACCAATTGATTTCTTCTGAAATCCACAATACATCCTGATGCTGTACACATTTCATTTTTGCCCACAACCTTTTCTCCTCCCTATTAACATTATTTTGTAATGTCTTCAGCTCTTCGAAGGTATCTAGAACATGCAATGCATAACTTGGACATGTCTCATCTTCCTCAGGGAACAATTCCCACTTATCTTTGAATGATATACAGTTCAATGCGCAAAACCTTGCAACTTGATCCGCAGATCCATTTCCCTTTGACACAAAATCGTCTGATTTCAGATGTGTCCTGCATTTCAAGACGGCAATCTTTTCAGGCATTTGGATAGCTTGCAGCAACTCCAGAATTCTCTCACCATTTCTTACTGGTGAAATCAGAAGAGGTCAGGAAACCTCTCTGAGACCACAACTGGCCAAAATCATGGACTATTCCAAATCCATACTGGCTATCTGTATTGATGGTAACTTTAAGCAGTGCAGAAAAATGGCATGCTCTAGTAAGGGCTACCAGTTTCGCTTCTTGTGTGGAGTATACTCTTCGAAGCCAGGATGCTTCAACTATACCAAAAATTGAGCACAAAGCATTTCCTGCTCTCAGTATTCCCGTATTGTCCCTTAGACAGGAACCATCAACAAAGATAATTTGATCATTTTTTTCTAATGGGTGTGTCTCTGATATCATGTACCGGTTTTGTGCACAGATCAGTTACTTCAAGACAATCATGCTCATTATCTTCCAAATTTTCAATATCAATATTCTTATTTGGAAGTAAGGTTGGCAGGTTAGGCACTGTACATCTTTTCAATGACACGTTTGGGGACACCAGGATGCTTGTCTTATAGTGAGTCAGGCTGACAGCTGTTAGGCGCTGTGTTTTGGTCTGTGTAAGTAAAACTTCAATGGAGTGAGGGACCATAATAGTCAGGGGATGGCCCATCACAAGGACTTCACACTGCGTGAGGCTCTGTCCAACCTCATTGACGTAACGCAAACAGCCTGATAAAGCTGCTGCAAGTGGGTCCAAAGTAGCTGAAATATATGCTACTGTGCAGTTTACACCATCATGGACTTGACTCAAGACAGACAAAGAGCATTCATCATGCTTATGACAAAACAACGTGAAGGGTTTTATGTAGTCAGGCATTCCCAAAGCCAGGGCTTTGCACAAACTTTCTCTCAACTCAGAGAACACTTTCATACAGACCTGCTCTAACACAAGGGGGTCAGTGACTTCATTGTGAGTCAGCTCTGCAATGGCTTTGAAATGACTGAAAAGTTGGAAATCCACTGGTGAAAGTAGCCTCCGATCCCCAAAAACATCCTGGCATCTATCTGTGTGGCTGGGGGACTCATCTGCAATATGGCTGTAACCCTTTCTCTGGGTATTTACCTACTTCCCTTTCTGACAGTATTGTAATTTTGTTGGAGATACTTTATGGCCATTTTTCCCTAAATGGCTCAGTAAGGAAATCGTATCATATTTGCGTTCTTCCTTTGTTTTGGATGCAATCAACAACTCATCAATGTACTGTACCAATGTCTATTGGAAAGGCATTAATTTGTGTCTAGGTACAATTTGAACCTGCTGCTGCATTTGCTGTGACTGAGCCATCTGCATACGTGGCATTTGCATCTGTTGGAAATTTTGCAAATGATTTACATTGCTTTGAAAATGTGTATAATGACCTCTCATTCTTCGTCCTATCATGTTTTGGAAAGAATTGATGTCACTTGTTTGCTGAACAACACCTTCCTGTACCAACATCAGACACTCCCACTTCCAATGTCCATTTCCTCCGCATGCATGACAAGGCAACAATCTCTTCTTTCCCTGCACATCATTCAGAACTACTACAGTACCCAAATAGGGACTACTGTTTCCATTTACAATTCCTCTACGACCTCTACCTCTCGACTGACTCTGAAACACCACGGCCCGTATTTATACTTTTTTTGCGCCGCATTTGCGTCGTTTTTTGACGCAAAAACGGCGCAAACTTGCAAAATACCATTGTATTTTGTAGGTTTGCGCCGTTTTGCGTCAAAAAGCGACACAAATGCGGCGCTAAAAAAAGTATAAATACGGGCCCACCTTTCCCTGCTGCTGCAGAAAATTTCCCTGCATCCCTGTTTGTGCCTCTTTAATCTGCATCGCTATCGCCTTTTCTTTCAACTTTCTCTGCTTGAACTCAATCTCCTTGCTACAGTACTTTGCTGTCTGCAAAACCTCATCAATCAGCTTGCAGTAAATCAAATGACTCTTAATGATCTGACTAATTTCAGGTCTCAATCCTTCCACAAATCTGTACACAAAAAAAATCATATCTTTTGGCTCAATTGTTTCTGTGCCACTGTAATATTTAAACGCCTTCAACAATCTCTCATAATAGGCTTACATTGACTCTTTCGCTTCCTGGGCTTTCCTGTCTATTCTCTGCCAATCAATGTTTTAAGGCAAAATTCTTGTTTTCAAAAGTTCAATCATCTTATAATAATATTTCATTACTTTGGGGGATAGTGCACCTGTAATTGAGTCTCTCTCTGGTTCCTTTGTCAGTCAATCTACGCTCCTCTTGTACTCAAACCATGAGTCTGCTGGAACCACTATCTCTAATAGGGTGTTCAAATCCTCCACAGGCATTTTGCAAGTTTCACAAACATGTCGGTCTACTGGTACTATTCTACTGGTTTCTCTCTGAACCTGGGATCATCGTTTGTAAAGGACAGAATGTCACTTCTGCTCAAAGGGACATGGACAAAATTCCCTCTTGGAATCTCTCTCATTGGTAAAAATTTTTACTGGATCCCCAACCTGCTGCACATTTTCAGTAAGATATGTAGAATCCCTTTTTCTTTTATCTCTCTTCTTTACCCATCTTCCTTCCCACTTGTCTAATGCTCCCCATGTCTGGACGCTTGGAGTAACTCCCTAAGGTGTGCCCTCATTCCTGCAGATCTCATTTGTTCGAAATTTTTCAAGTCAAAATCTAATCTGTAACCCCTCTTCAAGTGTTTTGTTTTCTCTATTTCTATGCCATATTTCTCTGCCAAGTCAACTAGCTTTTGATGCACATTGAAGCTTCCCTTGTGATTTTCGGGCACAGGTATTTCAATTTTGATGCGGTGTAGGACTCAAGTCTGTTCGCATCCATAGTTTCTTCGATAAGTTGACCTGCTTCCATCCCTAGTCTAGTATAGTTCAAGTATTCCTCTCCCCTATGAGCTCTCTGAGGAGTATTCAGCTTATCTAACCATTCAGTCAATGGTTGGGCAGTCAAACCTTGCAGTGGAATGTTGTTGGGCTGAGTATTTTGCAACGGTTGTGCAGTTAGAGTTGGAGACTGTGGGGGCAATATCTTCAGATTATAACTGATGTTTGACATGGTCCCAGTATTTGGAGGAACTCCGAAGCGACTAAGATCTAACAGTGATCCTGTTCCAACAAAGGTCTGTCCCACAGGAGAGACTACTCTGGTACTCTTGTCGAGTCCTCCCCTCATTGAGTTCTGATTCAGGACTCCCCGTTCATTTGTACTGTTATTTCCCTGGGCAAATAAGGATATGACTATACCAATGGTGATGGGTACAAACACAGCATCTGGACTTGGTCTAATATTCAAGTTATGTGGATGCATAGTTCCCGTATTCTGACTCATCAGTGTGGACACATCTGTCTGTGCCCCTGTTAAATGAGTTTACTTTGGCATTGCTTGTGACTGCACTTGAGGCAGTAAGAGTGGAGTTGGCTCTGTCTGAACCAAATTTGATTTTGGGGAAACTTGTCCTGTTGGCAGTATTAAGTTTGTGCAGTTTCCACAATGGGTACATAAGGGTAAATTCTCGGGACATTCAGCTGTGACATTGAAGTTTTAGCTGCCGATGTAGTAGGTAGGTTAGGACTGCTGTGATTTGGCTCTGTGTCGTGCTAGGATTAATCTGCACTGGACTAATCGTCATGTTAACTGGGGTCCGTACCGAAGGGTTTACACTATTGCTCGGACCGTTCTGTTCTTCTGCATATGGTGGAGGACGATTTCTCAGTAACTGTTAAATGAACTCATCATCATCTGACTCTTCTTCTAGTGTTAAAGATCTCCTAGTCTCTTTTGATCTCTGCTCTTGTTGGAACTGGCCCTTTTGGCAGGCTCATCCCCTAACTTTTTGTCTCCTTCCTCCTATTTTTTCTGACCTCTTGCTGTTGAGTCGAGCACTTTTTCACCTCTAATCAGTGCTTAAGTGCAGGTGCTCTCCCTTCTAAAGTTGGTATGATTGGCTTATACCTAATTGGCATATTTAATTTACCTGTACATCCCTTGTATAGTGATATCTCTAAACCCAGGGCTTGTAAATTAAATGCTACTAGTGGGCCTGCAGCGCTGCTTGTGCCACTCACTGTAGTAGTCTTTCCAACCTGTCTCAGGCCTGCTAGTGCAGGGCCTGCATATGCAGTTTTTGGCCACAGGGACCTGGCATCTCTATTTACTTTCCAGGCCCAGAACTCCCTTTTTACTACATGTATGCCACTCTTAAGGTAGGCCCTAGCTAGCCCTATGGGCAGGGTGATATGTGTGTAGAAGGCAGGACATGTGCCTGGTAGCGTGGCATGTCCTGGTAGTGGCAAACAGCCTATTTGGTTTCTCACTGTTGTGAATGCTGCCTTCTCATAGGATTGCATTGAAAATACCCTGCCTTATGTTTAGGAGGCATTGTCTGATTTATGAGGGGTAGCGTAGGCATGTTTGGTATGGTTGTAATGGTAGTGAGAAATGCTGTGAACTGGTGTAAGTGGATGTGTTATTACTATTACAGAAATGCCACTTGTAGAAAGTGAACATTTCTCTGTGCTTGTGACTCTAGTGTTTTGTAGCTTGACAGTTGGGCTTTGTGCATGCTTTTCAGACAGCTTGTACACAGGGAAGGTGGAGGTGTCACAGAGGTGCATTTGCATTTTAAATAATCTTCCTGGGCTGAGAGAAGGGAGATGCAGGGCACACTTGCATCTGTAAAGGCTGTACCCTTGCCTCACACAAAAGGGTTATTTACCCCCAACTGATGTTTGGAGCCTGTGCTGGAGGAGAGAGGGGGCACTCCCATACCCAGTTGTAACTGGTTGGAACCTCCTCTCCTCTTCTTTATTACAACATGGAAAATTGAGTCCCCACAATTTGGAGACTTTTTGGAACGGATCTTACTTGTAACTGGACACAGAATGCTTCTGGAGGAACTCACCAGGAACCATCTGGGACTGCTGCTTCTGTACTGACCTGTGACCTGCTTGGTCACATGGAGGAACTGGCTGCATTCACCTTGTGCTGGCCCGCTGCTTGGCCCTGCCGCCCTGTGCTCCGTTTTTGCTGCTGTCTACCAAAGGCTGGGTCAGTGGCCCCTGACCCCTCCCATCATCTGGACAGCACTTCTGCCCCCATGCTGAGATCACTCTGTATGATGATCTCATAGCGCTTTGAGTGCGCTTCCTCTTTGATTGCCCCTGCGCTCTGAAAGCGCCTTCTGGAGTCCTGAAATCATTGCAGCAACCCGGGCATTGCGTGCTGGCAAGTGCTTTTTCTGATATCCAGAATTACCGCCGCAGCCTGGATGGGCTGCTTTCATCAAGCCGAGTGATCCGCACTGTCCTGGACCCCCTAGGTACAGGCAGGGGAAGATAGGAGAAAGCATGCTCCTGATAATGCCCCACAGGGCGATGAGCGCTGAAGCAAGTGCCACCGGAGCACCAACAGACTTCTCCTTTCGGTGTTTCACCACCGCAGCCCGGCCTGGGTGCCTTCAGAGACAAGGGGTCTCCTCGAACGGCAGGTAAGTGCTGTGCGTTGCCCCCAGATGAGTAGGGGGAATCAGGGGCAAGATTGACCCCCACCCGGGCCGCTGCACTAAGAACACAAGGCTCCAAGGATTGCTGAGTAACTTGTGGGGTCTGTGGCTGGAAGGGAAGCATCATCGGAGGCTCCCTCAACCTCCGGGCCCCCTTTTTCGTGCTGTCTCGGCTCTGCCTCTCCCTTTGGAGGGCCCATTGGGGTCCAGAGCAGGCCCCAGAGATTGCGGATCCCTAGGAGGGGCCCCTACATATAACAACAGAGGGGGTGCATGCTGCCTCTCTCCCATTAAAATCACCAAACAGCCCCCATTTGCGGAGTGTAGCACCGGGGGCCCCCAACTACTTCGCGGCAATAGAGGTGCGTTTACATCACCAGGACAGATACTTTTTCCTGGTATGGACATACTGGGACTAATGTGCTCACCTGTTTTCTTGATGATATGCCATATGTTTGCTAATGTTCCTTTTATGGGCATGACACACTGATATGTTTTTATGACTTGCCATAAGTTTTATAATGTTCCTGGTATGGCCATTTATGATATTTCAATGGCAAGTGCATTTCATTAGTAATGTGATTGCTGACTACTTATGATGCAGAATAATAAGTAACCTGTGGGTTATGTGTGAATACTGTTGGTTTCTGCAGAGTACTATTATTTAACGTTCTGACAACTGCTGGAATAGCAGGTATTCCTGACATGTGCCTGGTCTAATTATGTTGTGTGCAATACAGTTTATTTTTTATATATAACTTGGTGTTGTGTTTCCTTTGTGGTAGGGATAGGGCATCACGTGTGTTGTGTGTGTTGTGCAAACGCCTTACACGTTGCCTCTGGGATAGGCCTGACTGCTCGTGCCAAGCTACCAAGGGGGTGAGCCGGGGTAATCTTGGACGTGAAACTCCCTTGCCCTGACTAGAGTGGGTGGGTTCTGCCTGGCGTAGGTGCGTACCCTAGCCAACCAGAAACCCTATTTCTAACAGCTCCCTACTCCATGAGGGACTTCTGTTTGTCATTCTGGTAGTTTTCCTTTCTTCTCTCTCACTGTCCTGTGTCATTTCAGGAAACAACTTAATTCCCTGTAAAGTCTTGGTGCTCCAAAATTTCCGATCTAGCCTCCGCTAGTGTCTTTTCTGCCTTTCTCATTCTCCTCTCAAATTTCTGTTTCTGTTGCTGTCTGTCTACTAATTTCCAGATTGCTAACGCCTCAAACAGTGCTGGTCTCAGAGGACGTTTAAAATCATATAGCACCCTCTTCAAATTCTCTAAGCCTCTTAAATTAAATGTTCCATGGGCAGGAAACACTAAACTCCCATCTTTCTCTGTCACTTTGCACCATTGTTTCAGCCAAAGACAAGGCGCAGCACCCTTTTCTTCGATTACAAAATAAGCAGCTGTACCTTCTGGTGGTGCAATATCTCCTATACTCGTTGTAATATACGTATCTCCCCTTAAGGCACTCTTTAAAGCTTTGAAAACTTTCATTTCTGCAACTTTTATGTTAGTCTAAATCAAATCAAGAACTGACTTTCAATCCCACAATTTTTTTCACCAACCTTCTCAACCAATTGCACTTCATGGTTGTCCCCAGTCCGTGCGTGACCATTCTCACTAACCAACCTATCCCAGTGCGGCTCTAATGACGTCACACGTACAGCGGCTGACGAAGTCTTGCAGCTTGTCCTCCTAAATTCAGATTCACACTAGACTAATGCAAAATTATTCCGAGCACTAAACAAAATCAAAACCCCTTTGGTACATTTACTACAGGTAGGGTAACACAATCGTTTCAGAAACCGTATGGATTTTTTACTGACAGTGTTTCGCTCTAGAAGCTACTCCTTCTTTCTCAGTTTCCCTGATTCATAAGCAAAATTCGAACCGCAAATTTTACTCTCAACTGATCAGTGGGTCTGTCCTGGTGCATATAGGACTCACCAGATCTCAGTTGAAAATTCTTTCACTCCTTTTGAATCACACTCTGACTTGTCATCCATGCCAGATCAACCTATTAAACCAGACAAATTACAACAGAAACCAAGTGTTGCATACACTTTTTCAATATACTCCGGAGTCTTTTTTTTTTGTGTTGATTTTTTTTTATTATTAATAATAAGAATACATTGTAATACAGCGTTAATAGACACAGTGGGAGTAATTCCCGTACTTTGGGGTTCAGAAGCCGCATGAACTTTGTCTCATGTGAAACTCGATAGACAAGATATATTCAACGGTATCTTCAAACAGTGACAAAAAGAGGTGAAAAGAGAGGGTAGCGGGTGTAGGGGTGGTTAATGATAGTACTGGGAAAACAAGTACCGCAAGGAGGGAGGGGGACGATAGGGGGCGTAGGCCTTAGGACAGTATGCTTTTAGAGTGGTTCTCATACACTGTGTTTGGGTCGCAGTCCGGGACGCGCTCGCCTCTCGTGGTTATAGAATCCCTGTGTGTTGCTTCCCCCGCCATTGAGGAGCGGTGTGTTTGGAGGTTCAGCAGTACACTCGCAAGTGGAATCTGTCCTGAAGCAGAACCTCTCTTACGGGCAGACTTGAAGGAGATGGAAGAAGTATCCTGGCTCTTGGTCGTTTCTGAAGAGATATTCACGAAGGTCTTTGTGGGAAAAGGTGGGACAAGTTCATCTTGTTTGGTTATTGCCGGGAGAGGGGGCGATAGGGGCAAAGAAAAAGGGGGGAGGAGAAAAGTAAAAGGAGGAGAAAGATAGGAGGCAAGAGAGAGACAGAGGGAGAAGACGGGGCTGGTGTTGGAGAGACAGAAAGGGGTAAAGTAGGGGTGGAGGGGGAAGATGGGGGGGAGGGTGGGGAGGGGAGGAGGCCAGGTGGTTGATGACGGTGTCCCCAGGGTATCAACACTAAGTAGATCCTAAGTAAGTCCACCTACTGGGTGAATGGAAGGGGGAGGGAGGGACGGGGTGAAAGATGGAAGAAGCTGAAGAGGGCTCTAAGACAGATAAAGAAAAAGAGGGAGAGCAAGAGAAAAAAAAGAGAGAGAGGGATATGGAAAGAAGAGAGGAGGGGAGCCGGACTGGGGATGGGAGGAGGGTGTATAGTGTGAGAGGTTAACGGAAGGTTGGTAGTGGTAACAGGGCGTCCAAAAGGAAGGGAGCCCATATTTGAGCAAAGAGGGCGGCCTGGTCTTGGAAGTTGTAAATGATTCCCTCGTATGCAGCTATGCTAGTCATCCCCACCATCCATTCCTCAAGCGTTCGGGTGTAACGGATCTCCAGTGCCGTAAGATACATATTTTTGCAGTTGCCAGGACTGTATGTAGCAGCCTTCTCCGCGGTCGTGATAAGGCCGGGAGGGAGTCCATGTCGTGCAGCATGATAAGAGAGGGGGGTAAGGGGGTTGGGAGTGATAGGAGCCCACCAGAGTGCGTTCCACAGCCCTCCACAAAGGCCAGACCGACGAGCAACCACTGAAGACATGAAGCAAGTCAAAGTGATTTTCGTTGCAGCGCCAGCAGTCTGCATGTGAAAGAAGGCAGATCTTGTGCAATTTCATCAGGGTCCAGTACCAATCGTGAAGTACCTTGAAAAGACAGAATTTTAAGCGGGCTTTGCACGTGCCTCTGTCCAGCGCGTCCACCATATCTGTCCAACCTTCCACATCCTGTTGCAGGCGGGTTTTCCATTGTAGGCTTAATTTGTCCCGGACAGGCTATGAGTATAGGTGACTTGTGATAACCTCGTACAGGCCAGCCATTATACCTTTGTGTTTCCCCCATGTCTTCAGGTAAGCTACTACGGGCGAGGGTTGTAGCCCCCATCGTGTAATGTCAGTGTGCTGGCGGAGGCAATGCTGAAGTTGCAGGTATCTCCATTCCTGTTTGGGATGAAGGTGGAATTCTTCCTGCAGCCTGACGAAGGGTTGCCACCCTCCAGTACCTGGGCTAGACGGTCGATGCCGGCTTCCTTCAACTGTGGCCAGTTACGATCTGTTTCACCTATTTGCAGACTATCATTATGCCACAAGGGGGCGTGGAGGTAGGGGTGTACCCCCAGGAAACAGTGGACCCTCTGCCATGCCGTGCATGTCGCCTTCAGGACTAGATTCAAATCACTAGGGAATGAGGGACTCATACGTTAGAGCCCGTCAAGGCCTCCACTGTGGGAAAGCAGTTCCTTCTCCACGGTTGCCCACTGCGGTGATTCTGCGGGGTCGGACAGGGTAATGGCCAGTGGCGACAAGTGGAGGGCCAGAGCGTAATGCTCCACCGAGTGGAGCCCCATTCCTCCATGGGATCTGCGTGCCATTAGTTTGGCTGGTGCCAGCCGTGGACGTGTAGAGCCCAACACAAAAGTCCTGATTGCTACGTCAATTGATCGCAATGTGGAGAGAGGTGTCTGAAGGGGTAGGAGACGTAAAACATAGGTGAAGCGCGGCACCGTGACCATCTGTACCGTCTGTAGCCTGCCCCACATGGAGAGGCCTAGTTGGGCCCATTTGTCGAAGTCAAGTCTCATGCACGCAATGAGGGGATCCAGATTGTCTACCACCATACGCTCTAGGCCACGATTGACTAATACTCCTAAATATTTTAGGTGCTTTGGAGTCCACCGGAATGGGAGACCAGGAGCGTGGATTTCGTCGTCACCCGTGAAAGGGCCTGACTCTTGTCCCAATTCACCCGATAGCCAGAGAGGGGTGCGAAGTCGTCAATGATCTCCATTAGGGCAGGCAATGAGCATTCTATGTTGGGTTATGTTAGCAGGACGTCATCAGCGTATACATAAAGTTTAGAGGTGCCGCCCGGCAGAGGGAGGACCGCTATCAGGGGGGAGGCACGAATGGCAGCCACCAGCGGCACCAGCGCCAACAGAAACAAAAGGGGTGATAGTGGACATCCCTGCCAGGTTCCTCTGCAGACGGGAAAGGGATTCGAAAGGAAATCCCCACAGTTGTCCTGTGCCGTAGGGTGCTTGTACAGCAATCGAACTTTGGAAAGAAACTGGTCACCTAATCCGAATTTCATCAGTGTTGCAAATAACTACGGCCATTCTATGCGATCAAACACTTTCTCAGCGTCTAAGGACAGTGCTAGTGCAGCCTCCGACGTATTCCTGGTCCCCCAGAGGGCATGGCAAAGGGTACAAAGGTGGTTTCTTCAGTTTCGGCCCGGTACGAAACCTACCTGCGTCTGAAGTATTAGAGATGGTATGACCCTACGCAGGCGATTCGCCAGGACACCGGCCAGTATCTTGAAATCGCTGTTCAAGAGGGCTATGGGTTGGTAGCTACTGCAAAGCAGAGGATCTCGACCTGGTTTTGGTATAACTGCAATTATGGGGGTGTTAGAGATTGCACCTACGGAGTCCATCTGACACAACTCTGTCAGCGCTTTGTGCAGGACATTCTGCATTTCTTCCTCTGCCCATTTATAGAATTCCGCAGGGAATCTGTTTTCTCAGGGCGACTTGTGATAGGGGAGATCAGAGTCAACCTGCAGGATTTCCTGCTGAGTGATGTCCCCTTCCAGTAATTTGCGACCCTCATCAGAGAGCGAGGGCAAAGTAATATTGTTGAGAAAGGCCTCTATCTGGGCAGGAGATGACTGCGATTCTGGGGCGTAGAGATGCCGGTAAAAGGTCTGATATTCTTCGACTATCTCCTGCGGGTATGTGAGTGT
Organism: Pleurodeles waltl; assembly: GCF_031143425.1. Lineage (NCBI taxonomy): Eukaryota > Metazoa > Chordata > Amphibia > Caudata > Salamandridae > Pleurodeles > Pleurodeles waltl. Next base: position 1,161,376,770 of record NC_090445.1, read on the forward strand.
CTCTCCCTTACAAGCCTTGACGGCCGGTATAGCTAGGGATGCTGCTCTTAGGTGGAGTTGTGCTGCTAACAAGCGGCCAGCCTTCTCCCCCTGCTCGTAATGTCACCCCTGCAAGCACTGCAGCGCAAATTCGGCCTGAGAAGTGAAGAGTTTGTTTATAGCCATACATGCACTCTCCAGTCATCTACGGGTGGAGAAGGAGGGTCGGTTCATATATTGTTGCGTCAGGTGTCTGATGTCGGTTTCCAGGGTCATTTGTCGTGCCTTCCTCTCCTTGTTTGCGAGCGCGGCATGTGGCCTCGGATAGTCGCCTTGGCTGCCTCCCAGGTGACCCTCTTGGCTTCCACCGAGCCGAGATTGTCTCGGACAGGGGTGGATGCGTGCGCTTGCAGTTGTGCCTTCCCTTGTGGGGTTCGGTAGCGTTGGACAGCAAATCTCCATGGCTTGCAGCCCGGGGACACCAGGCCCAGCTGGACGGCCAGAAGAATCAGGGAGTGGTCCGACAAACCTCCATCTAGTATGTGAGCGTCCTATGTGTGTGCCACTATGCTGTGTGAGATAAGAAAATAATCCAAGCGGGATTGAGTGCTGTGAACCGGGGACAAAAAGGTATATTCCCTATCAGCCGGGTGTGTCAGCCTCCAGAAGTCTACTAGACCGTTGTCCTACATTACATCAGACTGCAGGGCCCTGTCACCATTATTAGTTATGTCCAGAGGTCCATTCCTATCAAGTATCGCATCTCTAGCCAGGTTCCAGTCTCCCCGATTATATATCGGGTGGTCTCTATTTCCGTCAAAAGGCGGTTGATGCATAAAAAGAACTGTTGTTTTAAACCTATTAGGGTGTAGACGGAGCCCACACAGAGCGAAGAGCCTCCTAGTTTCAGTTTGGCAAACACGTATCGTCCCTCCGGGTCAACGCATGACTTTGTGACAGTGAGGGGTAGTCTTTTTCGTAGTAAGACCGCAACACCGCACTTTCATCGATCAATGCCCCCTGTGTCCTGCGAGGAAGAGGTACAACTGAATAGCACTGTCCCTACCCAGTCCTGCCGCATTTTGTCGGATTTGATCCTGTCCAGGTGTGTCTCTTGGAGAAGAGCCACATCTCTCCGTCGAGGTAAGCGAGTATTTTCTTCTGTTTACTGAAAAGGGTGAGACTATTAACATCCCAAGAAATGACCCGTAACGGGGTGAGTGGTGAGAACGGATACCCAGCCATGAGGGAGGACTAGTGGGTGGGTAATATTGGGGAACGGGGCAAGTGTGTGGGGGAGGATAGAGTTCTATGTGATAGAAAGACGAAGAAGCTATAGGTGGGTTATATATACGGGGTGGCGGAGGGGGTGGGGGGGTGGAGTGTCCAACGGGTTCCGGCTGCCGAGAAGGGGGAGTTGCCACTGAGGGGTGGGAAGGGTGGGAAGAAGGAGGGGTGTATAGAAGAAAGAAGAGGGGGCGGGGTAGAAAGAGAAAAGGAACGGAATATTGAAAGACACCAGAAGGAAAGGGAGTAAGAAGGTGGGAGGAGGAAGGGGGAGGGGGAAATGAGAAAGGAAAGAAGGAGAGAAGCGAGAAAGAAGACAAAGAGAGGGAAGAGAAGGAAGAGAAGGAAGAAAAAGAAAAAGAAGAAAAGGTTCGGGAGAAGAGTGGTTAAGACGAACCCAAGAGAACAGGGACAGCAAAACAGGTCACAGCTCAGGGCGAGAAGGAGAAGAAAAGGAGGAAGAGAGGGAGGGGAAGGAGGGAGCAGAACACAAACGCCACAAGTCCTAAACTGTAATCTGCGGGTCTAAGCCTGAACCCAAGGAGCCCCAGCGCCTGGCCAACGGGCCCCCAGCTGGGAGAGGGGGTGCAGTGCAGAGCCATCTATGCCCATTGACGCAAACATCCCATGACCTTCGAGCAGGAATAACTCAGTATGTTAGCACCTGATGGGGACCAGAGCAGCAGAGCGCAATGCCATAGGAGGGCCAGCATGTCGGAGAACGCCGCAGTGAGTGCAGCAGGTCGCCCAGAAGCAGGGCGGGGTCCAAGGAAGGGGGGGGTGAAAGGAGGTCAGAGTGCGTTGTAGTGGCAAAACTGGTGCATGCGTACCAGAGAGGGGGGTGAGGGGAGAGCAGGCAGGGAGAGGAGGTGAGAGAAGTGCAAAGTGTGACCAAATAAACATTATAAGAAAGATGCATTAAGGCATCAATCAATTAAACAACTATCATCGGCGTATGGGCAAACAAACTGTGGGGCTACCAAGGTCGAAAGGCACGTAAGGTCCAGGGCTCCAACATTCCTGACGGGAGCTGAACAACCTTATGAACTTATTTAGTACCCCTATTAAACCTGTAGGAGATCATTACAGTACAACAACGAAACAATCAGTACAATGCAGTGATATGGGTTAATACTCATCCAGCCAATGGAGCGGCGGAAAGTTGGTTGGCCCGAGTCCGGGGGTCTAGGGACGTAAGGCGACGTTTTGTAGCTCAGTGGGAAGCTTTGAGTTCAGGTGGGCTCCGCGGGAGGCTTCAGGGGGGAGCGTGACTTGTCCCTGTCTGTCATTTGCATGTGGAGCGCCACCGCGTGCAGCACCTGTTCCCTGTCATCAAGGCTGTTCATAAGTCTTTCCAGATGTCGTCCTCTGGGATGGAAGTCTATAGGGTGCCTGTCTGACCCCGACCCTCCTAAGGTGAGGCTTTGGGACGAAGCATTCTGGTATGTTGCAGGTAGATCCCGAGGTGGAGTCAGAGTGGACGCCGGCTCTGTTCCAATTCCACTTATGGGGCGCACCAGGCTGAGGAGATGCAGGAGGCTGCGTCTTAAGGCTCCGCCACAGGCCTCACCAAAGCGGTTCTGACTTTATTGTAGGCCGCTGACTCGCTCCGCATGCAGGGATCAGCCCCCCGCTGTGGCACCCCCCAGTCGCGCCCCGGTCTTTGAATGGGAGGCTCCTTGCCCCCACAGCATCCCCACCACCCGGCCCGAGGCCCGCCGCCTTGCAGAGCCCTTCCCTCAAACGGCCACCAGCTCTTGTGGCCAGACCACGCCCCCATACTCCAGAGTCTTAGACCTCACAGGGTCCATATACAAACAACCATGTGGATAATTTGTGAGCACAAAGCACCACACACATGTGAAATTCAACGACTTCTCTACTCTCAAACTCCTTCAACAACTTCATGTGGAGTACGCAACCTCCCTAAAACCTCACAAACATCACAATTCACCTGCGATTTGCATAAGCTGTGCAAACGCAAAACCTATTCTATTCACACTGTCACTAGAACACCAAGAACATCTTCAAACAATCATTGGAAGCTCCAAGGTTCTGGGAAAGTAATTAGGGATACAATTTCTCTCCACTTCCTATCCTTGAATCTGAAAATTCAAACTTTCTGCAAATTATTTTCTCTTTAGGAGACTAACCATGTACCCCACTATAACCTCTGAGTACCTGTTATTTCTCATTTACTTTCTCTGGGGACAAAATGCTTTATGATGGGATCTTAAGGAAACAAACCATCATGCTCTGCTACCATCACTGTTAGCGCGTCTGACCTTATTTGGTTTCTTATCGTAGATTATAAGGGGACGTGTTGGAGGTTCAATGGACCTTTTGACTGCTCTTAGAGTGGTTCCCTCTATAAGACTCAGTTCCAATGTAAAGCAATAGCAATACCAATGAATTAGCTCAATAATCTTGGGAGTCAATAATTTTCACGCACCATGACCCCTTTGGTCATGAATAACCACGCCTTTATGTAAAAGTTAGAATGTTTATCTCCCTGTATTAACAATGCTAGTATCACATAAATTAGTCTCAAAATCAAATGATAGGCATACAGAAACAGTACCGTTTGATGGAATCTTCTAAAGAATCTCAATTTAATCAAAGCTTAGATCACTACACATTCTAAAGTTATAGTACAAATCAATAGCAAGAATACCTGAGCAATAGAAATGGCATACATTTAGATTCAGCAAAGAAAAGACATCAAATGCTGATAATATTTAGCAAGCGTCATCAGTGAGTATCCTAACTAACCTTTGGATTAGAATGGCATGTTTGGGCTTCAAGCAAAACAATTTAATCAACACAAATTTGGGAAACACCTAACTATGGCTCTATCAAAATTATTGGTTGGTACCTAAGGACAAAAGCAAGTAGACATAGCAATCAGTAACATCACCTTATACCTTGCCTCAGTTTGGTTCAGCAAGCTGCGACTGTCTTTGTCAATTTGACATCTGTTCAGTCAGCAAAGCATCAGAATTCAGCAATAAAGTTCAAGATAGAAGTGTCTCAGGAACTGACATAATAGGAAAAGTACTTCCTGGTAAAGATTAGAAACAGTGAGCATGTCTGTGCACTTTTGAAAGAATTTGGGCTGTCTCCTCTCAGTGCAGTCTGGCTAAGTTAGATTCCCTAAAACTACTTCCCTCGTTGCTATTTGCCAAAGAATCATATGTTTACATTTAGTTGAATGAAAGTAGAACCTTAAATCTTATATATTACTAAACCGTTGTTTACATGTCAATGATTGGCTCCTTGTCTCCCGTCGTTGGGCTCGTCAGGTAACAAATTTATATCAGCTTATACCCAGTCAGTGTATCCATTGTTAGTTCCTGAGAAGATCGCCTACAACACACTTAGGGGCTTATTTATAGGCCCCTTGTGCCACCTAGCACCACATTAATGTCATTTATTTTGACGTTAATAATGCCCAACGAGGCCAAAATCCCTGAGCCGTATTTACAGAGTGGCTCAATGGATGCATTGTGCCACTCCATAACCATTTGCACTATATTATGCCTGCACCAGGCATAATGTATGCAAAGGGTGCGTTCCCCCATTAGGGCAGCCAGAAAAATAGCATAAGGAACTCCATGAGAGCAGGCGTTAAAAGGGGGCTTCCATTCTTTAGAATGGGCCCCTATGTACTCAGCAGGAGTAGCGCCAATATTTTGGTGCTATTCCTGCAGAGTACATCAATAGATCAATAGCGTCATAGAACATTACACTATTGCCCCCTACCCTGCGCTGGGGGGCACCATATTTTAAACATGGCGCACACATGGTGGCTGTATGAGGGTGCTAAGGGGCACATGAAAAGTGGTACTGCACTCAGGTCAGCTCCACTTTCCATAAATCTGCCCCTAAGTTTTACAAAGTATCAGTAGCTAGTACTACATTTTCTAGCAAGCAGTTCTCATGGGAAAGAATTTCAGCAACTAGGTCATCACAGTGGAAAATTACAATCTAATTCTTGAAACAGCCATTTTAAGATTCGTCTAAGCAATGCAACTTAACATAAAGCTGCGCAGCTAGGCCCAAGACCTCGCTTAATTGAGGCCTATGATTATTAAAGCAAATACATAATACATGACCATTAATATGACATACTACTACATTAATCCAAACATGAGCTCGACATTTTACATCAATAAGATGTTAATAAGTACACTTTGCGAATATTGGGGATCATTCAAATAGGCACATTTGAAAACTTGTGTATTATTTTTCTATATTAACTCATTTTCTATGCAGATTTAACATTCAGAATACATGAATATTCATTAGTAAAATGTCACCGCTAACACTATTATTACCACCGGGTTAATCAAGTTGTGCCTTCCCACCGATGTAACTGTGGCAGCTAAACCTCCACACCTGATTTGGCAGAATCAAAGGCATATAAAGTCGAAACTTAGCATTTTTCTACTTTTCACTTCCATTGCTGCAATTAACCCAATTGTACATGTCCTATCTTTGCTGCTGAAATCAATGCCGTCATCACCAGAAACAAAGGTAAGTGACTGTTTTGCTTGTTAACATGAAAATTGTCTGTTTACTTTAGCACCTGATTTGTGCATTTAAAAAAAAATACTTGCAAGCAATCGAACAGTAATGTCCAGGGTATATGTGTGTAATGTGTTATTTGAAGGAATTTTAAGAAACACACCTGTATATTTCATTTACATTTACCAGTTTGGTGCAAGATGCCCTCATGCTTATGGACACCTTTACAGAATGTCACATTAATCCAAAAATGTAAATGTGTTGATAGAAGTGTGTTTAATCATTTTCCCTAAACTACCAAATCAGATACATATTCACTAGACACTATTTGAACTACATAAATGCAATAAAATGTAGTAATTGCACTACACAATGCAACAAGTGAGTTTACAAGAAATGTGCAGTCAATGTCACCTCTAAATTTAAAGTATAAATGTAACATGTTTCCTTATCTATTGGATTTTCTGTCAATCATTACATTTCCTTTAAATCAAAAGTGTTTTGATGAGTAATGCATATTTGTTTAAAATTAAAACGTGCCATTTTTAAATAAGCACACCTGCATTCACAAGTTACAAAAATATAAACATGATAACTTTTGGTGCAAGGGTCCATTGTCATGACTAATGCTTGCACCAAAATTAACATGCCCATTACAAAATGTTCATCACTAATTTATGCACTATACAAATAAGTAAAAAATAAGACCTGTTTTGGTCACTGTCAGAAATGATATTAAGTTCATGTTACTCACATTTGCATAAATAATATTGTCATCAATGAATAATTAAAAAAATAATAAGTCAGAACAGACTTTTTGAAAAGAAAGGAACTTTCAATAACAAATGAGATACTTCTCTTCTAATCAATTTATTTAACATAATATAATAAATGTCCATAAGATAGCTAAGGATGCACAAGTTTGGTTTCTGACCTAGGACTTGCCTCCTAATGACACTGCCAAGGGACAACCTCACCCGTAAATGGCATCTATTGGGCAGATCAGGCACCTCAATTATCTTTCTTGGGAGAGGTGGATTTTAGTTTCTTACGGGTCAGGAATAAGATATGCAGTAAAAGTGGGTGGTGGATAAGGAATATAAGGGGTGGAAGAGGATTGGGAGGTAGAGGTAGCTGAAGTGGTTGATGTGTGTGCCTGATTCTTTTGCAGGTGATCATGGGTCTGGTGAGTGTGGTGTATGTTTAGGTGTGTGTTTCTTTTAAGATGTGTAGTGTTCAGGTGAGTGTGTGTGTTTGCGTTTGGTGGGTGTTGAAGTGTGTGTGTGTGTGTTTTTCTGTGAGTGTGTTTGGTTGAGTGTGCTGTTGAGGTGGTTCCTGCAGTTGTGGTGCACGTGTCATCATGTGTTGTAGATCCATGTGTGTCTAGTGTATGTTTGGATCTGTGTGGTTTTGTAGGTGTTTTGTATTCAGGTGATTGTGAGCATATAGAATTGATGGGTGTTGTTTTGCGTGTAGGTGTGTGTGTGAGTGTGTTTGTATGAGAGTAATGTTGAGGTGGATGCTGTGGCTGTGGTACTTGTGGGTGTGCTGGTGGTTGTTGGTGGCTGGTGGTTGCGGGTGTGGTAGTGATGCATATGTTTGTGATGGTAGGTGTTGTGGTTGGAGTGTGGTGGTTGTGGGTGTGGTGGTTGTGGGTGTGATGGTGGGTGTGCTGGCCTGTGGGTGTAGTGTCAGTAGTGTGTGTATCTTGTATGGGAGTATGTTGTTCTTTCTTGATGTGTTTGTGTTTATGTGTGGGTGTGGGTATGCTGCTTTTGCCTGTTGGAGGCGGTGAGTGCAAAAAAATTAGTGTACTTGGGATTGGGGTGGGAGTTGGGATGAGGAAGGGACCAGAGTATGGGCAGATGGTTGGGCCGATTGTGGGGCTGCAGTCAGTGCAGAGGCTATTTATACTAGTGATCCCTACATGACAGACATTGACCTATGAATGACAACCAGGAATGCAACTATCTATTGCATTTTGGAACTAAGCTCCTGGATGCCATTCATGATCACTTTCCAGCTTGCAGAGATGCTGCATAAGTAGTAAATAGCTTCTTCAGTGAGCGAAGTGGGGGGACAGGGGAAGCAGGGGAGGTGCTTGCAGAAAATAAAAACCTGAGACCTTTTGGGGGGTGAGTTTGGCCAACTGGGGATGCAGGAGAGGGGGGGGTGGAGATAGGAATCTGGGTGAAGAACGAGGATGTCGATGAAACAGGTCCTCTAGGTTCTGCAACCATAATGGACTGGTCGCTGGTGGAAGCCTCTAACTATACTGAGCTGGTGGCCTCTGTGCCAGTCTCCTGACCCTGTATGCCACTGTGTTCATCGGTGTCCATTGTTTTTCCACTCGGCACACAGTGGCCAGCTGCTTACCAGCCTTCATGCCCAATTACTCCTTCGTCTGTTCCTGAAGATTCTGAAAAGTTGTATATAACATTTTATCATATTTGTGGAAATCAAAATGATCACAAAGTTATTTAACAAAACTTTTTATAATTTCATTTTTCAACCTTCTTCAAGGCTATAAAACTTAGATATACTTTAGCATTAGCCCATGCACGTAAGGAACATATTATGGACCCAGTTTTGGAAATGACCATCATTAGTCCAATTTCATTTTAGATAAATGCTCAAAAAGGACCTCAAATATCTCATGTAATTGTTAACACCTCTGAATTGTACAGATTGGTTGTTTTTAATAGTGAACTCACGTCACAAAAATAAATCTCTAGCAAGGAACTTGTGTACCATGTTCATTGTCCATCTGCAAAAGTACCTTTCAGTAACTCCTTTACTTCAACATTGATTTATCATTTGATGTAACAAAGGGCATGACAATGTTGTTTTGGGTATGTTTTACTTTGTCACCAATGTGCACGCATTCCTGTCTCTTTTAATTAATAATGTTTTGCTTCTTAATTCAAGTTTGTTGAAACAGACTGGCTTACATTCACATTTCTGAAGAAGTAAGGCTTCATGCCAATCTGCAGCTGTCAACATGAACTGACTTGAATGTTGCAGTGTAAACATATTTATGAAATGTTTTTTTTCTAGGAACTGTTTACATTGTTTCAATGTTCCTAGTCTTTTTGAATCAGATGCTCAATATTGTTTGGCCACTATACCAACTCACCAATGTGAAATCAGAAACATCCACTGTATCATAAGCGAACTATGGCCCTCATTATGACATTAGTGGTAAGTGCGCTTACCGCCATGCTAACTGCGCTACCCGTATTATGACCCACACATAGAAATCCGTCACTATATAGACACACACACAAGTCCGCCAGCCCAAAGGTAAGTGAGAAACTGGCGGTACCAAAACCCACACCATTACGCCAACAGAACTACGCCCACAGTATTATGACCCACGAATCACAGTGGAGATTCAACCTCGGTAAACCATTGGCGGTACATACTGCAGCACTCAAAATACACACACACATACAAAACAACACCACATTGGACAATTCAAACTACACACACCTGACACACATACACACATTACATCCATACCACTATAAAACACCCACCCTCATTACCTACAACCCTTTACGATTCAAAATAATTTACAACTGAGAGAGAGAGACACCAAGAGCACCCACAGAACCAGAGCCATATGACACCATCACCCGTACACCATCCACGCACCTCCCAGCAGGCGCCCCAACACATCACCCCACACACCCTCACACACCCCACTCACACTACACCCATGGCAGCACAATGACACCCCAGATTCTCTGAGGAGGAGCTAAGGGTCATGGTGGAAGAAAGCATCAGGGTGATGCCACAGCTATTCAGATCACAGGTGCAGCAGACATCCATTGCTAGGAAGATGGAGCTATCCGGAGGATTGTGGACAGGGTCAACGCCGTGGGACAGCACCCCAGAACAAGGGATGACATCAGGAAGAGGTGGAATGACCTACAGGGGAAGGTGCATTCCGTGGTAGCAAGACACCAGATAGCTGTACAGAGGTCTGGTGGTGGACTCCCACCTCCTCCCACACAACTAACAACATGGGAGGAGCAAGTCTTGGCATTACTGCATCCTGAGGGCCTGGCAGGAGTAGCAGGAGGACTGGATTCTGATAAGTCAAATCTCTATTACTTTCACACCCCCTACCTGCATGCCATCACATATCCCTACCCCTACCCTCACCACCATAACTCCACCACCTCACATACATCCCACCATCACAACCCACTCAGCCCAATACCAAGCCCTGCATGCACCACCAATGCATGGACACCCATCACAGACCTGCATGGACACCCATCACAAACCTGCATGGACACCCATCACAGACCTGCATGGACAACTATCACCACTGCATGCACACTAGAGACAATCACCTAGCCCACCAAATAACAACTCACACTAAGGCCAATCTGCCATGGCAATATCAACCATATAGGGCAACATACCCATGCACAAGATGTCACATGCAGAAACAATAACACTGTATTTGCATCCCCACAGGTCCCCCACACAACGTTGTCGTAGTTTGGACTCTTGCTCTGGGCAAGACTGCTGATGTAAGGATGACAGTACTTATGTTTGTAGGTGACTGTGCCTGTCCTACAACAAGTTGCAACTGTAGTCCCAACCCTTCCGGCTCACTAGCAGTACCTACCATCACAACTCACTCAGCCCAATACCAAGCCCTGCATGCACCACCAATGCATGGACACCCATCACAGACCTGCATGGACAACTATCACCACTGCAAGCACACTAGAGACAATCACCTAGCCCACCAAATAACAACTCACACTAAGGCCAATCTTCCATGGCAATATCAACCATACAGGGCAACATACCCATGCACAAGATGTCACATGCAGAAACAATAACACTGTATTTGCATCCCCACGGTTCCCCCACACAACGTTGTTGTAGTTTGGACTCTTGCTCTGGGCAAGACTGCTGGTGTGAGGATGACAGTACTTATGTTTGTAGGTGACTGTGCTTGTTCTACAACAAGTTGCAACTGTAGTCCCAACCCTTCCGGCTCACTAGCTGTACCTCACCAACAAACCAAACAGTTAAAGATGATTTGTGGCAGCCTTTACGCATGGACTCAGAAGTATGACATCTCAGGGAGTGTCGTGATTAAACGGAGATTACCCCTTTCTCACAGATATATTATGTCCCAACCAAACACAGGCAATAACGAAGATGAAGTAATGTTTCAATAGTTTTTATTTAATAGAATGCGGTACATTGTATTGGCTGCAATGATTAAGATAATGAACAGTAGAAGAGATAGAATTGTAAAGATGAGGGCCATGATTATGAAGACCCCCACCATCTTGTATTAGCATAAAAAGGCATGAAGTGTATCATATGTCCGTGTACCCTATCATAATAGGCCTAACCTTCTACCCAGAGTAGAGCTGGGTATGTTAAACCTAATCTGCCAATGCCATGTCCCTGGAAGGAGCCCCCAACCCTGGTTACCTTGAATGAGGTCTCGAGCTCAGACTTTCAGAAGAACACAAAGTCCAGATCAGCGTCAAGGCGACGTGCAGCATCAATAGCAACGATTGTATCTGGTCGGAATCCCTCTGATTATCTGTCTAAAGTCTGATGTATTTATACAGATCTACTTGGACCCCTCACGTAGGTTGTTCCAAAACAATAGATAATGCTGCATGCTTGGGACTGTAATTTCTAATGTGAGTACATACAGTTTGTTTGTCTTTGTTGCATGAGTTGACGCCTTAGCTGGGTGACACTGATAACATCACTCTAAACAAAAAGGCCTAACTATAAACAAGGCAGCCATCTTAGAAGATTTAATTAAATAAATGGTCTAAGACAGAGCAAGCTAAGTAGGTTAAAAGTCACTAGGTGACGGGGGCATGAGTCTGCAAGCCAAAGGCTAAGCTAACTCCCGTTATGCCATTAAAACAAACTAGGATTCACTACAACGTCACCGGAGATTAGGTGCCAGCAACATCCAGTCCCCCCCAGAAGAGGCCCACAGTGATGTCAACAGCTCTGCACACCTGGATCAGGATGACCAACCTGGCCCATCAGGGACCGTCGGACAGTTGGTTACCCAGCCACAGGCACATACCACCACCAACCCTCCCCCCTCAGGAAACACCAGCACAGCACCCACCCAGCGTGCCCATACCACTGTCCCCAGGACACATCAATCAGCAGTGTGTCCACCACTGCAGGGACCCCAGTCAACCCCACAAACACAGGACGATCAGGGACCTGGGGTCAGTGGCAGTGGGCACACAGTTCAGGGGACAGAGGCACAGGACAACAGGGAAACTGGGAGGACTGCTGTGCGACAGGGGAAGGACAGGCCCAGGAAACCGACTCTCCACGAGGCACTTGCAGGGATCCTGAGAGCATACCACCATTCCCAGGATACGATGGGCCAGATACTGGACAAGTTGCAGGAGAACATGTGGCTGCAGGAGGGACAGTACCTGGGGATCAGGGAGGACTTGAAGGACATAAACTCCACCCTGGTCACCATTGCAGGGGTGCTGGCAGACATGGCCAACACCATGAGGGAGGCAGTGGCACACTAACGGGCCCCTGACACTAGCCACACCGATGAACAGCCATCCACCTCCGCCAATGCTAGTAGACAGGAGGCCCGCCACAGGAACAACAGGCCACCAGCACCCACCCCCTGCAGAAGGAGAACCACCGCGCACATGGTCCCTGAGATCCAGGCAGAAGCCAGAGAACATTGCCAAGACCCCCGCCAGGAAATAAGGCACTCCTGATTGTCACCCTTGTGTCCTACTCTGTTACCCTGTCCACCTTGAACTGCCATAGCTCCCCTTCCTATGCCCCATTGGACAATGCACCTGTGATACCAATAGACTGGACTCTATCCTGGACTTTCCTCTACCATCACCCAAGCCCATTGCACATCCCTATTTACTTCTCAGCACTCAAATAAACACCCTTTGAAAAATACAAGTATGGAGTATGTCAGATGATTTTAGGATGTATTCGTTTAACAATATGTAGACATTGCAATTAGACTACAGTTTTGTATACATAGGTATGACCTGTAATGTGCTGCAGTCAACACACCAGGAGCCAGAGTAGGGCACAAATCTCTGTAAATAGACAAGTCAAAGGGTACAGTAAGTGGCCATAGTAGTGAGAACAGCAGCCTGCCAGAGAAAATTCACTACACAAAACAGTAATGGAAGGTGAAGTTAAGGTGTCTTACCTGTGTGTCACTGGAAATACTGTTGTATGATAGTTGTCCTATTGTCCACATCCCCATACTCTGCCTCCTCTTCGTCACTGTCCACAGGCTCACCGCTGCCACACACCCATCTCCAGCCTCATCCTCCTGCAGAAAAGGCACCTGACATCTCAAGGCAAGGTTGTGCAACATGCAACATGCCATGATGATCTGGCACACCTTCTTTGGTGAGAGCACAGGGATCCACCTGTCAGATGGAGGCACCTGAACCTGGACTTCAGGAGGCCAAAGGTGTGCTCAATAATTCTCCTTGTTCGCCCATGTGCCTCATTGTAACATTCCCCTTCCCTTGTCCTAGCATTCCTTACTGGGATCAGGAGCCATGAGAGGTTGGGGTAACCAGAGTCACCTGCAAATATCGAGGGATACCTGTTAGCCACACACTCACCCTTAGGCCCAACCCCACACCCATATACCAACATACACTGGGTGGGGACCATGGGCTCACCTATTAGCCACACCCGGTGCTCTCGAGTTGAGCCATCACATATGGGATGCTGCTATTCCTCAGGATATAGGCATCATGCACAGACCTAGGATACTTTGCATTCTCATAGGAGATGTACTGGTCTGCCAGGCACACTATCATCGAGTGAAAGCTCTTTCGATTTTTTGAACACCTGTTCATTTCTCTGGGTAGGGACAAAGGTAATATGTGTACCTTCAATTGCACCAATGATGTTGGGGATATGTCCTATTTTATAGAAGTCAACCTTCACTGTGGCCAAAATCCTCCACCTGGGGGAAATCGATGTAGCTGTGCATGTGTTTCATCAGGGCAGACAACACTCTGGTCAGCACTATTGAGAACATAGGCTGTGACATCCTTGCTGCCATGGCCACTGTCACTTGGAAGGAGCCACTTGCCAAGAAATGATAGCTGAGGTCAGGTCTGGCTCCAATTGGGCACACAGCTCTTGGATTGGTGCCCGATCACGTCTGTAGGTTGGGATAATGTGCCTGTGCTCCATTGTTGCCAAGTCCACCAGGGGTCTGTACACGGGCGTATGTCTCCATCTCCTAATCATCCTCAGCGGTTGTAATTTAGAGAGCAAAACGGTGAGCAGCTGGTCATATTCAAACATATCCTTAGAGTAAAATGCATTGCATGTTGTGACAGAAACAGTATGTTTACGTGTAGTCCCGTAAATGAGCTTATGTCTGCTGTGACGCAGTTAGGTGCCATGGTCTGCCCCCCGTGAAATGTCGGACTCCTGTCCTGGTGGACAGTGCGCCATTGCGGGAGGCGGTCGAGGACCGCCGTGCAACTCCTCATTGGTTATCATTGGGCCCTATGGGGCAGTAGGCAATAGTGATGTACGCTGGCGGTGAAGGGATGCACCGCCGCGGACGTGACTGCCATTTTCTATCTGTTCACTCACTTGCTACCTGACCTTCAACAGGAGAGGACCTACACTGCAAGTGCTGCTGCGACCTGTGTCTGGAACCGACCATGGCTCGAGTCTCTGGGGAAAGGGCCCCAGCCTTTACTTCGGAGGAGCTGGGGAGACTGGTGGATGGGGTCCTACCCCAGTACCGATTGCTTTATAGGTCTCCAGACCAACAGCTGAGTACACTGTGAGCACAATGCATGAGGCCTGAATGCATGGAGTGCTGTGTGTGTAGGCCTCGTGTAAGAGGGGGGTGGTTGAGGGGTCCTAGGCAGAGTGCTGCATGTATGGTGGGCAATGTCTGTGCGTAAAGGGATGTGAGGGCAATGGTGGGCCATGAGTGTAACAGGCCGGAAGGTATGACTGATACCTATTTCTATGTTTATTTGTCAGTGCCCATCAGAAAAAGGGTATATGACGTGCCATTGCCAAGGATGTGCGGACCCTGGGGGTCTACGGCAGGCGGAGCACCCACTGTCGCAAACGGTGGGAGGACCTGCAATGCTGGGCAAGGAAGAGGGCGGAGGCCCAGCTGGGGATGGCCTCCCAATGAGGAAGGGGTGCCCTTTGAACCCTGAACCCCCTGATGTTCCGCATACTGGCGGTGGCCTATCTGGAGTTGGATGGGCTCCTGAGGGTATCACAGCAGCCACAAGGGGGTGAGCACAGTTTCCAATTCAGCAAATTGCACATGGTGGATTGTTATCTGGGTGGGGGATGTGGCCTGTGGGTGCCCCTAGGCCAGGTCGAAAATTGCAGGATAGGGTTCATGTTTGGCAGATGTGATGCGCTCCACCCCCAAACATGCTAGTTGGCATCTACTACTGGGCAGGGTTCTGTGGGTCTCAGGTATGCTGCTATTGGTGTTAGGCATTATTCTCCATGGCCTGGTGACTAGCATTGTAACTGGTAGTGCATCGCCTAGTGCATAGGTCTGTTCCCTGTGTGTTCTGCATGCCAATGGTGGTGTTGTTGCTGGCATTGACCAAGGGTATCCTCTGTCACTCCCCCACCTTTTTGTTTTGTCACCCTGTCCTTCTGTTCATTAGCATCATCTGGCGGAGGATCAGAGGCACCGGCGACGAAGGGAGCTGCATCCCAAATGGCCCATGAGGCCGAATCCACCGACCCTGAGGGCACCAGTGGGACGGAGGGTGAGGGGAGCACCACTGCAGAGTCCGGAGGGTACAGTTCTGACAGTGACACCACCTCTGATGGAAGCTCCCTGGTGGTGGTGGACTGCTCTGTGGCTACCCAACTACAGGCACAGCCGCCACCCCTATACCAGCACCGCCCTCCCAGCAGCCCCTCAGTGTGTTTCCCGTGCCTGCTCACCCAGGAGGGTGGGCATCGCCTTTGCCCCAGACACCTCAGGCCCTGACCCAGTCATCCCTGCTGCCGTGAATGAGGAGTCTATTGACCTCCTGTGATCCATCTCTGTTGGACAACCAAAGTGAATGCCATCCAGGGGCTTGCAGGGCATTTGCAACAAACAAATGCATTCCTGGAGGGCATTCACTCTGGCGTGGTGGCCCAACAGAGATCATTCCAGGCTCTGGCCTCCTCCCTGATGGCAGCTATTGTTCCTGTCTCTAGCCTCCCCCCTCCAACTTCCTCTACCCAGTCGCATTCCCCTCAACCCCAGCCTATCCCAAGCACACCATCAGAACAGCATGTACCAAAGCAACACACAGGAGTAGCTCAGGCAAACACAAGGACCACACTTCATCCCACAGGCACTTACACAAACACCATCCAGATGCAGACGCACCAACATCCACTGCCTCCACTGTGTCCCCCTCCTCGTCCACCTCCCTCCCAGTAGCATCTACACTCACACCTGCATGCACTACATCCGCATCCACTGCCTCCATAACCATCACGCCTATCACTACACGTCCCTCACTGGCAGTCACCACCCCCACATCCATGTGCATGTCCCCTGTGTCCTCTTCCACTGTGTCTGTGCCCCCTGCTCCCAAAGTACCCAAACACAAGATCTCAGACACCCAACAGCCATCCACCTCACAACAGCATCCAGCCCATGCACCTGCACCCAAGCACAGCAGACAGACACCTCCGACCACCACTCCCTCTTCCTCCACTCCCAAACCTTCACCCTCTTCCCGCCCCAGTGTCCCTAAGAAGCTTTTCCTCTCCACCCTTGAACTCTTCCATGCCCCTTCCCCAGTCCTTCACTTCGGGCCAGGGTAGTCAGAACCCAGGCCAGCACCTTAGCCACCCAGTCCATGGCCACTATAGTTTTGACAGCTACTGGAGGTGTGAGAGGCTCCAAGGAGACACCCGTTAGCACTGCCAGTGTGCCTGCACCAGCTGCCAAAGGCAAAAAGGGACTACCAGCTACCAAGGGCAAGAGGGCAACACCAGCTGCCAAGGGCAAGAAGGGACCACCAGCTACCCAGGGCAAGGAGGCACCACCAGCTATCCAAGGGCAAGAAGGCACCACCAGCTGCCAAGGGCAAGAAGGGACCACAAGCTGCCAAAGGCAAGAAGGGACCACCAGCTGCCAAGGGCAAAGACAAAGGCCCGGCCACTACAGGCAGGATGGATAGGAGGCCTGGTGCTGGAGCTGAATCTGAGCACACAACACCAACCATGGCACTTCAGCCATCGGAGGCTGCAGGGGAAGGGCCGGAGCCTCCCCCCACCACTGGCAGCACCGCTGTCAGCACCAGCACTACCACCACTGTGCAACCATTGCGGCCGGCGGATGGACTGTAGTCCTCCCTCCATGGAGTGTCAGGCATCCTGCCCACTTCAAATCTGTGCCAGGATGAAGCACACTGGGCACAAAGCCCCCCTCCAGAACCAGTGGAAGAAGCCATCCACTAGACAGACTGTGGCCTTGCACTCCCTAGGACCAAGCAGTGGGCAAACCACCCACTAGAGAGACTGTGGCCTTGCACTCCCCAGGACCAAGCAGTGGGCAAACCACCCACTAGAGAGACTGCGGCTTTGCACTCCCCAGGACCAATCAGTGGACAAACCACCCATTAGATAGACAGTGGCTTTGCACTCCCCAGGACCAAGCAGTGGGAAAACCACCCACTAGAGAGACTGTAGCTTTGTACTCCTCAGGACAGAGTAATGGGTATTTTGCCCCATCCAGTAGCAGTGGCGTTGTACCATCTTCCGGCTGAGGTACTCCCCCCTTCTCCCTGAGGTGCCTGTGTATTTACGAGCTGATGCCCCTGTAGTGTTCTATCCGTATTCAGGCAGGAGTCAAGTGGGGCCTTGGCCTATGTGATATGGCCCTGTGGCCCACGGACATTATGGACTGGGCAGTGTCCCACCATTTGTATATCTGTAAATACTGTTTTGTTTTTTGAGGATGTATTTCTAGTTTTTTTGATCTTATTACACTTACTTCAATCACTTCCTTTTGTCGTTGCATTATTCCTGAGGGTATGGGGTGGACATGTAATGTTACTGCACCTGTTTGTGTGTATGTTGTTGGGTGTGGGGGTGTTGCGTGTGTGTATCACTCTCTTCCCTCCCGGGTGTGCTAGGGGCGGTTCTCACCATGGTCATCTTCGCTGTCGTTGGTATTCCTGGTGTAGGAAGAGGTAGACTAGCATGGGTAACACCGGTAGTTCGGGCTCCATGGCGTCGTGGTTCTTCCTTGAGTCTCCAGATGTGAATCGTTTCCCTTCTGTGTACTGTTTCCGCTGTGCTTTTGATGGCGTTGGTACCACCCTGGAAAAGGTGGCAGATTGGTGTCTTTTAATACAGTGGGCGGACCCTTGTCTTCCGCCTGGCTGTTGGCTGTTACCGAGGTGGTGCTGTTGCTACCGCCGTGGCGTTTGGTGTGTTAAAGTGGCTGTCTGTCTGAGCGGTTTCCGCCGTGGTCATAATTCAATTTTTTTACAAGGGAGCACTCTGTATAACTCAAAGCAACACCCTTTTAGGGTTAGAGTGACGCATAAATTATGCAAAGCAGAAGAGATAACTCTGGGTAATTCCCACATTTAGGTAGTGTTGAGTAGCCATTTTAGTTATAGCTTCATACATGTTATTTTAGCAAACTAGGCCTGCCATTGTGCACTTTAACCTGGTCATTTTATTCAGCATCGTTTTATTTTTTTAACAATAGCCACATTTGCAGTCTTGTTTTATTTTCTCTTTCTAGCTGTTCTTTGCCTAGGCCAGCACTGCGTTCTTAAACAAGACATTTCTTTCACTCCGTGCTTTTCTCAAGGCTGAAGTAAGATTGGTTGCCGTCAATCACAGTAACGCTTTGTCTCTAGTGTTCATAGAAATCTTACATAGGGATCCTTTCTTGGAGCATCAGCTGTTTTATTATAAAAACGCTGCTTTGACCCATGTTCGTTAGAGGGAACTTCCAGCCAGATGACCACGACTGTATGCTGAGTGCTTTGCTGCAGCTGCTTATGTAGACTACAGGCCTCTTGCTCAGGTATGAGGGATGATGTCTTCCCAGGGGAACCTGAAGGGTAGAACTAGAGCTTAACATACTGTGCTCTAAAATAGCCTAGGTAGGAGCTAGTTTAACGACTCCAGTGACAATATGGTAGCGTTATTTTTATGCGTCACTCTCCTTGTCATAATTTTAATCCTGTCATGCTTCATCGTCCTAGTTATTGCAGTACACACTTTATAATGTCTGTACTTGCCCATATGAGGAAGATATTATCAAACCTTCTTTCTCGCCCCTTGTTCCCGATGAACTCACAGAATCCTATGCCATCAATTGGGCATTGACACAGGCATCCGTGTTATATCACAAACACGTAGGGTGGGATAAAGATTCCCTCTATCATGTAATTCCTATCAAAAAATAAACCCCAACCTCAACCACCGTATACAATAAAGCATGATGCAAAAGCACCTGTGAGGGAAATCCTCACACAACTGGATTAACAAGGCATAATCAAACCCTGTGTCTCACCATTGAATAATCCCTTGTTTCCAGTAGCTTCAACGGACCACTCGTACAGAATAGTTTTAGACTACAGACATTTAAACAGTCATACACGCACATATGCTATACAAACCTCTCATAGCACAGCACTCAGGAACAACATAGTGCGCAAAAAATACAAAACAACACTGGATATTTGCAATGATTTCTTCTGTCAAAATATAGCACCTAAGAGTAGAGACCTAACAAGTTTCAACGCACTAGGCTCCCAGAAGAAATTCTGTTGTTTACCCTAGGGGTACACAAACAGTCCAGGACTGTTCGCGGCTCGTGTGACTTCAATATTGCACAACATCGACCCTGAAGCATTGTCCTATGTAGATGATATATATCTCATGGATGATGAATTACTGCAACATCTATGATGGGTAACCCTCATTGTTGTGGGATTTGCCGAATTTGGCTATAAATTCAATTTAAAAAAAACAAAAATAGCCTTCCTTAGCATCCTGTTTCTGGGAAATGAATTATCAAGTGAAGGAAAGAGCCCAGCACCTCAATTCCTAGAAAAATGCACGCAGTTCCAACCTCCAAATACAATTAAAAAACTCCAATCCCTATTGGGTTTCCTAACTTTTGGCAGCACTTACATTCCATATTATGCATCACGTATGAAACCTTGATATGACTTAATACGTCCTGACTTTTCCAGTATATTCTGGAGAGTCTAACACACGCATTCTCAGAGCTTTGCAAACAGACATGCTTGAAGCACAACTCTTACACACAAGGACAATAAAAACATCTGGTCATCAGAGTAATTGCTGGTGGCATTGGTTTCACCTATGTAACTTTCAATGAGGGTGAGACAGTCCCAATAGCAATACAAATCACATTTGTATTCAGCAGTAGAACAACGCTTTGCTCCCACTGAGAAAATTCTCACTGCTGTTCAGATGGTTGTCATTAAAGAAAGACCACTGGCCAGGAGAAAAGCATTATTGTCATAACTCCAATTCCAGCCCTTGAGGCAATTACCAAAGCCAGCGTTCCAAACGCAAAACATTACATCCACGTTGGATTCAATGGGCAAGGTCTTTGACAGCCACTGATGTTGACTATATCTTTGACCCAAAATTACAGATTTAATAATTTTTGCAATCTGAACTAGAATACCCAGTTCCAGCAAATACATTGCCTATTGATCAATATTAAAGAGTCATGTACACTGATGGCTCTGCACAACCTGCAATAGGCACAAAGCATCAATACTCCGCTGGTTGCGCAGTCTTAAGTGGCTACATGGAGGATAATAAATTTTGTCCACAACATACAATCACACAAACCCTAGGGGATTGGACAGCACCGCTAGCAGAGCTCAAAGGCTCTTGTGAAGAGACTGGAACACACAGATCCTGCACAGCTAACACTGATTGTCTGTGATTCATACTATTGTGTCCAGTCCTTCAATGAATACCTGCATTACTGGCACCAGAATGGGTTCAGAGTTTCCAAAGGCAACACCATCAAACACAGGCTTCTGTGGGGGAAAGTAGTGGACCTGAAGGAAACACTACCGAACATCCATGTTGTACATACACTTGGACACCAGCGCGTTGGAATACATGTTGCTGGAAGTACACTGGCTGATGAAGCAGCCAAATTAGAAGTAGCCATGGCTGCTGTTGCTGCAGTAACTCGTTCTAGAACTAAACCGGAAGATGACACATGGGCTGCTGTGAAAGCTAAGGCTGAAGGCACACCCTATCCAGAAGCATTTCCCGCTAAATATTCCTACTGAATGGGAGGCTTCCTTGATGCAGAAGTAAAAATACCAGGCGTGGGAGTTTGAGTAATTGCCATTAAAGACATGAGACCAGAGTTGATTAAAGCAGCGCATGAGGGGGTTGCATCTTCCCATGCTGGTGTGGTGGCTGCAATATCATTATTGCAAGCTTATTATAGGTGGCCAGGTCTCTACAAACAGACCAAGCAGTATGTCCTTGTTGTGACATCTGCCAACAAATTAAGGGCTCCATCGTCATTCGCCCACCGCAGACACCCTTTCTAATTTCCAACAAACCTTTACATTGTGTGTACTTGGACCATTATGGTCCCCTAACACCAGACAGTGCATACTAATACATCTTAGTCGCTGTCGACTCTTGCTCCAGGTTTCTATGGGTGTGGCCACAACGTTTGGCTGACGCTTGGAGTGTTATTAAAGATTTGCAAGTTTTTTTCAGCACATACGCAGTTGCAGCTTTCCACTCGGACCAGGGCCCTGCCCTTGCCTCAAGGGCATTCAGGGACGCCATGGCTTTGTTATAGGTCCAACTCCATTACTTGTCTCCATTTCATCCCGAGGGCAATAGTGTCGTGGAGTGACAAAACTGTGATTTAAAGCAGTCCTTAACAGCCAGAGTATTGGGCACGGGTCGTAGTTGACTTAAACATCTGTATGGAGTCGAGACAGCACTTAATAATCTGCCTAGCACGTCCCGGGGGGTCGTACTTCATACGAGAGCCTGTTTGAAACTCAAATGTATGTTCCAGATCTTGATGGTCCTGGCGTGGAGGCGGCAGAAATACCTTTTGACATAAATGAACATGTCACTGTCTTGCAGGAGTTACAAAAGTTCTGTGATGACAACGCTTCTGCCAGTGCTGCCTCCGCAGGAATTAAGGATGTACCAATAGCATCTCCCTGCTGGATTCCAAAGCATGGGGATCTAGTATGTAAAAAAGTTGCTGTGAAAAAGGAGTCGTGCCCAGGTCCCAGTCCTGGGAATACACGGTACCAGAATTGTCATTCTACCACCGTTGCCTGGTGATAAAGAAAACCGCTTTGTATCTATCGACAATGTCGTTACACCATGTGGCCGATCCTGCACAGCAGACCAAGAGGAGCAACCAGTAGTTCCAGAATCCCTCTCACTGCTGGTCAAAATGTCCCTCTACAAGTTTTGAGCAGCAACGCTGACACCTCTCCAAGCTTGGGGAGGGTGGGAAATGATCTTGCATTAGTTCCACTAACATCTGTTACAACAAACGATATAGAAATTACTGATCGATTTGACACAACTTCTACACAGACGGATGGCATCATTTACTGTGAATCACCACCCCGGGAGACCCCTACCAGTTCTCTTCCTACTAATACGGCTCCAGCTTTTGCACAAACTGCTTCTGGGTACTTTGCCAAAATCAACGACACTTGTTTGGATTAATTTGTCTCTTCTACACCTGAATTGCCAAAAGCACGTAAGCTGATAAACTGGCTTAAACTAAATCACTTTATTTTCCCTGGAACAATCTGTTGCTTTCCTTGACTGTATTAGCTTTCCTCCTTTGGATTGGCTTTGTCATAACATTCTTTCTATTAATACATAGTCATTACCTTCCTGAAAGATCAACAGTTGAACTGGTGGATGAGGTCCTAAAACTCCATCTTTCTTCTCACAAGGTCTGCAGAGACGTCTTTCGTGAACATTTCCACTATACCAATTCCTGATGGGATTGTTTGGGACAAAGTCACATTTGATATATACTGCCCCACAGAGGTCATTCAAATACCATATGTATTTAAACTTTCTAAGAACGACGTAATAATACCCGGAGTTGTTTCTGATGACTGGGATGTGAAAACAGTTGATTCTATGATGACTTAATTGCAGTATTTTACTGTATTTGAAAGTGAGGAAGTTTATCAATCTATAGAGAATTATGGTGACATGTTTTGCTATAATTATTATGGACACCATTTCATTCATAGAGCAAGTATCCCAAAAACTATTTTTAATTACACACAATGGTAACATTGTCCAACTCCACCACAAGGGAGTTCTAAAACACATTCTGAAAAATGTGCATATTTCTCTGGGCACAATGTTAAAAATGCTGAGTCATATTATTTCAAATTGCCATTGATGGAAAATGTACATATAGTATTGACAGATACAAAATTCATTTATTCAGATTCCTTTGTTTCCCTGTTGGCTATAAAAGCCTATGAATATTGGTTGAAGTCAATTGACTTAAAAAGTGTGTGGGGAACAAACAATTGACAAATAAGGGGAATGTGCGCGTTATTTAGAGCATGCCTGATACCTGTTCAAATGATATTTTTAAATGAAACTACAACAGACAAGTTGTTTACGCTTAGCAAAAATTGAGGATTTGAATGCGCCCAGTATTCCTGTCCCTGCTAAATTGTGGCAAAAGTATATAAATTCAACTGAGGATCAGCTCAATGAATGGGTCCAGAACGGCACATTTAATGCTTCACTTTCATGTCCTGGAGGGTGGTTATTGTGGCCAATAGATACCAATGCGTGTCATAAACGTTTTATAAACTCCACGGGTGGTTTTAGAACACGTAAGCCCAACCCTTGCTATGTGTCACTTGAACATGTGGATATAGTGACAACATACAGTGTAGGGAAACTATGCCAGCAATGTTGAAGAGTTCCTCACTAGATGCTGTTAGAGAACACCTCAGTCTCCTGTTTAATAGCACTGACTTATAGGATTTCCTGTTAGGCCCCAGAAAACACTGCAGAAAGCGCTTCTTCGATGCAGTTCATAATAAAATTTGGAAGCTTTCTCAACAAGAAGCTGCTGCCCGGTTTAGGCATATAGATCAGGAAAACTCACAGAAGGCATTAGCTGTTGTAGATAATGGGATTAATACCCTGTCCGACCGGATATGTACCTTAAACAACATTGTTTTTTCTGCAATAGACATAATATAAAGTGATATGTCCTCTTTACATCATGGACAGAGTAACTAAGGTCCATTATGCAATTGGGTTGGACGCTACAAACAATGAAAGCAGGTTGCGTTCCCTGGCAACACGTTAACACAAGGGACATATTTTCCACATTTAATTTAATGCAACAGCAACAATTAATGGCTAAGAAAGAAGCAAATTATGTCATGTTAAATATTGAAAATTTACAAAAAGTTGCCTTTTACTGTGGCTGAAATATCATCTGCTGAGTGGTTAATACACAGGGTTATTAATCTGCCTATTTCAACACTTCAGTTCACGTCCTGCTTAAAACACATTCCAGTAGGCAGATATGAAAGGCTAGGAGACAGTTACATCCATGATGTGTGGCAGCTACCCTTCTCGTACAAATGTCTGAAAAAGGTCTTTCTTGGTGGTAGTGAATGCAAGATTTCTGTCAGCCATTCAATGGTTTGTAAGCAGCTGTCTTTGCACGGGGCACTTTGGCAGCAAACTTGGCTTGTTATCTGAAGGGAGTCCCAGTCCCCTTGATTAGAGCTGCGCTCCAGGTACTCTCAAATGGCAGGTATGTCCTCCTCATTAGTGAAAACTGTTGTGGGATGCGAGCCGGAATAGTTTAGGTTGTCTCAGTCTTTAAGATTGTTACATGATGCAGGAACGTACTTTTTCCTCCTTCAAGACAGAGGAAAGTAGCTGAGATTTGGCCCCATATCGCTACTTCAAATTTGAATTTTGACAAGGTGACCAGACTCAGGGCTTTAGTGTTTCAAAAACATGTGGCACTCACATCTGCATGCAAGACCTATACACTTTAGGTTGTAAGGTTATCAGCAGAGATACAGTTCATTTTAAGTACTAACTTTCCGAGACGCTTTGGTGAGCCCGTGGGACGAATATTTAATGTATCCAGTACTACTGGAATTGCAAATGTCTTTAAGGCTGTTGGCTCTGGTTTCATTCACACCTTCTCTCCTATAGTCAGCTTAGTACCATCAGCCATCCACTCAATATTCTCTAGCATTTTGGGGGGATTTCCAATAACTTTGGCTATAATAGGTGACATCTTGCTATTGCTAATCTTTCTGTGCAATGGCTGTCCCACCGCAACAAGGAGGACTGAAAGCGCTCCCACCAGTGCAGCTGTGTCGTGAACCCATGATGCAGTACTTTGGAGCATCACTCCTGGGGCAATTGCAGTGTGACTAGTTTTCCATTGTGTGCAGCCCATGTTTCGGTGACTCTGGTGCTCTTTCGAACATGCACTGAAAGTTTGTCTTTCTACACAGCGCTTGCTTTCATTGGATGCTGATCTGTTGATGTTCTCGCTGAGGGCTCATTACCAGACATGTGCGTTCAGGGTGCGTTTGCTACGGGAAGATGCTTATGAGTTGCCCTTTGTGGATTACACAGCTCTAAACTCATTGTTGGGCAAAACACGGAATGCTGCTGCCTTGGCTGGAGCTCAGGCTTTGGAACACGAATGCTCCTTGGTTTTCCTTGGCAATGAACTTCCTACATTGCCACCTGCCGAAGTGGAAGATTTCCTGTCTTCAATTATCCCGGATTTGATTAGGAACTTGCTAAATGACTCTGACTCTTGAAATTCAGCCTTTTTTACGCCACAGTTACCATTTTAAATTGTCCTTTTCACATATGCTCAAGTGTTGTTTAAACTTTTCGTTATTGACATTCTTACATATATGTCTTAGGTTGAGTTTTAGCAGCTTTTATACATAATTAGGCTTTGAACCACCTTTGAACCAGCAAGGGAAGGGTGTTGTGTAGCCATTTTAGCTGTACACGTTATTTTAGCAAACTAGGCCTACTGTTGTGGACTTTAACCTAGACATATTTTATTCAGCTTCGTTTTATTATTTTAACAATAGCCACATTTGCGGTCTTGTTTTATTTTCTCTATCTAGCTGTTCTTTGCCTCGGCCAGCACTGAATTCTTAAACAAGACATTTATTTCACGCTGTGCTTTTCTCAAGGCTGCAGTAAGATGGATTGCAGCGAATGTGGTAACGCTTTGTCTCTAGTGTTCATAGAAACATACAATCTCTTATGTATGGATCCTTTCTTGGAGCATCATCTGTTTTATTATAAAAACATTAATTTGACCCATGTACGTTAGAGGGGGATTCCAGCCAGATGACCACGACTGTATGCTGATTGCTGAGTGCTTTGTTGCAGTTGCTTGTGTAGACTACAGGCCTCTTGCTCAGGTATGAGGGATGATGTCTTCCCAGGGGAACCTGAAGGGCAGAACTAAAACTTAACATGCTGTGCTCTAATATAGCCTAGGTAGGAGCTATTTTAACAACTCTAGTGACAATATGGTAGCGTTATTTTATGCTTCACTCTCCTTGTCACAATTTTAATCCTGTCATGCTTCATCGTCCTAGTTATTCTAGTACACGCTTTATTATCTAAGATGCAGTTACTTCAATAAAACCTTATTGAAATATATTCTGCCTCTGATTGTCCTTGTATATGTGAGACTAAGGTAACTGAGGGAAAGGGATGAGATCTGAGTGACCACGATTAGAATAATGAGAGCCTACGCGACAGTATAGAGCAACTCCAGTAAGGAGCACCCTGCAACACCAACGACATCCTAGATTTGCTCACCTGACTCTTTTTCTAGCTACGTTTTTAAGCATAGGATTGGCACAGTGCCAACTACACCTAGTTTGAAATCAATAAAGGTTTCTACCATTTTTACAGCAAAACCTTTAAGCCTAGGTTTGGCCAGTGGACTGTTAAAATACCATCCAAGTCAACCTGTAAGGAGCAAAAGCATTCCCTGACACATATTTCAATCTCATTACACCTCTTCAGAGAGGTTTAGCTTTGTCCAGACATAAGGGAGCACCCACTATAAGTCAAAACAGCACACCCTTTTAGGGATAGAGTGACGCAAACATTATGCAAAATAGAAGTGAGAACACTGGGTAGTTGCCACATTTAGGTGAAGAACAGCTCCAGTAAGGAGCACCCTGCAACACCAGCAACACTCTAGATGTGCTCACCTCAAATGTCTGTTTTTCTAGCAAAGTTTTTAAGTATAGGATTTGCACAGTGCCATCCACACCGAGTTAGAAAGTGACAAAGTCTTCTGCCACTTGTACAGCAAAATCTTTAAACATAGGATTGGCCCAGTGCCATCCTTCCGGAGCTAGAAAAATAACAAAAGCATTACATCTCTCCAGGCACAATATTGCAGCTTTGGACTGTTAAAATACCACTGTAGCCATTCTGGAATAAGCAAAAGTAACCCCTGACACGTGTTTCAATATTATTGCATCTCTTCTAATTACAAGGCGGTGCTGAGCCACTTTTAGTAACTTAAGGCCTCCTTGTAGATATGGGCCCCTCTGACTCTTGTCTGAAGCAGATGGGCATGCAATGGATGTTGCTGTGGGAATTCCACAGCAACATCCATTGCTTTTGATGCTGCCTCCGATTTACAAGAAATCGTGAACCTAAGGCAGCGCCAAAAACTAACACCAACCCAGGCATGGCGTTAGCATGGTGCAATGAGGAGAAATACTTTTATTTATCCTAGCTTTTCTGCAAGGGTGGCTGCGTTGGTGCTAGGCAGTTAATTTAGTGCTGGCGCAGAGGGAAACACCGGAATGCACCATATTGTTGTAAATGCATCCCTGCATTTTGCAAATGTCAGCAAGCGATGCTGTCTAATTTGGTGCAGCGCCGTGCTCTAACATTTCCTAGTAATAGAGATTCTAAGTCAGAAGGGCTAATCCACCCACAGTCACGGGTAGATTCAGAGTGGAAAGAGCTAATTGACGGTGCCCCAGTGACCAAATCAGATGTGAGGCTTATCTGAAAAGGAATGAAGGATGAGCAGGGGAAGGTTTGAAGAATTATACAATAATCAGGGTAGTACACCATCTACACTAGTGTCACGTAGTCCATTACCTAAAGCGGAGGAGAAGACCAAAAAGCAAACTGGGCTCAGAGGGATCATGTTGCTCTGCCTGATATCCATTGTGCAGATCAGTGGGGAAATGGTAGATAATAATCCCAGGTATCCAAAGGTAAGTAGTTCCCAGTTCAATCTGAGGCATAATTGTATATACAGGGGGAAACACTACCATATGTTAAAGAAAAATGAATTACATTTTAAAATATTTCTCATGTTCTGACATTTTGTTAGTGCAATTTACATCCCAAGTATTTTGAAGATTCTATGTGTACTTTGACACTTAGGGATCATTGGATTGGCCTTGGCCCAATTGCAAAACCATTTTAAGAAATGGACACAGTAGGCAATTACCCAGCACAACCTTGCAAGAGGCCTGTCCCCTACTGACCCTTCACAAGCACAAACATTGGACCGTGGAATCAGAAGACTTTGCCAGGACAGGTGGGTGCTGCTTTTTGCCCCATGCATTTTTGGAACAGGAATAGTTCCCGAACCACTGGACAGAAAGGTAGCTCTAGGTCCAGAAAGCATTTTTGTGTTATTTATTTGCTGTAAATCTGTTCAGTAGTTTTTGAGAAATTAAAGAAAATTCAAATTTGTATATATACTGACACAAAACCTCTGTAAACCCTTCCACTCTCATGCTGATATCCGACTGGTTACCAACACTTCAACAAGGAAGGGTTGGTAGCCATGTTGGGACTCAGCTTCAACGAGTCCCAGAAAAAAAATAAAAGGGGCCCAGGTAGGGACACCCTGACCCTTAGCTCTGGTGCTGGAGTCCAAGAGGGATCCCCCACCACCTCCAAGGAGCAGCAAAAAAGAATTTATTTTTTACATTTTTAGCTGAAGTTAGGGCTGAATCATGGATCCACCAAAAAAAAAAAAGAAAAGCGCTTTTTTTAATCAAGCCCCCAGGATGGCCGGGCCCAGGGACTGCCACCTCTCCAGGGCAGAATTTGTAATGAAATGAAATGTGGCTGTGAGAAAACTGGGCTAATTGCAGAAGACCCCTAACCTTTTTCCCCCATTTCTGACTTTTTGAACGTGTTTTCCTGACTCTTATGGTTCTCTGGGTAGTGTTCCAGGGCCTGTGCTCTGATTAAAATGAGTATGCAAATTAAGCTAATTATAATTGGCAGTATCAACCTACCTATGAGTCCCTAGTATACGGTAGGGCATGTAGGTTTAAGGACCCCAACATAGGTAGAGCCTCCATAGGTGTACTGCTGAGGTGCCCAGGGTCACGTTAAAAGCAGGCCTGTCTTACGGGCTGCTTTTAAACTAAAGTTACATGAAAATTGGACTTTGGGAGTAAAAGTACTTCTAAAGTCTTAAACTACTTTATTGTTACATTTAGGTTACTGCTAAGGTGTGCCCTAGATGCCCTCAGCGTTGGGTGTAGTGTAACTGTAAGCAGGGACCTTATAAAATATGTTTTAGAAGTCCTGGTGAGGAAAAAAGTCACATTCATTTTTCCCTCATTGTAGTGAATAGGCTCCATAGACTAAAATGGGGAAACTTTGGGGGTCATTCTGACCCTGGCGGCCGGTGGCCGCCAGGGCCACCGACCACGGGAGCACCGCCAACAGGCTGGCGGTGCTCCCACAAGCATTCTGACTGCGGCGGTTCAGCCGCGGTCAGAAGCGGCAAGTCGGCGGGCTCCCGCCGACTTACCGCTGCTCGGGGGAATCCTTCATGGCGGCGGAGCGCGGATTCTGACCCCCCCTACCGCCATCCTGTTCATGGCGGGAAAGCCGCCATGAACAGGATGGCGGTAGGGGGGGTCGCGGGGCCCCTGGGGGCCCCTGCCGTGCCCATGCCAATGGCATGGGCACGGCAGGGGCCCCCGTAAGAGGGCCCCGCAAAGTATTTCAGTGTCTGCCTTGCAGACACTGAAATACGCGACGGGTGCCACTGCACCCGTCGCACCTTCCCACTCCGCCGGCTCGATTACGAGCCGGCATCCTCGTGGGAAGGGAGTTTTTCCCTGGGCTGGCGGGCGGTCTTTTGGAGACCGCCCGCCAGCCCAGGGAAAAACTCATAATACCCTCCGCGGTCTTCTGACCGCGGAGCGGTATAATGGGGGCGGAATTCTGGCGGGCGGCCTCCGCCGCCCGCCAGAATCAGAATCACCCCCAAAGTCTCCAAATGACCTAGTTATGGCAAGTTTGGTCTCAAACTAATTGTTATAATAAATGCAGCAACATAACATAACATAACTAGTTCAGTGAAAGAGTTTTAGAACTCTTCCTAAAAGTTACCAGTTTCAGTTCTTTAGTGCCCTTCTCTGATTGGCCAGCCTCTGGCAGTCAGTCAGTCAGTCAGTCAAATTTATTTATTCAGCAGAATGCCATAAAAGTACAAAAATTAAAACACAGTTACATTAAATATGAAGCAATATTCGACAGACATAACTCACATTTCCAGAATACAGGAAAAAACTATTTACAAGTAGGTGTGTCAAAATTCCTATAAAAGATAATACCTAGAATACAGTAGCGACATCATGGTCAAATAATATCTAATACAATTACAGTTTTGATTAATAAACATCTGCTTCCACCAGTTCATATCGTTTTCTGATTGCAAAGGCTGATCTAAAAAAAATTACAACAGAATAGCAAATTTGAATTGATGGCAGTTTTTGAATGCACATCAGTGCATCTTTATAGGAGAAAATACATAATTTTCGTAAAAAAGGCAGTATAAAAGTATGTCTAGGAGCCGAATAAAGTGAACAGAACAAAAGAAAGTGACACGTGCTTTGCTTAGAAATAGTATTGCAAGGACAATACGGAAGTTCTTTTTGCCAGGTACATTGCTTTGGAAAAGCCACTCTAAAGTGTATCAAATTTAGTCTAAATAAAACAAGAAGGGAGTATGATGAGGAGCTTGGTAACCAAGTTAAATAAGATTCCATTAAAAAAGTAGTTGAGATCTGAACTGATGAATCAAAAGTTTTCAAATTCAGAGGTCCCTGTAATCTCAAACTCATAATATCCTCATAATACTGCGTTTTTACCAAAACTTTAGCATTTGAAGGCAGGGACACTGGATAAGTGAACATACTCTCCATGCCTATATTCCGAAATGTAGTTTGCAGATAGGTAAACCATGGGATTCTATTAAAATTGTCTAGTTGAATGCAGTTGGTCATACAATCTTGTACCAGACTAGCCGTGGGATTAGGCCAAGATTTCAACCACAGTAAAAGAGGAGCAACACCAATCAAATCTTCAATATGCCGTAAACCCAGTTCTTTAATACAAAAAATATTTGCTACATTCTTTGGTACCAGCAATAATCTATGAACAAATTTATTCTCTATGCGTTGAAGGGAATCTACTTCGGTCTGGCCCCCCCATGCTCGCCCCATAAATAGTTGCTGACACACATTTCACATTATAAAGCCTAACAATTTGATGAACTGGTCTATGCCCTAGTTTGTGAACAAAGCGAAAAATTGCTTCCGAATTTCTCACCATTTGATGGGCCTTAATAGTGAGATGGGAATTCCATAACATGGAGGAGCTTACGTGCAAACCTAAATAGAAAAAATCTTTAACTTTGTTTATGATGTTTCCACCCATAGTGTATTGTTTAGATCTAGTATTTCGGGGGCCAACAGTCATGGCAAGTGTTTTCGTAAAATTTACTTTTAGATCTAGGTCTTGCATAAAAATTAGAAAGAGATCCAATAGACTTTGAAGTTCATTAGCTGTACGGGCAATTAAAACGTCATCATCTGCATACAAAAGGGCAGGAAGCTGTCTTAGTCCCATTCTAGGGAAATCCTTTCAATTTTTTACTAAAAAATCGTAAAGTCCATTAATATATAACAAGAATAGAAACGGTGCTAAAATACAGCCCTGTCTAACACCTCTCCTTGAGGGAAAAGAGGAAGATCTCTCACCAGGCAATCCATACTGCACTGTAACCATTAAATCAGTATATGATAGTCTAATTAATTCTAGAAGATTCAGGTCAACCCCCAGGGATTCCATAATTGACCAGAGCTTCACTCTAATTACCAAGTCAAAGGCACTTGATAACTCAATATACGCCAAATGAATAGATTTTTTTCTAGCAATAACATATTTACTGAGGGTAAGGTACAGGTTTAACGCTTGTTCCACTGTACCTAAACCAGGTCTAAAACCATATTGGATTGGGGAGAGGATCTTTGCCTCAGCTGCCCATTCTTCCAGCCAGGTCAAAATCACACTCCCCAATATCTTAGCAGTGGAATCAATAAGAAAAATTGGGCTATAACAGGTTGGCTCTTTCCTGTTGCCCTTTTTAAAAATTGGGATAATAATGGCCAATTTCCAGGATGGGGGAATGTTGCTCTTTACTGCACTTCTCAGTACATTTGTAATTAAAGGGCCCCATAAATCCGGCATAGACTTAAAGAGGTCAACAGGGACCCCATTCGGGCCCTGTGATTTCCCAGGTCTCGGTCGATTAATTGCTGTAATCACCTTATGTAACTCAAAAGACAAGTCTGTTTTATTCAAGTTGGATTCCACAGGTCTCTTGTCACTGCTTTCATCCCCCTTCGAAAAAGTGTCACTATCAGGTTAAAAGAATCTTGTGAAATGAATCACCCAAACCACTTTGGGTATCAAACAATCATCCTCTTTATTATCCAGATCCATAAAATAAGGATGGTTTATCACCCTCCAAAAATTCGGTGGCTACCAAAAGCTCGTCCCATGCTGTGTTTCTAATTTCATTTTTCCTCTCTAACAAGACTGCCTTATAATGGCCCCTTGCGCTTCTAACTAAATCCCAGGGAAAAGGGACCGATCTGAGGGCTGTTTTTAGATCTCTATTTGCAGTAATGCAAGCAGAATTAAACTATCGGCAAACTACTGGGGCCCAAGAGGTTCTGACAGTCACCAGAGCCACTGAAATAGCATAGCTTAGGCGCTCAAATTCTAATACTAATCGGTCATGATGTTGATGTTGCGACAAGCACATGTTAATGGAAACCAATTTTCGTTCAATGATTTTCTGATTGAAGGTGTTAGGATCATCCTTTTCCCATTTCATACGTAGACCAGAATTTTTGTCAAAAGCTAAATTCCTTCTCAATTCTCTATTAATAGTTGCTGATTTTGAATTACAAGCAAGTTTAATACATAGAGGATTATGATCGCTGGCACAGCGCGGTATTATCTTAAAATCAGAAATTAAATCAAAATCAAGGGAGCTAATAAGAATATAATCGATAAAACTCCCTTTGGAATTCCCCTTGAATGTAGGTATTTTTTGAGTAACTGTGGCAGCCTTTTCCCTTGCGTATACAAGATCAAATTTATAGATAAAAGAATTTAAAATGTCACCTTGTTTTGTGTGAATAAAATGAAATGACGTCTCTCTATCCTCAATGGGAGTTCAGCACCCAGGTAAAGCTTCTGGGTTACATAATGGCATATTGAAATCTCCTGCCCATATAATAATAAACTCATTATCCTGGAACTTATCACAGGAGTCCAGAAGATCTGTTCTCTCCTCAAAACTTCCTATCAGGCACTCATGTGGGATGTTGTTATAAAAATATATTAGCAATATACCTTTACTTCCCTCAGTCAGCAGTGAAACAACCATAAAATATGGTGACAACCATATTAAAGATGCCGCCATTTTGGGGTGCTGTAAGGAGACGAGATCCAAAAGACCCCCACTTGCCATACCCGCTAGGGAGGGGATTGCAGGCTGATGAACAGAGTAATAACCATCCAAATAAAAGGGGTCCATTGACCAGGTCTCCTGGAAGCAAATTACTTCATATGCAGATATGAATTCTAACCACTCTGAATTTTTTGCCTTTGATCAAAGGCCCGCAATATTCCAGCAGAGTAGAGTAAGTGAATTGGTCCCATCCCCTACCACCATTACCTCACTAGTACTAGCTGTTAACCGGACATAAGGGACAAAATCAATCTCATCAAGCCCGTACTGTGGTGATGGAATATCAGGCCCAATACCTTCCACAAAACCCTCCAAGATGCCCCCTACACCCTTAACCACATGTCAATCATTCTCATCCTGAGGGGTCGGATCTGTTGGCTTCTAAGAAAAGAGTTATTTGACCGCAGTTGAAATTTGGCCGAACCTGAATTGCAATGGCGTTGTACTAATTTAGGGCTAACACGTGTGAGGGATGGATCATAAAAGTAACTAAGAGGGCAAATAGGAATCCCTTCTTCCTTCCTAGAACAATAAAACAAGTTAGCCAACAGGCATTTTACTAAACAGAGGTTGGCAAAATTAATCGCAAGGCAGTCACCCTCGTATGCTTTTCTTGAGGGACCAATCCAGTTTACTCTAAGTGCCATAAGAATCTTACCATTCAGATCTCTTTGATGTCTAGCTTTTGACCCTAACCAATCAGCACACTTTCTCATTAGTGCCTGGGTGTCTTCTTTATGACAAGGATCTATGTGGCGCACATTTGGTAAAACCAAAACATATGGCATACAGACAGGTGGAAGTTGCAATGGTTCTTCTCTGATGGAAATAGAATTAGAATGAGGAGCAGATGGAAGGCCTGGGTAAAATCCCTTTCCAGGCTCCAGAGAAGGGCTGAGCTCCAAAGGTTTCGCAAGTGGGGGTCCGTGTCTGGTAAATGGTTGGGTCTGGGGTAAAACCTGGTCATTTGGAGGAGGATTGTGCGAGACTTCTCTCCTTTCCGGCACGGCTTCCTCCATGTGAGGATTATCTGTATTAATTGGTCTTAAAACTGATTGAGACATCATCCTAATCATACTAGAATGAAGATAATCCAGTTTTTTAGTTATCAGGGTAGCACGTTTCTCCTCCAAAGCTGCACAGAATGGTTAAAGTATAGAATCAATTATATGAGTAATATCATCCTGTGGGACGTCCTTTTCTCCAGTATTGGTTATGGGGATATCCAGTGGCATATCAGAGGCAACCAAATGACAGATAGAGGCTTTCAAAAGTGAATGAGATTTCCTCCTGGCCCCTGCATCATCTTTAGTATTTTTAGAACGGTCTCCCGCTTTTCTCTTTTTCAATGGTGGGGGTGCCGCAGAAGGACAGTCAGTGTTAGGCTCTGTACTGCCATTTGTTAAATTTTGTTTTGACCAATGACTTTGTGTTTCACCACTGCGCATATTAGTTGCTCAATGTTCACCAGTAGCACATGGTATGTTTTGTTCAGTTTAGCCGCCTATTGGCTTTGACATGGCATTAGCCATTACTTTCTGTATTCAGTTTAGCTGCCTATGGGCTTTGACATTGCATTAGCCGTTACATTCGGTATTCTGCCTATTGGCTTTGACATGCTGTATCCAGTCTAGCCGCCTATTGGCTTTGACATTGCATGCCTATTGACTTTGACATGATGTATTCAGTTTAGCTGCCTATTGACTTTGACATGCTATTAGATATTCTGCCTATTGGCTTTGACATGATATCATATATTACATTTTGTATTCAGCTCCGCTGCCTATTGGCTTTGACATGATATCACATATTGCATTTTGTATTCAGCTCAGCTGCCTATTGGCTTTGACATGATATTATACATTGCATTTTGTATTCAGCTCAGCTGCCTATGGGCTTTGACATGATATAAGACATTGCATTTTGTATTCAGCTTAGATGCTTATTGGCTTTGACATGACACTAGACATTGCATTTGATATTTAGGTTAGCTGCCTATTGCCTTTAACATGACATTGCATTTGATATCTAGGTTAGCTGCCTATTGCCTTTAACGTGGAGTTAGACATTGCAGTTGAGAATCCAAGCTGTATTTTTCCAAGCTGTGTTTTTGCACCAGAGAACCAAGATGTTTTCCTCACAGTAGACTAGACATGATAAGAGAGAGTACATGGGTGTTGTTCTCTCTGCTTGAGCTTGGGAACAGGAGTAGTCTTGGAGACCTGGCCAGTCTCCAAAAGGCTTGCTCAGTTTCCCAGGTCTGAGAGGAGGGGGCACACCTTTGTAACGAATGTAACAGGCTGCAGAGAGTCAGATTCGAATCTGCCGGACCTCGTGCTGGAGCTTGGCGCCAGCTGCCAGCAATCCCGTGTGGGTAGATGAATCTCTCTTTCTCGCGGCTGACAGGGGTCATCAGCTTGCAGACCTTAGAAAGATGAAGCTGTAGATAATTCCCACACGGTGAAGTATTTGTTTTGCTTTGCATTCAATATCTTATAAATATAACCTGCTGTGTATATTGCAAACTGATATATTTTGTTTGATTAACGCGGACTTGAAAGCTACTAATTCGTCATTCATAAAATATTGTGGTTGGGGAAGAATTAACAACAATAAAAGTCTTCTTTGACCTCAGAAGTGCATTTCTGTTGTGTTATGTTAGTGCTTAGAAACTAGATAAGAGGAAAGCACTACAATTGGTACCAGAAGTGGGGTCGGTCATTAAGAGGTGATTAAGAAGGGGTTTGACGAGTTAGTAGATTTCTAAGTGCACACTTTAAAAGTGTAATTGTTTTTTTGTTGTTTGGAGAGTTACAGAAATTGTTTTTTGTTGTTTGGAGAATCACAGTAGCACGGCAGACCATGTCATGTGTTGTTAAACTGCCTGATGGTGCTACGAAAAACTGTGAATTGTTTGTTGTTTGGAGAATCACAGTAGCACGGCAGACCATGTCATGTGTTGTTAAACTGCCTGATGGTGCTAAGAAAAACTGTGAATTGTTTTCTGTTTGGGGAATTACAGAAGAAAATGCATGTGTAGAAAACGTGTGTTTTGGAAGTAATGATGACAGAAAGGTCTGGATACCTTTATCTGCTTACAGAGAAATGCAGGAGAAATGTAGGCAGTTGGAACATGAAAATAGGAATTTACGTGAGCAAATTAGCCAGGATACAATAATTCAAAATAAGACTGAAAGTTATAAAAGGGCTGTTTTTGAAGAATCTTTCTTGTCCCATTCCAGTAATGAGGGGGTTAAGACAGCTCCGAGCTGCACTGAGTTTTCGTGTGAGCCAGGGTTTTTGGCAGACAAAATGCATTCCTTAACTGATAACACGGACGAGAGAGACCAGAATGTGATTTACGAGTTACCGTTGCAAAATGCACAAGTAAAACGAAGGATTTTAGAGCAAGAGCAGACTTTCATTAGCTTGTTTGATTTTTGGAAAAAGAATAGCCCTCATTTGAGAGAAATCCTAACACTTTTGTATATGGTCACTGTGAAAAATTATATGCAGCTGCGCGCTTGTGATTTGGCAAATGAAATAATGCAGACTTCAGGTTTCTGCGCAGTGCAAGAAGGAAATACTTATGTACATGTAACTCAAGAACAAGGAAAGAAAATAGTGCCCCTAGCTAGAATCATACAATGGATCTGGTACTTGCAAGACAGGGCTAGAGTACCACAGGTAAAAGAATTACCAGTGAAATTGTGTGCACCATTTGAATTCGTGTCTACTGAAGATAAAAAGCATGTTTGTTTTACTAATGATTCATTGACTGAAATGTTGTTTTCTGGCACCGTAGAAGGAACAGCGTTGTATAATGTGTGTCAGATTTTAAAGCAAGAGCTACGTGAGATGTGTCATTTTTACGCTGATTTTTGGTCCATTGCTAATGTTTTAGCACCTAACTGGTTCAATTACCTTGCAGATGTTAATGAGAAAAATTCAGAGAGAGAAGTGTACACCCAGAATTCTGCCTTAGTGGGGATGGCTAAGTGGGTGCCCCAGAAATGTGAACAGCTGAGAGAAAAAGCCACTTACAGGTGGGCAGAGATGAGAGAGATGCACATTCCCCTAGATTTGATAAAAACTGTGCAGCACGCACAAAAGCAATCTGTCATGCAAGCAGTCACAGAGCAGTTGGGGAGAGGAAAGTTACCAGGACAGAAATGGCAAAGTGATCAGGTTTTAGGGAGAGTGATTGCTGCAGATTACCAAGGAAAAATCGAAATTATGCTGATACCTAGAAAAGAATCTGATTCATTCATACAAATTGGAGACAGAATGGCCCAAATTGGCAAAAGTGCAGTGAATGGAGGTTTGGTAAAGAAGGAGTCTGCCCCAGCCCTTCTGACAGTGCAAGAAAAGGGAAGCTGTGGCGCAGCAGATAAAAACCTCAGTGCTGGTGTGTGGGCTGAAGCCCCAAGTGACCCTCCAGAACCTGCAGAAAATATAACAAAGGGCCCCAAAAACGTCCTGCTGATTATAAAACAGGGAAAGAAAGAGGAAGGGTGCAGTTTAAATGAAAAATGTTATTTGCAAGAAAAGTCATACTTGTTTCTTTTGCAGATCCTACCACGTTTCGCCACTGTCCCTGAGTGTGCTGCATGGTCCCCTTTCCAGTGTGTGCGTGTGGGGTCGGGGAAGGGACCGAATCCCCAACCTGAACCTGGCTGAGTAAAGTGCCAGCACCATGGATCTACTTTGCGCAAACTGCGCCTTCAGTTCAAGTTCAACTTGTTTGATTGCATTCTTCCAATGGAACTAAGCTGTGTTTTTTTTTTTTTGCCTCTCGTATGGAACTCTGACTTTTGCTTATCTTCCAGCAAACCTTTCAGGTGGACCGTGCATCTTTTACATGAGCAGAACTCATGCCACATCAAATTGCTAACACTGTTGAATTAGAGACTCATTCAGAGAAAAAAAAAAAAAAATTGCTCTATGTAGATGTTTCTGATGTGAAAGGTTATGAAATCAATGTGTTAATTCACTTCTATTGCTTTACAGGGATTGCTTTGATCATTCAAATTTTTTGTTTGAAACAAGAGATATGTGAAACAAAAATTCATTGGTCAAAGGGCGGAATGTACTGCCATTTGTAAAATTTTGTTTTGACCAATGACTTTGTGTTTCACCACTGCGCATATTAGTTGCTCATTGTTCACCAGTAGCACATGATATGTTTTGTTCAGTTTAGCCGCCTATTGGCTTTGACATGGCATTAGCCATTACTTTCTGTATTCAGTTTAGCCGCCTATGGGCTTTGACATTGCATTAGCCATTACATTCGGTATTCTGCCTATTGGCTTTGACATGCTGTATCCAGTCTAGCCGCCTATTGGCTTTGACATTGCATGCCTATTGACTTTGACATGATGTATTCAGTTTAGCTGCCTATTGACTTTGACATGCTATTAGATATTCTGCCTATTGGCTTTGACATGATATCATATATTACATTTTGTATTCAGCTCCGCTGCCTATTGGCTTTGACATGATATCACATATTGCATTTTGTATTCAGCTCAGCTGCCTATTGGCTTTGACATGATATTATACATTGCATTTTGTATTCAGCTCAGCTGCCTATGGGCTTTGACATGATATAAGACATTGCATTTTGTATTCAGCTTAGATGCTTATTGGCTTTGACATGACACTAGACATTGCATTTGATATTTAGGTTAGCTGCCTATTGCCTTTAACATGACATTGCATTTGATATCTAGGTTAGCTGCCTATTGCCTTTAACGTGGAGTTAGACATTGCAGTTGAGAATCCAAGCTGTATTTTTCCAAGCTGTGTTTTTGCACCAGAGAACCAAGATGTTTTCCTCACAGTAGACTAGACATGATAAGAGAGAGTACATGGGTGTTGTTCTCTCTGCTTGAGCTTGGGAACAGGAGTAGTCTTGGAGACCTGGCCAGTCTCCAAAAGGCTTGCTCAGTTTCCCAGGTCTGAGAGGAGGGGGCACACCTTTGTAACGAATGTAACAGGCTGCAGAGAGTCAGATTCGAATCTGCCGGACCTCGTGCTGGAGCTTGGCGCCAGCTGCCAGCAATCCCGTGTGGGTAGATGAATCTCTCTTTCTCGCGGCTGACAGGGGTCATCAGCTTGCAGACCTTAGAAAGATGAAGCTGTAGATAATTCCCACACGGTGAAGTATTTGTTTTGCTTTGCATTCAATATCTTATAAATATAACCTGCTGTGTATATTGCAAACTGATATATTTTGTTTGATTAACGCGGACTTGAAAGCTACTAATTCGTCATTCATAAAATATTGTGGTTGGGGAAGAATTAACAACAATAAAAGTCTTCTTTGACCTCAGAAGTGCATTTCTGTTGTGTTATGTTAGTGCTTAGAAACTAGATAAGAGGAAAGCACTACAGGCTCTTTAGAAGTACTTAGGGCTTATATACAGGAAAATTCCATGCCAGGCTGGGGAGTATTGATAGTAGTAGCTAACAAAGGGCCCTGTACCCCTTGATTAGATTTAACAAGCACAGTAGGCTCAAGAGGTGGTCTCTGAGTGGACTTGTGAACTGCCCCGATTTTTTCTTCAACCTGCAATAGTTCAGTTTCAATGGCCCCAATAACAGATGATAAATAACTAGAGATGGATGGTTGAATTTGAGGGCCCTGGGCACCTTCCCCCTTTGGCATACTTGCCTTCCTTTTACCCATTGAAAAAAAAAGGACCACAGGCCCTAGGGAGCCAGACTCAGATGAGATAGAGATAAAGCGGGGCAGAACCTCCTATCTCAAGATAGAAGGCAGGCCTCCCAAATGCTAATCAGACAAAAGGGACACAATAACGCTGACCTGGATCTGCCAAGCACTGACCTTTTCACATTTACGTTTATCAGGAACTTTTGAGGCATACCCTGCTCCTGCTGTTCAGTTATTCGGCTCTCGGCCCTCCAAAATGGCAAATAGCAAACTTCAGGGGGGTGGCCCATCCTCCTTCGGTCGCTGACGGACGAAGGACGGGCCCGACCAGGCACGTCCCGCGTGCGTCCCATGATGCTGGAACTCCTAAGGTGCTCTGAGTGCACCGGGATTGCTGGCCCCGGCCCCTGCGTTGACGGTGTTCTGGGGCACAGAATCCCCTTGTAGGCAGCAGGCTGGAGGTGGCTGAACTTCAGTCTCGTGACGCGGGAACTCCTAAGGCGCTTTGAGCATGCCGGGATTGCTGTCCCCGCCCCGCCCCCTGGGTTGACGGTGTTCTGGGGCACGGAGTCCCCTTGCAGGCAGCAGGCTGGAGGCGGCAGAACTTCAGTCTTGCAACGTGGGAAATCTTAAGGTGCTTTGAGCGTGCCGAGATTGCTGGCCCGCCCCCTCGGTTGAAGGTGTTCTGGGGCACGGAGTCCCCTTACAGGTGGCAGGCTGGAGGCGGCAGAACTTCAGTCTTGCGACGCAGGAACTCCTAAGGTGCTTTGAGCGTGCCGGGATTGCTGGCCCCGCACCCTGGGTTGACGGTGTTCTGGGGCACGGAGCCCCATTGCAGGCAGCAGGCTGGAGGCGGCAGAACTGGCCAGGCTGCCTTGATGAGGTATGAAGTGGCCTGGGCAGAACACAAAGGAAGTGCCTGTGAAACAGGATGAAGGGAGAGCAGCCAAACTGGTCTTCATAGGACGAAAGGTCAATTGGAGCAGCTCAGGACCTCCCCCATTTCCTACAAACGCAGACAACCAGGTGCCCTCTTGATTAGATAAGAAGAGGACAGGATAGGGGTGTGTTGAGGATTTCTAGCCACACCAGTGGGTGAGTTCAGCCAGACCTAATCTCCAAAATTCAGTTTCTGCTATTTTCGATTTTGAAGGAATGTTGCTCTCTGGGATCGATTTTTGCCACACTTCCCAGAAAGTGGTCATCCAATAGGGTAATGGTCTGCCTGTGATTGGACAGTTGGCTTCCCTGCTTTTTACCCCAGGAGCAAGAATAAATTTGTCAGAGCTGCACCCACACCTCAGATCCCTAAAAGGAAAAACATCAGAAGAAGAAGGACTGCCCTGCTGGACCCCAGATCTGCACCTGGACACTGCATTCTGAAGGACTGCACCAGCTACACACTTGGGCTTCACCACTAAAAGGACTATGCCTGTCTTCAACTGGTTCAAGAAGGAACTCCCTGTTTGCTACAGGTTGGAAATAGTTAACCAGAGTCCCCTGCATCAAAACCTGATGAAACTGACCAGCTGACTAGTGGCTAGAGGTCATTTTGGATTTGAACTAGGTGCATTCTGGGAGTTGGAGTCCTAGCCCTCAAAGAGTAATCCAGAGCTTCTGGAGCCTTGGGGTGAGCTTTGGACTCCGGGAAAAAGATCCAAAAGTCTGGAGACGTTTGTTGAACTTTTAGAAGAAATCACCATAAAGGGACCGACCCACTGCAGTGAGTCAAGCCGGCTTACCTCAACCGTACCCGTCCTGACTTGCAGGTTTGTCCCGCTGAAAAGTTCCAGAGCCCCAGACTTCCAAGATTTCACTGGGGGCTCCTGGAAAGGTGATCCTATGACCTTGCATTGAAATCAGCTTGCTGTGGAGGGTCGACCCCCATCGGAAGGTAAAAGTTCCCAAAAAGTCTGAATGTTAAAAGTTGACCGAACTTGCCACGTGGCATATCTGAGGAGGGCTTCAAGGACATTGAATCAAGATTCTGCTTTGGCATGGAAGAAGATTTCTGTCCTCAAAAATCCTCTACGTTTGAAGGTAGATTTCTTCACTCAGGTCTCCTGCGATGCGTATTCGAAGAGGGCTCCAGGAAGGACCGATCAGATTGGTGACTTTGTCTTGCTGAAGTAAATCTTCAAGAGAAAGACTAAGGGGGTCATTCCGACCCTGGCGGTCATGGACCGCCAGGGCCGGGGTTGGAGGATGCACCGCGAACAGGCTGGCGGTGCATCAAGGGCAATTCTGACCGCGGCGGTAAAGCTGCGGTCAGAAAAGGGAAACCGGCGGTTTTCCGCCGGTTTTCCCCTGCCCCTGTGAATCCTCCACGGCGGCGCTGCAAGCAGCGCCACCATGGGGATTCCGACCCCCTTCCCGCCAGCCTGGTTCTGGCGGTTTTCACCGCCAGAACCAGGCTGGCGGGAACGGGTGTCGTGGGGCCCCTGGGGGCCCCTGCAGTGCCCATGCCAATGGCATGGGCACTGCAGGGGCCCCCTAACAGGGCCCCACATTGATTTTCAGTGTCTGCCTAGCAGACAC
Source organism: Pleurodeles waltl (assembly GCF_031143425.1). NCBI lineage: Eukaryota > Metazoa > Chordata > Amphibia > Caudata > Salamandridae > Pleurodeles > Pleurodeles waltl. The sequence goes on from NC_090445.1 coordinate 1,161,419,738, forward strand.
TGAAAATCGCGACGGGTGCAACTGCACCCGTCGCACACCAGCAACTCCGCCGGCTCCATTCGGAGCCGGCTTCCTCGTTGCTGGTGCTTTCCCACTGGGCGGGCGGGCGGCCTTTTGGCAGTCACCCGCCAGCCCAGCGGGAAAGTCAGAATGACCGTCGCGGTCTTTTGACCGCGGTACGGTCTTCTGGCGGTTCCCGCCAGGCGGGCGGCTTCCGCCGCCGGCGGGTGTCAGAATGACCCCCTAAGTCCGAAGTAAAACTTTTGAATGAGGCCTCATGCTTGCTGTAGTAGAGAAGGGCTCCATCGCGGTCTGCCTCAAACTTTGACTTTGCGCCAGTCTAGTGAAACTAGATGACCAGATTGGCACGTTTAGCTTCTAGTGCTAGAAAATGTAATTCTTTAAAAATTCATATCTCCGGTTTCCCTTATCCAATTTTCCGTTTGGGTGTCATTTATAGATAAAAATATCCTCAATGTTTTTAATTGGTGTTGGATTTTTATTGTGTTTTGTGTTTTACTTATTTACTATTTTGTGATTTTTAAATGCTTTACACACCTGTCTCCTAAGTTAAGCCTTGTCGCTCGTTGACAAGCTACCAAGGGTTTAGCTGGGTTTAATTTATTGAGACCTAAATGGACCTAAGTATGGGTTAGTGGCGTAGTGCTAGGAGTAGGTACTTACCTGCCGTTACCAATAATCCACTTTCCAACAGTGGGGTAATTAACAGTGCATAGCAAGGGCACAAGTTATAGTTACGTTATATATACGTGAAAGAATTCTTACTATAACTGCTGAATTTCTATGGCTAGTGTGATAGTTTGAAGTCATTGTTTAGAGTAGAGGTGTGTGTGGGGAATAATGCCCCGCTGGTGGAGCTAACAGAGTTTTCAGAACTCCGCACTCCGCTTGGAGCATGAAGTAAGTCCAAAAACTCTGCTAGCCCCGCCAGAGGAGTGAAACTCACCTGGTGCACACTGCAGCCCAGCACAAACACAGAGGGTCTGCGCCTGCGCTGTGCAGCCCATAAATGGGTTGCAGCATGCACCGGAGCACAGAGGGAGGCAGTCGCTGCAGGGAGAGACTCGTCGCTGTCGGACAACGAGAAGAGGAGGACCCAGGGAAGACCAAGGTGAGTCCTTGTCTCTTTTATCATTGTTTGTGTACACTGGTGCACAAACAAGGACAGAAACTGCAGCTTTTGTTGCCTACTGCCCTAGCCTGTATTCAGGCCAGGGCCGTAGGCAGTGAAAGCTGCTGCTTCAGGCCTCTTGTGCACCAGCCTGTTCTTTGTGCACTGCACACAGGGCAGGCCAGTGCACAACAGGCCTGGCAGCTTTCGCTGCCTAAGGTCCTGGCCTGAATTCAGGCCAGGGCCATAGTGCATTGGCCTACCCCTTGTGCAGAGCACATTTGACAGGCCGGGGCACAAGAGGCCCGAAACGGCGGCTTTCATTGCCTACGGCCCTCCTAAATGCGCCCAATCTCAGAAGCACTAAGCAGGGTTGGGCTCCCTGACCAGGCTTGACCCTGCTTAGCGCCTCCGAGATAGGGCGCATTCAGGGCTCCGCAGAATTCCAGCGTTTTGTTTTTTCCACTCTGTGGAATTCTGTGGATTTGAACTTTGTGAACTCTGCCTAGGCCTAGTCTAGAGAGCCTTTTCAGTTACAATGTGTGTCTATCTCTCTCTCTTCTCTCTCATTATAGGATAGAAGAGAAAGAGTGAGTTACAGGTCCGCGGGAGGAGTCGGAAGGCCACACAGTCCTAGTAGGCTCCTGTGTCCTGCGGGAGCCAACATTGCCTCCACAAGCAGGAAGCTGCTTTAAATAGCTACTTCCTTTTTGCGGGAGCAATGTTTTCATTTGTTCCCCTGCACGTCTATTTGCATGCAGGGAAACAGATGAAAACTCAGCTTTCTGCAAGTGGGAGCTGTTTGACAGCTCCCACTTGCAGAAAGCAGAGTTGTGTTTGCTTTTGCTTGGTTGAAAGTGTCAGCTCCCACCGAGCAATGACAAACAGCTACCACTCGAGAGTGGGAACCTTAGGGTCATAGCAGGAGACCGGGGGTAGCAGTCCCCAAGGCCATCTATAGCTCCACAAGTGGGCCTGCGTGGACCCCTTTGAGTGTTGAATTTAGCACCAGGGAGGTGGTGCCCCTCGGAACTGGGGTCCACAATAGATCCCCTACATTAATTTATTTCAGAACCGGGGAGGTGGTGGTCCCCTGGTCTGTGGGGGGGCCTCTCATCCCACCCAATATATTATACTGACTGTCCCAAGGTTGTGGCTGTCCCTGGGACTGAGGGAATGAGATCCACATGGGCTACCCATGGCACGGATGAGCCTAGCCGGCCCAACCACATAGATCACTTTCATTGCCCCAGAGAGGTGAGGTCCCTTGGGCACAGGCAGGCCTGCAAACCCACCTGCAAACATACTTTACACTGCCCCAGGAAGGTGGTAGTCCTCAGGGCTGGGGGGGTTCTGCATGGGCACCCCCCACAAACATAATCAGTGCCCAGGGGAGGTGGCAGAGTTGGCGGTCCCCAGGGCTCTTATAAGACCGAGGAGGGGGATCCCTGTGCCCCAAATAACAAAAATGCTTCTTTCTAGACCAAAAGTTGCCTTTCTACCAAATTTGGTGCAAATCTGTCCAGCAGTTCGGGCTGTAGTTGTATTCAAAATCCCTTTAAAATTTTAAATGGGAAATGCACCTCTTTGACACAAGTATCCTTAGCTGCAACTGCCTATCCCCTCTGCTAAAGGATTTTTTAATGCAGTCTAACACATTATATGCAAATTTCCTTGGATGTGCTCTGTTTTTTTTTCAAAATGTCTGGCTTTAGGGTAAGCCTCATCTGTGTTCCTAGATACTGCAATATACTTAAGTTAATTCCCACAGGACCTTTGAATACAACTTCAGCCTGAACCGCTGGACAGAAATAGACCACATTTGGTAGAAAGTTAGACTTTGGCACACAGGTTGTGCTTTTGGTTATTTGGTAGAATTCTGTTCAGCAGTTTTTGAGAAATTAAAGGTTATCTTATGGAAGGGGCCACAATCCCAGGGATGAAAACTGAAGTGAAAGGTGGTATGAGGGGTCAGGGTGGAGTTACCCTGACCTCAGGAATGTCATATAGGGGTCTTTAAGGGTGCAATTATGATCTTACAATTTTTTTTCACACTGCAGGATATTTGCGAATACGTCGCGACACTCAGCGCAGCCCCCATGTACCATTGCAACTAAATTAAGAATATCAGAGTCAACATAAAAATCATTGACAGAGTTAGTCATACACTAATTCAGTGGTTCCCAACCTTTTGATTTCTGTGGACCCCCACTTTAACATTAATGGAACCCAGGGACCTCCACTGAATCATCATGGGAATCCGGGGACCCCCGCCTGAGTCATTACTGGAAGCTGGGGACCTAATTTGTCAATATGTGTTAATAATTTTTAATTTTCTAGGCTCTCGCGGACCTCCTAAGAAGGCTTTGCGGACCCCCAGGGGTCCCCGGACCACAGGTTGGGAACCACTGCACTAATTCATTCAGTCATAGATGCACTCAGTAACTCATGCACGTACTTACAGACCCACTCAGACACTGATGCACTCACTCTCAGACCCAGTCACATCCTCATGCACCCACTCACTGACCGACTCATACCCTCACACACCTACTCACAGACCCACTCAGACTACCATACAGCCAATCACAGACCCACTCAGACCCTGATACACCCACTCACAAACCTACTGAGATCCTCATGCACCCACTCATAGACCCACTTAGACCCTCACGTACCCACTCACTGACCCACTCAGACTGTTATGTACCCATTCAGAGACCAACTGATACACCCACTTACAGACCCACTCAGACCCTCAAACATCCACTCTCAGACCCAGTCACACAGCCAGACATTCACTTAGGGTCCCAATCAGACCCTCAAGCACACACTGACAGACTGCTGCGTTCCTAAAGCACCTAGTCACAGACCACTCAGACCCTAATTCATCTATTCAGAGAGCCCCACAGACTCTCAGGCACCCACTCACAGAGCTACTGAGACCCTCACACACTTACTCACAGACCCACTCAGACTCTCACACACCCACTCACAAATCCACTCAAACACTGATGCACCCACTCATAGACCTACTCATGTCCTCATGCACCCACTCATATACCCATATACCCACTTAGACCCTTACACACCCACTCACAGACCCACTGAGACCATCACACACCCACTCACAGACTCTTTTAGACCCTCATGCACCCATTCACAGACCCATTGGTACACTCATGCATCCACTTACAGACCCACTCATGCCCCCATGCAGCCACTCACAGACACATTCAGACTCTCATGCACCCACTCACAGACCCACTGGCACACTAATGCACCCACTCACAGACCGACTCAGACAGTGATGCAGTGACTCAGAGACTCATGCACCAACTCTCAGATCCACTCAGAGAGTAATACATCTATTCACACATCCACTCAAACTGTTATGCACCCACTAACAAACCCCCTCAGACTCTTGCATACTCACTCAGACACTGACACACCCACTGACAGACCCACTCAGACTGTGATACATCCACTTACATACCCAGTCAGACACTCACGGACCCACTCAGAGATCCAATCAGTCTCCCATGCACCAAATCACATACCAACTCAGACACCGATGCACTCACTCACAGACCCACTCAGAATGTCATGCACCCATTGACAGACCCACTCTTATACTGACGCACCCATTGACAGATCTAGTCAGATACTGATGCACTTATTCAGAGACTCACTCAGACCCCCATACACCCACTCACAGACCCACTCAGACACTTATTCATACACTCACAGACCCAATCAGATAGTGATGCATCCACTTACAGATCCAGTCGGACCCTCATACAGCCTTTCACAGAGCCACTCAGACACTGACATACTCACTTACAGACCCTTTCAGACTCTCACACATCCATTCACAGACCTACTGAGACATTTATGTACATACTTACAAACCCACACAGTTCCTCATATAGCCACTCACAGACCTATTCAGACACTGACACACCCTATCAGAGACCTCCTGAGACTGTCACACACCCACTCACAGACCCAGACAGAAACTGATGCACTCATTCACAGACCCACTGAGACCCTGAAAACTTCTATAACTGACTCTCTGAGGCACTTAGGTCCAGATTTAGGAAGCTCTAGTGCCACATTAGTGTAATTTTGTGGTGCTAATGAGGAACTATGTTTAAAAAATCATCACACCAGATTTACAAAGTGGCACCCTGCATGCATTGTGCCACTTTGTAAATACTTGCACCAAATTATGCCTGCATCAGGCATTTTGTATGCAAGGAGGGCGTTCTCCCACTGGGGGAACGAAAATATGCTGCAAAGAAATCTAAAAGATTTCTTTGTACCAACTTTTGTGGCACTTTTCACACCCACACAGAACAGGCATTAAAAGGAGGCACACCATTATTTATAATGGGTCTCAATGTGCTTTGCAGGATTAGCATCAACATTTTTTACGCTAATTCTCTAAAGCACTAAACTAGCATGCAAAATGCTCACGCTATTTCTTTAACTGCCACCATGGTTCACTGTATTTTAAATACGGTGCACACATGGTGGCATAAGGGAGGCAGTAAGGGGTGCAAGTAAAGTGTTGCTGCATTAGATGCAGTGCCACTTTTCTTTAATCTGCCCCGTAAATACTCATTTCCAGTTCCATTTGGAAATAGCATTGACACACACACTGAAAAAGGTTTTGAAAGAGTTTGCACCAGTGACAGACTTATTCAAACTCGGATAAATGCAGTCACAGACAGACTCCTATATATGTTTGTGGAGTTGTTTATAAAGTAATCTTTAGTGTCTAATTTTGTAAATTCCTTATAAATGTAGTTAATAATTGTAAATGGTCTGCTGTCTATTGAAAGCCTGCTTTTGTTTTGCGTTTTCACTGCATAGTGGCGAATATCACAATGTTGTAACAAATATTTTTAAAAATCATTAAAAACAGTTAAACAGAAAATGCAGAAGATGATTGGGTAATAGGATGGCACTGAGAAGAGCCTGTATGTTCATTATAGGTATGTGACGGCTACATGTGAGACTGGATGCAGAGTTTCAGGTTGGAAAGAAAAACTCCGTCTTCTTTTGAGAATTGGACACAGTCACTTCTCAATATACCATCAATGTCAAAGCGCAGATTGTTGTTGTAGATACATCCCTTGTTATGGTTTCTCAGGAATGCAGAAACAGTTTTATTCACGTTTCCTGGCTTTGTCAACCTGTGGACTAAATTGATTAGACCACTTCCATTTCAGCCTTTGGCATATACTGGAGTCACCAAGACAGTGCGCTGGAAAAGTGTAATCAATTGTGCAAAGTTATCCTTCATTAGGATTTCCAGTCCTACCCCACTCACTGTGCCTAAGTCATTACCACCACAGTGCACAATCATGAGGTCAGGGGGTTGACAATCTCTAGTGCTTTCAGCCAAAGACAGCAATTGATACCACTTTAACCTTCTCTGGCCAATCCAATTAATGTCCACACTAGCAAAACCCAAGTCCCTGTCAACACCACTCTTTCAGATAGCTGTGGCCCACAATCTATACTTAAAGCATTTTGAAAGGAAGAAGTAGTAGCACACAGGAGAACGCTGGACCTTAGTAAGGCAGTTTTCAAAATGGATGCAGTTAAAATGGAGGTATGCTCCTGGTTTAAAAACAAATATTTGTTTGATTGGCTACTCTGAATTTGGAGGTGACTGACATTAGGTAGTATACTGAAAGGATTAGTAAGTACTTCTTTGACTGGCTGTGGTCAAATTTGTACTGCAGAGTTAGATACAGTTTTGATTTTGTAACTAGTATCCCCCTTCTGGAATGTGCTGTGAACTTATGACCTACTGGTTTTAGGGGGTGGCTGTAGAGACTGTGATAAGAGTGTATTTGGGGAAGGATGTTAAAGGGAGAGTTATGTTTTTCTAAAAATTAAAACACTTTGTACTCATTATTGTGTAAAAAGGGTTTAATTTCTTAGAGACGGATTGCTAATAAAGTGCATTATACTCTCCCAATGATAAAATTACAAAGCTAAATACGTTTTTGGACACCCGTTTTTTTCGTAATTTTGTTGAAATGATTATGATTAACACCAACAATCTCAATTTTCAGGGATGTGAATTACATTTAATTGTGTGAAAAAAATGCAAGCTATATTTGCATGTGAGATTTTTAAAAGAGATTTTCAAATATATAGGGGGTCATTACAACCCTGGCGGACGGTGTTAAAGCGGAAGACCGCAAACAGGCCGGCAGACAAAAAAAGGGAATCATGACCCTGGTGGAAACCGCCAACAAAGGCAGCCACTTTAACACACCGCCTGCCACGGCAGTAAAGACAAGCAGCGCGGCGGTCACCGCCAACAGACAGGCGGGAGACAATGTACCACCCATAGTATCACAACCTGCCAATCCGCCACCTTTTCCGGGGCGGTTTCACCGTGGATAAAAACAAGGTGGAAACAGTGTCTGCAATGGGAAAACGCTCACCTGAACACATCCCACGAGGAAGGAGGACACCATGGAGCCGGAATTACAAATCCTACCGGCCCTTGTATTCCTACTCATCTACGAAGACCAACGCCTGCGCCGGCGAAGACAACGGTGAGTACTGCACCCACGACATAGGGGAGGCAAAAGTCAGGGGGACACACACGCAACACCCCCACCCCCACCCTTGCATATTACAACACACACACCAATGCATTTAGAAACATCACAGTAACAACCCACAACCCCACCAGAAGAATGCCAATACAAAACGAAATCAGTTCAAACATTGTAATGTATCAATATACATGTCTCAAATATATACAGATATATTATAAAATCAGTCAAAAGTATATACATTACGAGAAGTAGGGCAGATATGCACATATCAATGTCCGTGCACCACTAGTCCAAAAATGCATGGGCGAGGCCCACTCAAGATACCTGTCTACAAACGGAGAGAACACTGCCAGGGCATCGGAGAGAAATACAACAGGCACCTCAGGGGGAAGGGAAGGGGGGGCACCTCAGCCGGATGAATGCCAAGCCAGATCCACGACGGGGCTCCATGCCCATTGATGTATCCTGGGGAGTGCAAAGCCACAGTCTCTCAAGTCTCTACAGTGGGTGGCTTGCCCACTGTTCCATCCTGGGGAGTGCAAAGCCACGGTCTCTCAAGTTTCTACAGTGGGTGGCTTGCCCACTGTTCCATCCTGGGGAGTGCAAAGCCACAGTCTCTCAAGTCTCTACAGTGGGTGGATTGCCCACTGTTCCAACCTGGGGAGTGCAAAGCCACAGTCTCTCAAGTGGATAACAGTGGGTGGCTTGCCCACTGTTCCATCCTGGGGAGTGCAAAGCCACAGTCTCTCAAGTAGATAACAGCCTCCACTGGTTCTGGAGGGGGACTGGTGCCCAGAGTGCTTCATCCTGTGAAGGACAGACAGAGTGGATGGATCTCTCCACTGGTTCTGGAGAGGGACTGGTGCCCAGACTGTATTAGTCTCCCCCGTGACAGTTCCTGTCCCGTCACTGTCCCAGCTGCACATGGGACAACGATGCTTGATGTGGCGGTCTTTTCCTTCTGCAGCGGTGCATGCCCTGTTCAGCGGTGCTTTGCCATGGTGGTCTCTGGACTGTTCAGTGGTGCTTGCCCTGTTCAGCGGTGCTTTGCCATGGCGGTCTCTTGCTCTGTTCAGCGGTGCTTTGCCATGGCGGTCTCTGGACTGTTCAGCGGTGCTTGCCCTGTTCAGCGGTGCTTTGCCATGGCGGTCTCTGGACTGTTCAGCAGTGCTTTGCCATGGCGGTCTCTGGACTGGGCACTGGTGTGTGGCATGACGTTCCCTCATTACCCAGCGGGGCTGTGGCTGCCGGGACCTCCTGGGCACTGACTCTGGCGGTGGTCTCCTGACCAGTGACGATACTTGGGCCCTCCTGGGCACTGACTCCGGCGGTGGTCTCCTGTGCACTGACTCCGGCGGTGGCGGTGGTCTCCTGACCAGTGACAATACTTGGGCCCTCCTGGGCTCTGACTCCGGCGGTGGTCTCCTGACCAGTGATGATACTTGGGCCCTCCTGGGCACTGACTCTGGCGGGGGCAGTGGTCTCCTGACCAGTGACGATACTTGGGCCCTCCTGGGCACTGACTCCGGCGGTGGACTCCTGACCAGTGACGATACTTGGGCCCTCCTGGGCAATGACTCCGGCGGTGGCGGTGGTCTCCTGACCAGTGACAACTACAGGTTTGACCGTGCCACTATCCAGGAACTATGTACCCAGTTGGAGCCAGACCTGATGTCACCAATCTGCCATCCCACTGGAATCCCCCTGACATGCAGGTGCTGTCAGTGCTCCATTTCCTTGCAAGTAGCTCTTTTCAGACAACAGTGGCCATGGCATCAGGGATGTCCCAGCCTATGTTTTCCAACTTGCTGTCCAGAGTGTTGGCTGCCCTGCTAAAACACGTAAGGAGATACATCATTTTCCCTGAGGTGGAAGATTTGGCAACAGTTAAAGGTGACTTCTATGCCCTTGGACATATCCCCAACATCATAGGTGCTATTGATGGGACCCATGTAGCTCTGGTCCCCCCCCACAGGAGTGAACAGGTGTACAGGAACCGGAAGAGTTATCCTTCTATGAATGTACAGATGGTATGTTTGGCAGACCAGTAGATCTCTCAGGTAAATGCTATGTTTCCTGGCTCAGTGCATGACGCCTACATCCTGTGGAATAGCAGCATCCCTAATATGATGGGTCAACTCCAGAGGCACCGTGTGTGGCTATTAGGAGACTCGGGTTACCCCAGCCTGTCCTAGCTATTGACACCAGTGAGGAATCCCAGGACCAGGGCAGAGGAACGCTACAATGAGGCCCTTGGGCGGACTAGGAGGGTGATCGAACGCACCTTCGGCCTCCTGAATGCCAGGTTCAGGTGCCTCCATATGACAGGTGGTTCCCTATTCTACTCACCGAAGAAGGTGTGCCAGATCATCATCGCCTGCTCGATGCTTCACAATCTTGCATTGCGACGCCAGGTGCCTTTTCTGCAGGAGGATGGTCCAGATGACGGTGTTGTGGCAGCTGAGGAGCCTGTGGAGACTGTGGACAGTGATGAGGAGGAAGCTGAGGAAGAAGACAACGACAACAGGGAGTCAGTCATACAGCAATATTTCCAGAGACACACAGGTGAGAACAGTTTCATTTTTACCATTACATTCATTGTCACACATCTTCCTCTATCCTGTGTGTAATTTCATAGCATTATTTGGTAACTGAGTTGTACCTTTCCATTACGGTTTCACAGGTGTGGTTACCAACGTGTGTCATCTGCCTGCATCTTTCAAGGACTTGTGATGTGTGACATAGGTATGTTGCCTTTACAACTAGAAACGCATTTTGACACTGTCATTGATAATACATTTTACCAAATCATAGACTGACTTTAGATTGTTTTGTGGTTCAAGGGTGTTTATTTAAGTGTTCAAAAATGGAGGGGGCTTGTTAAATGGTGATGGGGGACGGTGGAGGAATGTCCATGGCAAAGTCCACTTTATTGGTCACACAGGTGCACTGCCCATATGGGCATAGGAAGTGGAGCTGGGGCAGTTTAAGTATGGACAGGGTAACAAAGTGGGACAGTGGGAGGACAATCAGGGTGGTCTCATTTCCTGGCGGGGGTCTTGCCATCTTGCTCTGTCCTGTTCCTGGATCTCAGGGCCCGCTTGCATGGTGGTTGTCCGTCTGCAGGGGGTGGGGTGCTGGTGTGTTGGTCCTGTGGCGGGGCGTCCTGTCCACTAGTGCCGGCGGAGGTGGTGGGCAGTTCATCGTCCTGGCTAGTGTCAGGGGCCCCTTGGACTACCACGGTGTCCCTCAAGGTCTGCTGTATGTCCTTCAGCACCCCTATGATGGTGCCCAAGGCGGAGCTGATGGTCCTGAGCTCCTCCCTGAACCCCAAATACTGGTCCTCCTGCAGGCGCTGGGTGTCCTGAAACTTGACCAGGACCGTCGCCATCGTCTCCTGGGAGTGGTGGTATGCTCCCATGATGGAGGATAGGGCCTTGTGGAGAGTGGGTTCCCTTGGCCTGTCCGCCCCCTGTCGCACAGCAGCCCTCCCAGTTCCCCTGTGTTCCTGTGCCTCCGTCCCCTGGACCGTGTGTCCACTAACACTGTCCCTGTTGTTGTTGGGGTGGTGGGTTATCCTGGGTTCCCTGTAGTGGTGGACACACCGCTGATTGACCTGTCCTGGGTACGGATGTTTGGGCCCGCTGGGTGGGTGCTGTGCTGGTGTTACCAGAGGGTGGAAGGTCAGTGTTGGGCTGTGCCTGTGCAAGGGGACCCGACTGTCCCGAGGCCCACGATGGTCCGGGCTGGTCATCAGGATCCAGTAGGGCAGAGCTGCTAGCGTCACTGTGGGCCTCTTCTGTGGGTGGAGTGGAGTTGTCTGGACCCTCCGGGGTGGTGACGGTCCTTCGTGTTCCTGCAGGGGCATAAGTGCATGATTATTGCATGTGTGTGTGTCATGGTGTGCAATTGGTGGCTCACTGTGTACCCCAGTGCAAGCATTCCTGTGTGGGGGTTGTTTGATGATGGTTGGGGGGGTGTTCTGGGTATGTGCAGTGAGCGTGATTTAGTGATGGGTGTCCATGCTTAGTTGTGTCATGCAGGGCTTGGTGTTGGGATGGGTGGTTTGTGCTATGAGTACATTCGTGAGGAGTTGGAGTGATAGGGGAGGGAGTGAGGGTGGGGATGTGTGATAGCATGCAGGTAGGGTGGGGAATATGAAAGTTAAGAATTGACTAACCAGTGTCCATTCCTCCACCAACTCCTCCGAGGCCCTCTGGATGCATGATGTTCAAGACTTGCTCCCTCCCATGTTGTTAGTTGTGGGGGAGGAGGTGGGGGTCTGCCGCCAGTCTGCTGAACTCCAATGTTGTGCCTGGAGACCGCTGAACGCACCTTCCCCCGTAGGTCGTTCCACCTCTTCCTGATGTCCTCCCGATTTCTTGGATGCTGTCCCACAGCGTTGACCCTGTCGACTATTCTGCGCCATAGCTCCATCTTCCTGGCTATGGATGTGAGCTGCACCTGTGAGCCAAATAGCTATGGCTCTACCCGTAGGATTTCCTCCACCTTGACCCGAAGCTCCTCCTTGGAAAAACAGGGGTGTCTTTGGCTTGACATGGGGTGGTGTGTGTGATGTGTGGGGCGGTGTCAGTGTTGATGTGTGTGGTGATGTGTAGTGGTATGTGGTGTTTTGTGCGTGGATGTTGTGTGAGTGATGGTGTTGTGTGCCTCTGTGTGGTGAGGTTGTCTATTCTGTGCTGTCTCTCTGGCCTTCGTGACTAATTTTTGGTCGTAGGTGTTTGTGGGTGATGTGGGTGTGTGTTTCATATAGTGTTGGGTGTGTGGGAGTGGTGTTTGTATGTGTATCAGGTGTGTGTATTTGGAATTGTCCAATGTGACTGTGTTTTGGAGATGTGTGTGTATTTTGAGCGCGGCGGTGTGTACCGCCAATGGAATACTGCGGTTGAAAGACCGCTGCGTGGATTCGTGTGTCGTAATAGCATGGGCGTGTTTCTGTTGGCGTGGAGGTTTTGTTTTCTCCACTTTAACAGTGACCTTTGGTGTAGCGGACTTGTGTGGGTGTCTGAATTTCAGCGGATTCCGAGATGTGGGTCATAATAGCTGTGGCGGAGTTCCGCGGCGCCGGCGGTGTATTGGCGGTCTTCTGCACGGCGGTAAGCGGCTTTTACCGCCAATTTTGTAACGACCCCCTTAGTATCACGCTTAAAGTAGTTGAGATTATGTATGAGTGATAGTGTTTATTTATTAATAGGAAAGTAACATGAACTTTACCTGGGTTATAGAGTAACTGTGACAGATTGGTTTACAATGTCTTGCCATGAAACTGTATATTGTAAATGTGCTTTTTAATGCATATTCTACATGCTATACATCCAAAATGTTAAAATTAAAGTTCACAATATATTAGAATATATGAAAGTTTTACATGTCATACACAATGTGTGGCACAGAAGGAATATATTTGTTAGAATTCAGGGACCTTTTGTCCTATTTATTCTGTTTTAAATGAGGACTACAACACCCAGAAAGGGAACAAGCTAGTACAGATGTATGTGAAGTGTTATTGTGTGAAAGTTCACAGGAATGTATTAGGTGTCAGTTAAAATATGTGTTGGTAAATTAAAAGAAAGGTTTCTATATATTTAGATGGTAATATATAATGTTAAAAGTAATAGTGGGGCAGATGTGTAGTACAAGATTACTACACATAGCTATGTGTCAGGTCTCCTAGTGCAGACGGTGCCTACAGTGTTACACTGCCAGCTTCTCATGGGATATCCAACTAGGGGTAGGCGAAGAATTTCACTCCACCGGTAGAGTTTGTGGAGTTTTGCCCACTTTGCGCAGTCACAAAAAACTCTTTGAAGCGACACAGAGCAGAGTTTTTTCACTTGCGCAGCTCACCAACATTAGGTTGGCAAGCAAGTGAGAGAAATCGCTATGTTGGCAAGAGCGACTGAGATTTCTGAACATGGGCAATGCTAGCAGGTCACTACCGCATACTTTTAGAAAGCTGCTGCTTGCGTTGAGGAAGCTGCCGCTCAAGTAGAAAATCTACTAGAGCGGCAGAAACGAGTTAGTGCCCTCTCGAGCTCCACATGATGCCATTCACACTGAAAATCAATGCAAACAGTGCAACTTACCCAAACTCCAACGCTCATGTAACTCCTCCTAGCGTAGTGGAGTTTTTCAGCACTTCGTAGAGTTCTGCGCTCCAGAAATCCGCAAACTCCATCCATGCCTATATACAACCTGTTTTTCAAGTATCAAAAGCATGTTTTAATGCATATTATTTATCTCTGAGATATGCTGTAGGTATGTGTTAAAGAACGGTGCTTTGTGCTAAAAACATGAGAGATATGTTTTTGAGATGAATATGCTACTCATGCACTTATATGACCCTATGTTAAGTATTATGCAGAGTATGCCACCTATTGTATAAGTGAGCTACATGTTCATAAAAAGAGATAGAGTCAGTCAGAGGCAGTCAGACAGCTAAAGAAAGATTAATACATTCCTGATGAACTCAGAAACTAGTTACATTTGCAGCACTATCAAAGTCAAATGCAGACATACTGGCATACACTTGTATTACCTAACACAGGCACATGTACTAAAATAACTCATGACACTACTACAGATGAGCATGTACATTTAATGACATATATAGACTTGTATGGGAATAATTATGTAATTTATGCAGACACATAGGCAGTGATTCTAACCGCGGCGGGCGGCGGTTGCCGCCCACCATGCGGTTACCGCCAAATGACCGCACCGGCCATTCTGGCTTGCCCGCTGTGCTGGCGGGCGACCGCAAAAAAGGCCGCCCGCCAGCACAGCGGGAAAGACCCAGCAACGATGAAGCTGGCTCCGAATGGAGCCGGCGGAGTTGCTGGAGTGCGACGGGTGCAGTAGCACCCGTCGCGAATTTCAGTGTCTGCTAGGCAGACACTGAAATTCCTTTTGGGGCCCTCTTACGGGGGCCCCTGCAGTGCCCATGCCATGCAGTGCCCCGCGGCACCCCCTACCGCCATCCTGACACTGAAATTCCTTTTGGGGCCCTCTTACGGGGGCCCCTGCAGTGCCCATGCCATGCAGTGCCCCGCGGCACCCCCTACCGCCATCCTGTTCCTGGCGGGAGACCCGCCAGGAACAGGATGGCGGTAGGGGGTGTCAGAATCCCCATGGCGGCGGAGCGCGCTCCGCCGCCATGGAGGATTCTCAAGGGCAGCGGAAAGTTGGCGGGACACCGCCGACTTTTCGTTTCTGGCCGCGGCTGAACCGCTGCGGTCAGAATGCCCAGCGGTGCACCGCCAGCCTTTTGGCGGTGCTACCGCAGTCATTCGCCCTGGCGGTTTTTACCGCCAGGGTTAGAATGACCCCCATACTGCTTTAATCATAGGTGAGGCCTAGTAGTGCAGAGCCTGTGTATACTCTTTCACTCACTTGCACTTTTCAGTTTTAGAAACTTACTTATGCACTTTCAGATCCCTAAGTCAAGCACTAAATAGGCTATACCATTCACTAAGGGACTTAAATTAATGTTTACAAAGCATGTATCCTGTGTCTCAGCTACTGACAGAACCACAGTGAGGCACCTACATTCACCGACATGCTCAGAAAGTGCGTATATATGCAGCGCTATCAATAGCAATTGCAGACACACTCACATACCCCTGTGTTTCCTAACAGAGGCATTTGGGATTGACACTTACATACACATTGTTAGAATCATGCAGGTACTAAACAGGCACTTATGAACTGATGAATTAAAACATCTCCTGAATCTACTACAGATGGACACCAAGATTCTCTTGCAGGCTAGTAGGGAACAGAATTTAGTCATCTATGCAGAGAAATACTGCATTAATCATGGGTGAGACCTACTAGTGCAGAATCTGTGTGTGCTCTGTCACTTACCACCGACATTGCCCTGTAGAACAAATGAGTCAAGTCTTAAAGCGTGTTTCATTGGAAATAGCTGACCTTGGTGATATGTGGTATGTATGACATCAAGCATGATGCATTGTGCTTAAGTGTTTAAGAAATGTAATTTTCAGTTTTAGAAACTTACTCATGCACTTTCAGACCCCTAAGCCAAGTACTACATTGGGTATACCACTCACTGAGAGACTGACATCCATGTTTCTATAGCATGGCTCTTTTGTCTAAGCCAGTGCAAGAGCCACAAACAGGCTCCTACATTCACTTACATACGCAGAAAGTACTTATATACGCAGCACTATCAAAGGCAATTGCAGACACACTCACATACCCCGGTGTTCCCCAATAGAGGCACTGGGGTATTTGTTCATTTATCTCCAGGCGCAACTACAGGTGGACATCTAGATTTAGTTGGGTATTTAGGCAATTAGTGACACGATTTACTCTTGTATGCAGAGAAATACTTCTTTAATGCTGGGTGAGCCCTACTAGTGTAGACCCTGTGTGTAGTCTGTCACTGCTTTACTCAAGTTGGTATCTGAAAGTCCTTTGTCAAGATAAACAGACTAAAATATAAACTTCATAAGTAATATAACATTATTTTTGCTATTGTATCAAGACAGCTGTTTACTCTAATACTTATCTGTTTAGAATGTTCAATGTGAAAATATATTATTAACATTAAAAAGTTACTTTTTTATCAATTTCTTCTTAACTACACACACTTACAATGCTGTTAAAAAGTCAGAGAAGAAACAAACAAAGACAACAATACTACTTCTTCACAAATGAGAAACAAAAGGAAAGGGGCAAAATGCAAAAAAGGCAGTAAAAGAAAACAAGAGCTGCTGGTAGGAAAACAAAGACATTCCTTAAAATAGTATATGGTCAACTTGAAAGAAATCAAAATGAAGTATATAAGAAACAGAGTTTGACATCAACTAAGAAAGGAGGAAAAGTACATGATATGACAAATGAAAAAGTCCTTCAATGGAGCACATAGTTTAACTAGAAGGCAGCGCCTGTTCAAGGAAATTAAATTTAGAATGTTCCAAAGCAGAGTAATTCAGAATCTAATGAGAAGTATGAAGATGTATAAATGAAGTTGAGAAGCTGCCAGACAAAAAGAACATGTTGAGAGTATAGTTGAAAAGGCCTTTGCTCTGAAGAGAAAGCTGGTTATTTTGATTGTAAGTAGAATGAAAACACTAGATGAAATAGTGTTGAGCATGAGGAGAAAAAGCCAAAAGAAAAGATCTATAAACAGAGTTAACTTTTGCAAAGCTTTTAGTGGGGAATGGAGACATAATTCTACTACAGAGCCTTTCTTAAATGAAGAAAGCTATTTGCAAGAGAACAGACTAGTGCATGCTGTTGATAAATGTGGAAGGTGTTATGAGATAAAAGATCGTCCTCCTATTGAAAAAGAGGTTATAATTGTGGTGGGTAAACTAACAAGTCCAATGGCTCTTTAGCGGTAAGGTGCTGTTTCTTGCAACGTTCAGGCTTATTTGGGTATACCCATTACATCATTGAATGTCAAGTTTGCATAAACTAAATCTTGTTAAATGTTACAATATGTTGTATCCGAACTGCTAAGCTCGGGCCAACTGTTATTGCCAAAACGTGTGCTCTTCACAACGTGATTTGCATTGAACATGTGCCACGATCAAGAGGATAATTGCTCATTTCCCTAATCATTAAACAAACTGCTACAAGCACAAGTGCACACTTGGTTATTTAAGGATGCCTGTGAGTCTGAGGTGTTTCTTGGCTTCAAAACTAGTGCTTCGCTCACTGTGTTTCCAGTCAAGTCTCCAGTCGTGTTCCAGTGTTCATTGTCCTCCAGTCTGCCTCCAGTCGAGTTCCATTGCTTCTTGTCCTTTAGCCTGCCTCCAGTCGAGATTTAGCGTTCCACATCCTCTGATCAGCTTCCAGCAGAGTTCCAGCATTTCTCGTCCTCCGGGCAGCCTCAGTCGAATTTCAGCAATCCTCATCCTCTGGGTAGCCTCTGAAGAGTCCTGGTGTTCCTCTTTCATCTCTTGCCAATGATCCCATATTTCCTGTAATAGAAAGCAAACAAGAAAGGTGAAAAAATCCAATTTGGGTACTTCTGAAGTTTTCAAGCAATTAACTCAGTTACAAGTAATAGAGACATTAATCGCATAATGCTCGCTGCACTAATCAATGAAAGAAAACACAGCTCTGTCTTTCAAATAATTTCTGCGACTGTAAAAACTAGTGTCATTTATCGTTTGGGTAGGATTTCAAGATACAGTAAAAGAGATATTGAGGAAAAAAGTATTTCCCCTGAGAATTAAAAGATTGGAAATAGATCTAGTTTATTAAAACTATCATTGGCACAAGATTACGCCAGGACATTTAACCCCTTCGCTGCCAGGCCTTTCCCCCTCAGGTGCCAGGCCTTTTTGGACTATTTGGGGCAGGGCGCGCTTAGGCCCTCTAACCTTTTGTCTACATAAGCTACCCACGCCAAATTTGTGTCCTTTTTTTCCAACATCCCAGGGATTCTAGAGGTACCCAGACTTTGTGGGTTCCCCTGAAGGAAACTAAGAAATTAGACAAAATACAATGAAAATTTCATTTATTTCAAAGAAATTGGAAAAAAAGGGTTGCAGAAGAAGGTTAGTGTTTTTATCCCTGCAAAATGGCATCAACAAAGGGTTTGTTGTGCTAAAATCAGCAGCTTCCCAGCTTTCAGGAACAGGCAGACTTGAATCAGAAAACCAATTTTTTCAACACAATTTTGGCATTTTACTGGGACATACCCAATTTTTACGTTTTTTTGTGCTTTTAGCGTCCTTCCAGTGGGTGACAGAAATGGGTGTAAAACCAATGCTGGATCCCAGAAACCTAAACAGTTCTGTAAAGTAGGAAAGTCTTTAGGAAGTCTAAATTCAGCAATGCGTAATTTGTGTAGATCCTACAAGGGTTTCCTACAGAAAATAACAACTGAAATAAAAAAAATATTGAAATTACGGTAAAAAACATGTTTTACTATGTAACTTCTTCCTGCGATGTCAGATTTTTGAAAGCAATATACAGTTACGTCTGCTGGACTGTTCTAGTTGCGGTGATATATATGGCTTGTAGGATCGTCAAGAACCCTAGGTACCCACAGCCAATAAATGAGCTGCACCTTGCAATGGGTTTTCATTCTATACCGGGTATACAGCAATTAATTTGCTGAAATATAAAGAGTGAAAAATAGGTATAAAGAAAACCATTGTATTTCCAAAATGGGCACAAGATAAGGTGTTTAGGAGCAGTGGTTATTTTTTACACCTCTGAATTCTGGGGTGCCCATACTAGCATGTGAATTACAGGGCATTTCTCAAATAGACATCTTTTTTACACACTGTCTTATATTTGGAAGGAAAAAATGAAGAGAAATACAAGGGGCAATAACACTTGTTTTGCTATTCTAAGGTCCCCCAAGTCTCCTGATAAAAATGGTACTTCACTTGTGTGGGTAGGCCTAGCGCACGCGACAGGAAATGCCCCAAAACACAACGTGGACACATCACATTTTCCCAAAGAAAACAGAGGTGTTTTTTGCAAAGTGCCTACCTCTGGATTTTGACCTCTAGCTCAGTCGACATCTAGGGAAACCTACAAACCCGTGCATTTTTTAGAGCTAGAGACCTACGGGAATCCAGGATGGGGTGACCTGTGGGGTCTCACCAGGTTCTGTTACCCAGAATCCTTTGCAAACGTCAAAATGTGGCTAAAAAAATACTTTTTCCTCACATTTCGCTGACAGAAAGTTCTGGAATCTGAGAGGAGCCACAAATTGCCTTCCACACAGCGTTCCCCCAAGTCTTCCAATAAAAATCAGACCTCACTTGTGTGGGTAGGCCTAGTTCCCACAACAGGAAATGCTCCAAAACACAACGTGGACACATCACATTTTTCCAAAGAAAACAGAGGATTTTTGCATAGTGCCTACCTGTGGATTTTGGCTTCTAGCTCAGTTGGCACCTAGGGAAACCTACCAAACCTGTGCATTTTTTAGAACTACGGACCTAGGGGAATCCAAGATGAGGTGACTTGTGGGGTCTCACCAGGTTCTATTACCCATAATCCCCTGCAAACCTAAAATTTGGCTAAAAAAACACTTTTTCCTCACATTTCGGTGACAGAAAGTTCTGGAATCTGAAAGGAGCCACAAATTTCCTTCCACCCAGCATTCACCCAAGACTCCTGATAACAATTATACCTCACTTGTGTGGGTAGGCCTAGTGCCCGCTAGAGGAAATGCCCCAAAAAACAACGTGGATACATCACATTTTCCTAATGAAAACAGAGGTGTTTTTGCAAAGTGCCTACATGTGGATTTTGTCCTCTAGCTCATTTGGCACCTAGGGAAACCTGTGCATTTTTGAGAACTACAGACCTAGGGGAATCCAAGATGGGGTGACATGTGGGGCTCTCTCCAATTTCTGGCCTCTAGAATCCTTTGCAAACGTCAAAATTTGGCTAAAAAATCACTTTTTCCTCACATTTTGGTGACAGAAAGTTCTGGAATCTGAGAGGAGCCCCAAATTTCCTTCCACCTAGTACTCTACCAAGTCTCTCGATAAAAATGATACCTCACTTGAGTGGGTAGATCTAGTGCCCACGACAGGAAATGCCCCAAAACACAACGTGGACACATCACAATTTTCCAAAGAAAACAGAGGTGTTTTTTGCAAAGTGCCCACCTGTGGATTTTGGCCTCTAGCTCAGTCGGCACCTAGGGAAACCTACCAAACCTGTGCATTTCTTAAAACAAGAGACCTAGGGAAATCCAGGATGGGGTGACTTGTCAGTCTATTCCCAAGTTCTATTACCCAAAATCCTTTACAAACCTTAAAATGTGGCTAAAAAAACTGTTTTTCCTCACATTTCAGTGACAGAAAGATCTGGAATCTGAAATGAGCCCCAAATTTCCTTCCACCCAGCATTCACCCAAGACTCCTGATAAAAATGATACCTCATTTGTGTGGGTAGACCTAGTGCCCACGACAGGAAATGCCCCAAAACGCAACGTGGACACATCACATATTTCCAAATAAAACAGAGTTGTTTTTTGCAAAGTGCTTACCTGTGGATTTTGGCCTCTAGCTCGGTCGGCACCTAGGGAAACATACCAAACCTGTGCATTTTCTAAAACAAGAGACCTAGGAGAATCCAGGATGGGGTGACTTGTGGGGCTCTCACCAGGTTCTGTTACCCAGAATCCTTTACAACCCTTAAAATGTGGCTAAAAAAACAGTTTTTCCTCACATTTCGGTGACAGAAATATCTGGAATCTGAAGGGAGCCACAAATTTCCTTCCAACCAGCATTCACCCAAGACTCCTGATAAAACTTATACCTCACTTGTGTGGGTAGGCCTAGTGCCCGCAACAGGAAATGCCCCAAAACACAACGTGGATACATAACATTTTTCCAAAGAAAACCGAGGTGTTTTATGCAAAGTGCCTACCTGTGGATTTTGGCCTCTAGCTCAGTTGGCACCTAGGGAAACCTACCAAACCTGTGCATTTTTTAGAACTACAGACCTAGGGGAATCCAAGATGAGGTGACTTGTGGGGTCTCACCAGGTTCTATTACCCAGAATCCCCTGCAAACGTCAAATTTGGCTAAAAAAACACTTTTTCCTCACATTTCGGTGACAGAAAGTTCTGGAATCTGAAAGGAGCCACAAATTTCCTTCCACCCAGCATTCAGCCAAGACTCCTGATAACAATTATACCTCACTTGTGTGGGTAGGCCTAGTGCCCGCTAGAGGAAATGCCCCAAAAAACAACGTGGATACATCACATTTTCCTAATGAAAACAGAGGTGTTTTTGCAAAGCGCCTACATGTGGATTTTGTCCTCTAGCTCAGTTGGCACCTAGGGAAATCTGTGCATTTTTGAGAACTACAGACCTAGGGGAATCCAAGATGGGGTGACATGTGGGGCTCTCTCCAGGTTCTGGTACCCAGAATCCTTTGCAAACGTCAAAATTTGGCTAAAAAATCACTTTTTCCTCACATTTTGGTGACAGAAAATTCAAGAATCTGAGAGGAGCCACAAATTTCCTTCCACCAAGTATTCTCCCAAGTCTCTCGATAAAAATGATACCTCACTTGAGTGGGTAGACCTAGTGCCCACGACAGGAAATGCCCCAAAACACAACGTGGACACATCACAATTTTCCAAAGAAAACAGAGGTGTTTTTTGCAAAGTGCCTACCTGTGGATTTTGGCCTCTAGATCAGTCAGCACCAAGGGAAACCTACCAAACCTGTGCATTTCCTAAAACTAGAGACCTAGGGGAATCCAGGATGGGGTGACTTGTGAGTCTATTCCCAAGTTCTATTACCCAAAATCCTTTACAAACCTTAAAATGTGGCTAAAAGAACTGTTTTTCCTTGGTGACAGAAATGCCCCAAAACACAACGTGGATACATCACATTTTTCCAAAGAAAACAGAGGTGTTTTTTGCAAAGTGCCTACCTGCGGAATTTGGCCTCTAGCTCAGTCGAAACTTAGGGAAACCTACCAAACCTGTGCATTTTTGAGAACTACAGACCCAGGGTAATCCAAGATGGGGTGACTTCGGGGGCTCTTGCCAGGTTATATTACCCAGAATCCTTTGCAAACCTCAACATTTGGCTAAAAAAACACTTTTTCCTCATATTTCTGTGACAGAAAGTTCTGGAATCTGAGAGGAGCCACAAGTTTCGTTTCACCCAGTGTTCCCCCACGTCTCCCTCTAAAAATGATACCTCACTTGTGTGGTTAGGCCTAGTGACCGCGACAGGAAATGCCCCACAACACAATGTGGACACATCACATTTTTCCAAAGAAAACAGTGGTGTTTTTTGTAAAGTGCCTGCCTGTGGATTTTGGCCTCGAGCTCAGTCGGAACCTAGGGAAACCTACCAAACCTGTGCATGTTTGAGAACTAGAGACCTAGGGGATTCCAAGATGAGGTGAATTGTGGGGCTTTCACCAGGTTCTATTACCCAGAATCCCTTGAAAACCTCAAAATGTGGCTAAAGAAACCACTTTTTCCTCACATTTCTGTGACAGAAAGTTCTGGAATCTGAGAGGAGCCACAAGTTTCCTTTCACCCAGCGTTCCCCCAAATATCCAGATAAAAATGATACTTCACTTGTGTGGTTAGGCCTACGGACCGCAACAGGAAATTGCCCAAAACACAACATGGACACATCACATTTTTCCCAAGAAAACAGTGGTGTTTTTTGTAAAGTGCCTGCCTGTGGATTTGGCCTCTAGCTCAGTCGGAACCTAGGCAAACCTACCAAACCTTTGCATTTTTGAGAACTACGGACCTAGGGGAATCCAAGATGAGGTGACTTGTGGGGCTCTCACCAGGTTCTATTTCCCAGAATCCCTTGCAATCCTCAACATTTGCCTAAAAAAACACTTTTTCCTCACATTTCGGTGACAGAAAGTTCTGGAATCTGAGAGGAACCACAAATGTTATTCCACCCAGCATTCTTCCAAGTCTCTCGATAAAAATGATACCTCACTTGTGTGGGTAGACCTAGTGCCCACGACAGGAAATGCCCCAAAACACAACATGGACACATCACATTTTCCCAAAGAAAACAGGTGTTTTTTACAAAGTGCCTACTAGTGAATTTTGGCCTCTAGCTCAGCCGGTACCTTGCGAAACCTACTAAACCTGTACATTTTTTAAAACTAGAGACCTATGGGAATCCAGGATGAGGTGACTTGTCGGGCTCTCACCATGTTCTGTTACCCAGAATCCTTTACAAACCTTACAATTTGGCTAGAAAAACAGTTTTTCCTAAAATTTCGGGGACAGAAAGTTCTGGAATCTGAAAGGAGCCACAAATTTCCTTCCACACAGCATTCACCCAAGACTCCTGATAAAAATGATACCTCACTTGTGAGGGTAGGCCTAGTGCCCCCAACAGGAAATGCCCCAAAACACAACGTGGATACATCACATTTTTCCAAAGAAAACAGAGGTGTTTTTTGCAAAGTGCCTACCTGTGGAATCTAGCCTCTAGCTCAGTCGGCACTTAGGGAAACCTACCAAACCTATGCATTTTTGAGAACTACAGACCCAGGGTAATCCAAGATGGGGTGACTTCTGGGGCTCTCACCAGGTTATATTACCCAGAATCCTTTGCAAACCTCAACATTTGGCTAAAAAAAAACTTTTTCCTCACATTTCGGTGACAGAAAGCTCTGGAATCTGAGAAAGGCAACAAATTTCCTTCCATTCAGCGTTCCCCCAAGTCACTCGATAAAAATCAGACCTCACTTGTGTGGGTAGGCCTAGTGCCCGCGACAGGAAATACTCCAAAACACAACGTGGACACATCACATTTTTACAAAGAAAACAGAGGTGTTTTTTGCAAAGTGCCTACCTGTGGATTTTGGCTTCTAGCTCAGTTGGCACCTAGGGAAACCTACCAAACCTGTGCAGTTTTTAAAACTAGAGACATAGGGGAATCCAAGATGGAGTGACTTGTGGGGCTCTCACCAGGTTCTGTTACCCAGAATCCATTCGCAAACCCCAAACTTTGGCTATAAAAACACTTTTCCCTCACATTTCGGTGTCAGAAACTTCTGGAATCTGAGAGGAGCCCCAAATTTTATTCCACCTAGCATTCTCCCAAGTCTCTCGATAAAAATGATACCTCATTTGTGTGGGTAGACCTAGTGCCCACGGCAGGAAATGTCCCAAAACACAATGTGGACACATCACATTTTTCCAAAGAAAACAAAAGTGTTTTTTGCAAAGTGCCTATCTGTGGATTTTGGCCTCTAGCTCAGTCGGCAACTAGGGAAACATACCAAACCTGTGCATTTTTTAAAACAAGAGACCTAGGGGAATCCAGGATGGAGTGACGTGTGTGGCACTCACCAGGTTCTGTTACCCAGAATCCTATACAAACCTTAAAATGTGGTTAAAAAAACAGTTTTTCCTCACATTTCAGTGACAGAAAGATCTGGAATCTGAAAGGAGCCACAAATTTCCTTCCACCCAGCATTCTCCCAAGACTCCTGATAAAACTTATACCTCACTTGTGTGGGTAGGCCTAGTGCCCGCAACAGGAAATGCCCCAAAACACAACGTGGATACATCACATTTTTCCAAAGAAAACAGAGGTGTTTTTTGCAAAGTGCCTACCTGTGGAATTTGGCCTCTAGCTCAGTCGGAACCTAGGCAAACCTACCAAACCTGTGCATTTTTGAGAACTAGAGACCTAGGGGAATCCAAGATGAGGTGACTTGTGGGGCTTTCACCAGGTTCACTTACCCAGAATAACTTGCAATCCTCAAATTTTGGCTAAAAAATAACTTTTTCCTCACATTTCGGTGACAGAAAGTTCTGGAATCTGAGAGGAACCACAAATGTTATTCCACCCAGCATTCTTCCAAGTCTCTCGATAAAAATGATACCTCACTTGTGTGGGTAGACCTAGTGCCCACGACAGGAAATGCCCCAAAACACAAAGTGGACACATCACATTTTCCCAAAGAAGACAGGTGTTTTTTGCAGAGTGCCTAAATGTGAATTTTGGCCTCTAGCTCAGCCGGTACCTGGCGAAACCTACCAAACGTATTCATTTTTTAAAACTAGAATCCTAGGGTAATCCAAGATGGGGTGACTTCTGGGGCTCTCACCAGGTTCTATTACCCAGAATCCTTTGCAAACCTGAAACTTTGGCTAAAAAAACACTTTTTCCTCACATTTCGGTGACAGAAAGTTCTGTAATCTAAGGGGAGCCACAAATTTTATTCCACCCAGCATTCTTCCAAGTCTCTCGATAAAAATGATACCTCACTTGTGTGGGTAGACCTAGTGCCCACGACAGGAAATGCCCCAAAACACAAAATGGACATATCACATTTTTCCAAAGAAAACAGAGGTGTTTTTTGCAAAGTGCCTACCTGTGGATTTTGGCCTCTAGCTCAGTCGGCACCTAGGGAAACATACCAAACCTGTGCATTTTTTAAAACAAGAGACCTAGGGGAATTCAGGATGGAGTGACGTGGGTGGCACTCACCAGGTTCTCTTACCCAGAATCCTATACAAACCTTAAACTGTGGCAAAAAAAACACTTTTTCCTCACATTTCGGTGACAGAAAGTTCTGGAATCTGAGGGGAGCCACAAATTTTATTCCACCCAGCATTCTTCCACGTCTCTCGATAAAAATGATACCTCACTTGTGTGGGTAGACCTAGTGCCCACGACAGGAAATGTCCCAAAACACAAAGTGGACACATCACATTTTCCCAAAGAAAACAGGTGTTTTTTGTAAAGTGCCTGCCTGTGGATTTTGGGCTCTAGCTCATTTGGCACCTCGGGAAACCTACCAAACCTGTGCATGTTTGAGAACTAGAGACCTAGGGGAATCCAAGATGAGGAGACTTGTGGGGCTTTCACCAGGTTCTATTACCCAGAATCCCTTGGAAACCTCAAAATGTGGCTAAAAAACACTTTTTCCTCACATTTCTGTGACAGAAAGTTCTGGAATCTGAGAGGAGCCACAAGTTTCCTTTCACCCAGCATTCCCCCAAGTATCCCAATAAAAATTATACATCACTTGTGTGGGTAGGCCTACTGCCCACGACAGGAAATGCCTCAAAACACAAAGTGGACACATCACATTTTCCCAAAGAAGACAGGTGTTTTTTGCAGAGTGCCTACTTGTGAATTTTGGCCTCTAGCTCAGCCGGTACCTGGCGAAACCTACCAAACGTATTCATTTTTGAAAACTAGAATCCTAGGGTAATCCAAGATGGGTTGACTTGTGGGGCTCTCGCCAGGTTCTATTACCCAGAATCCTTTGCAAACCTGAAACTTTGGGTAAAAAAACACCTTTTCCTCACATTTCGGTGACAGAAAGTTCTGGAATCTAAGGGGAGCCACAAATTTTATTCCACCCAGCATTCTTCCAAGTCTCTCGATAAGAATGATACCTCACTTGTGTGGGTAGACCTAGTGCCCACGACAGGAAATGCCCCAAAACGCAAAGTGGACACATCACATTTTCCCAAAGAAAACAGGTGTTTTTTACAAAGTGCCTACTTGTGCATTTTGGCCTCTAGCTCAGCCGGTACCTAGTGAAACCTACCAAACGTATTTATTTTTGAAAACTAGAATCCTAGGGTAATCCAAGATGGGGTGACTTGTGGGGCTCTCACCAGGTTCTATTACCCAGAATCCTTTGCAAACCTCAAACTGTGGCAAAAAAAAACACTTTTTCCACACATTTCGGTGACAGAAAGTTATGGAATCTGAGGGGAGCCACAAATTTTATTCCACCCAGCATTCTTCCACGTCTCTCGATAAAAATGATTCCTCACTTGTGTGGGTAGACCTAGTGCCCACGACAGGAAATGCCCCAAAACACAACATGGACACATCACATTTTCCCAAAGAAAACAGGTGTTTTTTACAAAGTGCCTACTTGTGAATTTTGGCCTCTAGCTCAGCCGGTACCTAGCGAAACCTACCAAACGTATTTATTTTTGAAAACTAGAGACCTAGGGTAATCCAAGATGGGGTGACTTGTGGGGCTCTCACCAGGGTCTGTTACCCAGAATCCTTTGCAAACGTCCAAATTTGGCTAGAAAATCATTTTTTCCTCACATTTCGGTGACAGAAAGTTCTGGAATCTGAGAGGAGCCAAAAATGTCCTTCCACCCAGCGTTCCCCATGTCTCCCGATAAAAATGATACCTCAATTGTGTGGGTAGGCCTACTGCCCACAACAGGAAATGCCCCAAAACACAACGTGGACACATCACATTTTTCCAAAGAAAACAGTGGTGTTTTTTGTAAAGTGCCTGCCTGTGGATTTTGGCCTCTAGCTCAGTCGGCACCTCGGGAAACCTACCAAACCTGTGCATGTTTGAGAACTAAAGACCTAGGGGATTCCAAGAAGAGGTGACTTGTGGGGCTTTCACCAGGTTCTATTACCCAGAATCCCTTGAAAACCTCAAAATGTGGCTAAAAAACCCACTTTTTCCTCACATTTCGGTGACAGAAAGTTCTGTAATCTAAGGGGAGCCACAAATTTTATTCCACCCAGCATTCTTCCAAGTCTCTTGATAAAAATGATACCTCACTTGTGTGGGTAGACCTAGTGCCCACGACAGGAAATGCCCCAAAACGCAAAGTGGACACATCACATTTTCCCAAAGAAAACAGTTGTTTTTTACAAAGTGCCTACTTGTGCATTTTGGCCTCTAGCTCAGCCGGTACCTAGTGAAACCTACCAAACATATTTATTTTTGAAAACTAGAATCCTAGGGTAATCCAAGATGGGGTGACTTGTGGGGCTCTCACCAGATTCTATTACCCAGAATCCTTTGCAAACCTCAAACTGTGGCAAAAAAAAACACTTTTTCCTCACATTTCGGGGACAGAAAGTTCTGGAATCTGAGGGGAGCCACAAATTTTATTCCACCCAGCATTCTTCCACTTCTCTCGATAAAAATGATACCTCACTTGTGTGGGTAGACCTAGTGCCCACGACAGGAAATGCCCCAAAACACAAAATGGACATATCACATTTTTCCAAAGAAAACAGAGGTGTTTTTTGCAAAGTGCCTACCTGTGGATTTTGGCCTCTAGCTCAGTCGGCACCTAGGGAAACATACCAAACCTGTGCATTTTTTAAAACAAGAGACCTTGGGGAATCCAGGATGGAGTGACGTGGGTGGCACTCACCAGGTTCTCTTACCCAGAATCCTATACAAACCTTAAACTGTGGCAAAAAAAACACTTTTTCCTCACATTTCGGTGACAGAAAGTTCTGGAATCTGAGGGGAGCCACAAATTTTATTCCACCCAGCATTCTTCCACGTCTCTCGATAAAAATGATACCTCACTTGTGTGGGTAGACCTAGTGCCCACGACAGGAAATGTCCCAAAACACAAAGTGGACACATCACATTTTCCCAAAGAAAACAGGTGTTTTTTGTAAAGTGCCTGCCTGTGGATTTTGGGCTCTAGCTCATTTGTCACCTCGGGAAACCTACCAAACCTGTGCATGTTTGAGAACTAGAGACCTAGGGGAATCCAAGATGAGGAGACTTGTGGGGCTTTCACCAGGTTCTATTACCCAGAATCCCTTGCAATCCTCAAATTTTGGCTAAAAAATAAATTTTTCCTCACATTTCGGTGACAGAAAGTTCTGGAATCTTAGAGGAGCCACAAGTTTCCTTTCACCCAGCATTCCCCCAAGTATCCCAATAAAAATTATACCTCACTTGTGTGGGTAGGCCTACTGCCCACGACAGGAAATGCCTCAAAACACAAAGTGGACACATCACATTTTCCCAAAGAAGACAGGTGTTTTTTGCAGAGTGCCTACTTGTGAATTTTGGCCTCTAGCTCAGCCGGTACCTGGCGAAACCTACCAAACGTATTCATTTTTGAAAACTAGAATCCTAGGGTAATCCAAGATGGGGTGACTTGTGGGGCTCTCGCCAGGTTCTATTACCCAGAATCCTTTGCACACCTGAAACTTTGGGTAAAAAAACACCTTTTCCTCACATTTCGGTGACAGAAAGTTCTGGAATCTAAGGGGAGCCACAAATTGTATTCCACCCAGCATTCTTCCAAGTCTCTCGATAAAAATGATACCTCACTTGTGTGGGTAGACCTAGTGCCCACGACAGGAAATGCCCCAAAACGCAAAGTGGACACATCACATTTTCCCAAAGAAAACAGGTGTTTTTTACAAAGTGCCTACTTGTGCATTTTGGCCTCTAGCTCAGCCGGGTACCTAGTGAAACCTACCAAACGAATTTATTTTTGAAAACTAGAATCCTAGGGTAATCCAAGATGGGGTGACTTGTGGGGCTCTCACCAGGTTCTATTACCCAGAATCCTTTGCAAACCTCAAACTGTAGCAAAAAAAAAACACTTTTTCCACACATTTCGGTGACAGAAAGTTATGGAATCTGAGGGGAGCCACAAATTTTATTCCACCCAGCATTCTTCCACGTTTCTCGATAAAAATGATTCCTCACTTGTGTGGGTAGACCTAGTGCCCACGACAGGAAATGCCCCAAAACACAACATGGACACATCACATTTTCCCAAAGAAAACAGGTGTTTTTTACAAAGTGCCTACTTGTGAATTTTGGCCTCTAGCTCAGCCGGTACCTGGCGAAACCTACCAAACGTATTTATTTTTGAAAACTAGAGACCTGGGGTAATCCAAGATGGGGTGACTTGTGGGGCTCTCACCAGGGTCTGTTACCCAGAATCCTTTGCAAACGTCCAAATTTGGCTAGAAAATCATTTTTTCCTCACATTTCGGTGACAGAAAGTTCTGGAATCTGAGAAGAGCCAAAAATGTCCTTCCACCCAGCGTTCCCCATGTCTCCCGATAAAAATGATACCTCAATTTTGTGGGTAGGCCTGCTGCCCACAACAGGAAATGCCCCAAAACACAACGTGGACACATCACATTTTTCCAAAGAAAACAGTGGTGTTTTTTGTAAAGTGCCTGCCTGTGGATTTTGGCCTCGAGCTCAGTCGGAACCTAGGGAAACCTACCAAACCTGTGCATGTTTGAGAACTAAAGACCTAGGGGATTCCAAGATGAGGTGACTTGTGGGGCTTTCACCAGGTTCTATTACCCAGAATCCCTTGAAAACCTCAAAATGTGGCTAAAAAACCCACTTTTTCCTCATATTTCTGTGACAGAAAGTTCTGGAATCTGAGAGGAGCCACAAGTTTCCTTTCACCCAGTGTTCCCCCAAGTCTCCCGATAAAAATGATACCTCACTTGTGTGGTTAGGCCTAGTGACCGCGACAGGAAATGCCCCACAACACAATGTGGACACATCACATTTTTCCAAAGAAAACAGTGGTGTTTTTTGTGAACTGCCTGCCTGTGGATTTTGGCCTCGAGCTCAGTCGGAACCTAGGGAAACCTACCAAACCTGTGCATGTTTGAGAACTAAAGACCTAGGGGATTCCAAGAAGAGGTGACTTGTGGGGCTTTCACCAGGTTCTATTACCCAGAATCCCTTGAAAACCTCAAAATGTGGCTAAAAAACCCACTTTTTCCTCACATTTCTGTGACAGAAAGTTCTGGAATCTGAGAGGAGCCAAAAGTTTCCTTTCACAGAGCGTTCCCCCAAATATCCAGATAAAAATGATACCTCACTTGTGTGGGTAGGCCTACTGCCCGTGACGGGAAATGCCTCAAAACACAAAGTGAACACATCACATTTTCCCAAAGAAAACAGGTGTTTTTTGCAAAGTGCCTACATGTGAATTTTGGCCTCTAGCTTAGCCGGTACCTAGCAAAACCTACCAAACATATGCATTTTTTAAAACTAGAGACCTGGGGAATCCAAGATGGGATGACTTGTGAGGCTCTCACCATGTTCTGTTACCCAGAATCCTTTGCAAATGTCAAAATTTGGCTAAAAAAAAACACTTTTCCATCAGATTTCGGTGACAGAAAGTTCTGGAATCTGAGAGGAGCCACAAATTTCCTTCCGACCAGTTTTTCCCCAAGTCTCCCGATAAAAATGATACTTCACTTGAGTGGTTAGGCCTAGGGACCGCGACAGGAAAGGCCCCAAAACACAACATGGACACATCACATTTTTCCAAAGAAAACAGTGGTGTTTTTTGTAAAGTGCCTGCCTGTGGATTTGGCCTCTAGCTCAGTCGGCACCTAGGGAAACCTACCAAACCTGTGCATTTTTGAGAACTAGAGACCTAGGGGAATCCAAGATGAGGTGACTTGTGGGGCTTTTACCAGGTTCTCTTACCCAGAATACCTTGCAATCCTCAAATTTTGGCTAAAAAATAAATTTTTCCTCACATTTCGGTGACAGAAAGTTCTGGAATCTTAGAGGAGCCACAAGTTTCCTTTCACCCAGCATTCCCCCAAGTATCCCAATAAAAATTATACCTCACTTGTGTGGGTAGGCCTACTGCCCACGACAGGAAATGCCTCAAAACACAAAGTGGACACATCACATTTTCCCAAAGAAGACAGGTGTTTTTTGCAGAGTGCCTACTTGTGAATTTTGGCCTCTAGCTCAGCCGGTACCTGGCGAAACCTACCAAACGTATTCATTTTTGAAAACTAGAATCCTAGGGTAATCCAAGATGGGGTGACTTGTGGGGCTCTCGCCAGGTTCTATTACCCAGAATCCTTTGCAAACCTGAAACTTTGGGTAAAAAAACACCTTTTCCTCACATTTCGGTGACAGAAAGTTCTGGAATCTAAGGGGAGCCACAAATTTTATTCCACCCAGCATTCTTCCAAGTCTCTCGATAAAAATGATACCTCACTTGCGTGGGTAGACCTAGTGCCCACGACAGGAAATGCCCAAAATGCAAAGTGGACACATCACATTTTCCCAAAGAAAACAGGTGTTTTTTACAAAGTGCCTACTTGTGCATTTTGGCCTCTAGCTCAGCCGGGTACCTAGTGAAACCTACCAAACGTATTTATTTTTGAAAACTAGAATCCTAGGGTAATCCAAGATGGGGTCACTTGTGGGGCTCTCACCAGGTTCTATTACCCAGAATCCTTTGCAAACCTCAAACTCTGGCAGAAAAAACACTTTTTCCACACATTTCGGTGACAGAAAGTTATGGAATCTGAGGGGAGCCACAAATTTTATTCCACCCAGCATTCTTCCACGTCTCTCGATAAAAATGATTCCTCACTTGTGTGGGTAGACCTAGTGCCCACGACAGGAAATGCCCCAAAACACAACATGGACACATCACATTTTCCCAAAGAAAACAGGTGTTTTTTACAAAGTGCCTACTTGTGAATTTTGGCCTCTAGCTCAGCTGGTACCTAGCGAAACCTACCAAACGTATTTATTTTTGAAAACTAGAGACCTAGGGTAATCCAAGATGGGGTGACTTGTGGGGCTCTCACCAGGGTCTATTACCCAGAATCCTTTGCAAACGTCCAAATTTGGCTAGAAAATCATTTTTTCCTCACATTTCGGTGACAGAAAGTTCTGGAATCTGAGAGGAGCCAAAAATGTCCTTCCACCCAGCGTTCCCCATGTCTCCCGATAAAAATGATACCTCAATTTTGTGGGTAGGCCTACTGCCCACAACAGGAAATGCCCCAAAACACAATGTGGACACATCACATTTTTCCAAAGAAAACAGTGGTGTTTTTTGTAAACTGCCTGCCTGTGGATTTTGGCCTCGAGCTCAGTCGGAACCTAGGGAAACCTACCAAACCTGTGCATGTTTGAGAACTAAAGACCTAGGGGATTCCAAGAAGAGGTGACTTGTGGGGCTTTCACCAGGTTCTATTACCCAGAATCCCTTGAAAACCGCAAAATGTGGCTAAAAAACCCACTTTTTCCTCACATTTCTGTGACAGAAAGTTCTGGAATCTGAGAGGAGCCAAAAGTTTCCTTTCACCGAGCGTTCCCCCAAATATCCAGATAAAAATGATACCTCACTTGTGTGGGTAGGCCTACTGCCCGTGACGGGAAATGCCTCAAAACACAAAGTGAACACATCACATTTTCCCCAAGAAAACAGGTGTATTTTGCAAAGTGCCTACATTGAATTTTGGCCTCTAGCTTAGCCGGTACCTAGCAAAACCTACCAAACATATGCATTTTTGAAAACTAGAGACCTGGGGAATCCAAGATGGGATGACTTGTGAGGCTCTCCCAGGTTCTGTTACCCAGAATCCTTTGCAAATGTCAAAATTTGGCTAAAAAAAAACACTTTTCCATCAGATTTCGGTGACAGAAAGTTCTGGAATCTGAGAGGAGCCACAAATTTCCTTCCGACCAGTTTTCCCCAAGTCTCCCGATAAAAATGATACTTCACTTGAGTGGTTAGGCCTAGGGACCGCGACAGGAAAGGCCCCAAAACAAAACATGGACACATCACATTTTTCCAAAGAAAACAGTGGTGTTTTTTGTAAAGTGCCTGCCTGTGGATTTGGCCTCTAGCTCAGTCGGCACCTAGGGAAACCTACCAAACCTGTGCATTTTTGAGAACTAGAGACCTAGGGGAATCCAAGATGAGGTGACTTGTGGGGCTTTCACCAGGTTCTCTTACCCAGAATACCTTGCAATCCTCAAATTTTGGCTAAAAAATAACTTTTTCCTCACATTTCGGTGACAGAAAGTTCTGGAATCTGAGAGGAGCCACAAGTTTCCTTTCACCCAGCATTCCCCCAAGTATCCCAATAAAAATTATACCTCACTTGTGTGGGTAGGCCTACTGCCCACGACAGGAAATGCCTCAAAACACAAAGTGGACACATCACATTTTCCCAAAGAAGACAGGTGTTTTTTGCAGAGTGCCTACTTGTGAATTTTGGCCTCTAGCTCAGCCGGTACCTAGCGAAACCTACCAAACGTATTTATTTTTGAAAACTAGAGACCTAGGGTAATCCATGATGAGGTGACTTGTGTTGCTCTCACCAGGGTCTATTACCCAGAATCCTTTGCAATCCTGAAACTTTGGGTAAAAAAACACCTTTTCCTCACATTTCGGTGACAGAAAGTTCTGGAATCTAAGGGGAGCCACAAATTTTATTCCACCCAGCATTCTTCCAAGTCTCTCGATAAAAATGATACCTCACTTGTGTGGGTAGACCTAGTGCCCACGACAGGAAATGCCCCAAAACGCAAAGTGGACACATCACATTTTCCCAAAGAAAACAGGTGTTTTTTACAAAGTGCCTACTTGTGCATTTTGGCCTCTAGCTCAGCCGGTACCTAGTGAAACCTACCAAACGTATTTATTTTTGAAAACTAGAATCCTAGGGTAATATAAGATGGGGTGACTTGTGGGCTCTCACCAGGTTCTATTACCAAGAATCCTTTGCAAACCTCAAACTGTGGCAAAAAAAACACTTTTTCCACAAATTTCGGTGACAGAAAGTTATGGAATCTGAGGGGAGCCACAAATTTTATTCCACCCACCATTCTTCCACGTCTCTCGATAAAAATGATTCCTCACTTGTGTGGGTAGACCTAGTGCCCACGACAGGAATACCCCAAAACACACCATGGACACATCACATTTTCCCAAAGAAAACAGGTGTTTTTTACAAAGTGACTACTTGTGAATTTTGGCCTCTAGCTCAGCCGGTACCTAGCGAAACCTACCAAACGTATTTATTTTTGAAAACTAGAGACCTAGGGTAATCCAAGATGAGGTGACTTGTGTTGCTCTCACCAGGGTCTATTACCCAGAATTCTTTGCAAACGTCCAAATTTGGCTAGAAAATCATTTTTTCCTCACATTTTGGTGAAAGAAAGTTCTGGAATCTGAGAGGAGCCAAAAATGTCCTTCCACCCAGCGTTCCCCATGTCTTCCGATAAAAATGATACCTCAATTTTGTGGGTAGGTCTAATGCCCACGACAGGAAATGCCCCAAAACACAACGTGGACACATCACATTTTTCCAAAGAAAACAGTGGTGTTTTTTGTAAAGTGCCTGCCTGTGGATTTTGGCCTCTAGCTCAGTCGGCACCTCGGGAAAACTACCAAACCTGTGCATGTTTGAGAACTAGAGACCTAGGGGATTCCAAGATGAGGTGACTTGTGCGGCTTTCACCAGGTTCTATTACCCAGAATCCCTTGAAAACCTCAAAATTTGGCTAAAAAAACACTTT
Organism: Pleurodeles waltl; assembly: GCF_031143425.1. Classification (NCBI taxonomy): domain Eukaryota; kingdom Metazoa; phylum Chordata; class Amphibia; order Caudata; family Salamandridae; genus Pleurodeles; species Pleurodeles waltl. The sequence continues at coordinate 1,161,455,036 of NC_090445.1, forward strand.
TTCCTCATATTTCTGTGACAGAAAGTTCTGGAATCTGAGAGGAGCCACAAGTTTCGTTTCACCCAGTGTTCCCCCACGTCTTCCTCTAAAAATGATACCTCACTTGTGTGGTTAGGCCTAGTGACCGCGACAGGAAATGCCCCACAACACAATGTGGACACATCACATTTTTCCAAAGAAAACAGTGGTGTTTTTTGTAAACTGCCTGCCTGTGGATTTTGGCCTCGAGCTCAGTCGGAACCTAGGGAAACCTACCAAACCTGTGCATGTTTGAGAACTAGAGACCTAGGGGATTCCAAGATGAGGTGAATTGTGGGGCTTTCACCAGGTTCTATTACCCAGAATCCCTTGAAAACCTCAAAATGTGGCTAAAGAAACCACTTTTTCCTCACATTTCTGTGACAGAAAGTTCTGGAATCTGAGAGGAGCCACAAGTTTCCTTTCACCCAGCGTTCCCCCAAATATCCAGATAAAAATCATACTTCACTTGTGTGGTTAGGCCTACGGACCGCAACAGGAAATTGCCCAAAACACTACATGGACACATCACATTTTTCCAAAGAAAACAGTGGTGTTTTTTGTAAAGTGCCTGCCTGTGGATTTGGCCTCTAGCTCAGTCGGCACCTAGGGAAACCTACCAAACCTGTGCATTTTTGAGAACTAGAGACCTAGGGGAATCCAAGATGAGGTGACTTGTGGGGCTTTCACCAGGTTCACTTACCCAGAATACCTTGCAATCCTCAAATTTTGGCTAAAAAATAACTTTTTCCTCACATTTCGGTGACAGAAAGTTCTGGAATCTGAGAGGAACCACAAATTTTATTCCACCCAGCATTCTTCCAAGTCTCTCGATAAAAATGATACCTCACTTGTGTGGGTAGACCTAGTGCCCACGACAGGAAATGCCCCAAAACACAACATGGACACATCACATTTTCCCAAAGAAAACAGGTGTTTTTTACAAAGTGCCTAAATGTGAATTTTGGCCTCTAGCTCAGCCGGTACCTTGCGAAACCTACTAAACCTGTACATTTTTAAAACTAGAGACCTATGGGAATCCAGGATGAGGTGACTTGTCGGGCTCTCACCATGTTCTGTTACCCAGAATCCTTTACAAACCTTACAATTTGGCTAGAAAAACAGTTTTTCCTAAAATTTCGGGGACAGAAAGTTCTGGAATCTGAAAGGAGCCACAAATTTCCTTCCACACAGCATTCACCCAAGACTCCTGATAAAAATGATACCTCACTTGTGAGGGTAGGCCTAGTGCCCCCAACAGGAAATGCCCCAAAACACAACGTGGATACATCACATTTTTCCAAAGAAAACAGAGGTGTTTTTTGCAAAGTGCCTACCTGTGGAATCTAGCCTCTAGCTCAGTCGGCACTTAGGGAAACCTACCAAACCTGTGCATTTTTGAGAACTACAGACCCAGGGTAATCCAAGATGGGGTGACTTCTGGGGCTCTCACCAGGTTATATTACCCAGAATCCTTTGCAAACCTCAACATTTGGCTAAAAAAAAACTTTTTCCTCACATTTCGGTGACAGAAAGCTCTGGAATCTGAGAAAGGCAACACATTTCCTTCCATTCAGCGTTCCCCCAAGTCACTCGATAAAAATCAGACCTCACTTGTGTGGGTAGGCCTAGTGCCCGCGACAGGAAATACTCCAAAACACAACGTGGACACATCACATTTTTACAAAGAAAACAGAGGTGTTTTTTGCAAAGTGCCTACCTGTGGATTTTGGCTTCTAGCTCAGTTGGCACCTAGGGAAACCTACCAAACCTGTGCAGTTTTTAAAACTAGAGACATAGGGGAAACCAAGATGGAGTGACTTTTGGGGCTCTCACCAGGTTCTGTTACCCAGAATCCTATACAAACCTTAAAATCTGGTTAAAAAAACAGTTTTTCCTCACATTTCAGTGACAGAAAGATCTGGAATCTGAAAGGAGCCACAAATTTCCTTCCACCCAGCATTCTCCCAAGACTCCTGATAAAACTTATACCTCACTTGTGTGGGTAGGCCTAGTGCCCGCAACAGGAAATGCCCCAAAACACAACGTGGATACATCACATTTTTCCAAAGAAAACAGAGGTGTTTTTTGCAAAGTGCCTACCTGTGGAATTTGGCCTCTAGCTCAGTCGGCACCTAGGCAAACCTTCCAAACCTGTGCATGTTTGAGAACTACGGACCTAGGGGAATCCAAGATGAGGTGACTTGTGGGGCTCTCACCAGGTTCTATTTCCCAGAATCCCTTGCAAACATCAACATTTGCCTAAAAAAACACTTTTTCCTCACATTTCGGTGACAGAAAATTCTGGAATCTGAGAGGAGCCACAAATTTCCTTTCATCCAGCGTTCCCCCAAATCTCTAAAAAAAAACGATACCTCACTTGTGTGGGTAGGCCTACTGCCCACAACAGGAAATGTCCCAAAACACAAAGTGGACACATCACATTTTCCCACAGAAAACAGGTGTTTTTTGTAAAGTGCCTGCCTGTGGATTTTGGGCTCTAGCTCATTTGGCACCTCGGGAAACCTACCAAACCCGTGCATGTTTGAGAAATAGAGACCTAGGGGAATCCAAGATGAGGAGACTTGTGGGGCTTTCACCAGGTTCTATTACCCAGAATCCCTTGGAAACCTCAAAATGTGGCTAAAAAAACACTTTTTCCTCACATTTCTGTGACAGAAAGTTCTGGAATCTGAGAGGAGCCACAAGTTTCCTTTCACCCAGCATTCCCCCAAGTATCCCAATAAAAATTATACCTCACTTGTGTGGGTAGGCCTACTGCCCACGACAGGAAATGCCCCAAAACACAAAGTGGACACATCACATTTTCCCAAAGAAGACAGGTGTTTTTTGCAGAGTGCCTAAATGTGAATTTTGGCCTCTAGCTCAGCCGGTACGTGGCGAAACCTACCAAACGTATTTATTTTTGAAAACTAGAATCCTAGGGTAATCCAAGATGGGGTGACTTCTGGGGCTCTCACCAGGTTCTATTACCCAGAATCCTTTGCAAACCTGAAACTTTGGCTAAAAAAACACTTTTTCCTCACATTTCGGTGACAGAAAGTTCTGTAATCTAAGGGGAGCCACACATTTTATTCCACCCAGCATTCTTCCAAGTCTCTCGATAAAAATGATACCTCACTTGTGTGGGTAGACCTAGTGCCCACGACAGGAAATGCCCCAAAACGCAAAGTGGACACATCACATTTTCCCAAAGAAAACAGGTGTTTTTTACAAAGTGCCTACTTGTGCATTTTGGCCTCTAGCTCAGCCGGTACTTAGTGAAACCTACCAAACATATTTATTTTTGAAAACTAGAATCCTAGGGTAATCCAAGATGGGGTGACTTGTGGGGCTCTCACCAGATTCTATTACACAGAATCCTTTGCAAACCTCAAACTGTGGCAAAAAAAACACTTTTTCCTCAAATTTCGGTGACAGAAAGTTCTGGAATCTGAGGGGAGCCACAAATTTTATTCCACCCAGCATTCTTCCACGTCTCTAGATAAAAATGAAAAATGATACCTCACTTGTGTGGGTAGACCTAGTGCCCACGACAGGAAATGCCCCAAAACACAAAATGGACATATCACATTTTTCCAAAGAAAACAGAGGTGTTTTTTGCAAAGTGCCTACCTGTGGATTTTGGCCTCTAGCTCAGTCGGCACCTAGGGAAACATACCAAACCTGTGCATTTTTTAAAACAAGAGACCTAGGGGAATCCAGGATGGAGTGACGTGTGTGGCACTCACCAGGTTCTGTTACCCAGAATCCTATACAAACCTTAAACTGTGGCAAAAAAAAACACTTTTTCCTCACATTTCGGTGACAGAAAGTTCTGGAATCTGAGGGGAGCCAGAAATGTTATTCCACCCAGCATTCTTCCACGTCTCTCGATAAAAATGATACCTCACTTGTGTGGGTAGACCTAGTGCCCACGACAGGAAATGTCCCAAAACACAAAGTGGACACATCACATTTTCCCAAAGAAAACAGGTGTTTTTTGTAAAGTGCCTGCCTGTGGATTTTGGGCTCTAGCTCATTTGGCACCTCGGGAAACCTACCAAAACTGTGCATGTTTGAGAACTAGAGACCTAGGGGAATCCAAGATGAGGAGACTTGTGGGGCTTTCACCAGGTTCTATTACCCAGAATCCCTTGGAAACCTCAAAATGTGGCTAAAAAACACTTTTTCCTCACATTTCTGTGACAGAAAGTTCTGGAATCTGAGAGGAGCCACAAGTTTCCTTTCACCCAGCATTCCCCCAAGTATTCCAATAAAAATTATACATCACTTGTGTGGGTAGGCCTACTGCCCACGACAGGAAATGCCTCAAAACACAAAGTGGACACATCACATTTTCCCAAAGAAGACAGGTGTTTTTTGCAGAGTGCCTACTTGTGAATTTTGGCCTCGAGCTCAGCCGGTACCTGGCGAAACCTACCAAACGTATTCATTTTTGAAAACTAGAATCCTAAAGTAATCCAAGATGGGGTGACTTGTGGGGCTCTCGCCAGGTTCTATTACCCAGAATCCTTTGCAAACCTGAAACTTTGGGTAAAAAAAACACCTTTTCCTCACATTTCGGTGACAGAAAGTTCTGGAATCTAAGGGGAGCCACAAATTTTATTCCACCCAGCATTCTTCCAAGTCTCTCGATAAAAATGATACCTCACTTGTGTGGGTAGACCTAGTGCCCACGACAGGAAATGCCCCAAAACGCAAAGTGGACACATCACATTTTCCCAAAGAAAACAGGTGTTTTTTACAAAGTGCCTACTTGTGCATTTTGGCCTCTAGCTCAGCCGGTACCTAGTGAAACCTACCAAACGTATTTATTTTTGAAAACTAGAATCCTAGGGTAATCCAAGATGGGGTGACTTGTGGGGCTCTCACCAGGTTCTATTACCCAGAATCCTTTGCAAACCTCAAACTGTGGCAAAAAAAAACACTTTTTCCACACATTTCGGTGACAGAAAGTTATGAAATCTGAGGGGAGCCACAAATTTTATTCCACCCAGCATTCTTCCACGTCTCTCGATAAAAATGATTCCTCACTTGTGTGGGTAGACCTAGTGCCCACGACAGGAAATGCCCCAAAACACAACATGGACACATCACATTTTCCCAAAGAAAACAGGTGTTTTTTACAAAGTGCCTACTTGTGAATTTTGGCCTCTAGCTCAGCCGGTACCTAGCGAAACCTACCAAACGTATTTATTTTTGAAAACTAGAGACCTAGGGTAATCCAAGATGGGGTGACTTGTGGGGCTCTCACCAGGGTCTATTAACCAGAATCCTTTGCAAACGTCCAAATTTGGCTAGAAAATCATTTTTTCCTCACATTTCGGTGACAGAAAGTTCTGGAATCTGAGAGGAGCCAAAAATGTCCTTCCACCCAGCGTTCCCCATGTCTCCCGATAAAAATGATACCTCAATTTTGTGGGTAGGCCTACTGCCCACAACAGGAAATGCCCCAAAACACAACGTGGACACATCACATTTTTCCAAAGAAAACAGTGGTGTTTTTTGTAAAGTGCCTGCCTGTGGATTTTGGCCTCTAGCTCAGTCGGCACCTCGGGAAACCTACCAAACCTGTGCATGTTTGAGAACTAGAGACCTAGGGGATTCCAAGATGAGGTGACTTGTGCGGCTTTCACCAGGTTCTATTACCCAGAATCCCTTGAAAACCTCAAAATGTGGCTAAAAAAACACTTTTTCCTCATATTTCTGTGACAGAAAGTTCTGGAATCTGAGAGGAGCCACAAGTTTCCTTTCACCCAGTGTTCCCCCAAGTCTCCCGATAAAAATGATACCTCACTTGTGAGGTTAGGCCTAGTGACCGCGACAGGAAATGCCCCACAACACAATGTGGACACATCACATTTTTCCAAAGAAAACAGTGGTGTTTTTTGTAAACTGCCTGCCTGTGGATTTAGGCCTCGAGCTCAGTCGGAACCTAGGGAAACCTACCAAACCTGTGCATGTTTGAGAACTAAAGACCTAGGGGATTCCAAGAAGAGGTGACTTGTGGGGCTTTCACCAGGTTCTATTACCCAGAATCCCTTGAAAACCTCAACATGTGGCTAAAAAACCCACTTTTTCCTCACATTTCTGTGACAGAAAGTTCTGGAATCTGAGAGGAGCCAAAAGTTTCCTTTCACCGAGCGTTCCCCCAAATATCCAGATAAAAATGATACCTCACTTGTGTGGGTAGGCCTACTGCCCGTGACGGGAAATGCCTCAAAACACAAAGTGAACACATCACATTTTCCCAAAGAAAACAGGTGTTTTTTGTAAAGTGCCTACATGTGAATTTTGGCCTCTAGCTTAGCCGGTACCTAGCAAAACCTACCAAACATATGCATTTTTGAAAACTAGAGACCTGGGGAATCCAAGATGGGATGACTTGTGAGGCTCTCACCAGGTTCTGTTACCCAGAATCCTTTGCAAATGTCAAAATTTGGCTAAAAAAAAACACTTTTCCATCAGATTTCGGTGACAGAAAGTTCTGGAATCTGAGAGGAGCCACAAATTTCCTTCCGACCAGTTTTCCCCCAAGTCTCCCGATAAAAATGATACTTCACTTGAGTGGTTAGGCCTAGGGACCGCGACAGGAAAGGCCCCAAAACACAACATGGACACATCACATTTTTCCAAAGAAAACAGTGGTGTTTTTTGTAAAGTGCCTGCCTGTGGATTTGGCCTCTAGCTCAGTCGGCACCTAGGGAAACCTACCAAACCTGTGCATTTTTGAGAACTAGAGACCTAGGGGAATCCAAGATGAGGTGACTTGTGGGGCTTTCACCAGGTTCTCTTACCCAGAATACCTTGCAATCCTCAAATTTTGGCTAAAAAATAACTTTTTCCTCACATTTCGGTGACAGAAAGTTCTGGAATCTGAGAGGAACCACAAATCTTATTCCACCCAGCATTCTTCCAAGTCTCTCGATAAAAATGATACCTCACTTGTGTGGGTAGACCTAGTGCCCACGACAGGAAATGCCCCAAAACACAACATGGACACATCACATTTTCCCAAATAAAACAGGTGTTTTTTACAAAGTGCCTACTTGTGAATTTTGGGCTCTAGCTCAGCCGGTACCTTGCGAAACCTACTAAACCTGTACATTTTTTAAAACTAGAGACCTATGGGAATCCAGGATGAGATGACTTGTCGGGCTCTCACCATGTTCTGTTACCCAGAATCCTTTACAAAACTTACAATTTGGCTAGAAAAACAGTTTTTCCTAAAATTTCGGGGACAGAAAGTTCTGGAATCTGAAAGGAGCCACAAATTTCCTTCCACCCAGCATTCACCCAAGACTCCTGATAAAAATGATACCTCACTTGTGAGGGTAGGCCTAGTGCCTCCAACAGGAAATGCCCCAAAACACAACGTGGATACATCACATTTTTCCAAAGAAAACAGAGGTGTTTTTTGCAAAGTGCCTACCTGTGGAATCTAGCCTCTAGCTCAGTCGGCACTTAGGTAAACCTACCAAACCTGTGCATTTTTGAGAACTACAGACCCAGGGTAATCCAAGATGGGGTGACTTCTGGGGCTCTCACCAGGTTATATTACCCAGAATCCTTTGCAAACCTCAACATTTGGCTAAAAAAAAACTTTTTCCTCACATTTCAGTGCCAGAAAGCTCTGGAATCTTAGAAAGGCAACAAATTTCCTTCCATTCAGCGTTCCCCCAAGTCACTCGATAAAAATCAGACCTCACTTGTGTGGGTAGGCCTAGTGCCCGTGACAGGAAATACTCCAAAACACAATGTGGACACATCACATTTTTACAAAGAAAACAGAGGTGTTTTTTGCAAAGTGCCTACCTGTGGATTTTGGCTTCTAGCTCAGTTGGCACCTAGGGAAACCTACCAAACCTGTGCAGTTTTTAAAACTAGAGACATAGGGGAATCCAAGATGGAGTGACTTGTGGGGCTCTCACCAGGTTCTGTTACCCAGAATCCATTCGCAAACCCCAAACTTTGGCTATAAAAACACTTTTCCCTCACATTTCGGTGTCAGAAACTTCTGGAATCTGAGAGGAGCCCCAAATTTTATTCCACCTAGCATTCTCCCAAGTCTCTCGATAAAAATGATACCTCATTTGTGTGGGTAGACCTAGTGCCCACGGCAGGAAATGTCCCAAAACACAACGTGGACACATCACATTTTTCCAAAGAAAACAAAAGTGTTTTTTGCAAAGTGCCTATCTGTGGATTTTGGCCTCTAGCTCAGTCGGCACCTAGGGAAACATACCAAACCTGTGCATTTTTTAAAACAAGAGACCTAGGGGAATCCAGGATGGAGTGACGTGTGTGGCACTCACCAGGTTCTGTTACCCAGAATCCTATACAAACCTTAAAATGTGGTTAAAAAAACAGTTTTTCCTCACATTTCAGTGACAGAAAGATCTGGAATCTGAAAGGAGCCACAAATTTCCTTCCACCCAGCATTCTCCCAAGACTCCTGATAAAACTTATACCTCACTTGTGTGGGTAGGCCTAGTGCCCGCAACAGGAAATGCCCCAAAACACAACGTGGATACATCACATTTTTCCAAAGAAAACAGAGGTGTTTTTTGCAAAGTGCCTACCTGTGGAATTTGGCCTCTAGCTCAGTCGGCACCTAGGCAAACCTACCAAACCTGTGCATTTTTTAGAACTACGGACCTAGGGGAATCCAAGATGAGGTGACTTGTGGGGCTCTCACCAGGTTCTATTTCCCAGAATCCCTTGCAAACATCAACATTTGCCTAAAAAAACACTTTTTCCTCACATTTCGGTGACAGAAAATTCTGGAATCTGAGAGGAGCCACAAATTTCCTTTCATCCAGCGTTCCCCCAAATCTCTAAAAAAAAACGATACCTCACTTGTGTGGGTAGGCCTACTGCCCACAACAGGAAATGTCCCAAAATACAAAGTGGATACATCACATTTTCCCACAGAAAACAGGTGTTTTTTGTAAAGTGCCTGCCTGTGGATTTTGGCCTCTAGCTCAGTCGGCACAACGGGAAACCTACCAAACCTGTGCATGTTTGAGAACTAGAGACCTAGGGGAATCCAAGATGAGGAGACTTGTGGGGCTTTCACCAGGTTCTATTACCCAGAATCCCTTGGAAACCTCAAAATGTGGCTAAAAAAACACTTTTTCCTCACATTTCTGTGACAGAAAGTTCTGGAATCTGAGAGGAGCCACAAGTTTCCTTTCACCCAGCATTCCCCCAAGTATCCCAATAAAAATGATACTTCACTTGTGTGGGTAGGCCTACTGCCCACGACAGGAAATGCCCCAAAACACAAAGTGGACACATCACATTTTCCCAAAGAAGACAGGTGTTTTTTACAGAGTGCCTAAATGTGAATATTTGTCCTCTAGCTCAGCCGGTACCTAGCGAAACCTACCAAACGTATTTATTTTTGAAAACTAGAGACCTAGAGTAATCCAAGATGGGGTGACCTGTGGGGCTCTCAATTGGGTCTATTACCCAGAATCCTTTGCAGACGTCCAAATTTGGCTAAAAAATCATTTTTTCCTCACATTTCTGTGACAGAAAGTTCTGGAATCTGAGAGGAGCCAAAAATGTCCTTCCACCCAGCGTTCCCCATGTCTCCCGATAAAAATGGTACCTCAATTTTGTGGGTAGGCCTACTGCCCACAACAGGAAATGCCCCAAAACACAACGTGGATACATCACATTTTTCCAAAGAAAACAGAGGTGTTTTTTGCAAAGTGCCTACCGGTGGAACTTGGCCTCTAGCTCAGTCGGCACTTAGGGAAACCTACCAAACCTGTGCATTTTTGAGAACTACAGACCCAGGGTAATCCAAGATGGGGTGACTTGTGGGGCTCTCACCAGGTTCTATTTCCCAGAATCCCTTGCAAACACCAACATTTGCCTAAAAAAACACTTTTTCCTCACATTTCGGTGACAGAAAGTTCTGGAACCTGAAAGGAGCCACAAATTTCCTTCCACCCAGCATTCACCCAAGACTCCTGATAAAAATTATGCCTCACTTGTGAGGGTAGGCCTAGTGCCCACAACAGGAAATGCCCCAAAACACAACGTGGATACATCACATTTTTCCAAAGAAAACAGAGGTGTTTTTTGCAAAGTGCCTACCTGTGGAATTTGGCCTCTAGCTCAGTCGGCACTTAGGGAAACCTACCAAACCTGTGCATTTTTGAGAACTACAGACCCAGGGTAATCCAAGATGGGGTGACTTGTGGGGCTCTCACCAGGGTCTATTACCCAGAATCCTTTGCAAACGTCCAAATTTGGCTAGAAAATCATTTTTTCCTCACATTTCGGTGACAGAAAGTTCTGGAATCTGAGAGGAGCCAAAAATGTCCTTCCACCCAGCGTTCCCCATGTCTCCCGATAAAAATGATACCTCAATTTTGTGGGTAGGCCTACTGCCCACAACAGGAAATGCCCCAAAACACAATGTGGACACATCACATTTTTCCAAAGAAAACAGTGGTGTTTTTTGTAAACTGCCTGCCTGTGGATTTTGGCCTCGAGCTCAGTCGGAACCTAGGGAAACCTACCAAACCTGTGCATGTTTGAGAACTAAAGACCTAGGGGATTCCAAGTAGAGGTGACTTGTGGGGCTTTCACCAGGTTCTATTACCCAGAATCCCTTGAAAACCGCAAAATGTGGCTAAAAAACCCACTTTTTCCTCACATTTCTGTGACAGAAAGTTCTGGAATCTGAGAGGAGCCAAAAGTTTCCTTTCACCGAGCGTTCCCCCAAATATCCAGATAAAAATGATACCTCACTTGTGTGGGTAGGCCTACTGCCCGTGACGGGAAATGCCTCAAAACACAAAGTGAACACATCACATTTTCCCAAAGAAAACAGGTGTATTTTGCAAAGTGCCTACATGTGAATTTTGGCCTCTAGCTTAGCCGGTACCTAGCAAAACCTACCAAACATATGCATTTTTGAAAACTAGAGACCTGGGGAATCCAAGATGGGATGACTTGTGAAGCTCTCACCAGGTTCTGTTACCCAGAATCCTTTGCAAATGTCAAAATTTGGCTAAAAAAAAACACTTTTCCATCAGATTTCGGTGACAGAAAGTTCTGGAATCTGAGAGGAGCCACAAATTTCCTTCCGACCAGTTTTCCCCCAAGTCTCCCGATAAAAATGATACTTCACTTGAGTGGTTAGGCCTAGGGACCGCGACAGGAAAGGCCCCAAAACACAACATGGACACATCACATTTTTCCAAAGAAAACAGTGGTGTTTTTTGTAAAGTGCCTGCCTGTGGATTTGGCCTCTAGCTCAGTCGGCACCTAGGGAAACCTACCAAACCTGTGCATTTTTGAGAACTAGAGACCTAGGGGAATCCAAGATGAGGTGACTTGTGGGGCTTTCACCAGGTTCTCTTACCCAGAATACCTTGCAATCCTCAAATTTTGGCTAAAAAATAACTTTTTCCTCACATTTCGGTGACAGAAAGTTCTGGAATCTGAGAGGAGCCACAAGTTTCCTTTCACCCAGCATTCCCCCAAGTATCCCAATAAAAATTATACCTCACTTGTGTGGGTAGGCCTACTGCCTACGACAGGAAATGCCTCAAAACACAAAGTGGACACATCACATTTTCCCAAAGAAGACAGGTGTTTTTTGCAGAGTGCCTACTTGTGAATTTTGGCCTCTAGCTCAGCCGGTACCTAGCGAAACCTACCAAACGTATTTATTTTTGAAAACTAGAGACCTAGGGTAATCCAAGATGAGGTGACTTGTGTTGCTCTCACCAGGGTCTATTACCCAGAATCCTTTGCAATCCTGAAACTTTGGGTAAAAAAACACCTTTTCCTCACATTTCGGTGACAGAAAGTTCTGGAATCTAAGGGGAGCCACAAATTTTATTCCACCCAGCATTCTTCCAAGTCTCTCGATAAAAATGATACCTCACTTGTGTGGGTAGACCTAGTGCCCACGACAGGAAATGCCCCAAAACGCAAAGTGGACACATCACATTTTCCCAAAGAAAACAGGTGTTTTTTACAAAGTGCCTACTTGTGAATTTTGGCCTCTAGCTCAGCCGGTACCTAGCGAAACCTACCAAACGTATTTATTTTTGAAAACTAGAGACCTAGGGTAATCCAAGATGAGGTGACTTGTGTTGCTCTCACCAGGGTCTATTACCCAGAATTCTTTGCAAACGTCCAAATTTGGCTAGAAAATCATTTTTTCCTCACATTTCGGTGAAAGAAAGTTCTGGAATCTGAGAGGAGCCAAAAATGTCCTTCCACCCAGCGTTCCCCATGTCTTCCGATAAAAATGATACCTCAATTTTGTGGGTAGGTCTACTGCCCACGACAGGAAATGCCCCAAAACACAACGTGGACACATCACATTTTTCCAAAGAAAACAGTGGTGTTTTTTGTAAAGTGCCTGCCTGTGGATTTTGGCCTCTAGCTCAGTCGGCACCTCGGGAAACCTACCAAACCTGTGCATGTTTGAGAACTAGAGACCTAGGGGATTCCAAGATGAGGTGACTTGTGCGGCTTTCACCAGGTTCTATTACCCAGAATCCCTTGAAAACCTCAAAATTTGGCTAAAAAAACACTTTTTCCTCATATTTCTGTGACAGAAAGTTCTGGAATCTGAGAGGAGCCACAAGTTTCGTTTCACCCAGTGTTCCCCCACGTCTCCCTCTAAAAATGATACCTCACTTGTGTGGTTAGGCCTAGTGACCGCGACAGGAAATGCCCCACAACACAATGTGGACACATCACATTTTTCCAAAGAAAACAGTGGTGTTTTTTGTAAACTGCCTGCCTGTGGATTTTGGCCTCGAGCTCAGTCGGAACCTAGGGAAACCTACCAAACCTGTGCATGTTTGAGAACTAAAGACCTAGGGGATTCCAAGAAGAGGCAATCCTCAAATTTTGGCTAAAAAATAACTTTTTCCTCACATTTCGGTGACAGAAAGTTCTGGAATCTGAGAGGAACCACAAATCTTATTCCACCCAGCATTCTTCCAAGTCTCTCGATAAAAATGATACCTCACTTGTGTGGGTAGACCTAGTGCCCACGACAGGAAATGCCCCAAAACACAACATGGACACATCACATTTTCCCAAATAAAACAGGTGTTTTTTACAAAGTGCCTACTTGTGAATTTTGGGCTCTAGCTCAGCCGGTACCTTGCGAAACCTACTAAACCTGTACATTTTTTAAAACTAGAGACCTATGGGAATCCAGGATGAGGTGACTTGTCGGGCTCTCACCATGTTCTGTTACCCAGAATCCTTTACAAACCTTACAATTTGGCTAGAAAAACAGTTTTTCCTAAAATTTCGGGGACAGAAAGTTCTGGAATCTGAAAGGAGCCACAAATTTCCTTCCACCCAGCATTCACCCAAGACTCCTGATAAAAATGATACCTCACTTGTGAGGGTAGGCCTAGTGCCTCCAACAGGAAATGCCCCAAAACACAACGTGGATACATCACATTTTTCCAAAGAAAACAGAGGTGTTTTTTGCAAAGTGCCTACCTGTGGAATCTAGCCTCTAGCTCAGTCGGCACTTAGGTAAACCTACCAAACCTGTGCATTTTTGAGAACTACAGACCCAGGGTAATCCAAGATGGGGTGACTTCTGGGGCTCTCACCAGGTTATATTACCCAGAATCCTTTGCAAACCTCAACATTTGGCTAAAAAAAAACTTTTTCCTCACATTTCAGTGACAGAAAGCTCTGGAATCTTAGAAAGGCAACAAATTTCCTTCCATTCAGCGTTCCCCCAAGTCACTCGATAAAAATCAGACCTCACTTGTGTGGGTAGGCCTAGTGCCCGTGACAGGAAATACTCCAAAACACAACGTGGACACATCACATTTTTACAAAGAAAACAGAGGTGTTTTTTGCAAAGTGCCTACCTGTGGATTTTGGCTTCTAGCTCAGTTGGCACCTAGGGAAACCTACCAAACCTGTGCAGTTTTTAAAACTAGAGACATAGGGGAATCCAAGATGGAGTGACTTGTGGGGCTCTCACCAGGTTCTGTTACCCAGAATCCATTCGCAAACCCCAAACTTTGGCTATAAAAACACTTTTCCCTCACATTTCGGTGTCAGAAACTTCTGGAATCTGAGAGGAGCCCCAAATTTTATTCCACCTAGCATTCTCCCAAGTCTCTTGATAAAAATGATACCTCATTTGTGTGGGTAGACCTAGTGCCTGCAGCAGGAAATGTCCCAAAACACAACGTGGACACATCACATTTTTCCAAAGAAAACAGAGGTGTTTTTTGCAAAGTGCCTACCTTTCGATTTTGGCCTCTAGCTCAGTCGGCACCTAGGGAAACATATCAAACCTGTGTATTTTTTAAAACAAGAGACCTAGGGGAATCCAGGATGGAGTGACGCGTGTGGCACTCACCAGGTTCTGTTACCCAGAATCCTATACAAACCTTAAAATGTGGTTAAAAAAACAGTTTTTCCTCACATTTCAGTGACAGAAAGATCTGGAATCTGAAAGGAGGCACAAATTTCCTTCCACCCAGCATTCTCCCAAGACTCCTTATAAAACTTATACCTCACTTGTGTGGGTAGGCCTAGTGCCCGCAACAAGAAATGCCCCAAAACACAACGTGGATACATCACATTTTTCCAAAGAAAACAGAGGTGTTTTTTGCAAAGTGCCTACCTGTGGAATTTGGCCTCTAGCTCAGTCGGCACCTAGGCAAACCTACCAAACCTGTGCATTTTTTAGAACTACGGACCTAGGGGAATCCAAGATGAGGTGACTTGTGGGGCTCTCACCAGGTTCTATTTCCCAGAATCCCTTGCAAACATCAACAGTTGCCTAAAAAAACACTTTTTCCTCACATTTCGGTGACAGAAAATTCTGGAATCTGAGAGGAGCCACAAATTTCCTTTCATCCAGCGTTCCCCCAAATCTAAAAAAAAAAACGATACCTCACTTGTGTGGGTAGGCCTACTGCCCACAACAGGAAATGTCCCAAAATACAAAGTGGATACATCACATTTTCCCACAGAAAACATGTGTTTTTTGTAAAGTGCCTGCCTGTGGATTTTGGCCTCTAGCTCAGTCGGCACAACGGGAAACCTACCAAACCTGTGCATGTTTGAGAACTAGAGACCTAGGGGAATCCAAGATGAGGAGACTTGTGGGGCTTTCACCAGGTTCTATTACCCAGAATCCCTTGGAAACCTCAAAATGTGGCTAAAAAATCACTTTTTCCTCACATTTCTGTGACAGAAAGTTCTGGAATCTGAGAGGAGCCACAAGTTTCCTTTCACCCAGCATTCCCCCAAGTATCCCAATAAAAATGATACTTCACTTGTGTGGGTAGGCCTACTGCCCACGACAGGAAATGCCCCAAAACACAAAGTGGACACATCACATTTTCCCAAAGAAGACAGGTGTTTTTTACAGAGTGCCTAAATGTGAATATTTGTCCTCTAGCTCAGCCGGTACCTAGCGAAACCTACCAAACGTATTTATTTTTGAAAACTAGAGACCTAGAGTAATCCAAGATGGGGTGACCTGTGGGGCTCTCAATTGGGTCTATTACCCAGAATCCTTTGCAGACGTCCAAATTTGGCTAAAAAATCATTTTTTCCTCACATTTCTGTGACAGAAAGTTCTGGAATCTGAGAGGAGCCAAAAATGTCCTTCCACCCAGCGTTCCCCATGTCTCCCGATAAAAATGGTACCTCAATTTTGTGGGTAGGCCTACTGCCCACAACAGGAAATGCCCCAAAACACAACGTGGATACATCACATTTTTCCAAAGAAAACAGAGGTGTTTTTTGCAAAGTGCCTACCGGTGGAACTTGGCCTCTAGCTCAGTCGGCACTTAGGGAAACCTACCAAACCTGTGCATTTTTGAGAACTACAGACCCAGGGTAATCCAAGATGGGGTGACTTGTGGGGCTCTCACCAGGTTCTATTTCCAAGAATCCCTTGCAAACACCAACATTTGCCTAAAAAAACACTTTTTCCTCACATTTCGGTGACAGAAAGTTCTGGAACCTGAAAGGAGCCACAAATTTCCTTCCACCCAGCATTTACCCAAGACTCCTGATAAAAATTATGCCTCACTTGTGAGGGTAGGCCTAGTGCCCACAACAGGAAATGCCCCAAAACACAACGTGGATACATCAAATTTTTCCAAAGAAAACAGAGGTGTTTTTTGCAAAGTGCCTACCTGTGGAATTTGGCCTCTAGCTCAGTCGGCACTTAGGGAAACCTACCAAACCTGTGCATTTTTGAGAACTACAGACCCAGGGTAATCCAAGATGGGGTGACTTCTGGGGCTCTCACCAGGTTATATTACCCAGAATCCTTTGCAAACCTCAACATTTGGCTAAAAAAAAACTTTTTCCTCACATTTCGGTGACAGAAAGCTCTGGAATCTGAGAAAGGCCACAAATTTCCTTCCATTCAGCGTTCCCCCAAGTCACCCGATAAAAATCAGACCTCACTTGTGTGGGTAGGCCTAGTGCCCGCGACAGGAAATGCTCAAAAACACAACGTGGACACATCACATTTTTACAAAGAAAACAGAGGTGTTTTTTGCAAAGTGCCTACCTGTGGATTTTGGCTTCTAGCTCAGTTGGCACCTAGGTAAACCTACCAAACCTGTGCATTTTTTAAAACTAGAGACATAGGGGAATCCAAGATGGAGTGACTTGTGGGGCTCTCACCAGGTTCTGTTACCCAGAATCCATTTGCAAACCCCAAACTTTGGCTAAAAAAACACTTTTCCCTCACATTTCGGTGTCAGAAACTTCTGGAATCTGAGAGGAGCCCCAAATTTTATTCCACCTAGCATTCTCCCAAGTCTCTTGATAAAAATGATACCTCATTTGTGTGGGTAGACCTAGTGCCTACAGCAGGAAATGTCCCAAAACACAACGTGGACACATCACATTTTTCCAAAGAAAACAGAGGTGTTTTTTGCAAAGTGCCTACCTTTCGATTTTGGCCTCTAGCTCAGTCGGCACCTAGGGAAACATATCAAACCTGTGTATTTTTTAAAACAAGAGACCTAGGGGAATCCAGGATGGAGTGACGCGTGTGGCACTCACCAGGTTCTGTTACCCAGAATCCTATACAAACCTTAAAATGTGGTTAAAAAAACAGTTTTTCCTCACATTTCAGTGACAGAAAGATCTGGAATCTGAAAGGAGCCACACATTTCCTTCCACCCAGCATTCTCCCAAGACTCCTTATAAAACTTATACCTCACTTGTGTGGGTAGGCCTAGTGCCCGCAACAAGAAATGCCCCAAAAGACAACGTGGATACATCACATTTTTCCAAAGAAAACAGAGGTGTTTTTTGCAAAGTGCCTACCTGTGGAATTTGGCCTCTAGCTCAGTCGGCACCTAGGCAAACCTACCAAACATGTGCATTTTTTAGAACTACGGACCTAGGGGA
Source organism: Pleurodeles waltl (assembly GCF_031143425.1). Classification (NCBI taxonomy): domain Eukaryota; kingdom Metazoa; phylum Chordata; class Amphibia; order Caudata; family Salamandridae; genus Pleurodeles; species Pleurodeles waltl. Next base: position 1,161,472,493 of record NC_090445.1, read on the forward strand.
ATCCAAGATGAGGTGACTTGTGGGGCTCTCACCAGGTTCTATTTCCCAGAATCCCTTGCAAACATCAACATTTGCCTAAAAAAACACTTTTTCCTCACATTTCGGTGACAGAAAATTCTGGAATCTGAGAGGAGCCACAAATTTCCTTTCATCCAGCGTTCCCCCAAATCTCTAAAAAAAAACGATACCTCACTTGTGTGGGTAGGCCTACTGCCCACAACAGGAAATGTCCCAAAATACAAAGTGGACACATCACATTTTCCCACAGAAAACAGGTGTTTTTTGTAAAGTGCCTGCCTGTGGATTTTGGCCTCTAGCTCAGTCGGCACATCGGGAAACCTACCAAACCTGTGATTGTTTGAGAACTAGAGACCTAGGGGAATCCAAGATGAGGAGACTTGTGGGGCTTTCACCAGGTTCTATTACCCAGAATCCCTTGGAAACCTCAAAATGTGGCTAAAAAAACACTTTTTCCTCACATTTCTGTGACAGAAAGTTCTGGAATCTGAGAGGAGCCACAAGTTTCCTTTCACCCAGCATTCCCCCAAGTATCCCAATAAAAATGATACTTCACTTGTGTGGGTAGGCCTACTGCCCACGACAGGAAATGCCCCAAAACACAAAGTGGACACATCACATTTTCCCAAAGAAGACAGGTGTTTTTTACAGAGTGCCTAAATGTGAATATTTGGCCTCTAGCTCAGCCGGTACCTAGCGAAACCTACCAAACGTATTTATTTTTTAAAACTAGAGACCTAGAGTAATCCAAGATGGGGTGACCTGTGGGGCTCTCAATTGGGTCTATTACCCAGAATCCTTTGCAGACGTCCAAATTTGGCTAAAAAAAAATTTTTTCCTCACATTTCTGTGACAGAAAGTTCTGGAATCTGAGAGGAGCCAAAAATGTCCTTCCACCCAGCGTTCCCCATGTCTCCCGATAAAAATGGTACCTCAATTTTGTGGGTAGGCCTACTGCCCACAACAGGAAATGCACCAAAACACAACGTGGATACATCACATTTTTCCAAAGAAAACAGAGGTGTTTTTTGCAAAGTGCCTACCGGTGGAACTTGGCCTCTAGCTCAGTCGGCACTTAGGGAAACCTACCAAACCTGTGCATTTTTGAGAACTACAGACCCAGGGTAATCCAAGATGGGGTGACTTGTGGGGCTCTCACCAGGTTCTATTTCCCAGAATCCCTTGCAAACACCAACATTTGCCTAAAAAAACACTTTTTCCTCACATTTCGGTGACAGAAAGTTCTGGAATCTGAAAGGAGCCACAAATTTCCTTCCACCCAGCATTCACCCAAGACTCCTGATAAAAATTATGCCTCACTTGTGAGGGTAGGCCTAGTGCCCACAACAGGAAATGCCCCAAAACACAACGTGGATACATCACATTTTTCCAAAGAAAACAGAGGTGTTTTTTGCAAAGTGCCTACCTGTGGAATTTGGCCTCTAGCTCAGTCGGCACTTAGGGAAACCTACCAAACCTGTGCATTTTTGAGAACTACAGACCCAGGGTAATCCAAGATGGGGTGACTTGTGGGGCTCTCACCAGGGTCTATTACCCAGAATCCTTTGCAAACGTCCAAATTTGGCTAGAAAATCATTTTTTCCTCACATTTCGGTGACAGAAAGTTCTGGAATCTGAGAGGAGCCAAAAATGTCCTTCCACCCAGCGTTCCCCATGTCTCCCGATAAAAATGATACCTCAATTTTGTGGGTAGGCCTACTGCCCACAACAGGAAATGCCCCAAAACACAATGTGGACACATCACATTTTTCCAAAGAAAACAGTGGTGTTTTTTGTAAACTGCCTGCCTGTGGATTTTGGCCTCGAGCTCAGTCGGAACCTAGGGAAACCTACCAAACCTGTGCATGTTTGAGAACTAAAGACCTAGGGGATTCCAAGTAGAGGTGACTTGTGGGGCTTTCACCAGGTTCTATTACCCAGAATCCCTTGAAAACCGCAAAATGTGGCTAAAAAACCCACTTTTTCCTCACATTTCTGTGACAGAAAGTTCTGGAATCTGAGAGGAGCCAAAAGTTTCCTTTCACCGAGCGTTCCCCCAAATATCCAGATAAAAATGATACCTCACTTGTGTGGGTAGGCCTACTGCCCGTGACGGGAAATGCCTCAAAACACAAAGTGAACACATCACATTTTCCCAAAGAAAACAGGTGTATTTTGCAAAGTGCCTACATGTGAATTTTGGCCTCTAGCTTAGCCGGTACCTAGCAAAACCTACCAAACATATGCATTTTTGAAAACTAGAGACCTGGGGAATCCAAGATGGGATGACTTGTGAAGCTCTCACCAGGTTCTGTTACCCAGAATCCTTTGCAAATGTCAAAATTTGGCTAAAAAAAAACACTTTTCCATCAGATTTCGGTGACAGAAAGTTCTGGAATCTGAGAGGAGCCACAAATTTCCTTCCGACCAGTTTTCCCCCAAGTCTCCCGATAAAAATGATACTTCACTTGAGTGGTTAGACCTAGGGACCGCGACAGGAAAGGCCCCAAAACACAACATGGACACATCACATTTTTCCAAAGAAAACAGTGGTGTTTTTTGTAAAGTGCCTGCCTGTGGATTTGGCCTCTAGCTCAGTCGGCACCTAGGGAAACCTACCAAACCTGTGCATTTTTGAGAACTAGAGACCTAGGGGAATCCAAGATGAGGTGACTTGTGGGGCTTTCACCAGGTTCTCTTACCCAGAATACCTTGCAATCCTCAAATTTTGGCTAAAAAATAACTTTTTCCTCACATTTCGGTGACAGAAAGTTCTGGAATCTGAGAGGAGCCACAAGTTTCCTTTCACCCAGCATTCCCCCAAGTATCCCAATAAAAATTATACCTCACTTGTGTGGGTAGGCCTACTGCCTACGACAGGAAATGCCTCAAAACACAAAGTGGACACATCACATTTTCCCAAAGAAGACAGGTGTTTTTTGCAGAGTGCCTACTTGTGAATTTTGGCCTCTAGCTCAGCCGGTACCTAGCGAAACCTACCAAACGTATTTATTTTTGAAAACTAGAGACCTAGGGTAATCCAAGATGAGGTGACTTGTGTTGCTCTCACCAGGGTCTATTACCCAGAATCCTTTGCAATCCTGAAACTTTGGGTAAAAAAACACCTTTTCCTCACATTTCGGTGACAGAAAGTTCTGGAATCTAAGGGGAGCCACAAATTTTATTCCACCCAGCATTCTTCCAAGTCTCTCGATAAAAATGATACCTCACTTGTGTGGGTAGACCTAGTGCCCACGACAGGAAATGCCCCAAAACGCAAAGTGGACACATCACATTTTCCCAAAGAAAACAGGTGTTTTTTACAAAGTGCCTACTTGTGAATTTTGGCCTCTAGCTCAGCCGGTACCTAGCGAAACCTACCAAACGTATTTATTTTTGAAAACTAGAGACCTAGGGTAATCCAAGATGAGGTGACTTGTGTTGCTCTCACCAGGGTCTATTACCCAGAATTCTTTGCAAACGTCCAAATTTGGCTAGAAAATCATTTTTTCCTCACATTTCGGTGAAAGAAAGTTCTGGAATCTGAGAGGAGCCAAAAATGTCCTTCCACCCAGCGTTCCCCATGTCTTCCGATAAAAATGATACCTCAATTTTGTGGGTAGGTCTACTGCCCACGACAGGAAATGCCCCAAAACACAACGTGGACACATCACATTTTTCCAAAGAAAACAGTGGTGTTTTTTGTAAAGTGCCTGCCTGTGGATTTTGGCCTCTAGCTCAGTCGGCACCTCGGGAAAACTACCAAACCTGTGCATGTTTGAGAACTAGAGACCTAGGGGATTCCAAGATGAGGTGACTTGTGCGGCTTTCACCAGGTTCTATTACCCAGAATCCCTTGAAAACCTCAAAATTTGGCTAAAAAAACACTTTTTCCTCATATTTCTGTGACAGAAAGTTCTGGAATCTGAGAGGAGCCACAAGTTTCGTTTCACCCAGTGTTCCCCCACGTCTCCCTCTAAAAATGATACCTCACTTGTGTGGTTAGGCCTAGTGACCGCGACAGGAAATGCCCCACAACACAATGTGGACACATCACATTTTTCCAAAGAAAACAGTGGTGTTTTTTGTAAACTGCCTGCCTGTGGATTTTGGCCTCGAGCTCAGTCGGAACCTAGGGAAACCTACCAAACCTGTGCATGTTTGAGAACTAGAGACCTAGGGGATTCCAAGATGAGGTGAATTGTGGGGCTTTCACCAGGTTCTAATACCCAGAATCCCTTGAAAACCTCAAAATGTGGCTAAAGAAACAACTTTTTCCTCACATTTCTGTAAGAGAAAGTTCTGGAATCTGAGAGGAGCCACAAGTTTCCTTTCACCCAGCGTTCCCCCAAATATCCAGATAAAAATCATACTTCACTTGTGTGGTTAGGCCTACGGACCGCAACAGGAAATTGCCCAAAACACTACATGGACACATCACATTTTTCCAAAGAAAACATTGGTGTTTTTTGTAAAGTGCCTGCCTGTGGATTTGGCCTCTAGCTCAGTCGGCACCTAGGGAAACCTACCAAACCTGTGCATTTTTGAGAACTAGAGACCTAGGGGAATCCAAGATGAGGTGACTTGTGGGGCTTTCACCAGGTTCACTTACCCAGAATACCTTGCAATCCTCAAATTTTGGCTAAAAAATAACTTTTTCCTCACATTTCGGTGACAGAAAGTTCTGGAATCTGAGAGGAACCACAAATTTTATTCCACCCAGCATTCTTCCAAGTCTCTCGATAAAAATGATACCTCACTTGTGTGGGTAGACCTAGTGCCCACGACAGGAAATGCCCCAAAACACAACATGGACACATCACATTTTCCCAAAGAAAACAGGTGTTTTTTACAAAGTGCCTAAATGTGAATTTTGGCCTCTAGCTCAGCCGGTACCTTGCGAAACCTACTAAACCTGTACATTTTTTAAAACTAGAGACCTATGGGAATCCAGGATGAGGTGACTTGTCGGGCTCTCACCATGTTCTGTTACCCAGAATCCTTTACAAACCTTACAATTTGGCTAGAAAAACAGTTTTTCCTAAAATTTCGGGGACAGAAAGTTCTGGAATCTGAAAGGAGCCACAAATTTCCTTCCACACAGCATTCACCCAAGACTCCTGATAAAAATGATACCTCACTTGTGAGGGTAGGCCTAGTGCCCCCAACAGGAAATGCCCCAAAACACAACGTGGATACATCACATTTTTCCAAAGAAAACAGAGGTGTTTTTTGCAAAGTGCCTACCTGTGGAATCTAGCCTCTAGCTCAGTCGGCACTTAGGGAAACCTACCAAACCTGTGCATTTTTGAGAACTACAGACCCAGGGTAATCCAAGATGGGGTGACTTCTGGGGCTCTCACCAGATTATATTACCCAGAATCCTTTGCAAACCTCAAACTGTGGCAAAAAAAACACTTTTTCCTCAAATTTCGGTGACAGAAAGTTCTGGAATCTGAGGGGAGCCACAAATTTTATTCCACCCAGCATTCTTCCACGTCTCTCGATAAAAATGATACCTCACTTGTGTGGGTAGACCTAGTGCCCACGACAGGAAATGCCCCAAAACACAAAATGGACATATCACATTTTTCCAAAGAAAACAGAGGTGTTTTTTGCAAAGTGCCTACCTGTGGATTTTGGCCTCTAGCTCAGTCGGCACCTAGGGAAACATACCAAACCTGTGCATTTTTTAAAACAAGAGACCTAGGGGAATCCAGGATGGAGTGACGTGTGTGGCACTCACCAGGTTCTGTTACCCAGAATCCTATACAAACCTTAAACTGTGGCAAAAAAAAACACTTTTTCCTCACATTTCGGTGACAGAAAGTTCTGGAATCTGAGGGGAGCCACAAATGTTATTCCACCCAGCATTCTTCCACGTCTCTCGATAAAAATGATACCTCACTTGTGTGGGTAGACCTAGTGCCCACGACAGGAAATGTCCCAAAACACAAAGTGGACACATCACATTTTCCCAAAGAAAACAGGTGTTTTTTGTAAAGTGCCTGCCTGTGGATTTTGGGCTCTAGCTCATTTGGCACCTCGGGAAACCTACCAAAACTGTGCATGTTTGAGAACTAGAGACCTAGGGGAATCCAAGATGAGGAGACTTGTGGGGCTTTCGCCAGGTTCTATTACCCAGAATCCCTTGGAAACCTCAAAATGTGGCTAAAAAACACTTTTTCCTCACATTTCTGTGACAGAAAGTTCTGGAATCTGAGAGGAGCCACAAGTTTCCTTTCACCCAGCATTCCCCCAAGTATTCCAATAAAAATTATACATCACTTGTGTGGGTAGGCCTACTGCCCACGACAGGAAATGCCTCAAAACACAAAGTGGACACATCACATTTTCCCAAAGAAGACAGGTGTTTTTTGCAGAGTGCCTACTTGTGAATTTTGGCCTCGAGCTCAGCCGGTACCTGGCGAAATCTACCAAACGTATTCATTTTTGAACACTAGAATCCTAAGGTAATCCAAGATGGGGTGACTTGTGGGGCTCTCGCCAGGTTCTATTACCCAGAATCCTTTGCAAACCTGAAACTTTGGGTAAAAAAAACACCTTTTCCTCACATTTCGGTGACAGAAAGTTCTGGAATCTAAGGGGAGCCACAAATTTTATTCCACCCAGCATTCTTCCAAGTCTCTCGATAAAAATGATACCTCACTTGTGTGGGTAGACCTAGTGCCCACGACAGGAAATGCCCCAAAACGCAAAGTGGACACATCACATTTTCCCAAAGAAAACAGGTGTTTTTTACAAAGTGCCTACTTGTGCATTTTGGCCTCTAGCTCAGCCGGTACCTAGTGAAACCTACCAAACGTATTTATTTTTGAAAACTAGAATCCTAGGGTAATCCAAGATGGGGTGACTTGTGGGGCTCTCACCAGGTTCTATTACCCAGAATCCTTTGCAAACCTCAAACTGTGGCAAAAAAAAACACTTTTTCCACACATTTCGGTGACAGAAAGTTATGGAATCTGAGGGGAGCCACAAATTTTATTCCACCCAGCATTCTTCCACGTCTCTCGATAAAAATGATTCCTCACTTGTGTGGGTAGACCTAGTGCCCACGACAGGAAATGCCCCAAAACACAACATGGACACATCACATTTTCCCAAAGAAAACAGGTGTTTTTTACAAAGTGCCTACTTGTGAATTTTGGCCTCTAGCTCAGCCGGTACCTAGCGAAACCTACCAAACGTATTTATTTTTGAAAACTAGAGACCTAGGGTAATCCAAGATGGGGTGACTTGTGGGGCTCTCACCAGGGTCTATTACCCAGAATCCTTTGGAAACGTCCAAATTTGGCTAGAAAATCATTTTTTCCTCACATTTCTGTGACAGAAAGTTCTGGAATCTGAGAGGAGCCAAAAATGTCCTTCCACCCAGCGTTCCCCATGTCTCCCGATAAAAATGATACCTCAATTTTGTGGGTAGGCCTACTGCCCACAACAGGAAATGCCCCAAAACACAACGTGGACACATCACATTTTTCCAAAGAAAACAGTGGTGTTTTTTGTAAAGTGCCTGCCTGTGGATTTTGGCCTCTAGCTCAGTCGGCACCTCGGGAAACCTACCAAACCTGTGCATGTTTGAGAACTAGAGACCTAGGGGATTCCAAGATGAGGTGACTTGTGCGGCTTTCACCAGGTTCTATTACCCAGAATCCCTTGAAAACCTCAAAATGTGGCTAAAAAAACACTTTTTCCTCATATTTCTGTGACAGAAAGTTCTGGAATCTGAGAGGAGCCACAAGTTTCCTTTCACCCAGTGTTCCCCCAAGTCTCCCGATAAAAATGATACCTCACTTGTGTGGTTAGGCCTAGTGACCGCGACAGGAAATGCCCCACAACACAATGTGGACACATCACATTTTTCCAAAGAAAACAGTGGTGTTTTTTGTAAACTGCCTGCCTGTGGATTTTGGCATCGAGCTCAGTCGGAACCTAGGGAAACCTACCAAACCTGTGCATGTTTGAGAACTAAAGACCTAGGGGATTCCAAGAAGAGGTGACTTGTGGGGCTTTCACCAGGTTCTATTACCCAGAATCCCTGGAAAACCTCAAAATGTGGCTAAAAAACCCACTTTTTCCTCACATTTCTGTGACAGAAAGTTCTGGAATCTGAGAGGAGCCAAAAGTTTCCTTTCACCGAGCGTTCCCCCAAATATCCAGATAAAAATGATACCTCACTTGTGTGGGTAGGCCTACTGCCCGTGACGGGAAATGCCTCAAAACACAAAGTGAACACATCACATTTTCCCAAAGAAAACAGGTGTTTTTTGCAAAGTGCCTACATGTGAATTTTGGCCTCTAGCTTAGCCGGTACCTAGCAAAACCTACCAAACATATGCATTTTTGAAAACTAGAGACCTGGGGAATCCAAGATGGGATGACTTGTGAGGCTCTCACCAGGTTCTGTTACCCAGAATCCTTTGAAAATGTCAAAATTTGGCTAAAAAAAAACACTTTTCCATCAGATTTCGGTGACAGAAAGTTCTGGAATCTGAGAGGAGCCACAAATTTCCTTCCGACCAGTTTTCCCCCAAGTCTCCCGATAAAAATTATACTTCACTTGAGTGGTTAGGCCTAGGGACCGCGACAGGAAAGGCCCCAAAACACAACATGGACACATCACATTTTTCCAAAGAAAACAGTGGTGTTTTTTGTAAAGTGCCTGCCTGTGGATTTGGCCTCTAGCTCAGTCGGCACCTAGGGAAACCTACCAAACCTGTGCATTTTTGAGAACTAGAGACCTAGGGGAATCCAAGATGAGGTGACTTGTGGGGCTTTCACCAGGTTCCCTTACCCAGAATACCTTGCAATCCTCAAATTTTGGCTAAAAAATAACTTTTTCCTCACATTTCGGTGACAGAAAGTTCTGGAATCTGAGAGGAACCACAAATCTTATTCCACCCAGCATTCTTCCAAGTCTCTCGATAAAAATGATACCTCACTTGTGTGGGTAGACCTAGTGCCCACGACAGGAAATGCCCCAAAACACAACATGGACACATCACATTTTCCCAAATAAAACAGGTGTTTTTTACAAAGTGCCTACTTGTGAATTTTGGGCTCTAGCTCAGCCGGTACCTTGCGAAACCTACTAAACCTGTACATTTTTTAAAACTAGAGACCTATGGGAATCCAGGATGAGGTGACTTGTCGGGCTCTCACCATGTTCTGTTACCCAGAATCCTTTACAAACCTTACAATTTGGCTAGAAAAACAGTTTTTCCTAAAATTTCGGGGACAGAAAGTTCTGGAATCTGAAAGGAGCCACAAATTTCCTTCCACCCAGCATTCACCCAAGACTCCTGATAAAAATGATACCTCACTTGTGAGGGTAGGCCTAGTGCCTCCAACAGGAAATGCCCCAAAACACAACGTGGATACATCACATTTTTCCAAAGAAAACAGAGGTGTTTTTTGCAAAGTGCCTACCTGTGGAATCTAGCCTCTAGCTCAGTCGGCACTTAGGTAAACCTACCAAACCTGTGCATTTTTGAGAACTACAGACCCAGGGTAATCCAAGATGGGGTGACTTCTGGGGCTCTCACCAGGTTATATTACCCAGAATCCTTTGCAAACCTCAACATTTGGCTAAAAAAAAACTTTTTCCTCACATTTCAGTGACAGAAAGCTCTGGAATCTTAGAAAGGCAACAAATTTCCTTCCATTCAGCGTTCCCCCAAGTCACTCGATAAAAATCAGACCTCACTTGTGTGGGTAGGCCTAGTGCCCGTGACAGGAAATACTCCAAAACACAACGTGGACACATCACATTTTTACAAAGAAAACAGAGGTGTTTTTTGCAAAGTGCCTACCTGTGGATTTTGGCTTCTAGCTCAGTTGGCACCTAGGGAAACCTACCAAACCTGTGCAGTTTTTAAAACTAGAGACATAGGGGAATCCAAGATGGAGTGACTTGTGGGGCTCTCACCAGGTTCTGTTACCCAGAATCCATTCGCAAACCCCAAACTTTGGCTATAAAAACACTTTTCCCTCACATTTCGGTGTCAGAAACTTCTGGAATCTGAGAGGAGCCCCAAATTTTATTCCACCTAGCATTCTCCCAAGTCTCTCGATAAAAATGATACCTCATTTGTGTGGGTAGACCTAGTGCCCACGGCAGGAAATGTCCCAAAACACAACGTGGACACATCACATTTTTCCAAAGAAAACAAAAGTGTTTTTTGCAAAGTGCCTATCTGTGGATTTTGGCCTCTAGCTCAGTCGGCACCTAGGGAAACATACCAAACCTGTGCATTTTTTAAAACAAGAGACCTAGGGGAATCCAGGATGGAGTGACGTGTGTGGCACTCACCAGGTTCTGTTGCCCAGAATCCTATACAAACCTTAAAATGTGGTTAAAAAAACAGTTTTTCCTCACATTTCAGTGACAGAAAGATCTGGAATCTGAAAGGAGCCACAAATTTCCTTCCACCCAGCATTCTCCCAAGACTCCTGATAAAACTTATACCTCACTTGTGTGGGTAGGCCTAGTGCCCGCAACAGGAAATGCCCCAAAACACAACGTGGATACATCACATTTTTCCAAAGAAAACAGAGGTGTTTTTTGCAAAGTGCCTACCTGTGGATTTTGGCTTCTAGCTCAGTTGGCACCTAGGTAAACCTACCAAACCTGTGCATTTTTTTAAACTAGAGACATAGGGGAATCCAAGATGGAGTGACTTGTGGGGCTCTCACCAGGTTCTGTTACCCAGAATCCATTTGCAAACCCCAAACTTTGGCTAAAAAAACACTTTTCCCTCACATTTCGGTGTCAGAAACTTCTGGAATCTGAGAGGAGCCCCAAATTGTATTCCACCTAGCATTCTCCCAAGTCTCTTGATAAAAATGATACCTCATTTGTGTGGGTAGACCTAGTGCCTGCAGCAGGAAATGTCCCAAAACACAACGTGGACACATCACATTTTTCCAAAGAAAACAGAGGTGTTTTTTGCAAAGTGCCTACCTTTCGATTTTGGCCTCTAGCTCAGTCGGCACCTAGGGAAACATATCAAACCTGTGTATTTTTTAAAACAAGAGACCTAGGGGAATCCAGGATGGAGTGACGCGTGTGGCACTCACCAGGTTCTGTTACCCAGAATCCTATACAAACCTTAAAATGTGGTTAAAAAAACAGTTTTTCCTCACATTTCAGTGACAGAAAGATCTGGAATCTGAAAGGAGGCACAAATTTCCTTCCACCCAGCATTCTCCCAAGACTCCTTATAAAACTTATACCTCACTTGTGTGGGTAGGCCTAGTGCCCGCAACAAGAAATGCCCCAAAACACAACGTGGATACATCACATTTTTCCAAAGAAAACAGAGGTGTTTTTTGCAAAGTGCCTACCTGTGGAATTTGGCCTCTAGCTCAGTCGGCACCTAGGCAAACCTACCAAACCTGTGCATTTTTTAGAACTACGGACCTAGGGGAATCCAAGATGAGGTGACTTGTGGGGCTCTCACCAGGTTCTATTTCCCAGAATCCCTTGCAAACATCAACAGTTGCCTAAAAAAACACTTTTTCCTCACATTTCGGTGACAGAAAATTCTGGAATCTGAGAGGAGCCACAAATTTCCTTTCATCCAGCGTTCCCCCAAATCTAAAAAAAAAAACGATACCTCACTTGTGTGGGTAGGCCTACTGCCCACAACAGGAAATGTCCCAAAATACAAAGTGGATACATCACATTTTCCCACAGAAAACATGTGTTTTTTGTAAAGTGCCTGCCTGTGGATTTTGGCCTCTAGCTCAGTCGGCACAACGGGAAACCTACCAAACCTGTGCATGTTTGAGAACTAGAGACCTAGGGGAATCCAAGATGAGGAGACTTGTGGGGCTTTCACCAGGTTCTATTACCCAGAATCCCTTGGAAACCTCAAAATGTGGCTAAAAAATCACTTTTTCCTCACATTTCTGTGACAGAAAGTTCTGGAATCTGAGAGGAGCCACAAGTTTCCTTTCACCCAGCATTCCCCCAAGTATCCCAATAAAAATGATACTTCACTTGTGTGGGTAGGCCTACTGCCCACGACAGGAAATGCCCCAAAACACAAAGTGGACACATCACATTTTCCCAAAGAAGACAGGTGTTTTTTACAGAGTGCCTAAATGTGAATATTTGTCCTCTAGCTCAGCCGGTACCTAGCGAAACCTACCAAACGTATTTATTTTTGAAAACTAGAGACCTAGAGTAATCCAAGATGGGGTGACCTGTGGGGCTCTCAATTGGGTCTATTACCCAGAATCCTTTGCAGACGTCCAAATTTGGCTAAAAAATCATTTTTTCCTCACATTTCTGTGACAGAAAGTTCTGGAATCTGAGAGGAGCCAAAAATGTCCTTCCACCCAGCGTTCCCCATGTCTCCCGATAAAAATGGTACCTCAATTTTGTGGGTAGGCCTACTGCCCACAACAGGAAATGCCCCAAAACACAACGTGGATACATCACATTTTTCCAAAGAAAACAGAGGTGTTTTTTGCAAAGTGCCTACCGGTGGAACTTGGCCTCTAGCTCAGTCGGCACTTAGGGAAACCTACCAAACCTGTGCATTTTTGAGAACTACAGACCCAGGGTAATCCAAGATGGGGTGACTTGTGGGGCTCTCACCAGGTTCTATTTCCAAGAATCCCTTGCAAACACCAACATTTGCCTAAAAAAACACTTTTTCCTCACATTTCGGTGACAGAAAGTTCTGGAACCTGAAAGGAGCCACAAATTTCCTTCCACCCAGCATTCACCCAAGACTCCTGATAAAAATTATGCCTCACTTGTGAGGGTAGGCCTAGTGCCCACAACAGGAAATGCCCCAAAACACAACGTGGATACATCAAATTTTTCCAAAGAAAACAGAGGTGTTTTTTGCAAAGTGCCTACCTGTGGAATTTGGCCTCTAGCTCAGTCGGCACTTAGGGAAACCTACCAAACCTGTGCATTTTTGAGAACTACAGACCCAGGGTAATCCAAGATGGGGTGACTTCTGGGGCTCTCACCAGGTTATATTACCCAGAATCCTTTGCAAACCTCAACATTTGGCTAAAAAAAAACTTTTTCCTCACATTTCGGTGACAGAAAGCTCTGGAATCTGAGAAAGGCCACAAATTTCCTTCCATTCAGCGTTCCCCCAAGTCACCCGATAAAAATCAGACCTCACTTGTGTGGGTAGGCCTAGTGCCCGCGACAGGAAATGCTCAAAAACACAACGTGGACACATCACATTTTTACAAAGAAAACAGAGGTGTTTTTTGCAAAGTGCCTACCTGTGGATTTTGGCTTCTAGCTCAGTTGGCACCTAGGTAAACCTACCAAACCTGTGCATTTTTTAAAACTAGAGACATAGGGGAATCCAAGATGGAGTGACTTGTGGGGCTCTCACCAGGTTCTGTTACCCAGAATCCATTTGCAAACCCCAAACTTTGGCTAAAAAAACACTTTTCCCTCACATTTCGGTGTCAGAAACTTCTGGAATCTGAGAGGAGCCCCAAATTGTATTCCACCTAGCATTCTCCCAAGTCTCTTGATAAAAATGATACCTCATTTGTGTGGGTAGACCTAGTGCCTACAGCAGGAAATGTCCCAAAACACAACGTGGACACATCACATTTTTCCAAAGAAAACAGAGGTGTTTTTTGCAAAGTGCCTACCTTTCGATTTTGGCCTCTAGCTCAGTCGGCACCTAGGGAAACATATCAAACCTGTGTATTTTTTAAAACAAGAGACCTAGGGGAATCCAGGATGGAGTGACGCGTGTGGCACTCACCAGGTTCTGTTACCCAGAATCCTATACAAACCTTAAAATGTGGTTAAAAAAACAGTTTTTCCTCACATTTCAGTGACAGAAAGATCTGGAATCTGAAAGGAGCCACACATTTCCTTCCACCCAGCATTCTCCCAAGACTCCTTATAAAACTTATACCTCACTTGTGTGGGTAGGCCTAGTGCCCGCAACAAGAAATGCCCCAAAAGACAACGTGGATACATCACATTTTTCCAAAGAAAACAGAGGTGTTTTTTGCAAAGTGCCTACCTGTGGAATTTGGCCTCTAGCTCAGTCGGCACCTAGGCAAACCTACCAAACATGTGCATTTTTTAGAACTACGGACCTAGGGGAATCCAAGATGAGGTGACTTGTGGGGCTCTCACCAGGTTCTATTTCCCAGAATCCCTTGCAAACATCAACATTTGCCTAAAAAAACACTTTTTCCTCACATTTCGGTGACAGAAAATTCTGGAATCTGAGAGGAGCCACAAATTTCCTTTCATCCAGCGTTCCCCCAAATCTCTAAAAAAAAACGATACCTCACTTGTGTGGGTAGGCCTACTGCCCACAACAGGAAATGTCCCAAAATACAAAGTGGACACATCACATTTTCCCACAGAAAACAGGTGTTTTTTGTAAAGTGCCTGCCTGTGGATTTTGGCCTCTAGCTCAGTCGGCACATCGGGAAACCTACCAAACCTGTGATTGTTTGAGAACTAGAGACCTAGGGGAATCCAAGATGAGGAGACTTGTGGGGCTTTCACCAGGTTCTATTACCCAGAATCCCTTGGAAACCTCAAAATGTGGCTAAAAAAACACTTTTTCCTCACATTTCTGTGACAGAAAGTTCTGGAATCTGAGAGGAGCCACAAGTTTCCTTTCACCCAGCATTCCCCCAAGTATCCCAATAAAAATGATACTTCACTTGTGTGGGTAGGCCTACTGCCCACGACAGGAAATGCCCCAAAACACAAAGTGGACACATCACATTTTCCCAAAGAAGACAGGTGTTTTTTACAGAGTGCCTAAATGTGAATATTTGGCCTCTAGCTCAGCCGGTACCTAGCGAAACCTACCAAACGTATTTATTTTTTAAAACTAGAGACCTAGAGTAATCCAAGATGGGGTGACCTGTGGGGCTCTCAATTGGGTCTATTACCCAGAATCCTTTGCAGACGTCCAAATTTGGCTAAAAAAAAATTTTTTCCTCACATTTCTGTGACAGAAAGTTCTGGAATCTGAGAGGAGCCAAAAATGTCCTTCCACCCAGCGTTCCCCATGTCTCCCGATAAAAATGGTACCTCAATTTTGTGGGTAGGCCTACTGCCCACAACAGGAAATGCCCCAAAACACAACGTGGATACATCACATTTTTCCAAAGAAAACAGAGGTGTTTTTTGCAAAGTGCCTACCGGTGGAACTTGGCCTCTAGCTCAGTCGGCACTTAGGGAAACCTACCAAACCTGTGCATTTTTGAGAACTACAGACCCAGGGTAATCCAAGATGGGGTGACTTGTGGGGCTCTCACCAGGTTCTATTTCCCAGAATCCCTTGCAAACACCAACATTTGCCTAAAAAAACACTTTTTCCTCACATTTCGGTGACAGAAAGTTCTGGAATCTGAAAGGAGCCACAAATTTCCTTCCACCCAGCATTCACCCAAGACTCCTGATAAAAATTATGCCTCACTTGTGAGGGTAGGCCTAGTGCCCACAACAGGAAATGCCCCAAAACACAACGTGGATACATCACATTTTTCCAAAGAAAACAGAGGTGTTTTTTGCAAAGTGCCTACCTGTGGAATTTGGCCTCTAGCTCAGTCGGCACTTAGGGAAACCTACCAAACCTGTGCATTTTTGAGAACTACAGACCCAGGGTAATCCAAGATGGGGTGAGTTCTGGGGCTCTCACCAGGTTATATTACCCAGAATCCTTTGCAAACCTCAACATTTGGCTAAAAAAAAACTTTTTCCTCACATTTCGGTGACAGAAAGCTCTGGAATCTGAGAAAGGCCACAAATTTCCTTCCATTCAGCGTTCCCCCAAGTCACCCGATAAAAATCAGACCTCACTTGTGTGGGTAGGCCTAGTGCCCGCGACAGGAAATGCTCCAAAACACAACGTGGACACATCACATTTTTACACAGAAAACAGAGGTGTTTTTTGCAAAGTGCCTACCTGTGGATTTTGGCTTCTAGCTCAGTTGGCACCTAGGTAAACCTACCAAACCTGTGCATTTTTTAAAACTAGAGACATAGGGGAATCCAAGATGGAGTGACTTGTGGGGCTCTCACCAGGTTCTGTTACCCAGAATCCATTTGCAAACCCCAAACTTTGGCTAAAAAAACACTTTTCCCTCACATTTCGGTGTCAGAAACTTCTGGAATCTGAGAGGAGCCCCAAATTGTATTCCACCTAGCATTCTCCCAAGTCTCTTGATAAAAATGATACCTCATTTGTGTGGGTAGACCTAGTGCCTGCAGCAGGAAATGTCCCAAAACACAACGTGGACACATCACATTTTTCCAAAGAAAACAGAGGTGTTTTTTGCAAAGTGCCTACCTTTCGATTTTGGCCTCTAGCTCAGTCGGCACCTAGGGAAACATATCAAACCTGTGTATTTTTTAAAACAAGAGACCTAGGGGAATCCAGGATGGAGTGACGCGTGTGGCACTCACCAGGTTCTGTTACCCAGAATCCTATACAAACCTTAAAATGTGGTTAAAAAAACAGTTTTTCCTCACATTTCAGTGACAGAAAGATCTGGAATCTGAAAGGAGGCACAAATTTCCTTCCGCCCAGCATTCTCCCAAGACTCCTTATAAAACTTATACCTCACTTGTGTGGGTAGGCCTAGTGCCCGCAACAAGAAATGCCCCAAAACACAACGTGGATACATCACATTTTTCCAAAGAAAACAGAGGTGTTTTTTGCAAAGTGCCTACCTGTGGAATTTGGCCTCTAGCTCAGTCGGCACCTAGGCAAACCTAACAAACCTGTGCATTTTTTAGAACTACGGACCTAGGGGAATCCAAGATGAGGTGACTTGTGGGGCTCTCACCAGGTTCTATTTCCCAGAATCCCTTGCAAACATCAACATTTGCCTAAAAAAACACTTTTTCCTCACATTTCGGTGACAGAAAATTCTGGAATCTGAGAGGAGCCACAAATTTCCTTTCATCCAGCGTTCCCCCAAATCTCTAAAAAAAAACGATACCTCACTTGTGTGGGTAGGCCTACTGCCCACAACAGGAAATGTCCCAAAATACAAAGTGGACACATCACATTTTCCCACAGAAAACAGGTGTTTTTTGTAAAGTGCCTGCCTGTGGATTTTGGCCTCTAGCTCAGTCGGCACATCGGGAAACCTACCAAACCTGTGCATGTTTGAGAACTAGAGACCTAGGGGAATCCAAGATGAGGAGACTTGTGGGGCTTTCACCAGGTTCTATTACCCAGAATCCCTTGGAAACCTCAAAATGTGGCTAAAAAAACACTTTTTCCTCACATTTCTGTGACAGAAAGTTCTGGAATCTGAGAGGAGCCACAAGTTTCCTTTCACCCAGCATTCCCCCAAGTATCCCAATAAAAATGATACTTCACTTGTGTGGGTAGGCCTACTGCCCACGACAGGAAATGCCCCAAAACACAAAGTGGACACATCACATTTTCCCAAAGAAGACAGGTGTTTTTTACAGAGTGCCTAAATGTGAATATTTGGCCTCTAGCTCAGCCAGTACCTAGCGAAACCTACCAAACATATTTATTTTTGAAAACTAGAGACCTAGAGTAATCCAAGATGGGGTGACCTGTGGGGCTCTCAATTGGGTCTATTACCCAGAATCCTTTGCAGACGTCCAAATTTGGCTAAAAAATCATTTTTTCCTCACATTTCTGTGACAGAAAGTTCTGGAATCTGAGAGGAGCCAAAAATGTCCTTCCACCCAGCGTTCCCCATGTCTCCCGATAAAAATGGTACCTCAATTTTGTGGGTAGGCCTACTGCCCACAACAGGAAATGCCCCAAAACACAACGTGGATACATCACATTTTTCCAAAGAAAACAGAGGTGTTTTTTGCAAAGTGCCTACCGGTGGAACTTGGCCTCTAGCTCAGTCGGCACTTAGGGAAACCTACCAAACCTGTGCATTTTTGAGAACTACAGACCCAGGGTAATCCAAGATGGGGTGACTTGTGGGGCTCTCACCAGGTTCTATTTCCCAGAATCCCTTGCAAACACCAACATATCTATTACCTAGAATCCTTTGCAAACCTGAAACTTTGACTAAAAAAATTCTTTTTCCTCACATTTCGGTGATAGAAAGTTCTGGAATCTAAGGGGAGCCACAAATTTTATTCCACCCAGCATTATTCCAAGTCTCTCGATAAAAATGATACCTCACTTGTGTGGGTAGACCTAGTGCACACGACAGGAAATGCCCCAAAACACAAAGTGGACACATCACATTTTCCCAAAGAAAACAGGTGTTTTTTACAAAGTGCCTACTTGTGAATTTTGGCCTATAGCTCAGCCGGTACATAGTGAAACCTACCGAACATAGTTATTTTTGAAAACTAGAATCCTAGGGTAATCCAAGATGGAGTGACTTGTGGGGCTCTCACCAGGGTCTATTACCAAGAATCCTTTGCAAACGTTCAAATTTGGCTAAAAAATCACTTTTTCCTCACATTTCGGTGACAGAAAGTTCTGGAATCTGAGGGGAGCCACAAATTTTATTCCATCCAGCATTCTTCCAAGTCTCTCGATAAAAATGATACCTCACTTGTGTGGGTAGACCTAGTGCCCACGACAAGAAATGCCCCAAAACACAAAGTGGACACATCACATTTTCTCAAAGAAAACAGGTGTTTTTTACAAAGTGCCTACTTGTGAATATTTGGCCTCTAGCTCAGCCGGTACCTAGCGAAACCTACCAAATGTATTTATTTTTGAAAACTAGAGACCTAGGGTAATTCAAGATGGGGTGACTTGTGGGGCTCTCACCAGGGTCTATTACCAAGAATCCTTTGCAAACATCCAAATTTGGCTAAAAAATCACTTCTTCCTCACATTTCGGTGACAGAAAGTTCTGGAATCTGAGAGGAGCCATAAATGTCCTTCCACCCAGCGTTCCCCATGTCTCCCGATAAAAATGATACCTCAATTTTGTGGGTAGGCCTACTGCCCACAACAGGAAATGCCCCAAAACACAACGTGGATACATCACATTTTTCCAAAGAAAACAGAGGTGTTTTTTGCAAAGTGCCTACCGGTGGAACTTGGCCTCTAGCTCAGTCGGCACTTAGGGAAACCTACCAAACCTGTGCATTTTTGAGAACTACAGACCCAGGGTAATCCAAGATGGGGTGACTTGTGGGGCTCTCACCAGGTTCTATTTCCCAGAATCCCTTGCAAACACCAACATTTGCCTAAAAAAACACTTTTTCCTCACATTTCGGTGACAGAAAGTTCTGGAATCTGAAAGGAGCCACAAATTTCCTTCCACCCAGCATTCACCCAAGAGTCCTGATAAAAATTATGCCTCACTTGTGAGGGTAGGCCTAGTGCCCACAACAGGAAATGCCCCAAAACACAACGTGGATACATCACATTTTTCCAAAGAAAACATTTTTTTTTTTGCAAAGTGCCTACCTGTGGAATTTGGCCTCTAGCTCAGTCGGCACTTAGGGAAACCTACCAAACCTGTGCATTTTTGAGAACTACAGACCCAGGGTAATCCAAGATGGGGTGACTTCTGGGGCTCTCACCAGGTTATATTACCCAGAATCCTTTGCAAACCTCAACATTTGGCTAAAAAGAAACTTTTTCCTCACATTTCGGTGACAGAAAGCTCTGGAACCTGAGAAAGGCCACAAATTTCCTTCCATTCAGCGTTCCCCCAAGTCACCCGATAAAAATCAGACCTCACTTGTGTGGGTAGGCCTAGTGCCCGCGACAGGAAATGCTCCAAAACACAACGTGGACACATCACATTTTTACAAAGAAAACAGAGGTGTTTTTTGCAAAGTGCCTACCTGTGGATTTTGGCTTCTAGCTCATTTGGCACCTAGGTAAACCTACCAAACCTGTGCATTTTTTAAAACTAGAGACATAGGGGAATCCAAGATGGAGTGACTTGTGGGGCTCTCACCAGGTTCTGTTACCCAGAATCCATTTGCAAACCCCAAACTTTGGCTAAAAAAACACTTTTCCCTCACATTTCGGTGTCAGAAACTTCTGGAATCTGAGAGGAGCCCCAAATTGTATTCCACCTAGCTTTCTCCCAAGTCTCTTGATAAAAATGATACCTCATTTGTGTGGGTAGACCTAGTGCATACAGCAGGAAATGTCCCAAAACACAACGTGGACACATCACATTTTTCCAAAGAAAACAGAGGTGTTTTTTGCAAAGTGCCTACCTTTCGATTTTGGCCTCTAGCTCAGTCGGCACCTAGGGAAACATATCAAACCTGTGTATTTTTTAAAACAAGAGACCTAGGGGAATCCAGGATGGAGTGACGCGTGTGGCACTCACCAGGTTCTGTTACCCAGAATCCTATACAAACCTTAAAATGTGGTTAAAAAAATAAGTTTTTCCTCACATTTCAGTGACAGAAAGATCTGGAATCTGAAAGGAGCCACAAATTTCCTTCCACCCAGCATTCTCCCAAGACTCCTTATAAAACTTATACCTCACTTGTGTGGGTAGGCCTAGTGCCCGCAACAAGAAATGCCCCAAAACACAACGTGGATACATCACATTTTTCCAAAGAAAACAGAGGTGTTTTTTGCAAAGTGCCTACCTGTGGAATTTGGCCTCTAGCTCAGTCGGCACCTAGGCAAACCTACCAAACCTGTGCATTTTTGAGAACTACGGACCTAGGGGAATCAAAGATGAGGTGACTTGTGGGGCTCTCACCAGGTTCTATTTCCCAGAATCCCTTGCAAACATCAACATTTGCCTAAAAAAACACTTTTTCCTCACATTTCGGTGACAGAAAGTTCTGGAATCTGAGAGGAGCCACAAATTTCCTTTCATCCAGCGTTCCCCCAAATCTCCCAAAAAAAACGATACCTCACTTGTGTGGGTAGGCCTACTGCCCACAACAGGAAATGTCCCAAAACACAAAGTGGACACATCACATTTTCCCACAGAAAACAGGTGTTTTTTGTAAAGTGCCTGCCTGTGGATTTTGGCCTCTAGCTCAGTCGGCACCTCGGGAAACCTACCAAACCCGTGCATGTTTGAGAACTAGAGACCTAGGGGAATCCAAGATGAGGAGACTTGTGGGGCTTTCACCAGGTTCTATTACCCAGAATCCCTTGGAAACCTCAAAATGTGGCTAAAAAAACACTTTTTCCTCACATTTCTGTGACAGAAAGTTCTGGAATCTGAGAGGAGCCACAAGTTTCCTTTCACCCAGCATTCCCCCAAGTATCCCAATAAAAATTATACCTCACTTGTGTGGGTAGGCCTACTGCCCACGACAGGAAATGCCCCAAAACACAAAGTGGACACATCACATTTTCCCAAAGAAGACAGGTGTTTTTTACAGAGTGCCTAAATGTGAATTTTGGCCTCTTGCTCAGCCGGTACCTGGCGAAACCTACCAAACGTATTCATTTTTGAAAACTAGAATCCTAGGGTAATCCAAGATGGGGTGACTTGTGGGGCTCTCACCAGGTTCTATTACCAAGAATCCTTTGCAAACCTCAAACTGTGGCAAAAAAAACACTTTTTCCTCACATTACGGTGACAGAAAGTTCTGGAATCTGAGGGGAGCCACAAATTTTATTCCATCCAGCATTCTTCCAAGTCTCTCGATAAAAATGATACCTCACTTGTGTGGGTAGACCTAGTGCCCACGACAAGAAATGCCCCAAAACACAAAGTGGACACATCACATTTTCTCAAAGAAAACAGGTGTTTTTTACAAGGTGCCTACTTGTGAATATTTGGCCTCTAGCTCAGCCGGTACCTAGCGAAACCTACCAAACGTATTTATTTTTGAAAACTAGAGACCTAGGGTAATTCAAGATGGGGTGACTTGTGGGGCTCTCACCAGGGTCTATTACCAAGAATCCTTTGCAAACGTTCAAATTTGGCTAAAAAATCACTTTTTCCTCACATTTCGGTGACAGAAAGTTCTGGAATCTGAGAGGAGCCATAAATGTCCTTCCACCCAGCGTTCCCCATGTCTCCCGATAAAAATGATACCTCAATTTTGTGGGTAGGCCTACTGCCCACGACAGGAAATGCCCCAAAACACAACGTGGACACATCACATTTTTCCAAAGAAAACAGTGGTGTTTTTTGTAAAGTGACTGCCTGTGGATTTTGGCCTCTAGCTCAGTCGGCACCTCGGGAAACCTACCAAACCTGTGCATTTTTGAGAACTAGAGACCTAGGGGATTCCAAGATGAGGTGACTTGTGCGGCTTTCACCAGGTTCTATTACCCAGAATCCCTTGAAAACCTCAAAATGTGGCTAAAAAAACACTTTTTACTCATATTTCTGTGACAGAAAGTTCTGGAATCTGAGAGGAGCCACAAGTTTCCTTTCATCCAGTGTTCCCCCAAGTCTCCCGATAAAAATGATACCTCACTTGTGTGGTTAGGCCTAGTAACCGCGACAGGAAACGCACCACAACACAACATGGACACATAACATTTTTCCAAAGAAAACAGTGGTGTTTTTTGTAAACTGCCTGCCTGTGGATTTTGGCCTAGAGCTCAGTCGGAACCTATGGAAACCTACCAAACCTGTGCATGTTTGAGAACTAGAGACCTAGGGGATTCCAAGATGAGGTGACTTGTGCGGCTTTCACCAGGTTCTATTACCCAGAATCCCTTGAAAACCTCAAAATGTGGCTAAAAAAACACTTTTTCCTCATATTTCTGTGACAGAAAGTTCTGGAATCTGAGAGGAGCCACAAGTTTCCTTTCATCCAGTGTTCCCCCAAGTCTCCCGATAAAAATGATACCTCACTTGTGTGGTTAGGCCTAGTGACCGCGACAGGAAATGCACCACAACACAACGTGGACACATCACATTTTTCCAAAGAAAACAGTGGTGTTTTTTGTAAAGTGCCTGCCTGTGGATTTTGGCCTAGAGCTCAGTCGGAACCTCGGGAAACCTACCAAACCTGTGCATGTTTGAGAACTAGAGACCTAGGGGATTCCAAGATGAGGTGACTTGTGCGGCTTTCACCAGGTTCTATTACTCAGAATCCCTTGAAAACCTCAAAATGTGGCTAAAAAAACACTTTTTCCTCATATTTCTATGACAGAAAGTTCTGGAATCTGAGAGAAGCCACAAGTTTCCTTTCACCCAGTGTTCCCCCAAGTCTCCCGATAAAAATTATACCTCACTTGTGTGGTTAGGCCTAGTGACCGCGACAGGAAATGCCCCACAACACAACGTGGACACATCACATTTTTCCAAAGAAAACAGTGGTGTTTTTTGTAAACTGCCTGCCTGTGGATTTTGGCCTAGAGCTCAGTCGGAACCTAGGGAAACCTACCAAACCTGTGCATGTTTTAGAACTAGAGACTTAGGGGATTCCAAGATGAGGTGACTTGTGGGGCTTTCACCAGGTTCTATTACCCAGAATCCCTTGAAAACCTCAAAATGTGGCTAAAAAAAACACTTTTTCCTCACATTTCTGTGACAGAAAGTTCTGGAATCTGAGAGGAGCCACAAGTTTCCTTTCACCCAGCGTTCCCCCAAATATCCAGATAAGAATGATACCTCACTTGTGTGGGTAGGCCTACTGCCCGTGACGGGAAATGCCCCAAAACACAAAGTGAACACATCACATTTTCCCAAAGAAAACAGGTGTTTTTTGCAAAGTGCCTACGTGTGAATTTTGGCCTCTAGCTTAGACGTTACCTAGCAAAACCTACCAAACATATGCATTTTTGAAAACTAGAGACCTAGGGGAATCCAAGATGGGATGACTTGTGAGGCTCTCACCAGGTTCTGTTACCCAGAATCCTTTGCAAATTTCAAAATTTGGCTAAAAAAAACACTTTTTCCTCAGATTTCGGTGACAGAAAGTTCTGGAATCTGAGAGGAGCCACAAATTTCCTTCCGACCAGTGTTCCCCCAAGTCTCCCGATAAAAATGATACTTCACTTGTGTGGTTAGGCCTAGGGACCGCGACAGGAAAGGCCCCAAAACACAACATGGACACATGAAATTTTTCCAAAGAAAACAGTGGTGTTTTTTGTAAAGTGCCTGTATGTGGATTTGGCCTCTAGCTCAGTCGGCACCTAGGGAAACCTACCAAACCTGTGCATTTTTGAGAGCTAGAGACCTAGGGGAATCCAAGATGAGGTGACTTGTGGGGCTTTCACCAGATACTATTACCCAGAATACCTTGCAATCCTCAAATTTTGGCTAAAAAATAACTTTTTCCTCACATTTCTGTGACAGAAAGTTCTGGAATCTGAGAGGAACTACAAATTCTTTTCCACCCAGCATTCTTCCAAGTCTCTCGATAAAAATGATACCTCACTTGTGTGGGTAGACCAAGTGCCCATGACAGGAAATGCCCCAAAACACAACATGGACACATCACATTTTCCCAAAGAAAACAGGTGTTTTTTACAAAGTGCCTACTTGTGAATTTTGGCCTCTAGCTCAGCCGGTACCTAGCGAAACCTACTAAACCTGTACATTTTTTAAAACTAGAGACCTATGGGAATCCAGGATGAGCTGACTTGTCGGGCTCTCACCATGTTCTGTTACCCAGAATCCTTTACAAACCTTACAATTTGGCTAAAAAAACAGTTTTTCCTCAAATTTCGGAGACAGAAAGTTCTGGAATCTGAAAGGAGCCACAAATTTCCTTCCACCTAGCATTTACCCAAAACTCCTGATAAAAATTATGCCTCACTTGTGAGGGTAGGCCTAGTGCCCACAACAGGAAATGCCCCAAAACACAACGTGGATACATCACATTTTTCCAAAGAAAACAGAGGTGTTTTTTGCAAAGTGCCTACCTGTGGAATTTGGCCTCTAGCTCAGTCGGCACTTAGGGAAACCTACCAAACCTGTGCATTTTTGAGAACTACAGACCCAGGGTAATCCAAGATGGGGTGACTTGTGGGGCTCTCACCAGGTTATATTACCCAGAATCCTTTGCAAACCTCAACATTTGGCTAAAAAAAACCTTTTTCCTCACATTTCGGTGACAGAAAGCTCTGGAATCTGAGAAAGGCCACAAATTTCCTTCCATTCAGCGTTCCCCCAAGTCACCCGATAAAAATCAGACCTCACTTGTGTGGGTAGGCATAGTGCCCGCGACAGGAAATGCTCCAAAACACAACGTGGACACATCACATTTTTCCAAAGAAAATAGAGGTGTTTTTTGCAAAGTGCCTACCTGTGGATTTTGGCTTCTAGCTCAGTTGGCACCTAGGGAAACCTACCAAACCTGTGCAGTTTTTAAAACTAGAGCCACAGGGGAATCCAAGATGGGGTGACTTGTGGGGCTCTCACCAGGTTCTGTTACTCAGAATCCATTTGCAAACCCCAAACTTTGGTTAAAAAAACACTTTTCGCTCACATTTCGGTGTCAGAAACTTCTGGAATCTGAGAAGAGCCCCAAATTTTATTCCACCTAGCATTCTCCCAAGTCTCTCGATAAAAATGATACCTCATTTGTGTGGGTAGACCTAGTGCCCACAGCAGGAAATGTCCCAAAACACAACGTGGACACATCACATTTTTCCAAAGAAAACAGAGGTGTTTTTTGTAAAGTGCCTACCTGTGGATTTTGGCCTCTAGCTCAGTCGGCACCTAGGGAAACATACCAAACCTGTGCATTTTTTAAAACAAGAGACCTAGGGGAATCCAGGATGGAGTGACGTGTGTGGCACTCACCAGGTTCTGTTACCCAGAATGCTTTACAAACCTTAAAATGTGGTTTAAAAAACTGTTTTTCCTCACATTTCAGTGACAGAAAGATCTGGAATCTGAAAGGAGCCACAAATTTCCTTCCACCCAGCATTCTCCCAAGACTCCTGATAAAACTTATACCTCACTTGTGTGGGTAGGCCTAGTGCCCGCAACAGGAAATTCCCCAAAACACAACGTGGATACATCACATTTTTCCAAAGAAAACAGAGGTGTTTTTTGCAAAGTACCTACCGGTGGAACTTGGCCTCTAGCTCAGTCGGCACCTAGGCAAACCTACCAAACCTGTGCCTTTTTTAGAACTACGGACCTAGGGGAATCCAAGATGAGGTGACTTGTGGGGCTCTCACCAGGTTCTATTTCCCAGAATCCCTTGCAAACATCAACATTTGCCTAAAAAAACACTTTTTCCTCACATTTCGGTGACAGAAAGTTCTGGAATCTGAGAGGAGCCACAAATTTCCTTTCATCCAGCGTTCCCCCAAATCTCCCAAAAAAAACGATACCTCACTTGTGTGGGTAGGCCTACTGCCCACAACAGGAAATGTCCCAAAACACAAAGTGGACACATCACATTTTCCCACAGAAAACAGGTGTTTTTTGTAAAGTGACTGCCTGTGGATTTTGGCATCTAGCTCAGTCGGCACCTCAGGAAACCTACCAAACCCGTGCATGTTTGAGAACTTGAGACCTAGGGGAATCCAAGATGAGGAGACTTGTGGGGCTTTCACCAGGTTCTATTACCCAGAATCCCTTGGAATCCTCAAAATGTGGCTAAAAAAACACTTTTTCCTCACATTTCTGTGACAGAAAGTTCTGGAATCTGAGAGGAGCCACAAGTTTCCTTTCACCCAGCATTCCCCCAAGTATCCCAATAAAAATTATACCTCACTTGTGTGGGTAGGCCTACTGCCCACGACAGGAAATGCCCCAAAACACAAAGTGGACACATCACATTTTCCCAAAGAAGACAGGTGTTTTTTGCAGAGTGCCTAAATGTGAATTTTGGCCTCTAGCTCAGCCGGTACCTGGCGAAACCTACCAAACGTATTCATTGTTGAAAACTAGAATCCTAGGGTAATCCAAGATGGGGTGACTTGTTTGGCTCTCACCAGGTTCTATTACCCAGAATCCCTTGCAAACCTAAAACTTTGGCTAAAAAAACACTTTTTCCTCACATTTCGGTGACAGAAAGTTCTGGAATCTAATGGGAGCCACAAATTTTATTCTACCCAGCATTCTTCCAAGTCTCTCAATAAAAATGATACCTCACTTGTGTGGGTAGACCTAGTGCCCACGACAGGAAATGCCCCAAAACACAAAGTGGACACATCACATTTTCCCAAAGAAAACAGGTGTTTTTTTACAAATTGCCTACTTCTGAATTTTGGCCTCTAGCTCAGCCGGTACCTAGTGAAACCTACCAAACGTATTTATTTTTTAAAACTAGAATCCTAGGGTAATCCAAGATGGGGTGACTTGTGGGGCTCTCACCAGGTTCTATTACCAAGAATCCTTTGCAAACCTCAAACTGTGGCAAAAAAAACACTTTTTCCTCACATTTCGGTGACAGAAAGTTCTGGAATCTGAGGGGAGCCACAAATTTTATTCCACCCAGCATTCTTCCAAGTCTCTCGATAAAAATGATACCTCACTTGTGTGGGTAGACCTAGTGCCCACGACAGGAAATGCCCCAAAACATAAAGTGGACACATCACATTTTCCCAAAGAAAACAGGTGTTTTTTTACAAAGTGCCTACTTGTGAATATTTGGCCTCTAGCTCAGCCGGTACCTAGCGAAACCTACCAAACGTATTTATTTTTTTAAAACTAGATACCTAGGGTAATCCAAGATGGGGTGACTTGTGGGGCTCTCACCAGGGTCTATTACCCAGAATCCTTTGCAAACGTCCAAATTTGGCTCAAAAATCACTTTTCCCTCACATTTCGGTGACAGAAAGTTCTGAAATCTGAGAGGAGCCAAAAATGTCCTTCCACCCAGCGTTCCCCATGTCTCCCGATAAAAATGATACCTCAATTTTGTGGGTAGGCCTACTGCCCACGACAGGAAATGCCCCAAAACACAACGTGGATACATCACTTTTTTCCAAAGAAATCAGTGGTGTTTTTTGTAAAGTATCAATTTCAAAAAAGGAGGGGCAGAACGGGAGATTTGGAGAAAAAACGAATAATTCCTGGTCCAGTGTGTATGTCTCCCAATTATATACTCGACAAAGTATACACACAGTTCCAAAATCAGAGAAAAAAGATCGAGGGTTATAGTAGTAAAGCCAGGTTTCCAGAGACAAAAAAAGGGGGAGCAATATGCTCGAAGCAAGAGCCCTCACTCACCGTCCGGTGACATGCTTCATCATAGGGCTATGCTCCTCGTCAGGCCGGCACTGCAATGCCTGACGGGCCCCACAAAGGGGCTCTTTGCCAGAGATCTTTAGGCAGTTGGTGTAAAGCCGGTCAGATGATGAAAAAAGAGGATTGGTATGGAAAAGATTAAAAATGACTAGGGGTAAAAAAATATATTTATTCAGATATTTAAACCCCTGGCATGGTTAAAAACATTGTTTTAGGGATATGGTAAATTAATGTATACAATCCCTAGACTCAAAAATTTAAACAATTTTCACTAGAAATTCAAGTAAAAAAAGGGTACAAAAAATCAGAGTACACAGAATCACTGTGATACTCAATCAAGGGGTCAACATGTTTCTCGCTATATTGAGTTGAAATTGATCTCATGCGATTCTTCAGGACCTATTTACGTACCTAATCCTTTATGAAAACTGCTTTGTGCATTAATTTATTCAAAACCTAAAAGGTAAAACAAAGGAAACCAACGTCAAAGGATAACCTATTCAGCAACAGTTATATTAATCACTGTACCTGATAGGTTGTTATATAACCTCGTGAGAACGCCATACAAGAACGATTGTGACTAGTGCCCAAATGTGCCTTAGTGAATACACACAAAAACATCTAGAGTGCTGATAGAAAACTTAAATATTTTGCTCACCCTCCAAGTATTACTGGTGGGCTCCCTCAGGGAGGTAGCAGGCTCTAAATTCCATTATGAACTGAATATATGCATACACAAAGAGAGAAAGAACAGTTTAAAAAACCGTATGATAATTGATAGGATTATTACCTCATCATGGATATGTCACTACTTGCCTCTCATGCAAAATATAGTTGGTGAATTGTATTCAAACCGCTAGAAAAAACACAAGATAGAGAAAACGCACGATTGCAAAACCGAGGGTAGCTACAAATAATATTCAGTGAAGGGAAGTTCTTAAGTTACAGGGTACCCTCTAGTCGAAAAAACAAAAAACAACAAACTACAACAGCAGTGTCGGCCAGTCGCCAGATCATTCGTAGCCGATATCCGTCATATCACTTAATTAGTGAAAACAAATGTCAAGGGGTTCGGAGTAAGAAAGAATAGGAGAGACGCTTACAGTCTTGTCCCTATTGTGTGTATATTTCAACACAGGTAGTCAGTAGATAGCCCCACTGAGAGGAAAAGCCTGCTGGGCGGGGCGTATCAAATCAGGAACGCGTCCCGCCCGTGTCTGTGAAGGCGCGGAGCTCGCGTATACCGGCTAGCGCTCGAACCAAAATAATGAAGCTTCGTAAACAATTATGTACATGAAGCTCAAGACAGAGGCATGAAAGCGTGTGTCAATAACGGCGATCGTAAAACGCCGAAACAGCACTTACTTGACATCGAACCACAAGCGTTGGTTCACCTGTGAGCCGTCTCGTTCCCCGGAATACAAAGTTGTGTTCGAATGGGGTTCGTTTTAAATGCCCGGAGATAATAAAGAGTGAAAGGGGACTGCAAGCCAAGACAGGTACAAAGACAAAAACAAAAACAAAAGAAGGACTAAAACCAAGTCGGGAATTGTCATAGGATCTAGATGAATAGGAAAAATGGAGATATCTCGGTATCATAGTTGATGCAAAAATTGCCAACTATACAAGATAAAGTACGCTCACTGTGCGCACAACATGAATTATGCAAAAGTTACAAATGTAAAAAAAAGGTGTTTTTATAGAAAAATCATATGGAAAGTGATTCACATAGTAATGCAAAAGGTTAATAGGTGGTCTGAAGGGACCCGACGTTCAACGGGTAAGACAGGCCCAAGGGATCTCATCGTTGAGCCCAATCTCATGGGTCCTTAGCCTAAAGACCCATCGTTGTTCTTTTTCAAAGAGTCTTCTTGTACACTCATTGTTGTCTTTAATAGTCTCCAATATTAGCCATCTGATGTTGTCTGCAGTATGTTGTTTTTCCAAATAGTGATTCGTTAATTTTGTTGCAGACCTCTTACACCTGATAGTGCTTCGGTGTTCATTGATGCGTGTTTTCACCATTCTTGTTGTCATTCCTATGTACCTCAAGTCACAAGGACAAGTGATCATATAGACGCAGTTCTTAGTGCGACAATTGGTGTGTGATTTCAGTTGCCATTTCCTAGGTTCACCGAGATCTACTTCATAGGTGCTTCTAGTCATTGAGCATACGTTACAACCCCCACATGGGTGATGGCCTTTGACTTTCAACCACTGATCTTGGTGGACATCATCCGTGGTTTTTTTATGTACAGGTCTGGTGTGAACCACCATATCTTTAATGTTGTGGGTCCTCTTAAAGGCAAACAAAGGGCAGTCCAAGGACTCTCCTACACTGTTGAGGATAGGCCACTGTCTCCGAATGATCTTCTTAATCTGATTACTCAAAGGCGTGTAGGTAGTCACACAAGTAAGTCTAGATTGAGGAGTGCGGATATTGTTAGCCAGAGGAGTCTCTCTTGGAATATTGCTGGCTCTTTTCTTCGCTTGTCTCACACATCTAGCAGGATAATTACGTGCACCCAGTTTACTGCAGAGAGTTTTAGCTTGGAGATGAAAGTCGTCTGTGTCTGAACAATTCCGTCGTATCCTAAGGAATTGCCCAAAAGGAAGATTGTCCCTTAATGATTTTGGGTGGTGGATATTGTAGAGTAATAAACTGTTTCTATCTGTGGGTTTATGGTATACAGAGGAATGCAAATAACCATCTCTGAGTGTTATCCGTAAATCTAGAAAAGCCACCTCTTGATCCGAAATGTTAGCACTGAAACGGAGATTGGTGTCAAGGGTGTTAACCCAATTTGTGAAATCTAATGCCAATTCATAACTACCCTTCCAAATAACTAGAATGTCGTCAATGTAGCGACGCCATAGTCTTATGTTGTTGAAAAATGGTTGCTCAGGAGTTAGAATGTGGCGTTGTTCAAATGCAAACATATACAGGCATGCCAGGCTTGGTGCGAAGGTACTTCCCATGGAAGTACCTTGTATCTGGTGGAAGAGATGTGTCTCGAACTGGAAAAAATTCTCTTTCAGTGCCACACTTGCGCATTGCATGATGAAACTGACTGGCGTATTGTAGGTCCACGTTTCTGCCATCAGCAAGTCTTCTACTGCTGTTAAGGTTGCTTCTTGTGGAATATTAGTCTAAAGGGCTTCCACATCCAGGCATATCAGTATATCTGTGGGGCCTGCATCGTTAACATCATTAAGTAGGATCAAGGTGTCTTTAGTATCTCTAAGGAAGGTAGACGTGTTACGAACCATTGGTTGTAAAAAGAAATTACAAAATTTAGATAAAGGTTCTAAAAGAGAGCCTATACCAGACACTATAGGGCGGCCAGGAGGTGGGGTGCCCTTGTGAATCTTAGGAAGACAGTAAAAGTAAGGTATTTTGGGATTTTTTGTGTCCAGGAACTCTGCTTCCTGTCGTGTAATCCATCCTGCTATTTCTGCTTCCATTATCATCCCGCGGATCGTACGTTGTAGCCGGGGAGTAGGGTCTGTCTGTATGTGTCTATAGTGAGTATCGTCACTCAAAAGTCTAAGACATTCCTGTCTATAGAAGATAGTATCCATAACTACGATTGCACCCCCTTTATCTGCAGGTTTTATAGTGATTTCAGGGTTATGCGCTAGAGATTGAATAGCCATACGCTCCAAGTTGGACACATTTTGAAAGGTACGGAGGGGTTCTAGTTGTTGAATCTCATGACGGACCGCCTTCTCGAAAGTCAGTACCTCTATTGGAATTGAGGTAACAGGAGGAGTAAAAGTAGAGGGGTTCCTTAAATCCGTGTCACCTCTAGAGACCTTAGGTGGTTGATCTTTAAAAAAGAAGTGCAGTCTAATCTTACGGAATAGTGCTGACATTTCACAATTCAGTCTAAATTGATCTTCTCTAGGGGTGGGAACAAAACCCAAACCTTTCTCTAAGACCATCATTTCGGTAGGGGTGAGGGTTGAGCAGGAAAGGTTGACCACTAGTTTTTCTTTTGTGCTATCACACTCCGGCTCCTGGTCATCATCTGGGGCTCTTCTTGTGCCCAGTGCACATTTCTTCCTCTCCTTCTGTTTCTGCCTCTGCCTCTGCCCCGGCCTCTTCCTAAAAAAGGGTTAAAATTATATTGGGGTTGGGGCTGGAAAAAAGGCATAGGCATAGGTTGTGGATGCCAAGGAGGAATCTGCTGATATGGAAAAGGAGGATTGTAGTGCGGAGGAGGGGTGTAACGATTGCGGTTTATCCTCTGTCCCTCATCACTACTCCAACCATCAGAGCTCGAGCTGTAGTTAGGTACAGAGATCTTGCGTTGTGGAGCCTCTGAATCATCTGAGGTCTCAGAATTGACCTCACAATGGTAATCGTCTTTTGTGTAGGGGTAAATCTTCTCTTTGCTGAAACGTTTAATATCTTTTTGAAGTTTGTTAATCTTCTGTCTGGTGAGATATTCCTTGGTCTCATTAAGTTCCAGATTGATTTCTGCCAAGCGGGACTTGAACTGAGCGAGTTGAACTGTGGTTCTAATGGCTGCCTCGGTGATGGAGATCTGTCCCGTGATCGAGTCTGCTAGGCGTTTAGATGTATTGATGATCAAGATCAACCAATCACGAGTGCATTTCCATGATATCTGTGACCAGTCTATTCTGAATTGTAGGTCTTGTAAGAAAATCCTAGGAACATTGGTAACAATGAGACCGTTTGGTGAAATATTGGCCCTTAGGTATTCGGTCATGATAGTGCCGTGTAAGACGGTCTTAAGGAGCTCTTTTTTCAAGGCAGATAGTTTCGTCCAATCTTCTCTTGTGCCGCTAGAGGGACCGCTATTCTCGTCCCCTAGTATGGAAGGAGTCTGCAGGATCTCCTGCACCACACTATCATCAAAGCTGAGACCTTGTAGGTCAGACATATTTACTACCAGGTATAGTCAACCAGGGTAGTCTTATATGAAAAGCCCCGTAGCCAAAAGGCTACTCTAAATCATCAATTTCAAAAAAGGAGGGGCAGAACATAACATATAACAACCTATCAGGTACAGTGATTAATTAATGCACAAAGCAGTTTTCATAAAGGATTAGGTACGTAAATAGGTCCTGAAGAATCGCATGAGATCAATTTCAACTCAATATAGCGAGAAACATGTTGACCCCTTGATTGAGTATCACGGTGATTCTGTGTACTCTGATTTTTTGTACCCTTTTTTTACTTGAATTTCTAGTGAAAATTGTTTAAATTTTTGAGTCTAGGGATTGTATACATTAATTTACCATATCCCTAAAACGATGTTTTTAACCATGCCAGGGGTTTAAATATCTGAATAAATAATTTTTTTTACCCCTAGTCATTTTTAATCTTTTCCATACCAATCCTCTTTTTTCATCATCTGACCGGCTTTACACCAACTGCCTAAAGATCTCCGGCAAAGAGCCCCTTTGTGGGGCCCGTCAGGCATTGCAGTGCCGGCCTGACGAGGAGCATAGCCCTATGATGAAGCATGTCACCGGACGGTGAGTGAGGGCTCTTGCTTCGAGCATATTGCTCCCCCTTTTTTTGTCTCTGGAAACCTGGCTTTACTATTATAACCCTCGATCTTTTTTCTCTGATTTTGGAACTGTGTGTATACTTTGTCGAGTTTTTTGTAAAGTGCCTGCCTGTGGATTTTGTCCTCTAGCTCAGTCGGCACCTCGGGAAACCTACCAAACCTGTGCATGTTTGAGAACTAGAGTCCTAGGGGATTCCAAGATGAGGTGACTTGTGCGGCTTTCACCAGGTTCTATTACCCAGAATCCCTTGCAAACATCAACATTTGCCTAAAAAAAACCTTTTTCCTCACATTTCGGTGACAGAAAGTTCTGGAATCTGAGAGGAGCGACAAATTTCCTTTCATCCAGCGTTCCCCCAAATCTCCCAAAAAAAACAATATCTCACTTGTGTGGGTAGGCCTACTGCCCTCAACAGGAAACGTCCCAAAACACAAAGTGGACACATCACATTTTCCCACAGAAAACAGGTGTTTTTTGTAAAGTGCCTTCCTGTGGATTTTGGCCTCTAGCTCAGTCGGCACCTTGGGAAACCTAAAAAACTCGTGCATGTTTGAGAACTAGAGACCTAGGGGAATCCAAGATCAGGAGACTTGTGGGGCTTTCACCAGGTTCTACTACCCAGAATCCCTTGGAAACCTCAAAATGTGCCTAAAAAAACACTTTTTCCTCACATTTCTGTGACAGAAAGTTCTGGAATCTGAGAGGAGCCACAAGTTTCCTTTCACCCAGCATTCCCCTAAGTATCCCAATAAAAATTATACCTCACTTGTGTGGGTAGGCCTACTGCCCACGACAGGAAGTGTCCCAAAACACAAAGTGGACACATCACATTTTCCCAAAGAAAACAGGTGTTTTTTACAAAGTGCCTACTTGTGAATTTTGGCCTCTAGCTCAGCCGGTACCTAGCGAAACCTACCAAACGTATTCATTTTTTAAAACTAGAGACGTAGGGTAATCCAAGATGGGGTGACTTGTGGGGCTCTCACCAGGGTCTCTTACACCAGAATCCTTTGCAAACGTCCAAATTTGGCTAAAAAAACTGTTTTTCCTCACATTTCGGTGACAGAAAGTTCTGGAATCTGAGAGGAGCCAAAAATGTCCTTCCACCCAGCGTTGCCCAAGTTTCCCGATAAAAATGATACCTCACTTTTGTGGGTATGCCTACTGCCCACGACAGGAAATGCCCCAAAACACAACATGGACACATCACATTTTCCCAAAGAAAACAGGTGTTTTTTACAAAGTGCCTACTTGTGAATTTTGGCCTCTAGCTCAGCCGGTACCTAGCAAAACCTACTAAACCTGTACATTTTTTAAAACTAGAGACCTATGGGAATCCAGGATGAGGTGACTTGTCAGGCTCTCACCATGTTCTGTTACCCAGAATCCTTTACAAACCTTACAATTTGGCTAAAAAAACAGTTTTTCCTCAAATTTCGGTGACAGAAAGTTCTGGAATCTGAAAGAAGCCACAAATTTCCTTCCACCCAGCATTCACCCAAGACTCCTGATAAAAATTATGCCTCACTTGTGAGGGTAGGCCTAGTGCCCACAACAGGAAATGCCCCAAAACACAACGTGGATACATCACATTTTTCCAAAGAAAACAGAGGTGTTTTTTGCAAAGTGTCTACCTGTGGAATTTGGCCTCTAGCTCAGTCGGCACTTAGGGAAACCTACCAAACCTGTGCATTTTTGAGAACTACAGACCCAGGGTAATCCAAGATGGGGTGATTTCTGGGGCTCTCACCAGGTTATATTACCCAGAATCCTTTGCAAACCTCAACATTTGGCTAAAAAGAAACTTTTTCCTCACATTTCGGTGACAGAAAGCTCTGGAACCTGAGAAAGGCCACAAATTTCCTTCCATTCAGCGTTCCCCCAAGTCACCCGATAAAAATCAGACCTCACTTGTGTGGGTAGGCCTAGTGCCCGCGACAGGAAATGCTCCAAAACACAACGTGGACACATCACATTTTTACAAAGAAAACAGAGGTGTTTTTTGCAAAGTGCCTACCTGTGGATTTTGGCTTCTAGCTCATTTGGCACCTAGGTAAACCTACCAAACCTGTGCATTTTTTAAAACTAGAGACATAGGGGAATCCAAGATGGAGTGACTTGTGGGGCTCTCACCAGGTTCTGTTACCCAGAATCCATTTGCAAACCCCAAACTTTGGCTAAAAAAACACTTTTCCCTCACATTTCGGTGTCAGAAACTTCTGGAATCTGAGAGGAGCCCCAAATTGTATTCCACCTAGCTTTCTCCCAAGTCTCTTGATAAAAATGATACCTCATTTGTGTGGGTAGACCTAGTGCATACAGCAGGAAATGTCCCAAAACACAACGTGGACACATCACATTTTTCCAAAGAAAACAGAGGTGTTTTTTGCAAAGTGCCTACCTTTCGATTTTGGCCTCTAGCTCAGTCGGCACCTAGGGAAACATATCAAACCTGTGTATTTTTTAAAACAAGAGACCTAGGGGAATCCAGGATGGAGTGACGCGTGTGGCACTCACCAGGTTCTGTTACCCAGAATCCTATACAAACCTTAAAATGTGGTTAAAAAAATAAGTTTTTCCTCACATTTCAGTGACAGAAAGATCTGGAATCTGAAAGGAGCCACAAATTTCCTTCCACCCAGCATTCTCCCAAGACTCCTTATAAAACTTATACCTCACTTGTGTGGGTAGGCCTAGTGCCCGCAACAAGAAATGCCCCAAAACACAACGTGGATACATCACATTTTTCCAAAGAAAACAGAGGTGTTTTTTGCAAAGTGCCTACCTGTGGAATTTGGCCTCTAGCTCAGTCGGCACCTAGGCAAACCTACCAAACCTGTGCATTTTTGAGAACTACGGACCTAGGGGAATCAAAGATGAGGTGACTTGTGGGGCTCTCACCAGGTTCTATTTCCCAGAATCCCTTGCAAACATCAACATTTGCCTAAAAAAACACTTTTTCCTCACATTTCGGTGACAGAAAGTTCTGGAATCTGAGAGGAGCCACAAATTTCCTTTCATCCAGCGTTCCCCCAAATCTCCCAAAAAAAACGATACCTCACTTGTGTGGGTAGGCCTACTGCCCACAACAGGAAATGTCCCAAAACACAAAGTGGACACATCACATTTTCCCACAGAAAACAGGTGTTTTTTGTAAAGTGCCTGCCTGTGGATTTTGGCCTCTAGCTCAGTCGGCACCTCGGGAAACCTACCAAACCCGTGCATGTTTGAGAACTAGAGACCTAGGGGAATCCAAGATGAGGAGACTTGTGGGGCTTTCACCAGGTTCTATTACCCAGAATCCCTTGGAAACCTCAAAATGTGGCTAAAAAAACACTTTTTCCTCACATTTCTGTGACAGAAAGTTCTGGAATCTGAGAGGAGCCACAAGTTTCCTTTCACCCAGCATTCCCCCAAGTATCCCAATAAAAATTATACCTCACTTGTGTGGGTAGGCCTACTGCCCACGACAGGAAATGCCCCAAAACACAAAGTGGACACATCACATTTTCCCAAAGAAGACAGGTGTTTTTTACAGAGTGCCTAAATGTGAATTTTGGCCTCTTGCTCAGCCGGTACCTGGCGAAACCTACCAAACGTATTCATTTTTGAAAACTAGAATCCTAGGGTAATCCAAGATGGGGTGACTTGTGGGGCTCTCACCAGGTTCTATTACCAAGAATCCTTTGCAAACCTCAAACTGTGGCAAAAAAAACACTTTTTCCTCACATTACGGTGACAGAAAGTTCTGGAATCTGAGGGGAGCCACAAATTTTATTCCATCCAGCATTCTTCTGAGTCTCTCGATAAAAATGATACCTCACTTGTGTGGGTAGACCTAGTGCCCACGACAAGAAATGCCCCAAAACACAAAGTGGACACATCACATTTTCTCAAAGAAAACAGGTGTTTTTTACAAAGTGCCTACTTGTGAATATTTGGCCTCTAGCTCAGCCGGTACCTAGCGAAACCTACCAAACGTATTTATTTTTGAAAACTAGAGACCTAGGGTAATTCAAGATGGGGTGACTTGTGGGGCTCTCACCAGGGTCTATTACCAAGAATCCTTTGCAAACGTTCAAATTTGGCAAAAAAATCACTTTTTCCTCACATTTCGGTGACAGAAAGTTCTGGAATCTGAGAGGAGCCATAAATGTCCTTCCACCCAGCGTTCCCCATGTCTCCCGATAAAAATGATACCTCAATTTTGTGGGTAGGCCTACTGCCCACGACAGGAAATGCCCCAAAACACAACGTGGACACATCACATTTTTCCAAAGAAAACAGTGGTGTTTTTTGTAAAGTGACTGCCTGTGGATTTTGGCCTCTAGCTCAGTCGGCACCTCGGGAAACCTACCAAACCTGTGCATTTTTGAGAACTAGAGACCTAGGGGATTCCAAGATGAGGTGACTTGTGCGGCTTTCACCAGGTTCTATTACCCAGAATCCCTTGAAAACCTCAAAATGTGGCTAAAAAAACACTTTTTCCTCATATTTCTGTGACAGAAAGTTCTGGAATCTGAGAGGAGCCACAAGTTTCCTTTCATCCAGTGTTCCCCCAAGTCTCCCGATAAAAATGATACCTCACTTGTGTGGTTAGGCCTAGTAACCGCGACAGGAAACGCACCACAACACAACATGGACACATCACATTTTTCCAAAGAAAACAGTGGTGTTTTTTGTAAACTGCCTGCCTGTGGATTTTGGCCTAGAGCTCAGTCGGAACCTATGGAAACCTACCAAACCTGTGCATGTTTGAGAACTAGAGACCTAGGGGATTCCAAGATGAGGTGACTTGTGCGGCTTTCACCAGGTTCTATTACCCAGAATCCCTTGAAAACCTCAAAATGTGGCTAAAAAAACACTTTTTCCTCATATTTCTGTGACAGAAAGTTCTGGAATCTGAGAGGAGCCACAAGTTTCCTTTCATCCAGTGTTCCCCCAAGTCTCCCGATAAAAATGATACCTCACTTGTGTGGTTAGGCCTAGTGACCGCGACAGGAAATGCACCACAACACAACGTGGACACATCACATTTTTCCAAAGAAAACAGTGGTGTTTTTTGTAAAGTGCCTGCCTGTGGATTTTGGCCTAGAGCTCAGTCGGAACCTCGGGAAACCTACCAAACCTGTGCATGTTTGAGAACTAGAGACCTAGGGGATTCCAAGATGAGGTGACTTGTGCGGCTTTCACCAGGTTCTATTACTCAGAATCCCTTGAAAACCTCAAAATGTGGCTAAAAAAACACTTTTTCCTCATATTTCTATGACAGAAAGTTCTGGAATCTGAGAGAAGCCACAAGTTTCCTTTCACCCAGTGTTCCCCCAAGTCTCCCGATAAAAATTATACCTCACTTGTGTGGTTAGGCCTAGTGACCGCGACAGGAAATGCCCCACAACACAACGTGGACACATCACATTTTTCCAAAGAAAACAGTGGTGTTTTTTGTAAACTGCCTGCCTGTGGATTTTGGCCTAGAGCTCAGTCGGAACCTAGGGAAACCTACCAAACCTGTGCATGTTTTAGAACTAGAGACTTAGGGGATTCCAAGATGAGGTGACTTGTGGGGCTTTCACCAGGTTCTATTACCCAGAATCCCTTGAAAACCTCAAAATGTGGCTAAAAAAAACACTTTTTCCTCACATTTCTGTGACAGAAAGTTCTGGAATCTGAGAGGAGCCACAAGTTTCCTTTCACCCAGCGTTCCCCCAAATATCCAGATAAGAATGATACCTCACTTGTGTGGGTAGGCCTACTGCCCGTGACGGGAAATGCCCCAAAACACAAAGTGAACACATCACATTTTCCCAAAGAAAACAGGTGTTTTTTGCAAAGTGCCTACGTGTGAATTTTGGCCTCTAGCTTAGACGGTACCTAGCAAAACCTACCAAACATATGCATTTTTGAAAACTAGAGACCTAGGGGAATCCAAGATGGGATGACTTGTGAGGCTCTCACCAGGTTCTGTTACCCAGAATCCTTTGCAAATTTCAAAATTTGGCTAAAAAAAACACTTTTTCCTCAGATTTCGGTGACAGAAAGTTCTGGAATCTGAGAGGAGCCACAAATTTCCTTCCGACCAGTGTTCCCCCAAGTCTCCCGATAAAAATGATACTTCACTTGTGTGGTTAGGCCTAGGGACCGCGACAGGAAAGGCCCCAAAACACAACATGGACACATGAAATTTTTCCAAAGAAAACAGTGGTGTTTTTTGTAAAGTGCCTGTATGTGGATTTGGCCTCTAGCTCAGTCGGCACCTAGGGAAACCTACCAAACTTGTGCATTTTTGAGAGCTAGAGACCTAGGGGAATCCAAGATGAGGTGACTTGTGGGGCTTTCACCAGATACTATTACCCAGAATACCTTGCAATCCTCAAATTTTGGCTAAAAAATAACTTTTTCCTCACATTTCTGTGACAGAAAGTTCTGGAATCTGAGAGGAACAACAAATTCTTTCCACCCAGCATTCTTCCAAGTCTCTCGATAAAAATGATACCTCACTTGTGTGGGTAGACCAAGTGCCCATGACAGGAAATGCCCCAAAACACAACATGGACACATCACATTTTCCCAAAGAAAACAGGTGTTTTTTACAAAGTGCCTACTTGTGAATTTTGGCCTCTAGCTCAGCCGGTACCTAGCGAAACCTACTAAACCTGTACATTTTTAAAACTAGAGACCTATGGGAATCCAGGATGAGCTGACTTGTCGGGCTCTCACCATGTTCTGTTACCCAGAATCCTTTACAAACCTTACAATTTGGCTAAAAAAACAGTTTTTCCTCAAATTTCGGAGACAGAAAGTTCTGGAATCTGAAAGGAGCCACAAATTTCCTTCCACCTAGCATTTACCTCCAAAACTCCTGATAAAAATTATGCCTCACTTGTGAGGGTAGGCCTAGTGCCCACAACAGGAAATGCCCCAAAACACAACGTGGATACATCACATTTTTCCAAAGAAAACAGAGGTGTTTTTTGCAAAGTGCCTACCTGTGGAATTTGGCCTCTAGCTCAGTCGGCACTTAGGGAAACCTACCAAACCTGTGCATTTTTGAGAACTACAGACCCAGGGTAATCCAAGATGGGGTGACTTGTGGGGCTCTCACCAGGTTATATTACCCAGAATCCTTTGCAAACCTCAACATTTGGCTAAAAAAAACCTTTTTCCTCACATTTCGGTGACAGAAAGCTCTGGAATCTGAGAAAGGCCACAAATTTCCTTCCATTCAGCGTTCCCCCAAGTCACCCCGATAAAAAATCAGACCTCACTTGTGTGGGTAGGCATAGTGCCCGCGACAGGAAATGCTCCAAAACACAACGTGGACACATCACATTTTTCCAAAGAAAATAGAGGTGTTTTTTGCAAAGTGCCTACCTGTGGATTTGGCTTCTAGCTCAGTTGGCACCTAGGGAAACCTACCAAACCTGTGCAGTTTTTAAAACTAGAGCCACAGGGGAATCCAAGATGGGGTGACTTGTGGGGCTCTCACCAGGTTCTGTTACTCAGAATCCATTTGCAAACCCCAAACTTTGGTTAAAAAAACACTTTTCGCTCACATTTCGGTGTCAGAAACTTCTGGAATCTGAGAAGAGCCCCAAATTTTATTCCACCTAGCATTCTCCCAAGTCTCTCGATAAAAATGATACCTCATTTGTGTGGGTAGACCTAGTGCCCACAGCAGGAAATGTCCCAAAACACAACGTGGACACATCACATTTTTCCAAAGAAAACAGAGGTGTTTTTTGTAAAGTGCCTACCTGTGGATTTTGGCCTCTAGCTCAGTCGGCACCTAGGGAAACATACCAAACCTGTGCATTTTTTAAAACAAGAGACCTAGGGGAATCCAGGATGGAGTGACGTGTGTGGCACTCACCAGGTTCTGTTACCCAGAATGCTTTACAAACCTTAAAATGTGGTTTAAAAAACTGTTTTCCTCACATTTCAGTGACAGAAAGATCTGGAATCTGAAAGGAGCCACAAATTTCCTTCCACCCAGCATTCTCCCAAGACTCCTGATAAAACTTATACCTCACTTGTGTGGGTAGGCCTAGTGCCCGCAACAGGAAATGCCCCAAAAACACAACGTGGATACATCACATTTTTCCAAAGAAAACAGAGGTGTTTTTTTGCAAAGTACCCTACCGGTGGAACTTGGCCTCTAGCTCAGTCGGGCACCTAGGCAAACCTACCAAACCTGTGCCTTTTTAGAACTACGGACCTAGGGGAATCCAAGATGAGGTGACTTGTGGGGCTCTCACCAGGTTCTATTTCCAGAATCCCCTTGCAAACATCAACATTTGCCTAAAAAAACACTTTTTTCCTCACATTTCGGTGACAGAAAGTTCTGGAATCTGAGAGGAGCCACAAATTTCCTTTCATCCAGCGTTCCCCCAAATCTCCCAAAAAAAACGATACCTCACTTGTGTGGGTAGGCCTACTGCCCACAACAGGAAATGTCCCAAAACACAAAGTGACACATCACATTTTCCCACAGAAAACAGGTGTTTTTTGTAAAGTGACTGCCTGTGGATTTTGGCATCTAGCTCAGTCGGCACCTCAGGAAACCATACCAAACCCGTGCATGTTTGAGAACTTGAGACCTAGGGGAATCCAAGATGAGGAGACTTGTGGGGCTTTCACCAGGTTCTATTACCCAGAATCCCTTGGAATCCTCAAAATGTGGCTAAAAAAACACTTTTTCCTCACATTTCTGTGACAGAAAGTTCTGGAATCTGAGAGGAGCCACAAGTTTCCTTTCACCCAGCATTCCCCCAAGTATCCCAATAAAAATTATACCTCACTTGTGTGGGGTAGGCCTACTGCCCACGACAGGAAATGCCCCAAAACACAAAGTGGACACATCACATTTTCCCAAAGAAGACAGGTGTTTTTTGCAGAGTGCCTAAATGTGAATTTTGGCCTCTAGCTCAGCCGGTACCTGGCGAAACCTACCAAACGTATTCATTGTTGAAAACTAGAATCCTAGGGTAATCCAAGATGGGGTGACTTGTTTGGCTCTCACCAGGTTCTATTACCCAGAATCCCTTGCAAACCTAAAACTTTGGCTAAAAAAAACACTTTTTCCTCACATTTCGGTGACAGAAAGTTCTGGAATCTAATGGGAGCCACAAATTTTATTCTACCCAGCATTCTTCCAAGTCTCTCAATAAAATGATACCTCACTTGTGTGGTAGACCTAGTGCCCACGACAGGAAATGCCCCAAAACACAAAGTGGACACATCACATTTTCCCAAAGAAAACAGGTGTTTTTTTACAAATTGCCTACTTCTGAATTTTGGCCTCTAGCTCAGCCGGTACCTAGTGAAACCTACCAAACGTATTTATTTTTAAAAACTAGAATCCTAGGGTAATCCAAGATGGGGTGACTTGTGGGCTCTCACCAGGTTCTATTACCAAGAATCCTTTGCAAACCTCAAACTGTGGCAAAAAAAAACACTTTTTCCTCACATTTCGGTGACAGAAAGTTCTGGAATCTGAGGGGAGCCACAAATTTTATTCCACCCCAGCATTCTTCCAAGTCTCTCGATAAAAATGATACCTCACTTGTGTGGGTAGACCTAGTGCCCACGACAGGAAATGCCCCAAAACATAAAGTGGACACATCACATTTTCCAAAGAAAACAGGTGTTTTTTTACAAAGTGCCTACTTGTGAATATTTGGCCTCTAGCTCAGCCGGTACCTAGCGAAACCTACCAAACGTATTTATTTTTTTAAAACTAGATACCTAGGGTAATCCAAGATGGGGTGACTTGTGGGGCTCTCACCAGGGTCTATTACCCAGAATCCTTTGCAAACGTCCAAATTTGGCTCAAAAATCACTTTTCCCTCACATTTCGGTGACAGAAAGTTCTGAATCTGAGAGGAGCCAAAAATGTCCTTCCACCCAGCGTTCCCCATGTCTCCCGATAAAAATGATACCTCAATTTTGTGGGTAGGGCCCTACTGCCCACGACAGGAAATGCCCCAAAACACAACGTGGATACATCACTTTTTTCCAAAGAAATCAGTGGTGTTTTTGTAAAGTATCAATTTCAAAAAAGGAGGGGGCAGAACGGGAGATTTGGAGAAAAAACGAATAATTCCTGGTCCAGTG
The DNA here is from genome assembly GCF_031143425.1 of Pleurodeles waltl. NCBI lineage: Eukaryota > Metazoa > Chordata > Amphibia > Caudata > Salamandridae > Pleurodeles > Pleurodeles waltl. Next base: position 1,161,516,242 of record NC_090445.1, read on the forward strand.
TGTATGTCTCCCAATTTATATACTCGACAAAGTATACACACAGTTCCAAAATCAGAGAAAAAAGATCGAGGGTTATAGTAGTAAAGCCAGGTTTCCAGAGACAAAAAAAGGGGGAGCAATATGCTCGAAGCAAGAGCCCTCACTCACCGTCCGGTGACATGCTTCATCATAGGGCTATGCTCCTCGTCAGGCCGGCACTGCAATGCCTGACGGGCCCCACAAAGGGGCTCTTTGCCAGAGATCTTTAGGCAGTTGGTGTAAAGCCGGTCAGATGATGAAAAAAGAGGATTGGTATGGAAAAGATTAAAAATGACTAGGGGTAAAAAAATATATTTATTCAGATATTTAAACCCTGGCATGGTTAAAAACATTGTTTTAGGGATATGGTAAATTAATGTATACAATCCCTAGACTCAAAAATTTAAACAATTTTCACTAGAAATTCAAGTAAAAAAAGGGTACAAAAAATCAGAGTACACAGAATCACTGTGATACTCAATCAAGGGGGTCAACATGTTTCTCGCTATATTGAGTTGAAATTGATCTCATGCGATTCTTCAGGACCTATTTACGTACCTAATCCTTTATGAAAACTGCTTTGTGCATTAATTTATTCAAAACCTAAAAGGTAAAACAAAGGAAACCAACGTCAAAGGATAACCTATTCAGCAACAGTTATATTAATCACTGTACCTGATAGGTTGTTATATAACCTCGTGAGAACGCCATACAAGAACGATTGTGACTAGTGCCCAAATGTGCCTTAGTGAATACACACAAAAACATCTAGAGTGCTGATAGAAAACTTAAATATTTTGCTCACCCTCCAAGTATTACTGGTGGGCTCCCTCAGGGAGGTAGCAGGCTCTAAATCCATTATGAACTGAATATATGCATACACAAAGAGAGAAAGAACAGTTTAAAAAACCGTATGATAATTGATAGGATTATTACCTCATCATGGATATGTCACTACTTGCCTCTCATGCAAAATATAGTTGGTGAATTGTATTCAAACCGCTAGAAAAAACACAAGATAGAGAAAACGCACGATTGCAAAACCGAGGGGTAGCTACAAATAATATTCAGTGAAGGGAAGTTCTTAAGTTACAGGGTACCCTCTAGTCGAAAAAAACAAAAAACAACAAACTACAACAGCAGTGTCGGCCAGTCGCCAGATCATTCGTAGCCGATATCCGTCATATCACTTAATTAGTGAAAACAAATGTCAAGGGGTTCGGAGTAAGAAAGAATAGGAGAGACGCTTACAGTCTTGTCCCTATTGTGTGTATATTTCAACACAGGTAGTCAGTAGATAGCCCCACTGAGAGGAAAAGCCTGCTGGGCGGGCGTATCAAATCAGGAACGCGTCCTGCCCGTGTCTGTGAAGGCGCGGAGCTCGCGTATACCGGCTAGCGCTCGAACCAAAATAATGAAGCTTCGTAAACAATTATGTACATGAAGCTCAAGACAGAGGCATGAAAGCGTGTGTCAATAACGGCGATCGTAAAACGCCGAAACAGCACTTACTTGACATCGAACCACAAGCGTTGGTTCACCTGTGAGCCGTCTCGTTCCCCGGAATACAAAGTTGTGTTCGAATGGGGGTTCGTTTTAAATGCCCGGAGATAATAAAGAGTGAAAGGGGACTGCAAGCCAAGACAGGTACAAAGACAAAAACAAAAACAAAAGAAGGACTAAAACCAAGTCGGGAATTGTCATAGGATCTAGATGAATAGGAAAAATGGAGATATCTCGGTATCATAGTTGATGCAAAAATTGCCAACTATACAAGATAAAGTACGCTCACTGTGCGCACAACATGAATTATGCAAAAGTTACAAATGTAAAAAAAAGGTGTTTTTATAGAAAAATCATATGGAAAGTGATTCACATAGTAATGCAAAAGGTTAATAGGTGGTCTGAAGGGACCCGACGTTCAACGGGTAAGACAGGCCCAAGGGATCTCATCGTTGAGCCCAATCTCATGGGTCCTTAGCCTAAAGACCCATCGTTGTTCTTTTTCAAAGAGTCTTCTTGTACACTCATTGTTGTCTTAATAGTCTCCAATATTAGCCATCTGATGTTGTCTGCAGTATGTTGTTTTTCCAAATAGTGATTCGTTAATTTTGTTGCAGACCTCTTACACCTGATAGTGCTTCGGTGTTCATTGATGCGTGTTTTCACCATTCTTGTTGTCATTTCCTATGACCTCAAGTCACAAGGACAAGTGATCATATAGACGCAGTTCTTAGTGCGACAATTGGTGTGTGATTTCAGTTGCCATTCCTAGGTTCACCGAGATCTACTTCATAGGTGCTTCTAGTCATTGAGCATACGTTACAACCCCCACATGGGTGATGGCCTTTGACTTTCAACCACTGATCTTGGTGGACATCATCCGTGGTTTTTTTTATGTACAGGTCTGGTGTGAACCACCATATCTTTAATGTTGTGGGTCCTCTTAAAGGCAAACAAAGGGCAGTCCAAGGACTCTCCTACACTGTTGAGGGATAGGGCCACTGTCTCCGAATGATCTTCTTAATCTGATTACTCAAAGGCGTGTAGGTAGTCACACAAGTAAGTCTAGATTGAGGAGTGCGGATATTGTTAGCCAGAGGAGTCTCTCTTGGAATATTGCTGGCTCTTTCTTCGCTTGTCTCACACATCTAGCAGGATAATTACGTGCACCCAGTTTACTGAAGAGAGTTTTAGCTTGGAGAT